>NC_140496.1:98799765-99999765 GCF_964271855.1 Acomys minous
AATAAAGTTTAATTGCTAAGAAACAGAGCCAACAACAGTCCTCTATCTCCTTTCTTCTGCCCTTGTACCCTTCTAACATTAGATAAGAGAGAAAAAAGGATACAGAGGAAAGGAAAGAGATTCCTGAATAAAGTCAGGGGTTGGAAAGGGGATGGCGTTATCCTTAACTACTCCCTACTGATTAGAGGCATTGAGCTCCTTGGGGGCAAGTTTGATCCTCGTCCTCCTTTTGTTTCTTCTTTCTTCTTTGTACATGACTACTTAACAAACAGCAACCAACAACCAACCAACACTCTCAGGGACTAACTTTCTATACCCTCTGAAAAGTCTCCAGAATTCCAAACATCACACAATCCCCGAAACTATCTGCACCTGGCAAAATCACGCCTCTCCTAGAGCATGAGGCAAATCACAGTCAGCTGCTGCAAAGCAACATCAGCACCATATTCCCACACCTGGGATTACAATGAAAATGGATTCTTATAATACTTCTGTGTTTTTTTAAAGAAACCAAAATTTCAAAACTATCACTATATCCTACTTCCAGATGAAGAGCTATAGGCTATATGACCATATAGTGCGGGAAGAGGTCCCCTTTGGTCACAGACCTAGGGGAGGAGAATAGTGTGAAAGTGGGAGGGAGGGAGGAATTTGAGGATACAAGCGAGGGGAAAACAATTGAGATGTAATCTGAATAAATTAATTAAACAAAAAAGAGCTACAGGCTAAATGGTAGGGGGGATGAGCCCCCATAATTACACAATCCCAAGCAATATGCCTTAAACACACCGGCAGACAGACAGACAGACACACACACACACACAGGCACACACACACACACACACAGGCACGCACACACACACACACACACCATAAATGGACTCAGCAGGTTTTACACACATGCATGTGCACAAACACATGCACACAGACTCACACATATACACATGCACAGACATAACAACAGTTAAAGAAGACAGGGATAGATGGAAATCATATAAAGGCAGGACATGTAGAAAATTTCTTTTAAAAAATTAAATAAAAAGGAACATAGTTTAAACTGGGGGGGGGCGGTCCTCTTTTTAGTCTCTTTCAGGTTTCTCTTGTATAAACAATGACCATCTTTTCAGTGTTTATTTTCAAAGCACTAAAAATATATATTCTTCTGTGCATTTCATTGGCTTCTGAAAAAAAGCAAGCTGCTGTGATTCAGCTTAGTGTTTCAAGAAAATGACAGCACAGTGTCTTCTCATCACCCTGATGGTCACCTCTTCAGACCGTCGCTGAGCAGAGTCTGAAGCAGCTCCCAGCTCGGCTGCGCCATTCTGCTACTCTCTCACAGCAGCTCTTCTCTGTGAGCTTGACTTGGGTCCTTATTTACTACCTCAGTGCACGGCTGAGCGCCAATGAAACAGGAATCAGGCCTGTATTCATGTCTATTATTTCCCCTAGGATTTACTGAGCATAGTTATTGAAATATTTAGTTATTCCAATAGATATTTAACATACACTAAATCTGTAAGATGTAAATCTGACATTGCCATAAGCACTATGTCTCCCCAAAGCATTTCATCTAATTTTCTCTCCTTAGACAAACCTGTAGTTTCTAGCAGCTCAATCCCAAGGGGTTAAACCTAATTCCTGTCTTTGAGTCTTCACGCTGTCTACATAATAGACAAATTAAAATGTCAGTCTTTCTGCTCTGCAACCAGGAAAGCAGTGGGAGGGCTGGAGGTGAGTCCCTGAGTGCAACTGTTTCACAGCTTCAGTCTCCCTGATGCTGGGGAGTGCGGAGAGCAGGATGTGCCCCACCTCCCCACTGCACCCTCTCATCAGCCCCTTGAGACCATTGCACACTGCCTGGCAGTATCCATAGAATCAGCCCAAATCTTTTGGCTTAACAAGCAGCACATTTGGTTCTCTTGCTCTTTGAGTCTTTTATATGTCCCACAACATCCTCCTGTTAGTTCCTAAGAGGCCTCACAGGTTCAGACTCTATATGGTAAATGGCTGTTTTCTTTCACCCTTCATTTGTTGAAGCCATGAGAAATTCTCCATGAAGGTACCTGTCCCAGGGGGCTGCGGGGGAGAGCATCCCTCTTGTGTCAAAACCCTAGCAATAAGGTTGGTTACTTGGTTTGTCCTCATTGTGGCCTGTATAGTCTACAGAGGCAACTGAATATTAAGAGGCCAGGCTCACATTTTACCAAGAGTGGGGAATCAAGGGGTTCATGGAAGGACTTGTTAGGAGTCTCGCACTACTTCCACCTGAACCTGGACTTCCGGAACACTGGAGCCACAGGTAGGCTGTCCATTATCTCATAGCACAAAACACACACAGCAGCATCTCTCAAACAGTCAGCTGAGTCTGATGCTAAACTTCTTGAGCTGGCTTCAGCTACAAGATTGGGAGCACCAAGGAAGGTGACACTTTGCCCAGGAGAGCTGTGCAGCCTTTGTAATTTTTGTTCATCCATCTAAGAAGAGGCATTTGGTGTCTACCTTGAATCCTTCCCTCTCCCTCTAGTGTTTCTGGTCTCATGAGCCATCTCTCTACTCAGGAAGGTATGACTCAGCTTTAGCTCAGTCAGGAATAGACAATTTCCCTGTCTGGACAGGCTGCTGCCTCTGGTGCTTTCCCTTGCTGGACTCCTGAGTGTTAAGAACTAGCTGGGGTGAAATCTCAGACCAACGTGCCGATGTCATTCATTCACTGATGCTTAGAATCTACCAAGTGGCATACCAGACACTCTGTTGGGTTGGGGAATGAAAGAAAAAGACATAGTGACAATTTCTCTTTCCAGTTTCCGTCCGAGGGCCTTGGTCATCAGTGTATTGCCAGTTCATCTGAGCAGAGTGACCGCACTGTTCTGGTGTCCCTACTTAAAGCTCCTAGATCATTAGATTATGAATCCCTTTAGATGAGCATCAGCTGGCACAGCCACTTCTGGATAACATCTGCCAGTAAGTGCAGAACCTGTGCCTTGGTTTCTAGGCACACACTATGCTATGCCTATTTAGAAATTTTAGGGGTAATTGGTTTCCAGGCAGCATCTTTGGGAGCTAAGTAATAGTTTGAGATCAATGTTGAGAGGAATATGGAGTCTACAATTTGCTGCCAAATGGCATCTCTGGGTTCTTAAAGTCACTCTCTTGCTCATTCTCCCCGCCCCCTTTATTGTAGTGCCCATATCCCACTAATGGATAACAGGAAGAAAAACAGCTTTTCCTTTTTTCTCAGTAATGCAGCTTCTTTCCCTGTCAGGTGTAGATCAAGGGGCTGAGAAACTCCCGGGTTGACTAAATGCCTAGCTCCTGCTGAGACTCAGTTCTGGCATGAGATTACAGGAAGCCACTTCCAAAGCCGGTGCCACACAGCTGTGCTCTTTGCTCCCACCTTATGCCCCAAACAAATGAGAACTGCTGGCTATTTTGAGTTTCTGCATAGTGGCTCCTGGAAATAGAATGAGCCCTAGAACAAGATTTAGCATAGACTTAACCCCTGGCACTATTAACGATGCTCTGCTGTGCTTGCAGACAGGAGCCTAGCAGAGCTGCCCTCTGAGGTGCTCCACCCAGCAGAGGTTCAAAACAGATGCTGAGACTCACAAACATTGGATGAAGCGTAGGGAGTCTTGTGGAAAAGTAGGGGAAGGAGAAAAGGACCTGGAGGTGACAGGAGCTATACAAGACCAACAGAGCCAGCTAACCAGGGTCCAGAGGGGCTTGTGGGGACTGAAGCACCAACCAAGGACCTTGCATGGACTGGACCTACGCACCCTGCACAGATGCAGCCGGTGGGCAGCCCAGGCTTCATGTGAGTTCCCTAGTAAGAGGAGCGGGGCTGCCTTGTCAGGCCACGGGGGAAGGGGATGCCCTCAGTCCTAAGTGACTTGATGCACTGGGGTGGATAGGTAGGCGGGGGGGACGACTCCCCTTTTCTGAAGAATAGGGGAGGGGAGGGGGAAGAAGGAGGGAGCGTGGGGTTGGGAGGAGAGGAGGGAGAGGGGCTACACCCAGGATGTAAGTTAATAAATAAATACATTTTTTAAAAGAATGTAATTCTCTGTCAGATAGGCAGCATTATTCAAACTCCTCCAGCTGGGCGAGCTCAGTCACAGTGCTTGTCCAGTATACGCATGTCCCTGGGTTGATCTTTAGCACTACAAGAAATTTTTTTAAAAAAAGAAAAAAACTGTCTTGTCCTGTTGGTCAATTATAAGGGGGACAGAAAAGATAACAAAAGTGTGGCCTGTCCTGCTCAAGCAGTGTTATGGCTGTATAAATACCAAGTTTTAGTTCTTGATGTCTATGATTTTGAACGAGAATGAGGCGTAGGCGTCAGTCAGTGAACTGTTTAGGATCAGGAGATGTAGCCTTGTTGGAGGAGATGTGTCTCTTTCTCTCTCTGCGGCTGCCTGTGCATTAGGATGTAAAGCTCTCAGTGAGCGTCCCAGCACCATGCCTGTCTGCTTCCTCCCACTAGCCCTCTGAAAGTGTAGCAAACCCCCATTCTGTGCATTCTTTTGTGAAGGCTGCCCTTGGTCCTGCAGTGGAGCAGCCCCTCTCCCCCCACGGTCACAGCTGCACTCTGGATGCCCTCCCGAAGGGCAGTACTTAACTCTTGCTGGTTACACCTGGGGCTGGCCTTCTCTCCCTCAGTAAATGGCTACACAACTGGTTAGTGGTTAACTACAGGAGTGACTCCTTCTGTCAGTGCTGTACAGTCCTCCTTCCACAGCAGCGTCGGCTTGGCCCGCGGGCCCCTTCCTATGGGTGCTCCAAGTGCCACCCTGGAGGACGTAGCTCTGGCACATCCCAGAAAACACTGCAGACACGCAGTCCTCCAGAGTACCTCACTAGATGAGAAGCCATACACCACATACATACGCTAACTGAAGAACATTAAAACCCAAAATATAGAAAACTACATTATCTCTGGAACATTATCATTCATCTCAAGAATCACCAGTTTACCAAATTGAATCATGAGCAAATGCAATCATATTGAATAGATTATATGATTGTAAAATGATTCAATTAAGTTTTCCCTCTTGGTATAATTTGGCAAATGTGAATTTATGTAAATGTGTAATGATGCTTCACAGATACAAATTTTCAAAGAAATGGAAGGGACTTTTAAAACATCCTTTTTAGAACACCACATTTATTCAGTGGTAAGTATCAGTATGGTATATACATGTGCACTGGAGTAGGGAGATGGCTTGGCAGTTAAAAGCACTTGTTGCCCTCCCAGAGGATCCGGGTTTTCCCCAGCACACACATGGTGGCTCACAAACATCCTTCACCCCAGTTCCAGGGAACCCAATACCCTCTTCTGAACTCTGTTGGCACTAGGCACAGACATGTACATACAGACCAGTAGGCAAAACACCCAACAGATAAAATAATCGTTAAATTTTTTTTAATTCTTTAAAAAGATATAGTGACATCATCTACATAAAATCTAAATAGGTTGTAAAGAATAAGCATTCATTTTAGTGATAAAACTATCTAAATTCTCCAGGAAAGTATTTCTAATCAAAATTTAAATTATCTAAAAATAAAGATAATAAAAACCTTATAATGTATGTTCTGACAAACATGAAAGAGTACCCTAAATAGTGCTGCTATATTTTTGCAAAGGAAATAATTTTAATATTCAGCACTAGACAAGAATGTCAGAGAGGAACCTCCTTGCCTCCCCATCATCCTTGGATTTTAGATTTCTAAGTATGCCTGCATTCTAGTTTGCTTTCTCTTGATGGGATAAAACATCACAACCAAAATCAACTGGAGGAGGAAAGGGTTTGTTTCAGCTTACCGCTGCAGACCATCATGAGGGGAAGTCAGGCCAGGAACCTGGAGGCAGGAACCATGGAGGAACATGGCTTACTGGCTTGATCCTCATGACTTGACCGGTCGCCTTTCTTCTACAACCTAGCGTGGACAGAGGTGGCAGTGCTGGCAGTGGGCTGGACCCGCCCACATCAATCACTATTCAGGATCTCCTACAGACTTGCCTATAGCTCAATCTCTTGGAGGCATCTTCTTAACATCTCAAACTTCTCTTTCCCGATGACTGTAGCTTGTGCAAAGTTGACAAAAACTACCCAGCATCAGACAGACATGGAAAACCATCAGGAAACCGAGGAAGGCAGATCTCTTTGAGTTCTGAGGCATTCTAACCTACAGAGTGAGGCTCTGTCTCAAAAACCCTAACCAAACCACCTCCCACCAACACCACTACCTCCAAACACCAGGAAGCTAATCAGTACAGCCTACATATAACAGGACCTCTTATCCAAGAGGTTAAAAAAAAAAACCCTTTGAAATGAAAGCCAGATGAACCCATGACAACTGACATGTAGAACACTTAAACTGAAGGAATTTGAGAAACAGCACATAAAGACCCCCTGGTTCTCCCATTGACTGGGTTTGTAAGACGGTATTCTACCTGTGAGACAGATGAGATGGCCTTCTTTTATACCTTTCTGTAAAGGCAATTAGCTAAGGGTTAAATACTAGATAATGTTTCTGATAAAGTAAGTAAATTTTACAATAAATCTTAGTTTCAGGCACTTTTTAACATTTTTGTCTTTCTTTTAAATGATTAAAGCTATCAAAAATTGGTTAAAGTGAGTGTGCTGCCTGACTGAGAGCCGGTGAGCCCTTTTCTGAGTCCCCACCATTTCAGGGCAGGCACAGGGGAAGAGTGTGTCTATGCCATTAGACTTGGCTTTGGCTGCCTGTGTGTAACACTGCCGCCAGCTTTCAGTGCCACTGGAGGTGGTGCTAAGCACAACTGCAATCCTGCTTCTTCTGTTCCAGCCGCAGGAGCTGTTCATCAAGAAGTCGCTCCTTTGGTGATCCCAAGAGCTGTCTGCCAGCTGCCTTTGTTGCTTTAAGAGCCCCACAGCTGCTCACAGACTCTAGGCTCCCACTAAAGATGCCCTGGGGAAGACAACAGCAGCCAGGCATGCCCCAGGGAGACTTCACTCCACTCAAAGGAACCACTGCAGCTGCCATAGCTACTAGGAACTTCCATAACCGTTCTAGAGGCCCCTGTTGTAAAAACTTCCCCTTTAAGAGTTTGCTTCAGCCACAGATGTTCCCCATGACCCAGACCTCAACTGCCCTGGATGCACTCACTCTCCCTACATAAGTTACCACTCACTCTCTTGAGGAGGACTCCCCCAACCCAAGACAATGGGCATGCAAGTCAGGTATTCCTCCAAATACTGACATGGCTAAGTGAAAGTATGTAGTGAGCTCTCGGGAGCCTGTGTTTGGCTGTCCAGACAAGGAGCCCTCTGCTCACTCCCATCAGGCGTCTAGGAGTCTACCCACCATTCACTGCCTCTCTCTGTTTTACAGCACAGGTCCCAGTTAAACCACATCAGGTTGACTTTACTGCCTATTCATCATTTATCTTAGGCAAAGTGAGCTGAGCTGCATGAAGACCAGGTAATACCCGGCTGCACACCTCCAGAGAGCTACCAGGCACCAGCTGTCAAGCAGCTACCACAGTCGCTGAGGCCGAGCTGCTAATACTGCCTTGGAAACTACACTTCACCTCCTTGTGATGCGCTCAGCTAAAGGGTGACACCTACACAGAGAGGAAAGGCCTAGCCTTATCTCTACAGACATGGGTGTCAAGAGGAATGTAAACCAAGGGGACCAGGTAAATGCCTGTCTATGACACCAAGTTCCCACTCTGTCCTGGGACAAGCTTCCATAACCTTCTACCTAGTGAAGGCCAGCACAAAAAACACTCGTTTCAGGTACTTTTGAGAAGAAATACACAAAGAAGTTTCTGTGTCACCTAAAACTACACTTTTGTCTCATTAGCTGTCTTTTAATGAGTCTAAGCTGGGGAAAAACAAAGACATTTATTCCTTCAACGCTATATATATATGAAATAGAAAATAATAGTATCATAAGCTCTGAGTAGTCTAAACTTTCTAAGTGTCACCCAAGATAGGAGAATTTTTCAGATTGTTAAAGCTATCTTTAAATGCACCTAAATTTATCTTGATTACTAAGATTTACAGTCTTAGAATATCTGGATTTACTTTTCCTCTTCTATGAACACCTAAATGTTAATATTAAAAAACTAAGCCACTAAGAATTTCAATATAGTTTCTCATTTATATTATAAGACAACTGTTCAAGAGAGGTCTTATACTTTTTCTGTATGTAGTTTGTTTTATGTAGGTATAATAATATATATGTATATGTAAAAAATTAATAATAATAAATAAAAAAGATAGGTCTTATATCATTTGCAGATGAGAAAAGTCTTGAAAACTCATGGTTCTTGACACAGGAAGTAACACACTTGATATTTAAACCTAGTGTTTAACTCCAAATATAAATTATTTATTTGATAAATAAATTGCCTCCCTTAAAAAAATACTATTAACATGGCTTTTATCTGGCATGTATTTACAAAAAGATTCAATAGTGAAGATCCACTGTGTCAAAATCTTCAGAGGCCATAAGGTCCATTTACTGTTGATCTTAGCGCCTGATTTTTCAAAATCTAATTTCTACTCCATTATGGGGAGGTTAAATGAGATGTCCACCACAGGCTTGGGCATCTGAACTCTTGTCTCCCGTTGATGGCAGTGCTTAGGGAAGGTCAGGCGGTATAGCCTTGCTAAGGAATCATGTCACTGGTGGCTAGCTTTGGATTAAAAGCATCATGCCTCCTCCAGTTTCCTCTCTGTTTTGTGTTTAAGATTAAAGATGGGAGCTCTCCGCTTCTTCCTTCTGTCACACCTGCTGCCATGCTGTCCCCAGCATCACAGACTCCAACACTGTAGAACTGTAAGCCTCAATAAACTCTTCTACAATTGCTCTGGCCAAGGTGTTTAAGCACAGTAACAGAAATATAATTAATATCAAGTTACCAACTGTGTTAGGGTTTATTGCTGTGAAGAGACACCAGGACTATGGCAACTCTTATAAAATAAGGCATTTAACTGGGATGGCTTCCAATTGAGAAGTTTAGCCCATTATCACCACTGCAGGAAGCATGGTGGCATGCAGGCAGACACGGTACTAGAGAGATGGCTAAGAGTTCTGTATCTGGATCGAAGGCAGCAGGAAGAGGCTGCCTCCTCGCCCCCCTCCCCGCCACACACAGAGACACAGTTCCTCCAACAAGGCCACACCTCCAGCAAGGCCACACACCTTCATTCAGCAAGGCCACACCTTCAGCAAGGCCACTCCTCCAATAATGCTACTCCCTTTGAGTCTCTGGACGCCATTTTCATTCAAATCACCACAACAAGTCTCAGTCATCAAAAGATTTAGAAAATCCTTTTATAAAATGTTAACTCTATCTATTTGACATGACCTTAAAGGGAAAGTATTCAATCTTCTGGCTGACAAGATGGTTCAGCAGGTGAAGACACTTGCCTTCCAGCCTGACAACCTAAGTGTGAGCCCCAGGATCCACATGGTAGAAAAGGGAACTGTTCTCTGACCTCCATATGTACACTATGGCATGCATGTGTGTGCACTTGTGTGTACACACACATACACAAAGAGAATAAAATAAATGATGTGAAAAGAAAGTATTCAATCTTCTCTTAGGTTCTGCCCTCCATTGCAAGCGGAGCTGGGGTGACAGAGTTGGCAGTCTTTATTTGAGCAGCATGGGAAGTCACTCACTTCCTCGTAATCTGGATAATTAACGACCCAGTGGCCACAGAACCAAAAAGGCCAATGTGGAAGTGGCAAGGCTGGGAAGGCGTGGTTGTGTGTGCCTCCTCACAGGAGGAGGGGGCTAGAGCAGTGCAAATAGGCACACCTGCAGGAAGCGTGAGCAACAGCTGTGCTGTGGGATGGATCAAAGTTGAAAATGTGTCTGGAAAGATTAAAAGTAAGAAGACTTTATGGACCTGAGGCATATAAAGTGGGGTTATTCATGTTGAAATTCTTTCTGCATGAGACCTACTGTGACTCCTTATAGGAGCCTTGATAGCTACTTGGTGAAGCCAAACTGGGGTCCAAACTTTTGTTGGGAGCAGATAAAATAAACTTGTCTTAAGTACTGCCATTTTGACTTCAGACTCCATTTTACCCTAGCTGACCAACCAACCCCCTCTCTAAGCAACAATAGTTCCTCCAAACCTGATGCCTTCTCCTAACAGAAAGAATGAACGAATTTGATTAGTTGGGCAAAGACACTCACCTTTTATGTCAGTTGACAATGATGGGTCACTGGGGAAAGTTCATAACCTTGAGTTCTGATTGGTATAAATTATAACTGTAACTTGGCCCAGGTGCTTGCAGTTTTTATGCTTAGCAGCCCTGCTTCAACCCCTTCTCAGAGCTGCTAGAAGAAATAAGGCTCCTGAATCCGTGTCTGGTGGCCCTGACAGGTCAGCTACTCCTCTTACGTGATGGGAATAATAAAAGATTTTGCTGTTTCACCAGCCCATTGGTGTTTTCTCTCTCCTTCCTCAGGGCCCACAACTACAGAGTGTAACACTTTCTTAACAAAGTATTCAATACCAACCTCATTCACAAAGAAACTAATATTGAGGTCAACCTTACCTAGCTTTGAAAGCAGTGGTGAAGGAGAGAGGAAAAACAGTTTGGTGCTCGTTCCTTTTCTGAGGAGTTTGTGAAATAAATAGCTCTTGGCATTGAATGCTTAATTACTTGGTACATGTGGTACTTCAGGGAGATTTGGAACAAAACCTGTTTCCGATCATTAATTCTCTGGCTCACACAGATAGCATTGCTTACAAGGCAAGCCTCTTAAGAAAATAAACAAGATAAGGCAATGTGTTCCCTCAACTATAGAATATATAATTGGTGAAAACAAGTGGGAACCTGAAAAAAGGAACTAGGCTAGAATAAGAGGCACGCACTTCCTGTGACCAACTCCACTGTCCATAACATGATGAGATGCCAAACCTTTCATCAAAATTGCTTGCAAGTTGTAAGGTTGGGACACACACCCCCCATATCATTGATTCTTAACCCTTGAAACAATATGCATCCAGCAGATAACATGACAATTTGAACAATTTGAACAGGCAGTCTTCAAACACACAATGGTCTACTTAATTTGTCTATCCAAAGTGAGCGATTTTTAAAGATATCTGCATCTAATCATGAACTTAAATCTCTCAAAATCTATGTTCAAAATCTATCTTATTTTTTGACAATTTATAGTGAATAAGAAACATTCCTGTTCTGCACCGATGAAGAGAAATTTTATACTGTCTGTGCATCACTATCTGCAGAGACTGGAAAGTGACCCCATTCTGTTAAGCAGAAAGACTTAAATGCAGAATCTATGTACAATGTAGCTGTAGAAATAAAACTTAAAGCAGATCCTCTAGCATGAACACACATATGACATTCTGGTGAGCTATTTATATTTATATTAATAACCACTTATTCAGAGAGTAAAGATTATATTAAAGTGGCAAAATTTCAATGGAAATTTTATTTAGAATCAAGAATCTCAATAGATTTATAAAGACAATGGATCACCCCAACATTTCCAATTCTCAGGATGATGTGCTCATTCCTTCAGATTTTTCCAGAACCTACAGAAGGTCTTGACACTGTTCTAAGCATCTGAAATTGCATGAAACAATAAAAATAATCACTGTAGTAGAATGAGAACTAATAATATCCCAAGTAAAAACCTGCTTACCATATTAAAAGATTAACAGTAGAAAGCACAATAAAGCTAAGGGAATCCAAGTGCAGTGTAAATCAAGATAGTCAAGGCTTCTGCTCAATGTGGCATCCGGCTGAAGGCAGGAAGTACACAACCTCCGAGTCATCAGAGAATGGGTCCCAGAAATACACAAACAAGTACTGGCTGGAAGAGCATCCATCCTACGTCTACAATCAGCTGGAAGACAGTGCGCCATACTAAAGTCTCATTTCCATTTTTAAAAACATTTGCCCTGGCAGAGGCAGGCAGATCACTGTGAGTTCAAGGCCAGCCTGGTCTACAAAGTGAGTCCAGGACAGCCAAGGCTACACAGAGAAACCCTGTCTCGAAAAACCAAACCAAAACAAACCAAAACAAACCAAAATCCATTTGTCCTGCAAAGTTACTCTCTTCTGCCATTCCCTTGCACTCCAGGAATGACAAGACTGATCTATAAATAGCTTTATGACAAGGGACCAAAACTACTCCCAAGCAAGATCAGGCCTGGAAGCAGATCATTTCCTAGATGGGGGTAACCACTTGTGCTGAGGCAGCACGCAGGAACAGAAGGAATCACCTTGGGGAGAACTGCAGCTCCAGAGTCATGGCACACCAACACCAACTTCTCCAGAAGCCTGTTCAGAGTCAGACCCATGGCCTAAAATACCAGAGAGAGTAATTCTTTATTCCGAGAAATTAGGGCTGTGGTTAAAAACAACAAACAAAAACAACCCAAGGATCTTGGCAATGCTGCACGATTCCACTCCACAGAGTACCTGGATACGTTAGGTCCACAGAGACACTGAATATAAGTGTTTACCAAGAGCTGGAGGAGCAAACTTAGGGCGTTATTCTTCAGTGGGTAACGAGTTCTTGTATAGCACAATGAAACTTCCCGAGGATACAAGTGATGATCTTTGCTAGGTCAGAAACACTTAAACCAGTTAAAAATAGGTAATAAATTGAACACAGTTCTCAAAAGCTAACATACAATGGCCAATAAACATGAAAAAGAAATGCACTGTTAGCAAAATGCTAAGTAAAGCTATGTTGAGATTCCATCTCACTCTAGTCAGAATGGCCAGTCATGAGGACAACAAGTAACAGCAAGCTCTGGAGATGACGTGGAGCAAAGGGAACCCTATACAGTCCTGTTGGAAATAACCCAGCCATATGGAAATCAGTATTGATTTCTTCAAAATAAAACCCTAAGATTAGATCTACCACATGACCTAGCTATATCACCTTGGGTATTTACCCAAAGGATTAATTTAAGCCAGTGTATCACAGAAATATTTACACACTAGCCAGTGTGTATTGTTACACCATTAACCATAGCTAGGTTATAGAACCAACCTAAAAATGGACAAAGAGAATGAGACGTGCATGCATGCACACACACATACACACGCACATGCGAGAGATTTTATTTATTCAGCCATACAGAACAATGAAACATTGTTGCTTGAAAAAAAAAAAAGGATGCAAATAGAGATTACCATAGTAAGAATATAGTCAGTCTCAGAAAAACAAATATTGCATGTTTTCTCTCATGTGTGAATCCTAGACATGATAAAGATACAGAAATCATGAATTCATATATGACATAAAAGCAGAAGCCAAGCTAAGAGAATGAAGGGAACTAAACGGAGGGTGAAAGGAGTAAACAGAAGGGAAGAGCCATATGAGGGGAGCACATTATATACTTAAATGAAAATGTCTTTACATGCAATCAAGATATGCCAATAAAAACTCTCTGTATCATTAGCATGAAAGACTTGAATGGCTTCCCTACCTAGATAGAAAGCAATTTATTAACACTAAAAACTATTACTGTGTTACTATGTAAACACATTAGAGAGATAAGTGTCAGAACAGAGCTGACACATCCATTCTTTAAGAACGGATGGGAAATGATTCGGTCTCTATTCAGAAACCCCAAGAGTATAAATTATAACATAAATGAATGCAGTATGAAGGGACCAGGAACCAAGGACTAAAAGACATTTTTTTTAAAACTAAAATCAATTGTTTTAACCATTGCCTTAAAAACTAATTGAAAAAAGTAAGTTTTATTATGCATCTTTTACCACAATTCTTAAAAGGTAAACATGGCTAAAACATTTTTAGTATAAGCCCCTTAATAATTAATATTTTCCAAAGAAAATGTTTCATCATCTCTTAGACAAAAGAGAAATGAGATAAACAGCTATATTTCATAACTATTAATCATTATCACTATTAGTTAAAACCGTTCTGGATTGAAATGCACTTGTAATTATGTAGTTCCTATGTAGCTGTAATAAAATATTCTCAAACATTTAGTTATCCTGCAACATGTGAAATTACATAGCCATTGGTTTACTCAACATTTAATCTAACTACACTGTATCTGATCATTTAAACACTAGTCTATTGAAATGCAGTAAATCTGACTCATGGCCACAGATGCTAGAAGGCTGATAGAAAAGAACAGTTCTTATCACTGCCATGTCAAAACTGAAGCTTAGAGCCAGAAAGGGAGAGAATAATGCCTGCTCCTCCTCTTCTACAGTAAACGTGTCCAGCAAGAGACACTTATGGTTCTTTATTCTTATTTTTAGCTGATGCAATTTTATATGTTTATGAAGTATAACAAGAGAATCTTGACACATGAATAATAATCGAATTGGGACGTTAACAGACTTCTCTCCCCCATCACCCACATGTGCTTGGAAGGTCTGTTGTACTCTTCTGTGTTTGTACTGTGTCTCGGGTAGCTGGGGACTGTCCACCCAGAACCAATTCCCCATATCTGTTTGAGCCCCTTCTCCAACTCCTTCCCATCACCCACTCTCCCAATATGTCCTACTCTGGAGTGATTTCTATTCTCTACCTATGAGTCAAGTTTGTAGTTTCCACAAATGAGTGTTAATATATAGTATTTGTTGTTTAGTGTGTGGCTTATTTAATTTAACATAGGGTCTTGCAGTTCCATTCACCTAGGCACAATTGTGGGATTTTATTTTTATGGTTGGATAGCATTCCACTGTGTTAAATGCCATGCATCAGTTTGATGGACACTTTGGTTGGCTCTATATCTTGACTCTTGTGACCAGTCCTGTAGTCACGATTTCCTTCCCTTTGGATGAATGCCCAGTTGGTGGTGCTGGATTAGATGGCAGTTAGGACAGATACACTGTAGTAAGTTCCACCTTGTAGCACTGTCTGATACTTACATGAGCCAAATAGGCCTAGAACATAAGACCTGGTAAACTCTTAAAAATTCTCTAAAACTAGTAATTTTTGGTTCTCTAAGATTTTTTTATTGGCTTTTCTATGTGTGTTAGAGCCACAAAAATCAATGCCCTGCACATTCTCTCAGTTCTGCTTCAACTTCGCAAGTTCTCCACCTCTCTGCACCTCTCCATCATTCAAAGAGGAGAACAGTTGCTGAGGTGTTAGGGTGTAACTCAGAGGAACAGCCTTTGACTAGAAATATAAACAGCATAAAAACATTACCAGATAACTGATAGGTCAGAAAGATGCTGCTTGATAAGGGTTATAGCATTGTCTTAGAAAGGGACTGGAGTCAAAGACTCTTCTTAATGGCGGGGCCGTTGAAACCTCAAGTCTAAACATTGCTTTTGCTCAAGGATTCAGAATTCTGCCTCAACAAATATTTGTCACCACAATGTCTGCATTATTCCAGGCTATAAATCTGCACTATGTCTTAGCTCTGCCAAGTCAATATGATATGAAAATATCTCAAAGTAATCAAAGATGTGCCAAGCCTTATAATGTAAGCAAATTGTACACAGCTCATGGTACACAACAGCAACAGACACACAAATTGAGGGTTGTGGCAAACAGTGATAGCATTTTTCCAACAGAGTCTTTCCAAAGTAAAGCATAAACAAGTCAACTGACTTCTATTCACAGTAGTAAATGAGTTGTACACTGTCTAATGTGATGAAAGTTGTGGGTTCTTTGTAAACTCAGTTCTGTTATATAAATATCTTCTTGTTCTAATCCCAAGTGTAGGGTTTTAGTTTCAGCTTTAATTTGTCCCACATCTGTGAATTGTCTCATGAAGGGTGTGGCTTTTGTCAACTGGTAGGTAGCACAGAGAGGGGGGTGGTCTGGGGCTCTGAGGATATAAATAAGAGCACAGAGAGAGCGTGGTGTGGCATGCAGTGTTTGCATGTGGCATGTAGCAGTTGGAAAAGACCAGAGACGGAAGGTGTGAGGTGTCGTGGTTTGGAGCAGACAGAGAGAGAGAAAAGCTTCAGGGAGCAGTGGGCTGGAGGAGACAGCTGGCTGGTGCTGTTGGTGGTGACAGGTATAGCCCAAAAGAACATGATTGATCCTAAACACCTGGGAGAAGTAAAAGGATCATCTCTAACCATTAACCTTCTCTCTCCTATGTAAGGTTTCGAGGCTGAGGCCTAATACACCCAAATAGAGTTTAGAAGAAAGAGCGCTACAGTCTAATGACAAAATCAAGTAAGGAAAGAGTAGGCTTTAGTTTAGGGTCAGTTTCCACGTTAATTTTAAGCCTAATAAGAGCTGGCTCAGTAGCTAAGAGCACTTAATGCCCTTGTTGAAAACCGAAGTTTGGTTCCCAATATCAACCAGAGTGTTACCACTGGCTTTCAAGAGAATGTGTTGGAAAACAACAACAACAAAGCAAAAATAAAAACAAAAACAGCAAAAAGACACAAAGCATGTTATTTTCTTTAAAAAACATACACACACACAATTTTACAAAAACAGGACCAATTCACATGTAGCCTCATACTATAGAAATAATGGGCTAAAATGAGGTTCTGTGCACAGCATGTAGTTTGGCTATGTTATTCATTTGGTTTGTTAAATGTACTGTTCAATTAGGCTCATACTTTTATTCTTTAAAAATGTTCCCGCTTTATCATGTGTGCTTTTAATCAAGAGGGACAGATCCTAACCACACCCAGCTGAAACCAGGGTTCTCAGAAAACTTTAGTCTAGCTTGCACCCCTAGTAAGTACCCAGCATCACCCTATGGAAGGAAGGCTTCCAACAAACAGTCCACTCTCCCTCCTGGGAACAAGAGCCAAGCTCAGCACTTCAATAGTGAAGAGGAGAGGAGAGAACAACTTACTTTGCCATGGCAACAACAAAGATGTGGAACAGATCGCATTCTTCTACTTAGTCTAAAGCAGCTGCTAGGAGGACTGACAAGTTCCCAGTCAAAATCTATCACAGGAAGGTCTCCAGGGCCAACTGTGTAAACACGTGCTCCAAGCCTCAGACATGCAACAGGCAATGGTCTCAGCTACAGAGACCCAGGCACCTCATGGTGGGTTATGTGTGCTGAGTTTAGTCAAGGAATTAGGGCCAAAACAAACAACAAACAAACGAAGCAAAACAAACAAAAAACCCAAGATACTTTCACTGTGGCACTTTACATCTTTACTCTTAGACCTCTCTGAAGCCTCCCACCTACGGCCTGCAGAGGAACCAGAACAAGCACCATGACATTTAGTCAGCAGTCCTTGTGCTCCACCCTACAGGAGGCAGTCTCAAGCAACACGTCTTGAGAGCAGATTTTATACAGTTTTTCTACCCATTACCCCTCCTCCTATCTTTCCTTCCTTATTTGTGCCTCACTAATTAACCCAGCACCTTAAACTTGCTGTATAGCCCAGGCTGGCCTAGAACTTGACATCTACCTGCCTTAGGTTCTAGAGTTCTGAAATTGCAGTAGCTTTCTAATATGACCAGGCCAGAAATGCTTTAAAACACACACACACACACACACACACACACACACACACACACACACTGAAATCGCAGTAGCTTGCTAACATAATCAGGTCAGAAATGCTTTCAAATACACACACACACACACACACACACACACACACACACACACACGAGTAAAGGAAGGGGCTAGAAAAATGATACTCAATTAAAAGCAATTGTTGCTCCTGTAGAAGACTTGGATTCAGTTCCTACCATCCACAAAATGATTCATATCTCTATGTCCAATTCCAGGTGATCTGATGCCCTCTTCGATCAGACATGTATGCATGTATACAGGCAAAGTACATAAACGTAAAGCAATAACATACTATTTGGAACAGGTATAAAATAAACAATCCTTTAACTAGAAACTCAGGTTTAGGTTAAAGCATATACATTTATAATTTATTCAGCACACCTGTAGATCATCTTGAGCTCATTAACAAAGTCTTTTTTTTTTTTTTAAGATTTACTTATTTACTATGTATACAACATCCTGTCTACATGGGTGCCTGCATGCCAAAAGAAAGCACCAGATCTTATTATAAGTGGTTATAAGCCACCATGTGGTTGCTGGGAATTGAACTCAGGACCTCTGGAAGAACAGCCAGTGCTCTTAACCTATGAGCCATCTCTCAAGCCCAACAAAATTAGATTAAACAGGAACTATTATGCATCAAATGTTCTGCTCTTGGCTTTAAAGAATCTAATTTACCAGCTTATGCATGGTGGTGGTGGTGGTGGTGGTGGTGGTGGTGGTGGTGGTGGTGGTGGTGGTTGTTGTTGTTATTATTATTATTATTATTATTATTATTATTATTATTATTATTATTATTATTATTATTATTGAGACCCTGCTACAGAGACCAGGATGCCCTCGAACTCCTGTCTCAACCTCATTAGCATGTGTCGTTATGTCCTAATCAGGTTCAGAATTTCTATTTAAACATTACTTCCTAAACATCATGCCAATGTTTTACTTTCTGCCTTTAAGCCTTTGACCTTTCTAAGGTAATGGATAGCAACCAATTTTATATGATAGGCATGTTTTCTCCTTGAACCAGGAGCCCACCGTCATTCAGGCTAGTTTGTTGGTCTGGCTAGTCCTGCTCTGGGAACTGGGTCCCCATATGCTGGGATTCAAGCAGGCTGCCACACTACTTGGAACTGGGTCGCTAAGTGCTGGGAATCAGGCACACTCACCTGATCTTACATGGGCTTTACTCACTAAGCCCTTTCTGCAGACTTAAAATATGGTATCTTCTTAATCTCAAAAAGGTCCTTTTAAACTAACATCCCAAGCAGGTCCTGCTCAGACCCAGACAACCAACAATGCACCTTCATTACAGATTTGAGCTTTTGTTATTTTGTTTTTTGTTTTGTTTTTTTAAGTTTCATGAAGGGTAACCTTTCTTATAACTTCATGGTAATCTGAGGCTCAGTGAAGTTAATGCACACTGCTTCCAGGACCTGCAAGATGCGTGTTCCGGATTTAAAGTCGGGCCTTCTGGATGCTATTGTTGGGCTAAAGCAAAGCACTCCAACACAGAAATGCAAGTGTGGTGTGTTCTTGCTCAGCTGCAGAGTCTGGGTCTCACTCATTTTCACATTTGCATGAAATTAACTGAAGGAAAGAGAGCTTCCTGCTCTAACCTGCTTCTAGTCAAGTACATTGTCATAGTAACCAGAACATGAATATATGTTCCCAAGCTTGGTATTGCCATCCTAAATCACCCTTTCAGAGTCTGCACGTGACCACAGTACTGTCTGTCTGAGTCTGGCTTATCTCACTTAACGTATCTATCATCCTCCAGTTCTGCCCATGTTGCTGAAAATGACAGAGCTTCATTTTCAGGGCTGAACAGCATTCCACTGTGCATGTACCAGTTTCATCAGTGATGACCAAAGGCTGGCCATTCCTTACTGTGGACGACGCTGCAATGCACACAGAAGTGTGTCACATACTGACTTTAACTCACAGAAGCCATGAAGAATACCTACTGCTTCATGACCTGGTCAGAATTAGGGGGTTCAGCCATTAGGCAGGCGTAGATCACATGTGTTAGATATCTCACCGTGTATCTATCTGCCATCTGTATGGCCTCTGGTGAACTGCTTACCCAGATTGTTTGCTTGGTTTGTTTGTTTGTTTGTTTGTTGTTTATTTTATTTTGTCACTGTTAATTGTCTTATCAGTGAGGGTTTTATTTACTTCTTGGAGATAAAGTCTCCCTGTACAACTCGGCTGTACTTGAACTCTCAATTTTCCTATCTCAGACTTCTGGGTGCTGGTATAACAAGATGTGCCATTATGTCTGCCTCTGGCGTTGGTTCTTAGTGGTTCTTTCTGTACTGTTGATAACTGCCTTTAACAGATATACATTTTACCAAGGTTTTCTAACTCTCTGGTCTTCCTATATGTGCATGTGTCTTCACCTGGCAATGAGTAAATCCCACCTAGCAGAATGGGTCTGGAGAATCTCTTCCTCATCTACATTTTGGAGTAAGGTAACAATTAATTTCTTCTTTAGAAAGGGGATGGTGGTCCTTGAATATTTTTCTGACTCTCACACAATTCATAATTCTGCAATAAGGAATACATTTAAATGAATCCCAACACAAAAGTCCACAGGATTAATTTTTGCTATTTTGTCAGGCTAGAGCAATATGTTTTGCTATGAAATGCTCATCTTCCACTCTAAGATTGGAGCTATAAAAAAAAACCATGTGCTCAAATCCTGCATCTTCACAGCCATACTCTAGTTAAATCTACGAGTAAACACATGACCTGTATAAACCCACTCCTGATCCAAATCACATAGCCTTGTGGTTCAGATGGCTTTTTTTTTTTTCATTTTTATAAACTGGTCTCATATCCTTCCAGGTTTTTTCCAGTGAAGTTGGCTACATCTCACCAATTAATTTTTAACTTCTTTAAATTGCTTCATGCCTGAAGATTTTAATTAATATGTGAATTGAGTTATAAAGAATTTACCATCCATACTATGGGCCTTAGCATCTTGGTTGCCACTATACCCTCATCTTGCTACCGTTTAGCTGGTTTTAAAAGAGTAGGTATTTAATTCTGCGTCCACAAGTAACTAGAACAATGTCTACTATTCAACTGTGCATTAATAACTACTTATGACCAAATGGACCTGGAAAATTAGCTAATAAAGGAAGGGGTGAGAAGACCTCACTAGTCCTGCGTACTTCAAGTATCCACACCTAGGATCAATCATTTCATCTAGCATTAGAGGAAGCTAATTAGGGGAGCTCTTCTAGGGGGAAATGTTAGTGGTGCTACCTGGCCTCCATTTTATGGGTAAATATTAAAATGTTTAATCTACAAATTATTCTAATGCATAAAGGAATTTTTGTGAACACTGCAAAGGCTTCTAAATTTGTGTATTTGTGCCATGTCTTAATTTACTTGTATAATTTTCCTTTTTTCTCCACAAATAACAGGCTAATGCCATTCCCTGTAGATAAAAAAAGCAAGCTTAAAATTATTTGTTGTATAGATGGGTTCATAAAGCATTTTGAGTCACAACCAACCTGCATTTCTTTCCAGCTCTTCTCAGTATCGTTAAATTGCTGACACAGGAAACTGAATCATGTTTATCTGCATTAAGACATTAATTATAAAATGTGTACTGATAGAAAGAATAAGCTAAAGAAGATTTATTCATGCTGTTATGAAATGTTGAAACTGTCTTTTTTCTGATTTAAAGCACTTTTAATTAAAAGAACTGTCAGTAAGTAAGTTTAATCTGATTATTACCTATTAATTTTAAAAAGCCAATTAAATAGAGTAATATATCAAGATTTTTTTTTATAAAATTTTAAGTTAACTGTTCTGCTTCAAATCATAATTCTAAATTTCAGAAATACTAATGTAAATATGTATTTATAATACCTGATTTAACATATGTAACTTCAAAAGTCTAGCCCTTAGAAACCACTAGGTTATTCCAACACTTAAATGAGAAAAATTGTCTGGCCCTCCCTAAGAAGGGCTGTGCCACCCAGAGCCCTCCACACTTGATAAAACACATCTCAAGACAGCAGAGAAGAAAGCTCTACAGAATGTTGTTCTTCGGGAAGAAAACAAGATGCTTTCTGGGGAAAGGCATTTTGTTCCTAAAAGATTCCATAACTGAGGTTCTGAAAACTTAGCTAGTGACTTATAAATCTAGGAAATAAAACCGTAATTATGAAAGCACTTTTAAGATTTTAAAGAAGAAACTGTTAGGAGGTAAGCCATGGGAAAATGTCTCAGCACACCACTGTGTATGGCGATGTTTCACAGAACTACTATGTTAGGACCTCAGAAAGCAAAGGCCAGCAAAGGGAGCTCACCTGGTACTGGCCAGCTCTACAGGGTAAGGGTAATTTAGTAAAGGTCACTCAGGGCCTTTGTATCCTAGTTGCAAGAGCATGTTAGGTTGTAAATACCAACACGAAAGTACAGAGAGGGTTTGTAACTGCACTGGAAAGCTAAGAATTTTTAGCTGGTAGATGAGGAAAGCAGTTTATTTTCTTCATCACATCCCACGAGGACACTGCCTTAGCATTTCTCAGACAATCCCTTTTCCCTGGAGAACACAACTTTACAAGACAATCCAAGGGCAGACAGCACCAAGTCCTTCACACCAGCTCCTCTGAATAGCTAATACCGTGCCTAGTGATGGAAGAGACGCAAGCATTTATGTAAGCATATTTACTATGGCAATAATTATTAAAGATTAGAAACATTTGAAAGAGAAATAAAATGTCAAAATAAAAAAATAAAAGGAGCATTTGAGAAAGAACAATCAAAAAATCAAAACATAAATGCAAAATGACTGAAAATAAGATTGAATTGGGCCAGGCCTAGTGCTTTAATCCCAGCCCTTGGGAAGCAGAGGCCAGCCTGGTCTACACAGTGAGTTCCAAGACAGCCAGAGCTACACAGTGAGACCCTGCCTTGAAAAAAAGATTTTTTAAAATTAGATGAACTAGACAGCAAATTAGACACATCTGAAGAGAGCTACTGAAGAAAAACTTCGAGAGAGAAAGAGAGAAAGAGGGAGGGAGGGAGGGGTAGAGAGGGAGAGAGAGGGAGAGGGAGGGAGACAGAGGGAGACAGAGAGGGAGGAGAGGGCTGTAGTAACAGAATTCTGGAGATAATCTGATAGAAAGGAAGAGTAGCAGGGAAAAGATGGCTTAAAATGAGAGAGAAGCAGGAACTGATCCTCAAGGAGAACATACATTTCTAAGCATCACACATTTGGAACAACCTTAAGTGCAATTAGTACAAAGAGTTAAAAATACATAATTATTACGTTCCTTCAGTTTAAAAACATTAATTTATAAATTATTCAACTGGATAATTGCTTCATATCCTTTATGCAAATAAAAGAGAATGAAATGAGTTCAATGAGGTTGAAATTAAATTTCCAAATATATGGCTGTGGTGTTTGTAGTGCTGAGATGAAAGCCAGGCCCCATGCATGTTCTGCAGCACTCTACGCAAGCTGCACACAACCTTGGCCAAATGGCTGCCGACACCGTAAGTCTTATAATTTAGTATGTGAATTTATCTATCTTAAAGCATACAGCTAGTCAGGGGCTGGGAAGATGGCTCACCAGTTAAGAGCACAGGCTGCTCTGAGTTCAGTTCCCAGCAACCACATGGTCGCTCACAACCAGCTATATTGAGATCTGGTGCCCTCTTCTGGTGTGCAAGCATAAATGCGACAGAAGTCTGTATAAACAGTAAATCTTAAAAAAACCAACCAAACAAAAACAAAACAAAACAAAAAAGAACACAGCAAACCAAAAGCATTTAAACAGTCTACAACATAGATGAGATTAGAAGAACCATCCTTCAAAGATTGGAAAATTAAAATAAGTGATACAGCCAGGCAGTGGTGGTACATGCCTTTAATCCCAGGCAGAGGCAGGCAGATTTCTGAGTTCAAGGTCATCCTGGACTACAGAGTACGTTCAAGGACAGTCAAGACTACACAGAGAAACCCTGTCAATATTAACAATAATGATGATGATGATGATGCAGCAGCAAAGACAAAAGGAAATAAATAACCCCAAGCCATATGAGCACCACCACTATCTCACAGTCAGAACTTTAAAAGCCACACATGCACACACACTGGTTTTTTGTTTGTTTGTTTTGTATTCATGTATTTTTCACTAGGGTTTCTTGTTTAAAAACACTGACTTGTCACTTGAACCTCCAAGGTGACTTTTAAAAAGGCAAGATGAAGCCTGGCATCTTTCTTATTTGTTCTGTCTCCTTGACTCTTATCAGACTCCTGCTTTACTCGGCACAGGCAGGACAGTCACTCAAGCAGTGTCTGCCAACCTGTCTCGTTCCATCCCACGGCTGCAGGTGCAGACGCAGACATCATCGTGGACTCCAAGAAGACCACATCCTCAAAGGATGAGCCCTCCACTACGGAGGCCAACATCCCTAAGGACAAGGGAATGGAAGCAAGCACCGTGTAGGCTCCATACTGAAACTGATCCTTCCGCATGACGACACAGTTGTAAGAACTCTTTGGGCCATCTTGCAGAACCAGAACTAATAATCAACTAGCCCACAGTCAAGCCACAACTGCTTGATTATGCATATGTGCCCCAAAATTACTTTCTAATGGAGCCTAAAGACCATGTTGGTACCCAAAGATTCAATTAGGGACACTGGACCAGCTTCTTTGTTCTTCCCAGCATGTTAAATCTCCATTCGCTACCTCTCAGCAGTGCAGTGCTCATCTCCAGCTGGTGTATTAGGAGGTGGCTGAGCTGCTGGACCTGGGTCCTTTGCTCCCAACACCAGTTACAATCTAATAAGGAAGATGTTAGGATCAGTATTTTTTCTACTTTCAAAAGGCAAAACATAGAGGGTTAAGAGTCCATAAATTAGGGTCAACTTCCCTATAAACACTGTTGAGAATTCCAGTGGGCATTACTGGGTAGAGTTACCAATCCAGTGCAGACAGGAGCATATGCCATGGCTCAAGTTGGCAGACACTACGTAGGCCTGAATTATGTTGTTTTGGGTGTGTATTTTTTTTCCCTGAAGAAGATAATGCCCTGTATTCTTCATCTTCCTTTTTTATCCATGATACTCTAAAGTGTGAGGACTCCAGCTAAGCCGTACAAGTCCTCCCGGCATCTAAGGACTACCTACCCTATGCCAGATTTAATCTCTGGCTGGACACTTTAACACTCAAGTGTTTTGTTTTTTAATATACCAATAACCAGCCTCTTTCCCCCACATTTAATTAAATAAGACTCTCAAAAAGTAGAAAACCTTATACTGGGAGTTTAAAAGAAATCCACCTATGGATTCTCACAAGCAAGCCAGGTTTGGGAATTACTGGTCTCTCCAAGACACTGATGGAATTCTAGCGATTAAAAATTAAAATTAGCTTAAGGGCAACTTAATGTGAGGCCAGAAGAGGGCAGCAGGTAGCTATTCTGGAAAGCTAAGTATACAAATATATAAATAAACATAAGGCAGTGAGTAGGGAGTGTTCTCAGGCAAAGGGCATTAGAGACTAAGTATTCTCAGAGAAATGCCTTGCCTTAGGTGAGAAGCAACGAATGACCTATAAGAAGCCAAGTGGAACTGGGCCAGCAAGCAGAGCTGGCCAGGAGCCAGGGAAGGGCCTGCTGAGAAAGCTGCTCAGTGACAGCCCAAGGTAAGAGCCACTATGTGTCAGAAGGTGACTACAAAAGAATACAAAGGTGGAGCAATTCCTGAAACTCAACCTTCAGTGACAATCCCAGCTGCCACAGCGCTCGTGAGAGGCTGCAGACATAGCTTCGAAATCACAAAGTGAAATGACATAAGGAAACAGGTAGTTAAAGGGCTTTACAACAGAACAACAAAAAGAAGCACTGGTTGATTATCAGAGTCATACACAGTAAAGGATAGTTCCTCATTTTTAAATCAGAACTTTATGATGCCAGCAATGGAAACAAACAGTATTCTAGAAGATGCTGAGTGTATAATGCGGGTACATACCTACAAGGATGTGTAACACAGCACGGGAAAGGGGGAGGGGGAACAAAAGCCTCTCCCCCTGCTCTGACCATTAGATATCCACGAGCTTAACTCTTTTAAAAGTGAATGCTAAGATATAATGATCATTAATACTACTTGAAAATCTGTTTATTTTCCCCCACACTACTTTTCTACTCTTTCTGACTTTCTTAGTTATTCACCTTATTGTATCATGGAAAGATAGCTACAATTCTTTTTGAAATGCGGCTGATTGGCTGGAGAGATGGCTCAGCAGTTAAGAGCACTGGTTGTTCTTCCAGGAGTCCTGAGGTCAATTCCCAGCAACCACATAGTGGCTCATAACCATCTATAATGTGATCTGGTACCCTCTTCTGGCCTGCTGGCACACATGCAGGCAGAACATTGTATAAATAATAAATATTTTTAAAAACTTTAAAAAATAGAAAGAAATGAGGCTGATTAATAGAATCAATTAAAATACTGGCCTGAAGAAGTAGTTCAGGGGCTAAGAGAATTTGCTGCTCTTCCAGAAGATCTGAGATCGATTCCCAGATCCCACATTAGGCACCTTGTAGCTGTCGACTGTCTGTCTGGAATTCCAGCTCTCAGGGGATCCAACAGCTCTGGTCTCCAAGGGCACTTGCACTCATTGTACACACAGCTACACACACACACACACACACACACACACACACACACTTAAACATAAATCTTTAAAATATGGCCTAGATTTTCTAATCTTTGCTATTAGCTCATTTGGTACTTTGCAGGCATGAGACAAAGACGTAATGCTCAAAGGAGTCAATTGGCACAAGAATACCAGTGTGAATCCATCCTGATTACTACAAAACAGCTGTATGCACACAAAATCCTGTCATCTTTTGTATGGCTACACAGAGAAATCTAAATAATAATAATAATAATAATAATAATAATAATAATAAGAAGAAGAAGAAGAAGAAGAAGAAGAAGAAGAAGAAGTGTGTATAATATAGAATTATTATTGTTGTTGTTGTTGTTATATTATTATTATTATTATTATTATTATTATTATTATTATTATTATTATTATTTAGACAGTATTTCTACTGTCACTACTACTGCTCCAAACCAAACCATCCAACAAAACAAACTGAACTCCCGAGCTGTATCTCTACATGTAGACTAGTACATCCATTTAAACTTGGTGTGTGTATATGTGTCTTGGGGGGGGGGGAATTTATAGAAGATAATCTGAAGTACATTTAGCTTTAAAGCTTGCTGAGCACATACTTTTGTAGTCCTTCCCCCCAACCTTTGGGAAATAGAGTCTTACAAGGTAAACTAAGTTGGCCTCAATTTTCCATCCTTGCATCTCAGCCATCCTTGTGCTAGGTAACAACCATGTGCCATGATACCAGATTGTACTTTTTGGTAAAAGCAAACAAACAAGAAACCAATGACCCTTTTCTGTTGCACCAGTTTTCTCCACAGCTGAAGAGAAAACAAGAAGAGATTCACAACTTTAGAAGTCAGTTAGCAGCCATCTGAGATCTCAGATATCTAGCTGGCCACCACATCCTTGCCAGTCCAACTGCTAATTTACATCCACGTAAATCTGACATTGCTGGCTGTGTGTGCTCTACTGGGTACCCGTCTTGGGCTTGGTTGGCCGTTGCACGGCAGCAAGCATTCCTGCACCTCAGTGCACCACTTCTCTTCACAACATCCCCATGTGGAATTTCAAATGGCAAAATTGTGAATGATTTCAGAATCTGCTGTTAAATGCAAGGTCTTAGACCAAAGATTCAAGGATAGCAAAGAGGGTCTATTTTATAGAATCCTAACACATCTCCAGATTCCTTAATGACAATAACTATTAATTACTATTCTAAGTATTACATGGCACATCCAGTAAAAAACATACTTCAAATTTTGCATAGCAATACCCAGTACAACACGGTGCAGATGACAGCTGATATACAGGAGTGAACAACTCACATCTACAGGCTGCTCTTGCTGTGGTACCAGCTTGGCTAGGTGTGTACTTATGTACTTATGTACAAAGGGCTCCTCAGAATAAACTCCATCAAAAGACAAGCAGCACTTACACAGCTTTTTCTAAGGAACACAAGATCAAAGCAGCAGAACAACAAAAGAGAATCTGAAGGGGAATGTGTGCTTCTTTCGGCTTCTTTCTATGTGGGCTCACACTGCTCATGCCAGATTTCCTTCCCTTCCTTCCTTCCTTCCTTCCTTCCTTCCTTCCTTCCTTCCTTCCTGTTTGTTTTTTTAAACTCCTGGGATTTTTTCTTCTTCTCTCATATATTACATCCTGACTGCAGTTTTCCTCCCTCTCTTCTCTCAGCAACTGCCCCCCCCCTCCCCTCTTACCCAGATCACTCCTCCTTTCAGAAAAGGACAGGCCTCCCAAGGATGGCAACCAGGCATGGCACATCAAGTGGCAATAAGACTAGAAGCACCCCTCATATGAAGGCTGGATGAAGCAACCCAGTAGGAGGAAAAGGGTCCCAAAAGCAGGCAAAGGAGTCGGAGGCAGTCCCTGCTCCTGCTGTTAGGAGTCCACAAGAAGACCAAGCTACACAGCCGTAACATATGCAGAGGACCCAGGTCAGACCCACGCGAGCTCTCTGATTGTCATTTCAGTGTCTGTGAGCCCCTATGAGCCCTGGTTTGTTGATTCTGTGGGCCATGTTCTTCTGGTGTCCTTGACCCTTCTGGCTACTACAGTCCTTCCTCACCCTCTTGGGAAGATTTCCCTAGCTCCACCTAAAGCCAAGCCAGATTTTCATTACACATAAGTTTTCTATAGCCAACATGGCCACCTGGAAACATTTGTCTTAAACATTGCAGCTCAAAGTACAGAGGCCTTACTATGTTGCAAAGAATTTTAAGGACTTGACTGGTTCCTTTCCAGCCACTGAATCAGACAATTGTTAAAAAAACAAAAACAAAAACAAAACTGGATTAATGTAGAATGGCCCACTTTCCTCTGAATGGGGGACAATCTTGCCAAGTATGGTGTACTCACTCCTGTAACCCCAGCTCTGAGGTTGGGGCAGAAGGATTGCTGAGAATTTCGGGTCAGTTTAGGCTTCAGCTATAAAGTGAGACTCTGCCCATCCATCCATCCAAATAAAAGCAAAAACACAGGAAGGAGGGAAGAGAGCAGGGAAGAGGGAAAGAGACAGAGACGTGGCTCAGTAGGGGTGTGGTTAGCATGCCAGGCCAGAAGCTGGGGCTGTGGGCTAGGGATGCCGCACAGCCTGAGGCTAGCCTTTCACTGCTGGGCCTGGAGGGTGGTGGAAACCTGAGCTCAGGTCAAGGCACCGTAGACAAAACAAGGCGTCTCTGCACATCTTAAACTTTCAAATAAGAAGTCAATATCACCACTTGTTTACTAGTAAACAGTCCCAAATAATTGTTCTCTGGGGCCTTTACTTGATCAGTTCTTATCAAAAAAATACATTCAGGGGAGCTGGAGAGATGGTTCAGAGGTTAAGATCACTGGCTGTTCTCCAAAGTTATTATCATCAATTTCTTAGACAAAGGGAATCCTTAACAGGGCTTCTTTGTGTTTGGTAGGAGTTTTTTTGGTTGTTGTTGTTGGTGGTGGTGGTGGTTTTTGGTTTGTTTGTTTGGCTTTTTGAGGCAGGGTTTACTTGCTTTGTGGACCAGGCTGGCCTTGATCTCAGAGATCTGCCTGTCTCTGCCTCCCAGTGCTAGGATTACAGGTGTGTGTGCACTAACAGGGCTTCTTAAACTCCAGTTTGCTTGAGAAACTTTTACACACCTGGGTGTGAAATACAGGTAATGAAATCACACATCTAGAGATAATAAGGCATTAAAAAAAATTTTTAATTTGATAAATATGTAATTTTTCAATTTATTATGCATGAAAGCTAACTTGCATTCTGATGAGATGGATGTGTTTATCTGTGCAACAAGAAATAAAACTTGCGCAGGGCGTGGTGGCGCACGCCTTTAATCCCAGCACCTGGGAGGCAGAGGCAGGCGGATCGATGTGAGTTCAAGGCCAACCTAGTCTACAAAGTGAGTCCAGGACATGCAGGGCAACACAGAGAGACTCTGTCTTGAAAAACCAAAACCAAAACCAAAAAAAAAAAAAAAAGAAAGAAAAGAAAAAAGAAGAATTAAAACTTGGGTACACCTTTGATATTTTTCAACTTGATCAGTATTTTGATTTTTATAGTCTCAATGCTGAGAACACCATTTCACATAAATATATAGTACAAAATGGTAGAAGTATGTTTAAAAATATTTTAGAAGTTGCCAGACTATTTTAAAAGTCCTAATCCCAAGCCAAAGTTATATAATGATTTTATAAGAAAAAGTCAATAATTCAAACAGTGACTTAACACTGTAACATTCTATTTAAAACACAATGCAACCTATTGTACTAATTTGATATTTGCTGAAAATAACAATAGAAAACACTAACTTTTTCTTTTCAGTAATAACCTGTAGTTTCTGTAAGAGCAAATAGCACATGTCCAGAAAACACACTGCACATTGTAATATATAGCAGCCTTGAATCTGAGGCCCAGTGTGTGTGAGGCAATGTTCATTGGCGCTATATGGTAAAACGGCATGTACAGAGAGAGCTAATCACACATGCAGTGTACTCAGAACCAAGGCTGCAGTGAAATTATGTGAACCACATGGGTACATGCTATCAGAACCACATTAGATTCTTTACTCAATCCATTGTGATCAACTCCTGGCTACTGTGTGTTCAGAAACAATCTCGTGCTGTCAGTTTCCATGTCACATTCAGTGACAGCATCTGCTGCATAGAGCTGTAACATAGAAGACAGCAGTCCCCTTACAGTTTCACTTCCTGTGGGTTCAGCTACCTAAGTCAACTACTGCTGGGAAATCCTACCCAGAAAAATCTTCAAGTCATTCCCTGGGTTTAAACCGTAGCTGTTCAGAGTGACACCTCCCAACCTAGCTCTGTCCAATGAAATGTATTTTACCTTCTTGCCTAGTGGTGTTCATACTGTGTGTGCTGCCTGTGGAGTAAGTGAGTCAGTGGTGTTCACACTGTGTGTGCTGCCTGTGGAGTAAGTGAGTCAGTGGTGAGAAGACACTTTTCAAACCTAAAATAAAAGTTGGGCAAACAGCACAATGAAACAGATCCTTCATGTAAATGATCTGGACCGGGCAGTCACCATAGCAACAACACTGTCCCCAATTGTTAATGCTCCACCACATTTTCTGCCTCTGCTTATACTCATAATTCTTTGTGTTTGAACTATCTGAAAGTTACTTTTCAGTGTGTTGACGTTACATTAGTATCAATACACAGCCTTTTAAAGCGTGGGCTTTGCTTATGTAACCACTGAGATTTTCATACTGTAACAACTATTTATATTCTTTTGTTACATAATACTGTTCACTATACCTGGCTCTGCAAACAGGAGTTCAACCTAATAGTTTCTTTTTGTTTGCTTTATATCTAAAATACTTCTACAGAAAGTTTCATTGTCAATCTTTACTTTGTCTCATATTTTATGTTAAAAGTCCCGCCTGTTATAACACTGAGGAAATCATCTAGCAACACTTAAAAACCTAAAGCACCTAGGCCATAATCACTGGGAGTAAAGAACATGCAGTCTTTCCTATCTAACCACGTAAACAGAACACAGCATCTTAAACTTGATACCAAGTATTTGCTGAAATTAAAATAACACAAGGGATAAGTGGTCTGGCTAACCTAGAGGTCCTGGACATACAAAAAGAAACTCAGTCACCAGACTAATCTACAGAAACTAACCAAGTTAGTCAGGGATGGGCACAAATCAGCGATTTGAGCGCTATAGGGGAGACCCTCCACACACTTGAGACTAGCCTGATCTACATAGCAAGTTCTAGGGGAAAGAAAAAATTAACTTTCATGTTATCTGGACATGTAATGGGCAAACAGAATTTTTCTGGAATGAACAAGAAAGTACAATGGCAGGACTGGAGAGATGGCTAAATGGTTAAGAGTCCTGAATGTTCTTCCCAAAGAATCCCTGTCCAACTCCCAGCAATCACGTGGCAGCTTATAACCATCAGTAACTCTAGGTCTAAGGGGTCTGGTGCCCTCTTCTGACTGCTGTAGGCACCAGGCATGCAATGGTTAAAAGATATACATGCTAGCAAAACACTCATATATACAAAATAAATCTTTATAAAAAAACAAAAACAAAAACAAAAACATAGAAGTCACTTGGGGGTGGGGGTTACTAGGGGTTGAACCACAGGGCAAGGGCTCTGCCACTGAGCTATATCCTCAGCCTTGGCTATTTTAACTGAGGCAAGGTCTCTCTCAGTTGCACAGGCTAGAATGGAAATTGCAACCCTGATGCAGCTCAGATTATTGGCCTGTACCACCAGGCTCAGCTTTTGACATCTTATTTAAGAACTTTTTAAAATACAGGACTTGGGGATAACACAGGAAGACAGCTGTGCAACGGAGGCGGGCTGGAGCTAAAGAATGAATTCCAAGCTGGCTTAAGAAAGGAGGCCCTGCCTTTACAAAAATAAAGTAAAATCTCCTGGGATTCTTTTGAAAACTGCACATGCCAACCCCTCACTGAAAACCACTTAGTTAGAGAGGCCATAAAATGAAAAGTGTCTTTAATCAGTATATTATTTCATTAATGCTAGGAGAAAAAAAAAAGACTTAGTTTATTTGCCATAATAAGATGCTTCCTGGGAAACAAACAGGTATGTACTGGTACCTATAAGCTAGGTACTGAATGCTCTGGTTCTAGACTGCCTTGTCAGGGTGGTCAGACAGCAATGACATTGGAAATTACAAATAGTGTCTCTGCAGAGCCCAAATGCATGCTGCCTAAACTCAGACTTCTTCCTGAGTAATGTGTGTTACACTATACAGTGTCATCCAGCCTACTTTCTGTCACCCTACAGCTGGAACTCAGACAGCTGGTACAAAAATGCTGATTTGTGTCTCCTTAGCACAGTCCATAAAAAGGGCAGTAAGGTAATATGTCAGTTTGCACAGTTCTTGAAAATGGAAATTATATCTATAAAAATAAGAATATAAAAACTATGCTTTCATAAGCTTAACTCTTAGTAATATAGTTTAAGGATGCATATGGGAACCAAAGCAAATGTGGTCTGCAGTGAGCAGCAGTGTACCTGTGATGTATCACTGGGCTGCCGGGCGGCACATTCTCCAGACGCCTGTTTCTACAATGTAAGGATATTCTGCATGCCATTCTAACCACAGGGCCTGTGCTTACTGATTAAAGATGCTCTTCATTTGATGGCCTCTCTAACTAAGTGGTTTTCAATGAGGGGTTGGCATGTGCATTTTGCAAAAGAATCCCAAGAGATTTGCTCTCTCTCAGCCAACTATGACCAGAGCTTTAGGCCAGGCAGCCTCATAACCAGTAAGAGATGTGTGTGCTATTAGTGTAGCAAATAGCTTGGTTCACCAGAAGCAAAGCTTGGTGACAAAGTGTCCCAGCCTAGTTCTAACAGACTAGCTGCAATCCCCTTCACGTAGATCAGTGCGGCATTTGATCACACCTAGTCTTAGGCTTACTTGTACAAGACTTTACTAGACAATTATTAAAAGTCATACCCAAAGCTCTTTTTAATGCATATTATTATCAATGTGTAAAACTGTGTGTGGCTTGACATATATAGCTCTGAACATTTGATGCATAGACTTTAATTAAAACAACAAAAACCCAAAACACTGGTTCTAGACACTGAACCCGAGTTTTATAGTTACAAGGAACCTAACAATGAACAATATCACCATCCCTGAACTATGTTTTCAAGATCCTTGGAGGCTGGGCATATACAGCATTTGCTCAGCATATGTAGAGCCTCAGATAGCAAACCAAATGCAGGCTTCTTGTTCAGGCTTCTACTGCCACAATAATGGACTTATGGTTGAAGTTCCGAAGTCTGGCACACTAATAACCATGGTTCTTCGATAACACAATATTAGTACATGAACAAGTTTAAGATCGTTTAAGGTTTTTCTGTAAAGTTCTGAGGTCATGAAATCAATACTAATTAGTCAGAGGTACCCTGGAAGGTAGCCTATGTTTAAAGAGGTGTGAATTCAAATGTAACGGGTTGGTTCCTTAAGTCCCAAAACAGAGTCTTCAGAGAATATCTGCCATATAAATTGTTACTTGTAAAAAAATTAAATACGTTTTTTTTCATAAAAGGCCTAATGAGGCTGGACATGTAGCAAGCATGTCTGTCTTCACTGTATGACAGAGCACATTACTAAGTGACCTGAAGTAAATGTTATGATCCTTCCTATAGCATCCACCAGGACAGTGTGACAACACTGCACCTCTACTGCACAACACACTATATGCCTCATTTTCACACCTTTGGTCACACCATCCTCTCTGCCTCTATTTTCCCTGACAAATTCCTACCCATTCTTTCAAATGCTTTCTCAGATTCCATTTGCCTTCAAAAGCACTTCCAATTCTGGCTCTTCTGAGATCCCTGCTGCTTGCTAGTGGTACTCCAAAGGGAAGCACACTACACAACCTCCCAAGGATACTTTAAGGAGCTATAAAAACAGTAAGCACTGGCTTTGGAGAAAATAGAATGCAGCAGCTTGACTACCAGAAATACACTGAAGAAATAAGCTTTAGCTGGAAGCTAAACTTAAAATGATGGCAGGGCCAAGACAGCAACGTCCAGTAAACATACACATTGCTTTATGATGTTCTGAGTTTATGAGGATAAAGAGACAAAGACTGGGCTCCAGGCCCACTTGGGCTACATTAGACCCTATCTCAAAACAAAAACAAAAATAAAAACAAAACCAGACTTGGAATATTAAAAATCTTATCTTTCATGACTTATGGCTGTATACAGGAACTGTGATTGTTTGTCGCCATTATTTGGAGGGCTCACCTTAGCCATCACAGGCTTTGGGCAATTACCTTTGCTACCATGAAGAATAGTTAGCTGGGGGTCTCAATGGCAATGACTCCCTTGGCATGTGTGCTGGGCCCCTGGCATCACCACAAGTTAACTTCTAGTCAGGTGCACTGCCTCCTATTTGCAGTCCTGGGACCTAGCAGGAGAGCTATCCACTGGAGGATAGCCTAGTCTACACAGCACGTTCCAAGCTAGCATGAGCTTTATAGTGAGATCCTGCTTCAAATGTAAGCACCCTGTCACCAAAAAATAGACAACCTGCAGAAGGGGACAGTCTTTACTATTCATCACACAGATGGTTAATATCCAGAACATGGACTGAACTCAAAATGTCTGACAACAAAAACACCAAGAAACCCAATCAAATATATGGACAAGTGACCTCAAGAGTATAAATAGTTGATAAATCATGAAATAAATTCCAAACAACTTCAAACATCTGGGAAATGCGAATGAAAACTATATTAAGTTATTATCTCCCCCTGTTAGAATGGGTATCATTAATTCTTTAAGTTTTTACTGCCTTAGTGTGTGTGTGTGTGTAGATATGTGTGCATAGGTATGTGTGTGGGTGTATAGCACAAGACGCATATGGTAGTCACAGAACAACCTGCAAGAGTTGGTTATCTCTTTCAGCATGTGGATACTGGGGATTGAACTTGGGTCTGCAGACTTGGTGGCTGGTTCTTTTACCCAATGAGCGATCTCACTGGCCCCAGAGTGAGTATTAAGAAAATTAACTATCTAGCTGGGGTTGGTGGCACACACCTTTAATCCCAGCCCTTGGGAGGAAGATCTCTGAGATTGACACCAGCATGGTCCACAGAACAAGTTCCAGGACAGCCAGAACTACACAGAGAAAACATGACTCAAAGAGGAAAAGAAAGGAAGGAAAGAAAAAAGGAAGGAAGGAAGGAAGGAAGGAAGGGAGAAAATTATCAACTAGAAAATAACAATGTCAGTAAAAATGAATGAATACCAAGAACTTACACACTGTTGCTGGGAATATAAATTATAAATTAGTATAGCTCCATTTGGAAAGCAGTCTTGACTCCTGGGTATTATATACAGCAGGAACTATAACATCAGCAGAGACGGCTGCATAATATATTTACTGTAGCGCTAATCACAAAAGGAGTCAGCTATATGCCCATCAACAGACAAATGGATAAAAACATGATACACATGTAGCCAATGAACTATTACTTGGCTATGAGAATGCAGTCTTATCATCTGCATATAATGTTGCAATATAGAAGATAGAAGAGGGACCATTAGGAACCGCAAAGGGGGCTGGCTGGTGGAGAGGCAAGAAAGAGAGGGGGTGAAAGGGTAAAGGGGAGAACAGATAGACCAACATGATATTTGCTTGTACTAAAATGTAAGCTTAAAAGAACATTAAAGTTGTGACCATTAAACTGTTCATGAAAAAGGGAGACAAAGAAGCTAAACAAATATTTCTTAGATATAAAAAAACCATTTAGAATAAATTATCATTTTTACTAATATTTCACTTTAATTACTAAGTAAAACAAACTCATTCTAGCACTTAACACTTTCTGATTAATCTACCCAAACTTTACTGGCCATCCTACTCTCAAAAGTTTCCTATTCTAAAGCTGGGTGTGGTAGCTCCAATCTGTAACCCCAACACTCTGGAGATAGATGCAGGAGGATCAGTTCAAGACCATTCTTGGCATAGAATTAGTCTGAAGTCAGCTCAGGATATACAGTGAATTCTAGGTCAGTCTGGAATAAATAGAAAAAAAAATGCTCTTTAAAATAAATAGATGCAATGCTCAGACTGAGACATTCAAAATATAGTCAGTGATTTGTTTGTAAGTAAACAGCACAATCCCTCACCAAGCATGAAGTTCTAAATGTCTTACTCTGAACCTTCCCCATCTTTTCACTAGGGAATGACACTCTAAAATTAGTACTTTATCTTCAAATTTCATTATTAGTAGCCCTCCAGTAAGCTTTTAATTGTACACTCTGACATTTAATTTTAGACCTTAAAGGTCAACATTATTTTTAAAAGGAATGAGACTTCCTGTATCTCATACTAGCTATATAATCACCTACTAGTTAAGATACAAATTTAAACACATATCTTGAAGAAACAAAGGAAGAATTGAAATGCTTGGTAAGTAAATATACAAAATAGAAACAAGAATCAAAGATGACCCTTAGTCTTCAAGCCTGAGGGCTGAGAATATTTTCCTTTTCAGGTGGACTGGGCAGGCGAGCTGAAGCCAGAACAGTGGAGCCCTGCATGCTGCACACATACACACCGACCCCCCAGTGAAAGACATGGAAACAGAAGGAAATCACCAACTAGGGAACTCAGATAGGGTGCTGATTTAGAAGCAGAAAAAGTAAAGTTAACAGTCTTTGTGATGTTTTTAAATGAACCACAGCACTAACTTTACTTATAAAGAAAAGCTTATTTATTCTTAGGTGGAAGACGGACAAAGGTTATTAGTCACTGCCTCAACTAGCACTGTGGAGCTCTCACTTTCCACCCCAGCACAAGGACCCATTTTCAGTTGCCACAAAAGTTAATCAGCATTCAAGAAAAGTAGAATCTCTCTCAAAGTTGATTTTTCTTTAAAAACAAAAACAAATAACATATTTCTACAATAATTTCTTGTATGGTAGGATTCTGAAAATACGTGTGCCATCTTTTATACTTTTCAGTATTACTTAAGCCCTTTTTTATCTGAACCAAACAGAGCAGGATAAAGAACTAAGACCATCTCATCAATAGCCCTATTTAAATTGTGCACTGTACGTTATAGCCTAAATGAATTCCATTCATCGCCTAAAACTTAAAGGGACTGATGTTGGACTTGACAGAGTATTTACCACAGATAAAAGAGTTGGCTGGAGTAGGTGATGCCGGCAGTGCTGACAGTGACTGCCAACACTGAAGTCTGTCCACCCAATGGTGTCTTGTCAACAAGCCATAGTCACCTTACAACACACATTAGCAGACTTTTATACAACAGAATCAATCCATCTTCTGTGTCTCTGTAGTCTAGGATTGCAAACACCTACAAATTTAACGTAAGTGTTCAAAAAATCAGTATTCAACACTCAAATACAGAAGAAAAATTACCCAGATGCAAAATTGCTTATCAACTACTTAAACCTCTAACTATGGTCTTAAATTTCTAGCCATAATACTCCCCTCTGAAATTCTTCTCACTAATTTTGACACATTTCTACAGAGACTGATATTGGAGAAATTATTTCTACTGAAAGAGGTAAACACAATGGCTACCTGTGAAAGAAAGAAAAGGAATGGGTCAGTGTTGACTACCAGAGGTTTCCTATGCGGAAAAACACTTTAACATTTAATAAAACCATGGGACAGGCACACAAGCGTCTGCTAACCGCATAACTGAGGAGAAATCATGTGCGTCTCCTTGTCCACGTCTCCACCCTAAACTTCTCCCTGTCAAATGCAAACTACATGGCTAACAAAATGTAGTCAAAGGAGAAGACAGATTTTGAGCATACTCTGTCATAGAAAGGTAACCCTGGGTGGGCCTATACAGGTGTATTATAGAGAGTATGTCACACTAGGAAACAATTTTTCAGGACTTCTGAAATCAGGCAGGCACCAAAAATGACCAGTGATATCATCCTTGATCAGAAATTGTAAAATGAGTGCTCTAAAACTGTCCATCATGTCTTCTTACAATCTATAGCACACTGCAGCGTCAGGACCACGCATCTTTAGTGAGGTTATTTGGAAATAGTTCTACTGTTTCGTGGTGTGTTATAAAATCGTGACTTTCCCAAATGATATGAGAATTTGGACTTTATTTTTAGACATCTAAACATGATGAGATAAGATAATCTCAGACTCTCCAAATGGCATTAATTATTCTGAGTAGGAGATTAAATATCATGTTAGATCTAACAGACTTTCAACTATAGCCCAATGAATTTAAAAATAACATGCAAAGTCACCTAAATAGTAATTATTAGAATGATGAGTCTACTTTAATAGCATATGCACATGCACCTTTAAATTTTTATTCATGAGAATGTGATAGAAAAGCTATCGCAAAAAATATGGTAGTGATAACAAATCTATATGAAAAAATGCTGCTAGCAGGAAACAAGTTAGCTGGAATTTTATTCGTCTTCTAAAAATATCTCCTGAGCTAAGAAAATGGTATTTCTTTATATACCTTGTTATTTCTCCTTATATTTGGAAGAAAATGATAGCTCAGTATTAAATGTAGGTTAATCATTACACTTTTATATTGGGTCTTTGGGTCAAATGTGACAAAAATTTTCAAAATAAATGTAGCACTAAAAAGTTCATTTTTGTGGGTACTCCCACACGCATTGTGTGCATGCCAGTGTCTATGTAAGTATGAATGTCAGATGTCACCTTCACAAGGTGGGTTCTCCTTCCACCTTTATGTGGAATCCAGGGCTAGAACTCAGGTCATGAGGCTTGTGCAATAGGCTCCTTTACCCACAGAACCATCCCACTGGCTCCCAAAGCTCACAAGACTATAACTCAAAGTGGCAATGAGTAAAGTGCTTGCCACACAAGCATGGGGACCTCAGATCAAATGCTCAGAATCCGTCAAAGCTGTAATGCCAGTGTACTGGGTCTGTAATGCCAGCAGTTGGAGAGCAACATGGGAGGCAAAGACTATACAAGTACATGTGGGATGGACACACACACACACACACACACACACACACACACACACACAACTATAACTTGAATATAAAGCATGCAAGGCACAGTGGTCTTTTATATCAAGGACTTTATAATGGTTAGTTTTAATTGTCAAGTTGACAAAATACAGAAGCTCCTGAGAAGGGTCTCTCAGTGGGGACTGTGTAAATTAGGATGACCTGTGGGCATGTCCTCACCCCCCAACTGTAGGCGGCAGCACTCCCTGGCCAGGGAGCCTGGACTGTATGAGCGTCTGTCCACTGCTCTCTGCTCTTCACTGTTGGTGCCATATGACTAGACGCTTCAACTTCCTGCTGCTTGACTTCCCCACAATCTCGAACTGTAATCTGGAATTGTGAGACAAATCCTTTCCCCTTAAGTAGTTTTTGTAAGGGGAGGAAATTAGGGTAGACTTTTAATAAGCAATAAAACTAAAATGTATGAGAGTAGTAGGTTCTGTGTAAGTCTCCCAAACACTCAACAAGACTAAAACATGAGTACTTACAGAAGTGAAGACTAGGCCACACTCCAATGGACTCAACCTTTACAGACTCAGGAACCAGGCTTTTCTAACGTTTTGATGGGACCCCCAATGTATAAGCCAGGTTGAGAAACAATACTCTAAGATCCTAACAGTATAAAGTTGATTCAGTATTCTAAAAAGAATTCACAAATAAATTCACGATGGGAGTGTGAAAAGCAAAGTAACCACACACACTTTTTTTTTGGGGGGGAGGGGTGTGACAACAAATAGTAACTTTTCTCTCACTGTCTGTCCTGGGTGGTTTTGTGTGTCAATTTGACACAAGCTGGAGTCATCAGAGAGAAAGGGGCCTCAGTTGAGGAAATGCCTCCATGAAACCCAGCTGCAACACATTTCCTCAATTAGTGATCTTCGGGGGAAGGTCTAGCCTATTGTGGGTGGTGCCACCCCTGGGCTGGTGGTCCTGGGTTCTATGAGAAAGCATGCTGAGCAAGCTATGTAAAACAGGGAGTAAGCAGCACCCCTCCATGGCCCTGCATCCGCTCCTGTCTCCAGGTTCCTGCCCTGCTTGAGTTCCTGTCCTGACTTCCTCCATAATGAATGCAATGCTGAAGGATGAGCTGAATAAGCTCTTTCCTGCCCAACTTGCTTTTTGGTCGTGGTGTTTTATTGCAGCAATAGAAACCCTAACTAAGACAGCTACTCTTATACAATTTAGTTCAAACAAAGAAACTTTCCCACCACTGAAATAACCTCATAGTAATCTGATCAGAAAAGACCAATAGCATCAAAATTAGAGAATAATACAGCATCTCTTCCCAACCCACTATTGCACCCAGCTGTAATTGATTTAAATTCACCCTGAAGTAAGAAGAGTCTTTTACACAACTCCAGATGGCATCACACAGGGGAAAACAAACAACAAAACAATGAACACCACCACAGCTATGGGGTGCCTGAGATCCCTCTCCCCTCCTCTCCTCTGCTCCCCTCCCCTCCCCTCCTTTCCCATCCCCTTCCCTCCCCTCCTCTCCTCTCCTGTCCCTTCCCCTCCCCTCCCCTCCCCTCTCTCCTACCCGTCCCCCTTCTAACACAGGGTTTCTTTCTGTAGCCTTGGCTGTCCTGGAACTCAAACTGTAGACTAGGCGGGCCTTGGATGCAGAGATCCGCCCGCCTCTGCCTCACGAGAGCTGGGGTTCAAGATGTGCACCGCCACCACCCAGCCTCTGTGAGGACTTTCCAAAGTCAATGTTTAGAAAACATAATTGTCAAGCAAATGTCCTTACTGTATGGTGGAGTATCTTTCAAGTATATGGCCAGGAGTGGTACAGCTATGTCTTGAGGTAGCACTATTTCCAATTTTCAGTGAAAGCACCTGATTGATTTCCAAAGTGGTTGTACAAGTTTGCACTCCCACCAACAATGAGTGTTCCCCCTTCTCCACATCCTCACCAACACGTGCTTTTGCTTGAGTTTTTTTTTATCTTACCCCTTCTGCTAGGTGTAAGATGGAATCTCGGTGTCATTCTGATTTGCGTTTCCCTGATGACTAAGGATGTTGAGCATCTCTTTAGGTGTTTCTTGCCATTTGAATCCGGAAACAACCTAGACGTCCCTCAACAGAAGAATGGATAAAGAAACTGTGGTACATTTACACAACGGAATACTACTCAGCTATTAAAAACAAGGAAATCTTCAAATTTGCAGATAAAATGGATGAAACTAGAAACAATCATCCTGAGTGAGGTAACCCAGACCCAGAAAGACATGCATGGTATATACTCATAAGTAGGTGGATATTAGCCCAACATAGATGTCCTCTGAGAGACCCCACCAGTCGGGGAGCAGGACAGATGCTGGGACTCGCTGCTGGACTCTGGGTACAGAGCTGAGAGTGGTATGGAAGAATGAGGATTGGAAGGACTCAGAGGGTTCAGGACCCCAGACCACCAAGGCCGAGGATCTGGACTCAAGAGAGGCCTGCACAAACTGCTGCACCAACCAAAGACAATGCATGCATTAAGCCTAGCCCCCTGTTTAGATCTAGCCCACGGACACTCATTCTTCACGGCCACACAGCCGTGGGGAGTGCAGGGACTACCTCTGAGATGAACTCTGCCTCCCCACATCTGCTCACTTCCCCTTGGTGGGGAGGCCTGGCAAGCACACAGAGGAAGGGGAAGCAGGCTCTCCAGATGAGACCTGATAGGCTGTGGTCATAAGGTGGGGGAGGAGGTCCCCTTCTGTCAGAGGTCTAGGGGAGGGGAATAGAGCGGAAGAGGAGGGAGGGTGGGAACAGGAAGATACAAGCAAGCGGATAACGATCAGGATGTAATCTGAACAAATTATAATAACTTTTTAAAAAGAAAAGAAAATGTAATTGTCTGGGCATGGTGGCCCACCTGTAATCCTTGCCTCAGGAGGTCCAGTCTAGGGGACTATGAATTAGGCAACGCTAGCTTGGGCAACATGGCAAAATACTATCTCCAAAATCAAAAAACCTTGAGAGATAATTACAAATGCTTCCAATACTTGAAAAAATAATGTAAGTGTGATTTCTTGTTTCAAATTGGGAAGAGAACTGCTTTTATTTTATAAAATTTTACGCTCATCTATATTTTTAAAAGTCCAAATGATAATGATGAAAATGGCTGAGCCCTATAAACAAGTTGAGGCCTTCAATAAGCCCTTCTACACATTTTATATGCCAAGAAATTTAAATTGAATTCATTTGTGTAAGTACATCACAACTGTATTTAAAAAAAAAAAACAACGCTTAAAGTTTTACATATGTTCAAGCATGAACCAAGGTTTAGAATACAAAGCTGTAACAGAAGATCCCATCTACTTTAAAGAGCCTGATTTTCAAAACTGGCTATCAGACTCCTAGTATGATGTTTCCTGGGCTCTCTACAACTAACTAATGCATCCTGCACTTCTGTGCGGTGAAGGCTAATCAATTATTCACACTTTATCTCAGATCCTTTAGTTTTCAAAGAAACCGTGTGAAAATTTACTTGTAAAAAGTTACTAGCATGTGAACAAAAGAATAAATATCTGAACGCTCGCCAACATTCACTGGCTTCGTTATTTTTTTTTTCACTAATCCTACCCATCACAGGCCCCAAAGAAAAGTTATAGCATGTGAACATTTATCCCACTGTTTCTATAACAGGGCCATCACAAAAGCCATGCAGGGAGTTCTGCCTTCCCAAAGAAAGCAAAGTAATAACACTGCCAACACAGAGAAAGGATAAATAATTAATTGGGAAGAAAATGGAGGGGGGGCATGAAGAATTATTCACAGCAACTTAATTTAACTGAAAGTGATTGGCATTTTAAGTACTAAAAAGAAATCCATTAAAAAAAAACACACACACACAGAAAAGACAACAATGCTTTAATGAAGTCTACAACGTTCCTGGTCCTCACAGAAGAGCCTCTGCATGCTTTCTTTCTAAGCCTCAAGAGGTGACTTCTGTAAGAAAATAAGCTCGCTCACTCAACCTCTGGACTCAAGGGCCCAGCTGGGACGTCGGCATCTCCACATACTTGCCATCTCCAACCATGAAGCAGGCGTCTGCCAGCTTACACACGCTGTCCTCCCAGTGAGCCCCCAGCAGAAGAAACACCATGAATTCTTGTCCTTCTGCAGAGAACTGCAGAGTGCCAAGAGCCCACTAAAAGATCAGTGCAAGGTCTGCAAGCTAAAGAGGCTAACAAGGCTGTCAGAGGCTGGGGTGACTACTGCACATCTGTACTCACTGACGAAAATACACTAAAGTTGGTATTGTTTACTTTGAGGCTAAGCTCCAAAAGCACAAATACGCGTGCGTTTTAGGTTTTATCTGATCTGTTGTAAGTGAAGCATTCAGCCTAGTCATACAAGCTCCCCAGGAAGCTGAGGCAGGAGGATTCAAAGTTCAGCAAGAGAAGAAAGGAGGAGGTCAGAGGGAGAAGGAAGGCAGGACAATAGGAAGGGAGAGAGGGCAGCTGAGCATCATAACTGCTCACAGTTAAGTATGTGTTTTGGCACATCTGTTAAAACACTGGAGTCTTAGTCTGTAGACAGTATTTAGCCTGACTTACTCAACAGATGTCTGCCCAAGACACAAATCCATCTAACTAGCACAAAAGGAATAAACATGTGGGTGTGGACTAGAGGGGCAGCGAGGTTGGTGCTGGACCTGAGTTTAATCCCCAAAGCCCATGGACAGGGCTAGAGAAGAGCGAGGAAGCCAGGTATGGGGGCCAGTCTTGTAATATGAATACTAGGGAAATTAAACAGGAAGAACAACAGGCAACAAAATGGTCCTCTAGTCTCACACACATACACACCTATGCATGTGTATATGTGTGTGCAGATTGTACTGTATGCAAACACAAACTAAAGTGTAAATTACTTCCTTGTCACGTGACCTTGTGCAGTTAAATTAATGAATGTAATCCAATTTACTCATCTATAAACAGAGATAATCCTGATGCCTCAGAAGACTATAAAAATGCAATGGTTTAGAACAATAAACACTATAAAACACAGTAAAAGCACTCATTATATATTAACTAATTTCAATACAGATACTAGAGAAATATGCAAATAATATGCATAGTAGCTAATTTTCCTGTTATAGATAAAGCCAAAGACAATTCTGTTCAAAATAATGCAATTTAGTAATGCAGCCAAAGCAATATGGCATGATACTGAAAAACAAAACAATAGTATCAGCAAATGTAATTATATTATTTAAAATTCAATAACCAGGACTAAGCGGTGTACACATGTAATCCCGGCACTCAGGAAGGCAGAGGCAGGCGGATCTCTGTGAGTTCAAGGCCAGCCTAATCTATAAAGTGAGTCCAGGACAGCCAAGGCTACACAGAGAAACCCTGTCTTAGAAAAAGAAAAGAAAAATCAATGAAAACAAAACAAAAAAAAAATATTAGCAAAGCATCTTGCTGAAAATTAACAACATTCCTACTAAGAGGACTGAGAGGACAAAGATGGGAGGGTGAAGGGAGAGGACAGAGGGACGGCAGGGAAGGCTGGCAGGAATGTGCTTCAAGAGCACAGCAGTGGTAATAGCACCTTTTTGCTCTGTCACTTCAGCAGCACGTGGCAAATGTGTCCTTACTCAGAATGGTGCTGGGAAGCTCTTGCAGAAGCAGGCCCTGCTCTGACTTGCAGGCTGCACATTCTTCTGTCCCTTGCTGGCCGTGCCCGCCTTGGGAAGAGCGCCCATATCTGACAGCACTAGTGGCTCTCCGGCATACATGAGATCACTAACACTAATATGGGAAGAAGATAGGCAGGTGACACAACGTACCAAATCAGAAATCATCATTTAGTACGTACCATGTGACTTTACTCAAACCCTTCCCAGCCAGCTATGGCGTGCACAGCACTGTCCCCTGCAGGCTCCCCGCTGGCCCTCTGCCTACCAGCCAGCAGCACTTCTTCATACTGGAAACCTGAGGAGGGGAGCCTAGCAGGAAGAAGGTCTGTGGGATCATTCCTCTGAGAGTTATTCCTGGCCTTATTCCTTCCTTTTTCTCTGCTTCCTACTCTGAGGTGAAGAGCCTTCTAACCCACATGCCCAGCTATCACCCAGGGGCCCGGAATAAACAGCCAAGGACTAAGGAGTGAAACATCGAACCACGAGCTACGCTGAGTCTTCCCTCTCCACTGGCCACAGCTGTGCAGAAAGGACACACGCAGCAGGTTCACCTGCCACACGGATGGTGAGTGTGCACACTTCATTAGCCACTGAAAACTGTTGCTGGGTGCAGTGGCACACTACCTCAGGAAGATCTCTGCGCTACAGAGAGTTCCAGGCCAGCCAGGACTATCTAGTGAGGCCCTTCTCAAAGAAATACATGTATGAGATTTGTGTTTGGTATACTATGGATGACCTGAGGAATGGTTTAAAAAAACCAACAGCCATCCTAAAACCTCTTTTATTTATGAGTCAGCAATTTCACTTTTTAACTTTAGTATTAATCTAGCAATGCATATTTTAAATACTTGAACACTATGTCTTGGAATAGCCAACTTAAACCATATTTTTCTTAGCAACCATGACTACATAAATAAATTATGAATTATTTAAACAGTTTCCTAAAATTAAAAAAAAAAAGCAAGAAGCAACACTTCAATGAACTATTATTTTAATCTCAATCAGAAGCTAAATGTACTCTAAAAGATTACTTATATACCATAGTCTGAAAGTCTGTCAGAAGGTACTCAATAATTACTACACAGATAATTCTACATGGACAATGGCTCACTCACAGTCCTCAGCATTACCGCAAGAACACCACCACCCTTACTTGTTCCTGGTGACTAGTTGGATGATCTTTCCAAACAATATTCAAGCCCATGTAAGTCAGGGTTCTCAACCTGTGGGTCGCAGCCCCTTTGAAGGTCAAACAACCATTTCACTGAAGTCACGTATCAGATATTTACGTTACAATTGACTACAATAGCCAGCTAGATAGGAACTAGCCGTGAGATAAGCCTACAGTTGGGGGCACCACAACATGAAGAACTGTATTAAAGGTCGGCAGCATTAGGAAGGTTGGGAACCACTGAGAAGTAAAAGGAATTCTCGAAACTTGCTATGTGCCTCACATTATACACGATTCTCACCTATTCTTAGTGTCTCTTAACTACCTCTCATTTTAAAGGAGATTCTTTATGGAGACAAAAGTATTATTTTTCCCACTGTTTGGTGACTTTTAAAAAATCATTATTCAATAAGCTGTCACACTCTGGTCTTCTCGCTTACTAAGTCTGGAAGACTTCTCAGCTCTGCCTCTCACACCTCTGCCAATGCCAGCGCTGCCACAATCACCTAGCTGAATGGAACATGGAACAAATGCTCAATTTTTGGCATTTGAGAGATTGTTAATTCATGCAAGAGCACAAAATCATACATATATGGTTATGCAGGAAGGTGAAAGGTTTTTTTTAATTAATTTAACTTAGGGGAAGAGGGAAAAATGGTTTCTTATGACAGTGTTTAAATAGAAAAGGCAAAGAAAGTAAGCCTACCCTCCCATATATGCATAAACCTAAGAGAAATCTCTTGAAAAATTATAGGTCCTCTTTGCTCTAAAGAAGGCAGTTGCCCAAAGCCCAGACTAACAGATGCTTATGTTTTCAGAACAGAATTGAAAATTAAGATACAGTTTCCGCCAGGAAGTACTAGATTTCACATAGGGACAGGGGAAGAGGTCCTAGAAATAAAGCTCAGTCCTTACAAGCAGCACCTAGCTCCTAGCACCCCCAGCTCCAGTTTCACCACATCCTCCGACCTCTTCTGACCTCTGCAGGCACCAGGCACAGATGTGGGACATGTTCCTACATTCGGGCAAAACCCTCACCCACAGCCACACACCCAGAGCAGAGGAGGGATAGCGAGATGTAAAAGGTTCATGTTCTTAAATCCTGTCAGACTCAATTCTAGACTGATAAATTTACTAAGAAATACTTTATTATTGTGGTTATTATTATTCTTGGGCTGGCTGCGACGATGATGATGATGATGATGATGATGATGATGATGATTGCGGCATGTATAGCTCAGTGGGTTTAATCCCCAATACCATAGCTAAAAATTCAAGTACAGAGAACAAACCAAGCATCTTTTTAAAAGAGTTCTTACTACTAACTAGGGAAATTATACAAAGAAATAACTATGACACATTACATACAAACCAAACAACATAAAACTATGTCCTGCAACCATATTTTAAGTCTTCATTAAGGATGACTTGCACCTAAGAATCATCCAATACCGACTAAAAAAGTAGCAACAAAATTAGGGTAGGGATGGAGAGATGGCTCAGAGGTTAAGAGCACTGGTTGCTCTTCCAAAGGTTCTGAGTTTAATTCTCAGCAACCATATGGTGGCTCACAACCATCTATAATGAGATCTGGCTCCCTTTTCTGGTGTATATGCAAGCAGAACACTGTATATATAATAAATACATTTCTTTTTAAAAAAGAAATTAAAGAGGTAATCACACAGTTTATTTCTCACATCCTCTAGTATTCTAATCTTCCCAATTTTTCTTTCTTTCCTTCTTTTTTCACAGAGAGCTGGGTCATGCTATGTTCCCCAGCTAGCCATGAACTCTTAGAACCAATCTTCCTACTCCAACCTCCCTAACAGCTCATGCTAAAGACTGCCCCACTACAGCCAACCAGTCTCCCAATGTTTTCTTTCTTAAGTTTAGATTGGAAAGTGACTGTTCACATGACTAAATAGTTTACTATAGTGCTTGCACTATTTTTTGAGTATTTAATACATGAATGTATTTTGATCATATTCACCGCCCACCTCATCCCAATTTTGTAGCACACACACACACACACATATGCTCACACACAGGCACGAATGCACATACACACACCCTATTGATTCCAAGCTGTGCTGCTGCCCATATCCTCCTAGGTGGGAGGCCATTCACTAGTGCATGATTTTGGCCACCAGAGCCACACAACCACCCCTCCCAAGAAACCACCAACTAGTTCCTCAGCTAGGGGTGAGGACTTATGAGTACCTCTCCTGAGTTGTTAATTTTTAAAATTATAAGAGTTAAGAATTTTGTTTTTTCTGTAATTGCTCTCATAATTTTGGCAATAAACATAGTGGTACTACAACCTTTGATATTCTGTATTCATGTGAGAAAAACAGGAAAGGTTGAACTCCCTAACCCTAAGGCACAGAGTCCACCTGCACATTTGCCTCTACGTAGACTGTAATGGTGAACCACCAGGAAACTGACAGCAAACAAAAGAACTCACTCAGCAAACAAAAGAACTCACTCAGAGGGCCTTGCCAAAGGGGGAAATGGGCTGGGTTTCTTCCTTCTTTCAAAAATATAGCTATCAGTAATGCTTTATAAAAATGAGAACACCAAGAAATCAAGCAGTATATGTACATAAAGTCCTAACAATTCCCCATCACAACTTAATTTGTAACTTATAAAAATCTATTCTGGAATTGTCATGCTGTCATGGATTATGAGGAAACAGTGATAAGAATTCAGTAATATGTTTTAAAAGCTTTCTATAATATATATGAAAATATATTACTGTCGTTAGGAACAAATAATGATATGCATTAGCAGTGATTAGAACTTCTCCCTTAAAACAAACCAGCTAATGACTGTGGAGTCAGGAACTCGTCAGCAGCATTTCTCTTCTCTGAGCACTCGTCTGAGTTACACAGCCCTATCGCTGGGGCACCAGGAGAGTCTACACGGAGAAAACAGTAGAGAGAATAATGGTGGCTGCTATGACCACAGTTGTTTACTTATTTATCCACTGAGGAGGAAAGAGCACATGGACCCCATCAAGCACCTGGAGACTAGAGGCCAGCTAAGAAGTTAGCGCTCTCCTTCCAGCATGTGGGCTCCAGGGTCAAACAGGTCCTCAGGTCCTTAGTCTTGAAGCAATGACCTTACACACGGAGCCAGCTCACTAACGTAACTATTAATAATAACTCAAAACTATATTGTTCCTTGGTTTCAAACATCTTCACATTCTCTATCTGATCTTCACAGCAACCCAAAAAAGTAACGCTCGTGTATATTAAATAAAAACTATAGCACATGCCTAGTATATGACAGTGACCAGTGTTATCATATTACAGATAAAGCTTTAAAGGTCACAGTGGGGAAAGTGAAAAACCATTCAAGAAAAATGAGGCAGCTATCAAAGAATCAAGAGCCATGACAAGGAAAGAGACCAATGGGAAGACCAGATAATAGTCACATGATTAATTAATCACAAAGTTCCAACTGTGAACAAAAGAAAAAGGACATATAGCACCATCCAACCTATCAGTCATCCCTGACAGGCTGGTCTGATGGACATTCTCACAACCAATTCCCAGCATCAGCAGCAAAGGTCACATGCACCTCTAATTTTCCACGCTATGAAACCTCTTCCAGAACACTAAAATATCACCGCACAAGTCTGTTTGCTTTTTCTATTTGTTTCAACCTTCAAAACATGAGCATAAGAATTTACGTCCTTGAGTGCAATGGTGAGTGGTTTTTATTCGAGCCAATTTAATAAAATGAAGAAGCTATTAAAACACACCTAAGATCGTGTCAAGCCAGTCTTCCTAATTAGCTCTTCTATGGAAGAAACGATTAGCCTAACTTGGTGTTCTGCCAAGGATATAGAGTACACCAAGAACACCCCACATTTTATGAAAGACCTGAGTATGTTTCATTAAAAAGCATTAAAACGGTGCTGCAGTTAAAGTGCTGGCAACTGGAGGCAGCTTCTTAGCCATTAGAACGCAGAATATCCACAGGTGCAGATCATTTGATTAAGAATCTTAGTGTCAAAACTGACTGCAGAACTACTATGCACACCGGCTAAACAGTAAGCTACGTGAAAGGCTGAGGAAGCATTTCCCTTGTTTTCTTTACCTTACTGAGTTAGCGTCTTCCTTGCTGTGTAGCTCAGGCCGGAACTCACTGTCCTCTTGGCTCAGCCTCCTACTGAGTGGATCATAGGCATGCTGTTACCCCAAGCTCTATGATTTATATTTTAAGCCAATAATTCAATTTTACTCCAAGCTCCAAATCTCATGCCAATATTTTTCATCACTGAATATTTCAGAAATAAATATTTTGCATCATACCTTAAAACCCGAAGGAACAAGAGAGTTCTAATCAACCACTAAGCTCTTAGGATGAAAACACAGTAGAACTTAGGCTTTATTGGATACTGAATAAAACTCTAAAGTCAGTAAAATTTTTGATATGTGCATACTATACAGCTAGTTCTTTTAAAACATTAAAGTTACTATTAACTAAAAGGCACACTACACTAGGTACCGCTTTGAAAACACAACAGCAGAAGAGTACTAATCACAGAACCCGTGATGGAAAAGCCAGCTGCGGAGGTTCTGATGCCAAAATCTATTCATCTATTTAGCACAAAAAGACTGAACTCACTGGCCTATTTCTCATAGTGTTTTCCTTCAAAGCACTGAAAATACATACCAGAGTATATAACATTTAAGTCATCCATTATCCCAACTCAAACAGTTTATGCTTAGAGATGTGCCAAGTAGGTTTGCGGCACGCACACTGAATTGCAGTCCACAGCCGCAAGGAACAAGCCCTCAGTGTTTCCAACAGATAACTGACAAGTCTCTCAGGTCATCTTGATGCTTACCATATTTCTAGCGATGTCACAAACTTAGGGGAAAAGAGGACAATACAAATGGACCCGATCTAAACTGTACTGGGATTCAGGAAAATAGACTTAACTTTCCTAGATATGCAGTACTAAAACTGCTATATAAACATCGAACCAACATACAACTTCAAACTCCACCTTCCAACAAAGGGATCCAACAATTCCAGTTAAAAAGCACTGTCCTTGGCCTGTATCACACTCTATCTGTGGCTAGAATCATGGCACAAAGTTGAGCATCTGAGAAGTATAATACTATTTTCGTTAAGGTAACACAGGTGTGTTTGCTAGAACTGCCATTAGAGTATGCACACTGGTGACAGCTAGCACCACCATCCCCTTCATCTCCTACCTTACTGCTCAGCTTGGAATTAGTGTTACCAAAGACACACAGAAAAGAGATGCCTGAGGAAAACTAGTCCTGGAAGAGCACAAGTCAGCCCAAGAGCCATGCTCACAGGAAAAGCAGCCGACCCTCTTCCTGCCCCAAGTGCTGCACAGGCCAGTCGGAAAGCTTAGATCTTAGACTCATCTGTGCCTAAGGAATCCAATTAGCTGGTTCCTGAGATCAGAATAAGACTGATAGCACTTACGTGGATTAACTCATGTTCAGTTAGTCTCTTGGGAAGCGATACTGAGCTATAAGTAACTCTTCCTCTGCCTTTGAATTAGCAATTTACTAAGAGCCTGACCTCAACACCAGGCTCAGAAACAGAGAAGGCCAAAGCATGAGCCTTTCCTTGAACTTACAGAACTAGCTTTAGTTGTAAACTGACTGTCTTACCTTAAGGCGACCTGGGAATGCACCAAGAGGTACCCAGCTCTCACCTCTCTCCAAGACAGCGTAACAGATCTCACTTACTTTAGAACAGTGAGTAATATATGTAACATTTTCAGACATTAGATATTAAACAGTGCAGGATGTTTCCTCTCAGAAAAGGAAAATGAGGTGGAGCCTATGAGAAGCCTGGAGAGAGTTTCCAGGCCACGGAATAGGAGGGAAACTTAAACTCAGGTGGTTTAATTAAGGAGTCCAGTGGAACCAGGCCACTGGTCTGCATCATCAGGCAGAGAGGGCTGCAGCTATTTATAAGAAACCTAATGAGAAAACATAGGGGGAGGAGAGGGCGCCTTCCTTTGATCGTTCTGTCCTGAAGCTTTCTCTCTGGGTCTGTCCTGTAGAAGCTCTGAGAGTGCCCACTCTCAGCAAACACAATGACTCCACTTATCACATCCACAGCATCTTGCTGACTGTGCTGGGTCACTAGAAGATGACCTCCTGCCCCAGTCTTTATCTCCATCTCCCCAGATTCCAATGGCCTCACTCATTCCTTCTACAGGTACACAGGGAAAGCCACTTTGTTCTGCCATCTGAGTAATGCTTTGTGGCAATCACCTCTATTAAAATGAATTTTCAGATTAAATAAGGAAGAGAGAGAGAAAGAGAGAGAGAGAAGGAGAAGAAGAAGAAGAAGAAGAAGAAGAAGAAGAAGAAGAAGAAGAAGAAGAAGAAAGAGGAGGAGGAAGGAGGAGGAAGGAGGAGGAGAAGGGTGAGAAGGGGAGGGGAGGGGAGGAGAAGGGTGGAAAGGGAGGGAGGGGAGGGGAGGGGAGGGGAGGGGAAGGCAAGGGAAGGGACGGGATGGGAAGAAGGGAAGGCAAGGGAAGAAAGGGAAGGAAGAAGGGAGTGGGACGCTAGAGTTGGAATTCAGGGAAATGGTGCCGTTAGTTTGCTGGTAAGAATACTAAAGAGGACACAGCTGCAGAATGAGCAGAAGGCCAAATAGTTATGGCTGAGAAGAAACTAGAGCAGCATTCAAGACACAGGTGTACCGCCTTAAGTACTCCTGCAGGCTACACTGGAAACTGGCAATACACACAGAGCACTGCAGAGAACACTGAAGGAAACAGCAGACACTGCCTGTGCTCGGAGCAGAATCAGCTGTAGCCTAAAGGGCACAGGAGTCCCTCAACAAAATCAAAAGCCATCTCAAAAGAATCAAATTGTTTCTAGGTAATTTGAATAATGTCTCACAATGAAGCTTAAGAATTTACAAAAATATGAAAATATGCAATATGTAACATAGCATAATTTACAATACCTGGCTTCCAGTAAAAACCATCTGGATAAATTATATAGAGGTAAGAAAGTCTTGGCCATAATAAACAGAAATGCAAACCAATAAAAAGTTACTCAGAAATGAAAGGGAAGACAGGCTTTAATAAACAAGGATATCAAACAAATTATAACAGAGTTCCACTTGTTCAAGAAAATAAAGGAAAGCAAGCACCTCTTCAGGATGTAACCAGAAAATAACTTATTAAAATCCGAGCTGAACTTCTAGAATTTGTAGGGAGAGGGGTGTGCAGTCTGGGATTAAAGGCAGATTATACAGTACAGAAATGGGAATTTCTGAGTTGAAGACAATGTCAAAATTATTGAAAACATATATTCAAAGGTCTGGGGAAATGAACAGAATCACTGAGCTCAGGACAAGTCCATGCAACCTAATATACATATAGGTTTCTGAAAGAGGGGGAAGAACACAGAAAAACGATTTGAAGAAGAATAGCCCAAATATGCAAACATAATAACAACTATAAATCCACAGGCCCCAAAAAGGTCAATAAGCCCCGAGGGTTTTATTCAATTTTGTATCACTGTGAAAACATATCTGAGAAAAACAAACCAAAAGAAGAAAGGGTTGCTTTGGCTGAGGGGTCAGAGGTTTAGGGCCACAGCTGGCTAACTCCATTCCTTCTGGGCCTAAACTAAAATACATCTAGGGTGCAGGCACAGGAGAGCAAGGCTGTGGACTCACAGGGGCCTCGGAGCAGAGAAAGAGGGAGGAGGCAGGTAACGACCCTTCAAGGCACACACTAAGCCGGCCCCCTCCAGTGTACGCTCCTCCAATGAGCCTGACATCCCAGCTCCCACCACCTCCCATACCGCCATTAAATCTGCAGTCATCGTGGATTCAGTCCACTTGTCTGGTAGAGTACTCATGACCTAGACACTCCCCCGCAACCATCCTGTAAACACAGCACTGGGTACCAAGGCCTCAACACATGGGCTGTGGGAGAACAGTCATACCTGAACCACGGGAAGCAACAGCAAAGGCCACTATATCAAATCACTTAAAATCTAGTGAAAAACCATACAAGCCACTAGCAAGACAAAGAGATATATCACATATAGTGCAACAAAAATACAAAGCATAGCAGAGACCATGGAAACAAATCTTCAAAGCTTTGACAAAAATATTAATGTTGACTTCTATACTCAGCAAAAATATTTTCAAACATAAAGGCAAGTTTTTACAGACATACAAAAATGAAAAGAAATCAGACCTGACTTTTTTGGTGTGAGTAATGATTAGGAATCTTATAGAATGAAAGAAAACTGAAAATCTGCATGAACACAAAAGAATCAGAAATACCAATTGTGTTATGGTAAATATACAAGTAAAGCACACAGAAGTAGTAAAGAATGTTTGCATTTTCTTATAAGATTATTGGTTACTTAAAGCAAAAATAATAATGCACTGTGGATGTATAACAACTGTAACAAAATGTATGGTACATATTATAACATAATTCATAAAGGAACTACATTCACATGAACAACGCAGTGCGAGCATCTCATCCAACAAGAAAAAAAAAAAGAAAGAAAGAAAAAGCAAAGAAAAAAAGAAAAAGAAAAGACCTGCTTTCAGTCTAAAAGCAGAAAAAGTAAAAGAACAGATGGAACAAAGAAACCAAAAGCAATTCGGAGATTTAAAGGTAATGACATCAAGAATTACCTCAAAAGTAAATGCTTTAAACATTCCACTTACAAAGGAGATTGTAAGATTAGACACAAGATTCAACTATATGCTGCCTACAAGAAATCTTTAGTAGCTGAGATGTCTCAATGGGTACAGTGTTTACTCACAACGAAGACCTGAGTTTGAATCCCAGTCCCCACATAAAAGCTAGTGCAGCCACTGACCACCAGCACTGGGAAGGAAGACAGGCAGATCCCCAGAGCTCACTGGGTAGACAGTGTACCAGAAACACAAACTTACAAGTTCAGTGAGACACCCTGTGATGTGTAACATTGGTTGTCAACATCTGGAATCAATGAAAACCCAGGCAGCTGGGGTTTTTCTTGATTGGACAGTTTGTGGAGGAAGATCTGGGCCACACATCTGGTGACAGCCCACATGAAAGGACATGAAGAAGGAAGCTTCTATCTCATGCTTGTCCTCACTCTGCTGGCAAGGTCATCTATCCTGCCACTGGGGCATCCCTTCACTGGTGTCAGAATCAGGACTCCAACACATGCTGAAGACCAGCTGAGACATCCAGTCTTGTGGATGTTTGTCCTTTCCATCAGGAGACAGCTATTGTTGCACTAACAGGACCACAGACTGGAAGCCGCTCTAATAAACACATCCGTGTGTATAGTATATATATAGTAATGTATTATTTTATGTAATGCACACACTATATATGTATATATAGATATACATATATATATTCATTCTATCAGTATATTTGTTCCATCAGCTGTTCCTCTAGAGAACCCTGACTGCTGCAACCTCTATCCACAAAACTAAAGTGGAGGCACGGAAAAATGGCTCAAGCAAGGCGGCTAGAGTTCAGATCACCAGAACCTATGGAAACCTGCACAGACTCAGTGGCCCACCTATAATCTACTGACATCCATCAAAAGAAAAGCATTTACATCACACAAAGCAGACGTCTAACTTAGACCATTTTTCCCATATAACTAACTGTTAATTGTGTATTGATAGAAACTACTCCTTAGCCCACATATTCACGTTTCATAGCTCAGGAACACAGGTCAGCGGGGAAGTTCCATGCAGTGCTATCCAAAGAATCCTCTGCATTCTGCAATGACTTCGCACTCTGAAAGACAGCAGCCTTCCTCATCTCTTCCAAATCTTTCATGGAATCATAATTTCTGTAGAAATCTACACATGCCTTCTTTCTTCATTCAGTCACACCAAACTTATAGGAAGCATCAACTCCCAGGGCCACAAGGAATGCCCCAACAATATGAACCCAGACACTTGGCCAGAAGAGCACACATCGCAGGTTGTTTTCCAGCAACACACCAGAACTCATGGTAGTGAATGTCCTCTACACCAGCATCCTTCCTGGATCTCGGAGAAACAAAGAGTGCCAAATTAGACCATTTTACATTGCTACAACAAAGCACCTGAATAATGTCTAAAGGGAATTTTATTTTGACAAATTTGTGAAGCCTAGGAGCACAAAATCTAGGAGCCAGCCTGGTGTGTGGGTGGGGTGGGGTGCCAGGAGACCACTTCCCAATGCTGTTGCCAGCCTGGTGTGTGGGTGGGGTGGGGTACCAGGAGACCACCTCCCAATGCTGTTGCCAGCCTGGTGTGTGTGTGGGGTGGGGTACCAGGAGACCATCTCCCAATGCTGTTGTCAGCCTGGTGTGTGTGTGGGGTGGAGTACCAGGAGACCATCTCCCAATGCTGTTGTCAGCCTGGTGTGTGTGTGGGGTGGGGTACCAGGAGACCACCTCCCAATGCTGTTGCCAGCCTGGTGTGTGTGTGGGGTGGGGTACCAGGAGACTACCTCCCAATGCTGTTGCCAGCCTGGTGTGTGTGGGGGGTGGGGTACCAGGAGACCATCTCCCAATGCTGTTGTCAGCCTGGTGTGTGTGTGGGGTGGAGTACCAGGAGACCATCTCCTAATGTTGTTGCCAGCCTGGTGTGTGGGTGGGGTGGGGTGCCAGGAGACCACCTCCCAATGCTGTTGCTCTGCAAATTGAGTCCCAACACATACACCTGTCTCAGAGCAAAGGATGTTAACAAGGTTCTCTTATACTAAGAGAGGCAGACGAAAACGTCATGATCCTTAAACACTTACACACCTCATCACGGTACCTCAAAACAGATTAAGCAAAAAGCAAGCTGAAAAGAAAGACAGTAGCCTACCATCACCACAAAAGAATTCAAAATCTGACAGGACAAATTAAGTAGTAGGAAAATACAAGATGAAGAGGCCTGGGAAAACATCGCAGACCAGACGTCTACAGCACACACCACCCTACAACAGAATAAACCTTCTCACACTCACTTGGAACACCAAGAAAGTTTATCATTTTCTTTGAAAATATTCCCTCATTTATATAGTTTAAGACAGTTCCACTATGTTGTCCATGCTGGCCTTAAACTCATCATAAGCAATCATCCTGTGTCAGCATCCTGAGTTAATGGGACTACAAGTATGCACTAACATACCAGGCTTAAAATATATTTTAACTGATAAATACAACTATGTATTTACTGTGTAAAGCATGTTGTTCTGAAAATACGTGTGCATTGAAAAATGGCTACATCAAGCTAACAAATCACACGCCATACTTCACAAAGTTATTTTCTGTTATGACATGCTTGATTTCTTAACAAATCTGTAAGAAGACTACAATGCCCTGCCATTCACTCCAGTCACTGGGATGGTTACCACTGTCAGCTTGACAAGAATCACCTGGGAGACAAGCCTCGAGGCATGCAGTCAGGGCTCACCTAGATTAGGTCAGTTTCTGAGCTGCCTGTGAGGGATCACCTAGATTAGGGTCTTAGCTGTGAACAATACTATTCCTTGAGAGATCCCAGACAGAATAAAAAGGAGAAAGCAAGCTGAGCCACGCCATTCATGACTGTTTCCTAGCTGTGGATTATGTAATGGCTGCTTTGGCTCCTACCACCATGACTTCCTGCCACAATGGGCTGACTGCACCTACCTCAGACTGTGAGCCAACAAAAACTCTTCCCTTAAGTTGCTTTTATCACAGCAGCAGGAAAAGTAACTGATATAGTTACCAAGTTGTAACTAGAATCCTGAATTTATTCTTCCTATATCCGGACGTTACCCCTCAAGCCTCTGGTAAGCACCAATCCACATTCAGCTTTTCTTGAGTTCAACTTTCTTAGATTCCACACATCTGCCACATCACGCAGTGCTTGCTTTCTGTGCTTGGCTTATCCCACTTAACATAACTTCCTGTATGTGGGAGCAAATCTCAGGCTTGCTTTCTTTTCATCGTTAAGTTGCATTCAGTTGTACATGTGTGACAATTTTCTTTTCTTCATCCCATCCATGGGATGGGATGCATATTTTGGCTGTTGTAAATAAATCTGCAATAAACATGATGGTGCAGAAATCTTTTTGATCTACTGATTTCACTTTCTAAGAACCTAGAACCAGTAGTAGAACTGTGGAATTATAAGGCAATTCTTTTTAATTTTTGATGAACCTCCATCCTTTCTTCTATACTGATTATATTAGTTGACATTCCCATCACTAGAGTAAAGTGTTTCCCTGTCTGCACATTTTTCCAACACTTGCTGTTTTCCAATAACAGCCTTTCTAAGGAATATGGATAACATCTCATTTCATATTTCCCTGTCAATAATACTGAATGGTCTTGTGTATACAAGAATTGGTAATTACCTTTTGAGAAATGTGCTTTCAGATCATTTAAATCAGATTATTACTTACTACTGAGTTGAGTTCCTTAAACATCTTAGACATTAACCTCTTATCAGATGTATGTTTTGTGAAAATCTTCTGTTCCATATGACAAGATTTAGCTCAAGTTTCCGGTTGGGGATGTACCTAGCTGGTAGCCTGCCTTGATTGAAGGAAGCCTAGCTTTATTGGATCCCTACTGCTGTATAAATCTGGGCTATTGTTATATTTGGCTATATAAGGAGTTTGATACTAGCCTGGGCTATAAGTCTCTACATCAAAAAAGTAAAGATTTGACTCATTTATTTATGTTGTACTGAGCTAGGAAAGCCAACTGTAAAAGCAAAGATGAGTGAAAATATAGCAGTAATCCAAGGAAGATACGATAGTATCCTTAACTAGAGTGAGAATAGTAATGTGGTAAATAACAATACAAATATTTTTAAAGTGAAGCTAATAAGACGTTAATTAGATGTATTAGATGCAGAGTAAAAGAAAAGGTCATAGGAAGCCTTAGGATCTTAAAGAATGGATAGGTCGTCAAAATGAGAAGGAAAGGACTGGGTTTGGGTGAGACAGGAACAGAGAGATCACATGGTCTGTTCTGGAGATAATGAATTTGATAAGTCTGCCAACCCTCTTTCCACCAAAATGCCAATGCAGCTGAATTATGTAAGCCTACTGTTTAGAAAATGGTATGAGCTAGAAACACTACTGTATTTACAAGTTGCCAACATATAAAACCACTAGCTTCTCAAAACTAGCTCTAAAAAGCTCTCAAAAATAAGTGGTTAGAAAGAAAGAGGAATCTAGCACCAGAAGCAGAAATGGAGGGTCAACACACAACTAACGGTCAGTATCTTGGGTCCTCACAAACAAGGCCTTTGAAGAAAGAAGTGATTAGTTGCATGCAATTCTGCTGATACACTAAGATGAACAAAAGTGACAATAGCGTTCGGGAAATATATTGGTGACTACTAAGGGAGCAGACTTATGGAACAAAGGTTAACTGGGTGGCTCCTTTCTGTTGGGCTTGGAGAGAAATATGCTCACAAAGAATCCAACAGAATGTTTGGGGGGGGGTGGGAGTGGGGTGGTGTGTGTGTGTGTGTGTGTGTGTGTGTGTGTGTGTGTGTGTGTGTGTGTGTGTGTGTGTGTTGATTATGGCAGAGTGACAGAAAGCCTCTAGAACCATGTCCTGAGTCAGAGGAGGGTGGGATCTGATGCCCAGTGACCTGACATGTAGTTTCCAGGCAGAAAGAGGACATTAAGTGCAGACACTTATGGGTGGGGAGAAAACAGTAAATAATGAGGTTATTATGAACCCTATCAAATTCTTCTATACGTATGCTCTTCGGAAGTGCTTTCTAGAGACTAGCGTTTGAATACTCGTTACCATCTCGATTTACTAAATGCTAAAACAAAACAACAACAACAACAACAACAAAAGCTATTAGAAAGCTTACTGCGGTGAGAAATAGACATCCTGGAATTATCCTGAGTGCAGCAACGTCAAGTGATGATACATCACAGACCAGCCTTGTCAAGACGCAGTAAGTGACGTGTCTACAAACATTTCTAAAACTTCCTGTTCCCTATTAACCCAAAGGCCTCTCCACAGTAGCGGCTGCTCTATTTTCCTACAGGTGGTATCTGTGTGGTTTCAAGCATTTTTCAAAAACTACCAAAATCCAAAGAACAGTCTCAGCCATGGCCCTGGAATTAGTTCTTCAGTAGAGCTTTGAGAAAACAGTGGGTAACAATTTCACCAATGGAGATCACTACATAACCTATATGGAACTACGTTTTTCATTTACAAGATGGCACCCTAACACATTCTTAAACTCGGGTTTCATAAGCATGTGGTTGACATACACTATTTAAACTGCTTAGGCCCTATAGGAAATTAGATCACTGAGCGCATAAATCTGTAGGAGAAGCCGTTTTCATTGCAGTGTTCTATCAGTCAACAGCAGCAACGGGCACGCTCGAGGGGCCTAGCTTTCCTTTTCACAAACAGCAAATTCTAATACCTACAGCTCGGAATCATTACTAAGTTGATTTTCACTCCCGATGCTCTCACATTTTCATTAGAAAATTAAGTATACCACCCACAACCACGCCATCCTAAACACACCCATCTTGCCAGAAAATTAGGATTGCAGTTTTTTGAGAATAAAGTTTCCAAGTATACCTTCCCAGAGAAAGTTCTTCATAACTAAGGTACTTATCCTGTTAGTGTAAACAATGAGACAAATGTCGTCAAAATTATTATAAAGAATGCACTCACTTTATTTACCGCGAAATATTTACAGGTTGAAACACAAACCCAGAACCAGAAGTGCTTCAAATGCCAGGCTATTCTCAGACTTGGGAATGTTTGCAGAGTATATTAGAAGTGGAAGCCAAATCTCAACTCAAAATTCATTTTGGTCTCTCTCCTATGTGCCTTATGGGATAGCCTGCCACAGATCTTAAGTTTTCAGTGTTCCTGCATTTGGAAAATGACCCAAAATGTGGACGGGTTTCTTGGCAGCAGCATATCAGCACCAAAGAGTCTGACCTGGAAGCACTCGGTTTCCAGAAGTTCTGTCTAGATTTTTTATTTCTTTTTAAACCGAAATAGGGAATAACATCATCTCTTATAAATCTAATGAAGGCTACATATTGTTCTAGGAAATTCAAACATCCTGATGTGTGTGTACGTATATGCTCCTGAAGTCTCAGGAGTTTCAGGTTAGCGAAAAAGAATGAAGCACAAAACCAACTGAGTTAAGAGAACACAAACCTTTAGCATATGAATAACAGGATTTACATAACAAAAGATGGGTTATTAATATTTTTGCCATAAATGGTTATTCATCAAAAGACATAGGAAATCTCTGTGCATAAATGGTTTAAAGGGCAAATGCAAAATTAAAACTATAAATTATTCTACTCAAGAATGGAGAATATACACTATCTTGGTTCAGGTCAGTCTTAACATGAAAACTACCTGCCTAAATTGATAAGATTTGTGTAAAATTTAACCTTTCTCTATAAGCAAAACAAACTACAGCTGAGAGATAAATGCAGACTTAAAAAAAAACAGATATAAAGGACAAATTATTTACAGTAACATTTAAAACCCAAATAGCTAAAAAGTAGTAAGTTACCCAAATGAACAAGAACTAACAAGTACAAAGCAATAAACAATGTAAAGATTTTAAATAAAAATTAGGGAAATATGAGTTAATTTAATAACATATCAATTCACAGCCTCAGAGTGACAAAAATTAAAACCTGACCACCTCTAGTGCTTGTTGTTCTGGCAATATGGATTACCGGAAACTTTGGGGTAAAAACTGGCAAGTAAGATGTATCCTTTGATGGGAGAATGGCAAAGTAGAAGGATCCAGAGGGTCCTAGAAACCTACAAGTAGAACATTATGATAGGCAGATTTGGGTCCATGGGTCCTGCTCAAACTAAGGCACCAGCCAAGGACAATACAGGCGGTAAACCTTAAACCCCTACCCAGATATAGCCAATGGGCAGAACATTCTCCACAGTTGAGTGGAGAGTGGGATATGACTTTTACAAGTACTCTGGTGCCTCACATTTGACCACGTCCCCTGGATGGGGAGTCCTAGTGGCACTCAGAGGAAGGATAGCAGGCTACCAAGAAGAGACTTGATACCCTATGAGCATATACAGGGGGAGGAGGTCCCCCTCAGTCACAGTCATAGGGGAGGGGAGTAAGGGGAAAATAGGAGGGAGGGAGGAATGGGAGAATACAGGGGATAGGATAACCATTGAGATGTAATATGAATAAATCAATAAAATAAAACTTAAAACAAAGATGTATGCTTTGACCCAGACATTCCCCTAATCAAAAATGACACCAATGGGTAAAGAGTTAGACACACATAAAGATGCTTCCAACATTGTTTATAGTAACCAGCCTTAAAAGTGGACGACTACCTATTACTGACATAGTAATTTAGGATACATGCATAATTTGGAGAATTTTACAGCTATTAGAATAAGTCTGGACATGTCAGATATGACATGGAAAAGTTTTATAATATTAAATGAAAATAGCAAGCTGTAGGATAATATATAACAATCAACTGTAGGAATATTTGCTTTAAGGAAAAAATAACCTATAAAATAGAAAATTGTAATATTGGGTGCTTTAGGAATTTCTATTTAGATAATTTCCCAAGATGCTAGTGAACAGACCTTATTTTTTAATATACCTATAACTTTATTAGAGATTTCATCATCAGGATACTGTTGACTTTAACCAAGCTGCATTACAGTCATTAACACACATTACAACTCTCTGGAATCTTCTACAACAGAAAAAATAAACAATAATAACTATCTTTGAGGGGAAAATGTTCAATAGCCTTCCGGTGCCAAAATAAAAATGCTTTTTAATGTTGCAATTTTATAATTACAGCAAACAACCCAAGGTTTTCCTTTTCAATATCAGGGACAAGCTATTTCAGTCCATTTCACTGAGTAATATAATTATGTTCATTACATGGATATAAACAAAGGGCAAGACATTAAGCCAATTCCTTTGTGTCAAAAAATTGAGTTTTCTCAGAATGATATTCATTCTCAGCAATATATGCATTGATAACACCATTTATAAATGCTATTCAAACCGCTCAATTGTAGTTTAATGCCAGTAGCAAGTCTCAAACTGCCTGGTGTAATTACAGGAGTCCTCAATTAGGAATCAGACATACCTGAGTTCCAGTTCTGATTCTGCCACTTACTAGTGATACAGTCTTGGGCAAATTATATAATCTATATCTGAAAAGGCGCTATCTCTGGTGTTTTTGGAAGATTAAATAAGAATATCACAGATGAAAATTATCTAGTGACAGTCTGATCCTTTAGTTTTTCTTTCCTAAGGAAGTGGATAATGGGCAGTGTCTGCCTTTTAAGTAAGACTTATCTTTCTATAAGGGTAAGAGTGAGAAGACGGAAAGGTGAGGGATGCTACCCGTTTCGCTCAAGGCTGAGGAAAGAACAACCCTTGAGGCCAGGAGTTCTGGTCCAGCCTGGCAACACAGCATAGACACCTGTACCTTTTAAAAGTAAAAATATTTAGAAAAAAAATCTAACCAGATTCGTAATGAGGTGATATAAAGTTTATGTTTTCTGTCATGTCTGCATCCCTGAGTGCTTTTACATTTGAGAGCTATTTTTTTCTTTTTTCTTCTTTGTTTTAATAAAGGTGGGATAGTGCTATGTGTACACTTGGCCATGAACTCGGTGTCAGTTTTTAAGAGTGCTAGAACTATACACTTGGGCCACCATGGTCAGCCCTAGATTATTTCTCAGAATTAATTACTTACTCTGCTGCATATTTGCTAGTTCCCTTATAGCTATTTATTTTGATGCACTTGTTCCTGGCAGAAGATTTTTTTTTCTAAAATGAATGAAAATCATGAGGATGAGCATTATGCTACATGTGGCATTCTACATCTTCAGGTAATTTTAAAATTATTCAGTTGGTATATAGAAACATCTTTCAAACACTGCAGGAAAAAAATGCTAGGCAAGGAAGAAAAAAAAATCAACAAATTTAAGCATGTTTAGCCTCTGTAGTGTTTCCAAGAAATTATATCTAGAGATTTCCAAATAACAATACAAGAAATAATAAATGCAAATTCTTATTTTAACTAACTTTTAACTTATTGTAAGATGAGTCACTTTTTTCCCCCTGTAGAACTGGATCATGAATGAGGCCAGGCTAAGGCTGTAAATGCTGTAGAGATGAAGCCATGTAAACAGCAAAAGTATGTATTGGTCAACCTTCAATATTTAAAAAGAATTATTTTTAGTATATAAACTCTTTTAAAACACAGTAAATAAATTAAATAGTTCTTCAAATTTCACTCTAGAAAAGAGAGTTGGAAGTACCTTTGGCTCCTCTTTCACACTTAGCAGTAAATCAATCAAATGTATTTAGTGCTCTTTGATAACACTAGTCTTTAAACCGTGTTCAAGGCTTCCGTAAAATCTACCAAAACTTGGAACAGCTATTACATATAAAACTTAAGTTATTTTCTGATACTTCTGATCCTAAAAAATAATCCTCACCCCCAACTTTATCTAGCTGTTCCTCAAGATAACATTAAATCCTGTTTAAGAAACTGGCTACATCGAAGTGTATGCAAAAGGCGCTTCCCGTATTCAAATTACATCCTTTGAGCTGATTTTCAAGTGTCATGCACATTTTTAAATCAAAATGCGTCGATCTGTAAGTCTCCCTGTTTGTAGAGCACTAAAAGTGCTCCACTATCCGGAAGCACCGACTATCCGCGCTTTCGCCTGCTGTTGCACAACTCCACACTCCAATTTAGTGTTCCAAGCACTTTACCCATTTCAGCAGTGACAGAAAACGCTTTAAGATACCCATATGGTTCGCTCTCCCCACCCCTTCCCTTTCACAAGGTAAACCCTGTAATTCCGAACCTTCAGCGTTCCCCTCTTCTAAGTGTAATGAACCTACACTTACAACACTACTCTGAAGCCCAAATCAACCGGTTTAGCGCACTCATAAAGAACTTCAAGTCCCCAAGGAGCCTCGTTCCGGTACCCTCTGAGGCTTTTCCTCTGCTCCGCTGTCCCACATGTCCAGCCTACCTGTACTGGCAGTTCTAAGGTCCCTTGCTGCCCCCCAGCTCAGGCATGCCCCTCACTACAGTGAGCTGCTTTCACTCCCCACCATTCCCGGAGTCTCCTTCCATTTCTGCCCATCTCCATCGATGAACCTCCCCCCGCCCCCCACGACCACCGTCTACAAACGATGCTGTGTCCAGGTGTGCACCTAATTCAAATTCCAGTCCCCACGTCCGCACATGACCCGGGCTTTCCAGAACGACTCTGAAGAGCGTTCGCGTCCAGCAGCAGAAGCAGCAGCAGCAGCAGCAGCAGCAGCAGACTTCGGTCCCCTCTCCCCGTACAGGGCCAACGGGGCAGCCCCTCTGGCCGGAGACCTCGCGCGTGCAGCTTCCCTCCCCGGCGGCAGGAGCTCGACGCGCCTGGGTCCCAGATCTACGGACTCTCCAAGCCCCCCACGCCATCCCCCTGCGGACACCCACTTGCTGTAGCCGGCGATGCCCACCCGCCAGCCCGACCCCGGCGCACAGCTCGGGCTGCCTCACCTAGCTTCGCCCGGGACTCCTCCAGCTTCTGGATCTGGTTCTCCAAGAAGAGCATCGCCACGGCGAAGGCCACCACCGCCAGCAGCTGCAACTTGGGCGGCATCATAATCCTGAGGAGCCCCATGAAACCCGCTGCTCGCGATCAAGACATACCGCGGGGGGGCGGGGAGCGGGGCCCCGAGGGCGACCGAGGCGCCGGGAGGAGACCCCGACCCGGGAGCTGCGCGGACAGCCGCGCCGCAGAGAGCCCCCGCCTCCTCCTCCTCTCCGGTCTCCCGCCCGCGGGAGCCAGCGCCGGACGCCCGGTGCACGCTTCTCCTCAGCCCGCTCGACGGCCCTGCCGCCCTCCTGCCCCGGCTGCCTGGCTTCGGGACCCCGCGGCCGCACGCCCTCTTCCCTCGCTTCCTCCCTTCCCTCCCTCGACCGCTCGCGGCCGCGCGCTCCTCCAGTGGCGTTGCGGCTGCGGCTGCGCCGCCCTCGGCCCGCCCCCTCCCCTCCCCCTCGGCCACCACGCGCACGCCTTGACGCACGCTGCCCGGCAACCAGAGGCTCCACCCCCCCATCCGGTACAGTGCCGCTCATTGGTCCGAAGAGCGGCCACTTAGTGCCCTTTTAGTTCGATTTACGGTTGGGTTCCCCTGTCTCCGGACTCAAGCAAGGCGCTATCCTATTGGGTAGATTCGGGGAAGGAGGCGGGACTAGTAGTGGAGAAGCTGGGACTTCGTGGCTATCCGACGTAAGGTCGTGAATGAGAAGCCCAGGTGTGGGCAGTTTAGGGAAAGGCCGGATTTGAATCTCTAAAAGAGCCTGACCACTGTCTAATAACCGATCACTTTCATGTCCCTATAGTCGCCTAAGTATTACTCGCCTCTGTAGGACAATGGGCTTGTAGCGGTGGCCCTTTGCGGCGGGTTTCTCATCAGGCAGTGCAGTAGACGACCCCGGCACAAGGGGTCCTCAAGCACCTGAAGATTGACGGCAGACCGCAGGGATGGCGGCCGAGCGGGGTGGGTGGCTGCGGCCGGCTCTGGCGCTGCGCTTGCTGCTGGCGACTGCGTTTCAAGCGGTGAGTGCGGACCTCCTCTGTGGCCGCCTCGGGGCCGGTCGGAGGGCTCAGATGAGGAAGGTCAGACCCGCGGCCACGCGGGGGAGCCGCCCCTGGAACGGGCTTCCTTAGTGGCCGCTTCTATCCGGAATGAAACGTGGCAGAATTCCAGCCGCAGCTCTAGAGGCGATGGTCTGGCTTTAGGCAGCTAAAATCGATTTCTCAAGAGCACAGTGGGTACATAAACGCTTAGGAAGCAGGGAGGTGGTTATTTTTTTTTTTTGAGATTTACTTATTTATTACATATTACGTATACAGTGTTCTGCCTGCACACCAGAAGAGGACACCAGATCACATTATAGATGGTTGTGAGAGCCACATGTAGTTGCTGGGAATTGAACTCAGGACCTCTGGAAGAGCAGCCTGTGCTCTTAACCTCAGAGCCATCTCTCCAGCCCCAGTTGTTTTTTGTTTGTTTTTTGTTTGTTTTTTTTTTTTTAATAAGACAGACATGAATGAAACTACCACTGCTTACGACAAGACTCCCAAACCTTAAAGGGACATTTTCTTGGTTTTGATTCCAGACAGATAATTATATTTTTTCTTCTTTAACAAGAATGCATGCGTTCTGAATCTCTGAAAGGTTTTGGTAAACTGCTCTATGGAAGTCAGTCGCGTCGCCCCTAACTCCCTCCCCGTATCTACATGTCTTGTACTTAAGGTATTTAAAGTGATTTGTCCAAGATTTTGGAAGGTTAAGATTATACCGTAGCCTACTAATTACCCTGCTTTTCGTACATCTAGTAGTTTGCAAACGTTGTCTCTGCTTTTGTTACTTTGTCCAAAAGGTTGGTTCTTGGAGTCTTACATTGCAATACAATGTTGTTATTGAGGCATCTGTTACTTCAGCTATCACTTAGGGGAACATCTCTCTAACCTTTCTGTACCCTAGAGATAAGTGGGTTGCTTTTCTCCCATTGTAGGTAATTTAAATTTGTTACCACTGCCAAAGGTTACAAAAGGGTGATGTTTCAATCTACCTTCTAAATTTCAGTAGACAGTGGCTCTGTAAATACTTCCCCGCCCCCACCCCAGCCCCCACCCCACCCCCCCCAAAAAAAACCCAAGTCAATGTTTTAAGCAATTTAACCATCCTTTAGTCTGGTGAAGCGGCTCTCTCATGTATGCACTGATTTGAGCTAGTCAGTTAATTTAACTAATTTATAATCAGTGCTATTAACTGGGGCCACTTAGTTCTTCGGCTTCTAACCTCTCAGCTCCCAGTAGACTAGATGAGCTTACTTTTCACAACACTCCAAAAGAGCAGAAGCCTCTTAAGACCTTGCTGTGGAAATCCACTTCCCTCCTGGGAGACAAGGGCTAAAAAATAGAAAGCAGGGTCCTCCCACTGTCTGAACAGATGACATATTTGTCAAAGCAAGTCTCAAGACCAGGCCACAGGTAGATAAAGCGACTCCACAGCCATACAAGAGGATTGACGGAATTGCAGCGCAAAGAATGCCCACACCAGGACGAAGATAGAAAGGGGGTATGGCTAGTTGTGGGCCAGCAAATCTAACTCGAAACTCAGTTGTTATTTTTGACTCCTTTCTTCCTGTACATTGACAGTTACTGAGCCTTACTAATTTTTACTTCCTAAATATACCTGAAAACCAGTTTGATACAGCAAAACCTTTCTACTTGGAAGTAACAGCCCCCAGCTTTTTCTTTGAATTGCCTCTTTCTATATTGAGAATCTAAATAAAAATTGTCCTTCCCAGCTTTCTGATTGCCAAAGCCAAAAATATGTTCTATTAAATTCTCAGTACTTTCAACTCCGTGGATCGAATTAGTCATTAAAACCTTAAAAATTGCCAGGCATATTGAGGCTCGCCTTTAATCCTAGCACTCATGAGGAAGAGGCAAGTGGACCTCTGTGAGTTTGAGGGCAGCCTGGTCTACAAAGCACGTCCAGGATAGCTAGGGCTACACAGGGTAATCTTGTCTTGAAAAACAAAAAGACCTTAAGTTTCCAAGCCAGTGACTAATTTTGTTGCCACAGATAATTCAGGCCAATATATCGGCTTGCTAGGATTACCATAACAGCTTCATTAGCTGGGTTCTACATCTAATTCTAGCCTTACAGTGTACCTAGAGTACTCTGAAATTTAAATATGTTGTGCTTAAAAACTCCCACTTGCTTTTAAGATAGTTTGTCTTTAAACATTCCTTAGCTTATTTCCCAGTATTTGTTTACTGAAAAAACAAAGGGATAAGAAGAGCTGGGTACACTTGCTGTGCTAAGTTTCATATAGTTTATTTGTTCTCTCCCCTACACCCATAAAAATGATTGTCATCTACTTACCATCTAACCCACCTTCCATCATGTGAGTTTTAGGAATCAAACTCAGGTCCTCAGACTTGGCAGCAGGCGTCTTTACCCACTGAGCCATCTTGCCACCCCTTACCCTTCAGTTTTCAGCTAGGAGATCACTTCCTCCAAGAAATCAATCTCTGCTCCAAAAGTAAGTTAGGAGCCATTCTATATGTCAGTGGTGATCTGTCCTGAGCTCTCGGGGACATTTCAAATTTTTTATTGTAGTTTCTTGAAATTTGTCATTTTCCCCCTGAGCTAACAGGAGCTCACCTTAAAGAAGGGCCAGTTCCTGATTACTCCTTGATTCTATTGACCTACAGAGGGGAATACAACACCTTGACATCTAAGTGAAATGTTTCAGTCGTGAACTAGGGGATCTACAAGCAAAGGTCTGAGAGCATGGACAGATGGCGCCTACTTCTAAGTCACTATTGACCCTCAATTCCAGCTAACTTTCTATAGGTCTGTTACAAGTGGTCCCAACTGAAAGCGTCACTGACAACTGGGGTGCAGATCGAAGTGTTTTGTTAAAATGCAGATGTTAGATTCACACTCAAAACTTTGCTGGTAATTACATGATTCTTGATACTAAGTATATACTAGACTGAAACCTTTTTAGGACAGGAGTCAACTTCCTGTATTTGTGAATGAGAGCCACAAATAAGTGCATACTATCTTATAATAATAATCTATAAGTCAGATGGCAGGACATTAGTCACCACTGTATCATTCCATTCAGGTATACTCCAAACCATCCTTTATAATGTATTTCTATCTCCATAATACTGTGCTATTTAGTTTAAATTTTCAAAAAGGACTTTAGGAAATGTGTTTTCAAACCTTAACTTTTAATAACTGTAAAGTAGATTGATTTACTCGAATTCTTAGTTTTCTTCCATTGTTCTCTGTGAGTAGCCAGAATACAATACTGAACTTCATATACTTTCCAGACTTGGAAAGTGAGAGCCAGGCACAGTGGTGCCTCCTGTAAGCTGAGCTGCTGCTTGCAACCACAGCATTCAGGAGGCTGAAATGAGAGGCTCAGAAGTTTGAGACTGACCTGAGCTACAGATAGCAAGTCCTGATCCAGCCTAGGCCAGAGAACAAGACTCTAAAAGAAGAACCAAAAACAAACTTACCAAGTCATAAGTCATTTCTCTTTCATATTCTCTTATGCCAGCTTATACCCCATGGTATGTTTATCCTGTAGTCTTAACCAGATCAGCCCCGCACCTGTGTCTCCCCCCCTCATTTCTGCTCCCACTCAGAGTGTAGCCAAAGGGAACACAGAGGTTGTCCTAGGCTATTTTCAGTTGAGACTAGCTAATCTGTAAAGAACCTTAATTTGGTGCACAAATCTGCAGGCTGCACAGTACAAGACTGGACAGCCAAAATAGTAAAGACCCCTGGCTGTACTCCTATTGGAGAAAGAGAAAAACTGCATGTTGCCACCTGTCCACACAAGAACAGTGAATTAACTCGTAGTGGCTCCCATGCCTCTAAACTAGACCTACCTCACTTCACTGTATTGAGGAGTTGGGCATCTTGGTGAGGGCATACACATTCAGACCATTGCGGACATTTTCAAGGCAGGCTAGGATTAGATTCTGTTAGTGTGTGTGTGTGTGTGTGTGTGTGTGCGCGCGCGCGCGTGCACACACACATATGCAAGCACATACCTATATGTTCTTGCAGAGACCAGAGATGAGTCATCTTGTGTCTTCCTTTGGTGCTCTCATTTTGAAACAGGGTCTTTGACTGAGCCCTGGGCTCAGTGTTTGGCTGGATTAGATGACCAGCAAGCTAAAGTTATCTGTCCATTCCTCAGAGTCTACACTTGTGTCTTCACATTTATGTGGCAGGCAGTTTACCAACTGAGCCATCTCCCCATTCCCAGGATTAAAATCTCAATGCAATTGTTCTGTTTGTTTTCTTGTGTAGCCTTAGACAAATTTTCTTACTGTCCCATGTGTTCCCTTCCTGGGTGTGGTAGTTAATAGTAAATAGAAGGCTAATGTAAAGACTTAGCAAAGTGCATGGTGGTTTCTAAGAACTCCCAGCAACGGCAGTGCTTCTGCCATTCGTTGTCTTGAAATTCATCCTCTCTAACCCCACCCATTTGTTTTCAATCTGAAATCTGTTCAGAATTACATGAGAAACCCACAAGTGTCCTAAGAGTAAAGATTGATGAAAGGATAGTGTGTGTGTGTGTGTGTGTGTGTGTGTGTGTGTGTGTGTGTGTGTGTGTACACGCACACACTTGTATATGTGTGGAAGACAAAAGCTAATGTCTGTTGAGGGGCTTCTATCATTCTCTTCACTGCCGCACCCCCCACCCCACCCCCACCATCCCGGTTTTTCGAGACAGGGTTTCTCTGTGTCACCCTTGGCTGTCCTGGACTCACTTTGTAGACCAGGCTGGCCTGAACTCACAGCAATCCACCTGCCTTTGTCTCCTGAGCGCCGCGATTAAAGGCGTGTGCCACCATGCCGGGCTTCGCTTCGTCTTTTGAAAAAGGTTTTCTTGCTGAATCTGGAGCTCCTCTTCGGTTAACCTAGGTTCCATGGAGCGCCCGGGGTCCACGGGCCTTTCCCTCTCTGTCCCGGGCTGGGGTTACAGGTGCACATTCACGCCCCTGGCTTTTCAGCCGGGCACCGGCAGTCCAGACTCAGGTCTCAGGCTTGTTCAGCAAGCACATCACCCCCAGCCATTGCCCCAGACCCAGTTGCTCAACATTCTTAAGCAGTTTGCAGTTTTCAAAGTGAATTTGCTTTTATTACATGTTTCAATTACTGGCTACAAAATAAATTCCTCTAAATCTAATAGTGTAAATGGTTTGTTTTCCTTTCAGATTTAGTGGGTTCTCAGTTTTCAGACTGGCACAGCAGGGCCTCTCTGCCCCCTAGTCCCTCAGACCTCAGTGGAGAGGCTGCAGTCTGAATCTGAAGGCTCTGAGCTGGCATGTTTGGCAGTTGATGATGTCAGCTGGGGGCCTCTGTTGCTCTCTGCATGGTTCTGTCTGGGCTGTGTCTCTAATTTAGGCTTCTTTGCAGCATGGTGACCAAGTTCCAGAGTTGATGCTTGGGGGTTGAGGGTGATAGCAGCACATGAGCACACGCGTTAGAAGATTGCCAACCACATTATAAGAATATGTGGGGTGATGTGTACATATTGGTGCAGCTGTCTCTAATCTGCCATGTTGCTGTCCCTGCTTTCAAGATACCCTGTGAAATAGATCTTACAAGTTAGTTTACTGATGGGGAGTTGCAAGTGTCTTAACAGCTCAACTAGAGTCAGCCACAGAAAACACAGCCATAAACTCCTATGTCCCTCCCCCTTAGTTGAAGATTATGTAAATTTTCTGTTACAGAGGTAGGGTAAAATACACATGAGATGTCAGATTAGACTGTTGACTGATAAAGACCCATGAGATGGCCAGCATTTTGTAGTATGTACTAGCAATGTCAATGGGTTTTACTCTTGCGATTAGTCTTAAGAGCAAGCTGGAAGACTATAGCTGGTATGCCAGTTTCAGCCAACCCTGTCATTTTTGGAGTGTTGATTTCTGCATTGTCTGTGATTACTTTTGTGTGGCAATGGCTAAGTTGAGTATTTAAAAAGAAACCATTTTGCTATCAAAGCAAAATTGCTTTCTGGCAGTTAGAAGTTTGCAGACCCCTCCTTGTTCTAGAAGATCAACCAGATACAGTCAGTCTGATATTTCCCCTATTTGAGACTGATTTTTACCAGATCTTTTGTTTAATAAAATAGAGCTAGTGTATGTCCTAGAAATAAATACCTTAATGCCTGTCACCAGAATCACTCAATGTGTTAGTGAGTCAGGAAACCTCAGTTTCACATAGTGCAGTGTTCTTGGGTGGTTCTGTTTTACAGATGGGCATATGTGTCTCAGAGAAGGAAAGTACAGTGGCTAAAGGAAGTAAAAGGTTTTACAGAGAGGGCTTCCTAGAAGCCTGGTTAGAGTCTTGGAAATAAGTAGAACCTACAAGGTAAAAGTGAGGAGAGCATTTTCAACATAGGGAAAAGTGTGGACAGCAGTGTAAGGACCATATTTACATGTTGAGCACAGGGTTTCAGAGGTGGAAAGTGGGAAAGCCAGGGAGTGAGGAGAGGTGGAACTGACTGATAACGTAAGCTACAGAAGCAGGAGAAGTCTTACGAGCTAAGTGGCTGGAGGGATAGCTCAGCACTTAAGAGCTGTGCCCCTCCTGCAGACAACTCCAGCACCAGAGTCTGCCGGGAACAACCAGCAGCAGTGCAAGTGTCCACAGGCACCCACACATGTGCACACACCCACATACAATACACACATATTACAGGAGTTAAAATGCCTTAAAGACTGTCAGAGATTTGAAAGTTCTCCAGGGAACAAAACTGTGAAACTCTAAACTAGCTATAAGAAGGTTAACCGCCTAGAGGTCTTTGGCCTGGCAAACCACTGACCTGGGAAGTTGTTCCATTTTCCTAAGATGCTGGGTACATTTGGAGTGCAAGATACACAGAAACAAAGACAGATTACATCTTAGGAGACTTTGACCATCTAACGAAAATTAAGTGAGTTGTTGGCTTTGGAAGCCTAAACTCAGAGACAGGAGGAAGTGTTAAGTAAAACGGTATTTGAAGCCCTGGATAAAATTGCAGTCTCTCAAAAATCAAGGAACTAAGTGCATAGAGCAGGCCTGTAAACCCAGCCACTCAGTACAATGGCAAGTTTAAAGCCTGTCTGGGCTACAGACTGAGTTCAAGACCAGCCTGGGCAACAGAATGAGGGCCTGTCTCAAAAAGTGAAGAGGGGACTGGAGAAATGGCTCAACAGTTGGCTTCCTTGCTTTTCTGTCACTGTAATAAAATACTATAACCAAAGCAATTTACAAAAGAAAGATATTTTGAATTATGGTTCCAAGGGTCCATAATAACAGGGACAGCATGGCTGCAGGCAGCCAGAGCAAGAGGCTGAGAGATCAAACTTGGAAGTAGGTCTAGGCTATGGCCTAATGGAGCCTGCCTCCAGTGACATGCTTCCTCGAATAAAGCTGTCCCACCGTCCCCCCACCCCCAATACACTGCCACCAGCTAGGCAAATTTCAAATACCCAAGCCTTACAGGAGACATTTCTCATTCAAAACACAGCAGTGGTAAGACCAAGTGCTACTCTTCCTGAGCACCCAAGTGTGAGTCTCAGCACCTATATCCGGCAGCTCACAGTGGCCTGTAACTCTAGCCCCAGGGAATTGTCTTCTGGCCACCATAGGTTCCTAGACACAGCCACAGATGCATACACATAAAAATCTTCAAACAGTTTAATTGGAAACCATTTTTGTGACCCTTAGGATTGGATTTCTAAAGCCATCCGTTTTGCCTAGAATACTGTTCCCTTAACATACTGGTACAGAAACTAAAGTGTAAGGAGGCGAGCTTCCCACAGCCAACACCTGGTTAAGGCGGAGTGATAGCCAAAGCCAAAGGTTTGGTTTCTGTGCATCTCCTTTGTCTTCCCTGACCCCATCCCTTTTCCTGCCTTCCTGCAAGTCATGTATTTGCAGATAAATTAATTCTTTTTCCATTGATCCATATAAATAGGTACTAAGTCCTTAAAGTGAAATAAGAATATTTTTACTTATAAGAAAATTCCATTTTGTAAGCTACTAGATGTTGTTAAGAGATATGTAATATTCATATTATTAAAGTTGTACTTTTTTGTCGATCTTCATTTTCACTGAGGTAAGAGCTGTAGAATCCGGTGTTGTGGCACATGTCTGTAAGCCCAGCATTTAAACGGACAGGTCATCTTCAGCGCCTCGCTTGTTCGGGGCCAGCTGGACCTCATGAGACTGTCTCAAAGGACAACACAGTGATGACAAACCAAATCTATGAAGCTATGGAGCTCAGAAGTATTTAAGACCTTGTCTTCCTTGTGTTCAGTGTTGATCACCTGCTTTCTCTTCTTAGGAAGGTTCGTGTAAATCCGGAACTGTTTTATTCATTTCGTTTTCAGGTGTCTGCTTTCAGGGCAGAATTTTCCTCAGAGGCATGCAGAGAGTTGGGTTTCTCCAGCAACTTGCTCTGCAGCTCTTGTGATCTTCTTGGACAGTTTAACCTGCTTCAGCTGGATCCCGATTGCAGAGGGTGCTGTCAGGAAGAAGCACAGTTGGAAACCAGAAAGGTAACATTTCCCGCTGTGTCTTTCCCTTACATGCCTTAGCTGAGATAGGTAAAATACAGATCCCTCATCAGTTTGTGCAGGAGTCTCTTGCTTTTCAAATTTTAGTAAAACTCAGTCAGTTGCTTGCCAGGTCAAAGGAAAAGTGTGTTTACATACCAGAGACCATGACAGTCACCATACACCATAGCGTGCCTGTGTCCCATAACGAGCTAGTCTTCCTTGGCACCTGGCCAAATTAAAGCAGGGACCAATTAATTACACTTGGGTTTATTTGTGATAATAAGCCAGTTGTGCAAAGAAATCTGAGATGAAAGCAATATGCATGATACTGGGCACAGCTGTGGTTAACAGAACTATCAATTTATATACGTGTAACTGGAAATCCCAGATACCTATAGCCCTACCCTTCCTAGCTGAGAAGTCAAGTGTAAGTAGCTGTACCCATAAAATCTGTTGTTTTGAGCCCACTGTTCAGATACGTGCTCAGCGTGTTTTGTTTGAATGGAAGGATAGGCTGGCTGTTTGCCGTTATGCCGTGTAGCCCAAGATGGTCTCAAACTTACAGCCTGCTTTCCTCAGCCTCCTTGGTGCTAAGCTTACAGGTATGCACCTCTGCCTAGCCTGAACTTGGCCAATCTTTGTCTTTCAGTAACGCCCTTAGGTTTTTCTTCTACATTGTGAAGTACCTCTACCTGAAGTACTTATATTATTCCATAAAGGGGAATGAGGGCAGGGGCTGAGGTGTAGCTCGGTGATAGAGCGCTCACCTAGTGTGTCCAGGGATCTGTCTTTAATTCTCACCACAACAGAAGGGCTGTATTAAAAGTGACCTAATGGGATTTCAAAGTCCCACATTGCTTTGTTGAGTTCCCTTTTCTTACTCTTCCATTTGTCTGCGCTGAATTGAGGCATTGTTACTATTTGTAAAACCTTCAAGTAGTAATGCTTCCTCATGACTAGATAAGGTTTATTTCCAACATCAAGTACATATTTATAGTTTTAGAAGAAAAAGAAAGCAACACCTAATTTAAAATTGGTGGCAGCCAGGTTTAACACTTGATCCCTCAATTCAGTGGCCTGAGGTTCCAGTGTCTCAAATGGGCTTACAGAGTAAAATGTGCCTTTCACTTTCTTGGCTGGCATAAACCCCAGTGTGTTTTGTGTTTAGATTCCCAGACATGTAAGATACTCCTTGTATATGTAAAAATCTAAGCAACAAGTTTTTAAAGCTTGATTTGATTTAAGAGGCTTAAGAGCAGATGTAGCTGGTTTGCTCTGACTCCCTTCTGCCTTGATGGGGAGACGGTCACATGGGACAAGTTGCTGAAGGGAACTGCATGAGTCAATGCTTCGTCATCCCGTGGCTGCGCACTGTTCAGCCAGAAGGCTTATTCACTAACACCCCAGACTTAGAATGGCGGGGTAAAAAGGGGTGGTGCCGTTAACACAACTTATCCCACAAGCCCCCTTTGAAATTTAGGATAAATTGAGAGATCCTACCATTTTGTTTATATAAAACAATTCTAAAATATAAACAGCTCATATAAGAGCTCTTTTTACTTATTGCTTTTTTGTCAGTACACCTTCAAAATACCCATTTTAATATAGATTTTATGAAACTGAATTTGGGTCACATGCCTCTAAACTTAATTGTATTATTGTATTAGTTGTTGTACTGTATTAGTTGAGCTGTGTGTTGCATCTAAACTGTTTTCAGCTGTTACAGCTTAGCAGTAACAGAGGCAAGCCGTCTGCAGTTAATATTTGCTATTGTGGCTAAAGTGCTTAATATAGCCAAGCCCAAGTGAGTCTGGGGCCTAATACCCTAGTACTTCTCTGCTGCCAGCCCAAATCTCTAAGATATATTTCTTATTAGTCATTTTCTAGCACCTTTCATGCACAATAAGGAATAGTTTTTATAGGCCCAGTGAAGCAAACCAGAAAAAGTATTAAGAGAGACTTGAAAGTGGCGTGTGGAGTGAGCCCGTTAGACTTGGTCCACAGTCCAGTAGAGAGCAGTGAGTGCTCCAGCAAGCAGGCGACTCAGGATAATAAATGCTCCTGTCTTTTTCTGCTCAGGCCTGCACTTACTGTTAAATTCAATACACAGTGTCTTAGTCAGGGTTTCTATTACAGCAATGAAACACTGACCAAAAAGCAAGTTGGGAAGAAAAGGGTTTATTTGTTACACTTTCAGATCATAGTCCATCATTGGAAGAAGTCAGGGCTGGAACCTGGAGCCAGGAGCTGATGCAGAGGCCATGGAGGAGTGCTGCTCACTGGCTTGCCTTGAATGGCTTGCTCACCCTGCTTTCTTCTAGAGCCCAGGACCACCAGCCCAGGGGTGGTAGCACCTGCAGTGGGCTGAGCCTTCCCACGTTGATCACTAATTGAGAAACTTACAGCTGAATCTTGTGGAGGCATTTTCTCAACTGAGGGTTCTTCTCCAATGACTAACATGTGCCATTAACATACAAAACCAACCAGTACATGCATTTAATAAAAGTTAAATTATCACCGGGTGTGGTGGCACACAGCTGTAATCCCAGCATTCGGGAGGCAGGGGCAGGCAATCACTGTGAGTTCAAGGCCAGCCTGGTCTACAAAGCAAGTCCAGGACAGCCAAGGCTACACAGAGAAACGTTGTCTCAAAAAAAAAAAAAAAAAAGTTAAATATCAAAAAGTAGCCCTGTTAGAAAATAGTTTATTTACTTTTTTTCTTTTCTTTTTTTTTTTGGGGGGGGGGGGTTGGGGGGGGTGTCTGGCTTGGACATTTTTGTAATACTTTTCCAGTTGTAGTGGCAAACTATCAGGAAGAAAGGGCTTGTATTGGCTCACAGTTCAGCCACAGTCGGCTAGGTAGGGGAGTTAGGCAGCAGTGGGAAGTAGCTGGTCATATTGATTCCACAGTCAGGAGGAAGAGAAAATAAACTTACAGCTCGGCTTTCTTTCTTTAATCAGTCCATGGTATGGTGCACCACACTTGTAGAATGGACCACCTCACAGCACATAACCTAATGTAGAAGTCCCCTCACATGTACCAAAAAGCTGGTCTCCCTGGTGACTCTAGGTCCTGCTAGGCTAGCAGGATCATATCCTGTATGTATTAAGCATCACACTCCTCGTGTGGACAAGCTGGCCTTGAGCTCAGCGATCCTCCTTCTGCTTCTCTAATGTTAGGATGATGTACACCACGTCTGGCTGTTACAGTCTTTTATAATATAGCTGAAAATGTTGCTGGAAGCCAGGCGTGGTGGCGTACTCCATTGCTGGAACATTTCTTTTGGTTTTTTAGTTCCGTGTGTTGAAGATCTATCCAGAGATGAGGGCAACGTTTTTAGTAATGATCAAATTTTTGCTTAAAAAAAAAACCATGAGCGTATATAGTATCTTGAAATCCTTTGAAGGTCATTTTTATAAGTAGTGGCTGCATTTCTCTTTCTGTTTGGCCTGCCCTAATGCACTCTGGTCATAAAAGACCTAATAATTTCCCAGATATTACTTAGAAGGAGTATTTGTTACTATTTTAAGTAGCTTTAAAAGCTTACAACTGTGTTCCTAAGAGTGGTTTTTAAACACTACTTGGGGACTAACCTAACTGGGGAAAGCATGCTCATTTGTATCTTAAAGAAAAAAATGCAAACTACTAAAAGAAAATTTACTTGCATGTCAGTGGTGTTTTGTGCGATTTATTTACTTAGCAGTACTTCAGTTTTATAGAGAGAATCTGCCTGCCTGGGCCTCCCAAGTCCTGGGACTAAGGACATGCGCCACCGATGCCTGGCCTGATTTAAAAACAGTAACAACAGGAACTGGAGCTCAGGTGCTTGGCTAAGCTCACCGGGCAAGTGCTACCACTGAGCTACTACACCCTCAGCACAAAGCTCAGTTTTCACAGGACAAACATATTTTGAAAATTGAAATAGAAGCCAATTTAAAATAAAACACCTTTCAAATACTTTCAAATGGCAAATCAGGTGAAAACCATTTTTTTTTTAAACTACAAATTACATTTGAGCAAAAATAAATTTAGGTATATGATCACAAGACAAAAATAATTGGTTTACAAAAAGAAAATTCAAACTGACCACAATGTCTAATTTTCCTTCCTACTTTTTAACCTACTTGGTAACAGATTTTAGTGGTTTCAGAATAATTTGCTGGGGTGGGAGTGTGGGGCTGGAGAGATAGCTCAGCAGGTAAGAGTTCTGGTTGTTCTTAATTCTTTCACAGGTCCCAGGTTCAAATCCCAGCACCTACATTGTCATTTGGCAACTGAGGATGGCCTGGGTTCCACAATGAGTGGGTTGGTACAGGCACTGCTTGCTTCTGGACTAGAACAAGGGACCGATTCCTCTCTCAGGAGGGGCTAGAGTGCCTTCCCTTTGAGACAGGGTCACTAGGCAAGGCTCCTGGGAGAGAGAGAAATGATTTTCCACCGGTGTTACGGTTTAGCTCTTTTAGAATGAAATTGCTGGTATCAGACAGCAGTGGAGACTCGGGAGCTCCAGAAGCCCATGATGATACCAAGTGTTACAGCCTTTTGTTTAGCTGCTGTGCTAGGAACGGCAGATAGGTGTTTGAACCTGGCGTTGTTCAGCTGTGTGCTACCTGCTTATGTGAAAGCTTCCTTCTGTGTGGGCTTGGGAGATCTTGTATCCAGAGCCTTGACACCTACGCTATCTGTGACAGAGCTCAGCCACCTAGGTATTCGATAAAGGGCCTTTATTTTCACCCTAATATATTTACAGGTGATGGAAAAACAATTAAAAATGCTTATTGTGTTATTTTTCAGGCGCTGTACTTCAGTATAGAGCTTAGTAAGTGTGTCTGTGAATGTAGTTGAATGCCCTGTCCTTTCTGTTTCACTATGCTTTTCTGATTGGACTAATGTCAACTCACCAGCTATGCACATATTCTACCTTGAGCTCTATATACATCCCAAGCAGACCAGAGACAATACAGGGTAATGCTAACATATGTACATACGTTTGGAATGTATCCCCTTTCCTCTTCTTATGGTTGTTTTTGGGATTTGGGTTTTTGTTTTGTTTTGGTTTGTTTTTTTAATTTTGTTGTTTTTATGCTGACTCTCTGTGACTTCGGGCTAGCATATTTATCCTAGGCTCTTCAGTTTTTTCATGATTTACCCTCACCTGAGTGTTTACACTGGTTGTATCTTATGTATTTTCTCTACACTGTTGCTTTATCCTCAGAAGAAGCCTGGAATACACTTTGATCTCTGTTTAAACAGCCAAACAAAAACAAATTGGAGGACAGCCTGCCCAGAGTTTCAGGCATTTAGGTGCCAGAGTCCAATTCGTCCCAGTTTGACTAGTGAGCCAAAGTGTTAAACTACAACACAGTTTGATGTCACCCAGAAAATATTGGCATTTCTTCCTGCCACACAGAGCTTCTGTGAAAAATTGAATGACTTAAACATGAAAGGCCAAATGGCCTTCTTAAGGTCCCTGTTGAACTTTCACTTAACAAGGACAGCAGACATACTTCCATTACTATTGCCAAATCCTCGTTTTTCTGTTTACCACAGAGTATGCCTCCCACACAAAAGGTTTGAAATAAATGGCATAACAATTCTTTTAAATTTATAAGGAAGTACTATAGCCAATTTCAGCAAGTTTAAACGCTAACCTGCAGAGATATAATGCTGCTGCTGTGTAAAACACAGAAGGCTGAAGAGGAAGCTACACTAACTGCATGACATTGTAATCACTAAGGAAATTTCATGCTGCTTAAAATAGCTTTACTTCTCTAGCATCCAGAGCCTCTACAGACACTGCTTTCTTCAAAGGAAACAAAGTAGTATCTTCAGCAGATGATTCCAAGTGTAACATAAAAGCATTCTTCCCAATGGAGTTCTTAAATATGAGGAATGCTTGGCCACAGTTCCGATTCAGTGTAGCCATTACTAAAGCCACCTCTTTGATAGCACTGTACTAACTAGTTAGTGCGCCACATAGACACTTCACAGTAATGGCCACTTGTATCAGTTAACTTGTTATTATTTGAAAGCACTCTTCCAGAACTGTAAGTTGCGGCCAGAGGAGGCAGAGTCAGAAAGTCTACCAAGTTCTAAGCCAGCCAGAGCTGTGTACTGAGAGTTCCTCTCAAAACAAGATACTTCAAGCAAATTAATTTCTGTAATAGCTTCATAAGAAGTCAATATCACACTAGTAATTTCTTGTTTTATAGTTGAGCCCTACCTAAGACATCCTTTCTAAACTCACACTGCTAATTACTAGATATGTACATATATATTCAACAAATTTTTGAAATTTATTTTATAGCTATTTATTTGAACTGAAAATGTTTGTTTTTACACTTGACTTTTATATGGAAAATAAATGCAGTCTTTAAGAACTTAATAAATCAACCAGGCATGGTAGCACACACCTTCAGTCCCAGCACTCCAGAGGCAAAGGCAGGCAGATCGCTGCAAGTTCGAGGCCATCCTGGTCTACAAAGTTGAGTCTAGGACAGCCAAGGCTACACAGAGAAACCCTGTCTCAAAAAAAAAAAAAAAAAAAAACGTAATAAATCAGTATCAGCCCCTAAGCATGCCATTAAAGCATGCTATCCTAGTTGTAGCTTACGCTATTTAAAAGAACAAGCCTTAGAGCAGCAGCTTTCAACCGTCCTAGCCCTGCATCTTTAATACATCTTCAGAGTATGGTGACTTCTGGCCATAAAATTGTTTTTGTTGCTACTTCCTAGCTGTAGTTTTGCTACTTCTATGAATCATAATATAAATATCTGACATGTAGGATATCTGATAGACGACCCCCACCCGCAGGTCGAGCAGCACTGCCTTAGAGTAATTGACCTGCCTGTCCTAGGCACAGCCACCTTAGACTCCTAGCTACCTTTGCATTTATACTAAATGTTCTTCTTGGAATGGCTCTAAGAACGCCAAAATAAGCCCATAGAAGAGTAAGAAACAGAGGCAGCTGGACTCATGTAACTGGGGTGAAACATAGCATCTGAAGTTAGGGTGGTAAAAAGAAAAGAGCCTGGCATAGTGGTGATCCCAACAGCAGAGGCAGGAGGATCTCTGTGAGTCCCAGCTTCAAAGCAACAAAACAAGTATAGGAAACCGAAAAGGAAAGAAAGAAAGAAGAACCTAACAATAAAGACTAAAAGAAAAGGGACTTGGCATGTCTCTTAATGCTTACAAACCTGACACAGAGATGTGTGCCAAGGACTCTCAGCTACCGAAGAACCTCAGCTAAGCTCCTTAAGCCCAGTGGTTTGTAACAATAGTAAGAACATACTAAACACTTTTTTCTACTATAGACAGAGCCACGTGGAAGTAGCCAATGGGAGAACCAATAGCAAACTGTTTAAATGTATTTTATGGAAGGTGAAATACAGACGGGTTTTGGCTTCTTCTATGTACGTACATACATACATACATACATACATACATACATACATACAATTTCAGATGCATTGATTTCCATAAGTAAATAAATAAATACATACAGGTTGATGCGGATGGGTGCTACAAGCACCAGTACAGCTGCTAGGTGTTGTGTTGTTTTGGGGTACAGGCCACCTTCCTGAAAGACTCACTTCAGGTGGGGGCGAGAGTGGAATTACTGTGGGAAAGGTAATGGCACAACACAGACGTGGGGTTTTTAAAGCAGCTTTGGCTGCGGTAGACTATGGCTTCAGCTTCACTTCCTGAGACAACTGGATATTTGAGTCAGTCATCTCTTCACTGATTTTCAGTCCTTCAAGTTAATGGGAAGTAGGTTGTATTTTTCAAATATTTAGGACCCCCAAACCATTGATTTTTCTTTATTACATATTTTGTGGATAATTATTTGCCATTTTCTCAAATATTTTAGCTTATTGCTAAAGGCTAATTGTTTTCATTGTAATTCACTGAAAAACTAATGTTTCTAGAATTGAGCTCAGAAAGCAGGGCAACCATAATCTCATTTTCTCAAGTTACTGCTTTTCCTGGGTGGTATTTCTAACATCAGGAGAATTGAGCACTGTTGTAGGTGACATCCTTAGAGTATAGGAGGAGTGTCTGTGTTAGACCGAGTTCCACCTGAAAGCCTCGTGACAGCGAGCTTCCCCTGCACTCGTCCTGTGCTCTGATCCAATACCAGGCAGAGGCCAGGTGGGGAAGAAGGGCCTAGTTGGGCTCACAGTTTGAAGGTCATGGTGGAGGCTGTGGAAGGCAGCTGGCCACTGTCTACAGTCAGGAAGCAGGTGGACATGGTGACGTGCTCAGCTGTTCTCCTCGTGCAGTCCCGGGCCCCGGCTGTGGCCTTGTCTCTTCCTACCTTAGCTAACCAAATGGAAATCCCTCACAGACATGCAGAGGCCTGCTTCCATGGACTCCAGCTTCTGTCAAGTGAGCAGAGTCAGCATGGACACCCCTGTAGACTCGGGGAGATTCTCCCCATTGTTTGAACAAAGCCTGCTCGTCGCAGGATGGAAGGAAGCTTGTCCTTCCCCCATAGCTTTCATAGTTAAAACGCGATCATGAAGCAACATTTTGTGTTATTTGTATTGAGCTTTTTAGTGGCGTACTGATTTTATCACTGAGAACTGTTCCTCCTCTGAAGCCTGAATTAAGGTAAATGGCAGCCTCCCCGTCTTGGTACAGGGGTTGCAGACCAGAAAGAAACAGTGTTTGCTTAGTGTTGGAAAGTGCTTTAAACTTCACGAGCGTCCTTAAACAGGAAGAACTTAGCAGACAATTAAAATACATGGTTAATTTTAAAGGTATAGAAATCTCTTTTTACAACTTGGTTTCCTAAAATGATAATCCAGCTCCTCCCTTGATCCACAGTCAACAGATGTAGTTTACATATTTTCTTAGTGTGTTTTGTAACATAAATATACAGTCTTAACAAAGAGTTTCTGTTACATTTCAGAATTTTTAAAAAGCCAGAAAGTGGTGGAACAAGCAATGAAGTAAAATTTAAAACAGTAAATGAGTAGACATTGTATTTTAGTGACAATAACTATAGCAATAAAACACAACATAGTAACCTTGAAATAAACTAATTATTTAATCTGTATTAAACTAAGAACTCATTTTCATCCCACAAAGATGCTCTCTCCCCTGAGCCACATCAGGCTATTCCAGTTTGTAAGTTTCCTGGCTTTCATTTTACAGCTGTATGCAGGAGCCATCCTTGAAGTCTGTGGATGAAAATTGGGGAGGTTCCCTCAAGTCCAAGGTATGTGGATTTTCAGAAGTACACTCTGTAATGACATAAATGTTTTCACATTCTTTTTTCTGGGGCTGGAGTTTTTAATAAGAACTGATGCTGACCACAGTATTTCTTTCTTTCTTTTTTTTAAAGATTTATTTGTTTATTATTATGTATACAGTGCTGCCTGCATGTACATTTGCAGGCCAGAAGAATGCCCCACAGTATTTCTTATAAACAAATACAACATATGAAAGTTAGATTTAAAATAGAACGAAATGATTCTTTCTTTAAAAGATACTCTTGTCGGGGCTGGGGAGATGGTTCAAGAGATTAAGAGTACTATCTGTTCTTCCAGTGGTCCTGAGTTCAATTCCTAGCAACCACATGGTGGCTCACAACCACCTATACTGTGATCTGGTGCCCTCTTCTGGCATGCAGGCAGAAATATATATAATATTTTTTTTAAAGATACTCTTGTCAGGTATAAGTTTTAGAGTGGCTTTTCTTTTAGTAGAAGAAATAGAATAGAAACACATTCTAGTGTTTGGTTTTTGGTTTTTCGAGACAGAGTTTCTTTGTGTAGCCTTGGCTGTCCTGGACTTACTTTGTAGATCAGGCTGGTCTCGAACTCACAGAGATCCATCTGCCTCTGACTCCCAGAATTCTGGGATTATAGGCATGCACCACCGCACTTGGCTCTAGTATGTTTTTTGTCTACCCCCCCCCCCTTGGTTTTATATAAGTTACAGAATTTTGCATTAAGGTAGAGTAGACAAACCAAAAAGAATTACCACAGAATTTAGAGGCACACTACAGATTCATGCAGTGTGTGTCATCACAGGAAATTTTAGTGATAAATATGTTAAGAAAGTTGTCAAAGTGTGTTCTTGAGGTTACGCTCACATCTTCAGGAAGCCGTCGCTGGGGGTTTTCTTGTTTATCCTTACATGTTTACCTTGAAAATCAGCTTTATGAGCATACAGGCCATGGTGCTTACATGTAATCCCACCACATGGGAAGCAGAGCCAGGTGGGTCACTGTGAGTTCGAGGCCAACCTAGTGTATAAAAATGAGTTCTAGAACAGCCAGAGCTACGCGGTGAGACTCTGCCCTCAAATCACAAAAGGGGGGAGGGGGATCAACATATCACATGAAACCTTCTTAAGGAAACTCCTTTTTGGGTTTGGCTGGTGCTTAGGATTGGGTCTCACAGTAGTCCAGCAGGGCTGCTCTCCTGTGGCTGTGTAGCTCCGGGTCACAAGCATGAAGCAGCACCTAATCTGCTTTGATTCTTGGCACAAACTCAGTCCTCCACGCACCGCCTCAGCTCCTAAGAGCTGTGCCTACAGATGCACATCCCTGCTTAAGTTCTAGAGATAGTCTCAGCTGCTCCCCATTGCTGTGTAAGATTCATCATGAAACTGCCTCAAAAGTAAAAGGTGGAGCCGGGCGTGGTGACGCATGTCTGTAATCCCAGCACTCAGGAGGCAGAGGCAGGCTGATCTCTGAGTTCAAGGCCAGTCTGGTCTACAAAGCAAGTCCAGCACAGCCAGGGCTGTTACACAAAGAACCCCTGTGTCAAAAAACAAAACGAAACAAAAGTACAAGGTGGGTCTGCTGATCTCAGGTGGGAAGTGGGGACCACTAGTGTTGTCCCTACATTCTTAAAGTTAAGATATTTAGAATAAAAAACAAATAAGACCCATCTTGAAAGGATGTAGTTGTTCCATGCTTTTCCTGGGTCTCACTTGCTGCTTGCCTTTTAACAACCCTAGCAGGGGAAGTAGGATTATAATGTACAATGATTAGCCAGAGGATACAGAAAAGAACAGTGTCACAGACTCAAATGCAACCTTTATAAAACTCACTGATAGGATTGTGCTTATAACTTGCAAAACTTTGTGAGATTCCTCGCTCCTGACTGACTGGGCTCCATATTTGCATTGGTAGTCTAAGTACGTTACTGCATTAGAACCAAGAGCGTTGAACTTGAGAAACTGTCAGTATTTTCCTGACTGACTAAAGCTCAAACATTGTGTGGCCTTTTGTTTAGCTTACTGTTTTAGTCTGTGCTGAGGATGGGGCCTAAGACCTTGCACATGCTACGCCAGCACTCTGCTGCTGAGCCGTGTGCCTGGCCCTCTGAGCGTGCATCTCAGTGCACCTTTTCAATTCAGTTTCTCTATAAAAACATGGGGGACTGTTCTGACTGTTACAGAATGTAAGATTATACTAATAAATTGATTGACAGTGAGAAGACAATGGTTCTTTGGAGTCCTTAATATATTTGTTATTTTTTTGTTTTTGAGGGGGAGGTTACAAGTGTAGAGGGCAGGTATGAAGGGACAGGCGATGAATGGGATTGGGGTACATGATATGACATTCACAAAAAATCAATTAAAAGTTAAAGGAAAGAAAAATATTTATGCTAAAGAAAGGACATTGTTTTATCTTCAAGTTAATGTTTAAGTTTTCGGTTCTTTAGTTCCTTCTTTTCCTATATCTTTGTCACTTCAATATAGTGAACTCTTTCTCTGAACTAAAAAATGCTTATTACCTATTAATTTAACAGCATTTGTGAGGTATAGCTTAGTGATACAGTAGCTACCCAGAGTGCTTGCATGAGGTCTTCCTGGCTTTGATCACTGTCATCAGACAAGGTGAGGGAGATGAAGAGAGTGAGAATCTTAATGTTTATTTGTCTTGGTGCTGGGGATCGATTCTCAACCCAGCAACGTGAGTGGGTTGGTTGGTTGGTTGGTTGGTTTTTATTGCACACAGTGCTGGGCTGCATGACATTTTCATACAGATACATAACATACTTTAAACATGTCCCCACTCCAACCCCAGCCCCTCTTTCCCTCCGTTGGCCCTCTTGGTTCCTCTAGACAGTTTCCCTTCTACTTCTGTGTCATCTATAGATGTAGTTGTGTATTATCTACAAAATCTAGGAACCAAGTGAGAGAAAGCAAACAATGTTTGTCTTCTTGACTGACTCATCAGTTCGCCTAATGCGCTCTTTTTACAGGTGCCTTTATCTTTATCTCTTGGAGATCTAAGTGAGTCCTAGCTTTCATGGCATTAAAGAAGCCATGCAGTCATGTGGTCTGTGCAATACCATGAGTATATATATTCTCAAGTAACTGCTGAAAGCTTCCTTTGCTGCCTGTAGCGCATGACTGGCCTGTTACAGTACTCTCCTCTTTCATAATTGTGCTTCTGGGTCTAAGTTTAGCAAAGACTCGTCATGGCATTCCTTTGAGCCTGCTCACTCAGTCCAGTAAAAGGCATTTGAGTGAGTGGAGTCATTAAATGTACAGACAGCTCTGCTCCGTCCAGGGAGGGCTTAATAGTCCATTTTCCTAGTGGTTTCTTACAGAGTTGAAAAAATGGCCTGAATAGCTGGAAGTGTGTCAGATGGTGTTTTGGACATACATATAGGATTAGCCGTTCAAGTAATCTAAGATACAGTGTTATTGGCCATAACATTTTTATTTTATTTTCAGTCTTTGGGGTTTTGGGGGGGGGGGGTTGTTTTTCTTTAGTTGCAAAATCTCTTATTACAGTTTTTACCTTTTTTTTTTTTTTTCATTTTTATTCTTGAATTTTCTTACTGGCAGTGTTCTGCCCTAAAATTCCTATTTTTCTGTAAAAATAGGAACATGTAAGAGAGAATACTTTTGTTTCATGTTCATTAATTTCTTTGTATTATAACTTTGATAATGTTCCAAGTCCCCCCCCCTTTTTAGTACTTAACCACAGTCTTGGGTGATTATTTGCTTAGTTTTTTTTTTTCTTCACTAGATTATAAATTTAATAAGAGTGGAGATTATATATTATATATGTCTTATGTATTGTACCTTTCCCTTTGCTATCTGTCACATAGTAGATATCCAATAAATATCTTTGCAAATTTTAATTTTACTCCATCTGTAATATATTTAAATATAAGATGATTTAGGTCCCTTTTTTTTCTAAATAGTTGACAGTTTCCACTGAATAACCACACAAGCACATGCCTCGAGTACACATATCCCACTGCTCTCACCACCCTTGCGTCTCTGGCTGGTACCTTCGTCACATGAAGAGTCTTAGCTATTTCTCCTTTGGAGTTTTTGACTCAGCTCACTGTTGTAGGGTGGGATCGGGTATCGGCAAACTCGTTTCTCTATTTCTTTTGAGATGCCCCAGCGGTTCCCAATTAAGCTGAGCTATCATTCTGTCAAGCCCACAAAACTCCCTTTGGAATTTGGGGTACTAGTTAATTTGAATCAAGATCTTAAATGTTTATGGCGATGCCTCTACATTTATTCATCACCAGTTTAAATTTCCTTGGTTTCCACATAGGGCATGTTTGGTTTGTTTCAACATCCGGATTAGTCTTCATAGCTAGTTTGGATTTAGATGTGACTATTTGAATCTTTTTCTCTTTTAAGCTTTTGTCAGAAGTGACAAGCCCAAACTGTTCAGAGGTCTGCAGATCAAGGTAAGGGGCCATGCTGGGGCCTTATCTTAAAGAGTTAGGTGTGATTTATGTAAGAGCTGAGTCGAATGTTTTCTCAGACTTTGACCCTTTTCTCCCACCCTTTCTCACTATAACGCCCTGGGTTAGGTGGTGTGGTGCACTGTCTGAAGTTAAAGTCACTGTTCTGATCTACTTTTAAAAACACTGTTTCATGGTGTGTTTTCACTTTTCATGTAAGCTTGCTTTAGCTAAAATACAAAGTAGCTAGACTGTTTTAAACTTACAACTTCTTGCTGTTGGCGATAAATGGTTAATCTTTACCCACAGTTTTTGTCATGTAATATTTAAAAGTAAATCTGTTTTCTAAAGCCAGTAAGGCAAAGACTATAACCCTGAGCCTCAGCAAGCAGGACCAGTGCTAAGTCTTAGAGTCTGTAAGACTGCTGGCTGTGCTCTCAAGTAGCTGAGGCGCATGTCCTTGCACCGTAGTCAGCGCTCAGCTCAGGCCTCAGAAGGCGGCACTTGGTGACTGAGGGGAAGCTGTTTTACGCTTAACGTCTCTGCCGCTTGTTGAGGGGAGGGGTTGGGTTTTTTCTATTTTGCAAAATATTTTTGTATATCTGTTTTCATGACTGTTCTTCTCTTACTTGCTAATAGTAAGAGGTGCCAGCCGTACGTGTGCTACGCACTCAGCACTCCCAGTTCTTTACACCTTAGTGCTTTGAGTTGCTAAAATTTTGTTGAGAAACTGAATTATAGTCTAGCTAACCTATTTGGGTTTTTGGACAAAGACTAACTTGAAATAAATATTTTCAATTTTAGAAATAGTTTATATAGTAGCCTAATCAGAAATGTTTAGGTATTGTTCTCGGTAGTGTTACTGTTAACCCACACACACACAAGTAGTTGAGAATAAGCTAAGTGCTTAGCATGTCCAAGGCTCTAGTAACACAAAAAAATAAAAATATCAGATTTCACCTCCATTCCTAGAGTTAAAACTTTAAAACCTGAAGTGTGTAGGGGCTGGAGAGTTGGCTCAGCAGTGGGGAGCATTTGCTGCTCTCGCAGAACACCCAAGTTCAGCTCTCAACGCCTGCATAGCCGCTCTCAACGCACCTGTAACGCCAGCTCTGGGGACTCAGTGTCCTCTTCTGGCCTCCAGGGACATTGCACACACATGGCTTGCACTCACCTGTATATCCCACAAAACAAACAAATACATCTTCAGAAACTATAAAGTCCTACTAACCACTACTACATGTTTAGTTGTACTTTTACATAATGTGAAAGTGGATTTGATCTCAGTGTGTTCAATTTATTGTCATCAGTTGTTCAGCATTTGTCTGTCACTAACATCAAGTGTTAAGTTCATTGGATCTGAGAGAGCCATGTCTTTAATAAGTACTTTCCACATCCAACAATGGGCTTAATTTGGCTCAAATCATCTCCGTGCCAACACATGCTTTTCTCTTTGAAGTAACATGTAGCCTTAATTATTATAGTTTATGAAATCACATGAGTGTGCTGAAAAAGACTTTCTGTTGATTGTTATGTTGTATGTAAAAGCTGTTAAATTATTAGCATAATGAATCCAGCCATCTTGATCTTGGTTGAGAGTGAAAAGCCTCCTTCTAGGCAGACGATGATGATATCTCTGGTCTTTGTAGTACGTTCGAGGTTCAGACCCTGTACTAAAGCTTTTGGACGACAACGGGAACATTGCTGAAGAACTAAGCATCCTCAAGTGGAACACAGACAGTGTGGAAGAGTTCCTGAGCGAAAAGTTGGCACGCGTATAAGCCTTCTGTCCTCGTACCTTGTTACTATCAAATGAACTGTCCCAGCACCTAGAAGATAATTTAGTTTTGCACGCTTACATTGGCCAGTCTTCTAGTTAGAGGTTGAAGTAGCACCAGCGCCCATAATATGCAAAGATCTGGCAAGCTTGACAAACGCGTTTCTTAGAAATTTCTGTTCTTCTGCACTTGTTGATATCATCAGTGAAATGCTCTGTAAGAGGCTTCTGGTCAATTATGCAAATAATAGTTTGTGATAATTGGTCCAGTTTTATAAACAAAGGAATTTTAAATAAGGGAAGCTAATAAAGGAGATGCCTCCCTTGCTGTGTGCTCTTTTGAAAGTAATTGATGGAGAGCTACAAAACAAGTAGGATACACTGAGCCTCAGCAATGTGCCTGCTCCCCAGAGCTCTCAGATCTTTTGTATTGCTCAACTTTCTTTCTAGTAAAAGTATTTGTAGTTTATAATGAATGTGCCACATGAAATTTTTGTAGCCTTATTATTATGGAACAGACTGAAGATCTACAGTAAGAGTATAGTACTCATAAAGGTTTGCATTAATGAGGATTACACAGAAAACCTTTAAGGATTTGTGTAGATCTGATAATTGGCAAACTTTTAAAAATATTCTTACAGAAGAGTTCCGTTTACGAATGTTCACTTATTGGACCAAAATATAAATAAAAACTTTAAAACATGTTTGTCTTTAAATTACTCAGTCTGTCCTTTCTCGATGCATTCTTGTTTTCCATATAAGTTCTTTTTTCAGCCAAAATACAAAAATGACTGTAATAATTAGAATTTCATAAGTTCTTATGTAAGCAGTGAAGACTATTATTAATTATCAACTATCTTTTGTCAGGTAACATCTAAAATGAAGCTTTTTTTAAAGTCAGTAAGACAGTGCAGACAAGCTTGTTTGATTCGGCCATCAGAACAGTATAAGAAATTCTGGCAGAAGAGTCTCCGCCTTTGAGCACTGTGGTAACGACAAGGGCGGCACTTTGACAGCGCAGGTCTTGGTGAATGTGCCAGTGCTCCTTAGTGGTGTTGCTATTTTAGAACAAGAGGGAGATTTAGCCGGTTGTGGACAGAGAAGCTGCCACCACAGACAGAAGAATAGAGGTATTGAAGAATGAAACTTCAAAAAAGAACTTTTGGCATTGACATAGAAAATAAATTGGACTGGTTTCCGGGCAGGAAGAGCCAGTTAAATGAGTGTCTGACTGGGGAGGGGAGCAAGATTGCTGAAAAGAGACCTGAAAAGTCTGTTGTCTTCAAGTGATGAGAGATCTGAGAAGCCACACCCACAGCATCCAGAGCTGCAAGCTCAGAGCTGTGGTTGCTGGGATCTGCTCCATCCTACATGTTAATCAGCCAATTCAAAGTGGGTTTTGCCAATTGAAATCAAAGAACAGCTTTTTAAAGAAACAAAACTATTGATTACCAAGAAAGGGATATACATGATGATCTTAAAAGTACATCATTTCATACCCAATTCCTGGTGCCTGATTGATAACTTTACTACTTTGTTACTTCCAAATTTGGCAGAGGTTTTTTGTTTTTTTAATAATGACTTGCGAGTGAGAACTGCCTCATCCTGTTAGGAGGATTGGAGCTGGAAAGCAATTCCAAATCAAAAGCAGAGTGTTCACTCTCTCTCTATTAAAGACACAGAACATGTGAGCACATAGGCTGACAGAAGTGAGGCCCGAGGCTCCCAGGCACATAATTGCTCGCTTCTGGGAACAAAGGTTCCGTGTTCACTAACTGACACCACAGAACCCAGCAGTCTCACTGAAGTGGAGTTCACATAGTAAAGTACCATTCACAGTGCACAGAGTCCCCCAGCCGTGACTGTGGTGCCATTTTCTACATTTTATCACTCCAAAGGGAAACCCCATCCCATTAGCGGCCATTCCCCATGCCTGCCTCAGCACACATCCTCTGCCAGTGTTGCGTCAGGGTTCAACTGTGCGATAATAAAGTTAATGTCTCTATAGCCTGATGGTAACTGTACATGGTCCATCATACACTGTTAGTCTGAATGCGGTTTGGGTTTTGGGTTTTCCTTATGTAAACAGTAGAATTGTCCGCTTATCTTTGTTGTTTGAGGATATGATCCAGGGCCTTGCAAAATGTGCTTGGCAAGTCCCCAGACACCGAGACACAACTCCAACCTCTCTGGCCAACCCTTAGGCTTGAATCTCTGAGGAAGAGTCAAAACCTTCCCAGGTGGCTTCTTTCCATCCTGCACTCCCAACAGGGAGGGTGTCTATTCCTGCATATCGTGGCATTTCTTTTCTTAATTGGGGAGGGGGAGTTGGAGACAGGTTTTTTTTCTGTGGAGTCCTGGCTGTCCTGGATTTTACTCTGTAGACCAGGCTGGCCTTGAACTCATAGAGATCCACCTACCTCCTGAGTGCTGGGATTAAAGCTGTGGGCCACCACCACCCAGCTTCCTGGCATTTCTTGATCTCTTACAGGGAATACTCATATGGGCATAGGTGTTTGATGCACTAAGAACACCATTCCAGCTGGGCGTGGTGGTGCACACCTGTAATCTCATTGCTCGGGAGGCAGAGGCAAGCAGATCTCTGAGTTCAAAGCCAGCCTAGTCTACAAAGCGAGTTCAGGACAGCCAAGGCTACACAGAGAAACCCTGTTTTGAAAAACCAAAAATAAAAGAACTTCATTTCCCAATAAATGGACCTCAGGGGTTTCTTGAGATCTTTGGTGTTTTATATGCCTTCTCTGCTTTCTATTATTTTACTGTTCCTTTTCCCCAGCTTCAGGCATGAGTCCAGAGCTGTTCACATAGGATTGCAGTCACTCTCTGGTCAGAGGCAACCTTTAAACAGCTCGAAACAAAGCACACAGTTATGGTAAAAATAACAAAGAAAGTTACTACTACTACTACGAGAAAAACACAAAGTAGACAAATGTGGTTAGGGATCTTTGCAGATGTGATGCTCTGAAGTCTAAAAGATGAACAAAAGATGTCAAAACGTGAGTGGAAAGTGCCCTCTGGTCAGTACAGCCAACCACTCTGACCTTGGGAAGACAGTGTGTGTGTGTGTGTGTGTGTGTGTGTGTGTGTGTGTGTGTGTGTGTGTGTGTGTGTACACATAAATGGGTACAGGAAGCTACCAGAGGTCACCTCCCAGGCCCTAACTATTTATAGAGGCAGTCTCTTTTGCCTGGACCACTCTAGAAAAACTGGCCATTGAGCCCCAGGGATCCACCTGACTCCACCTCTCCAGCACTGGGCTTGCAACCAGGCCACTACCACACCCAAGCTTTTTGGATTGCTTTTTGTTTGTTTGGTTTGTTTTGTTTTTTAAGGTTACTTGCGCATGCAAATACTTTACCGCCTGAGCAGTTTTCCCAGCCCAAGCCTACCAAAAGGTGCTCCACACGTCTGACAGAGCCCGGGGAGTCAGGAAGGAAAGTAATAGGAAATGACCTTGGAAAGGAGGCAAAGGTGGCACATTGCATGCCATCTTTAGAATTTAGCTGTATTCTAAATTCTCAAAGCCTCAAGTAAGAGAATGGCAACCCAGCTTCAGCTATAAAGGTCATGGACACCCAAATTCGCACTGATGCCTGTCTCTTGCTTTTACTGAAGGCAGTCTCCTCAGGCAGGGTCCTCATGGACTGTCCGCTCTTTCCAATTTGATTTTTAAAAGTACTCAACTTTCCCTGAGGGAAAACACAAACCTAAGCATAAATGTTAAATTGAGTTTTCAGTGCTCATTTGTATATGCTCAGCCCCTGGAATGTTCACTAACCTTGTGAAACAAAGGGACTTTCCTGCACTAGCCTCCTGAGTCAGACATTTGTCACCTCACCAACAGGACCACAAAAATGTATCTGCCTCACCATGTAGCCCAGGCTGACCTGGACCTTGGAATCCTCTTGCCTCTGCCTCTTGGGTGCTGGGATTACAAGCATGCACCCGCCATCCCATTGGCCAGTGCAGCCAGTGTTTTGACCCAAGATCCCAGGTCTTGTCTGATCTGAATCGTGAACCTTTTTGCCTCTCCAGATACGGAGATCTACTTTGGCTGAATTGTATTCTGGTTCCTGCCTTGAGCATCTGGATGAAGATCTAGAGCCCAGACTGATGCACTTCCTACCTTTTCCTGCCCGGTGGGAGCCGATAAGCAATGGCTTGAGCCCCCTAAGCAAACTCTCTGCAGCTAAGAGTCTTGCAGCAGGAACACCCCAAAACTTTATCAAAATTTGTACTCACATGTCTGTCCTGTTGGTAGGGGCTCCATGGAGCAGGCCACCTGTTTGTGAGACTCCTCTTCAGAGATAGAGCCTTAGCCCAGATGGCTTACAGAACTAGCTATTAGTCTTTTCTCATAGGAGCCTGAGTTTCCATGCAGGACAGTGAGTGGGCTCCAACAATAAGCATGCTAAGAGGGCCAGTGCCCTTTTTTAATGTGTGGGCCCCAAAACGCCACATCTACCCAAAGGGTTCTAAAACCCAGGTTCAGGGGCAAGAACAGGGATTCGTTGAAGGACTGATTATTAGGTTTCTGTCACTGTAACAAAATGCCTGAGCTATTCAACTCACAGGAGGAAAGATATTTTGACTCACGGTTTCATAATTGTGGTCCACAATGTCTGGCCTGTTGAGTTAGAGCCCATGACAGGAGACACCCAGCAAGGAGCTCTGCTCATCTTATGGTGGCTCAGAGGTGACAACAAAAGGAACCCTAGGATCCCAATGTTCTCTTCCAGGCAAGCTAAGGCTCAGCCTTCAACACGTGGGCTTGTGGGGGCATTCAGGATCCAACTGTACTCGGGGGCCAGGTTTAGCAGGTATGTTTTAAAGATTTTTTTTTTTAGATTATGTATATATGTGGGCAGGGCCATGGCACATGTGAGTGCAAGGGTGCCCTCAGAGTCCATAGCAGGACATCAGATCCCCTGGGACTGGAGCTACAGGTAGTTGTGAGCCGTCATGTGGATTCTAAGAATCTAACTTGGGTCCTCTGTGCTGAGCCAGCTCACCAGCTGCAAGATTTACCTGTCTTTTTATGTGTATGTGTGTGAGCCTCCATGACTGTATGTTCACCCATGTATACAGGAGCTCAGGAGGACCAAATCAGAGCATCAGGTTCACAAAGTGCAGTGAGGGGGTCATGAACTGCCCAGTGTAGGTACTGGGAACTAAACTGAGGTTCTTCCTCTGCGAGAGCTGGAAGAATGCATTGCTGTTAGCCATCTGTCTCTTTGGCCACATCAGGAACATTTTAAGAAGTATACACTGCACATCCCCTGCCCAGAACTCCACTGAGCGTGGGCAGCATAAATGCTTGTTTCTCTTTTGCTCTCAGGATTTTTCTCCCTTGTGGGACTTTGAGAAACCCTGAGTCTCTAACATCCAACTCCAGATGAGCCCACTGGTTGGGCACCATGAGGACTCAACCAGGAACATAAATCACCTTTCAGATATCTGATGTAAGCAAAGCAACTTAGTCGGCTTTGAGCTGCTACAGAAACTCATGGTGTGATGTAAGTCTCTCTGCTCAGTACAAGGTTGTGGGACATCCACTCACCCCTGCGTAGGTCAGGAGTTGTATTTATCTGTCTCTTGAGCTGTAATTTATATATGAACATTATATTCGGGGAAACAGTCTATATTTAATAATTTACGTCTCTTGTGATCTATCAACTTGCTGGGCTGCAGTACACTAGTCTCTTCAAACATTAGACGTGGCTACTGAGGAACTTTCTAGATGTGATTAGCATTTGTAAAAATGACCTCCATAACATAGGTAAAGACCTTAAGAATGGTTGGATAAGCTTAGCACAAAGATGAAGTTTCCCCCTTCATACATAGAATTCTGTGTTAAGTCTGCAGCGTAGAAACCCTGCCTGAGATTCTAGACTGCTGACCTCTGTGAGTACCAGACTTAAGACAGCGCTACTGTTCTGCTAGGCTGCCCTGTGATGGGTTTCAGAGTATCCAGCTCCCCCAACTGCATGAGTCAAGTCCTTAAAATAGAAGAATCGTCCATAGAATTTACATAATATGTTCCATTGTTTCTGTTTCTCCAGAGGATACTGACTCACAGCCGCAGTATCGTGTGTGTGGTGGTTGATCAGCCTTCACATAAGCGTGTGCAAAGAAAAGAACAGTGCACAGGAACTATTATCGTAGGTTCCATGTGCAGTCTGTGTTCCAAGAGTGACCATCTGTGACTTGAGCTCCTAAAGCCACCTACCCAAGGTATCTTTACCACAGTTGTGTTCCTCATTAGGGATGACACATGGGGTTGTGTTTGTGTTTGGCTGTACACAGAATATACTGACAGCTAATTAAACAACCACTTAACACTTTACCAGGAAAGACAACAGATTTTTCTTAAAAGAAGTCATTTGTGTGTATGTGTGTGAAAACAATAATGTCGATTGGCTCAGAAGACTCTAAACAGAACAATAGTGTATAAAATATGTTCTGTGGTTGACTTGCAAACAGACATGGAAAAGTTACTGGATAATAAACCTCTTTTCAAGTTAATGTAATTTTTTTCAACAGAGTCACTGTGTTAGAAAGGAGAAAGTGATAGATTCAATGCCTCTTCAGCTACAGCTAGGCATTTTATTCTGCCTGACATTACAGAATTGTTTGGAAACTGGGGGGAAAAAAACATGATCTAACTCCCCGGTTCTGAAGCAGGCACGTTTGAGGATGCTGAAAGGTTTGTTCTCAGTAACTTTCAGGAGATCACTATCAACATAAACCAGGCAAGTGGCACCTCCAGGGTTCCGTTGTAACGTGGCTGTTGCTGGAAGATTCAGCCAGGAGGGGGAAAGAGGCTGTCAATGGTAAAGAATGGTCTTACTCGTTTCCCCATTGGTGTTTCTGCTTCCACTAATGCTTCTTTCTTATTTTCATTTGAGTGGCTCTCACTATGCAGAGCTAGCTGGTCTGGAACTCAAGAGAGATCCTGCCTCTTCCTCCCGGTGCTGGGATTAAAGACATGCGCCACCACAGCCAGCCCTGCGCTCACTCCAGGTTGCTCCTTCTTCTCCCTGCCAGTTCCGGAATAGACTACAAGTGGCCCTTGAGGCTCACGCTTGCTGCCAGCCAGCCATACAAAGGTGTGCCTCGGCCTTTGTGTTTAGTGTCCCGCAATGCTGATCTTCAAGCGAACATTGGGCCTTTGCCTCCTTATGTCCTCAGAGAATACCTCTCAAACCTAGCGCTGAAAGACTTCTCTGGAGTCCTTCCTCCTTCCATTACCCTGAGTGATGCTCTGTTGCTGTTGGTCCATGCCACCTTAAGATCACCACCCACACTTTAAGCAGAGAAGCTAGAAATGAGCTACATTCTGAAGAGACTCTTTTTTTTTTATGATTGAATATTGTTTAATTTATCTTACTAGAACATTAGTTAAGAGACTCTTCGTGGGAAGACAACCCATCTTTACAAACCAAGGCATATTTAAACTATGGCATAGTTTACAAAAGTTCAGTTAAACAAGCAACTTTGTAAGAACGAATAAATCCATGCAGTCTTGAGGCTTACCCCTTACAGATCAGAGAGTCTCAGAATTTAAGGTATATTAGAATTCCCAGTGGAAGTTGTTACAAAGTGCAGAGCATGAGACTACAGTCCCCTCACTCTTCGTCGTCATCATCATCATCATCATCACCATTGTTGCCAGCCCCCACCCTGCAGCTGCCAGTGCAGTGACACTACGCTAGACCAGCAATTGCCTTTGTTTTCACATGTGTGGGTGTTTTTGTGGGCGTGCCCATCTATCTATATGCGTTGGTCTCCTGTGACTGTGCAGGCCAGGAGAGGCCACTGATCCCTTGGGGACTGGAGCCACCATGTTGGTGCCGGGAATCAAAGCCCCAGGAACTGCATTGTTAACAATCATTGCAAAATCCCACAGCTGTAGGGCCAGAACCATGCGGGACCCTGAGCACATGTTTGCCTTTTTGGAGCATTGTGTAGTGTTTTAAGCAACATCTGCTCTCAGGGCACCCACGTGCTTATGTAGCAAAGCCTAAGAATTATCCAGGAAGTGCTGCTCCAGATGAATAAGAAAAGACACTAGTTAGAGACTTGTTATAGCCCAAGAAAGCAGTAATAGAGTTAGGGCAAGGTATTAGTAAATAACGATATTAATATAATAATTCAGTTAGGACAGATGTATAAAATAGATTGGAAGTTTACAATAGCTATGCAAGCCTATACAGGGACTCCAACACCACTAGTGCCACATATGCAGTGTGTGCGCCATCTAAAGACGGTAACTGCTTCTCTGTAGCTTATGGCTGTACTTGGGCATAGATGCAGCATTACCAAATAGCTAGTTTCTCAAGAGAATAAGAGGTTGGAATTTTAAATGTGAAACTTCCTAATTTTTCAAAGAGTAGCAACAGATTTGCTTTTCTTCTCCAAAACTCAATGGAAGCCAAATGTGATGATTTTAGGCACCACAGATCAGTTTCACCCAAAGTGCTCATGCCCTCCCTCTGGAGCCCCAAACAAGGTCTCACTAGGTAGCTCTGGCTGTCCTGGAACTTACTGTGAAGACAAGGCTGGCTCTGAACTCACAGAAATCCACCTGCCTCTGCTTCCCAAGTGCTGGGAGTAAAGGTATGCAGCACTACAGCTGGCCCCCAAATCTTTGGGTGAGGAGGACACAGGAGCAGGTGTTAAGGGGAACATGGCCAACCAACCCATAGATGGTGAAGCAGAATTCAGAACAACTTAAGAGGAAAGTAAAAACAATCACTTTGATACTGAGTTCAATAGAAGAGGCGTGAGACTAAAGGAAAGGCTGTGATTAAGAGTACTGGCTGCACTGACAGAATTCTGCCTAAAAATAGGCAAGCTTGGATGCAGGTAGAGTTGATGGCCACATTCTGCCAAGACAGGGTAAGCAAGTCCTCAATAGTTCCTGCCTCACAAATATGTCTGTCAGATATACTGGGCCAGAAGGCTGAAGATGATGCTTCAATGTTACAGAGAGTTTTGGGTAACTGTTCATGCAGCAAACTCTCTCTGTCATTTTTTTTTTCCAATTTGGAAGCCGCTAGCCTGCACTTCCTGTTTACTCAAGTAATTTAATTTTATTCCTTCTCAAGTCTCTGATGGGGTTGAAGATCAGGTAGTTTAGTTTTTACAATTAAGCTTAGTTGGTTAGGGGTTAAGATGTTTTTAGGTCTCTATTCATCGCTCTTGAATGTTCTCAACTCCCGATCTGAAAATGCTTTGTTCCCTAGCTGCTGTTTCTGTCTGCTACTTGCTATTTACTCTTTTTCTTTTGCTTGCTCTGTACTTGATAGCCTGATAGCACGGCTACCATAGATCAGTTTCTGGACCACATAGAACACATGGGCTCCCCTTTGGGCATAAAAAGGTATCCTAATTATACTTTCTTATAACACTCTGATCATATTGGATTACAGCTCACATAAATGACTGGATTTTCACTTATTTCTCTCTTAAGCCCCTGTCTCCAAATGCAGCCCCGTGCTGAGATACTGCGCTTTAGGACTTGAACATACTTATGAGGTACAAAGTTCAGCCTACAACAGTGCCACACATTAGGATTGGGGGAGGGGACGTAGGAAAGTGAGTTGAAAGGAAATTGGCTGCAGGGAAGAAGGGACAGTTTGGAGAAGTCAGAACGGTTCTAGGAAAGAGCTGGATTGGCTGTAAAGCCAAAGGAGGTGTGGCTTATCCGGAGGGAACGCTGAGAATATTTGTAAACTAAGAAGAAGCCAGCAAAGAAGGAAAAGTGTAAAAAAGAGCCCACGGGTAAAAGCCACAGAGCAGGGTGGCTTCAAACAGGAGAGTCTGGAGGCGATGAAGCGGGGCTGGTGATAGCAACGCCACACGGGGCGGGGGGTGGGGGCGGGGTGGGGGCGGGGCGCGCTGAATAAGAATGGCCCCTACAGGCTCCTTTGCCTGACTTCCTTTTGTTTGGGAGGAGGTGTGTTTCAAAAGCCCCACCCCAGGCCCAGGCTCACGCTCACAATGCCTCCTGCTACGGATCAGTATGTCAGCTCTCAGCGACTCTCCGGCACCACACCTGCCTGCTGCCAAGATCCCTGCCATGGTGGTTATGGACTCACTCTCTGAAACTGTACCATAAAACTAATATAGCAGTTGTTCTCGACCTTCCTACTGCTTTAATACAGTTCCTCATGCTGTGGAGACGCCCCCCCATAAAATTATTTCGCTGCTATTTCATAACTGTAATTTTGCTATTGTTATGACTCCTGATGTAAATATCTGATATTCAGGATATCTGATAGACAACCCTCTAAAAAGTCATGACCCACAGCTTGAGAACTGCTGCTCTCGTCAGGCCTGATGGGCCACGCCTTTAATCCCAGCACTCCAGAGGCAGAGGCAGGCAGATTGGTATGAGTTCAAAGCCAGCCTGGTCTACAAAGGGAGTCCAGGACGGCCAAGATAACATAGAGAAACCCTGTCTCGAAAAACCAAAAACAAACAAATAGAACTGCTGCTCTTTAAGTTGTCTTGGTCATGGCGTTTTCATTGCCATTGAAAAGTAACTACAACAGAGGGTAACACGCACCTCAACTTCTCAGTGACAGATGCAATGAGACAGTTCCCCAGGCCTGACGAGCAGACAAGGGCTGAGCTGTGACTGCATAAAGATTTGGAATCATTGTGGAACACAGCACAAGAGGAAACAGACAGAGCTGGAGGTGGATTTTCTTACTAGTTAGGGTCTAACTTTGGGTTTTCAGTGATTTGCATGACGGCTAAATTACCTAATTATTCTTTGTCACGTCACTGTCCTATGTGACACCAGGGTTGGTACTGACATTACGTATCGACCACACTCTGCACATGTGGAATATGGTTACATTTTCAGTAGCATTGTTAGCATTCTGTTCCTTGCATTGCCCAACACCTGCATCCTTGTTTATCAAGCTGCTTCTAACGTCTCTCATTTTTTTCCTTAATCTTCAAGGCCTCGGTGACCTGCGGACAACTGCAATAGTACTCTATCTCCCATTCACAACTAAAGTGGTACTTTGCCCCCTGACTCTAAACTGTTTCCAGAGCATCCCAAATAATACCTATTTTCCCTTCAAGAACATAAAGCATACTATTCGAATTAAAATAGCATTAAACATACATGTTTCTACCAGGGATGATCTAAAAGCTGATTTTCATGACAAGATATTGAGGCCAGTCTTTGCTCCTTTTCCCAAAGAAGTGCTGAGTCGGGATTTCATGACACCAACAACCATGCAGATACTTTGAGGCTTCTAGAACACCGAGGAATTAACATGACTTCAGTTTAGCATCTCTTTGACATTCCCTAGGGCCTTGGTTAACATCGTCCCAGCAGCCCCAGAGTCAGGATAGCAACTTGACTACAATTCAGCACTGAAGGCTTATTTTTTTCTGGCAATGTATTAGTCTGGGTGGTTGCTATTTGTTGGTGGGAGGGTTGCCGCCCAGTCTGAATCACGATTATGCAATAAAAGCTGCACCGTCGGTCCTGTTTCTGTTCTTTGCGTCACTCGGCCTGATTGCAATCTGGTCTCTGTTGCAACTTTGCCACAGAGTCTCCCTTCTCTTTCTGTAGTCTAGTCACCAACCCTCTACTTTTGCTCAGTTTAAGCTTGCACTGCCATGTGTCACCTCTATGCATCTTGCTTGCTAAAGCGTCATTTCCCCAGTTCCCTGCTGTCCTTTACTGTCCACTCCTTCTGTGCCCATCCTCTGATATTGCAAAGGTTAACTCATTATCCATAGTCTTATTTTAAAAATTAGTTGTGTGTGTGTGTGTGTGTGTGTGTGTGTGTGTGTGTGGTGTGTGTGTGTGTGTGTGTGTGTGTGTGTGTGTGCTCTATCTGCATGTACATCTGCATGCCAGAAGAGGGCATCCACTCCTAGTATAGATGGTTGTGAGCCACTATGTGGTTGCTGGGATTTGAACTCGATTTCTGGAAGAGCAGACAATGCCCTTAACCACTGAGCCATCTCTCCAGCCCCCATTGCTCCACAATCTTATGTCAACTATCAGAATTCAAAGGGCAGCAATGGCACTCCAGGCAGGTAACACCAAGGTCAGCTAGAACTAACAGGATGTGCTGGGGACTTTGGCAAAGAGAAAACACCTGCCTTGTATGAAGAAACCATTGCTTGAAAAACTTTGAGCATTGATCTGACCGTTTAACTCCTTCTTGGACTGAGCTTCACTTCAAAGGTGTGTAGTATGCACTCAATCCCTTCATAATGAAACATCATACAAAGGACCTTGTACAAAGTGACGTCGTGTTTTATCACCAAACTTTTCCAGAGAGCACTTTCTGTTTCTATAATTTGTGTCACCCCTTCCCCCCCCCACACCTCCTGGAGGCCCCTCTTATGTGCCATCTACCCTGAGTTTACTACTACTGCTAGTTTTTTTGTTTTTTTGTATGTGGTTTAAAGGGAGCATCAGAGCTCACATGACAGGAAAAATTCATTTTCTAAATAGAAATTTTGGGACTTTTTTAAGGGGTGGTGTTGATTTGGCTTTGGGTTTGGTTGTTGTTTGAGATGGTATTTCATCATGTGGTCTACGCTGGCCTTGAACTTGTGGCCTCCTGTCTCTGCTTCCTGATGTTGGGATTACAGACATGCACTGTTGCACTTACCTTCAAAGTCAGCTCCCTGCATTTATCCTATACGGTATTGGAAGACTCTATTCTCTAGAGTCTTGTGTTGGCAAAGGCAAACACGTCATTATTTAACATTCTTTCTCACCGAAGCTTTATTTTCTATGGGAAATTTGGCTTAAAGGAAGAATTTGAAGGGAAATCTTACATCTAAAGATTCTTTTCCACACATTCAGAGCAATTAAAAAATATTGAGGGAGTACACTCTTTTGTGTGTGTGTGTGTGAGAATAAATGTTTGTGTGTGTGCATACATGTGACAGTGCATATTCAAGTGTGAAAGCACACACATCGATGCTAGAAGTTGATGTCAACTGTCTTCCTCAATCATTCGGAGCATATGATGTGTGATTGATAACATGCCTGCAGTGATGAACAGTGTTGCAGGGCAGTTTCAGGTCAGCTAAAGCTGATGCCAGAAGAGTTACTCTTGAGACAGAGATTAGCAAGACCTCGCTCTTTCTCACCATGGGTTGTCAGCGGGGCCAGTTCAGTTTGGTTCAAAAACTACTGGCTCTTAGGTCAGGGAGATGGTTCTGAAGTAAAGGCTGATCACACACAAAACCTGACAACCTGAGTCTCGCAGAACAGAAGTTGTTTTCTGAGCTCACATCCCATAGCACATAGCACATATCATCTCCACCTTCCACAATAAATAGATAAAACGTCATCTAAAAAGAGAACTACTGGGACTGGAGAGATGGCTCAGAGGTTAAGCAGCACTGACTGCTCTTCCAAAAGTCATGAGTTCAATTCCCAGCAACCACATGGTGGCTCACTACCATCTATAATGAGCTCTGGTGCCCTCTTCCGGCCTGCTGGCTCACATGCAGGCAAAATACTATATAAATAATAAATAAATCTTTTTTTAAAGAGAGAGAGAGAGTGAACTACTGACTTTCATTTAGCAGTGGCATTGCCCTGCGTGAGGTAGAAATGAGGACACAGGTTGTCAGGGCTGGGACGCAAAACCTGACCTCTCCTTTCCTCACACACCCCATACCCTCTGGCCTCTACTTCTCCATTTCCACGCATGATCCCCTCCATGTGCCATAGATTAATGTGCTGTGTATCCCCCATCAAGCTGTGCTGTTGAAGGATTATTAATATTTACTATTGATTTATAATTTTAGTATACTCAGCAGTTACTCCTTAACCAGCTATATACCCAAATAACCACATAGAGAGACTAGGATATATCTAATTAGCCTAGCTCATAATGCTTAGCAATACTTACTTCATCCTAAACCTCCAAGCTAGTATAGTTCCTTCGCATTCAGATTTCCTTCATTGTATTTGCTTTTTACTCATCTCCTAGGTCCAGTTCATTTCTCCTGATTGTTCCTGACCTTCTCCTCATGCATCCCTCCTGTCCTTCCTGTTCTTTCTCCTCCCTTCACTGGACCAGGATGCCCCATCCTATTCTCTGTCTCGCTCAGCATCGGCTAGTTGGTTTTTATTGGCAATACAGAGAAAATATGGTGATATGTTTACACAAACTTGAGACAGGAAATACTTAGAATAAATATCATAATGCAATATCCAGATTGAAAACAGATAGTGGGGTAGAGAAATCAGCGTTTGAATGAACAAGGGGAACAAGCCCACAAGAACAATATGCCAACAGTGGGCCTAACAGATTGCAGTATGTCCATCTTCTTCTAGGTAATTGGCCTGCTCTTGCCTCCAGCTGACCTCTAACAGTGGTCAAAAATGCAGCCTTCCTCCTGATTTGGTGTTGCCTGCATCACCTGTTAGACTACAGGTATCATAAGAGCTGGACTCTGCTCTTGGTACTTCTGTGTTTGTGGGGCTCAGTCCAGTGTCTATACAAAGGAGCTTTATAGACGCTTACCTAATGCTATGACTTGCTCCTTTTCCACTTGGGATTCCCTTACTTTTCGTTCTTCAGGAGGCCTTCTCAGTGCCTCTCTCCCCCACCAGCCCCCTCTTGTTCAGATTCTTACTGTGGGTGCTGGGTGTGGTGGCACACGCCTTTAATCCCAGCACTCGGGAGGCAGAGGCAGGTGGATCACTGTGAGTTCTAGACCAGCCTGGTCTACAAAGAGAGACCAGGAGAGCCAAGGATACACAGAGAGACCCTGTCTTGAAAAACCAAAAAAAAAAAAAAAAAAAAAAAAACAACCAGATTCTTACTGTGTAACTTAGCACCTGATTACCTCCCACACTAGCGATGTTTTGTTTTTTTGTTTTTCATCTTCAGGTAAGCCCCTGGTGGCTGTCCTCTGCCACTCCTAGGACATCTGGTTGCTTAGTACACACTGCACTTTTTAGAAGCAGGTTCTTAAATCTGATTATCCGCAATTTGCCATCAAGAGCTCTACCGAGCTCTAAAGATGAGGACTGCGGTGTTCAGCTTTCAAATAAATCAGCTTAATTCCAGGAAAGTCTGAGTAACTGCTGGAAATTAAAGAGCTAGAACAAGCAGCCTTGATCCATGGAAATCTTCCATACAGCAAAGTCATTTCTTAAGGAGGGTGATAAATTCCATTGATGGGAACTTTCGGGCCCCTCTCTTCCACAGACCCTGCCCTCACCCTGAATGGAACCCCTGCCTCCACCTCCTTTTACCATCACTGAAGAAGAACCTCTCCAGTGACAGCTTCTGGGATCATTTTGTCTACAGAGATTTACTGTCCTCTCCTGTTGGGCTGCCTGCTTGAAAGCCAGGACTCAGGCTGATGCTAGCTCCTCTCCTCCCCTGGAGGAGATTTAATGGCTGTTAAGGTTCAACTTCCTCAGCAGCAGCACATGACCTCGAACAGGAGCAACTGCAGCATGGACTTAGAAAAAGAATGGCCACCCCCGAAAAGTTTCCACTTGGTGATAGAAGTGATAAATTCGTTGCTCTACCATTAGGTAATCTGTGACATGCCAGATTAATTAAGGTCATATTTTATCAGATTGAAGTTTGTAGCAGGGCTCTTTCCACTGTAATGATATAAATCTCACTCAAATTGGCCTGATGCAGAAAGGAAGTCAGTGGCAGCCCTAATTGAAGAGTCCAGTGGTATCCGGGTCTACATACAGCCTCAGAAAAGAGAGAACAGTAGCCCCTGGCCTGCTTCTTGTTAAGATTAGTTTTTATTTATGAATATGTGTGTCTGCCATATGGATGTGGATGCCTGCAGAGGCCGGAAGGCGATGCAATATCCCTTGGAGCTGGGGTTATCAACCTCCTGGTGTGGGTTCTGGGAAGGGAACCTAGGCTCTCTGGAAGAGCAGCAAATGCTCTTAAGCCCTGAGCCATCTCACGAGGCCCTATCACCTGCTTTGTAAATAGTTTTTGTGGCACGGAGCCACACGTCTTCTTTTACATACTGTCTAGGGCTGCTCTCAAGCCATAATGCACCGGGTCCTTGCAGGAATCATCTGATATATTTATGATCTGGCCTTTTCCAGTAAAAGCTTGCCAGTCCCTGGCTCCAGGGCTTAGATGATGTCATCAGGATGCTCATCGCAGCCATTCACTACAGCCTTTCTCCCAGATGACCTTGCTCTCTGCTTCGTCCTGTTCTGATATCCCTTCCTGCAAATTGCCTCAGTTGAAAGATCATTTCTTTTCTGGTAACTCTTTGAAAAGCCCTTAAAGTTGCTCTCAACTTGGATGAGATAGTCATCCTTCAATTGATGACCCACAGAGAAGAGAAAGTACCCTACACGGCTTAGCCTGAGTCCCCCTTCTAGCCCTGATGGGGCTGGGGCCGGCCATATCTAGGACGCGTGGACAGAGAATGATGGAGCGTTTCTCGCAAAGGAGAGGTCCTAGCCAGGCAAAACCCCGGCATCTGCAGTATGAAAGCTCTCCCCCCCCTCAAGGATGAGCACATTCTAATCCTTGACAGTTCCCAGGGCGTGGTAATGAGGCTTGTGTATCATCTCAGACCCCAAGGCAGTCCTCTTTATGACAATGACCTGCTATTGACAAGTGTTCATGCCAGAGTACAGCAAGCACTTAATTAGACGTTATCTTATTTATTCTCCAAACAATTATAAGTGACACATTTTTAATTCCTACTTTATAAATGAGAGGTTCAATTAAAAAAAAACTTGTTCTGAAGAAGTGAGATGTAAAGCAATGAGTAACAGTCCAGCTTTATTGTGGGTATTGTTCTTGTTGTTTATTATGATTTATTATTTTTGGCTTTTCAAGACAGGGTTTCTCTGTGTAGCCTTGGGTGTCCTGGACTCGCTTTGTCGACCCAGCTGGCCTTGAACTCACAAAGGTCTGCTTGCCTTTGCCTCCTAAATGCTGGGATTAAAGGCGTGCACTGCCACACATGGCATTGTTGTTATTATTAAACACAGTAGAGGTAAGACTTTTGTGTGTGTGTGGGGGGGGGTGTTTCAAGACAGCATTTCTCTATGTAGCCCTGGCTGTCCGGGACTCTCTTTGTAGACCAGGCTGGCCTTGAACTCACAGAGATCTGTCTATCTCTGCCTCCAAAGTGCTGGGATTAAAGGCGTGCGCCACTTCCTTGTAGCCTAGAAGTAAGACTTTTTAATCAGACCAACTGAAATTAAGTTCCTGTTCTCAGCCCTTGGATTCCCAGCCAGACAGTACATTAACAGGAAGAGAGGGATCATACGTGTCTTTAACCCTGCTGTAGTCACTGTGTCCCCAGTAGGCACACAGTAAACACCTTAACAAATTGATGTCAATGACTTAAAATGTCTAAGCCTGAAGTTTTAAATGTGAGACAGAAATCGTAAATGCCGATGCTGCACACACTGAACACTCGGCTTGGTGCTACTTCTTATTTACTTGCTCTTAATACATGACCAGTAAGTAGCAACAATTGCAGCTATTTCTTTCTTCTTTTTCTTTCTTTCTTTCTTTCTTCTTCTTCTTCTTCTTCTTCTTCTTCTTCTTCTTCTTTTTTTTTAATTTTTTAGTGCTTAATTTTTCCTCACAAATGCTGATGGTGCATGCCTCGCTGACTAGTGAATCCAACTCTTTCTATTAACTTCTAGGACTCTCGAGGCATTTCATTCAAGTTCTGTGAAATGATGGTTTCTCTTTTTCTCCCCCACATTATTGAAAGAAATAAAAGCATCTTTCTTTAAAAACACAATGAAGACTTTTCTTTCAGCCCTCCTCCTCCTTGCCCCCATTATTTCCAGAGAGTGAGGTTGGGCTGTAGGACAGTTCTGTTGCCTGGCAGGGGCCTGTAATTCACAGAGAGCCAACAGCAGATCAAGCCTCGCCCTGACCTCTCTAGACCTCCCCCAACTCCAGTAAAACTTTCTTTCCCAGAATTGCCTGCTGCCATCTGCTGGCCATATGATGTTAAGGCGGACATCACACTGACTTCTAAGTTTCTCCAGGAGGGTCCTCTCACCTTGTTGGCATCTTCAATGGCAGATAGTAGACAGACCGTGCCAGCAGGCAGGCCAACAGAAGAGTTTCAAGGTCCTCAGGCAAACATGGCTGGGAAGGAGTCCCTCACAACTCAAACCAGGGAAACCCAAACCATGAATCCTGCCCCCACCTGACTAGCATGATCTCTTGTCCAAAGCCACCTGTTTCTTATCCCCAGCTCACCTGCCATCCAGCGGCACCTGCCGTTCTTCAGCCACGCCAGCAGCTCCCACAAGCTGTATTACCGTGCCAGTCATGCTGCTCACGATTTTCTTGGAAATAGTTTCCTATGGAAAAGTTACAAGAAGAGTACAAAGAATTCCTCCGCAGCCTCGTCCAGCCAAGCCCACTTCAGTTTTTCCAGCAGAAATCAGCAGCTTTTTACAAGCATCGGATTCAAGCCAGGGTCATGCGTTCTTCTTCTCTTGTTGGTCTTAGTGTCTTCCACATAGATGTGAGGTTCGGTGTTAATGCTGTAAGCAATCCCAGGCCGTGCTATAGAGTGCCTCCCGTCAGTCTGACATTGTCTAGCAATCCCAGGCCGTGCTATAGAGTGCCTCCCGTCAGTCTGACATTGTCTAGCAATCCCAGGCCGTGCTATAGAGTGCCTCCCGTCAGTCTGATGTTGTCTAGCAATCCCAGGCCGTTCTATAGAGTGCCTCCCGTCAGTCTGACGTTGTCTAGCAATCCCAGGCCGTGCTATAGAGTGCCTCCCGTCAGTCTGACGTTGTCTAGCAATCCCAGGCCGTGCTATAGAGTGCCTCCCGTCAGTCTGATGTTGTCTAGCCAGTTGTATGCATTACTGGCTAAAATGTAACAGACCTGGGATCATTTCACTGCATTGACTCTGGTGACACACTCTGTTTCCGATGCTATGGGTTTGGATCACTTTAATGATTGTTGGTGTGTATGTCTGTGAATGCCATTTGCATGCCTGGAACCCTGGGAGGTCAGAAGACTTGCCAGATCCCCTGGAACTGGGGCTACAGATGCCTGTGAGCCACCATGTGGGTGCTGGGAATTGAACCCTGGGTCACATGGAAAAGCAGTCAGTGCTCTTAACCACTGAGCCATGCCCTGGCCCTACCAGCTTGCTTTTTAAAATACAGCCCAGGGCTACCTGCCAGGGGAATAGCGTGTCAGACAGTGGGCTCTCCAACATCAGTTACCCATTGAGACGATGCCCCCCATATGTGTCCACAGGCCAGTCTGATCCAAGCAATCCCCCAGGCCCTCAGGAGAGAGTTTCCTTCCTGCTGACTCTAGGCTGTGTCCGACTGACCATTGAGGCTGACTAGGGCATCATTTTCCCATAGCTTATGGTCCTGCTGGGCTGCTCCCTCTTCTGCTTGGCCTCACCTGATGCCTTTTTCAGAAGGTTAGGATAGGGGCAGAGGGGAGAGAAGAAGGGAGGAAAATACCATTTTGTAAGAAAAGAAAAATATGTTCATTCTTACCACTCTTGCTGTGAATTATTAAAGGCATGTTCTCCATGGAAGTTGACACTTCAGGAAGAAGAAGGTCAGGCTCTGCCTTGCTCGCTGGGGATTGAGGCCCCGAGCCTAAGGCGATGGCTGCCCCACTTCCTGTCTTCCCACCAGAGCACCGAGACTACAGAGACAGACTAGGAAGCCTGCTTCTGTGGGTTCTCGGGTCTGAACCGAGGACCTCACACTCATGAGCTATCACTCTAGCCCAGAGTTTATTTGTAATCATTTATTGGTTTATGTGTGTGCTGGGGAATTGGCTTAGTTATTTTGTGACTTAGAGACCAGAAGGTGATGCTGTATCAGACTCTGTGTAGGATGTGGCCTCTTTGCACTGTAGACAGCACTTCCTGGGGGTCTCCTCGTAATGAAAGGATCAAGCCAGCCCTTTCAGTCCTCTTATAATGGCACGAATTCTCTTCATGAGAGCAAAGATTTTTCATTAAAAAAAATAAATTATTTTATTTAATGTGTATGTATGTATGCCTGAATATGTGCATGCACACACACACACACACGCACGCACGCACGCACGCACGCACGCACACACCCCACATGCTTGCAAGAACCCATGGAAGCCAAAAAGAGGTGTACGATGCCCTGGAGCTGACGTTACAGGTGGTTGTGGGCCACCACCACCACAAGGGTGCTCAGAAACAAACCAGGGCCCTCTGCAAAGAGCAAGAGCCTCTAACCATTGGGCTGCCTATCCAGCCTGGGCAAAGCCCTTCAATCTTTGAGAAGCCCACCTCTTGGTGCCACTACTCTGGGGATTAGATTCCAACATCTGCATCTGGGGTGCAAATACTCAGACTCTAGCAGTCACGAGGCTAAGAAAATGGAGTATTTCTGAGCTTTACAGTGAAAAAGAACGGCTGCTGTATTCAGCGGCGGGCTGGCTCCCAAGCCTGCCTCGGCACTCCTGTGCTCACATTTTTTCTCTAATAGGTATAATTATTTGGCCCTAATTTCCGGCAGCAAATGTCAAAATCGGTCTTTGCGCCCCACCCCCACCCCAAAACATAGAGTCCTAATGCGTGTGTGCTTCCCTCAAACGAAAGGCATGCTTTTTAGGGCCTGGTGGAAAGGAACAGCTGCGCCCTTTCAGAGGACGCATTAGGAAGTGATGGAGCGCTCAGAAGAGCAGCTGCCATTGAGGATGAAAGCGTTTGCTCAGCACAAAGCACCAGCCTTTCCCCTCCCTCAGAAACCCCGTCTGGAGAGTCACAGAGGCAAAGTGCTGCTTCTTCTTCTGCCTGCTGGAGTCAGGGAGCCTGGCTGGCCAAGAATTCATACACAGCAGAGGCCAGAGCCTAGGTCCAGTCCATGCAAGGTGCGTGGTTGGTGCTTCAGTTTCCTCAAGCCCCTCTGGGCCCTGGTTCGTTGGCTCTGTTGGTCTTCTTGTGACGCTCCTGTCACCTCCAGGTCCTTTTCTCCTTCCCCCCACTTTTCCACAGGACTCCCTATGCCTCGCCCAATGTTTGGCTGTGAGTCTCAGCATCTGTTTTGAGGCTCTGCTTGGTGGAGCCTCTCAGAGGAGAACTGTACCAGCCTCCTATCTGCAAGCCTAGCAGAGAATCCTAAATAGTTTCAGGGGTTGGTTCTCTCCCGTGGGGTGTGTCTTGGGATGGGCCAGGCGTGGTTCGACATTCCCTCAATCTCTGCTCTATTTGCTCTATCTTTATCCCTGCACGTCTTGTGGGCAGGGTGAATTTTGAGTTGAAGTGTTTGGTGTTCCCCTCCCTCTACTAGGAGACTTGTCTAGTTAGCGGGTGTCCTTTTCAGTCTCCATGGCCCCTGCTATTTAGGAGTCTCTGCTAGAGTCCCTCTCATATCCCACTGGGAGCCTACCCTGACTTAGGTCTCCGGCATGTCACCGAGATGCCCCCACCCACAGTTTCTTTTTTCTCGGCAGGCCTTCTGCCCTCCTGCCCCCGCTCTCCCCAGGTCTGACCTCTCTGTGTCTCCTCTCCTATTTTGTTCCCTCTCTTCAGCCACTACCTCTGTCTATGCTATTTCTCCTTCTGAGTGAGAGTCAATCATCCTCCCTCGGATCCTCCTTGTTACTTATCTTCTTTGGGTCTGTGCACTGTAGTATGTTTATCCTGTTCTATATGGCTAAAATCCACATATAATTGAGTATATACCGTGTGTGTCTTACTAGTCTGGGTTACCTCATTCAGGATGGTCTTTTCTAGTTCCATCCATTTGCCTGCAAATGTCATGATTTCCTTGTGTTTAATAGCTGAGTGCCTCAGGTGGTTTTAAATGGGTCATTTAAGCCCGGTATGGTGGTCCTCTCTTATAATCACAGCACTTGAGAAGCTGAGGCAAAAAGATTATGAATTTGAGGACTGGTTTTAGCTACACCCTAAGCCCTGTGTCAACAACTCAAATGATAATGAATGAATGAATTAATGAATGAATGAATGACTTAGCAGCCCTCTTGGAGCACTTGGCTTGTAGTGAAGGACACAGCTCTGAATTTTCTTCTTTTTAACCATTCATGATTTGCTGACTGAATTATCTGCAAAATCTGGTTTTATGTCAACTTGGCACAAGCTAGAGTCCTCAGAGAGGAAGGAGCCATAATTGAGAAAATGCCTCCATAAGACCCAGCTATCAGGCATTTTCTTAATTAGTGATCTGTGGGGGAGGACCCAGCCTATTGTTGGTGGCCCCAGGTTCTATAAGAAACCAGGCTGAGCAAGCCATGTAGAGCAAGCCAGTAAGCAGCACCCCTCCATTGCCTTTACATCAGCTCCTGCCTCCAGGTTCCTGCCCTGCTTGAGTTCTTGCCTGATTCCTTTGGTGATGAACAGAGATGTGGAAGTGTAAGCCAAATAAGGCCTCTTCTCCCCAACTTGCTTTTTGGTCATGATGTTTTGTTGCAGCAATAGAAACCCTAATTAAGACAGGGAGGTTGTTTCCTTCTTTTATGTTTTGAAAGGCTTGTGGAACAAAGTGAGCCTCCCAGATCAGCCTCCCAAGTGCATTTACAGGAGTACACCATTGCATCTGGCTGGCTCTTGCTCTTCCGGCTGCTTCTGAAAGTCTTAGAAGCATTCACATCTCAAGGCTCATCTGGATTGGGCGTGTCTCTGTTTCCAGGCTTCCCTGTGAGGTCCCAAACCTGAACAAACCACTGAGGTGCCTATTTAACACATCAAAGCAGACCTGCCCACCAGGTTCCCCCAGCATCCCCCAGTTCCTACCCATTACTGGGTACAGTTGGCATACCCCACCCCCTGCCCTAAACTTCTCAAGCCCAGGAACCAGGCTGCTCTTCCCCCCAGCTGCCCTTCGCTATATAATCCAGCCATTTTGGTCACCCAGCCCTTTTGCTTTTTGGTCTACCCTTTACCCTCCTGGCCTCTTGGCTGCTTCTGTGTTCTCTCCTCTTCCCTCCCCTCTATCCTTTTCCCTTTCCCTGCATGGCTTGGCTCAGGATCATGTCCACTCTGGACCCTCCCAGATGTCCCTGCCTCTGGCTATGCTCTACATAGCCAGTTTTATCTACAATAAACTTTCTCCTCCACCAGACGTAGGAGCAGCCGTGTCCTCCCTTTTTATTTATTTATTTATTTTTTCATTTACTCTCTTTTCCCTAAAAGAAATTAGGGTGCTATCACCAAAAGACTGTACTTTCCTAACACAGCATCCATCCGGGTGGAGCCTCCCAGCAAAGCAGCAGAGCTTCTGAAACACGTGCAGATGTCTGTTTGCTGGGCTGGTTGCTCTGCCCGCCTCATCCTCCATAGCTCTGTGTGGTACACTGGCTTCCTGGCCATATAATTTCTGGTAGATTTATCTAGCAACACACCAGCAGGAAATGAGTGGTCAGGAGGAGAGATGGGCTGGGACCCTATTCCAGCACCCAGTCTGCTCTCTGCACACCCTGCCTGGCTGCCCACCCACCCTAACTGTGTTTATCATTGAGAACAGGATGCCTGGAGGTCAGAAGTTGCTCTTTACAGTCACAAGGTTTGAAACCCACCCAGATCCAAAATGGACACTCAAATGATTTCTAGAAGACCTCAGACTTCATTCATCATGCTAAGTGACGTGCCCATCAGCCACCATCACCGTCACAGGAAACCCCAGACCGTGAAAGTGTTCTGGGAAACACCTGCTTATTTCAGGACCGGGTATAAATATTCCTCGATTCGCTAGCCTGTCCTCCCCCGTATCTTTTCTCTGCCCCCCACCTCTTCCTCCGGCCACCACAAAACCTGCATTACTGTTGTCAAGGCTCAGTTCTGTGCTTTGGCTTTGTGACACAAAAGGGGAAGTGACACTTCTGAGAAGGTTTCTCTCTTAAGAGAAGACCCCACAGATTGTGGGCTTCTCCCTCTCACTGTGCTGGAGTTTTGGGGGCGCTACCTGAATTCTCCATTAGCTCAGCTTCTCTTCCTGAACTTCAGCCACTAATGGGTTTTAGTAACATCATTCCCTTGCCCTTGCCTGTCCCAGGCAGGGATGGTGGTGACAGCCGCCTGCGGTCACAGCCACTGATGCTTCTCTGTCTGTAGATGACTCCCTGGGCTCTGTGCATGTTCTTGAAGCATGCCTATCCCTCCAAGGACTTGATAGCCTGTGACACAGCGGTAGATCTCTGAAGAGGCCAGTACTTAGTTGAAGAAAGTTAGGTTATTGGGGCTGCATGCCTAAAGGAGACATGGGGACCCCAACTCCTTCCTGTTCTCCTTTGATTCCTGGTTGCCAGGAGGTGAGCACCCTTGCACTAACAATCACTCTTTATTGTGATGACATGCTCCCTAAATGAAACCTCTGGCAGTGTAAGCAAAAGTAGCCGTTCCTCATGAGCTGACATCTCACGGAGACAAGCGCTTCACCCTGTCCTGTACAGAGCCTACTTTTCACTAGATGAAAAAGCCAGGCGTGGTGGCACATGCCTTTAATCCCAGCACTCGGGAGGCAGAGGCAGGTGGATCTTTGTGAGTTCAAGGCCAGCCTGGTCTACAAAGCGAGTCCAGGACAGCCAAGGCTATACAGAGAAACCCTGTCTCAAAACACCAAAGGAAAAGAAAAAAAAAAAAGTTGAGCAATAGCCCTGAGTTCCCCTGGATGATCTCAGGGCTCTTGTTAGTCTATGTTCATTTCTTCTAGAATCACCAACTATCAAAGACATAATAATGATGATGATGATGATGATGATAGTAATAATATTAATAATAATATAAAGCTATCATTTGATGCTTTTACATACTGAATGTTCTTCTGTGTTCTATCAATTTGGTTTCTGTTAACCCTTACAGCAAGCTTGTGAGAAAACCCTGTAGTGCAGGTTTTATTTATTATCCTCATTAAAAATAAAATTGGGGGGGGGGGGCTAGAAAGGTAGCTTGGCCAGTAAGAGCACTTGATGATGACCCAAGTTTGCTTTCCAGAATCCACAGCTCACAGCACCTTATGATTCCAGCTCCAGGGTCCCCTGAGGGTCCCCACACACGTGTGGCAGATAGACATGTGGGGCTCATGGACTTTGCTTCCAGAGGGACTGGCATGGAACTGTTGGTGATGGAGCATGTTTAAACCCCAGAAATCACAAATTTGAGATTCTCATTTTGAGAAGGAAGGTGTGGGACACAGCGTGTTCTCTGTTTCCAGGTGTGCCTCAGGAACACGTGACATAACTCCAAGATGCCTACAAGTGGTCAGTCATGTGAACTTGTCATCTGTTATCTTTCCCCATGTAAACAGAGCACTGTCAGCATCCTAGTCCCATCCAGGAAACACATTCATCCTCAAAACCCCTCCCACTGCCCAAAGTCCCTGTTTCACAGGAAATAAAGCACACGTACCAACTATTTCACCGAAGATCGTCTGAGACCGGCTGCTTTATTCTGAGCTGTAACATTGGGGGAAATAAAGGGCCCTCCCTCTTGCCAAAGGACTCATCACTGGAACCCCAGACTTGACTGCCAGCCAGGCTGTTGCTGAGGGACCACAGTAGAAGCTCACCCAACCACCTTGGGCATCTGCTGTTCATCAGTAAGTCTGCACGAATTGCTGCTGCCGCTTGGCTCAGCGCTGGAACCCACATTCCAGCTGTTACCTGATTAGGCGCAGGTGAACTACATTCGGCTAAAGCGGCTGATTAGCCAAGCCATAACTCTGCTGTTCCCGAAGCAGCAGTTCTACTCGCCTGCATCAGGTCTGGCTGGCCTCTGCTGTCTTCTGGTGCCAGGAGTCCAACTAAAAGAGCCGTTAACACTTTGTTATGGGGAAATCTTTTTCTCCAGCCGACTAGAAATCCTGTGGCACCGACCTTGTTCCTTGATCCACACGCGCCCACCCCTAACCCTATCCCCTACTAGCCACCCACAAGCCTGATATTCCTGAGGGAAGCAGAACTCTGGACCACGTGATTCATCTTTTGCCTGCAGACTGGTGTGGGAACCAGTCTGTGTTTATGTTGGTCAGCTGGTCATGTTTACTGCTCTGAGAACACACCCCACCCCTCTTTGGGACTTTTCCTCCTGTGTGCAATCACCTCTTGAGGGATTTCACCTGCGAGTGGCATTCCTGTTTTGCTGCCTATAAGAAGGCTCTTTGGACACTGAATAAAGGTTGAAGCTGCCGCTGCCCTCTTAGCATGAAGGAACCGCTGTGTTATTGTGTGTGTGTATGTGTGTGTGAGTCAAATCCGCAGTCCCTCGCCCTTGACTCGGTACCATGGTGGCACAGGCGCCACAGACTGGCAGTGTTTGGACCTTCCAGTGGGCTTGGTGCCCTGTGGCCTTCAGGGGAACTCGTAACTGCATACACAAAGAGAGGTACACTTATGCACATACTTGTTTGTTTGTTTGTTTGTTTTCAAGACAGGGTTTCTCTGTGTAGTCTTGGCTGTCCTAGATACACTTTGTAGACCAGGCTGGCCTCGAACTCACACAGATCCACCTGCCTCTGCCTCTCGAGTGCTGTGGGTCAGGATGGTCTCTATCCAGTTCGGTTGAAGAGCCTCAAGGATGACAAGACTCCTGAGTCTCTGGTTCTGTTACAGCTAAGGGAAGCAATGACATCTACTTCAGAACAGATATCAGCTTAAAACCACAGATGTGACCTATGGTAACTACTTCTTCTGTTTGTTTGTTTTGTTTTGTTTTGTTTTGAGATAGGGTTTCTCTGTGTAGCCCTGGCTGTCCTGGACTCACTTTGTAGACCAGGCTGGCCTCGAACTCACAGAGATCTACCTGCCTCTGCCTCCCAAGTGCTGGGATTAAAGGCTTGTGCCACCACGCCTGATGGTAACTACTATTTAAATTGTACCTTCACACATATGTATACATGTCTACACACATGCACACACTTTATTTATATGACCGGAGAGTCATTTCTATTGTAAGATCAACTGAGAAAGGGGAGATTGGAGATAGGTCGCCACGATTTGGTATTCTCATCTATGAATCAGACATAGAGTAGTCTGGTGGAAAGCACAGGTGTTATATAAAAGCATAAATGCTTATCAGGTTGGGTAGATAGTGAGATGAATGGCAAGATATCATTAGACAGTATTATAGGCCGAGTGTTTATGGAGGAATCCCCATGAATGAGGGCAGTCCCTTTGTAAGAGAAAGCGTGGCACTTACATGGCATGGTACTTGGGAAGGTGAAGCTGAGGGACTGTAAGTTCAAGGCCAGCCACCTCAGAAAGTAAACAACAACAACAACAACAACAACAAAAAGAGACATGAGAGTTTGTATCACTTACCTCTTGTGTGAAGCTACAAGGAAAAGTCTTGTGTGCAAAGCAGAAGGGGGCTCTACAGTGTTGTTTATGGCAGCCCCTTGGGCTTGGACGTGCAGCCTTTGGAACTGTGAGAAGTAGATGTTTGTTGTTTAAGCCACTGCTCTGTGATCCATTACTGCAGCCTAACGTACGACCATCACTGTCAACAGTATTCCTCGGTGTCTGTTCTTCTCAAGCACTTAGTTAATGACAAGTCAGGTCTCAGCCAGTCACAGTAAATGTGCAGTTAACTGTTTCTCTATACCACATGCGTGAGCAGGAGAGACAAGCCACGAGAGGAAGCCTGCTGCTGCAGCAGACATAGGAGCCTAGACCCCGAGGGACAAACTGTGCCCCCTCTCTCTGAGATTCTGGATGAACAGGTATTCTTTCATCATCTGGGCTTAGAGTCAGCCCCTCACAGATGCGGAAGTGGAAGCTCCAAGCTGTGACCACTCCACAGACAGTGCTCAGGAAGCATTAGCAGCCTTGCAGAGCGTGGCGTTGTGAGAAGTAACGAGAAATGAAAGCTAGCTCAGGTGCTCAAAGGCTAAAGGTGCGAGGGTAGAATTAGACTTCCCTACCACAGCGAGAGAAACTGCTTGGTCGAGACGGACAAAATGAAGTGATGCCGGTGGGAAAACTCATGATCTGGCAACCTGCCCAACTTCCTGCCTGAGCTTAGGCGCAGGGACTTTCTGAAGAACGTGCTTCCTGAAGAAACAATCCAGGTTATGAATTCCAAAGGAGGCTAACCTTCTTTCTTTCCTACCTGATGTTGGGGTGTTGGAAGGGATTGGGGTGAAAGGAGGTAGAGAGGTAGGAAACTGCCATAAAATATCTATAAACGAGAAGCACCTGCCTTTGGACCTTGCCACATAAGAATTAATAACATTATGGGTCGGGGAGGTGGCTCACTGGGAAAGAATGCATATGACACAAGCATGAGGACACGAGTTCAAATCCTTAGCACCCGTGTTTAAAAAAAAAAAGAGCTTGGCATGGCTGTGTGTGCACCTGTAACCTCAGCGCTGTGTGGAAGAGGGTGGACAGAGGAGCGTCCCTGGGGCGTGCTGGCCACTGGTCTTTCCCAGGTTCAGTGAGGGGCCTGTCTCAAAGGAATGCAGTGGAGAGTGACAGAGCGGGAACACCCAGCATCCTCTTCTGGCCTTTGCTTATTAGAAACAAAAGATAAGTGAGATTTCTTAAGGGAAAAGATTTGGAAGAATAAGGATATAGACCCGTGACAGAGCGGGGCTAACACCAGGCCCTGGAATGAATGCTCCCAACGAGCCTCAGACACACTTTCTTTGCTCCTTGGCTGCTGCTTCTTTTGCCTTCTGTGAACTAGGCCCCAGCCACCCGCAAGGGAATATGACCACGCCCTCTGTTTTGTTTTGTTTTGTTTTTCACTGATCAAGAGGCTCGATGGCTGTCTTTAACTCCTTATGCTAGACTTCTGGGTGAAGGGGGCAGATTAGCTCCTTGGTGCATCCCTGCTCAGCTTGTCATGGTCACAGTGGAAATGTGGCTTCTGGTGGAGTGTGGAGACTGAACTGTGAGAAAGGAGCAAAAGACACTGGGTCCCCACACAATGTATCTCACGTGCTGACTGGAGAACCCTAAAAGAGATGGAACTTGAGACTTTGAAGGCAAAGTAGCTTGCCTCGCCGGGAGTCAGAGGACAGGCCCTAGGACTTCATGTCTGGTTGGAAATCTGAAGTGTAATGGGAGTGATCAGGGGAAGGGACGGACGGGGATGTCCCTCTTGTGATAGGGACGTAGAGTGTGGCACTTTTGGAGATGTCAGGGAAGCCCGCAAGGTGCTTAGAGAAGCAGATAGTACAGACCAGAGTCTTGTAGGCCTCGTTGTTTGTGATGGGCTAAATAAACACACTGAGTTAACTGGCCACAAAGCTGTACTATATAAACACAGATCCACTGGACGCGGCAGGGAAGGGGGAAGGGAAGGAGGAGTGCGAGCTGGGGGTGGAGGAGAGAGGGAGGAGAGGGGGTAGAGAGGTGGGGGAAAAGGGGGGGGGCTGAACCAAAATGTCTGGTTTATATAGTGAGTCTCTGGGAGAGGGGAAGCCATGCCCCTTGGTAGAGGGCGGGCCATGCCAGCCACGCCCTGCAGCAGGACTTAACAGTTTGGTCTTCACTTTGAGTTCTTAGGGAAAGCATTAAAATTGTGTGTGTGTGTGTGTGTGTGTGTGTGTGTGTGTGTGTGTGTGTGTGTGTGTGTGTGTGTAGTCATGTACCAATATGAAAGTGCATGAGAAAGAGAGACAGAAACCTTGGTTGTTGTTTCCTAGGTGCCCAGCCCTTCCTTTCCTCTCTTCCTCTTTCTCTCTGTCTCATTTTAGACAGGGTTCCTCTCACCAGCCTGGAACTCAGCAATTAGTCTAGGCTAGCTGACCAGTGAACCGGGAAACCGGTCTGCCTCCGCCTCTTTAGCGCTGTGCACAGCGCTGTAACTGACATTTTGAAGATTTGTGTGGGTTCTGGGTTTGGTCTCAGGCCCTGTGCTTGCCAGGCAAACACTTTACTGAGCCATCTCTCCAGCCCCTGGTCCTGAAGACCATTTAAAGAGGATGACGTGCTGTAATGGAAATTTTGTCCTAGCAATAATATGGAGAATTCCTGGGGCTGGGAAAACTGACTGTCAGGTTCTCTGAGGTGGAGTAGCCGGAAGCAAGGGAGTAGCGGTAAGAACTGAAGGGACAGTTGGGTGGGACTTCCGTCTTAGCACGGCACCTGGTTTATTTAGGATGCTCAGCTGAATGATAGCACAGAAGCCAGTTAAGCTAGTATCGCCCAGGCACTAACTGGTGTTTTTCTTGCTGCTTTGGCGATCGGAGGTGTTAGTGAGTAAACTCTAGCAGCAGGTCAGCGCCACTGACACATGTGCCGGAGACATTTTCTCCCATGGCCATTTGCGGCTGTTTGTGTCTCTTGGTGTGTCGGGGAACATTCACCTGGTAGCTCAAAAGAAAAGAAGAGTTAAGGCAGAGAGCACATGGAAGGAAGGTAGGAGAAGGAGTGACTGATGGATTGCCCAGTTTCCTTCCTAGTTGGCCCTGTACTCTAAGTTGTTATTTTCTAGCGCATCTCTATGGGGCTTGGATGAAAGGTGAAGGTGGGCTGAGAGCCGCTCATAGGAGAAGGTGCAAGTGGGAGCCACACTGGAAGGGAAGGTCATGGTAGCTGCTGTGGGTGCCTGAAGCCGGTAGTGTTTCATGGGCCCGTTGGCAATCATCCCCTTTTAGGAATGCCTGGAGGCAGAAGAAAGAGTTAAGGGAGAATACTGAATTTCTTCCCTCCCCCCCCCCAGCACCCTCCTCCGTGTGTGTGTGTGTGTGTGTGTGTGTGTGTGTGTGTGTGTGTGTGTGAGTAGGAAGTGTTGGCTAAAGATTCATGCCATTGGAAAAATAAAAGATTCATGCCATTGTACTTTGGACACTTGCAAACAACACTCACATTCAAGTTCTAGGGTGAAGGGCTGGTCTTTAGAGGAACACTGTGTCAGAGACCAAAGGAGAACACATGAAGCGAACATTTTTCTGGCCCATATTTGTGCTCATTCTCTGGGTCCACAAAACATGATTTAACCATACCTACATGGCCCCAGAATGGCCCCAATGCCCCAGAGCACCATGTAAGATCTGGATCGCTGATAAAACTTCCTGAGACTTGCAGTGGTGTTTTTGTTTTGTTTTGTTTTGGTTGGTTGGTTGGTTTGGTTTTTCGAGACAGGGTTTCTCTGTGTAGCCTTGGCTGTCTTGGACTCACTTTGTAGACCGGGCTAGTCTTGAATTCACAGTGATCCACCTGCTTCTGCCTCCCAAGTGCTAGGATTAAAGGCATGTGTCACCACGCCCGGCTAGTAGTGTTTTTTAAAAGCCAGGAAATCTAGGTTTTCTTTTTAATAAATCTGATCGATTGTGTGGTCTTGTAGTAATTTAGGAAAATTTGCAATTTTGTAAAAGACAAACTGTAATTGATTAATTTGTAAGAAAGCCCAGATATGACAAAAGCCAGATGTTGAAATAATTGACTATCAATTTCCACTCAAGTTGCATAAGACCATTTACCATCACCTGTAGCTGATAAGCTTGTTTCTGATGGGAAGTGTACAAAATAGGAGGCTCCCAGGGTCAGCAGATAGATTTTCCTTTAGAAAGCTAACTTTATTGTGCTTTGGGAATGCTGCACTTGAGACTACTTTGGAAGAAATATCCTTTAGTATCCTTTGGCTGCAGAGAAAAAGAGTTTGTCTGCTCTAGGTGGAAGTCAGTGCATTCAAGTTGCATTCTGTTATCTTAAGGATGACATCATTTCCTAATAAATGGGAACATTTTGCTTTGTTTGATTTTAAAATACACATTGAACTCCCTGCCCACACCCGTTGAGCCATCAGTAATCTCAGGCTTTGCAGTCGCCTGGTCTTGGTGTTTTAGAAGGCACTCTGGTCCTGGAAAGAGCTAGCATTTACCCAGCAGGAGATGCTGGAAGATTTGAACCACCCAGGAACAGTTCTCAAAGACTGACTGCACAATTGGTATGTGTCAGGCCTGAAAGAAAAAAACCTCAGGACAAATGGCTAACCGTGGCGCCTATTAGCGTACCAAAGCTCAAGCCGGTCTCCAGCTCTCTGCATCACAAGTACCTATTACTGAGTCCCTGCTGGCCTCCTGGGTCTTCCCTGACTTTCCTCACCCTACCCTATACCCTAAACATCTTCAGCTTAGACACCTCCTTCCCCCAGCTGCTCAGACCTATATAACCCTGCCATTGTGGCCATGTGTCCTCCTGGTCCTCTTTGCTCTCTCTTTCTTTGCCCCCTCTTTTCTTGCTTCTTGCCCCAACTCTTGGCCTCCTTTGTCCGTACTTTCTCCTCCTCCTCCTCTTCTTCTTTTTCTTCTTCTTCTTCTTCTTCTTCTTCTTCTTCTTCTTCTTCTTCTTCTTCTTTCTTCTTCTTCTTCTTTGTTTTTTTTTGAGACAGGGTTTCTCTGTGTCGGCTTTGGCTGTCCTGGACTCACTTTGTAAACCAGGCTAGCCTCGAACTCACAGTGATCTGCCTGCCTCTGCCTCCCAAGTGACTTTCTTTTTTTCCTCTCCCTCTCCTCTCTCCTCTCACACTGGGCGTGTTTAACCTACTACTTGCTCTCCCTGCTCCGGCCTCTCTAGATGTCTCTGGCTGTACTCTCCCTTCTGTCTAGGTACAGTAAAGACCCTCCCCCTCCACCATACCTTTGGTCACGTCATCGCTCTCTACAGCGTGTAATCATCCCAGTTCCCTGTGTGTTTACAGCTGCAGTTACCTGTGGGACTGAATTGCACGTCACCTACCATGTCAGTAGGCTGGGTTAGCTGCCTTTCCTTCCTGCATCACTTTCTTACATGCTTTCCAGGAGTCTTTGGGCCTCCAAAATATGATAGTATTCTCAAGTCTCTGTCTTAGTATTTACTTCTAGGAAAACCAAACTAATATTGGCCCATTTGTTCAAAATGAGGATCACCTGCTATTTCAAGTTTGTAACCTTAAATGCTGGTAGCGTGTCAAAGCAGAATGTCCAAACCATTCTCTCTAGTTCTTGGATAAATAGACAGCACATGGCAAGGGCTTACTCAAAGCATTTAGGAGAGAACTGGTAGATGACAGAGCTGACTCAATCAATGTGTACAGTTGTTGGTTTAAGGAGTGTTGAGGTAAGATCATTAAATCATACGGAAGACCAGTTAATAAGCTACAAGGTGACAGCATCGTTGCTATGGCTTGCATCTGAGTGTACCCCAAAGGTACATGGAGGGCTTACGTTCTGTTTCAGGTGCTATTGGGGAGTGGTGGCTGGAGTGGGAGGTTGTGTTATGCACTTTTCCTTTGGCTGTGGCCAAACACCTTTTGAGAAGTGCCTTAAGGGAAAAGTAGTTTTATTTGGCTCACAGTTTGAGGAGATAGGGTCCGGCTAGTGGGGAAGGCACAGTGGTAGGCGTATGAGGCAGCTGACCACATGTGTCCACAGCCAGGAAGCAGGAAGTTGAACCCTAGCCTTCAACTCTGTTCTTTTTTTGTTCAGTCTGGGATGGGGGCCAATAGGGTGGTACTGTTGGCATATAAGCAGCCTCACAAGGCTTGTTCCCAGGCTGCCTAAACCTTTGACATCATTACAGGCTGTGCGCCTCTAGGTGTGTGCCCCTGCTCAGGATAGAAAGGAAAAACCTGTTCTCTCTTACTTCTCTCGCTCTCTTAGCTCTCTTGCACTTTCTCTAAGGAGCATTCCCCACCCCACCCCCCACTGTCTCTTGCTATCTCTCTACCCTCATGACCCGGTCAGGACCTATCTCCTCTCCTCTTCTTTTCCCTAAATAACTCTCTCCATAGTCATATCGGTTGCTTGGCATCTCGTTTTTCATCGTTACACGAGGGTGAGGCATCTCGACTCTGTTAGACCTTTGTGAAAACAGTCCCCCGCCCCTACATACCCAGAGATGTTTTTCTTAGTTCATTCCAGATTCAGCCAAGCTGACTAGATTAGCCACCACAGAGGGCTTGGTCACTGGAATGTGCCCAACATGCTCCTTTCTTCTTGCTTCCTAGCCATAAAAGAAGATGGATATGTGCTCCCTGTATAGTGTTCCCCCCCCCCCCCCCCGTGGTGCAGAGAACCAACCAATCAGGGGCAGAAAAACTACAGAAGTTTACTCTTTAAAAAGCCAGGTGTGGTGGTAGACACCTTTAATCCTAGCACTTGGGAGACAGAGGCTGGTGAATTGTTGTGAGTTTGAAGCCAGCCTATTCTACAAAGTTAGTCTAGGAGAGCCAAGGCTACATAGAGAAACCCTGTCTTGAAAAACAAAACAAAATAAAAACAAAAACAAAAAAAAAAACCAAAAAACCCCTGATCATCTCAAGTTGTTTGTTATAGTAATTGAAACCTGTCAAACACAATCATAATTTTTAAATTATATTATCACTTATAGGAACAAATACCATCACATAAACTAATTTTTTAGACTCAGAGAAGATCTAGGCCTCTGATAATTGGTAGTCATAAGTCAGATAATGTTAAACCCTAAAGAATCCCTGTATGCTTAGGTAATTAATTTCATTCCTTCTCAAGTCTCTGATGGGGTTGAAGACCAGATAGTTTTACAATTAAGCTTAGTTATTCAGGAGTTAAAATGTGTTTAGGTCTAGATAGATGTTTTAAGTTGATAATGATGAGATATGATAGATATTGATTTACGTTCAGAATTTTAGACTCACCAAGATAGGAAAGATGTTTTCTTCAAGGTTGCCAAGTACAAATAGCCAAAACACTACTAAAGTAACATTTATATAATTCCTGATTGTTTTGTGGTTCTTCTTGTTGTATGTAGTTTATTGTATATATGTGTAATAATATAAATGCGTATGTAAAATATTTAATAAAAATGTAAAAAGAAAAAAAATTGGCATGGAAAAAAAAAGAATCCTTTTGAAAACTTCAGGAAGAAAAGGAAAAGAAAAAGGAACACAGACTTTAGATCAGTGGTCTCTGAAAATTGTTCTTTTGTTCGTTTGTTTCATCTTAAAGAAGTTTGAGTGAACCTCTTTAAGACTCTAGTGTCTTTTTCTCCCTCATCATATTGCGATCAATGGTGTTAAGAGATGAAAAAGAGCATTTCTTTCCTTCCTCTTGTACTGAGTTAGTGAACGTAAAGGGCTGTCTCAGAGCTAACTAATAAGGCCTATCTGCCACTGCCACGGCTTGTTAAGTGCATAATTTGAAGAATCAGGAATTGGAAGAGGGGAGTGCCCCTGCTCTCTCTGACACAGCCACTTGGAGCGAGATGACTTACATATCTCTGGGCATTAAGACAGGCCGTGTAAGAGATGCTCTCAAAGTGCAGGTTCAGACAGCCCCCTTTCACTGATCTCTCTGGAGGACCAGCAAGCCCTGCCTGAAGCAGGCAGGGGAAGGGAGCATTGGCTCCTTGTAAATGGAATGACCTGATTTCTATGTCTAGTTGGATCCAGAAGGGACCATGATGTCACCCAGCTACTGGCCAGAACCCTTCTTGCTTCATGAGCACTTGGAGCTTGCTGGCAGCCACAGGAGCCAGTTTACTATGCTCAGAAGCTGGGGCCAAAGACTCTCCTCGCTCTTAGGAGCAAAGGCATGGGCCTGCTAAACGGCCCATGTCTGTAAATATAATGTACATTAATGACAGGGAGACGATACAGCCAGCTTCCCAAATGCTCTACAGCCTGGAAGGTCAATAGGAAAGGAGAGAGGAACAGAACCACCCACCAGACATTATTATTCTGGTTAAGGCATCCTTTTCTGACCCCCGACTGAGGGATAAGGTTTCCCGTGGCAGGTGGGTGCCACTTTTGCAGGCCACAGCTCTCACAGACTCCTGCCCACCCCTCCAGCATTCCTCAGCTGTTGGCACAGTTGCTGATGGGCCTGCGTGGGTACCATCTACTAGCAGCTGTCGAAGTGTTCCCTGAGCGACAACAGATGTCCAGAATACTGATTACTGGTCATGGAGGTCAACACCAGGACCTAACAGTGCTGACTTCTGCCTAGGGCGCACAGTAAGCCAGCTTTCAGAGTGTTGAGGAAAACAAAGTGACTGCCATTCTCCTTTTGAGGTGGTGTAATACCCCTGTTAATTTTTCTTTTTTTCTTTTAGATTTTATTTCTTTCTTTCATGTATATGAGTTCTCTGTCTGCGTGTACATCTGCAGGCCAGAAGAGGGCATCAGATTACATCATAGATGGTTGTGAGCCACCACGTGGTTCCTGGGAATTGAACTCAGGACCTCTGGAAGAGCAGACAGTGTTCTTACCCGCTGAGCCATCTCTCCAGCCCTAATTTTTCCTTTTAAAAAAGCATCTGTGTATCTGGTGTCTGGTGAGCTGTATATGCTTAAAGAGCACAGTCTGAGAAGTCCCAATGCATACACTTGTGAGGAAGTCCTCACCAAATGATGGCCGATGCATATCCATGAGTTATAACAACAAATGTGCTGCCCTCCTGGGTTATACAGTTATGGGGGTGTCACGCATGTGCATATGGGACTCTTTGGACCTTCTTGATTTTTATGAGAACCCAAAACTGTATTAAATATAAAGCCTGGGTTTTTGTTTGGTTGGCTGATTTTAGTTTAGTTTTGTTTTTTTAACGGCTAATAAAAATGTGGTACTAACCCATTCAGGATTACAACTTCCCAAAGCTTCCTTTTGATGTTTTGTAGTCCCTAGTGTAAGTGGCATGGACAGTGCTGAAGCAGACCTGTCCCAGTCCCAGCAGCACTGCTAATTAAAGCCCTCATCACAAAGGGGGAGAAGAGAGACTTCATCCTTCAAGCAAACATGAGTTCCATGGCCTGGGAACAGATTCAGGTTGCCAGGAAAGATATGTTCCGCTGTGCAAGCAGTTACAAGGTGTTTTATTAGTTACAAAATACACTAGGAGAGCAGTTACAAGGTGTTTTATTAGTTACAAAACACACAAAGTCATTAATCAAGGAATTTACCAAACGTTTCCTAGTGATGACAGGAAGATAGACTGCAGAGAAATGGAATATTCGTGTAGGTTTTACAAGACTATGTATACATGGATCTGTGGAAGCTAGTGTCTGATAAGAATGAATTTTGTTTGTAAAGATTTATTTATTGAGTCTGGAGAGATGGCTCAGAGGTTAAGAGCACTGGCAGCTCTTTCAAAGATCCTGAGTTCAATTCCCAGCAACCACATGGTAGCTAACTCACAACCATCTATAATGAGATCTGGTACCCTCTTCTGGCCTGCTTGTGTATGTGCAGGCAGAACACTGTACATAAAAATAAATAAGTAAATCTTTTTTTTTGTTTTTTTGTTTTTTCGAGACAAGGGTCTCTCTGTGTAGCCTTGACTGTCTTGAACTCACTTTGTACACCAGGCTGGCCTCAAACTCACAGCGATTCACCTACCTCTGCCTCCCAAGTGCTGGGATTAGAGGGGTGTGCCACCACCACATCTTAAAAAAAATGGTTTATTAAAAAGAGAAAAGCCGGGCGGTGGCAGTGCACGCCTTTAATCCCAGCATTTGAGAGGCAGAGGCAGGTGGATCTCTGTGAGTTTGAGGCCAGCCTGATCTACAAAGCAAGTCTAAGATGGCCAAGGGTACATAGAGAAACCCTGTCTTGGAAAAAAAAAAAGAAAAGAAAGGAAAAACAGATTTATTTATTTTAAGATGTATTTATTTATTATGTACCTGAGCATTTGCCTACATATATGTTTGTTTGCATGTGTTTGTATGTGTCCTGGTGTCCATGGAGGCCGGAAGAGAGCATTGACCATGTCTGGAGCCGCAAGTACAGTTGGTTGCAAAGCACATGTGGGTGATGGGAACTGAACCAGGTTTCTTCATGGGAGCGTAAGTGAGAGAGAGTTTCTCTGTGTAGCCTTGGCTGCCCTGGAACTCGCTGTAGACCAGGCTGTAAGTGCTCTTAATCGCTGGGCCATCTCCCGAGCCCCACACGAATGCATTCCAAGTCTTACACCCAGTAGCCAGTTAGGTTAGATAGACATGAGAAAGCCATTAATGTCAGCGAAGGCAACTAGAGTCATTTAGGGTAACTTGGTTTGGGATCTGCAAGCAAAGCTTTAAATTTTTTTAAAATTACATTTTTATTTATCTTGTGTATGTGTGCATTTGTGTGGGAGCACCCGTGCCATGGTGCATGTTTGTAGGTCAGAGAACAACATGCAGGAATTGTGTTTGTTTGTTTGCTTGTTTTCACCATGTGGATCCCAAGGATTGAACTCTCGTCTTTAAGCTTGATGGCAAGCGCCTTTACCCACTGAGCCATCTTGCCAGCCCCATGCAAGCAGCCCTTGAGGAGCATGGAGCTTTAATCCATCACTCAGCCGTGTAGAAATCTTCATCACAGGCGTAGCCTTTCCCTAGGAAGTTTGGCTTAGAATCCCTCATGTCTTGCCTTACATCTGTGTAGGCAGAGTCCAGATGTTTTACTCCATTGTACCAAGAACGGAAAGTCCCTGGATGGTATCAGTTTCATTAGCCACCACCACCCAGGGCTAACTGTGTCTCCATTCCTACCTTTTGCATCTAACAGAAACATTTATGTGCTAGGAGTATTATATTTCCAATGACCAAGGACGCAGTATGACCAAAGAAAGTAGAGGAAAAGATGAGGAAAGCGGGAAGAAACCACAAGAAACCCTCTGTGTGATCACGTGCTTCTCGACCAGACTGACTACATGTTTTCTCCTTACACTTTCTTTATGAAATATTTGATGGTTGGAGTATTTAAAATCATTTATTGTTGTTTTAATTTTATATTTTCTTTTGGCCAGCTTGTTCCATAGCTAACCTCATGTGGAGTGACTGGTTCTAATCTTAAAGAAGATTGGTTTTTTTAATACATAAGCTAGTTTAACTCTCACTTACCATTAATTTAATTTGGCCTATTGCTTTCCTATTACATGAGATTTCAGTTTGAAGAAACAAAGCCACATAATGGAAGAAATTGAAAAGTCACACTATAAAAGAAAACAAGTATTAATTAATACAGCACCATTTTAAAAATATTTTCCAACAAAATTGTCTTTTCCTCATATGCCATATGTTATTCATGGCTGGGATTGTAACAAAATGTCAGACTTATGAGAAATCAAGAGTCCGTAGATTGGCTGGGGGGTCTGGGTGTGCCACCACCTGGTGCGACGGCCTGGAGGGTGTTGATTCTCGCCTTCCATCTTGTTGTTTGAGTGTTACACTCCTCAGGCCAGGGCAGCCAGCTATCAAGTTTTTGGGGGAATCTCCTGCCTCCACTCCCCACCTCATCCCAGAAGCTCTGGGGCTACAGATGCACACTTCTGCTCCTGGGATCTTACTTCTTGGATCTAGGGGTGCAAGCTCAGGTCCTCACATTTACACAGCAAACGAGTTACAGACTGAGACATCTCCCCAGCCCCTACACTCCAGAGGTGGAGGGCGGGGAGAGGGGAGCCAAACCACAGAGACAGAAGGAAAACAATCATGGTTTTAGCTGACAGAATCTGGGGACCCTAACTCAAAAGAATGAAATCAGTTCATTCCAAATTGTACCTTAGTTTAGACTTAAAATAATTCATTGCATTTTCCTGTTGTTAAACAGCTCCTGACTTAGCTTACATTGAAAAACAGGGAGTGTTGTTCTAGCCCACGTCACAGGCACTACTAGTGAACCTACAGCACTACGCGGTGGCTGTCAACACGAACCCAACCCGACTGTCAAGTAAGACCTTTCCAGAACAATAGTTCAGATGCTTGGACCTTGGTATGGTGTCCCTTAATCCGAAGCTCCTTTCAGTTGATTTCGCTCTAAACCCCTTACAGGCAGCTCAGCTGGTTTCTGCTTCTTCCAGGCCGCTGAACTGGTCTCAGAGTCTTTTCTGCCTCTCTCCTCTGAGTGTCGTCTTGGCAACTGCATTCCACCAGTCCCGGGTGCTCAGCTTCTATAGCTTACTCTGGAGGGGAGGGGCCTAGTGAATCTGGTCAGCTTCAGGGACTTCCTGAAGCTACTTTGAGTGGTTTACCTTTCTGCCTTAAGGAGCTTCCCTGCGGAATGGAGTGTTCTAATCTTAGAAGAAACTGTTATATAGCGCAATGCAAAAGAATCCATGCTTAACTCGTTCATAAAATTTCAATCCATCAAACAGATGGGTGATCAGCCTCCATACCAGGATATTTACCTGTATGAAGCATTTGCTTTCCACATTGTAAGGGAAGACATTGGGCTGCAGTAAAGGTGAATGAATTGTGTAAGCTCAACACACCCGGTGTTAAAATCTTCAAGCAGTCTGTTCTCTGTGCTCGCTCTTGTAGCATCCCATATCTGAATGTGGCCCAAGAACAGTGATAGATAGAGCCAGAAAGAGCACAGAAATGCATCGCATCGCTGTGAGAGAGGAGTCCATGGAAATGTCTCCACTGCAGAGATGCTAATGGTCCAAAGAAGCCTGTGCTCCACAGAGACACTGATGGCCTATTAGGACCCCACAGTTCTGGCAGCTTCTTACCTTGTTAATGACTGCAATTAGTTATCCACCTTGGTCTGACCCTGAGAAAGCCTGTGAGGTGCTGTCCTGCCTTATAAAACAGCCACATTGCTGCCAAAGAGAGAGAAAAAAGCCTATTCTCCACACCCCCACCCCCTCTGAGTTCATCACTGAGAGGTTGTTCTTTCTAATGGTTTTGGAATCTGAACTTTCATAAAAGGCACCTTATCTCCTTGGCTTTCTCATATGTCTTCATCTGTTCTATTGACTCTCTTTGATGGAATATACCAGCAGGCACTGCAAAGTGCTTTTTAATACTTTAGTAAACAGTTGGGAGAGAAACCTCATTACAGATAAAGTGAGAAGTGAACTTGGACAGCCCATTTATCTTACTCAAGACGAAATAAGGGCTATTGTTCAATTAGGCTAAACTACAATCTCTCATGTTTCCTTCCTAATGTCTTGTTTGGGAGCAGCGGTGGGGGAAGTGCGTGGCATCATGAGTAAGCTTCTGAAATATTGCCCAGGAATGTGCAATGGAACGTGACCTGGTGAGGGAGGACACCGGGCTCAGCAGCTGCTCCTGCAGAAACTGACACCAGAAGCCAGGCATGGTCCCCCAGCTACAGAACCCCGGGAAAGAGCAAGGCTGGGGTCCTTCTGCAATCCTGGCTGTCTGGAGACTTTGCTAGATGCCTCAGAAGGGAAATGGGAGGGGTGTGAATGGCTTTCAATCTGCTCTACAGGTCAAGTGTATAAATTACACATCTGCCCTCGCTCTGTAGCCATTAGTTGTAGCAAAGTTTTTGTTTATTTTTTGTAGGGATGGGAGGGGAGAGGTTCGGGTCAGGTACAGAGGCTAGGGAAAGACGGCAGTGGAGGAGGGGAGAAAGGGAGTCTGCACCTGGCTCTTTCTCAGCCTGCTGGGCTGGTGAGGAAAGTGTTTTAATGTTTTCCCTGGGATACATATTTGTTTTCAAAGAGTAAGCAAAGCCCCTTCTGCCTTTAGACTGAATGTGGTTGAAGGCTGATATCTTTGCCAGGAAGCACATGGTTTTGTTTTGGGTTGAATCAGGTAAGATTTACCTTGAGATGCCTATCAAACGCTAAGCAATAAAAAAACCTCAAGAAAAGCTAAAGTGCCAAGTCATCTGAGTCAGACCTTCTGGGTACAAACATGTCATAGTCCTGCTCATATAGGCTGATGTGTTCATCTTTGCACTATGACTATAGTATTTAAACATGTATTTGTAATCAAATGCTCTACCACTGAGCTATAACTCCTAATAACATGTTTTTGAATGGAAATAGAAGATGGTTTATTCACCATTTCTTTACAATGCATGTCTGTGTGTGTGTGTGTGTGTGTGTGTGTGTGTGTGTGTGTGTGTGTGTGTGCGCACGCGCGCGCGCGCGCATGTGGAGACCAGAGATCAGCCTTGGGTCTCTTACTGATAACAGCCATCCTCATGTGTTTTTAAGATAGGACCTCTCACTCTCTTTCTGGGACCTGAGCCTCACGGGAGACTAGGCAGCATGGCCAGTGAGCCACATGGATCCTTCTTGTGCCCATGTCCGCAGTGCTTGAATTATAAGCAAGTGCTGCTAGTGTCAGCTTTTCTTTTTTTCTTTTTCATGTGTTTGGTTGGCTGGTTTTTCGAGACAGAGTTTCCCTGTGTAGCACTGGCTGTTCTGGAACTCACTCTGTAGACCAGGCTGGCCTCAAGCTCAGAGATTTGCCTGCCTCTGCCTCTTGAGTGCTGAGATTAAAGGCGTGTGCCACCACTGCCTGGCATTAATGTTAGCATTTCATGTGAGTTCTGGGGATCAAACCTCAGGTTCTGATGCTATGGAATGAAAAGAAACTGAGTTTATGATCTTGAGGGGATCTTATAAAACCGGAATGTGTACCAGAGAGCTGGTGAGCATCAGGATTCCAACACCATCTCCACTTCCGGTTCCTGTGGGCTCCAAGTTGGGTCTTCAACATAAATGGGATGCTGGCCTCTTGGAGGGAAACCAATGGCTTCCTATGAAGTCCTTAGTTAATTTGAAGGGAGTTAATTTCTAGATTTTCAATTCCAACTGCACCCTTTCCTAAACTGATATGCCAAGCAGGTGGTTAGCTGGTTCTTCCCAGTCTTTTAATTCCCTTTGGTGAAGAACTGTCTCTCTCCCCTCTTAAAAGTTCATCGATGTGGCCTGCTCCAGGCGGCAAACAGGGGCAACTATAGCATGGATGCCTTACTTCCAACGCAGGGACGGTCCCAGCAGGAAGCACAGATGGGAGCCTCCCCTTTGCCATCCCAGAGGTTAAGTTTTGGCAAGGCCAAGGGAGGACTTGCCTCTGCGCCCACCCACCTGCTCATCTTTGCATTATATTGAAAAGTGACATGACTGTCTTCAGGACGCTCATTAATATGCTCATCTGAGTGGAAAAGTGAAGTTAGACTTTCTGACAGAAAATAAGTCTGGCTTTGATGATTGGTTTCCAACGAGAAGTGGATTTGCCAAGTTTATAGTTGATATCCTCTATAAACTGAATATCTAAATATATATGTCTAACAAGTAAAAAAGATTCTGATCCAGTAGAGACTCTGAAATATGTTGAAAATTAGACTTACAATGAACATTTTTAGATGTACTTTAAAATTCTTTATAGTGTACATAAAATAAAGAGTATGCAAAAAAAAAATTGGAGAAAACTGTCTTAGGGGTTTGTAAGGGAATAGGCTAGGCTGAAACAACCTGGGGGACGTTCTTGAAGTAGTAAGATTGAGATTCATATTAAAGAAAAATAGGATTGGTTTCTTATTTTTAAAAAAGGTAGTGGGGGGGGCAGGGGAGGCCACCTGGTTCAATGTCCACAGCATGTGCTGTTGTTCAGGTTGTGCCAGCATTGCCCACTGAGGGACAAAGTGGTGAGCAGCCTCATCTTGGGGCAAGAAGAGATCATATGTCAAGGGCATTAACTCCGGCACCTGTCTAAGCCTGCTAAGAGATAATATCCTACTTGTTCAGAAGCAAAGGGAAGGCAAATTTGACAACTGAATGGGTGGTGAAGAGGCTTAAAAAAAAAAAAAGACTTTGAAACCCCAGGGAGTCACGTGGATTTAATCAACCTCTCTCCGCCTTTCTAAGTAGAATATGTTGCTCTTCCTCTGAATTCTCACGGGACTATTTCCATTCTTTAATTATAGGATGCCTCCCATGCCGTGACAACTATTCGCTTATATGTCAGTCTCTTCTCATCAATAAACTCCTTAAGAGCGCGGGCTCTGTCTTATCCATCTTTGTAATTTCAGTCTGTAGCAATCTCCCCTCGGTGACATGGTCTTAATAAAGTTTTGATTAATGATGGAGGGATGAACAAAAGAAACCCAAAAGGAAGATGAAGAGGGATGGCATAAGAAGAGAGCTAACCAGTGTTGCATTTTCCCAGGGACCAGGGCACTCTTGGTCATGGAACAAAGAAGTTCGTGAAGTCAACACCTTGGGACAGAATCATCACTGTGAAAAGAGGGCATGCGAGTGGATGGGATGGACATCTGTTTTCAGTTAGCATGCACACGTGCGGGTACGCATGTATAGGAATGCACTTGTATTTGCTCTAAATGAAAAGGGGGCTTCTAACGGTGGGTCACAGTGACAAGTTTTAGCAACGCTGGGGCACAGTTTGCTGCCTGGTAGCAACAGAGATGACGGCCTGGCAAGCCAGGACAGCTGATGGCGACAGGACAGTTGTGAAAGCAAGTGTTAGAGGGACTTGGCGTCTGACTGGCTAAGGTCAAGAGCTCACCATGCCTCAGCACAGAACATATCGGCCCAGCTCTTGCCAAACTGAAGTAGCCATTTGTCACACGCTTCCATCTGTTTACTGGTGGCCACTGTGGGCTTCTCTGCCTGATAATCTGTGCAGGTGGCCTTATGTGAAGAGCTTGGGCCACTGAACCGTGGGCAGAACGGACACGTGTCTCTTTTAGACTCGAGTGTCTGGTACGAGACCTTTTAAAATTCTCATTCATTTTTTTTGTGTGTGTGTGTGGTCTCTGGAGAGGTTTAAAGTACCATTATTTTTTTTCTGTGAGTCTGAGCTCTGAGGGGACTTGGGGTCAGGGCCCCCCTGGCTAGCCTCTGGTGATCATGTTGGACCAGCAAGAGAGAAACTATCTTCGGCATCCGAGACCTGGAGATTGCTGATCGTCATAGCAAATGCATCCTAGGCTAACTGAGAGGTAGTAGCATCCTCACTAAACAAGAAAGGGCAAATACACTGTTCTCAGTTAGCGTCTGAAGAAGCTCCTGGCTAGTGAGCAAGATCTATGGGGTGAAGCGACTATTAATTGAGAAGCCAGGAAAAAAAATCCATTATTCAGTATCATTAGAGCTAGAATAGTCACAAATATATAGGGATTTCCTCCTGCCTCCCTCTCCACTCCTCTCTCAGCTGGGGCACCGTGTTAGGTAGCATTGCCCCCCGCCTACCTATGTTCGTGTCTAATCTACCTGCGATAGGGTATCTTTCCACTGTAGAGGCATTTTGCAAATATTAAGGACAGGATTTGAGATGGGACGATCATGCCAGATTGTCCGGGGTCCCGTCTAGCCACACAAGTCTTTAGAAATGGAACCAGAGATGGCAGGATGAAAAAAGACCCGCCCAACTCCTGCTGATTTTGATGAAGGAAGAGAGGATGCCAATGGTGCAAGATCAGGCCATGAAAAGAGGCAGTAATTTCTCCTTTAGAGCTTTCAGGAATGGATACGGCCCTGCTAGTCCTTAGTTTTAGTGCAGCGAGATGCAGGCCAGGCTTCTGACCCGCAGAATGACCGGACATTTTGTATATATTTTTAAGCCACCAAGTTTATGGTTACTTGTTACAGAGCAAGAGAAAACCAACACAGTGTCCCCACTCCTGTGTCTCCCTTGTGTGTGTTGTTTCTCTCACCCTCAGGGTCTGAATGCTTTCCAATCTTGCTGCTATGCCTGTTATCAAAGCTCAGCCTCAGAGCCACTTAGTGGCCTCACTTAAGTTCCCCCAGTGGGAAGAAAATGGTTCTCTAGCCAGCCTCTTAAGCTTTGCTCAATCATTTCCCCCCTGGTGTGGGATCTTCCACGGATTTCCACCACGCCCTCAGGTGATTTCCAGCCCGGCTCATCTGTGTGACTCACACATAAATGACGTGTGGAAGTGACAACGCAGCACTTTCAGGAAACAGCTATTTGTGTGGTGTCTTTTTATTTCCGTTAAACCACTTGACCATTGCAGCTGCGGGGAGGGCATTTGAGACATCAGACCAACAATAGTAACACTTAGTGCAGTCTCTGTAAAGGTCCGCCCTGCCCTGGCTGTGAGGTGCTAGCTGTGCACAGTGCTGGCTGCACACCAGTGCCTCTTCTTGGTCTCTAACCTTAGAGAACCCCAGTTTTCTTTTCTGTTCCCTACTTGTCGCACATAAGCCTAGGGGTCTGCACCCTTACCTTCTAGCGGCAGGGGAGATCTTATGGGTCTAAGCTAATTCTGGCGACCCCATGCCCATTTCTAGTAATTGGTTTAGTGATGACTAGAGAAAGATGAGTTAGAAGCTTCTTTACAGAATGGGATGGCAGGAGTGGCCAGCCAGATATATATATATTTTTTTAAAGGCTAAATACAGTTTTAAAGGAAGCTGTAGGGGTGCGGGGCGGTTCTATTGAGGGTGATGGTTATGCAATAGGTAAAAGCAGAGGGGTTGTTTTCTTTTCTTCTTTTTGTAAAATGTGAAGTCAGCGAGGTCACTGAGGACCTTAATTTACTTTTTATGCTTTGCTTAGACAAGATAATGCACTTAGTCCTGCTTGGCTGGTCTCACATGCTTGGCCGCCTCTCAAAGAGCTTTTGGTTTGGGGCAGGGATCAGACAGGGAGTTCCCAGGCAGCCTTATCAGTACCAGACGGTACTCAGACTGCAGCCTCAATTGTGCTCGTCCTCTTTTGTGAGGCCTTTAAAAGGCTGGATCTGCTTACAGAACCATTAGCTCTGGGGTCCCACAAGCACCTTCCAGGGATGGGGAGCATCACCCCTAAGCGCTTACTGCTGGAAGCAGGAGCTTTTGGCTCTTAACCATTTCCAACCCAGAAATATTTAGTGAGGCAGGGAGACTGGGTTGGGTAGTCAAAGTAGGCTGCTGAGAGGAGTAGGATTCTCCAGCCGTTGATCTGCTCTTGAACGCAGCCTTTCCTTCCCTGAACCAAAGTGCACAGACATTACTTTGAGCGACCATGTTCTTCGTCCCTCCGAGGTGCACAGTCGGCGCCGTTCTCGATGCATAGGAGGGAAAATAATGCACGTGGTGGATGTTAGGGTGTTCGGGCTTAGTTCTTCCCTGGAGCCCTAGTTAATTTATTCAATATATTTATTGAGTGCCTATCATATGCAGGTACTCTTTGTTTTTTTTTCTTTTTAAAGGTTTATTTATTATGTATACAGTGCTCTGCCTGCTTGTACCCCTGCAGGCCAGAAGAGGGCATCAGATCTCATTATAGACGGTTGTGAGCCACCACGTGGTTGCTGGGAATTGAACTCAGGACCTCTGGAAGAACAGACAGTGCTCTTAACTGCTGAGCCATCTCTCCAGCCCTATACAGGTACTCTCATAGGTACCAGTTATACAGTAGTGTACATGGGAAACCATGCTTTAATGGAACTTACATTCTAATGAAGATTTTAGTATAAATAGTTTTTTTTTCCTTTAAATGCTCTATTCAAAGCGGGACGTGGTGGCGCATGCCTTTAATCCCAGCACTCGAGAGGCAGAGGCAGGTGGATCTCTCTGAGTTCAAAGCCAGCCTGGTCTACAAAGAGAGTCCAGGACAGCCAAGGCTATACAGAGAAACCCTATCTCAAAAAACAAAAACAAAACTCTATCCATAAATATTGTAGAAATGATGGGACCAACCTACTAGAAAGGGAGGAAATGGTCCAGGACCTAGCTATTTTCGGCTTTTTCTACCACAGAACTTCATGACCATTGTGTACATCTCTTCATCCGTGGGGTCATGGTCAAGAAGAGCTTCAGAATAGATAGGTTTGAAGTCATTCCTAGGAAGATACCAGGAGTATGGTGTCAGAACTGGGCACTTTGACCTATAGGAAGGATGGACTCGCCAGGATGTGTGTGATCTGGGACACTTGAAGGAGTCCTCTGTTCTGTAGACTCTTTGCCAAGAGCGTTTATCACCTCACAGGCACTCCTCCCCACTGTTTAGGCTTGAGGTTTATGTGTCCAGACTTCCTGTTCTCAGAACATTTACAACTGCCCCCAGGCCTCCTCTAAGCCAAAAGACATTTCTGACAGTTGTGTTTGTTAAGTAGGTGAATCCAAATAACTTAATAGAAGTAATCTGTACACAGTCTGACAGATGCCTCTGTGTTTCCCTTGGAATTTTAAAAAATACCCCCAAAGTACCCATGTGAGTTCATTAGCGAACGCTTAGCGTCTGCTCGTTCTCTAAGGCTTGAGGCATAGAATGCTATTACAACACAAATAGTCCTTAACGGGGATAACTTATCGTCAGCCCTGAATGCTGGATGCATCCATCTGGTTTGTTGGAGAGTGGGCTAAGCCTAAAGAGATGGAAAGTAGAGATATTAAGTTTTGGAGAGAAACGAGGTGATGGGCAGGTTTTAAAGTATGCCAGGAGTGAGCCAGACTGTGAGGGGAAAAGGCTACATTCTGGAAGGAGAAAAAGGAAGCACTCACAGCCCCAGGAAGTGAAGGAAGAGGATGGCTGTATAGCGGTTGCTAGGTTACCTGTTTCCTCACACCTGAAGCTGGAAGTGAGGGACTGTTCTGAAGGGCTCACTCAAGCTCCTCAGTTGGCCAAGCACTGCCCATGTTCTTGAAATTCTAAAGATGTTCCCCGCTGCCCTCCCCTCTGTCTTTGCTCTGGATGTTTCACTTCCTCTATGTACTTCCAGGACAGAACATTTTTGTATCTCACACACCGCATGAATAAGCCTTGACCAGGTTCTATCTTGAGCCTAGCATGCATGTGCTACAGACATGTGAAAACCAAAATGTTTTATGAGCTGGGTGTCCCAGCACCTTCCGGTCCCCCGGTCTTTTCTTCATGCCAGGAGTGATATTCAGATTCATTATGTCTGTTGTGAGAATTCCTTTCCTTTCACCGTCTACTCCTCCTCATAAACCTCCCACAACAAGAAAAGTACAAGTCCACCAACGTTCACTTGGAGTCAGCGATCTAAGTATTTGGCTGCGCTTTTTCTTATCGCTAGAAAAGTTAAAATAGGAAAGACAAGGTGTGCCTTCGGATAGATAAAGGGTGAAACCTGAGTAAGCGTCTATGATAGTTAGGCATTCAACTATGCATGCTTTCTATGTACCGTAGTTAACCTGCCTTCTGTGCCTACACCTGGTGATAATTTGTGCACAATTAAGACATATTCAGAATTTTGTTACCTCACCAATGCATTAACCTCTTAGTTTAAGTTTATCCAAAAGCAGCATTCAAGACAAGGATGTACAGATGGATGCCATTATTTGCAAGGTGGTCTGAAGCATGTGTGAAGGAACAGGGAGAAAGCAGAGAGAAGGAAGCAGCTAATCAGACTAAATTATTGGACCACCACCTTGGACTGTTTGTACCACTCAGTCTTACATGATGGTTTCCAGAGTAATCCACCCACAGGGCATTTGTCTAGTGATTGTCATTTACCGTGGATTAAGAATTAGTCCTGAGCCAGGCACAGTGGGAGGCAGAGGCAGGCGGATCTCTATGAGTTTGAGGCTAGCCTGCTCTACAAAGCAAGTCCAGGACGGCCAAAGCTACACAGAGAAACCCTGTCTCGAAAAACAACCAAACCAAACCAAAACAAAACAAAAAGATTTTCCCTGGAGATTTTAGCCACTCCCTTTTCCTGGATGATCCTGTGTCCCTTGGGGGGAAATCCAATTTAGTGTACCTCAGCTATTATAACTGCTGCCCCGTGTTTGTGTTTTATCTGTCTGTTGCTTTTCTGTATTGTCCCTGACCAACTGTTCTCCCACTTGGGTTGGGTCCTCTCTCCTTCCCTTCCAACTGTGCCCACGGATCCTGGTCAGTCCTTACCCAGTTCTCCATTTGTCTGCCTCATTCCATGATGCTTAGCTGTCTCCGCTGTTTGCACTGAGCTGTGACAAGACAGTCTGACGAAAATGTAGGGATCTGGCAAAAAAATAAAATCTATGGAGAAAAAGCAAAATCATTTAGGCTAATTAAAACACTGAAGAATAATTGAATTGGAACAGGGTCATAAAACTCACTTATCTTACGTCATGAAACCCAAATAGCCTGTACTCAGGGTTTGGGCACAAAAGAAAAACTGTTATTGATGTCGTCTCGCTGTTGTGTCTTCCCGAAACCTCTGCAGCTTCTATACATCAGGGGAGGAGGAAACCAGCTGTCAAGCTTAGGCTCCATTCCTCGGGGTTCTACTTTAAAAACTACCACCACCACCACCACCACCACCATCACCACCATCACCACCATCACCACCATCACCACCACCAAACAAACAAACAAAGCCAATCAAATAAGAACATGGGTAGTGGTAAAGACAGCAGTGCGCAGTGCGTCTCTTGGCTGTGGGATGGAAAAGAGAGGCCCTGGTGCTAAATAGCACGGAGCATTGTAGCTTAGTTTGTAAACGCCACTGCATCCACAAAGTATGGGCCACTAGATTCTTGACGAGAACCCTGAAAGGGCATCTGTTTTAGCTCCTCTGTTTTGTTTTGATTTTGTCCCAGTCCCTCCCCCGAAACCCATCAGAGACCGTCTCGCAGTGAATTCTGCTCTCAATTCTAACCACTCAGGGCCTGCTTGGTTGGCAGTCTTCAACACCCCCTCCCCACGCCCCGCAACCCGCCTTGGCCAACTGCTTCCTTCCATTTCTCAACATCATAGCCTTAACTTTTTATAACACCAAAGCAGAAACAAGGGAGGGTGGAGTCTGTTTGTCATGTCTCCCATTGGTGACGCTGGGGAAAGGCTGCCTGGAATTAGTTCTTCCTCAGCGGAGGTGAAGAACCAGCCTGCCTCCATTTTAGGCTGAGGAGCCATCTTGTAGTTTAAACCAAACCAAACCAAACCAAAAAAACTAGGTTTGTTCTTGTTTATGAGTGAACTTGTTTCTCAAGGATTGAGTTATGCCCCACCTGTAACTTCAACTACAAATGGCTCTGTACTGCCTGTTCCAGAAATGACAATCATGGTTTTGTTTCAAAAAGTTATTTATAGCTGGCTTGTAGTGGTTCATGCCTTTAATCTCAGCAGAGGCAGGTGACATCTCTTTGAGTCTACTGAGTGAGTTTCAGGACATCCAGGACTACACAGAGAAACCCAGTCTCAAAAAAAAAAAAAGTTTTAAAAATAACCATCTTGCAACTCTACCTTTATTTCAAAGGGTTCTATTTGACCGTTGACCTTATTATGATTGCCTGTTGTGATTACCTTGTTTTGACCACCTGTTATAGTCTGCTCTTTTAACCTTGCTTATTTCTGCTCTTTGGAAAACTCCTACCCTTGAACTCCACAGAAGCCTTGTCTTCCTCACATCCAAAGCTGACGTCTGAACCTGCCTTAGGTGGAGGCAGCCCATGTATGAGAATAGAAGAGCTTGCTTTAGTTGATTTGGCCATGGTGCCTTGGGATGGTGGTCTTTCTCCTCTCATTTTTGGGATTGACAGAGGCAGTGGAAGTTCTGCCTCAATGTTCAGAAGCAAAAGTAAAAAGTTTCTTTGCTCCAGTTCGCTGAAGTCATGTCATCTGAGAAAAGTTTTCCCTGGCTTTCCGCTTTTTCTTTTTCTTTTCTTTTTTTAGAGTCAAAGGAATTGACACAATTATAGAGAGAGTGGTCACAGGAGGGCACACTCGGGGAGTGGGGGGAGGGATAGTACCAGACAGGGCTAATTACTTCAGATGTCTCATTTCATTGCCACAAGTAGTCTGCAGGGGGGCATTTGTATAGTCCGTGTTTAGTTCTGCCTGGGAGGGAGCAGGAGAGGCCTCATGGAGGAAGCTTGTTCTCCACTGGAAGAAACTCCAACATCCCACTGACTTTCTTGTGCACCCACCTTCCTTTCCTGAAGACATAGAAGCTCGTGTGGCGAGCATCACCCTCTTTGCCATCTGAAGGGAGCAGAGGGATGCTCAAGGAAGTTGGTTTAGACAGCATAACACTGATAAGGATATGTACAATGGTCCAAAATGGCAGATGCTAGACACCTTGCGGTTATGAGTCAGTACACAGTGACTGACATCAGATGTCTGGGGGACCCAAAAGTAAACAGTGATGTAATCTGTTATATAACTATTCCTGGTAAAGCACTACTTCTGTGTAGTTCTCTATAAATACGGCCTTGAAGTCAGAAGGGCATGCCTTCACTTTCACTCTTTTCCTTTGCCTGTCTGTACTTTAAAGCCTATGTGCCAGCCTGCATGCCTGCCTGTGCCCACATGTGTACAGCTCACTTTATGCTGGTGTGTGCCTAGGTGGTGCCTACCTACCTGCAACAGTGTGTGTGGAATGCTGTTGAGCATTTGTGAAGTGTTCATTAACTATTGTCTAGGTGAATTCACCAGGGTTAATGAATAGCTCCGAATCCATGTTCGCTCAGGTGGCCCTGGGTAAATCCACTGGGTGAGAAAATAACTCAAAAAGACATTAGTGTGAGAAAGGCCTTGTCTGGGTGTGATGGTGGTGGTGGGGTAATAGGATTAGGAAGGAGATAGTATAATATGGGGGTGACAGTAATCAGAGTAAGCTATGTACATGGGGGAAATTGTGAAAAAAATTAAATAAAAATTACAAAGATGTTATCGTTGCTTACTATATTGTCATTGCATAGATTTAAGGAGTGTGAAAAGGTTCAGAGGAATTGAAGGGTTTTCCAGAATGCTACATTGTGTAACGGAAGTTTTGATTTCTCAGTTGTAAACTCAGTTGTGTTATGACAATATCTTTTTGTTCCAATGCCAAGCGTGGGATTTTAGTTTGAGCTTTGGCCTGTCTACACGTGTGAATTATCTCCTAAGGGGTGTGGCTTTTGCCAGCTGATAAGGCCTTCCTTGTGCAGCGCAGAGAGGGGCATGGTGTAGGGCTCTGAGGATGTAAATAAGAGCACAGAGAGAGCATCCTGTGGCTTGCTGTGTGGCTGTGTGGCATGTGGTGTGTAGCAGTTTGAAGAGAAAGAGATGCAAGGGGTCCTGCTTTAAAGCAGACAGAGGGAGAGGAACGCTTTGGGGCTCAGCAGCTCAGAGGAGACTGCTGGTTGTGTCTGCTGTGGACAGAGACAGTTATAGCCCAAAAGACCCTTTGACCCTAACTAATCAGAAGGAGTAAAGGGGCGCCCTCTCTCTACTAACTTTCTCTCCCCTAGGTAGGGTTGGGAAGTTGGAAGGAAGGCTGAGGCCTAAACACCCCAAATAAAGTAGAGTTTAAAAGAAAGAGGTCTACTGGTGGCGCCCAACATGGTTCATAAGATAAAAAAGGGCTAACAAGTGACACCCAGACATGGCTTATAAATAATGGGGAGCTTGGCTTTAATGCTAAACAGGAGAGGGCAGGTTATGAAGGAAAGAATGTACTGTTCCCAGATGTTGGTAAAAGGGGCTTATAGCAGCGGCTGCCGCTGGGGTCTCTCCAGAGTTGCTCCCAGAGGGAATTTTCAGGGTTTTTTGCTTTGTCTTCTTCCTGTATTCTTTTTTAATATAGAGTGGGAGAATAACTGATGACATAGGAAAAGTCAGAAGTTGTCGCTCAAGTCTCCAGTTCTGGAAAGGATTTCAGAGATGGCGGTCCACGAAGGCAGTTTACTGGTCGAGATGGAAACACTTCGGAAACAAATAGCACCTCTCATCAAGGGAGAAAAAGTGCTCAGACCTGGTGGTAACTCAGAACGGGAGTCCCCACTCTCACCGCCCTGGCCTGCTCCATGTACCTGGTGTTCGAGTACCTGGCTGCCTTCGGGGATGGGGATGAACAGACCAACAGCTTGGAGGAGACTGTTGGTTGCATCTGGGGTTGACAGAGACAGGCATGGCCAAAAGAACCCAACTGACTCTAAAGAGCCTGGAGAACTAGAGGGGCTCCCTCTCCCCACTAATGTTCTTTCTCCTATGTAGGGTTACAGGTAAGAAGGGAGGTTGAGGCCTAAATACCCATAAAAGAATTTAAAAGAAAGAACGTTACAACATTTTTTTTTTTCGAGACAGGGTTTCTCTTTGTAGCCTTGGCTGTCTTGCACTCATTTTGTAGACCAGACTGGTCTTGAACTCACAGTGATCCACCTGCCTCTGCCTCCCGAGTGCTGGGATTAAAGGCGTGCGCCACCATGCCCAGCACAACATTATTCTTATTTGCCTGTCCTATCAATTTTGAGGAGCATTATAGAGTCAATAGATTTTGGTGCGCTCACCTGGGAGCCTCATCAACACTTGTAGTTTGCTCTGAGCTTTAAGTAATTGACCCTCAAGGGACTCTGTACAAACAACTAAGTTAAGCTGAGCACACAAGAAAGGAGACAAGAGTTATTCCTGGTATACAGAGTTACTCCACTGAAGTTACTATTCTGAGTTACTATAGTGAGTTACTTATTCTGAGCTACTATAGTGAGTTACTATACTGAATTATTGGATGAGTTACTATAGTAAACTCACTATACTAAGTTACTATAGTGAGTTACTATACTAAGTTACTATAGGGAACTTACTATATACTGAGTTACTATACTAAACTTAATATACTAAGTTACTATACTGAGTTGGGATACTGATGTTAGTATATTGAAATTTCTATTCTGAGTTACTATTCTCAAGTTACCATACTGACTTTCCATATGGGTTACTATGCTAGGTTCTATACTAAATTACTATACTGAGTTACTATACTCAGATTTCTATACTGAGTTACCATAGTGAAATTTCTATTTTGACACTTCTATTCTGAGTTACTGTACTGAAGTTACCATATTGAAATCTCTATAGTGAATTACCATACTGGTATTACTGTGCTAGGTTATTATAGTGAAGTTTCATCCAAGAGGCAACCTGCTTAAGTGTTGCAGGTTCCTGAGGGAACAAATACAAGGTAAGGAATGAGAGGAAATGAAAGGAGCTTCCCGAAGAACTACCCTGGATCGCAGACAGCAGACTGCGTGAATCATCTGTCAGTTGCATTGCTGATGCGATTAGTCACTGTCCCTGTAGTTCTAACCCTTGCTGACTGATCTAAGAGTCCACCGCTGAGCTCTCTAGGGTAATGCCTTGGAAATGAGGAGACCTGGGCCAGAGCCCAGTCTCTGCCTTTGTCCCAGGCTGTGTGAGTGAAGAGTCATTTCCCCTTCTGTGGGGCTCAGATAAGAGGACGCCCTCCCCCAGAGAGGTAAATGAGATGAGTGTAATCACCTTTAGCCCAGTGCCGCTTTGCAGTTAAAGCTTAAATCATTATTTCACTTCTCTTGACTTGCAAGGTTTCTGCTGATGTGACCCTTTTGAGAGAAGGGTAGGGAAGACGGGCAAAGGAAGTTTTGCCTGGACATCGACCCTTCCTGTGGTCCCTGGGATTGACCACAAATGGAAGAGAGGCTTCTGTTGCAGCTTGCTGCCTTGCTAATCTGGACACAGGTCTGCTGAGAGCTTTGTAAGTTCTGGGTCAGTACTATTGGTTCTCTACAACACTAAAGGAGTGTTTAAGAAAGCATTTGGAGACTAGGGACACACTTAATAGTAGGGTACCTTGCGCATAAAACAAACAAACAAACATACAAAACAGAAAACCACATTGACCCTCTTTGGGAGTTGGGGAGATGATGGCTCCAGGGGGAAAAGAGCTCACGATGCACGAGCAGAAGGATTAAGTTCACATCCCCGAAGCCCACATGACAGGCCGGGTGTGGTGACACATGTCTGTAAGTCCAGGCCTGTGGGAGGGCAGAGAAAGCAGGATTCTAGGGTTCAATGGCCATTTGTTAGCTTCAGGTTCAGTGAGAGATCCTGTCACAATGGAATGAGGCAAAGTATGATTGAGTGGGACACTAGAGGTCTCTTTCTGGTTTCTATACACTTGCACACACATGTGGCTACACACACACACACACACACACACACACACACACACACACACACTCCAAATAAGTCAATAAACTGAAAAGCTTTTGCATTAGAATGTACAAGACATTTTAAGTAGATGTTCTTTGATCCTGATATCATCTTTGCAACTTGGACTTAGTGAGCACATGATTGCTGTGAGGTCAACCAGCTCTGCAGGGTAGCACAGTTAGGGTAGTGAGGAAGTCACTATTTCAACAAAACAGGCCGCAAGTGGGGCCGGTGTGATGGCTCAGTGGGCAAAAGCGCTTGCCTTGCAGGACAGGTGATCGCACTCAGCTCCCCTGGGATGGATGAGAACCAACTCCCAAAAGCTGTCCTCTGGCCTCCGCAGGCGCGCTGTGGCACCCATGCTCCATTCAAGCACACATGCAGCCGATAAAATGAAGACTGAAGCTAAAAATTACTCAAACCCACAAGGTCGATCCAACTCAAACATAATCATCTACTGAGTTATATGCTAATTGCCACATAGAAGAGCGAGGCAGAAACACTCAGATCTCTTCAAATCTGATCGCAGTTTGCTGACTTCCATTGCCTTCCTTTCTTGGTGTTCTCTGTCATGGCCAGTATTTCCGTTGAGCCCTTTCTCACATCTTATTACACCTTTTACACTGTGGCTTATCTTCCTTTTCCCCCTCAGGGAAATTTTGTCCCTTAGTCTCCGCACATCCTTGAGTCTCAGCAACAACCCTCCCTCCCCCTTAGGGAGGCTCTCTGGCCATTTGTGAGCTCAAGTTTGTAGAAATTAAAGTTAAAGTTATCCAGGGTGGGTGTAGTGTTGGTAATTAAAGGAACAGTGGGAACGGGCCCTGAAGAGAGGTCTAGAGTGCAGACTGTGCATCGGAGGGAAAAGCAACGAGAGGCCTTAGCATCTCAAGAAGAGACACGGAGGGAGGGATGGCCAGTGCAGGACACTGCGGCATCAGGAGACTCGGGGGAGCTGAGCAGAGTGGCTCTTTCTTAGCTGCAGTTCACATCTTAAGGAAGACAGCAGTCTCCAGCACACAGTGCTGTGTGTCACGGGGATGTGGTTGGATGATGTGTGTGAAGTGCTCCAGCAGTGGCTGGCGCCTGGTTCATGCCATGCGACATGACTATTTTATTTTAAATGCTATACTCCTATCCCACTGAACAGGGGCAGTGAAGTGCCTTACCACATACTAGCAATGGGCGAAGAAAAAAAAAAGACAGAATTCCCCCCAATGTGGGACTCTGCTGAGTAAGGTCCAAGTCTGACTTCCGTGCTAGGTCTATGAAGAATGGACTCCTTTTCTTAGTGGGTGGGTGAGGGGGTCTCACTCTGTCTGCTCTGGTAATTCCAGATTTTGTAAGGGGCGTTATATAGTCCGAAGAGAAAAATACAGGCCTGACCCCTTTCTGATAGGGAATTTTAACAAGCACAGGGAGTCCCGAGAAGCAACCCACCCTGTGCTGAGACCCTAGCCTCCAGCACATGGCCCTTAACTATACCTAGAAGTCATCTCCTCACACATAGGATAATCAAGCACCGTTTTCTCCTTCTTGTGCTGGGACCCGGTGGTATTGACTGTAAACAGGCACTGTATGTCGATGAAGTATCCTGGCACCCCTAGCCCTAGTGAAGAAGGATCAGCCACATTCACCCTAACTTCATCCCCACTGTCCAGGGTTTATACATCCCTGATTTACAAGTGAAGTTTTGCTTGTTTTCTCATTCCACCATGACTGGCTCAGATTCATCATTTCGAGAAAAGAAAGGCTCTTGCGGGATGTGCAGTGCTCCCAAGACTTCCCACCTCTTGCTAGCACTCGGAATACCGACTCAATGCCATCATGGCAAGACCGGTGCTGACGGCTGGGAAAGCACCCGTGGAGAATGTGTCTCACCCTGTCTGCCAGCAGATTTCAGGCGTTTGCCCGCCTCCCCTACTGTGCCTGGCGTGGTAGACAAATCAAAGGGCTGTGACACTTAGATCTTGTGGAGTTCCCAAGTCTCCCCTTCCTATAGAGGCCTGCGGTCTCATTCTGAAGAGAGCTAATTGTAACACCTGGCGTGGGAACTCATTTTTCACCTCCCCCAGAGAGGCTGGGAATCTGGCTTTGTGCCCAAGCCTCACCCCTAAAGCACTCTAGCCACCCCTGAATAAGAACCGGGGCCTCTGATCTGGAGGGCTTTCTGTTTGCATCTGGAAGCAAGAAGTGCCAGACCGACCTGCTGGGCGTGGGACCCAGACCTGCCGCGGAGGGACCTGGGACAGCACCCCAACAAACAAAATCCTAATTAAAAAAAAATCACATAGATTTCATGTTTTCATAATAGGCAGATAGAACACTCTTCTATTTTGGTTAAATGAACTTCTATTCTGTTGGAGTAAACTCTTTCCCCTCTTCTGGCAAAATTGTATTGTATGTGTGCTCCCACTTACTCAACAAGTTACTCATTAGCACTATAACTCCATCTATATGATTGATAGAGCCAGTAAATGGGTATTATTGCATTTCAGTTTAGTAGCTTGAAGTAATTTTTCTTTCAGGTGAAGCAGTTTTAAAGAAGAGACAGAAAGGGAGCTTTAGTTCCACATCCTTATTTGAACAAGTAGTTCTCAAGACAACACAGAAGAACATTCCAGCATTGAACATACGTCTATCAGTTCATCGGCATGTGTACTAATGGTATGAAACCCAAAGTCCAGCTACATGATAATTTGTCCTTCATGCCTTGACAGCTATGCTGAGTCACAGCATCCTAAAAATTAAAAAAAAAAACAAAACAGACGTGTGATGCTACAGTTGTGCTGGGCACGGGATGATTCCGCCCAATACCATTGAGATGCCTTATTTAAGGAGAACATATGGGTGATGACACAGTTAATTGTCCTGAAGTAAGAACCAGATGTCTGATAAAGTTTCACATTAGCTGCCCCCGAGTTTAATAGGCCCAAAGTGAGAAGAGGGCCTTGGGGGGGAGCACTTGTTGGTTTCATGGAGGAGGGTAGATGAATGGACCAATAGGGAAAGAGATGGTCAATTAGAAGAGGAAGGATTTGACTAAAATGGTATAAGTAAGATAACACAGGGATGCCTGAGCACATTACTATTATTGGCTTATAGCCCTGATGTGTTTGGTGTTTAATTGAATATGGAGTTTAGAATATTAAACATACAGTCATGCTTATGTGCTAGGGGCGGATACCCGTGACCTTCTGATTCTTGGGATAGTATTTCGAGAATCTCTAACTCAAACCAGCTGCTTTCTCTGCTCTCTCAGATGTGGTAGTTAATGAGGCTGGCAGGTCCCCACTTGGCTTGATGAACCACAGGTATTTTTAATTTAGTTCATAGCTAAAAGCGTCACATTTTCTGCCTCATAAAACATTTCTAAGCCAGAAGTTTAGGAAATAAGGGGATACTGGCCATGTTTGGGGTTAATACATCACAAACCATTATGTTATACTTGAGCCAGCGAGACGGCTCAGTGGGAAGAGGGGCTTGTACCAATCCTGAGGATGTTCCATCCCCAGAACCACAGGCAGGAGAAATTGACTCCTGCAGGGTGTCCTCTGACCTCCACATGCATGTGTCATGACATGACTATTCTTTATGTGTGCACACATAGAAGAAGAAGAAGAAGAAGAAGAAGAAGAAGAAGAAGAAGAAGAAGAAGAAGAAGAAGAAGAAGAAGATGACGACGACGACAGGGCTCTTGAGCTGGGAAACAATGTGTTCATTAGCAGTAGGTCAGATGTTAGGAGCACAGGATGTAGTACCCGTGTTTTCTAAGGGGATCCAGAAGGCCCTGAGTACATACGATGACCACTGCCTCTGTTCACAAGGGCCCATTAGGACCACTACAAAGTCTGAGCATGGACACGCTCTGAGGTGAGGTCTGGTAGAGAGGGATTTCCAAATGTCTCTTACCACAGGTTACTTGCCAGCGAACATTGTGACAGAGCAGCTTTGTAATTAAACATATAAGGGAAATAACTCCACCCAACTGCAGCCGCTGGGACAGTGCATACTGTTGGAGTGCGTAAGTTGGCTTAGTTTAGTTATTATGAAACCTGAACAACTTTGGCTTTTTTCAAGCATCTTGGGGCACAGGAGCTAGAAAGACCTTAGTGTTCTGAGGTTTACTATTTTTTCTTTTACCAGTGAGAAATCCTAGGGCCTATGAGGTTAAGTGAATAATTTGCCTTTGGTTACATAACCACAGATTTCCTGCTGGACTTGCTGTCCAATACTATCTAAAAGAATGGCTTATGACAAACGGTTCTAAACTCACAATCATTTTAATCCTCTGCAACATGTAACTGGTTTATATTCAGACACCCAGTGTTGAAGGTAAATTCGTTTTTCCAGCGTTGCATTATGAATTTTGTCAGGAGAGTTCATGGAATACTGTTCGTCCTGTCATGCATACATGATGAGATTGCTTTACAACACACCATGCAATTACGTGTTATTTGAGCAATTCCAAGCTAACCTGATCATGTTTGCAAGCTATGATTTAGCATGTTGAAGCTAAAGTTTAGCATCTCCCACTTTTTTTTTCCCCATATAGGAGCAAATTCTGGACTGTTTTCTGAGAAAAATCTCAAACTTTCTCTAATATTTCCCCTTTAAGGAGGTAGGATGTTCTATATAGATCTCTATGGTGGTCTCAATAGGACTGGCCCTTGTAGGCTCATATATTTGAATGCTTGGCCATTAGGGGGGATGGTATTACTTGACAGAGATTAGGAGGTGTGGCCTAGTTGGAGTAGGTGTGGCTTTTTTGGAGGAGAAAGTGTGTTTCTGGGGGTAAGCTTTGGGGTTTCAAATGCTCGATCCAGGCCCCGTCTTTCTCTTCCTGTTGCCTGCTGATCGAGATGTTGAACTCTCAGCTGCCTGTCCAGCACCATGTCTGCCTGTGTGCTGCCATATTTCCCACTGTGACAATTCAATAAACTTCTGAATGTAAGCCGGCCCCAATGGAATGTTTTCTTTTATACGAGCTGCCATGGGCACGGTGTCTCTTCACAGCATTAGAACACTAACTAGGATAGTATCACTTTTTTTTTTCCCTGAAAAATGCCATTGTCAGGATGGAGAGATGGCTCAGAGGTTAAGGGCACCGAGTGCTCCTCCAGAGGTCCTGAGTTCAATTCCCAGCAACCACATGGTGGCTCACAATCATCTGTAGTGAGATCTGACGCCCTCTTCTGGCCTGCAGGTGTACATGCAGGCAGAACACTTTAAATAATAAACCTTAAAAAAACTGCCATTGTCTTCCTGCCTCTTCTGCATTGCTCCCTGAGTCTTAGGTGTGGGAGTGCTTTGTAGATGTGCTATGGCACTTATCTTTACTAGCCATTGTTGTGAAGGTGCTCTCCTGGGAGAACTAGCTTTGTGTGTGTAAAATTTAAGTGCTTCTGTACTTACGAAGTGTGAGAACCCTTGGTTGAGCAAAGGAGAACTGTGGCTCTGACCTCCACCAGTCTTAGGCTGCAATGAGCAGGTACCAGGGGCCACGTAAGAGTGAGCAAGCGGCTGGGTTAAGGGTCAGTAAGAAGCAGTGTGTGGGCAAAGTCCCTGTCACTATGAGACTGCTAAGGCAGAGGGCTCCCATTAGTGTGTGCGCATGCACGCATGCCTGTGCATGCACACACACAACGTATATGTGTGGGAGGTGTGATGGGAGGTGTGTCACAGTGACTGTGCGGAGCCCAGAGGATTTTACAGTTTACTTTGGGACTAGGTCTTTTGTTGTTGGCTGCTGCATCTGGCAGGTCAGCAGGAACCTGCTAACCTCTTGGGGAACCTCTTATCTCCACCTTCCATCTCACTCTGGACACTGCGATTACAGATGATTGATACCATATTTGGCTCTGAGTGATGCTGGGGATCCAAACTCAGGTCCTTGGGCCTGCACAGACATTTCACCAGCCTTGTCTTCACTTTTTTCCTCCCTTTGGTTTATTTATGTATATGAGTGCTCTACCTGTATGCACACCTGCAGGCCAGAAGAGGGCATCAGGTCATGTTATAGGTGGTTGTGAGCCATCATGTGGTTGCTGGGAATTGAACTCAGGACCTCTGGAAGAGCAGCCAGTGTTCTTAACCTCTGAGCCATCTCTCCAGCCCCCACAAAGACATTTTTAAATAATTTATTGTTTGCAACGTGTAAGTTAGTGATAAGCATGTAAAATAGGCAAGTCAATGGGAATGTGGATAGTGGGTTTTATTCTTTTAAAAGTATGTGTTAGATCTATCTCTCTGTCTATCTATCTATCTATCTATCTATCTATCTATCATCTATCTATCTATCTATCCACAAAAAGGGCCTGTTTCTTAAGCCAAATAGACATAAATAGCAATATGTATGTTACACACACACACACACACACACACACACACACACACACACACGGCCTGATTCTTAAAGCCAAATAGATATAATAGCGCCTAACCAAAATCAATAGACCTTTTATGTAAATTGGAAGACTAAGGAATTATGGGTGTACTAGCTGCTAGGGTATTCAAAGTCCTTGTCCTTAAGATTCAGCTAAGTTTGCAAGTAACCTAAGGCAGCGTGTGCCACAATGGTGTTTGTGCATATAATTCTGGGAGAATCCAGAATATCTTTATACAGTGTTTGAACTTACCCTTGACAATGTAGTTTTAAGTGGAGACTGACAAAAGAAATTACATGCAAAAGGCAACAGGCTTTAACATACACACTGCTGGGAACTTCCCCAGTACGGCTCAGTTCAGACACTTCACTAGGAAATGAGACCAGGAGGATGTAGTTGCCCTAAAGCTCTGGGAGGCAAGCTCTAATAAAATAGAGCCCACTAGAAACATCAGTCCAGACCCAGCCCAGTTATTTGTCTTGTCCTCATGAGCCTCAAGGCTCCCACAGCTTCCCTTCTCTCCAAGCCCCACATGTCTCTTACTGGCCCTCATCAGCTGAGCAGTTTGGCTCATAATCAACAAACCAGAAGGGCAATTTAAGTGCACTAGGATCCACACAACTGTTATAATGAGCTGCTTCTCTGGGCTTCATTTGTACTGACGCCCTAACCCCAGAACAGGTACCTTTCTGAACACTGCCAGCAAGCTAAGTTCACCCACTTCTCTCAGTACAGACTACTCAGTTATGCGTTCTTAATTACCTTCAGGCGTGGTCAGAGGCCCAGCCTTCCCCAGCACACACGAAGGGCAGCTGCAGGGAGTTTGGCAGGCTGATGCCCTCCCCTCCCCTTACGAAGCCCACGGCCACTCTAACCCACTGCTGCAGAGGCATGGGAGTTGGAGGTCCCACCAGACACTTCTTTGAGACTACTCTGAATCTTGTCTGGCAAAACAAGACAGGGTGTGTAAACAGACGTGGTAGGTATTGTAGGACATACAAGACAATGTTCAGTCATTGTGACAGCTTTCATACGTTTTCTTTGCGGTGACTGATGCTCCAGAGGTTGGCGACAGCAGTTGTTCTGATAAGCTTATCTGGTAACCTAAGTTATCCATTACATATTGGGTACCACCTGCTCTACTTATAATATAGCTGACCTTTTCAATTCTGCCACAGTTTATATCACTTTCGTTCCAGAGACAAGGGCACCAAGAGGTGCAATGACTAACACCAGCTCAGGTAACCAAGGGGAAGAGGCAGCACTCCACCTGCTTCCCCAAGTGCATTGGGTGGTGTTTCTAAAACATCAGGTCTGTCTCAAAACCACCAGAGGATTCCAGTATCACCCCAGCAAAAAGGAGAGAGAGAGAGAGAGAGAGAGAGAGAGAGAGAGAGAGAGAGAGAGAGAGAGAGAGAGAGAGAGAGAGAGAGAGAGAAGGTGGTAACTTCCAGGGGACTGAGTAGAAGCTACAGGTAGGTTAGTAGTGTAAACACTTCCAAAGTATCACAAAGCTCATGCCAGAAGAGAGAGAAAGATGAAGAATGAGTATCGTTGAGTTTCAGTTTTCCTTTTCAAACCAAAGATCATCCAGTTGGAAGGCCCCTCCCATCTCTAACTACAGCACTCCTTCATACAATGCTGATGAAGAGTCTAAAGTGCTAAGCGTCTTCGAGGGGGCAGGGGCAGTGGCAGTGGCAGTGGCAGAAGTGTTTAGAGGTTGGTATACTGTTTCTACCAGCATCCCATTCTATAGCACTCAAGGAAATAATTAGGAACACAAAGGGTTAGCAGCACAGTGTTTTTCAAAGCAGTTTATTAGTGAAAAACTGGAAACCTAAAAGTTCAACAGTAGTCTAATGTGGCACATATGAAGAAATATCATGCAGCCATTAAAAAAGATGTAGAAATACATATGACACAGCAAGATAGTCATGGTACTGTCGAGTGAAAAAAGTTACAAAACAGCATGTACAATTTGATCCCATTTGAAAAAAAATCTATAAATGTACAGAATCTGGAGGCCACACACCTCAGTCATAGCATTTTTCCTCAGATGGTAGAACTGTAGGCCACTGTGTTTTTACCTCTAAAGTTTTTTTGTCAGCATATTATGACTTGTATTAATAAAAAAGCATTAACAATTCTTAAAAAGTCTACTCTGACGCAGGATTAAGTAGAGCTTAGCAACCTGAGGTACAGAGATGTACAGACGTTAGTCTGATCCTGCTCGAGTGGTGTGTCAGGTGTTCTGATGCTAAACACCAGTTTAAAGGCACTGTATGGAATATGGTGGTTAGAGCGCATCTTTAGCCCAGTGGTTCTCAACCTTCCTGAGGCTGTGACGCTTTACTACAGCCCCTCATGCTGTGGTGGCCCTAACTATAAAATTATTTTTGTTGCTGTTATTGTAATTTTGCTACTGTTATGAATTATATTGTAAATATTTGTGTTTCTTGATGGTCTTAGGTGACCCCTGTGAAAGGGTCATCTACAAGTTGAGAACCACTGCTTTAGATGGTGGGTCCACATTCCTAGAAACCGTCTATGTTACCCAGGCCCTGGCATTTTAAACAATACTTTTCTTACTGACACTTGGTAACACTTTTACCTTCATACCCACTTCTTAGACTGTCTCTCAGTACCTCAGCCAGTTAGAGTGGTGGGAAGGCTTACAGAAGGCAAGGGGAAATGTTCAAGCGTTGTCAATCGCAGGCGCCTGAGGGAGAAAGCCAGCTCTGGTAGCTCTGTAGTGGTTCTCAGACCTTTATGGTTTACTGTACAACTGTGGGGCCCTGATTCCAGAATTTGGCTCAGTAGGTCTTGTGGGGTAAGACACAGGTATTAGCATTTTTTTTCTTTTACCCAACAAGAGCCAAGCTGTGTGATGAGAGTAATTTATGATTAACAGAATTATAGTCTCTATCTTAGAAAGGCTACATTCTAGAGTGACAGGTACATGCTAAATAAATAAATTATAAAAATAACAACATAATTACAATTAATAGAACATTGTAAAGAAAGTGAGTATTTAAAAAGCTGTCACATGGAAGATTAACACTACTAATTCCACAGGGCCATGTAGATGAAAGTATAAATAAGATAGAATATTTGAAAACAGTTTAATTAACATTTTCAACGAGTTTCCAGGCAATGCTAGTTTAAAGTCTCGTACTTAGACAACATTTCAAATTAGGATAAAGTGGAAGAAGGGCAAGTCTGAAACTTTCTCTAGCTTCATAGTTTTATGATGAGACAAGTGCCACACAGTGACACAGAGGGCTTAGAGCAAATTCAGATGCCAGGCACTCTCCCCTTGACAGCTCTTCACTCTGGCTTGTGCACGTAGGCAACTCATTGTGAGACCTCCCTGCATAAAGAATACTGTCCCATCCTATCACCTTTACCTCAGACACACCCTTCGAACACCAGCTTTCTTTTATTCCTTTATTGTGAAGTTTAACAGACTGGGAGGACGGCTGTAGCCCGCTGGGAATGCTGCTCGAGGATGATCTTCCTAGCTCCCCAGAGTGAGGTACATTCTCATTTTAGGAACCTCATCTCCTGCAATATGATTTTTTTTTTTTTGTTAGCACCATGAAAAATGTTTTAACTAAACCTTGTGGGTTAGATTCCTTTAAAGACAAAGGTAGATAAAACCCATTTCTTTTTCAGTTTGCGGAGAGCCTATAAATACCTCCTTGTTTATTATTTCATGAATAGATGCACCTTCACTCATTACTGTGCTATTAAATTATGCTCAGGGTCAAGGGTTTATTTAAATAACTTTGAATTGCACCAAGAATTAATAGGCTTCACAAGAGTTTTCTTCTATGCTTAACAATCTCCTTGGGCCTTTACCTGAGCAAAACCTAAACACATAACTTTAAGTCAAAACCTAAATTAAAATACCCAAACAAACAATAAAACCTCATTAAAACAACAACAAAATGAAACAAAAGAACATGCCTAAGGGTTGGACTGGATCTGTGAGAGACAAAGGTACAAGCAGCCTTTGCTCCTATTAATACTACAGTATGCAGTAGGTGGGTGTGGCTTCAGGAACCAGCACTCCTGCTGCAGAGCCTGCACTGAGCACGGTGGACAGCAGACACAGGACATGTTCCCCCAGCCCAGTCACAGCCCACACAGCATGGGGCCAGGGGCTTTGAAAAGGGCATCTGTGTTTTCAAAATGTTTATATGTGCCAGGTCTTTGCCTAAGAGCACAAAACACAAAGTGACACTTGTGGAATAGTTTCCTGGTAGGTGGCATACATATCCCATTTTACTGATAAAAAATGGCAGCTCTAAATCTGAGCTGAATCCCAAGGAGCCTAATATGTGAGGGTACGAACACAGGATCAACTCAGCCCATGGTTAAACTTTCTCTGTACTGTTCAATTTCCCATACACTTAATCTGCAGAACTAAAGCTGCTGTTTAAATTCACCCAGATTTTTAGTCCCTTAAAACCTAAATTTGGACAAATGTAACAGATGGTACTTTAGGCTGTAAAACTTTCTGAGGGAGGAAAACCAAAACTTTATTCACTTGATTCTCTAGAACACTAGCCATCTCAAGCTGTCTTTGGAGTTCTTTAAGTATATAATTCAGCTGTGAGTCAGAGCCTTACACAACTAAGAACCTGCAGAGGAATTTCTCTTACAGCACAGGAATAAAGGGGCTCTTAGTGCTGGGACCAAGAACTACGTTTCCCATGTATACCAAGCTCTTAGGAGCTCTTAACACAAATGGATCTTTTAAAGTGCTATTTAAACATCCACCTTTTTAGAGCTCAAAAGTTTACAATTCAAGAATCTGACTGTATGAGCTACACCTTTGTACTTTACTACTCTGAACAAACTTATGCTCTCTTGGTTCCAGGCCTAGTACAACTCTGACTTCTCAGATCTGAACTGGTAATTCAGTACTTTGGATTTCTTCACAGTATTAATCCTGTTACAGGTCATTTTTTCCCCCTTTAGGAGCATCTTGTTCATAGCAGTATACTTGGTTGATCAACAAAGGACCCAACGCTCAACAATGTCTTTTGAATGGATGGATGGATGAATGATGAATGGATGAGACTGACGGCCTAACAAAAGGATTTCTCAGTTGGCAATTTACAGCAACTTCTGCTGACACACAGCATGGTCCTCACAGCAGTCTCTGGTTTGAAATGTGTCACTGATAATTTTTCAGAAGGTGTATTTCACAGAGATCCTGATGAATATAAACTACATTCATTGCCTATGATTTCCCCTGTAATGAATGCTGTTGTTTTAATCCGTATTTTCATACATATTCACACATTTCTTGTTCAACAACAAATCTTTACTGTAGTGTAGTATGTTTTTAATGGCTGCAATTCTAATTATGCATCAAACTGTGGCAACTGAATAATCTTAAGAGTATTCTTAGTAAATGAATTTTCCCCAGTGTTCTGTAACCTTAACATTATGAAATAAGGTAATACTTTTCAAGGACTCAGGTTTAAAAAGAAAATATCCAGTAGTGTTTAAAACATAAATAAACTGAACTCAATCCAACTTAACCCAAAACTCCAAAGCCAAGAGACCCTACTAAAGCATAGTGTTTAAGTCATCTGATTCCTACTGAGCAGCAAGGTAAAAATGAGACTTTACTTCATTCTTTGGCTATTGTACCTAATAAATGAGTCACTGGTAACATGCACGATAAATTTATTTGCATAAAAGAAAAAGCTTGCCGTTAATGAAAAATTCAGTAGAAAACAATTCTTTTGTTTTTAAGTTTGGGCTCAAAAGTAGAAGTTGTTTGTTAGTGAAACCTCAGTAGAAAGAATTGTATAAGAAAAGATTCTTGTCATGAAATTGCTAACATAGATTCTGTAATGAAGTATTAACCATGCAATTTTATTGGCAGAATGGCCAGTTTCTGATGGCTTCTAGTATTTCTTTTTCAGTCTCTTATAACATTACACGAAAGATACTTGAACCTGTTTCAGAGTTACTGGATATAAATATGGCGTCACGATGGTCATCTTTCACGGCCTCCCTAGTTAATTGAGAAGTTCTAAGTAGGTAATTGGCACCTTGCCCTTCTGATTTCCTCTCTCCCCCATTAGCCAGTCTGAATCCATTCCAATGACACTGAACACAGTGATTACCTACAAAATATAATATTTCCAATTATTAACTATATTAAAAATAAGCGTATAGCAAGCAAACCAGATTTGTATTAAATGTTTAAATTATTCACTATTTAAGGACTTTATCAACATCCATTTAGCTGAAAAATTACAGATTTTATCAGTGGCAATTTTATACATAAGTAAAACTAAACATTTTAAATATTATTTCTATTATCTACTATATAAAACAATGTTTTAAAGTGCCAATATTAACAACTGAAATTCATGAAATAAAAAACTATTCTAAGTCAGTAGTGAGAAATATTAGAGTAGGGGCGTAACTTTTTTCCTATACAGACATCACTCACCTCATCAGCCAGAAGTGACAGCTCAGTACTATTTGCAGCATCATAATCATAGAGAACCCTGGCCTTTCTGCTGCTGTTTGATTCTTTAAGGTCATTGAGGTTGGAAGGAGAGGACATTATTAGGCTACCCACTGGGGCCAGAGAAGGACCAGTTGCATTTGACAGCGCAGATGGCACAGGTGTCCCAGAACTCTGATTGTTGTTAGAAAGATAATTGGATGGAAAACTGTTGAAAAAACAAAACAAAGCAAACCTCAATTATTATTTTTTTAAAAGCGATTAAAAGTTCCTCACTATCACCACTTGGTGGCACCATTTACCAACTTCCCCTTTGGAAAGATCTAGAGACACTCAGGTTTTAGTGGTGTGCCAATGTAAAATCCTTAAAGGTTTACTTCAAAGCTGTCTCTCTCTATTGATTTAAATGTAAAGAATATTTTGGCTATCATTCATCCCTGGGGTGTATGTGTGTGGATGTTTATTCTTAAATGCTGCCAAGAATATATATGCCAATATATATATTATCATAATATATATTATCACACACACACATATATATGTATATATGTATGAGATAGTGTGTAATAGTAATCTTTTTTTCCTCTCTATGATTTGCTAAATAAAAACAAAGAAAAGCTAAATAGTAGGTAATACTGTAAAAGCGACATTTCCTTAATATTTTGGCAATCGTTTGGTTGCCTTTTTCATAAAACCAATATACCACATTTTCCTATGAGCCAAGTAACAAACTATCTAACATACATTGCTACTTTAAGCTCAAGACATAAGATGAACTGGTGTCACAGTTACTTTAAGGGACACACAAACTTAGAGATAAAACATTCAAATTAACTTATTATGATTGATAATTACGATGAAATATAAGACCCAACAGGAGAATACAGCATATTTCACAAGCTAAGTTTTCTATTACTTTTAAAGGAAAAATAAAAGTCCTATTATAGAAAAGTGACAGTGTAGAGTTTCCAATGCATTTTAAGACTATGTGCAGCGATACTCTGTACTGAACCAGCAGGCCTGTGCATGCTAAGCAGATGCTCTTCCTCCCAAGCCACACACCTTGCCTCATATGTACACTTTAGTCAATCTATTCGTAAAGCATGTAAGGCCTTCCATCTGGTAAGATGTATGAAATTCATGCCTCTGGAAAATATCATTTGTTCTTAAATTTTCATTTTTATTTTACATCAGGTGTAAGGATGTTTTACCTGCATGCATGCATGTGCACCACACATTCCTGCTGGATCCCCTGGAACTGATGGTTGGAAGTTACAGATGGTTGTGAGCTACCACATGGTGCTGGGAACTGAACCCAGGCCCACGCAAGGGCAAGGTCTCTTGACCACTGAGCCATCTCTATAGCCTGATGAAATTTTATGACTACTGTGCCATCTAAAACCAGCAACTGCAGGTAACACTCTGTGTATTACTCTTACTCCCTATGTCTCGTTTTTGTCCTGCACTGCTCTTATGGCTGACGCTAAGGCGAACAGTGCAGGGACCTGTGCTCCTCATCCTACTGTCTCTCACTGACTGCAGATCTTCACATTACTCAGCTATGTACTGTTCATCATCTTTTGTTGCCAACATCTGAAGGTGTTTCATTTTTAAAACATAACTCATGACTAAACTGAATGATACTACATCATAATTCTTGGTGATTTTAATAGCCATATGGACAATCTTCCACAACTTTAGCCCCGTACATCCATGAGCTTTACACCAGACCCCAGCTGCTATCCGTACTCACACTCACATCTAGACCTTATTTTCAGGATCTATAAGGCAGTTAAGCAGTTTCCAGACTCTACCCTCTGATCACTTTTTCCTGTAATAATTCCACTTAAAGCAGCGGCCAATTCATACCATTCTTTCTTCATGCCAATTACTGGAACCACACTGTGCTTGCATATTCTTTCACACCACTATATTCACTTGGGCAAAATCTCCCCAATTCACAGACTCAGTAGTAGTGTAGCCACTGTGTCAGGAGAAACACATGGACTCAGTAGTAGTGTAGCTACTGTGTCAGGAGAAACACATGGACTCAGTAGCAGTGTAGCCACTGTGTCAGGAGAAACACATGGACTCAGTAGTAGTGTAGCCACTGTGTCAGGAGAAACACATGGACTCAGTAGTAGTGTAGCCACTGTGTCAGGAGAAACACATGGACTCAGTAGTAGTGTAGCCACTGTGTCAGGAGAAACACATGGACTCAGTAGTAGTGTAGCCACTGTGTCAGGAGAAACACATGGACTCAGTAGTAGTGTAGCCACTGTGTCAGGAGAAACACATGGACTCAGTAGTAGTGTAGCCACTGTGTCAGGAGAAACACATGGACTCAGTAGTAGTGTAGCCACTGTGTCAGGAGACTGAGGTAGGAAAATGAGGAGGAAATATAATACTTCACAGCTATTTGAAATAAGGAGCCTAACCTCACTACTGGAAATCACTGCTGGTAAAACTCCTTACCCTAAGTAATCACCCATATGCAGACCCATACGCAGACAACTGACATCACTCCCAAGGTGTAATAAAGCCAGGCCAAGCACCTTCCATCTTACTGTTAAGGTCTGCATATAAAAGCCTATGCACATAAAAGGATATAGTGTTTTGTTTGTAAGCCATGTTGGCCTGCCTGAACCCAAGTGCAGGGATGGTAGGCCATGTGCCATCCGACTCTCTCTGTCTTGAAATACACTAAAGGGTTAATATTTCCCCCACTCCTGTGGCAGTAACAGGAGTTACTGAAGGTAGAGAGGCGAGTCTTTCTTCCCTAGGCAGCACTGGCTTTACTGTGTAAGGTGCTTCCCTTGAAGAGACTAGGGATGCTTTGTCTCAATGGCTGAGTGCCAAGGTACGCCCAGCCCACCTGCTGCTGCACTTGCCGAGTGTCTGTCCAGGTGACGTGGGAAGGAAGGGTCAAAGTTTCTCAGGCTTAAAGTGTTTTGCCTTTAGACAGTACTAACAAAACACCAAGTACGTAGAAATGTGAGCCAGGCCCATCTACCAGAAGACTAACAGGCTGCAGTTTATTCTGAAGATCTAAAATTAGCGTTGTCACGTGGCCTAACTTTAGTCTGGGCCTAAATCTGAAGGATAAATTTGCAGAATGAACACTGCAGTGACTCTTTCTAAATTGTATTTCTTGAAACAGTATTTTCATGTTTTTCCTTCAAATGTCACTTACCGTTTCTCTTAAGCCAAACTCCTTATTATGACTTACTTTCAAGATAATTCATGTGCAACCCTGTCAGTTCCTCCAGTCTCACAAACAATTCCTTTCTCCACTAAAACACTATGCTTTCACTAGCACGAAATACTGTCAGTTACCCAAACTTGCTGCTTCTCTTTCTCCTGTATCCTGGTTTGCCTGTAACATCCATGCTTGCCTTGTTCTTCACCTAGAAGGCTCTCACTAAAATAACTCCACCTGGGAATCTCTGCTGGCTTCAGCTGGACCATAATTAGATGTCCTTGCATCCTTACCTCTTACCTTTTTACATGGCTGATCTCGGACTTCAACTGTCTGCTGCAGGCTTTACTGCCAATGCCACCTTGTAATGTGGCTTCATCAAGGCAAGTACCCTAGCTTGTTTTGTTTGCTGATTTAAGTCCAGAACATATTTGGGACCTAAGGCAGGTATTCCGTAAGTATTTGGTATATAATGATTAAGTTATGTGCATTGTATACTATTTTGTTTAAGAGTATATTACCAAATTCAAAATAATTATGTAAAGAGCTTGAGGTCTTTGGGGTATTTAAATGTAATTGATTTTCTGTGTATCTGCATGTACACGTGCCGAGGTGGGCATGTCACCTTCCAGGCGTCCTCCACTTTCCTTTTACTATGTGGGTCCTGGGAATTGAACTCGGCTGAGCCATGTCAGCAGCCACCACATAGAAAAAATGTGAACATATTTCATCTTTCATCACTTTTATCCCAGCATTTTCATACATGTGTCATGCTTTGTTTTCCTTCATTTCTCTTCTCTAATGCTCTCCTCATGTTCCTGCTAGCTGGCCTAGGAAGTGGGAATTTCTTGTCTTTGCCTCCCATCTCGCTGTCACATGCTGTGATTACAGACACAGGCTACTGTGTCTGATTTACTTGGCTTATGATGCTTGTGTGCCTGTGCTACCCACTGAGCCCTCTCTTCAGACTCCACCCTTCTTTACCATGACTTTCATAATCAGAAAGGAAACTGCTACCTTCCCAGTTGTTTTTGTAGGTCTAACATGTACTGGTAACACTGCGCATAATAAGTCATCTGGGCTTCCACGAAGTCATTCAGACAGCGGAGATGATGGGCCTGTAATGGTAAAGGCACAGTCAGTTCTCAGAAGTTCTTCAAATGGCATAGGCCAAAGGAGAATAAGGACAGCACTGTCACGAGGGAGAGTAACCTGATGTGTGCTAATACCGACACTCCTATCAGGCTTATGAAGACTAGTTACTGGTTAACAATATATTGACAAACTTTGGTCCAACAGGAACCAACATAGGATTTATGAGGTGGGAAAAATGAGCAATGAGATGTAAGAGAAAATTTAAAATATTTTTTCAGATCCCATGTAAACTATGACCCTTAGCTCTCCTTGACAGAAAACTGACACGAGAAGCTCTGTTCAAAGGCAGCGTCTGTTAAGCAGTTCAGTGGCCTTCAACTCACAAACTCCTCCTCAGCCGCCTCATGCTGTGTCAGCGTCTTTGCTGGAAATGACTGAACACTCACGTGTGTACTGCTGATTCCCTCTAGCAGGAGTCGGGTAATCTCTGCTTGACGATCAAATTCACTTTGAGTTATTCTTAATTCCTGTTCAGACTGAAATTAGAACACTTTAGAAGACTCAGTCCATTTTATAGATACAAAAAAAAAAAAAAGAAAGAAAAAAAAAAAAGAAAAGAAAAAAGAGTCACCCCCTGACCCATGTACCCCAAATTAGATCTGATGATACCCTAATCATTTTGTGCATATGTCATAATTGGTTTTTAGTTTCTCGCCCTTTCTGTGGCACCAAACACAACCGACACAACTGATGCCTTACCAACACTTGACTCATACCAAAGACATATTATGGTGGTCAAGATTATCTGTACACCTTTCCTAGTATTTTACTAAATTGAGTGTTTTATAAAATCATAAGAATGCCATAGTTTTATAAGAATAAAGCAATATTACTTTCAAAACCCTCCAAATTATTACTGTGTGCTTTTCTTTCATACTGGGTTAACAACAGCCTGAAGTCGTGGGATGTCCATCTCTGTGCTTAGCTCCTTGTTGCTACCACAGGATCTTGGTTTCCATCATGGGATTCTTCCTCCTACACCTTAACTTTCTTTTGTAATTTCTCCCTAAATTGTGCATAATAGGCTTTAGACATTAGCATCATGAAGTTTAGGGCTTACGGCAGGTGTGGTGGTGCATGCTTTTAATCCTGGCGTTTGGGAGGTAGATGTCTGTGAGTTCAAGGCCAGCCTGGTCTACAAAGGGAGTTCCATGACAGCCAGGGCTATTGCACAGAGAAACTCTGTCTTGAAAAACCAAACGGGGGAAAGCTTAGGGCTTATGAGTTTTTCTACCAGTTACAGCTGGTCTTCAGTGTGCTGCTTGTACACAGATTTCAAAGGAAAAAGGAAGTGCTCTAACATCCTGATTTGCATGATATAAATACTTGCTGCGGTTGGTTTCAAGTTACCAAGATGAAGTCACTGACTTTAAAAATGAGAAGTAGGCAGCACTATTGGCTTCTGTCTACTGCTGGAACAAAATAGTTCACTGAAAAATTAACAAAGTCTAAACATACTAAAAACTGGCATTAAACACTCAAAACTTTGGTTGTAAGTAGTTGGTAGGAAAACGAGGAGGAAAAAGAAAACTTCACAGCTTATTTGAAATAAGGAGCTTATTGACCCCACTACTGGAAATCACTGCAGGTAAGACTCTACCTTAAATCACCCATTTGTAGACAAAGGACATCACTCCCAAGGCGTAATAAAGCCAGGACAAGAACTTTCCTTTCATAGCTTTCTTTATCTCTTTCACCCTTTGGTGACAAAAGCGCCCCCCATGAGCCAGTTGACAAGGAAGTGAATGACCAGCTGCTCTAACATCCTACTGTTAGCAGTGCAACTTCCTGTTCTCTCTCTCTGCTTCCTATGTATGGATGAAAACGTGATCAGCCAGCTTCCTGCGTGACAGACTCTCCCTCTATGCATAAGCCAAAATTACTTTCTACCTTAAGTTGCTTTTGGCCGTGGCATCCTTATTCCTACCTCTTGATTCTGTGGTTTAACCTACATTCTCTCACATGGTGCTCTGCCTTCTTTTCATGCTAGAGGTTCAAAAGAAATGAGAAGCCAGCGCGGGACCACACAGGAGGCTGAGACCTTAGTCAAGCACTTCATACTGCGCTGACAAACCACACAACCAACAGTTTGATAAATTATGCAGGAAACACACTGTAGAATCAGCAATTTTCTAAGTCATACAATAAATGTTAAGGCTTATAAAGCTATTTAAATATCTGAGGCCATGGTTTGTACCTGCCTTCAATTACTAACATTACTGTCATTTGAAATGCGAACTTTGGTAGGTCTGAGAATGGGGAGTAAACAACAAATGTCTGAAAATAATCTAAAAAGAGTTACACAAAGAAGCCCTGTCTTAAAAAACAAAAACAAACAAAAAATTCAAAATACAAAATACAAGAAAATCCCAAAACCAACCCCCCCAAAAAAAACCCCACACAAAAACCCAAACAACAACAAAATGAAATGAATCTGCACTAAAATCACAATTTTCTTCTTTAAATTCTTGAGTTACAATTTGATTTCCAGCCAAGACAAAGTGAAAGACGGTAACAGAGGCTGATGACAAGGCACATGGATAAGCTTTACAGGAAGCAGTATGACACTAAGGGGAAAAAACAAAAATCCAAAGACCCAACCGTCACACTGTATAATGCTGGATATCTGTAATTATGGCACTGGCTATAAAATATTTACTATGCTGTGTTTTATGCTGCTGTAAACTACACATTTTATGGGAATTTTCCATAAAGTGACAGAAAAAATCCATTTTGGTGCTCATGAGAACCACCTTTAGTTCCCTAAGACTCAGTTCTCTAATGATAAGGGGTCAGAGTACTCAGTATTCTTTAAATACAGAATATCACTGAGCTGTCGGTGAACAAGTGGAGTAGCTCACCTGTCTTCCAGCAAGGCACTGTATGATGCCCCATGTTTAACCTCATGGTGTACAGAGATTCTGGAGCATAATTCTACTGCCATATGGGACTGCTGTTAGTAAACAGACTTGGTAATTTCCTTCGTTTTCAGATTTTAAGAGTTGTAACATAATTATGAGTGTCTCCAAGGCTGATGCCCATCTAATGTTTACTGAATGAACGAATGACAAATGCTTATTTCACGATTCAGTAGCTTAAAATTTTACTTACTTTTGTCACTTCCTCTGCCCAAATCTAAGCAGCATTAAAAATTAGAGAGAAATATAGAACATGAAATAAAGTTGGAATTTAACATTTCCTACAACTTACTAGTATAGAAAAATGTGCTTTAATTTAAATGGCATACTCTCTCCCTTACAAGCTGAACACTAGTAATCTAAATCAGCATTGCTGAATACACTATGAAGTCTGTTTTACTACCGAGTTAAAAACTGTGTAACTCTACAAACAGGAACAACAGCTTTCTCAAACAGAGTATCTGACGTATCATAGAGAACCTACAGTCTCTCATGTAAAATGAGAGGTCTGAACTAAATGATTTTTAATTTAAGTATAAATTCTAAAACTTTAGAATATAAAAACAAAACAAGGATATATAGACACTGAATGCTACTGATACAACCTTTTTTTTTTTTTGAGAAACAATTTTAAATAGAATAAATTTAAGATTGCCAGCTAAATTTCTTATTGTAGGTAGATGATAAACAGCTGTAATACAAATGCTTTAATAAATCAAACAATGTCCTGCTAATTGTTTAGGATATTTTTTTTTTACCATAGACAGAAGGAAACCTATGATTTATACAAAATTAAAAGTGACTGAAATAGTCTCACCCTTCTCATTTACCTATAGATAAGACAATGGAAGTTAAAAAAATGCATTCTCTTGCTATGTAAACAGAACTACAATTTAGCCAGGCCTTTACAAATTAATAGCTGGAAGCAATTTTTTTCCTGCTTTTAGTTCAATGCTATAGTATAAAAGTAATCAATCAACGGCCCATTAATTATTAAGTATGCTGTCGATTTCTTGCCACTTTTAACAGGAATAATTTACTTAGAATATAATTCCAAGAATTATCTGTGTGTGTGTACGCAGTATATGTACTTGTTTGTGTGTGTGTGTGCCTGTGTGTGGTGGTACATACATGTAGAGGGCAGAGACTGACTTCACGTGTCCTCCTTGACTACTCTCCACCTTATTTTTTGGCCAGGGTCTCTCATTGAACCTGGAGCTTATGAAATGGCCCCAGGATCTTCCTGCCTCTACCCTGTCCCCACTGCAGGACCTGGATTTTTATGTGGGTGCTGGGAATGCCACAGCATGGCAAGCACTGTGCTGACTGAACCATGTTCTCAGCCACAACCACCATCATGCCTAACATGAATGCGCTGCCTGTAGTCACACCATCATTTCATTAAACAAACTGTAATAACTCACATGTCTTCAATTTGAGCTCAATATGCACATTAGCTATGAGAAACGATTTTTACTCTCCTATTCCAGGCCTACCATCATTCTTAAGTTCTAAGTGAGTTAGCACTGGATATGGAACAGGCCTGGCCACTGGAATCTGTCTCACCCTGGAATGGCAGGAAAAATAATCCTATGTTGACTTTCATTAACAACACAATAAATAATGAAAGCAATACAAAACAAAAAGCCCTATAGTCCAAGTAAGGTAAGTCTTGTTATTTTTCTTTGCTAAAAGTAATAATATATGAAATTTTAGCCTAAGCTAACACTAAATGAACATCTTTTACTAGATGCTTTACTCATGATTTTAAAATCTGTTTTTGGCATGACCAATAAATGTGGCTGTATAATGTATTAGCTCTTCTTTAAGTTTCAGTGTCACTTCAACTGACATGTGTGCTCAGCCATTATCAACGCTTAACGTCAGCCATTTAGACTTTACATGCAGCTAATAGCAAGAGAAGACATTTTATGTAAGATGTAGAAAACACAGTAGGCCAACAAACCTTCAGCCATTTTACATGCAGGAAGTTGAGCATGTAAGAGAAATTTACCATAATGTTATCTCCTTCAAGGCGGGCGGAGTTTAGTTGCTTAAGTGCACAGGTGAGAGACAGAGAACACATTATACTTATGAGCACACTGAAAGCAGTTACTTCTGCACAACAAAGCACATGCTCAACAGGCACTAAAAGCCCATGTTTCTTCTACTTAAAAAACCCAACAAACCATTTGTTTTTCTATATATTTCATGTAATAATGCCTACCCAAAGATATAGAGTTTTCAAAACAAAACCCAGTTGATATGTAACACTCATTTAGGGGAAACATACCTCTTTTAAGTAACACAATTAAATTTTAATCTATGTTACCCTACTTCATACCAACACATTTCCTATTTAAAGCTTGTTTCTGTCCTGCGAATTTTTGGCACCTCCAGCCATCTTCTGGCTCAGTTCTCAGCCAGATCTTGCTTATAGATATTAAAGACATGCAATGCCTGTATTTCTAATAAGCTGCAAATGCAAATATGCACAGGTAGAGTAAAGGTTCCATGACGGTGCTCTAACCTACTGGGGTTACAGGTTAAAGATCGACTGCTGTGGAAACACTTACATCCACACAAAGAACAGAAGCCACAGGAGTTATTTGAAGGACCATTTTTTTCCCCTCAGATACCTTTAAATGCTAGAAAACATTTTTCTTCTCATTAAACAAACATTATAAAAAGCTAATATTATGATTAAGTTACCAAATATAGGTACCTTATAATTTAAATGCACTAATTCCATTTTCTCCTTGCTTCTGACATGACTGTTTACTGATTTTCTTTGTTTTGTGTTTGAAGCAGTTTCTCATTCACCCCACGCTGACCTCACCTCAAACTCACCATGTAGCTGAGGGTGCTTAATTCTCAAGGGCTGTGATTACAGGTCTATCTATGTCTGGCTTTGTTTATTTAATTATTATTTATTTCTTTATTTTGTGATGCTAGGAACAGAGTCCAGGGAAAGTATTTTATGGCTGAGCCACACTCTCAGTAGAAGTCTTATTGTATCAATAAGCTATTATGTTTTCTCTTTCTCACTGAGCTGGTGGTACATTGTTGGGAAATGCCTTTGATGTTTTACCTTTCTTCACTATGCTACAGCAAACAGAAGGTAGACAATACTGGGTATAGATAAATTCTTTTTTAACTGATCACTAAATCACTAAAAAGTCTAGCCTACTAATTTGTGAACTGAGGGTTTAAGGGTAGCAGATGTTTTGCTTATTTGAGTTTATTAGAGTACATTTCACAGAATTAGCAATCAATACAAATGGAAGTTAAAGGACAAATCCAGGAAAACAGTGGATGAAGTATTTTAGAACTACTCTCAAACCTCATCACCTTATAGGCAGTCACAAAATAGCTCATGTTAAAAAGAAAACAAGCAAACACACATGCAAACAAACAAAAAGTGAAATTAAACAATATTTAGGGTAAGAAATACTCTCTTTTCTTGCCAATTAAAAATCAAGAAATATATCAGAAAGGAAAAGAAAAAAGAAAAAAAAAAACCAACTAAAGTTCCAGTGGTCTCTATCACTTTCGTTTACCTGAAAGACAAAGAGGGCAAAACCCAAAGGCTCACCAAGAACAGCACACAGCGCCCCTCAAGGCTGGCGCAGTAGTTAACTAAGAGGACTTTTCTTACCTAAAGTTATTCAGACGTGTGGCAATAAAGTCTGAAGAATGAATCACGTAGCAAAAAGAATAAAAATATAAATTTTGTTTGGGCTAATATTTTTATTATCTGGCTACATATAAATTTTGTGTAATGCAGTAATTCTAGACACCTTACATAAATCAAATTGGTGGATTATACTGCTTTTATCATCTTTTAAATTTGAACTTGCATTTTCATGGCTGTAAACAACTGCCAACAACTCTCCCAGATGTATCAAGAAGAATCGTTTTTGAGGAGGTGTCAACTACATTTAATTTCTATGTATTAAGAGCAGGGCTACAGTATTTTATATAGTATAATTTTATACAGCATAGTCACAGGGCAGTTATTAAGTATGTGCTTCCTAGCACTTTCTAGGCTAAAAAGCAGAGCATCCTCATGATGCTTGCTTAATAAGTGTTTGTATTAGAACCTTATACCACAATCATCAAGGATTTTTCTCTACTCCAAATATTTTTTCACTTTGTTAACAGAATAGTGATCCTTGTTAAGATTTTCCTAATTAAAAAATTAGTATCTTAAAAGTCAATCCATATTAACTTATCTATCATAACAACTAGAAACCAGTAAATTAATTTAGAGTCTTTTGGCATTTAAGCATTCATTTATAAAATTTTAATTATCAGAGAGTTTGTTTAATGAAAAGCATGCCACGATAAAATGAGAAGTGAAAATGAAAGTGAAATTGCAATAATATCTTATCAAAGTCAGCCCTTCCCCAGCAGCTAATACAAAGTATCTATTTCACTAGACAGCAATACTCAACCTTTCTTTCTCCAAAGAAAACTAAAGGACACCACTGGCATTGTAAGCTACGTGCTAATTATGCAATGGTCCTACCTGTGGCGGGGAGTCCTGATACCATGCCTCTTAATAGCACACATCCCTATGCTAACTGAGATATCAGCTTCCTTTAACAAAATGCTTATATTATACTATTTCCAAACTGTTAAAATTTAAGTCCGATTTAAGTATTGTACACAATGGAATGAAAATACAGACAGCATATCAATTAAAGCTTAAAACTAAAACCTTTCAACAAAAGTTACACATAAAACACTGTACTATCACATATAATACACAGGCAATTGAAAAAAAACCCTATTTTTTCTTTAAATTTATTCACTTTACATCCCAATCATAGCCCCCTCCCTTGTCTTCTCCCAGTTCCCACCTCCTTCCTTCTCTCCTCCTATGCCCCCTACCAAGTCTCATCAGGACTGCCTGCATCCTCTTCCTCTGTGGCACAGTAAGGCTGCCCACCAGGGGGAAGTGATCACAGAGCAGGCAACAGAGTCCATGGCAGGGACACCCCCTGCGCCCCTTAACAGGGGACCCATATACAGACTGAGCTGCTTATTGGCTACATCTAAGTGGGGTTAAAAAAAAAACAAACAAACTATTTTAAGGCTGGTTTCTAAAAAATATATCAAAAATTTATTTATCCATACAGGTTTTTTTCCTCTTCAAAAGAGCTACCTAGGAGAGCATATTAATACTATTTAATCTTTTTGGAACTATTTTTGGTGACAATTCATTTAATTGAGTTAGATGTGAAAAGAAAATTCATTTATTTTTTTTAAGCCATGGGCAAATATTCTCAAACTTGATTCATTTTCACGTTAATTAAAAAATCTTTTTCCATTTTCTACCATAATATATTTGTCTTGTAAAAAAAAAGCATATTATCCATACCCTAAGAATAAAGCACAGAGCAGCTTTCGGTGCCACATCTGCGTTGGTGTGAACCCCTCTTGATAATGAGCTGGATGCATTCGGTTCTGACCAAACTGTTTCAAGACGGAAATACACCCTGAACGCCACACCCTATTCCGCAGTCTGTATCTTACACAGTGCAGCAGTAAAATATGCCCCATCTCTGAAGCTGTTAAGCTGAAATGTTTCTATAGTAGACATAGATAAACAGGCACTACTTACTGAACTTTTAGTTTCTGCAGCTTTTGCTTTTTTTAGTCTTGTTTTTGCAGCATCCAAATCCAGTCTCTTATTCTGCAATAGTTTCCTTTCTTTCTACAAATAATCAAAAAGCACAACGTGAAGCTAAGACTCTAAACCCCACAAGACCGTCCACGCTTGAAGAATACCCCACGTGGACTCTGTGTCAGCTGACGAGGTCTGTGCAGGGACACCACAGGCACCTTTCCTTTTCTTGTTTGAAATGGGGTATTCACTACGTAGACCAGACCAGGATGGCCCTGAACTTGTGGCACTCACTGCTCCTACCTCTGGTCTCCAAATGCTAGGATTATAGGCACATTATACTTCCCATTTTCCCTTCCCCCTTTAAAACTACTCAAAAACATTCCAGATTCTGAATCGGAGGAATATAGAAAAGATGTTCCAGAAACAAAGGTGTATTAGTTTTAGTATCTTGCCATGTTCCCCTGCCACCAGGTTTCCCTCTGGGGAACATTTGACAGTATCTTCGGTGGTCACACTAGGGGGTGTTAAAAGCATTTACTGGGCAGAAGGTGGGGATGCTGCGAACCAGCCTACAATGCTCCCACACCCAAGAGTCCCGCGGCCTCCAGTGTCAGAGGCGGCCAGGCTGACAGGCTGCTTCAGGCTGTTAGAGGCCTACGACACGGTTCTGTGGAGTCCTGTGTGATCTCCCATACAGACTGGGCAGGCTGTTCTTAGTATGTCTCAGCAGCAAATGTACCTCAACTACTCCAAAACACAACTTCAAATTTACAGATGAAATAACACATAAACATATTGTTCCTAATAGTGATTCAAGTTACTATACAGTGCTTTATACTAACTGTAATAGTTTTTTTAAAATTTTTATATTTCATATATCAGACTTCATCCTACTGACATACTATTATTATTATTATTTTAATGGATGGGACTGAACCTGCCTTCATCTTGCGGGCCATCACCCTACCACTGAGCCCAGTCTTGGCTTAAGCTAGTTATTTCAATTTAAGTAAAGCCCAAACTACTTATGTACACAGAGATGAAACCCTGGTAAGCACATGAAACTTCCTAGGACCTTCTGTAGTAGGGAAAACACAAATTAGAGCTGGGGGTTGTGTGTATAACAGTGAGTAGCACCAAGAAAGTCCTATGGAGAAATATTCATTAAGAGCTTCATTTGCGTCAGTAATAAGAAAAGCTTTCTGGACTAACAGATTAAGTGTACAAAGAAAGTGACAACATAAATGATAATGTTTCAGCGATAAATAGCATTTAAAAAACAATACAGTTCTTGGAATATATTCCTAAAGCAGAGGAGCAGAAATACAATTTTCAATAATTAGATTTCTAGTTCCAGTTTAAATTAACATGCAAGTATACTACAGTGACATTTTATTTTCCTAATTATTCCAGGAATTTCTCCATAGATCTGAGTGTTGGTAAAACATGAAAACCAATGCACAGGCATACGAGCAAGGTAGGAGTAAAAACTGGGGCTTACATTGCTAACAGCCCTTTCTTGAGGCTTAGTTTGTGTTCTGGTGAATATGCACCTGTTTAGAATATTTAAACATTTTAATCTGCAACATTCACCATCACTAAGAAGGTAGATTATCCACTTAAAATGAAGCATAAATCTAAATTATGTGACAAAGGGAACATTTTCCAACTCACTGCAATTGTTTTGTAATCCCCTTCTATAAAGTTTCTTAAGGGAGTGAGGAAATTTAAGGCTGATGTCTGAATTAGCTCTCTGTCAGCTGTTCCGATTCGCTTCTGTGTTTCTCCACATTTAATAAGGGCATTGCCTGCAGATAAACAAAAAATTGTGTCTTTTTAGTGGTCTAGTAATATCATAAAATGAGTCGTACAACTTACCTACTTTATCTGCTTAAAAGTTAATTGTGAGCCTGTTTACCTCAACAGAATCAAACAGATTATTTGAAAGGTACACTTACTTAAAAGTAAATTTAAGGTAAATATCTAAACAAAAATGATAACCTTTCTGTCTATAATAGGTATAATTTTTAACAACGAGATTAAAGAGGACAGATAAGGGAAGACACAAGGCTGGCAGGGTAGATATAACTCAATACAAACAGAGTCCTGTAACCAGTGCATCAAGTCACAATCTGTCTTCTTCTACATCGATACACATCTCAAATTCCATAACTAAGGGCTTGCACCTAAGAAAAGCTCATATTGGGGCACCAGGGGGCAGCCTGGAGGTGCTGCAAAATGAGGGCAGAGTATAGCTCTTGGGACCCCTTCACTAGGCATGTGCCCATGGGCAATATGCACTCATAGGCCTCTGTTTTGGTTTGTTTTTCTCAAATCAAGGGGTTCTTTCTACCTTTTTGGACTCACTAGATTGTCACAGGGCTCAAAGGAAACCCTATACATCAAATCTGGAAAGCTTGAAGACATTTGCAAAGCTTTACGTGAGATCCATTACATTTTGTTATCATGTGCTAGAGTGATGGTTAGTGTTAATTATCGACAAGACAGAATCTGTAAGTGCCTGGGAGGGGGCCTCTGGGCCCGCCTGGGGAGGGCCTGCTAACTGACATGGAGGACGCATCTTCATTGTGGATCGAGCTCTTCTCTGGGTAGGGACTTGAGGCTCTGAAACAGAATGAGCTAAACACTGGGATTCATCTCTGCTTTTAATGCAGATGCAATGTTCCATCTCTCTTAGGAGTCTGCTGCTGCGACTTCCTGCCACGACCCCACTGTAATCTGCAAGTGTGAGCCAAAAGAAACCCTTTCTCCCTGAAAAGGAAGGACGGACAAACGAATGAGTGACCTCATGTTTCACACGATGACGTAAGCCCTAATATTTAACAGTTAAAGTAGCATAACAGACTTAGAGATTAGAGCAGACAGAAAGGAACGTGCAATCAGGGTTCTATTTCCAGTCCCACCTCCAATAAGCCTGGGCTCGGTAGATCTTAATCCTTTTATTAGATCCAGATTGGTACGGAGTTAAGAATTCCTGTCTCTGGCTACAGACATCTGTTAGCAGTATGTGCACAGATTATTTAGTCTCTTCAAACCTAAACTTCCTTGTTTTTAAAGGGAGCACTACAGAATTTCTACTACTAACAACATTACATAGCAAGACCCGGTCTCAAAACTCCAAAAATTACTAAAGCAAAATAAAACAAGGACTTACCAAAATAACAAATAAATGTATTATATTGTGCTTAGCCTAATGCCTGGGCTAGCCACTTTAGCCACTCTTTTCTAGTAATAGATTCTCAAAGTCTAGTTCCAATTATCAGATACGCTCACCAGAATTACTAGACATTCAAATAGACTAAGAAAAAGAGAAAATCTACAATATTTTAGTATTTATATTTTACTAGATCTGATAGGTTAAAAAAAAAGCGGGCATAACAAGAAAGCAATACATCGTATATAAATCATGAAGTCTTCCTTAAATTAGCAGTTACAATTTAATTTCAAATGTAATCATTTCAGATTTCTCAGAGTTATAAAGAATATACTGTAAACAATTTAATGTTTTACACACACACACATACACACACAGCTCTTTAATTTGATTAATGGCATTAAGTGATATTTAGGTTTATTTCTTTCTGACATAGAGACTACTAGCCATAGCAATCTCAAGTAGTCCTACATCATAAGAAAATTAGGTCTGGTAATAGAAACATGTTGAGGTCCATGTAGGGCCAGGGATGGCTCAATAGATAAAGGTGCTTGCTACCAAGCCTGACAGCCTGAGTTTGACCCTTGCAAGAAGAAGAGACCTAATTCCTGCAAGTTGTTTTCTGACCTGTGCATGAGCACTGTGGCAAGCACACATGTTCATATAGAAGCATACATCACACACTAGTACACAGAGGAAAAAAGAAAAAAAAAAGAAAAAGAAATATAGTAAAAAGTACAGTTTACCTGTAAACACGTGATAGAAAACATGAGCTAGAAATGCAACGCACGCTATGGATCCAGAGAGAATGACTACTAACATACTCTGGGTGCTGGCATCGCAAAAGTGAAAAAAGGCAACATGGTCTGGCCAAACATTAACTGTGTGCAAAGTACTTTTAACATACAATAAATAAGCAATGAAAGTTGTAATGTAGGTCTTAACAATTAGTACCACAACAGAGATAATAGAAGACCAACAAGAACAGGAATTCATTTATTTTTTAAATCTAAGAAAGATGTGACTACTCTCAATAAGTACATATTTTCTCATCGACATTTCAACATGATAAACTTGATGTTAACCCTGATTCTACTATAGCTTTCAGAACCTGTCCCTCTCACTTACCGTAAGCTGTCCCCGGGCCGAACTCAGTCCCTGCGTCAATCATATACTGTCCCAATAGTTCTGGGTTGTTTATGCGACTTGGTGCTTTCCTATCCAGTTTCTCATAAACAAACTCTTCTATCCTGGCATCTAGGAGAGAGGTTAGAAATATCAGTGTTTCCAAAGAGCGAAGAGCCAGGCACGGTGACACTGCCTGTGCCTTGGTTCTGAGGAGTCCACTGCCATACTCCACTACACAGTGAAGACCTTGACTCCTGAAAGCCAAATTACGAAAACAATTTTAAATAAATTAGCAAGTATTTCAAATGACCAAAGTTGTTTAATAGTTTTTCATCTTCCAGTCTTTTACTACCTCTTAAAAACACAGAGCTAGCATTTATTAAGCCTAACTATGTAAAATTATATATTGACTATTATATAATCTCTAAAAGTTTATAGTTCAGAAATCTAGTAATGTATCTTGGCACAACAACATTCTAGAGCCAGGTGTGGTGGTGCACGCCTTTAATTGCAGCACTCGGGAGGCAGAGGCAGGCGGATCTCTGTGAGTTCGAGGCCAGCCTGGTCTACAAAGCAAGTCCAGAACAGCCAAGGCTACACAGAGAGACCCTGTCTCGAAAAACCAAAAAGAGAAGGAGGAGGAGGAGGAGGAAGAAGAGAGGAGAAGAACAAAAGATTCTAAAGTTAAACTTGTTATTTGGGTATTCTTTGAGATTTTAAGTTTTAGAAGAGAAATTATAAACTTAATATTTAGTGAAGTTGCATTTAATCTACTCTGAAGTTATGTTTATGATTTTAAAATCAGAGATATTGAACTAGGGAAATCTGGCAGGAACAAGTAATTCTCTCTTACAGCAGTGTGAAACCTAAAACCTTTGTATGTGCCACACATGGTAGTCAGAGGCTGATGGTTGTTGTTTTCCTAAATTACAGTACAGACCTTTTTTTGTGTGTGTGTGTGTGTGTTTTTATAAAAGTTCTAAAAAATGGTAATGAAAATAGTCTAAAAGTTGGTTAAAATGTTAATTATAATACAGAAGAGGGTTAGTTTGATATATACAAAATATATGAATTAGAAGATTTCAAAATATTTGCATTTCTGGTAGTCTGCTGCAGAACCACAATAATTTTAAAGCAGAACTTAAAAACCTTTAATTAGGCGGGTGCATGCCTTTAGCCTAAGAACTGTGGAGGCAGAGGCAGGAGCATATCTGTGAGTTTGAGGCAAGCCAATATACTTAGCTCCAAGCCAGCCAGAGCTATATAGTGAGACCCTGCCACAAAACAAAAACTCCAAAACCTTGATGAAAAACCAAAATGAGTCATTTTGAAGTAAATGTCCATGAAACGCTGACCAGGGTTCAAATTTCTGATTGGGATTTTTAGCTTTAATTGCTTTTTACCTATATGGTTAAGAGTTAAAGGTGAATCTTACATTGATTTGATTCAGTAAATAAATATATATTAGTAAATACTGCGTCATTTCATTAGGTCACTTACCAGATCTGAAAATATGCAGGTATTCTTCGATAACATTATAAATTTATGCATATTTCATTAAAATATCTAATTTATAGGACTTTCAGGAAAAAATAAAAGGTTACTTAAGTCCACATAGTTTTATAACTGAGCACAAAACAATCAACCTGATTTGCTTTTGGAAAACAATGGAGAGAAAGATAATGCCGACACTGTGCTGTCCTCTCTACTTGCCAGTCACGGGCCTTCCTGGCCCTTCAGAAAAGCCAACCGTATGCAGACTGCTCTCCACACGTGGGACCCGGGGCAGAGTAAGAACAAGAAGTAGTTGTAAAGTCTAGCTGTGTATGATTTAAATGTCATTTAATGAGCAAGAAACATTGCCTGTGTCCACAACAAGCCTCACCCCAGGCTTCCACAGCTTACTTTTAGAGGTTACAACAGTCTAACTACAACGACACACGATTAGTAGTATTCTTATAATACTTGAATTTTAGACTATGGCATTTTTACAATGTGCTCACGGTAGCGCTAGGGAAGGACAGCATGCACTCTTGCCTTTTCCCTTTAGCGCAGGTATTTACAGAGGACCTTTGAAAGACTAGATGTCAGGACACTTGGTTCTCGGTGCAGCTCCACTTCAGCTAGCTCGCTGTGTTGCGTAAGAGGCCCACTCAGCGTACGAAGGAGTGCACATGCATCTGCAGGGCTTCTGCGTGTGTGCGTGTCCTCAACACTCTGTGGATGTCTGAGAATCAGGTGTAATAACTTAGGGAAAATATAAAACTTTAAATTTCAGGTCTCTAAAAAGGCCCTCAGGATGTTATTTGTAAATGCATTTGGAGGAGTACGTTGTGTTCATCATCTCTTTTAAGCTAAATCACACATACATAAAAAAAGTATAGACCCCGAAGACACAAATACTCTGCTTCCAAGCTGAAAAGCGCTGATGAGCAGTACTTAGGGCAGAGGAGAGTAAGGCGGCTTACTTGGATTTGGCTGCAATAACACTTCAGTCTGTTTCATTATTTTTTCTGTCCATATTTTGGTACATTCAGCTTTGCTAAGGAGGTTTTCCAAGTGGGCATCCAATTCTGTCTTCTCTGCTTGGCCAAGCTTTTCTTCTGTGAACTGTGATTATTTAAAACAAGTACATAAATATATAAACACACCTCACATACATAGGAAACTGTCAGTGAGTAAACATCAAATTCAAATCCAAACAAGTAAATGATTCCAGCCCACGCGTCTTTCTAAGGCATAGCTTACGAACGTTGTTTTGTGCCTGTATTCATCCATCCTCCTACAACCTGCCAGCACTTAGGACTTTCTTATGTCCTCTGCTAAGTAGCATGCTGTGAATTCTGTATTTCATGGTACATAAATATTTCCAACAAAAAGACTGGGGATTAAATAGCCTGAAGGTATGCTAACTGACAGGGGCAAGCTTTTCAGTATTTTTTCCATTTCATACCCTCTTTCATAAAAGTGACAGAACAGACTTATCCTTGTCAGAGACTTGCTTTTTCCTGCCTTAGATTCCCAAACGATGTGTGTTTTGAAAATGAAGTAAGACAGTCTATAGACACAAATCTCTCTGCTTAGGGCTTGGTAATTATTATTCAAATTAAATATATTTTAATTTTTCACGACTTACATATTTGTCAGTTTAAGCACACTCAAGCTACACAGTCATGGGATTGTCTAGCAAGTACCACTTGGGTTGTCTCTTCAGGGTGTGCTCCAACACTGTGTTTATAGGCTACTTTCTGCTACGTTGTTCATACAGGAAAAGTATTTTTTCCTAAGATTTTAAAAAAAGAATTTAAGTGTGTGTATGTGCATGTGAGAGTGCAGGTGCCCACAGATTCCAGAAGAGGGCACTGGACCCCCTAAAGCTAGAGCTGCAGGGGGTTGTCAGGCACCAGACACGAGTTGGGAACTGAACTCAGGTCCTCTGTCTGTAAGGGTGCATGCATCTTTATCTGCAGAGGCATTTCTCCAGCCCTAAAGTGGAGGTGTTCTCTTTAAAGACTAGAAAATGTAGTTGAATACATTGAACTTAGCCATTTTTATTATATATGCTGTGCTGGTGGCTAAGGAAAAGAAGGCATGTCTACATAATAGAGAAAAGGGGGTCTCTGATCATATGGAGCCTTCTGGATACATCCAGTTAAACAACCGATGTGACAGCTGAGGCTCTGAGTCACACGTAGTTTTTTTCTAGAATATATTCCCCTTCTCTCATTTCTTACAGTCCTTTCCTTTGTGTCCATCTCTTTGGACCTCCTTCTCCTCGGCTTAATACTTTCAAAGGATTATCAGCGCTCTTAGCTGAAGGGCTCTAGTCATATCGTTCGTCAAAGACCCCATGTAGGGCCAGAGATGAACTCAGTGAGTTAGCTGAGAACAGCAGTTGCAAAGCTACGGCCTCAAGACCCCCAAACTTGGCATATACTATCCACAGGCAATACACTGTAACTGAGGGGCAGCAATGGTGGCAAACCCCTGTCCCAAGGTTAGTCATGTGAACTGCAATCTCATTGCTAGGCTGGAGCCCGGCTCTTCACTTGTTCTTAAGGGTTCTAAGCAGCAAACCTTCTGTAGGGGCATGCAGATGTGAGAATCTTACACACTAAACTTTCCCTTCAGTGGTAGGTAAGCCTCAGAAAGCACAAGAGGAACAGGAAACACAATGAAAAGATCAAGAAACACTTCTCCTAGCTTGTAAAATACATGCCATTTGTTTCTTTATTCCTTTCACTCCAGCAAACATTTGTTTTTTCTTTAAAATTATGTTTTATTTAGTGTGTGCATGTGTGTATGCATATGCATATAAGAGGCAGTCAGGGGACGACTTGCAGACATAGGTTCTCTCCTTCTACCCCGTGGGTCCAGGGGTCAGAACTCAATCATCAGCCTGCTGACAGGTGCTTTACTGGCTGAGCCATCTCCCTGGTCTTCAACAACATCAAGGAACTATATATGTGCTAGTACTAAGATAAGCATTTGTATTTCCAACAAACCAGGCAAATTTTCTGTTCTTAAGAATCTGAAATTTTATAGGGAAGACACAAAACCTAAGTATTCAAGAATAAGGATGCAAAGGTTTAAAGATGTTGAACAGAGACCAACATAGGCGATTCTATTTTTTCCTGAGTGACATAATAAGCCTAAGTCCAGAAGAGTAGTCATTTGGAAGAGGAGGGATCAGGAGGCTCAGTGACTGTCTTCACTGGGAAGGAGTGGGCCTGGGAGCAGCAGGGACACCAGCCTGGGATGGGGGTCTGGACAGCTGAGTGAAGAACAGCTCACCTGCCACTGAAGTGAGCTAAGCAAAGATCTAAATGGGGAAGGGCATACAATGCTATTTTTCTGATGATTTCCAGGTGCTCTTTCTATAGGTTTATTATTACCATGTTTATGCATACATATTAACCATTAATTTCCTTATAGAAATCTCTATTATAACTAAGGATAGACTTTCAAAGAAGAGATTAATACCAGAGAAATCAACATCATTAATTTAACACTCATGATTAGGTCAGTCTTTGAGTGAGGTACTCTTCTAACTCTTAGAAGGTAGAACGTCAGTTTTCTCTAACATTGTTGAGTACTAGACTTAAAGGTACAGATTAGAAACTATTAAAATACGTTTATGACAGTGACTCAAGAAACAGTCTCTGAGTGCACTGAGACAAGTTAGGACTCAGGCAAGTTACGTGACAGTATCTGAGAGCTAATCATTAGGCAGAGCTGCTGACGGACTGTGAGCTCTAAGATACTCAGCCCTCTTTCCCAAGTTGGTTTTGATTATGGTGTTTATCACAGAAACTGAAAGCAAGCTGGGGCAGTGCCTTACACAATAAGAATCTACACAAATGAGGAGGGTTTTACTTTTTAGTTCAGTTACTATGAACAAAACAAACAAACAAACCCTCGAGAAGACAGTAACAGCAAACTCCTCCTAGTTAACAGGAAACTGTCCATAGGAGTGTGAATGTACAAACCTGTTTAGGAAACAGTTTGGGGAGTGGGAGTGGAAGGGGGAGGCCCATATGAGCAAGGTATTTAAGAACCAGCAGAAAACTCTACTTCATGCTCACATTCACTGTTCTGTTTCCACTATACTCACATCTCAGTAAACATACTTTTGCTATTTAGTTTTCAAGGTTTAACACATTTATTTACTACCACTACGACGGAGAGGCAGACAGCCACACTGTATGCACCCAGACCGACCTTCAATTCAATTTTCCCGCCTTCCCTTCCTGAGTTCAGGCAACTATACCCAGCTTACTTCTAAAATGTTTTCCCCAACCCCAAAAGAAGATAATGCATCTTTGTCATGCTTATGAACTTCCTAATGTCAGGGCTTAGTCTGTCTTCAAAAAATCCATATACTAATGTATGTATCTTATTTATATCAGATATTTAAATAAAAACAGGTAAGAACAACAGTTCTAGTGATAAATAAATTCAAGGACTGGAACGATTAAATACTATGTTTAAGTACTGGGACTGAATAATCACGTGTTTGATTTATGCTGACTTCGACAAGTTAGTTATTTTTCATTTACTCCCATTATCCAAATATACCATACTCTGTGGTTCCTTGTGCTGTGTATTTGTTTACGTAACTGTAGACCTATCTCTGCTTCTTACAGGACACTCAGTTAATTACCGAATTAAGGATGGCCTAATTGCTATCTTGAATTATTAAAAGAGAGAGAGAGAGAGAGAGAGAGAGAGAGAGAGAGAGAGAGAGAGAGACAGACAGACAGACAGGGAGGGACTGGGGCAGATAAATAATAACACTGCTAATGGTTTATTTCTAAATTGAAATAAATGAAATGTCTTTACCAAGATGTAAACTTATTAAAAAAAATAGAGTATTTTCCACAAACTTACATTTAGGGGTCCACCTTCTCAAAAAGTATAAGTACAGTTTTTCATACTGTTTCATCTGCAGCCCAGCGCAATGGCACAAGGTTAGAAAGTGTAATTCCTTATATAGTTCCTCTAAACACTGTTTTAAGGAAGGGATTGTCTGAGATGAGAACATTATCCTAGGCATTGGAGGAGTTAATAAAATTCAGTCACTTATATATTCTACCCTAACATTTTTTAAGTACCAAGACTTTCCTATCTATTTATATGCTTTTGAACTCATGTTTCTTTTTTAAAACAAAAAATAATTTCTAATAAAAACATCTAAGTAAAATGAAAGCACCTATGGAAGTTAACCAGAGAATTATCCATTTTTAAAAGTACAAGTTGATTTGAAAGGAAATTATTTAGAAGTGAGAAAGCTTAAATCTCTCTACTATTTTTGCTTATAAAGAGTCACTGGCACAGCTCTTAACCTATTCTTAGTGTGAAACTTGGCACTTTGGCACTGTAGCACCATAGCTCAGAGTAGTAACTCAGTTACTGACTAGATGCTGGAATAAGAAAATAGTGTTTTATCGTAAACTAATACACTAGCATTCTGGATTTCATGTTGTATTTTAGAAACACCCCTTTTCTTCCTCATAATTTAATTAAAAAACACCGTGGAACACATTAAGCAAACAAAAGACTAACAGTATAGTGAAAAGCAGTGTAACGAAATTTCCTAAGCCTTTACCCAGAATTCAAATTCAGCTTCAACAACCACCAACATTCTGCTAATCTGCTTTCAACTACCTGGTCTTCTCTTCTGAAAAACTGTATAGTTTCACCATATCTTTTCTGTATGTAATGTTGACAGTCTTAACACTGAAGGACACAATTAAAATCTCAGTTTTAATGTCCTCCTTAATAAATGGTGAGGCCACAATCCGAGAAGTCATTTTTCTCATACTCCAGGGCTAATCTGACAGCTGACACTGCCAACTAAGTCCCTGGGCCACAGCTCTCACTCGTCCGCTCTTCCCAGAACTTTTTGCACCCAGAATGTTTGGACTTGTTTCTTTTGTCTGGAATACCTTTTTTTTTTTTTTTCAAAATAAAAACCAACCAAACAGCAAAAATGACACACACTTGTGTCTCCATGACTTACTTCACTAAGGCCTCCTGGGACCTCATCCCATTACAATGGCATGCGTAACTCTGCTGGAGCTGCCGCAACATGGCGACCATCACGTCTGCTCTCACTCTGTTCACTACCACCACCTGGACAGTCACAGTCTGCGCTCTGCCGGATGGTAAGCCTCATGCGGAGAAGCACTTTGCTGACTTTAGTCACCGCCAATCAGTGGTGTTCCTACACTGAAGCTAACCATGGCAGTCTTGACTGACTGAAGAGAAAATCATTTGCCAACTCACACATTAGGGTACAACTTAAAAAACCTTTTTAGAAAGCACTGGAAACAATTAAACAATTAAAATTCATTTGGGAAGTGCAACTTTTACAAATTTTTCCAGGTTTACTTTTTAAAATTGAGTCTTTCAAAAATTTAGACTGAATTCTGTAAATGTGCCCCGTTGAGGCAGAATGTATTGTGTCCAAAACCTGACTGTATTAAACTGTGGCACTATGTAGTGTCACATTCTTACCAGAGTTAAGAGCTACACAGCACTAAACAAAACCACCACAGTCTGTGGTCCTCTACTGAAGTCAATGTTAAGTCTAAAAAATTTTCATCTCATCCCCCAAATATTTAACCACACACTTCTGGGGAGGAAGGTGGATAAGGGGCTAAGTATGGCACCTAGCTTGTCACTCATGCCATCGGTCCAGAAAATCAAAAGCTGGATGCAATTTCCCATGTCTAAGAGGTACTCGCTGCTGATAATAAAATGTTCAGAGTTTACCAAATGATCTTTCGGTCCTTTCCGGGCCACATCGTACTGCTCTCTACAGATCTTAGAACCTGCAGAGCTCCTTCTGGGAGAAGAGTCAGCGTCTAGTTTAGTAGTAGGTCAGAGGGCAACTGCTTTCCTACTAGCAGCTCGCCAAGTCAAAGGAGTTATTTACCCACTCGGGAGGCTGCTTCCTTATTTATAAGAGAGGGCTAACAATGTCTTTCTGGCAGAGTGACAGAGAGGGCTGCAGCCAAAGTCAAACATACAGCAAACTGCTCACCGCACTAATTTTTCATAAGATAGGCACTCATTCCTTAAGGGGGGGGGGCTCTAGAGTCTTTTGCCAAGGATAGTGCAATATGATATCAACGGTGCCAATAAGATTAAAGGAAACCAGAAATGAAGCAACACATGACATTTTTTAAATAGTTCGGTGTAATTGTGGCACATGGGGCATTGTTTTTGTTTTCTCCAAACGGAAGACAATGCTGTTGTTACCCTATGTCGCTAACTTAAATACCAGACTGTTTATAAAGACACGTTGTGAAACTTACATCTGTCCATAGCTTTAACTGAGTTTGCATAATATGGGTGTTGACTGTAAAAATCTGTCCAAGTTCCCTGTTGCTGACACTTCCTTGATTACAGAATGAGGAGACGCAGTGAACTTTCCCCCCTCCCCTCCAAGTGCGCCTGAAGCATACCAATATGACCACGGACACAACAACACGAATCCTGCCCTCCTCTCTCTCACCCCTGCCCTATAGCCCATTTGGGGAATGGGTCAGAGCACCCCTAATCCCAGGCGTCCAGCGTCCTTGGTAAAGTTTGGTTACCTACAGCGATCGGCGATCCCCATTTCCCCCACGGGTTGCTAGGCTCCTGGGCTACCCACCCTTCCCGGGGCAGAGAGGGCTGGTGGGAACCGAGCTGGCCGCTCCTCAGGGATGAGGGGCAGGAAAGGGAACCTCCCTTCTTGGACTCGGCCGGGAGGGCGAGGGCGGCCAGAGGGAAGGCTGGGGGTGGGAGTGGGGGTGGCGCAGAGGTGCTCGGGGACCCCCTGCCCCGCCGGCTCGGGCACCGAGGCCTCCGCCCCGGGGTGAACCCAAGGTGTCCCCGGGGTGGAGGACGCCGCGGGCCGCGTCCCGACTCGCCTCTCTCGGCGCGCAGCGGCGGTTGGGCGGAGCGAGGCGGAAACGGCCGGCCGATCGGCGGGGCTGGGGCTCCGGGCCGCGCCCATCCGCAGGCCGGGTACCCAGCGAGGGGGCGCCGCCGTCGCCCGACCAGCCGGCCGGCCCTCCCCTTCGCCGTCCCCGGCGCCGCCGCCCCGTTCTCCACCCGCCGTACCTGCACGGCCCGGCTGAGGAAGGTGCCCGCGTCGGCCGCCAGCTTCTTCACGTTGAAATCCATGATGTTCATGCCGGGCGGCAGCCGGGCGGAGCCGCCGGCTGTGCTAGCGGGGAGGCGGAGAGCGCCGCGGCGGGGCCGGGGCCGGGGCTGGGGCAGGGGCGCCGGCGGGGCGGACGTGGAAGGCGGCGGGAGGCGGCGCCAGCTCCGCGCAGCTGTCGTTTCCTGAAGGGGAGGCGGAGGGCGTGGCGGGGGAGGAGGAGGAGGAGGGCGGGCGCCTCCGAGCGAGCGTGCGCGTCGCGGAGCAGCCACCGCCGCCGCCGCTGCCGGGATGCTGGTGGCCCCGGGAGACGCCCACCGAGGCCCGGCAGCCCCGCGGTGTGGAGCCGGCTCGCCCGTGGCGGAAAACAGCCGGGCGCGGGGGGGCGGGGGGGAGGGGGGCGTGGCCTCAGCGCGGGTTGGGGTGTGTGTGTGTGTGTCTGTGTGTGTGTGTCTGTGTGGGCGGGGAGGGCCTCGCGGATACAGCGACCCCTGGCGGGTGGGTGGAGTCCCTGCGGAGGCTGTCCTGGGAACAGCGACCCCTGGCGGGTGGGTGGAGTCCCTGCCGAGGCTGTCCTGGGAACAGCGGCCCCTGGCGGGTGGGTGGAGTCCCTGCGGAGGCTGTCCTGGGAACAGCGACCCCTGGCGGGTGGGTGGAGTCCCTGCCGAGGCTGTCCTGGGAACAGCGGCCCCTGGAGGCGCCCACTAAGCCCCAGCCCAGGGTCAGCGCGTCAGTGGAAGTTCTTAAAGGACCCGGGGAGCCTCCTGGGCGGCTGAGGTTCACCTGCGATTCTCCCAGGGAGCCTCAGTGAGTTATCTCTGACAGAAAAGCGTGGACGAAAAGTTCCCTAAGAGGAGATGCAGAGCCGCTACTATAGAATCATTGGCCCGGATGTCCTGTGTGGGGTTCGGTGTCGAGGGCTTCCTATGGCGTGGGTGGGCGCCAAGCGAATCTTCGCTGAACCAGATTGTCATTAGTGTGCCTTGCCCTATTATACCTTCACTCACTGTTGACCTACTGTGTGTCAGACACTTAGTGGGTGCTGAAGATAGGTGGGTGATGGCTTGTGATAGTCTGAGGCATATTTAGAAATATCTAGGAGCCCCTGGAAAGGTATATGAGAACGTTTCAGAGAGACTAAATAGAGGAAGAAAGACAAGGTTCCTAGCCTGTTACAGGTTCATTCAATGCCTGGCAGGTCCTCAGCCTTCCAATTCCTGGTGCTGGGTTAAAGGCGCGAGCCCCTGAACTCAGCGGTTTAAATTCAGTTTTCTGGGAAAAGGCCTCAGGTAGCAGACTGGCTTCGGGTACCTGAGGGTGGCTTCAAACTCATCCTCCTGCCTCTGTTTCTGTTTTTTCTCCCTTGTCCCTCCCTTCCTGTCCTCCTTCCGCCTTCCCTTACCCTGGGGATCAAATCACTGTATATGTCAGATTCTGTTTTGTTATTCTCATCATGCGACTTTCATTTTGATGTCTCAAGATGCCTCGGGAACCCCTAGGTATCACATATATTCTCAACTTAAAAAGAGGATGGAGGGTAAAGGCAAAAGGTACACAGCAGCTCAGTGCTCTTTCTCTTTTTGACGTCAAGCATTTGCATTCCCACAGCTGGTAAACATTGATTTTCGTGCCGTTAGCTAGAACCGGGCCCGTCAGTTCTTCACAATGGCAATTCAAGCTAATAAATGTAATGTGCCCTGGTAAAAGACGGCGAGCATTTGTGAGAGAATAGTAGCTCTTATTTCTAACAGTACATATTGTCATCTTGAACAAAATAGAGCTTGTGCTAAGCAAAGAAGGAACGAGTAGTCGCAGGACAGGCAACCGTTAACATCTGCTCTGCTGTTGCCGGGCAAGAACTAAAGGGTCTTATGCTCCCCGGAACTTTGCTTCAGGTTTTAGGTCAGTTATGTAGTTGAAAGCAAAACTTATCAGGGCGTGGGGGTGGGGGCTGCAAGGGAACCCTGTTAAAAGGCAATAGGACAAACTGTAATTTCTTCTGTTGTTTATCTTTTGACTTGTGGTAGTATTTCTAAAATTTGCTATTTAATGCCATTCTAAACCAAAACTGAAAAGGTAAATTATTGGTGTGAATTTTACACTATACATTAATAAGGAACAACAGCAGACAAGTGTATCTGGTATGTTATGGTGTAGAAGGATTTAAAAATATGTATGTGGATGGGTGTTTTGCCTGCATGCACGTCCATGAACCACACGTGTGCCTGGTGCACCCAGAAGCCAGAGGAGAGAGCCTCTGGAGGTACAGACGCTGTAACCCCCAGTTACTGCCTACACTGGAGCACTGACAACTAAACTCTGGCCCTGAGCCAACTCTCCAGCTTCTCTTAATGAAAAAAAGAACAAAAGGAAGGAAGGAAGGAAGAGAAAGAAAGAAGAAAGGAAGAAAGGAAGAAAGGAAGAAAATGTGCCGTGGTGGCTGTGGGGAGAGAGTGCAGGGATGTGGAGTAGAACAGGCAGGAAGCTTTGATTTTGCATTTGTGTCTTTCTATACTGCAGGTGTTTTCAATTTCTGTACATCTAAGATGGGCATGTGTGTATATTAAAAATGTTATGTGAGTTCAGTGTTATTGGAAGAAGTAGAGAAACAAGGATTCTTTTCTTAAAAATTAACTTTTTTGTGTGTGGCATATGCATGTGTGTACCTGTACATGTATGGGTACATGAGCCCATGCATATGTGTACCTGTGTATGTGTGGGTACATGAGCCCATGCATGTGTGTACCTGTGTATGTGTGGGTACATGAGCCCATGCATGTGTGTACCTGTGTTTGTGTGGGTACATGAGCCCATGCATGTGTGTACCTGTGTTTGTGTGGGTACATGAGCCCATGCATGTGTGTACCTGTGTATGTGTGGGTACATGAGCCCATGCATGTGTGTACCTGTGTATGTGTGGGTACATGAGCCCATGCATGTGTGTACCTGTGTTTGTGTGGGTACATGAGCCCATGCATGTGTGTACCTGTGTATGTGTGGGTACATGAGCCCATGCATGTGTGTACCTGTGTATGTGTGGGTACATGAGCCCATGCATGTGTGTACCTGTGTTTGTGTGGGTACATGAGCCCATGCATGTGTGTACCTGTGTATGTGTGGGTACATGAGCCCATGCATGTGTGTACCTGTGTATGTGTGGGTACATGAGCCCATGCATGTGTGTACCTGTGTTTGTGTGGGTACATGAGCCCATGCATGTGTGTACCTGTGTTTGTGTGGGTACATGAGCCCATGCATGTGTGTACCTGTGTATGTGTGGGTACATGAGCCCATGCATGTGTGTACCTGTGTATGTGTGGGTACATGAGCCCATGCATGTGTGTACCTGTGTTTGTGTGGGTACATGAGCCCATGCATGTGTGTACCTGTGTTTGTGTGGGTACATGAGCCCATGCATGTGTGTACCTGTGTATGTGTGGGTACATGAGCCCATGCATGTGTGTACCTGTGTATGTGTGGGTACATGAGCCCATGCATGTGTGTACCTGTGTTTGTGTGGGTACATGAGCCCATGCATGTGTGTACCTGTGTATGTGTGGGTACATGAGCCCATGCATGTGTGTACCTGTGTATGTGTGGGTACATGAGCCCATGCATGTGTGTACCTGTGTTTGTGTGGGTACATGAGCCCATGCATGTGTGTACCTGTGTATGTGTGGGTACATGAGCCCATGCATGTGTGTACCTGTGTTTGTGTGGGTACATGAGCCCAACTGTGGCCATTCCTAACTGTGGCCATGCCTAGCTGTGGCCATGCCTAGCTGTGGCCATGCCTAGCTGTGGCCATGCCTAGCTGTGGCCATGCCTAGCTGTGGTTTGGCATGCACGCTCAGGATGCAGGACTTGTTCATCAAGTGATTTTTTACCATAGTATCAGCCCAGACAACCATTCTGTTTATTGTCAAGGAAGAGAGTGTAAACATCCTCTTCATCTTGCTTACATTTGATTATGGCTTATCCTCTCCTGTCATAATAAAAACTTCCTTCTGTCATCTGTCACAATCAGTCCTTTCCTTGAGTGGCCTGAATTCTACCTCTCCCACTGTCTAGCTTACAAACATATCCATATTTTCTTTTTTTTTTTTTCCATTTTTCACAGACTCCTTACCAGAATTTAACTATACTTCAGGATCTCCTGATTCTAACCCTCCACTGTCACAATCTCAAATATTGCTCATATTCACCATCACGACGCTGGCCCACTCTTGTCTCCTTCCTTCCCATAGTGGCCAAAAACCCTGAAAGAAAGATTTTTACCAATACTGCCTCTGTGCGTATTATATTCCATTTACCCTGGATCTCTTTAATGGGGTCCTTCTACCACTATTTCCAAGAACTGTTTGTTTGTTTGTTTGTTTGTTTTTAGGTTAGCAGTGATTTTTCTCCACTGTTTCCGTTTTGGTCATTACCATAAGAACCACACGTGTTGAGAATTTATGGGATGCAGCTTTGGTGTGCAGTATTTGCTTTAGACCCTCTCCTGCTTTGCCGGCATGATACAGCCCTCTGCTGACAGCCCTCTCTGTCTTAAGCAGGGCCTCTGATTTCCCCCCACGTGTGTGTTTTCTGGACTTTGATGAACTTTCTCAAGATCTCACTTGTCACCTTTCTTTTCTGTAACACTATTGCTTCCATTCAAGAGTCTGCTTATACACAGTGGGTCTAGCATTTTCTTTCATATTATCCATGGAATCTTTAGAAGATATGAACTTCCTTGTTAAGTATTACTGTAATGCCATCAGTACACCTAAAGAGGAATTAACAACGGCTACTCAGTGTTAGTAAATAGCCCACCAGAAGGCAACTTTCCAACTATCTCCTAACAAAATCCTTCCAAATTTAAACAACTGATGTTCTCATCAAGTTAATCTTGTGCTTTGAACCACTAATGTCTTCTCACTAGTCTTAGGATAAAGAACAAAATCTGGTACCTGACTGAAGGCCATCCATATTTTATTTAAAGGCTTAGCCACTCACTCATACCAATGGAATGGAACATAGGAATCTTAAGTGATATATCATGTTATCTTGAGTTGATATACAATCTATAGTATTAAAATTTTCATAGGGCCAGGTGTGGTGGCACATTCCTTTAATCGCAGCAGTTGAGAGGCAGAGGTAGGTGGATCTCTGTTGGTTTAAGGCTAGCCTGGTCTACACAGAAAGTTCCAGGCTAGCCAGTGTGATACAGTGAAACTGTCTCAAACAGCAACAATGACAGCAGCAGCAGCAGCAATAACAACAAACAGCCAAGCAAACAAAATATCATTAGTGATTAAATGATTAGTTTAAAAAAAAAAGTGTATATCTAGTATCTTTTGAGTGGCTGTAATCATTCCACTAGATGTCAGAGTAGCCTAAAAAGTTAATTGCTATACAATGAAAGTATTGCGTGAGATTGCAGTTAAGCTATTTGGTACGTTTCTGTTAGTTTAATGAAGAGAGAGACTTCTTTTGTCAATGCCTGGGAATCTGAGGTTGTACATGTCTTGTGATTGCATATTGAGTATGAACGTTGTAGTTCTCCTGTGCTATAGAAACTGTGGGGTTTTCACTAAGCCTTGAACTCTCAACTGTAAAATGGCTATGAAACATGAAAGCTATTAACATCTTATTGAGAACCAAATACAAGCCAGGTACTTTACTAATATTTTAATGTTGTGTCATATTTATCCTCAAGTCATGGCAATAATTAAGACTATCTCAAAGGCTGGCAAGATGGCTCAGTGGGTAAGGGTGCTTGCTGCCATGCCTGATGACCTGACCCTGACTCCTAAGACCCACGTGGGGGAAAGGAAAGAACCAGTTTCTGTAAGATGCTCTGGAACATGCGCACGCACACACACACACACACACACACACACACACACACACACAGAGTAAATCTCAATAAAATATTCTGAGTGAGATAATTTATTTTGAAAACTAGATTTTAAAGATGTCGAATAACTAGTTTTAGAAACTTTAACCTATTGTTTGTGATTATTTATAAAAATAGATACATATTTATAAAAACTGAAGATGTCTTAATAATGTGAGACTTGTTAATGCTCAGGATTTTGTTTGTGTTAGGCAGATGATGCTGTTGACTTGTGGCATGGAGTAGGCCGGTCATGGAATGAGCATCGTGTTTGTAATTAGACCCTGATTGTCAGCAACACCATTTGTAGCCTGCATCTGATTTGAGCAAGTCATTTCATACGTCTGATCTTTAGTTCTCTTATTAATAAAGTGGAGATACAGCCTAACGTCTGCTCTGCTATGATGAAATAAGGTTAAATAAGAAAATGTACACTACCTACTGTAGTGGCCATTTATAGTTCAGTAGGTCTGTGTGGTATTTTTGTGACTCTGAGAGCAAAGCAAAATTACTATGGATTAAAACCCCTACTATTTGAGTCATGGTAGCTGACCTAGTGTCTGTGCCCATGCATGTCTGAGTGTATCAATAGACAACTCACATATAAAAACTAATATTTAATTTTACAAAACAACCATGCTTCCATTGAAAAGCTAAGAATTACAATAACTTATTTTGCACTCAGCCAACATCTGTTTAAGTCAAGGAAACAAAACTGATACCATTTTTAGTGGGAGAGATGGTTTAGCAGTTAAGAGCATTTGTTGCTCTTACAGAGGACCAGAGTTCGACTGTTGGCTCCCCTATCAGGTGATTCTCAGCTTTCTGCAAGTCCAGCTTCAAGAGATCAGGCATCCTCCTCTGGCCTTTGTTGGCACCTGAACTCTAGTGCATATAACCCTCTGCCCCATGCACATAATTTAAAAAAATAAAACTTTTTAAAAATCCAATACTGTTAGCTTAAATCACCTTCTTGTCCCCATGCAAAGCATCTTGATGAAGAATTTAGTATGTTTCTTCCCTATTTCTAATCACAAACAAATATAGTACTATTTGTATTTAATCTCTGTGCGTTATATAACAAATTGCCTGTCTTTCTTCAGTTTTCCTTACTCAGAATTATACGTTTGAAATGTTCAGTGTACTTCCTTCAGTTTTGCTTTTGCTGGTAAGGTGTTTTTGTTTGTTTGTTGTCAACTTGATACAAACTAGTGTCCCCTGTGAGGAGGAGGACTCAACTGAAGACTTGCCTCTGTCACACTGGCCTTTGAGCTGTCTTTGAGGGCGTTTTCTTGACTGATGATAGATGTGGGAGGGCCCAGTCCCCTGGGGATGGTGTCACTTATCGGCAGGTGGTTCTGGCTTGTGTAGCTGAGCATGTCAGAACAAGAAAGTCAGTAAGGAGCTTTTCTCCATGGTCCCCACCCTGGGTTGTCTCAGTGCTAGACTGGGAAGGGCACATGTCAGCCAAATAAGTCCTTTCCTTCCCTCCTCAGGGTTGGTTTTAGTCAATCTTTCATTATAGCCACAGAAAGTAACCAGGTCAGTATAAGAGTTGATCAATGAGCTCCCATCTTACTTGTTGAGTTCCTTCTGAAATTTAGAGTTGTTTTTGGTTTTGATTCTTAATTTTTAAATGCCATGTGTGGCTAGGGTGCACATCTTTTGTGCATGTGTGTGTGTGTGTGTGTGTGTGTGTGTGTGTGTGTGTGTGTGTCAGGGTTTTTGTGTAGCCTTTGATGTCCTGGAGTCACTTTGTAGACCAGGTGGGCCTTGAACTCACAAAGATCCACCTGCCTCTGCTTCCTCAAGTGCTGGGTTTAAAGGCCTGCACCATACGTAAAGGGACTTTTATTTGCCTGTGTTGTTTGTTGTCTTGAAGTCTTAGGCCTAGTCCTGGAAGCTTCTGGGTGCCACATAGTCTAACCTGGGCCTAAACTGTTTTTAGCCTCCGAGACTTACTGCTTAATAAGCCTTTCTTGTTCTTCCTGAGCTCTGGGCTGGTTGGTTCAGCTCAGCTGTTCTGGTTCAAACTCCTCTCTCAGCTGACTTCCTCAGTCTAGTTTCTCTCTCAGCCCCTGAATTGCTCTCCTTGGCCTCAGACTAACTCCAGCAATCATTTTTAATCTTCTGGATCCTTCCTGTGCTCTGGCTTGTTCTGTCTTCACCTGTGCCTAGCTTGTTCTCACATTTAGCCTCTCTCTGTAAAACTCTCCTGGTAGAGACGCCTCTTCTCTTCTCTGCATCTTTGTGCTAAGGCTGTCAACCATTTTAAGGTCATTACCTACGTTATGGAGGTCATTTTATAAATGCTAATCACATCGAGAAAGTTCCTCAGTAGCCACGTCTTGTGTTTGAAGAGGCTAGGTACTGTAGCCCAGCCAAGTTGATACATCAGAAGAGATATAAATTATTAAATATAAGCCAGACACAGTGGCACACACCTGTAATCCCCACTCTCATGGAGGTAAAGGCAGGTGGATCTCTGTAAGTTCCATGCCAGCTCGGTCTACAAAGTGAGTCTAGGACAGCCAAGGCGAAAAGAAATCCTATCTTGGAGAAAAAAAAAGTCATGTGCACTGATATTTTGCCTACACGGATGTCTGTGCATCTCATGTGTACAGTGCCCACAGCAGTGGGAAGAGGGTGCTGTATTCCCGAGAGCTGGAGCTCCTAAGGCCATGAGCCTCCATGTGGGTGCTGCAAACTGAACCTTGGTCTCTGCAAGACCTACCCAGTGCTCTTAGCTTCAGTTCTCCAGCCTTCTGGTCCCGATTCTTAAAACCAATCTGCAATTTGTCTATTTGATGCTTGAGATGATGTTTTTGCCATCACTCAAGTGGAGCCCGCACTGGTCTTCATCTTGTGATCCTCCTTCCTTAGCCTTTCGAGTATTGGGATTACAAGCATCTGCCATCATATCCAGATCTAGTGAGTACTTTCCTTAACAGATTCTGGAACACAAATGCAAACACACACACACACACACACACACACACACACACACACACACACACACACACCCACACACCCACCCCTGTAAGCAGTGTGCATGCTTTCATACTTGCAAATTTCCTCCACCAGAAAGCTCCCGTTCCTTCTTCTTTTTTTTTTTTTTAATCAAAACTGGACACATTTTTTTTTCAGTGATAATGTGGTCATGCACAGATTTTTAAAAATATTAACTCATTTTTGGATTATGGCATGAAGTCTACTCCGTACTATTGTTTTTTCATGTGTTCTTTTGAATTTACCTTGTTGGTATTTCATGATTTCATGGTGCTTCTTTTAGTTAAAAAGTTCTTGAAATCTTGCCTCTAAAGAAAGGGCTTTCAAGAGGCTACAAAGATGGCTCAGGGGTTAAAAGCACTGGGTGCTCTTTCAGAGGACGCAGGTTCAATTCCCAGTGCCCACGTGGCAGCTCACATCTATCAGTAACTCCAGTTCCGGGGGATCTGACACCCTCACACAGATATGCATGCAAACAAAACATCAATGTACATAAAATAAAAATCATTAAAAAGGGGCTTCCTCTAATAAAGCTTTCTTCCTCAGGAAGGGAATACCAGAACAACATTACTAGCTTAATTTTCATTGTATTAGCTTATAATTCTGTTCTGAAACTTTACACTTTAAGATTAATGCTATAAAGTGGATACTTTGTATTTCTTTAAGTTCTCACATTATCACATTCGAATAATATTGTATGTGTATTGTTGATGTGATTGGGCCAATTTGTTTTTTTCTTTGAAAGTGTAAAAGTATTATTTAGCAAATATTTATTGGATATCTACTACATATTGAGTTTTGCCCTGCTCTAGTTGCACATCTTGGTGATGCTCTTAAGATCAAAGATGGTTCCAGAAATGAAACAAACTATTATTGTGATGCCCTCAAATTCGTAGGCAAAGGCACTCTTGGTAGGCGTTTTGTGCCTTGTACTAATAAAACACCTTTAGTCGATGACAAAGGGCATTTGAGTCTATGACCACTTTAGACCATTTTTCTTTACAAATTGCTTCCATAGTCTCTTTTGATTTCAGTTGTGTAAACAGAAACTATTTTTCCACCATCTCTTACAAATAACTCAACTAAACTATTATATATGCAGAATTACTTTCAAGTGGCTTGTATGGATTTTTATTTTCTTAATATACAAAAGGAATTTTATATCACGCAGTGAAAACGGAACAGATATCTTATTTCCATAGTAAATGGAACAATTAACAAACCGATTGAGGCAATGTTAATTTTGACTTACATAAAGCAAAAAAAGTGGTGTTAGTTAACTCAGGGAATTTTCACCTTTGAATATGAACTTCTATATTATAATTACTGATTAGTAGACACTGGGTTTAGTAAATTCATTCTAAAGAAACACTTAACAAGTATATACAAGATTGGCTTTTAGTTCTAATATATTTTCTAGTTTAAAATAAAGTTAAAAAAAAAACAGTTAACCCCCAAATTGTCAGACAGATTGCAGAGATGTCAGGACCCAGTGCAGAGATACTGTCTGTAGGAATAAAGTTGACAGCTTGTGCGATGTTGGAGACATCGGAGGTGAGACCTGCTTCATTTCTGGCCTGAATTACAAAGTAGAGCACGGTGTCACGTCCTATGCTTAAAGTTTCTGGCTTGAATTTAAATGTTTCTTTTGAGCCAGCCTCTTTAGGGATCAGACCAGAAGTCTTCACTAAAGCGGCATTGCTAAAATCTTCTTGGAAGAATTGACTCATTCTGATGACATAGCTATGCGCTGAAAAAGAGAGACATCATGTTTATTAGAGTCATGAGGTTGTTCTCCGGCACTGCATTGCGCCTGCGCGGGAGTTATGAGAAGCGCATGCGAGCTTTAGTGCTTGAGAGCACGGATACACTTTGTTTTTGGTTATCCTATGTCACTGCCTTTAAAGACAAGTATATGAACGGTTATTTAAAAATGTCCAGTTTCAAAATCACAGGAAACTTAATTCAGTATCATATATTACCAGTCCTCCACGCAGAATCCAGGTTTCCTTTTAGAAAGGCAGAAAAATAAAAACTGAGTCTTAATTAGAACAAGGAACACAATATTCATGTGCAGTAAAGACCATGGTATCCTATTCCCTCTCTCTCCCCCGCCGTGTGTGTGTGTGTGTGTGTGTGTGTGTGTGTGTGTGTGTGTGTGTGTGTGTGTGTATGTGTTCACAAGCAGATCCACTAGCCTGCCCTAGGTTGCTTAGCAACCTCGGACATCATTACTTGCCGCTAGGTGTGTTCCAGACTATAAAAGGAACAACCTGGTCTCTCTCTTGCACTCTCACTTCCTCAGCTTCCCACTCTCTATTTCCCTAAGGGGCACCCCCTTCCTCCTGTCTGTCTGTCTGTTCGTCTATCCTCTGTCTGATGGCCCACTCAGGCCCCAACTCCTTTCTCCTTTCCCTCCCCCAGATAAATCTCTCCATATCCTATCTGTTGCTTGGCATCTCCTTCTTAATGATAACAGTCTCTATTTTGAAGGACGGAGCACTCAGTGAAAGACAGGGGAGAACAGAGGAGGGTGAGTCAAAGGGCAGAAGCCTGCTGAGCACTAACCATGTGCTCAGGACCTAGTCCGACCTCGACCAGCACCTTAATCCTACCCCACTATTGCTTTTTCCATTTATTTTTAATATTTTATTTTATTATGTGTGTGGGTGCTTTGCCTGCATGTAATGCCTGTGCTCCGTGTGCATGTCTGGTGTGAAGAAGGTCAGGAGAGAGTCCCCTGGGGCTGGAGTAACAGGTGACTACTGACTGTCAGCTGCCTTGTGGATGCTGGGAATTGAACCTGGGTCCTCTGGAAGAACCACCAGTGCTCTTGGCTGTTGAGCCATCTCTACAGCCCCTCTATTATTCTTTAATGTTACTCATCTCCAGTTTCAGTGTGTGTGTGTGTGTGTGTGTGTGTTTATGTGTATGTGTTTATGTGTGTGTATGTGTTTATGTGTGTGTGTTTATGTATATGTGTTTGTGTGTGTGTGTGTGTGTGTGTGTGTGTGTGTGTGTGTGTGTGTAGGCGAGAGACTGACTTTGGACATCTTCCTCCATTGTTCTGTCCTTCTTAAAAGTTTGTTGGCTTGAATTGCAAGGTAGAACTTGGTGCGTTTCCTATGTTTAAAGTTTTTCGCTTGAATAAAAAAATTGCACCTAGAACTAGCTATTTCAGCTCTAATACCTGTGCAGTGATAACCATCCCCCAGATGCCTGTGCTCTGTGCCCCGGCTCCACCACACCCTGTGTTTATATAGGTGCTGGGGATCCACCTGGGCACAGCACCAAGCACTCTTACTCGCTGGACCACCTCCTCAGCCCATCCTCCCGGCTTCAGTTTTTAAATGTATAAAACAGATTTAGTAATTTAATCCACTTGGCAAGCCTTTTGGAATGCCTACTATTTAAGTGGTGAGAATTATAAATGATAAATGCGTGAAAGTGCTTTTGCTATTTAATAAGTAGTAGTTAATGGCAGTCTGAAATGATTTTATCTCCTCTTTAAAAAACACTATTATTTTATCAGGAAGGGAAAGCAGGAGGCTTCACACACTGATTTTTAGCAATCTACCAAAGTCATTGATATAAAAATATGTTTTTTTTTCCGTCTCTGCACTGGGAATCCTGTCTAGTTAGAGGGCGTCCTCTGTAGTTTCTGTGCTGCCTCACCAGGACACAGGCAAAGTACTCAGTCCTGATGTTACTTGACGAGGGTGGCATGGTGGTGGGGGAATCTCCCCTCCTCTGAGGAAAGGGAGGGGGAATGGGGAAGAGAGAGGGAGAGGGCTACCATTGGGATGTAAAATGAATAAATAAATTAATAAAAAATATCTCACGTTTTGAAATGTGAGAGGAAAGCATTGAATGGCCTCTCTTGGTGTGGACTTAATTATTTAAATAAGCTTATTTGCTTATTTCTTGCCTATATGTGGTGCTGAAAATTGAACTCAGGGCCTTGTGCACGCTAGGCAAGCACTCTACCACTGAGCTACACCCTGCTCACAAGAGTTTATTTTTTATGTTTTCGGGAAATGTGAAGATATTTTAGGTATGTGGTGAGGAGGTTTCATTTTTTTTGTGTCAATCCGCACTGCTGCCCCGGGCCTAGCTAAAGCCTCCTGCTTAAGGGTTAGTTTGCCCATTGATACGCTGTATCTCTCTATCTGCTGCTCCCCACACATACCTCGTGGTTAGTATGGCTGCCTCCATTTGTCTATCAACTGTCTGTCTGTCTCACTCATCTATTTTAAGGTCAATCAGACAGAGAGCAGAGATTGGGGATGGGGGTACTTAATCTAAAAGACGAATCTAGAATTTTAAATTAAAATTACAGGAATTATGTTGGCCAATTCCATCTTTCTTGAAGCTCAGTTTTTACATTTAAAAACAAATGAATAATGGCCTATAGTAGTCACTCCATAAATAATATTTATAAGTGAGACACTTGGAAAACTTTAAGAAAACATACCAATGTGATTTCATTTAGAATGCCTTATAACTCACTAGCAAACTTACCTCTTCCCGTGTCGAGGACCTTGCCAGGGGCCGTCCATGTAAGTTGAATATGATCGCCTATAAACTCAGCCTCCAGGTCTGTGATTTTACAGGGTGGGAACCGCTGAGCATAGTCACCGTCAGGGGGCGCTCCAGACACAGTAAACGACCCTCCAGAGGTTAGTCTGCTGAAGTCCTCCACTGTAGCTTCTTGGATTTCCGGTTTCGGTGGGTTCAGTATAATTTTACCTATAAAAACACCGCCAGGTATTTATAACTCTCATGTTGTCTGCCCTTTATCTTTTGCTGACCTTACATCCGTCCAGGACTCATGTAGCTTGACAGCAGGCATGAAAAGAGGAAGAATAGCTTGCTTAAACATCATTTGGAAATGCAAGTTCAAACTAACTTTTAACCCAGCTTAACCCACCGTCGTCGCCGTGTGAGTTCTGTGGTGACAATGATGGTGTTTCATTCAACTCCCTGGCTGTAGTATTTATTATAAGGCTTCTTTCATGAGGTCAGGAAATGTATTTTTCATTTGGAAATGAAACAAACTGAGGAAGATGTTAACAAAATATGTGGAAACGTGATTTATGCTGGGTCCACTGACATGGATATTGTTTTGAATCACAGGAATGACTCTATAATTTCATACTTGGGTTTACCATATATGTTACCCTTTTCAGGGTTTGATATATGTTATAGTATATATATATGTATATGTGTATGTATATATGCTACATAATATATATACACATATATACATATGCATGCATATATGTATGGAAGCAGGTAATGTGTATCTATTTTATTGATACTTACCATCTTCAACATAGCCAGGTAGATATAAAGACTTGTTCTGTTGTCTTAAGCTTAGTCTGGCTGTATTTTTTCTTGCTTGGGCACGCACTTTTAAACTGTGTCTACCAATTCCATGATGACCTGTAAAATATCTTGTGTAGACGCCATCATTTTTAACGGTATCAGCACCTTGATAACGAAACACAGAAATTCATCACATAGTAAATTAAAACGAAAGTTGAGCTGTTTGTGAGCATTGGTGAGACGAGTTTGAGAGAGAGTATAGCATAGTTCAAATGCTGGATCATAGTGGCTTGTTACAAAGCCTGAGTTGACTACATGCAAATGCTGTTGTCTTAGAAAATATAATTTACAGTAGGCATTCAGTTAACATTAGCACTTACATTTATTTCACAATAGAAACTTATCCAAAAAACTCTCAGAACAGGCAAAGACATTTAGCAAAGAAACAGGATGTAAAACCAATATAAAAAAAGCAGCCAATTTTTGTGCAATGACAGTAGTGTAACCAATGAAGCTTATCTGATGTGTAATTATTACTGATTAAAAAGTCAGTAGCTTTCCCCATATACCAATAATGAACATGCTGAGAGGAAAAATAACCCAGGAAAGTGATACTATTTATAACATCTTTTAAAATACCCAGGAATAACCTTAATCAAGGAAGTGAAAGACTTCTTCAAAGAGAGATTTAAAACACCGAAGAAGGAAATTTTTAAAAAGACACTTCAAGGTGGAAAGTCCTTTTGCGCTTACACATCAGCAGGATTAATATTGTGAAAATGGCAGCACAGCCAAAAGCAATCTGCAGATTCATTCAATCCCAATAAAAATTTCAATGACATTCTTCATGGGAATAGAAAAACAACAACAAACAATTAGAAAATCCTCATGGAAACACAAAGGACCCAGAATAGCCAAATCCATCCTGAATAAAATGAACAATCCTGGCAGTGTCACCATGTAACGTGGTACTGCCATAGGAGAGAAATGCAGCCCAGTGCAACAGAACAGAGAACCTAGCATTAAACCCACATAGTGAAACCATGTGATTTTTTTTTTGACAAAGATGAAGAAAGATAGGCTGTAAAATGAACCTTTATTTGCCTGCTTCAGTTGTTGTTTCATAGGCTTACTGCCTCTTTCTGCTAACCTGGCCTAGTTCTGGAAGCGTCTAAGCTTCCGTACAATCTAACCCAGGCCTAGAGTGTTTTCAGCCTGATACTTATGGCTTAATAAGCTTGCCCTTTCTTGTTCTTCCTGAGCTCTGGGCTGCCTGGTTCAACTCAGCTGTTCTGACTCAAACTCCTCCCCCAGCTAATTTATTCCATGTGGCTTTTCTCTCAGCCTCTGAGTTGCTCTGCTTGGCCTCAAACTTACTCAGCAATCTGCTCTAATCTCCTGGCTCCTTCTCATTCTCTGGCTCATTCGGTCTGCAGCTGAGTTCTTTCTCTGAAACCCGTTTATTACTGTCCTGGTGAAACTGCCTCCTCTCTCTCTGCATTGCCCCTTAATTAGCTTCCCTTTCCTCTCTCTTCTCGTGAGAGCTGAGTGTGTCCTATTCTGTCAACTCTTCTCTGATTCATCACTTTGTTTTTTTCTGCCACTCAATTAGACATCACTTTCAAACATGGGTGCTTCCTTCTACAAACTAACTTCACCTTTATTGTTTGGGATTAAAGGTGTGTTCCACCATGCCTATACCTAAGCTTTCCCCCCCTAAAATTTGCTCTATTGCAGGCTGGCTTTGAACTCAGATCTGCTTGCCTCTGTCTCCTGGATTAAAGGCATGTTTGTATTCCAGCTGGATCACACAGACTTAGAAGGTCTTTCAATATGATCTTTTGCCAGAGCAGCCATGTTCTGAGTTAAAATTCCTGTACCATAGCCTTGTCAACAGATAGTACTGGGGAAACTGGACAGAAAAATGTAGAAGAAGGAAACCTTAGTGTGTGTGATCTGAAAATCTAAATCTGTTGGAAGAAAACACTTCAGAATATAGGCATTGGCGAAAGGACTTTTTTGAAGGCCACAAATAACTTGGTGATAAATCTAAGAACCGACAAGTGGAACACGAAATTAAAAAATATGTAAGCAACCAAACAAAGCCTGTCATACAGAAGAAAATATTTGCTAGCTATAGAGCTGATAGGATAAAGATCGCAAGTGTATAAATAACTAAATAACGAACTACCAAAGTGAACAACTCAATTAATGGGTTATTTTCAAAGCTGAAGTACCAACATTTATTGAGAATTGTCAATGACCACATGAAGAGTGTCCAATATCCTTAGTCATCAGGAAAATGCAAATCAAAAGTACCTTAAAGTACATTGACATTCCATTTTTCTTTTTCTCATCCCAGTCAGAATGTTTGTTATTAGGCAAGCAGCTAATGAAAAATGTTGACAAAACACGTGTGTGTGTGTGTGTGTGTGTGTGTGTGTGTGTGTGTGTGCACGCGCGCGTGTGTGTAAGGAGCAGAGAAAACTCTCACACAATGTTTTTGGAGATGTAAATTAGTTCAGTACTCGTAGAAATCAGTATGAAGGTTCTTCAGAAAATTAAAAGTAGGAGAACAGCATATTCCCACCAGAGCGCTCCTAGGCATGTACACAAAGGACTTCATTAAATGCTGATGTTGACTGCAGCACCATTCATATTAGCCAGGCTAGAGAATCAGCCCAGGTGGCAGTCAAAAGATGAATGGATAAGAAAACGTGGCCCACATACCCAGTAGAGTGTTACACAGCCTGAAGAAGAATGAAATGATGCCACTTACAGGAAAATGGATGCAAATTGAGATCACCATATTGAACAACATAAATCAGATACAGACAAAACTACATATTTTCCCTGATTTGTGGATACTGGAATTTATATAGATAAATAAAATTTATGAGTGAGACCAGGATAATGATAGTCACAAATTTATATAGATAAATAAAATTTATGAGTGAGACCAGGATAATGATAGCCACTAGTGGGAGGAGCAAGAGAGAGAAAGAAGAGCGTATAGGAGGGTGACTATGGTTAAAGTATGTAATATACTTATATGGAAAGCCTATAAGTATATACAATGAACATTAAAAAAGAAGCTTATCAGAACAAAAAATATAACCAGACAGAAAAAGCATAAGCAAAGCACTAATATTAGTGAAAATGGGAACATTACACCTTTAAGTTTCACGGGAAATATGAAATCGATAAGGGAATTTAACCAATATAAATGTGATTCTGTCTATGCTTACTTCTTCAAGATAACCAAGTAAAAAGTTTTAAAGGCATAATTACTCAAATAGGTTTGGAAGTATTTTAAAAAGTGTTCATAATGAGGAAGTTAACCCAGAAGCAGAAAGAATCAAATGGTATATACTCACTTATATCTGGACACTAGCCCAAGGGGCATGTCCCAAGAAAGTCTTCGCTCACCAGGAAAGTGGGACAGAGGGGAAGACAATTGGGACTCTAGGTGAGAGAATCAAGGGAGAATGGGGAAATAGAGGGACCCAGAGGGTCCTAGAAACCTACAAGTAGATCATTATGACGGGCGGATCTGGGCCCAGGGGTTCTGCTCAAACTATGGCACCAGCCAAGGACAATACATGCAGTAAATGTCAAACCCCTACCCAGATCTAGCCAATGGACAGGACATTCTTCACAGTTGAGTGGAGAGTGGGGACTGACTTTCACATGAACTCTGGTGCTCCATATTTGACCACGTCCCCTGGATGGGGAGGCCTGATGGCACTCAGAGGAAGGATAGCAGGCTACCAAGAAGAGACTTGATACCCTATGAGCATATACAGGGGGAGGAAGTCCCCCTCAGTCATACTCATAGGGGAAGGGAGTAAGGGGAAAATGGGAGGGAAGGAGGAATGGGAGGATACAAGGGATGGGATAACAATTGAGACGTAATATGAACAAATTAATAAAATATATTAAAAAAAAAAACAAAAAAAGTGTTGACCTCTAAGCTACAGAATCCTACGGGAGGATTTAAATCCCGTGGTGTTACTGCAGGCTGCCATTACCTGCCCCGCTGTCCCAGAGTTCCAGGGTGACTTGAGGTCCACCTTCAGGTTCTATAATGGCTGTGACATTGGCTCCCAGAACAGGCAAAAACCCTTGGCTGACACGCGCATAAATGATCATTGGGGCGGAGTTCTGTGCTGTGCTCTGACTCATGTGCGCAGTTGCGATCACTGGAGGCCTGGTAGGACTTCTTGCTCGAGTGGTCACTGTCACTGTTACCAGCTGAGATTTGGTGTTCACGTTGAAGAGGCTGTAATTCCAAGTACCTGTCTGAAAAAAAATTTCCTTTTAAGATCTTTGATGATATTTTCCTGCTACTTGGCATGTACAATTGTTTGGGAAAATAAACAAAATTAAAAAAAATTGGGACTCGGAATATGGAACCAGGCCTCATGCATGCTAAGCAAGTTTCTGTTAATAGTAGAGACAGTCCTCACCTCAATAGCGATTTTTAATATGTGATTGTTAAAACATAGTAGATAATTTAATAAAACATAGTAAAAAGAATAGACTTACCTCTGCGATGCCTGGGATTTGAAGTCGAGCAGACCGAATATCTAGTTCATTGTCTTTGAAATCTGAGGTGTCATATGTCTTTCCTTTTGGATCTTGAAGAATAATTTGTGGCTTTTGTTCTGCCCAGGTGACAACAAAGAACGTGTCCTTTCCAATGGTGCTGTCCACAGGCACAGTGCTCCTCACCCACTCCTTCCCTGTGACGTTCAAGGCTTTGCTCTCCAACTGTAACAGAAGCAAACAAACAAACAAACACAGAAAAACAATTTATTATTTTAGGTAGTGGAATTTTAAGTTTAGGCAGTTCACATTAATTAAAAATCCACATTTAAGATTCAATTGCAATGGCAAAGAATTGAAACATTCTCTGCATGCACACACACACTCCTCTAAAGTGAGGCAGCGTCTAAGTCTGGGACTGAATGGTATTTTGGAACCGAGAAAACATCTTGTACTTGTATTTGAGTAACCATAGAGACAAGCTTCTGTTTAGTGAATAGAAAATGGATAAAGAACGAATGGGGGCAGCAGGTACCAAATAATTTAAGAAGTTGTTATGTGAAGAAGCAGAGAAGGAGGAAAGAACTTAACCTGAAGGTCAAGGGAGAGAAAGAAATTAATTTTAAGAGAGGGCATTGTTGAATAGCTTTCTGCTTCACACACACACAGCTAAGAAGAATGCAAGAGAACATATGTCATATAAAAGCAAAATCCCTGAATGGTGTTTTTGTTTTTCACAATGGAATTTTTTTTTTTTAGCAAAAGAATGATTTATTAGAGAAAGAACAGGTAGTAAGTAACATAATAGGAATTTATTGGAACTGAGAGAAAATATTGCAAAGTATTTTCTCAGAGTACTGACCTGCAGAGCCTGCTGTGAGATGTCGCCACTCATGGATGAAAGTCTACTGAACGCGTCGATAAGGCCACTTACGTCTTTGTTGGCATAAAAACGAAGCCCTCCTAAAGGGGAGTTTTAAATGGGAAAGTCAAATGTATCATCAGCAATTTACTTTAAAATCCACTTGATATTTCCATTTTGTTATTAAATTAAAAAGTACATTTATTTTAGTGTGTGTGTGCTCCCGTGCATGGAAGTCAGAGGGCAGCCTGTTGGAGCTGTTTCTCTCTTTCCACTATGTTGGTTCAGAGGTTAAAATCAGGTTGTGAACTTGAAGGTAAGCACCTTTACTCACTGAGCTGTCTCACAAGCCTATAGTTCTTTTTAAACTCCACAAAAGATGACTTATTAAGAATCTCAAGGACTTTCAGAATATCTCTGAACTTACTATATTAACCAAAATTTTTATTAAAAACAGCTAGGATAAATGGAAAATTTAAGAATAACACAACTTTCATTATTTTATGTGAGCTAATCATCAAAAGGAAGTGCATTAGTAAAATTGGCCTTAAGTGTCTAGTGGTTCTATGAAAGGTGAGACTTAAGATTGCTCCTAGGGCCGGGCAGTGGTGATGCATGCCTATAATCCTAGCAGTCAGGGAGGCAGAGGCAGGCAGATCGCTGTGAGTTCAAGGCTAGCCTCATCTACAAAGAGAGTCTAGGAGAGCCAAAGGCTACATAGAGAAACACTGTTTCAAACAGAACAAAAAAAAAGATGGTTCGTATGAACCAGATGCTTATGTCTTAATTGGGTCAAAGCACAACCAGACAATCAGAGCATGGCAGTTTATGATAGAGGAAACACAGGCAAAAGCCGAGCATGAATGGTATGAGTGAAAGAGGAGACTGTTTGGGGCATGAAGAGTTAGGAAGAGTAGATCATTAAGAACAAGAATTGGACTAGTGACTGCCAGAAACACACCACGCGGTGCACTTTAACTAAACTAACAAATGCCAGAGGGGCCAACTGGAAGATTCTTGACATAACCCAGGCAGAGCATTGTGAGGCCTGGCTTACAGTGTGATAGGAATGCTGGGCATTCTAAATGCAGATTTTGTGAGATGGTGGGAGCCGAGTGGGATGATGGGAAGTCCTGAACTGGTGGCCAGAGCTTTACCTGTGCTTTTGAGAAAAATCATTTGTAGTCTCCAGGTTTCCACGTCCTCACCTAAAAATGAGACATCTAAATCTTTGCTGTGGGACTGAATGATATTTTGGAATTGAGCCAACATTTTGGAATTGTATTTGAATCACCTTAAAGGCAGAAGTTGCTTCTTAGTGAAATGAATAGAAAAATGCATAAAGAACAAATGGGGGCAGCAGGTACAGAGTAATTTAAGAAGTTGTTATGTGAAGAAGCGGAGAAGGAGGAAAGAACTTACCCTGAAGGTCAAGGGAGAGAGAAAAAGTAAGTTTAAGATGGAATTGTCAAGCAGCTTCCCACTCGAACATCTGTCCAGACTCTGTTCTGCAGCGTACCTGTCATGTCTGACAGAGTCTCCAGCTCTCGGGCAGCAGAGGGTCCCAGGGCAATGGTGTGGATGATGGCACCGCTGCGATTGACCTCCTCAAAGCATGAATGTATCTGATTATCTTCTCCGTCTGTTAGCAGTACGATCTCAGAACCAGAGGTACTCTGCCCACTGGAGGAAATTGCCTGTGAGAAGCAGGGTGCTAATTACAGACTGTTACTTCTGAGTAAATTAAACAACACACATAGCTTTTACTTTCTCTTTTACATTAATTCAATAAATGGAGTAAAACACCAGGCAGTACTTTTTAATCCTCTAAATATACACATTTTGGCTACTCAATTGAGGAAGAACAAATCTCCAATAACAGTTCCTAGGATACAGTAGCTACTTAATGAATATAAATAAAAACGAATATAAGCAACTGCTGTTCTTTTCTCCCTATAGAATACGACAGAGATGCAAGATTCCCAGACAGGTGTAGTGGGATTCAGACTCAACAGCATTTGCAAAATCACCACCAAAGTTGGGCAAGCAAGATGGAATTATTTGATATGTGACCTTTTCATCTATTTTATTTAGTTACTACAAAGGAATCTATTTATTTCCCAAAACAAAACAACTTTGACTTATCATGAAGGAAGAAGTTGGTAAATTTTCAATTATAGTTGATTTTCATAGTTTTCTGACTTCTCTTACCAAGAGTGTTAGTTAAGAGTCTTTAGTGTTAGACACTTTGGTTTTAGGTACCTTAAGAAGAAATGCTATTTTCTAATTTATGTTTAGTCTTTCCTGAAATTTGCACTCCCCTACACACACACACACACACACACACATACACACACACACACATACTCACACCCTCACACCCTCACACACATATACACACACGCACACAAACACACACACATACATGCACACACTTTACAGTTTGTTAGTGTAATGGTCAAATTTATGGACATAGAGAGATAAAGCTCTCAATCCTAGATTTGGCAATTGTATTACGACCTTGAGATAGATTTAATTATTCTAAAGTTCAATTTCATTTTGTTCAGAATGCATATAATATTACCCAACTCCTAAAATGATAAAGATATGAGATCATACATCTAAAGCATATAGCACAAACAGCAATGATGCAGTATATAGTCAATTCATAGCTACTTTTTAATCATTCTGAAAATAATGTACTTATGTATTGATATTAGTTCATTAAGTAAAGGTTGCTTATAGTGTTGAACGCAATTTGCCAGCATCTGTTCAGTAATAAACTTCACGACCAAAATATAAGATGTAATAGAATTTACTAAGAAAAACACATAAACCAACTTGTACAATCATGTGAGTATATTTCTAACATATAGTACTCATTATAGTTTAGAACTGAATAGGCACATGATAATTATTCTCATTATTAGCAAACCTTTGTGACTACTTATTTTATATAATTGCCACAGCTAAATGAGGTCAACACTATTAATACTCTTATCATGTCTGCGAAAACAGATTTTCAGTCTTGTTGCTTTCCCACGATCTTTTAGATAGTACACAGTAGAGCGAGCACCTCAGGTTTTTAAAACCAACGTGGTTTTTGACAAATGGGTGCCACAAAGAAAGCTAAGGGACAGCATGAGTCAGTGGTTTGCATAGTATAGCAGTGATGGCTTGCGCAAGTGGGGCATGATGGGAGGAAATAGTCTTCTCTTTCAGTGGCTCCAAACATGACCATAAATACACGAAAGTGGAGGCTGACTTAGGGGTGGAAGAAGATTAGGTGAGTCCTATAACCTCTGAGTACAGTGGTCAAGAGGAAGTCCTCGCTTTTTAGGTTCACAGTCATGATTTCGTTTTATACCCACCTGCGTCTATTGCTTTTTGCTTCTGGAGTTGTCTCTATCTCTGGCTCTTTAAATGTAATTTCATCTGCTGTGACTTTTATCCATACCATACAGTTACTAATTACTTTAGTAACATGATGTTCTATGTATAGCAATTCTATCTATGATAGTCCCAGAGAAATGTGTGTCTCCTCAGTGAGGTTTTGATGATCATCTGCCCAAGGACCTTTCACCTCATCCACTGCCCAGTGCCACTCAGCATCTCATGATCTTATCGGTGGAACAAGTGGACACTGAGAGGCTGTGCTTGGAAATTCTTTGTCTTATTCAGATCAGAATGTTATTAAATGAAGGAATTATGAATTCGTGCCTGTTACTCAAAGGTAAATGAATAGGACAGAAAGCAATAAGCAAATGGCAGGTTATATTACACTTAAAGGATTACCTGGAACCCTGATTCAAGTCCTTTGCAAATTGAAGTTCTACCAGAAGCTTCTTGAGGGAGATTTGCAATGATCTTTTGGTAGCCATTATTAGCTATTTTCTCTAGAGAATTTTTGATTTCGGCATTATTGTCAAAGGTGACTAATCCAACCATAGTTTCCTTTTCAACAATTTGAGTTAAGTAAAGTTCGGCTGCTTGATTCATTCGAATAAGACGATCTTCCTGTAAGATAAAGATGGATGGACAACTGCAGAGTCTCTTCAAAGTTTGACAGGTTAATGAATGACAAAGTCATCCATGGGCTGTAGAACATGGTAATATATTAAAATTTTTTTTAACTCTTTCATCTTATTAAAAGGTTCAAAATGTTTAAACATTAGTTACGGTTGTGAAAGTCTACAGTCTGTGCTGATTTAACCAACAGTTATCTATTTGGAAGTTTCAGCTGAAGAAATTCTTTTTTCTTTTTTCTTTTGGTTTTTTGAGACAGGGTTTCTTTGTATATCCTTGGTTGTCCTGGACTTGCTTTGTAAACAGGCTGGCCTCGAACTCACAGGGTTCTGATTGGCTCTGCCTCCCTGAGTGCTGGGATTAAAGGCGTGCGCCACCGTGCCCGGCCGAGGCAATGATTTTTTTGAAGTGCATAAGATGCACATTAGAATATATTTTTTAAAAGTAACAATGAATATCTTCAAAATGTCCATTAGTAAGGAATTATTTGAGAAGACCATAGAATATTATTGATATAATTATTAAAAATTATGTCTGTGCTCTTGATGGGATATTGCTGCTCCCAGAAGGCCTAGGTTTTATATGATAACTGCACTGACAAGTGTGGCTTACCTCTTATAAGTTGCTGACCAAAAAGGTTCCAAAAGCTCTCCAAACAACACACACACACACACACACACACACACACACACACACACACACACACACACATAATTATTGTTGCTTTTTGGTTGTTCCCCTAGAACTAGTAAGGTAACTTTGGTCGTAGGTACAGAGAAATCAAGCTGGAAAATAAGCAAGAAACATCTTCCCTGATGGATAGCGTTCATGTTGCCAGAAGGTGCTAAATAGGCCTCTGGAAATAAGTCATTAATGATCTCACTCAGTGGTGGACCTTGAGTACTACAGTGCCCACCTGTCAAACAAAATGCGTCCACCACACTGGTCAACAGGCGCACCGCTGCTATGGGTATAATCAACTGCTTTCTGATCGGATCTGAGCCCCTCTCCACAAGTGGTAATTCATGCCTTATATTGAAAAGATGGTCACGATCCTAGGGCTGGTGTGGTCATAGGCTGCAGTGGGGAAGCTACTATCGGTACATGTTACCAAATATGCACATTTTTGTACCTTCTAAATATGCTTATATCCAGAGATCCATGGTGCTCCAGGGTCTTAGCTTCTGGGACATTCACAGAAGCTTCTCTTTGCAGTGGGCAGTAGTTAGTTAACTCACAGACTCATAACTGGCCAAAGTGCTCAGAATCAATGAATTTTGAGTCAGTGGTCAGCCGTAAATGGGACATCTATATCCTGCCTTCTCCCCAGTCCAGAAAACACGGCAGGAGAGGAGGTGGAAAGAATGTGAGAGCTGTCTTCGGGCATGATATACCCACTGCACCCATGACCTGACAGCAGCTGTAGGTCCCTGAAGAAGGTCAAGTCCACCGACACCCACATACGGATGGGCGAGGGCTCAGGAGGTGCTATGGGCAGCTAATGGCTGCTGGAGGAGGAGATTCATCTTTCTTGATGGTGTAGTGGGCTTAATAACTTGTTTTTTAAATAAACGTGTTTACATAAAATTATTGCGCAGATATATGCACACATATATAGTCATGAGTATATATTTATATTTGTATGTGATCATATATGTTAGTTTACTACAACTAAACCTAAGAATAAAGTATAACCTATATTTAACTGAAACACTTAAGAACTCCAGCAGGAAGTGTCTTACCGAGCTCATGCTTCCAGATTTATCCAGTACCAGGCAGACCACTCTCCTTTTGGACTTCAGCAGAGCAAACGTAGGTCGAGGCGGCGCTTCCATCCCTGTCATGGGAGTGGCTTTACGAAAGTCATCAGATTCCTTGATTACGTCCCACGTGCTTCTGCGGTCGCACATTTTGTTTTGTAGGTTCGGGGCTTCCTTATTGTGGGTTTCTTCTGTGCAAAATTCAACCACCTGAAACAGTCAGTTTAAAACATGCTATTGTAATAATTTATAAGGGGTTCCCTCCCAAATATGAAGTTAGCTGCCTCGTGCATCCTAAACAGAATCTGCCTCCTGCCAATCCGGTTTATGTTCAGATCTTTTGCCATCCGTTCGGCAGGCTTGGGGTGGCAGCATGGCCAAGCATGCGCTTTTGGGAGGTTCTTTTAGGGTCAATCAAGTTGCGTAGGCGACGGATGCAGGATGATGGTGGCTCGCACAACTGCTTGAATTAGCATCTAGCTTTTTCTTCTAGACTTTAAGGATCTCATGTCTTGAGTTAAGTTTAAGAAAAAAGGGTTAGGGCTTGTGCTAATTCCTAATGTTCTCTTAAAACTGGCGCAGGAGAAACGCTCTTTAATAATATAGACTCCACATCTCCACAGAGAGGCCCAGAAACCTGAGGACGGACACTAACAATCTAGCTCTGATATGTAAAAACAGTATACCCGAAAATTTAATAAGAGTGCAGGGAGAAAATTAAGAAATGTAGTTATGTCTGCAAGTGGTGAACTGCATCTAATAATTCGGTCCATGAGTGTTTTATTAGTGCATGTTCTGAATGTCCTCTCGAGTCACATGATGTCATGTCTGTTTGGATGCTGACTTCTTTTGTTGTTCCAGTTTCAGCTGATCAAAGTGAAGTTCCCTCAATCAAGTGTTAAATATGTCCCCGAGGCACATCCACTTAAAACTAGGGAAGTAAGAAGGGCCAAGAGAGCCGGCCTCACAGTTAAAACACTGGCTGGTCCTGCAGAGGACCTCGATTTAATTCTCAGCACCCACATGGGGGTTCACAACTGTCTGTAACTTCTGACACCTTCTTGTATCATCCATGCACACCAGGCACACTCATGGGGCACAGTGATACACCCACTTACATAAAATACATTCATTTAAAAAATTAGAAGAAAATTTCAAGTCTCTGTTTTTACTAGAATTTTCATCATTTTTAGGTTTCTTAAGAGTTTTTAGTTTTATCAGAAACTGTAAGTCTTTATAAACATCTGTCTTGTAAATATTTGTTGCCAGCAATTTGCTTCTTCTAATTAACTGATCTTGCAGTTTGGAGATATACTATTTTGATTAGTTGTTTTGAATACTTTCATAAATTTCACGTTTTAAAGTATATTTTACCTGTATAGAAACTTTTCTTTGCATTAACACTGGGATCACAGCAAGTTAAATACCAGTAAATAAAAGCAGGCAGTGATGGCGCATACCTATAATCCCAGCACTCGGGAGGCAGAGGCAGGTGGATCTCTGTGAGTTCGAGGCCAGCCTGTTCTACAAAGTGAGTCCAGGACAGCCAGGACTACACAGAAAAACCCTGTGTCAAAAAATCAAACCAAACCAAACCAAAACCAAGCAAACAACAACAACAACAACAACAACAACAACAACGAAAACCCCGGTAAATATAGTCTTCATGGTAGCAGAAAAGACAAATAAACTATTCACCTGACAAGTGATTAATATTCAGAATTTATGTTATTTGAGGAAATAACTGAGCAGAAAAATCTACAAATAATCAGGTTGACAATGTGCAGATGATATGAAGAGACATTTTTAAGTAAAGACAGAAAGGAATGCTAGATATATAAAGCAATTCAACACTGTTGTCAAGAAGTGCAAATTATGGCCTTGGTGAGCTACCACCTTACTTTAGTTAGATGGTAATAATAAAAAAGATAAAAAATGTTGGAAAGAATCCTGGAAAGATAAACTTGCATTGTTGGTTGTGGATATAATATAGTTCACTCATTTTTAGGGCAAACTATAGGAGTACCTCCAAAAACTAAAAATAGAAATACTGTATGATCCAGAACCTTTACTGCTGGGTATATATTGGAATCAAATTATGGAAATCAGTGTGTTACTCCCATGTAGTTGTATGGCCACATTGGCCATGCTAATCAAAATATAGAAATATAAGTCAAGATGAGTGTCCACCAGTGGATGACTGCATTAATAAAATGTATGTATCCACCATGGAGTATCATAGAGTGAATGAAGTGCTATTACATGTCCCATCATTGATGATTCTTGGGGTCATTGTGCTAGTTGAAATAAGCTAGGCACGGGGAGACAAATATTTTCCTAATATGTTGAGGCTTAAAAAAAGATCTACTTGAAGTAGAATTCAATATGAGTTCACTGCCGCTGTGCAGTGGGTGAAAGGGGGAGATGAAAAGAGGTTGGTTAGTAGGTGCAACATTTATTTCACTTAGAGAGCAGGAGTAAGCTGTAGCGCTTACTCTATAGGGCGAGGGTGTATACAGGGGGGTGATCGCACTTAACCACAGTTCTGAGTTTCAAACGTAACAGATATGAGGATTTTGAACATTTATATCACAACGGCATGTGTTTGAATTGATGACTCTGATAGTTCCAGATGATTATTATACTATGGATACAACTATTGAAATAGCACACTTTATCCCATTAAATTTATTATATATCTATCAAAATTATGTGGCGTATACCTTTAATCCCAGCACTTGGGGGCAGAGGCAGGCAGATCGCTGGGAGTTCGAGACCAGCCTGGTCTACAAAGTGAGTCCAGGACTACACAGAGAAACCCTGTCCTGAAAAAACCAAAAATTAGGAAAAGGAAAGGTTGAGAAAGACACAAATACTTACTTTCCAACTATATTATGAATTTTATAATCAAATCTCTGGTTTATTTTTTATCCACCTTGTGTCAAGCACTGTTAATTCTTTGTTTATATTAACCCTTATAAACTGATAACAATGACAATGCAGATTGTATATTTTAGTTTCCAAATAAAGACGGGAGAAGAGGGGTAGAAGAGCTGGCTCAGTGTGAAGAGCGCATACTGCTCCTGCAGAGGACTCTGTTCAATTCCCAGAACCCGTGTGTGTGTGTGTGTGTGGGGGGGGGGGTCATCACGAACTGTCTGTAACTCCAGCTCCAGGGTACTAGACGCCTATGGGCTCTCCGGGCTCCCACAAACACACACATCATGTGCACATACACACAGACACAATTAAAACACCTTGAACTAGATAAGAGAAATAAATCTCTGATTTATCATTTCTCCCTCAATGACAGACAGAAAGTTTCAGAATGGGTTTCTGTACTGTGTCCACCTGATTCCCAGACACCTCTCCTTTCCCGTCAGACTTTATACAATTAAAGATACTTTAGGTCAAACTGTGTGCAGTGAACTTCCTATTATTACATCTGTCCTGTGGAGACAGTACTGCACGTATTTTATAGTACCGACATTTTATGATTGTTTCGTAAGCTTTAGTGAGAAGATAATGGAAACTTTAGAATGCAGATTAGAAAAGTAAAATGAATAAGATATAGGGAAGAATTAAAAACAAAGTTGTTACTCTAGACACGAGCTCAACAGGCATAAACAAAGGGAGGGGCCACTCTCTGGTGCTTTTTGTGTGGTTCACTGAGAAGGGTGCCTGCTACATCTGAAGCAAAGGCACAGGTTTAAAAAAAAAAAAGTACAGAGTGATTCCCAGACACATCATGACATGGACCAGAGAAAATGGCCTTGAACCAATGCTAAGAAGAATCTCTTTCCATTCTGTTTGTACATGTAAAATTAACGGAAAGCCAGCTTCCATAGTTAGTTTTCATCCAAGCAATTTTTTTTGAGAAAATAAATAGAAAGTACTTACAGAGCTGAGATTTTGCATGAACATGATGGAGTCCCTGGCTTTCTGGTCTTTGTTTGGGAAGAATTTACATTTGGGTTCATACAGTGTCCTCCTGTCATGTCGGCACGCCCTTGTCACACAGCTGTGTCCCTGACATGTTTGGACCCCATTTTTGCCAGTGATGCCAAGGGAACACCTGTGATAAAAAAACTGGATTACCTTGGTGGCGCTAGGTATTGACTCCAGGGTGGGTGGACGCTAGGCAAGCCCTCTGCCACGTCGCTGCTTCCTCAGCCACAAACTGTGTTTTAAAAAGTCCTCTGTTTTTCAGTACTGGAAGTCAAATCAACATCATAACATTTCTCTCAGTGGCAACTGCTATTGGTCAGTCTAACAAGCACTCATTTTTGATGAGAGTAGACACAGGGCTTTGCCCATCCTCACTGTGGATTTCAATAGAAACAGTGTTTTTGAGCCTTTATTATTATTTTTAATGTTTGGGTAAATGTGTATGGATGTGGAGGACTGAGGACAGCCTTGGCTCTTATCCTCACTCACTCCACTTACCTCCTTTGAGGCAGGGTCTCTCCTTGGCCTGGAACTCACCAATTAGGCTAGGCTGACTACCCAGCACCCCCCAGGAACTGTCGTTTCTCTCCCTCCCCAGGCTGGCGTCATAAGCATGCACCGCCATGCCAGCGTTTCTGTGTGAGATCTGCACCTTGTTCTCAGGTTCTCTTGCTTGTGAGGCAAGTACTATATAGACTGAGCCGGATCCCTTCCTGAGAACAACATTTTTAGTTCATATTCCATAAGCATTCATTGATTATTCATACGATCAATAAATCTATTGCCATTGATATTTTGAGCTAAAAATAGTAATTACAATATGGAAATAAGGTTATAAAGAGTAAGTCTTTAATCTTTATAGAGTGGGGTGAGTGAGTGGAGTGGGGTGAGTTAAAATTATGCTTAAAATTCTCTATTATTTCCATGTACGATGCACACCACTCTGACTTTATAGTATTCTTCGCTTTACATTTTGGCCTACGCTGAAGGAAGAAGTCATGAATCCAAGCCATTTGGACCTCGTGACAAAGGTAATTGTCAAGTCCTTGGCAGGGCATGGGAAGTACAACACGAGAAAAGGATTCTAAAGAGTTTCTGTTTATATGAAGAATTTCTCATTTTTAAACGCTGTGGTATTAGTTCACCTGCAGAGATTAGTTTTATTTCAAAGATAATGTGAATTACAGATAATATCTCCCAAGAGAGTTAGCTTTAGAGGTAGCCCCAAAGCTGAATTTACATATCATAGGACACACAGTTTCTGGCATACCACAGGGACTCAGTGACATATACTTCTTTTAATGATTGCTGTAAGGAAACTCATCGACTATTCTTCAGTTTATAAAGCACTTATTGTTTGATGATTCTTTGTTTAGTTTTGACTTTGTGCCAGGCTCAATAACAGGAGATTAAAAAAAAAAAACATAGTCCTCAAGGATCTTAAAGTCTATTGAGAGAAAAAAAATTTTCCTGGACAATTAGGCTTGGCTGATAAAGAGTGGAGAAGCCCACACACGCTTCCTGGGAGCTTTTCCCAGAATTCCCCATCTCAAATGGGAGGAGCAGAAGGAACTAGAGAGAGTTTTGTGGGCTGAAAGTAGGGGCAGGAGGCCAGCTCTGAGAGCAGCTGAACCCCAGGGGTGGAGCGGAGCAGGTGCTTTCTAGAACTCTCCTTTACCTGATAGATGCTCTTTCAAAGACTGATCGTCCTTGACATCAACTTCTATTTTTCTCAATAAGTTTTCAATATTCTAAGGATTTGTTACTTTTAATTCAAAGGCTTAAAAACCTTACACGTTTATACACAGGGTTTGGTTAGATTTTTCCCTAGAATTACATTTCTTAAAAAATCAACTTAACTCATTTATCCTCATGAGAAATATGATTTTTTTCACTCATTTGAAAATAAAATACATCCATCACAAAGCTCTCTAGCTGCTTCATTGGCTTCAGTTAAGCAGTTGTACCTTAAGAAACACTTGAAACAAGCAGAACAGGCATAGAATGGAGGTAGGAGTGGGGCTTAAGAGAAGGTAAAGGAGCTAGAAAAAACAAATGTCATGTGTTTTCTCTCTACGCAGAGCTAGTATAGAATAAGTGTGAAGAAACAACAGTGTAAGACAATATTGAAAATGTGTGTAGGCTTGAGTAGTGATTTGTTGACACCTTTGGGTTTTGCCTACTTCATTTTGCTGCAACCAATAAATGATTCTTGTCAAATTCCAGTGGGTACTGAGTTAAGTCCAAATACCCTACTATCTCCATTCCAAGGCGGGGACTCCCGGAATCAATGGAATATGTGTCAACATGTAATGGTAGTGCTTGAACAATGTGCTGACTGCCTGAACATCCAGCCACTTGACCTGTCCAGTACAGAGAGCTGAAGACCCACAGGCAAGAAGTTGTAGAGTCAGATTTGTTCACACGGGGGTACCTTGTTGCTTCCACAGTCTTCTTTCCTGACATGTAGAATGGCTTGTCGTTGTTGTACTCATCAAACACTCCCCAGCGGAGATGGGCCCACTCGTGGACAAAGACTCGGCCTGCGAGAGAGAGATTGCCACCTATGAAGATGTAGCTACAGTATTGAAATTGGTACAAAGAAGCTGATACTTTTTAATAGCTCAAAGATTTTGAATATGCTAGTTACGGTAAGTGACTCGTTTTGTGTGCGATTTTGAGTGCACGTAAAATAGGTGGACTGTAACTATCATATTTTCAGACAAAGCTATTACTTAATGCTTAATTTCCTTAAAGTCTTAGAAATCCACATTATGGTAGTGGTTTGCTTTTCCCTATTGGAGATAAGAACTCTAAAGTAGTTATTTCTACCTCGGGGTCCATAGGCAGGCAAATTCTCAGTCAGTAGGAACTTTGGAGTAAAATGGATGTACCGTCCTGGGTCCCCACATTGTCCGTATTGCAGTGTGTAGGGATCATCTCCATATTCCGTATAAGGATCAGCAACGATCACGTCCGCCTAGAACGCAGAAGAACAAACCCGTCTGATTCTAAGGGCATTAGAAACAAGAGGTTTTACACACAGGAACTGTCTCATTGGCACTGATGAAAATTGAGCCGAAGTAGAGGCTCTGTGGGTCATGTGCTTTCTGTTTATGCCCAAGAACGTGAGTACCAGCCCCAACACTCACAAGCTGGGCATGCTGACACGTGTCTGTAACGACAGTGGTGAGGTGGTAAAGACAGGCAGGCTGTTGGACATTGGTCTCCAGCCAGCATAGCCAAACTCATGACTCTCAGATTCAGTAACAGACTTAGTCTCATAAAATGAAAGTTAAAAGCAATCAGAGGAAGGCTTCCAATATTGACCTCTGTCTCTCGTGTACGCACACACACAGGCGCGCGCGCGCACACACACATGCACACACGGGGAGGTGGGGAGCATGTGTACATCCACATATGTATGCACAAACATGTGGACATATACACAAGTAGTTCACACACATACACACACACACACACACACAAACAACAAAAAGTTATATTACTAATTACTAACTTAATGATTAATAATCATCAAATCTTGTAAATATTCATTTGGAAAAGGTACAGAAACAGTTTAGGATATGACACCTACTTGGTCATATGACTCTCGTTTTGCCGTTAAGTACTCAGATTTTGACTTCCAGGTCATCGGGACTAAGATGCTTACGTTCCTGAAATAAAATCTTCGTTTGCTGGCTCTGAACAGGTAAGTAGAGGCTTGAGTTACCATTTCCTGACAAAATCAAACATGCATTGAGGTAGTAATATCAAAATAAACTGAGCATAAATGCCTAAGCCCAAACCAGGAGGCGCAAACGTGGACTCTGCTTTCTCGGATATGTTTTCACAGAATAACTGAAAAAAAGAAAAGGGACAAATATTACCAAATTTCTCTACTCTATAATCTCATTTCCACATGCCCAAAGTCAACTTTGACTTTCATTTGCCTGACAGTTAGGTAGGAGATGGAAATGGAATCTCTGGGTGAGCTCCAAAACGTGAGTAAGCGCAGAAGTCTGCGAGCAAGGTGTCTTCTGAAAATTCCACTGTTTAAACAAACGAGTTTAAACTCTGGTCATTATTGAATTTGATGTCAATTAGAATGGCTTTGGCTTTATTTTGCTATTGCCGAAGAGGAGGGTACAAATAAATGTCAGGATTATAAAAGCATATTTTTGAAAACTTTACATATGATTATGAATTGTTATCACTCTTGTCCTTCCCACCCCCAGTACCTCCCGTAACCCTCACTCTAACGATTTCACAGCCCCATCTTTAATTATCATTGTTACATATGTGTATATATTTCTATATATACAGTTGTATATATATTCGACTGAGGCGTTCTAGCCTTGCTTGGTACTAGTGATAAAGATAAGACTGGTTTGCTTCAGGTGCTGCTTGCTGTACTCCTCCAAAGTGGGCGTTCTGTGTACAGAGGGGGTGGCCCTCTGCTTCCAGTCACTATGTGGAGCTGTTGAAAAGACCCGAGGACAAAGTACACATCACACAGATGGTTTCATTACACAAATGCATTTAGGAACAAATCGGCTTTAAACATGTCCAAGGTTTTCTTTGTTTTTTTTTTTTTGTTGTTGTTTGTTTGTTTTTGTTTTTCTTTTTTCTTTTTTTCCAGACAGGATTTCTCTGTGTAGACCAGCCTGGCCTCGAACTCACAGAGATCCACCTGCCTCTGCCTCCTGAGTGCTGGGATTAAAGGTGTGCAGCACCCTTCTTTAAGGTGAGATGGATAAAGGTTTTAGGCTTTCCAAAGTTGAGCAAGTAGGAGCAGCTGGAGGAAGGTGTGAGACCACAGGCTGGGAGCCTAAGTGTACATTTGCTGTGCAGAATTTGTCAAAGCAACACCATTAAGGCAAAATATGAGAACATTTCTCCACTTGCTCTGAAGTTTATTACCTTAGCTAGTTATCATTTACTAAGATCTTGAACGTGTGTTTTATTTAATGTATAATAAAATACAATGCTAAGCAGATACTCGTTTTGGCTGTAGATAATCCGTATATATGATGAATAAGGTCAAAGCAGCTTTGGGAAACTTTAAGTAAGTGTGTGTGTGTGTGTGTGTGTGTGTGATTTAGATGCCTAGCTGAAAAGAATTATGGACATGAAAATACAGAGATAATGAAAATCTTTCTTACCTTTATGCTTTGAATGAGTCTCTCATCTTCGGGCACACTGGGGTTGATGGCGATGACCACACCCTCGTATCCATTGTTGCTCAGATGGACCATGGAGCTTTTCACGTCCTGCAGGAGAAGCAGGGAGAGGAGCAGAAGGACCTTCAGACCTGGCGCCATGGCTGCACATGCTACAGTGAGATAGTGGCTCCACAGGAAGGGTACTTATGTGTCTGCTCCACTCAGGAATTTGAACCACGACCAGAATATTTGCATACATTTGATAGAGTGAAATAGTGATATCTCTTGGGACCTTCTTAATCCCATCAAAAGACTTAGTAGGTAAGTGACGTGGGCACCGTGGTAAGTACGTTTGTTGTAGTTTCTCGACAGTGTGGAGCTGCTGCACAGTTTTGCTAATTAAGTTCTGTTTTCATGAGTTTATTTTGCAGAGCTGTAAGTCTCCCAGTGCTTAAGCGAGAGAATGATGAATTGCTGGAGCTGCCAACACTACTGGGAAAACCGGCTGCTGGACGGGAAACAGCGGCTTTTTGGCACGTTCCTATCTCCAACTGGTGACAATATTGCACTCTGCCAGTCTAGGCTTGCAGCAGCCTCACCTGGAAAACCTTCCCACATTATCTTTCTTGGAGCACTTAATGTTTCTTCAGCTTCCCTGAGTCACTGTTTTTGTATACCATCTCATTGCTTAGATTTGTCTTTACCAACATAATATATCTTCTTACTAGGTTTTATTTATTTATTTATTTATTTATTTGTTTGTTTGTTTATTTTTGGTGTTTCAGTTTTAGTGTTTATTGGAGTCCATTGCTGGCCAGACTCAGTGCAAGGTGCTCATAGGCGCCCCTCCCCACCCCCGCCCCCACACCTCACAACAGCCCTGTGAGGTAGGGCTCTTCTTGTACAGTCCAACCCGAGGGAGGCCCCGAGACCTGCCTCTGGCTCAGGCCATTGGTGTAGGCAGGACAAGGGACTCCAACTCTCACTTTCATTGTTTTAGAAAATACAAAAAAGCTTTGGCCCCAATCCACTCTACTCTTAAAAATTGAGGGGTTTTCCAACTCCCATTCTCCATCGTCTTTTTTTTTTTTTTTTTAAATTTAAGTCAGCCATTCTTTGGTTTGTTTTTGAGAAAGATCTCGTTCTGTAGGCCAGGCTGTCTGAGAAGTATATGGTCTAGGCTGACCTCAAACTCACAGCAATCCTCTTGCCTCTCCTGACTGCTGGGATTATAGGAGTGTTTAACTAGAATTTCAGATACCAAAATTTTCTCTTAACTTTGGTAAAATAACTTTTAAAAGAACCACTGGTGTGGGCCCTGGGGTGAGCAATCACTGTGTGTATTCCATTGGCTCCACTAGTGTGAGTTTCCGAGTGTGCACCTCAGAGAGCTAGAGGCCTACAAGTGGTGAGCAGATTGCCTCGCAGAGGTCAGCAGAGACTAGTCCTCTTCCCTGAGCGCTGTGGGATGCACAGGCACGTCTGTCCCAAGAGAGGAAGGAAGGCTCACTGAATCTGCCCAGCCCCATAAGGCTACTTACTGAAGGCAGAGCCCACGTCACCACACGTGGACTTTCCTGATCAAATTTTCAAGTGAGGAAACCCAGGCCGGAAGGGAGAAATGAATTCCAACACGGTTTCGGGATACTAAGTTTCAAGAGAAGACTTCTCAGCAGATGGAACTGAGCCCCAAACCCACACAGTGTACAGGTCCAAGGTCACTACCACACTTCAAGTCACACTTGGACCCAGACATTCGCTTTGGTTCTAGGAAACCCCAGCTCCCAATAGATCCACCCTGTGTGCTCCCCAGCCTGCTCCCATCTGCACTCTCGGGCTGTGCTTGGTGCACCAGGCCCCAGATAGGCTGGGGGCTCATGTTAGCAGAGTCCAGGACAGTCATGCACATGCAGTTTAAAGCTCCCACACCCAGCTCCGCCCCCGCCTCATAAACTGCACAGCTTGGCTACTCAGGCACAGCCAGCAGCCAGGTGTGGCTGTGGGTGCCCCTCATACTCCACCTGTGTGATCAGCCACACTGAGAACAGAGCAGGGGACCTCAGCAGGTCTGCCTCGTTACACAAACCAGACATAAAGAGACTAGACTAAAGGCGGCTACCTGCAGGCCCTTAGACGCCTGTTAGGGCTGCGTGAATCTGGTACCCTAACATTGTCCTCCTCATCCCTGCTCCAAAGCCACATTATGCAGAAGCAACAGTGCACACCCTTGGGTTCCACTGCTCAGCTGTTTAGAATGCAGACTTGAGGCCCTGACCTTTTCATTCTTTAGAGCTGAGAAAGGAGCTCTCAGAAAGTTGAGGCAGGGGGAACTGCCTTAAGTTCGAGACCAGCCTGGGCTATACAGTGAGATAGATCCAGGGTAGCCTGGGCTGTAGTGTGACACCAAACAACCAAAAGCAATCAGGAGTGAGGGCAGCACATCTGATGTCACTTTCCTGCACCGAACTAGAAAAAGCACATTACCCTGGGGGGGGGAGGGGGAGGTCTACTGCCACCTCCCTGGGGCCTCTCTACCTGTTGCTGCTACCTCTGGAAAGGGGAGGAGAGCCTCTGGCAGACAGCACAGCTCCAGGTCCGCAGGGACTGACTCCTGATGTAGCATCTTACACATTGTGCTTTTGGGGGGGGGGGAATAGCAGTAGATACAGACTCTCCTTTGAAAACAAAACAAAAAACCACCAAGTCAGTTATCGGGTGGGGATGATAGGGGACATAGCACTTAATGTCACAGATGAAATCACTTTCCTTGGCTCCAGGCTGCCCCTGGCACATTGCTAAGTTCATCTGCCAGAAGAGAAGGCATAGAGAGCAGAAACTGCCTCTCTCCCTCTCAAGATCCCCGTGGAGAATAAGACCCAAAACAACGGTCCTCCACGGCGGAAGTTAGTCCCAGAATGATCCAATCTGGAAAGTTTAATAAATCGGAGGGAAAATGGTCCAGGTGAGGCAGTGGGGCAAGAGCACTCCTGACAGGGGCCTTGTCCTTGTCCCTGCAGAGTCACTGCATGCACAACACTCTTCATGCGTGCCCTGGCATGAGACCTGACAACTGTGGTTCACTATAGAGTGGACACCCCACTTGATCTCCTATAATGGCTTGGCACATCACACATGCAAAGCAAGGAGACTCCACAGATTTCACCAAACAGTTAATTTTGGCAAAAAGAAAAAAAAATAATTTAAAACATTAAAAGGTGAGAGAAAATAAAAAGCTAAAATTCATAAGCAGGATTAAAGTCACTGAAGTGAAAGCAGTATATTTTCTCAACAGTATGGATTGACTATAACCACAATCTCTTTGCTTTAAAGTCTCTGCCATCCTCTCCTCAATTCAGGTCAAAGTTCATAGCAGCAATGCATGAGTCCTCTGCCAGGCCAGTGTTGTCTGTTCCTGGGCCAGAGTTCACAGGTCAGGATCAGTCAGTCAGGAGAATCATGGGAGGATGTTCACTGTCTTCATCCAGGCATGCGCCACCTACAGCACCCAGGTCATTTGTGTAGGCTTCTAAGTTGGCGTCCTGCCCCTTACCAAGTCTTGTTGGGGACGAGGGCGCATAGGCACCTCTGGCAGCTGCTGTGCCATATGCCTGTGTTGCTAAGGGGCAGTCATGAGAGGCAGAGTCTACAATTTCACTAGTCATCTCCATACTGCCGTCAAGCCTGTACTGGCGCATCAGGGCACACTTGCCGCCTTCCGGGGGGGGGGTCCAGGTTGTACATGTACAAATAGCCATCTGATGCTCCCACCAGCAGTCGTGGGATCTTTTGAATCGTGGCCCTTGAGCAGATGTTTTTGTGGCAGGCAGATGGTTGCAAAGGCCCTGCCCTGGCTGAACATTTCTGTCACTTGTGAGGGCAGGTAGCTGGTAGATGCCATAAGCATCTTCTCAAAGTAGCCAGTCCAGGTGGTGGGCTCTTCTGGAGGTTTTTCCCTCACGGCCTCAAGTTTGAAGATGTGCACAGTTTCGGTGTTGCTGGACGAGAAGAGGAAGGTGCCCTTCATGTCGAAGGCCAGGGAGCAGATGGCTCACACACGTCTTCACTCCTCTCCAGAACTCAAACAGCTTCTGTCCCTCTGGAATGGAAAACACCCGAATCACCGTCCCCTTCTCAGAAGCAGTGGCAAGCTTGGTCCCACTTGCCTCAAAAGCCAGGGCTGCTAAGGGACTGTCATGCGCTGGGATCATGTTTGGAGCTCTCGGGTTAGTGGTGTCGAAAACCTGCACCTCTCCAATGGTTGCGCTCCCTGGATATGCCAAGTAGCAGTTGTCATTGTTGATTGACAGCGCACACAAACCTGCAGGGTTTGGGGGGTGTCTCTCGGATCGTATGAAGTACCTTCATGTCCCGGATGTTGTGTATATAGAGCGACTCTTCCAGATACACGATGAGCCTCTGCCTGTTCAGCTTCACAGCCAGTACTGTGTTGGAGTAGCTGTAGTTGATTATCTCCGTTCCCTTCTTAAAGAGGCAAACCTTCAGCTTCCTGGGAGCTTTGAGGCTGACAATGGCCATCAAGCTGCTTGAGAACAGTCTCTCCACAATGCAGACATCCTCGGTGTCAGTGCATTGGTAGATCTGTTCCAGCTTATCCGCAGAAGAAAGGGAGAAAAAACTTATACCCGGTCTTACTACCAACAGCTAGGGACGCGTTATCCTGGGTGAAGTTGGCGAACAGCAGCTGGCCGGCACCGGCCTCTCTGATCTGGCTTGCCAGGTTCATGGCTGCACGCACGTGCGATGGGCTCGGACACTCTTCGCGGGAGCACTCGCAGCGCAACTCGGGCGGCCCGCTGGAGCGTGTTACACTCAGGATCTGCGCCCGGTCAGGTCGTCTACCTCTCTTTGCGCAGGGACCAACCGCCGCCTCATCCCCTCATCCCGTCCCCACTCTTGTTTATGCTCCAGAGCCCTTACTAGGTTTTAAATTCCCCTGTTAGCAAGAGATTATATTTTTCTGAGTTTAACGTCTCTCTCAGTCACAATTTTTCTAATACAAATCGAGGACAGTGAGGTCTTTTAAAAAATTTTAAAAAAGATTTATTTATTATGTATACAGTATTCTGATTGCATGTGCGCCTGCACAACAGAAGAGGGCACCAGATCTCATTATAAATGGTTGTGAGCCAACATGTGGTGGCTGGGAATTGAACTCAGGACCTCTGGAAGAGCAGACAGTGCTCTTAACCTCTGAGTCATCTCTCCAGCCTGACAGTGAGGTCTTTTAAAAGGAATGTTGTGAAGGTTAAATGGAATAACGTATGGAGCAGGTTTGGGGCTTATACTACTGCATGACACACGGAGTAGATCCTTTATTTTAAAGCCAGAAACGACAGAACAAAAGTGATGGGTTTCCTAGGTTTATCTATAGCAAGAATTTTGGTTTCTTTAAAAAAACACAGAAATACTGTAAGAATGTGTTTTTGTTTTAATCCAAGGTGTGGGATATGGGGCTCCTTCAGATTGTCCGTGGCAGTTGAGTTGCCTCTTGCTCTAGCAGGGGGCGTGGTTTTGCCAGCTGCAGATAGTTCCTTGGAATTGTGAGAATTCTTTAGGGGGCAAGTAAATGCTACAGCCCGAAGGCTTGGCTGCTGTTGATCAGTTGTTGGTTGGATGCTGTTGTCAGTCTGAAAAGAATTGCTTTTTGATTTCACTTAAAAACTACATGATATAAGAAAGAAACAGTGTATGTCATACTTGGATTTTCTGAGTTTTTTTGTTACTACATTTCTATGAAATTAAATCTTTTTTTTTTTTTTTTTTTTTTTTTTTTACTAATTCAAAAGAAGTTCTGAGGAAGCAGGGTGGAGCGATGGCTCAGCACTTAAGAGCACGTACTGCTCTTGCAAAGGACCTGGGCTTAGTTCCCAACACCCATGTCAGGCACTCCTATCCATTTGTAGCCCTAGCTCCAGCAACCCCAGTGCTTCTGATATCTTTGGGTACCTGAACTTATATGTGCATACCCCTAGACTTACACACATGCACGCAATTAACAGCAAATTAAAAAGAAATCTTAACAATGCAAAGAAACTGAAACCTATTCACTTGTCTGGAATGGAGACACTCATTTTTCTCATGAAAGAATTGTTATGGATCATTGGAAGGACTACATGAGAAAACCTAGAAAAAAACTTCAGGCAGAACCCTGCCCTTTAAAAAAACTTCATTAAACATCACACATTATCATTAATATCGTATGCTAATGTAGGTGTATTGACACAAACATTTACAAATTAAAATTTCTTTCCATGGCTTTATTTTGTAAAACTATAAACAGTCTTTCAGGGCTTACACGGGGAATGAAAACTCCTTGAGCCCGCCACCTGAGACTACGGGGAAAACCAGCTGTTGTGGCGAAACCAACAGCTTTTCTGCATGTTTCTATCTTCAGCTATTGGGAGTGTTCCAGCTTTCCAGTCCAGGCTTGGTAAAACCTTATCTGCGAACCCCTGAAACCCTCCCATCGTCTTCACTAGAAACAGTTTTTCTTTCCCTCTCCTTGAGTCACTGTTATTGTACCCCACCTGTTTATCTTGGCCTAATTTGGACAAACATAATATAGCTCCTTAATGGCTCATACATTCTTCTTCTGGCAAGAAAATTCCCCCTTACAACTTTAACCTCTCTATTTCTAATTAACTTAGCTGTAAAATGAGGACAGTAGTGTCATTCTAAAAGGAATGTTGCAAATGTTAAATAATGCCTGAGACACTTGGTATCCAATAGCAAGATCATCTCAAAAGAAAAAAAAAGGCCAAAACTAACAACAATAAATAAGTAATAAATGAAAAAAAAACCCACATGGTGCAGCATGTGACCTTCAAACACCCAGTAAATCTCTTGTTGCCTTTCACCCACACTTTTCTGTGTTTGGTGTTCCTTCCCAGCATTCTGTACAAGTACAGAACAGAGTCAATGTGGACATTGCCTCTAAAAGACTTGAAGACTTGTTTCCTGGATTAAGTTGGAATAAAACACTATTCAAAATACAGGACGGCATGAGAAAAGGTCTGCAGAGAGCTATAATGCAGCACCAGGGACCCCAGAACCAGAGAATATCTTCTCAAGGGGAGGAACACCAGGAGGCCCAAGGGAGGGTACATGCTGTGTTGCAGACAGCGCAGCCTTGGTGTTCCATCTCAGGCCGTTCAGGGTCTGCTTCATTTTCTTCTAAGTAATCCTGGCTGTCCTGGAACTCAGCATAGGTCTGCCTGCCTCAGCCTTCCGCGGGCTGGCATCAAAGGCTTGTGGCATTATACCTGCGCCTTCAGTCAATCTGAAAGTTATATATGACATGTGGTATGTATCTGAAGGATAAGTGGAGGTTAAGCTTAAAAATCATAAGGGAGCAGCTCCTTTGGTTTTTCGAGACAGGGTTTCTCTGTGTAGCCTTGGCTGTCTTGGACTCACTTTGTAGACCAGGCTGGCCTCGACCTCTGCCTGTCTTGGACTCCCGAGTGCTGGGATTAAAGATGTGCGCCACCATGCCTGGCTAAGCAGTAGTTCTTAGACGAAGATTCTATAGAAATGTGGACTGCTTTGATAGATTTTGTATGAGCACAAGATTCTCTCTTGTTTAAATATTAAGCAATGCTCGCTTGCCCGTGGGCTTTGGGTCTGGTTTGAATATTGCTTGCTTTCTCTGGAACCCAGCTTGATATTATGCTGGGAAATGAGTGTGCTGTTTCGAGTGATCACAAAGTCTTTGGCCACAGCCGATCAACTACCGTGAAGGTGGATTATCACGAGGGGCAATCTGCTTCTTCCACAGGCTCTAACTTGTGTTTGATCTGCATCAAGACCGAAGCTTCACGGGGCCCTTGCCAGAAGCCGCCACACTCAGTCTTAAGGTTTGGAGCCTCCAAAGCCACCTCCCTTTCTCCGTTGTGTAACAGAACAGATTTTTAGATACTAATATTTAGAAAACGAGTTATTCGATTTAACTCATCTCTTTCAAAGGTAGATAAAGGAAACACTCCAATTTATATATAGCAACTTTTGATTTTAATAGACTCAAATAGGAAATTTAAAACATTGAACATTTCCCTTTTTGTTACAATTTCTACAGTAGACAATGAGGATACTAAATTAATCCTAAATAAGATGGAATAAAGTGATACTGCAATTTCTAGTTTAAAATATGAATAAAGTTGCAATAAATAAAAAAAGTGTCCAGCTGGGTGTGGAAATTTTCATACTCAGGTCAGGAATGCTGGGTTCCTGTGGAGGAATAAACTTGACAGCTTGTGCGATGTTGGAGATATCGGAGGTGCGGCTGGCATCACCATTGGCCTGAATTACAAAGTAGAGCGTGGTGCCATTTCCTATTTTAAAAGTTTCTGGCTTGAATTTAAATGTTTCTTTTGAGCCAGCCTCTTTAGGGATCAGGCCAGAAGTATTCACTAAAGTAGCATTGCTAAAATCTTCTTGGAGATCCAGAGAATTCTGACTCATTCTGATGACATAGCTATGTGCTGGAAAAGAGAGACAACATGTTCATTAGAGACAAGAGGGTGTTCTCCACCACTGCACTGCGCCTGCGCGGGAGTTACAAGAAGTCCATGGGAGCTTTAGTGCCTGAGAGCCCGGATACAGTTTGTGTCTGGTTATCCCATCTCACACTCTTTATAGACAAGTATATAAACAGTTACTTTAAAATGTCCAGTTTCAAAATCACAGGAAACTTAATTCAGTATCATATACTACCAGTCCGCCACCCAGAATCCAGGTTTCCCTGAAGAAGGATATAGAAAGAGCAGAACCGAGTTTTAAATTAGAACAAGGAACACATAATGTTCATCTGCAGTAAAGACCGGAGTTACCGTATCTATCTATCTATCTATCTATCCTTCTATGTATATATGTATGTATCATCGATTTATCATCTATGTATGTATATATCTGTGTATCTATGCACGTATGTATGTATGTATCTATCATCTATCTATTGATCTATCATCTGTCTATGTATCTATCTTTGTATCTATGTTACCTATGTATGTATCTATAATCTATGTATGTTTGTATATATCTATTTATATCTATGATCTATGTATGTCTGTATATATCTTTCATATCTATCTATCATCTGTCTATCTATCTATCTCTCTCATCTATGGTGGAGCACTCCATGAAAGACAGGGGAGAACAGTTGAGGATGAGTCAAAGGGCAGAAGCCGGCTGAGCACTAACTAACTAAGTGCTCAGGACCTAGTCTGACCCCGACCAGCACTTTCATCCTATACTGTCATCTTTCTCATCTCCATTTTTAAACATGTAAAACAGAGATTTAGTCAGTTGATTAATTCAGCAAAAAGTTTTTGACTGCTGATTTTCTGATGGTGATATTTGTAAACGAGAACAAAGAAAAAGTGTTTAGAGCAATTTTGTAAGTATTTAATGAATGGGCGGCCGAAATTTTAGCTGGTGTAACTACTATTTTGTCAGAAAGGGAAAGGAGGATGCCTGCCTGAGTATTGAATTCCACATTGATTTTAGAACTCTAACAGAGGAGCGGATATAAAATAGGAATTGTGAGAATAACATAGTTGTAACTTTAGCTGTATGAAGACTTTAGTTTTTATGTAATGTTAGAGATATTTAAAATAAGTGGTAAATAACTTTGATATTTTTCTCTCCCAAGTAAACCCTTATGATTAACATTTAGTTTCTCCACTGATAAGTCTTATCCGTTCTACCATTCTTTATACAAACCTTGCTTTTCATTTAGGTGGATCTGTCTATCTATCTATCAATCTATCATCTACCTTCTATTTATTTATCATTTATCTATCATCTACCTATCAATCATCTATTTACCACCTATCAATCTATTATCTATCATCTATTTATCTATCATTCTCTGTCATCTACCTTCCAGTCATCTATCTATTTACCTTCATCTATCCATCCATCCATCCATCCATCTGAAATTATGTTGGGGGATGGTCTGATGTATTTTGATGCTAATTACTGCTTGCTGTCTCTGTGACCCACTTTTTGATTAATAAAAAGCCATCCGACCTGGGCAGGGTGGAGGAGCTAGAGGTGTGGCTAAGGGTCCCAAGAAGAAAAGAGAGGAATCCTGGGAAGAAGAAGAAAGATGGCCACCAGGAGGAGAGAGAGACCCGAGGAGGAGAGGAGGCCGCCATGGGTTAGATGGGAGAAGCACATGGCCAGCGTGGATGCAGAATCTGGCCCAGAGGAAGATCATTAGCAAGTATTTGGGATTATGGATGGAGGTAGCTTGATAGAGGTTATTGGAAACATGGCATGGGATTGGGGCAGGGATCCCATACCTGCTCCACTATGGGAAGTAGTTTAGAGGATTAATGTCTGCCCTGCCCCAGGTTAACTAAGGCTATTTTAAAATATAACAGGTGTCTGTGTCTAATTGATTGCTAGCTGGGCCTACTAATAATACGGATAATACAGATAATACTGATAATTTAAAAACAATACAATTTTCTGTTTACCTGTGTGTATTTTGTACTTAATTAATTTCTAAGAGTAAACCTTAGCATTTTCAAGCTCAATAGTAATTGAATAAAATTGGACAAAGACAGAAAAATTAGAAAATTGCCCTTGTTTGGGAAAAAAAGAATGCAAGAGAATGGCATTATTTTGTCTTCTCGTTTAATTTAAAAATAGCTAAAATTGAGACAGGCAATTTGATAAAAAAATCTGAAAAGACTGGGTTGTAATTTTAAGTTATTAAAACAGAAATAATTTGGGTCAACTTGTATGGTTTGGGGGTTTCAGTTTTTATATTTGAAAGTAAGTGAATAAAGGGCTATTGTAACCACTCTAGAAATGTTGCCCATAAATAATTCAGTAGAGAAGTTTTAGCAAATGAAAGATTTTCTTTCAGAACATTTTCAAACTCACTATCAAACTTACCTCTTCCTGTATCGAGGACCTTGCCAGGGGCCGTCCATGTAAGGTGAATATGATCGCCTATAAACTCAGCCTCCAGGTTTGAGACTTTATTGGGTGGAAACACATGAGCATGGTCACCATCAGGGGGCGCTCCAGACACAGTAAACGACCCTCCAGAGGTTAGTCTGCTGAAGTCCTCCACTGTAGCTTCTGCTGCTTCTTCTGGGACTTCTGGTCTGGGTGGATTCAGTTTAATTTGATCTACACCCCCACCAAAATAATAATGATAAACAAAAACAACAAAAAACAACAATAAACAACAACAACAACAAAATAAATTGCATCTTTCTATCTGTCATGCTTGTTCTTGTAAACTGATCTTGCAGCTACTGAGTGCTAATGTTGATTAACAGTAGATATTGAAAAGTGACAGTGTTTAGTGAAAGCAAAACATGCTTTAACAGCATTTCAAAATGGACAAGGGAACATTACATTTTAGTTAAATTATATCTTATCCCATTTTGAACAGTATTTTTAAGCTATGTCATACTTGCCTGTACATTTTTTTTTGAGGACAAGAATTGCATTCTATTCATACTTGTGCCTTGCCTCACAGAAGATGCTGAGCGAAGTGCTCTAAAGGTAAGGGGGATGCACTGAGGGGGACTCCGAACACGCAGAAATGTAATCTACGGATCCACTGGCCTTGATTTGATTTTGAAACATTCAGATGACTACAAGGAACTACATGCCTGCATCTTCTGTAGTCAGTTACGTTTTTGACGTTTGCCACATTCATTTGACCTAAACCGGACATATTCCTATTTGAATATTACTTACCATTCTCAACGTAGCCAGGTATATACAGAGACTTATTCTGTTGCTTTAAACTTTCTTTAGTGATGTTTTTTCTTGCTTGAGCATTCACTTTTAAGCTGTATCTACCATTCCCACGGTACTGTGTAAAATATCTTGAGTAGATGCCATCGTTTTTGAGTGTATCAGCACCTTGGAATTGGAATGTAAGAACTAGTCATGCAGTAAGTGAAAACGACACGTGTAACTGTGAGCACAGGTGATGTCAGCGGTGTCATAGACAAGGTGGCACCGCTTCAGGTCCATGAATCCTACAGTCACACTAATTTGCTTCAGAGCTTGGCTTGGTCACATGATAACCCCGTGACTTTGAGGTAACTCATGGTAGGCGTTCAGCCCTGTTGGGGTGCTCACTTGATTAATAATAGCTGTTCTTATTTCATAGAAGAGACTTATCAAAATAATAGAATAGAAAGACAGCAAAGTGCACGAAGACACTGACAGTGGAGATGGAGTGTATTCAGGTTCCCTCCATGGTTAAAGTAAAACTGCTCATGAACTTTAAAGATGACAAGGGGACTTACAGCTGTGCCCAGGCCTGACACATTGCAACTGGATTGCACTCACTTTGAGTTCTTAAGTGTACAGGGGAAGCAGTGAGAGAAGACCCAGAGAGAAACTTTTAAATCCCGTGGTGTTACTGCAGGCTGCCATTACCTGCCCCGCTGTCCCAGAGCTCCAGGGTGACTTGAGGTCCACCTTCAGCTTCTATAATGGCTGTGACATTGGCTCCCAGAACAGGCAAAAACCCTTGGCTGACACGCGCATAAACGATCATCGGGGTGGAGTTCTGCACTGTGCTCTGACTCATGTGCGCAGTTGCGATCACTGGGAGCCTGGTAGGACTTCTTGCTCGAGTGGTCACTGTCATGGTTAGCAACTGGGATTTGGTGTTCGTGTTGAAGAGGCTGTAAGTCCAAGTACCTGTCTGAAAAAATATTGTCTCTATGAGCTTTGATACTGTTTTCTTACTCTGTGCTTAGGCCCTATAATTACTTAGAAATGTAAAAAGGAGGAGGAAGAAGAAGAGGAAGAGGAGGATGATGAAGAGCTGATGATGACTTTTCTATTGTTGGGGATGAAGCCAGGACCTCATGCAGATTAAGCTGGCTTACTGTTGAGTTACTGCCCCAGCCTAAATGATGACTTTTAATATGTGATTTTATAAGCTAATAATGTGGGCAAGAATCATCATATAGTCTATGAATTAAGCTTGTTTCTAAGATTAATTATCTGTTACTGGCTTAGTATCAAAAATGTAGAAAATGCCTTTATTTTCTTAATATAAATTGATAATTGGTGGAAACAAAAGAATAGGCTTACCTCTGCGATGCCTGGGATTTGAAGTCGAGCAGACCGAAAATTTAGTTTATTGTCATTGAAATCTGAGGTTGCATATGTTTTTCCTCTTGGATCTTGAAGAATAATTTCTGGCTTTTTTACTGTCCAAGTGACAACAAAGAACGTGTTGTTTCCAATGGTGCTGTCCACAGGCACAGTGCCATTTATCCATTCCCTCCCTGTGACGTTCAAGGCTTTGCTCTCCAACTATTAAGACAAATAACAAACAAACAAACAAACAAATATGTAAACACCTATATGTTATGACTATGGAATTTTAAAGCCTATTTAGTTCAGTGCAATTTTCCGTTTTAATTTTTCTCAATTAAAATTATTGAGCATTAAGGACGTTTTTCAGTAAAAATAAAATGTAAGGAATAAATTAAATCATTAAAAGTAAAAATTATAAAATTATAAAGATTAAAAATAGCACTATGAGGAATAAAGGACTGCAGGAGACGAGGTGTGTATAAGCCAGAGAAAACCAAATTCAGTAGGGAAGCGTTTCTTCTGTACAACAGAGCCATTTCTAAGGAAGAGTTATTGGCTAGTGTGGTGGTTTGAACAGGAAAGGCCCCCGTAGACTCATGTGTTTGAATGCTTGGCCATCAGGAACAGCACTATTAGGAGGTGTGGCCTTGTTGGAGGATGCGTGTCACTGCATGGGTGGGCGTCGAGGTCTCCTATGCTCAAGCCGCACGCAGTGTGGCGCACAGTCTCCTGCCGCTGCCTGCGAGTCAAGATGTCGAACTCTCAGACCACCCTCCAGCTCCAGGTCTGCCTGCTTGCCGCTGTTTTTTGTACTATGATGATAATGAACTAAGCCTCTGAAACTGTAACCCAGCCCCAGTTAAATGTCGACAGGAGTTGCCCTGGTCGCGGTGTCTCTTCACAGCAATAAAACCCCAAGTAAGACTGCTAGGGAGGAATGGTTAGTAATTAGCACAGTAGGAGTTTAATTCAACAGCGGGGAGATGGCGGGTGCTGCTGACCTGCAGAGCCTGCTGAGCGATGTTGCCACTTCTAGACGAAATCCCACTGAAAGCATCAATGAGGCCGTTTATGTCTCCATCCCTGGCGTAGTAGCGAAGCCCTCCTAAAGAGGAGTTTGAAATGGGAAAAGGCTACTTACTCTCTGCTGTCGTTGATCTACTTAACAATCTGTGCAGGATCTTAGTTCCACCCCACAGAAGATGACTCTTCCCCATCTTCAGCGTTGTAGTGCCCATGTAGACTTTGATAGTTACTGAAGCCTTGCTCATATTAAGTGTAGGGAGAAGAAAGGGAAATCTAAAGAGCTTTCATTATTTTTAGATTAATCAGTCACCAAAAAGGAGTGCAAGTTATCTTAACAAGTGATGGATATGATACAATATTACAGAAATGAAATTTAAGCCAGTTCTTATAAGTTAATGGCTTACTTTCTATTTGGATCAAAACTGTGTTGATGATACTTAGATATTGACTGGTTAGAATAAAGTAAAAATTGATGAACTATAGAAAATGGATAATGGGGACATTAAAGGAAGAGCTAGATTACTTTCATGAAAGAAGCTGAGAAAGAACGAGTTGTAGAGGAGAAATGGTTGCCTACATATGCTATCCATCACACACTTCTGTAACTACTGAACAGTAGAGAGCCCAGCTGAAGACTACTGCGGTAGCCCACACAGGGCCTCCTGTGGTCGGGCTTAGAGTGTCAGCGCTTGATAGAAACACTCCGCAAATTAGAACATTATGACAGGCGGACCTGGGTCCAGGGGTCCCACTCAAACTATGGCACCAGGTAAGGACAATATGTGCAGTAAACTTTGAACCTCTACTCAGATCTAGCCAATGGACAGGACATTCTCCACAGTTGAGTGGAGAGTGGGGTCTGACTTTTACACAAACTCTGGTGCCCCATATTTGACCAAGTCCCCTGGATGGGGAGGGCTGGTAGCACTCAGAGGAAGGATAGCAGGCTACCAAGAAGAGACTTGATACCCTATGAGCATATACAGGGGGAGGAGGGCCCCTTCAGTCACAGTCATAGGGGAGGGGAGTAGGAGGAAAGTGGGAGGGAGGGAGAAATGGGAGGATACAAGGGATGGGATAACAAATGAGATGTAATATGAATAAATTAATAAAAAATATATAAAAGTAATACTCCATGTGAAATGAGTCTGAGCGGTACTCAGGACTCTTGAGCGGATCATTAATAGCCTCTAAGTCTCCATTTTCTTTTCTACAAAATTTGGATGTCTGGACATTTTCTGTGGAACTGAATGATAATTTTAAACTGAGAAGTAGTTTTGGATGCAGTTGAGATGCCATGGAGGCACAAGGTTCCGATGAGTGGTATTGGCCAAAATTAGGCGAAGAAAGAAAGATGACAGCAGATGATGACTGATAAGAGAAGCTGGCCTATGAAAGGGGGGGCAGGGAAGAGGAAGGGGGGGCAGGGAAGGGAGGAGGGAAGGCGCAGTAGGAAGAAGCAGAGGTTAATTTTAAGCCAGAGAGTTTTTGAGCAGTTTTCAGCTTATGGAGAAAGAACAAGTACAGAAGAAAAGACCACAGAATATTTTCCTGTCCAGACTCTGTTCTGCAGCGTACCTGTCATGTCTGACAGAGTCTCCAGCTCTCGGGCAGCAGAGGGTCCCAGGGCAATGGTGTGGATGACGGCACCGCTGCGATTGACCTCCTCAAAGCATAAACTTATGTTCTTATCTTCCCCGTCTGTTAGCAGTACGATCTCAGAACCAGAGGTGCTCTGCCCACTGGAGGAAATTGCCTGAAGGGGAAAAGTCACGTGAGTAATCCCAGGAGGGTAATATCTGAGTAAATGAAAATAGGAACAAACTGCTTTAGGTCTGGAAGAGTCTTTAGGCTTCTGCCTGGGAGTGAGACAAAGGAAACTTGGTGTTACCATGCCAAGCTGAGTTGGCTTATGGAAGCAGGTGTAACGCAGAGGTTTTGGAAGTTGGCGTTCTGATAGGCCTAGGCTTCTAAGGTGCACGAACTCCCACTCCTCCCACTCAGGAGCATGAATCACATGGGCACCCCAGGGAAAGCTGTGTGTGTGTGTGTGTGTGTGTGTGTGTGTGTGTGTGTGTGTGTGTGTGTATGCAGGCTCACATAGACTCTGCAGGGAAATCTGTGTGTGTGTGTGTGTGTGTGTGTGTGTGTGTGTGTGTGTGTGTGTGTGTGTGTGTCGGGGCAGGCTCATCTGGACTCTCCAGGGAAAGCTCTGTGTGTGTGTCTGTGTGTGTATGTGTCTGTGTGTGTTAAGCTGTGCCTTCAGAGTTAGTCCTGGGTTGAGAAAATGAGCACAGCCAGCATCACATGCTTCTATGGCCAAGATGTTCAGAGTGGCAGGGACCGCGTTAGGCAGGAGCGGTGAAGGAAGTGGCTTTCGGTTTTGTTACTTAATATCTGAGTATAAATAGCCTGATGTGGATTTATTAATACACAGTCGGCTACAGCACTCAGCAAGTGTTCCTATCTTTTTAGTTTACAATTGTAACATCATTAAACTTCCGCCTGTGTTCACTGCACTTGGTCCTTTGCTGTCTCAGGAGCATTTTGAGATCTGTGATTTTAAACGACAGTTTAGTTTGATGAACCAGGGCTTTCCTGACCCACAATATTAAATGTTACTAACGCCCTTCTTTCACACTTTGCTCAGTGGTGTTATTTTCTACTCAGGAATTCAGACAGTGGCTCCCCAGTCAGATCTTGATGGCTACTTGATTTCCTCTAACATCCTAGTGGGACTTCATCCTTCCATGGCACATCAGGTGACAGCTGGATACAGAAGGGGGTATGGGGAGTAGGACAGGCTGCTTTTTATGTCTTCACAGATTGTCTTGGTCAGGTTAGAATATTATTACATGAGGAATCCATGAACTCACGACTGCTGCTGAAAATTTAAAAAGTGGTGACAGTAACTAATTTTCTTTTTTAACCTGGAATCCTTTTCTGAGTCCATTGCAAATTGAAGTTCCACCACCAGCGTGTTGAGGCAGCTTTGCACTGATCTCTAGATAGGAGCTGTCATCGATCATCCTTGTTAGATTATTTTGGATTGTAGCAGTGCTGTCAAATGTGACCATGCCAACCAAGGATTCCTTTTCAATAATTTGATGTAAGTACAGCTCTGCTGCTTGATTCATTAGAATGAGACGAATGACAGGGTCTCCCTGTTTAAAAAAATTATAAATCAATCAACCTATCAATCTATCAATCAATCTATCTATCTATCTATCTATCTATCTATCTATTTATGAACAACTCTGGGGTCTCTTTAAACCTTGTCAGATTAGTGAAAGACAAAGATCACAAAGGCCATAGATCTCGACAATAATTCAGTGGTATATTTTAAGGTTTAGTTTTTTCATTTCATTAAAAAATTAAATAAAAAAATCAGTTTGGAGTGTTGAGAATTAGCTCAGCAATCAAGCATTGTTTTTGTTCTTGCAGAGGATTTAAGTTCAGTTCTCAGAACCCAGATGTGGTTCACAACTGTCTGGACCTACATTTCCAAAGGATCTGATGTCTTCTTGTGGCCTTTGCAGGCATGAGACGAGACACACACTTCATGCGATGCACTTATACACATGAAATAAAATAAATAAACCTTAAAACAGCTAACTATTATGTTTTTAAAAGTCTTATCTTTTATAACAATCTATTCAGTAACTTCTGTAAATGAAATATTCTATAAAATGTATTTTTAAGTAAATACCAAGTAGAAAGTATCAAAGGTGTCCATCTATAGGGAATTGACTAAATTATGGTATGTACATATGATATAATTATTAAATGTAACATAATTATTTTTTCTTTTTTCCATTTTTTTTATTGAACATAGATTCTTTTCTCCTACACTATCTCGTGATTGTAGTTTCCCCTCCCAGTCCCTACCCTCCCTACCCTCCTATCTCCTCCCCTCTAGATCCGCTCCCTTTCTGTATCTCATTAGAAAAGAACAGGCTTCAAAGAGATAATAAGAGGAAGCAAAAATTATCATATTGGAGTCCACATGGCAACCCAACAGGAGAAATAAGAGCCACTAGAGCAGGAGGCACAGGAGCCAGAGACCCCTCATTCTAATTGTCAGGAGCCGGATAGAAACACTAAGCTAGCCAGGCAGTGGGGGCGCACGCCTTTAATCCCAGCACCTGGGAGACAGAGGCAGGTGGATCTCTGTGAGTTTGCAGCCAGCCTGGTCTACAAAGTAAGTCCAGGACAGCCAGGACTAAAAGAGGAACCCTGTCTTAAAAAAACCAAAACCACCCTCAAGAAAACCTGAAAACCAAACAAATAAACATATAAATACTAAGCTAATAGCTATAATAAAAGTGCAGAGGACGTGGTGCTGGCCCATGCAGGTTCTGGGCTTGCTGTTTCAGGAAACATAACCCAATTATTAACATGTTTCACAGACTCCTTTTTCCACATGGGGAGTTTTAAAGGCATATTATATAAAAGATCAGATTATAAAACATACAAAATATAATTACATTTTTGAAGAAAAGTAAACATTAAGAATAAGAATGAAGCAATATATACAATGATAATTTTAAAAAATTCTTTTCCTTACTCTTTTTTGAGATGAGATCTTGCTAGGTTTCCCAGGCTGGCCTAAAACTGATGGTAAGGAGGGATTTTTCTAGGCCCTACCACATGAGTAGCTAAGATTATAGGCGGGCACCATTGTACCTGACTAAACTTTTCTTGTGCCTGTGCAGTTAAAATCGTCCTAGTGAGAACTAAAAGTTATGGGATAAAAAGTATCTATAATCTTATAACCTCACTTAAACTATTATTTTTATTTTACTGTTTTGTTAGCATAAAACTTATGTGTTTGTTAGAGCTAAAAAATAAATTATAATTCTATATTTAACTGAAATACTTAAGAACTCCAGCAGGAAGTGTCTTACCGAGCTCATGCTTCCAGATTTATCCAGCACCAGGCAGACCACTCGCCTTTTGGACTTCAGCAGAGCAAACGTAGGTCGAGGCGGCGCTTCCGTCCCTGCCATGGGAGAGGCTTTATGAAAGTCATCAGATTCCTTGATTACGTCCCACGTGCTTCTGCGGTTGCACATTTTGTTTTGTAGGTTTGGGGCTTCCTTATTGTGGGTTTCTTCTGTGCAAAATTCAACCACCTGAAACAAAGTCAGTTTAAAACGTGCTATTGTAGTAATTTATAAGGGGTCCCAACCCAAATATGAGGCTAGCTGCAGCATGCATGCTAAACAGGATCTGTCTCCTGACAAGAATCACTTTATAATCAAGTGTTTGGACATCCGTTGTACATGCTTGGAGTGAAAATGAGCAATGCTGTCAATACACACAGCCAGGGCTTTGGGGAGGTTTTAAAGACGTCAGGGAAGCATGGTGGCTGCCCATGTGACCGAGTAACTTAGCTCCTCGCTTCCTCATGGATGTTTTGGAGGACCTCCCATCCTGAGCTAAATTCAAGAGAATGGGTTCTGGTAATTTCTGTCCCTAAAAGTGGACTGGGAGAGATGCTGCCTTTCACTGTCCTCTACATCTGCACAGAGCCTTGAAGACAGACACTAACTATCTAGCTTGCTATTAATGTCCACGAATTTTGACACATATAAACAATACCCTTGAAAGATAATAAAAGTGTAAGAGATTTTGTTATTTCTCTAAGTGATGAATTGTATCTAATAATTCTGTCAGTGGGTATTTTATTAGTATAAACTCCAAAAATCCTCCAGGTTTTGAAAACCAGGAGAAAGAAGGGAGAGTGTCCTTATAAACTAGCACGGTGTCCAGGACAGAAACACCCTACAGTAAGCTTGCAGAAATGATTGATTTTTCATCATCAGTGTTATTTCATTATTTTAGTGCCCCACCCCCATGTCTGCAGATCTAAGCTCAGACTCAGAACTGCCTCGTGACCTCTAAATCTCTCACATTTACTTTGTAAGAGCAGGCTTGGTTTCTGACAAGGCTCGGACTCAACTCTCCCAAATGGGGCTCTATTCAAATCATCTGTCGATACCCATCAAGCTATGCATCCATACCATTGTCTTTGTGAACATTCGTTCTTATATGGGTTCTGTGGAGACAGGGCCATCTGCATTTTCCACATCTTAGCATTTTATGATGGTTTGGTAAGCTTTGGTGAGAAGATAGCGGAAAACCTATAACGTTACCTGAAATTTCCATTGTAGATTCCCTTAGGCCGGTGGTAATGAGTAACCACTTGGGAGAGGAATTAGCATGAGGGTGTTATTCTACACACGACTCTAGTAGACACCAGCGAGGGAAGGATTCTAAGAGGTTATGTGACTCAACTAAGAAGCGTTAAGTGCTACATCTGAAGATAACGAACAGTTAATAAGAAGACATGTCCGGACGTTGTCTGCACAAAATAAGCTTGATCAGTTGGAAGGGGCCGTTTTCTTTCCCTCTGTGGATTACACATAGCATCATGGAAATCAGCCCCATTGATCAACTCTTAGCAAGGATTCCCTTGTGAGAAACATGGCAAGCACTTACAGAAGGGAGACTCTGCATGAACATGATGGAGTCCCTGGCTGACTGGGATTTGTGTGGGATGAATGTGCATTTGGGTTCGTACAGCCCTGTCTTCACATCTCGCCGGCACTTCCTTGTCACACAGCTGCCCCCTTGACATTCACGGACCACGTTTGTGCCAGTGATGCCAGGGGAACATCTATGGTAAAAGTCAAATGAAATGATTCTATCAGTTGACAAAAAGGGCTTGAGTAGATCTACCCCCCACATTGTGCTTGACCTGTCCAGTACAGAGAGCTGAAGACCCACAGGCAAGAAGTTGTAGAGTCAGATTTGTTCACACGGGGCTACCTTGTTGCTTCCACAGTCTTCTTTCCTGACATGTAGAATGGCTTGTCGCTGTTGTACTCGTCAAATACGCCCCAGCGGAGATGGGCCCACTCGTGGACAAAGACTCGGCCTGCGAGAGAGAGATTGCCACCTATGAGGCTGTAGCTAAAATAATTTAATATGGTTTCCCTCTACTTTAAAGTTCTTGCACATCTGCTTGTCTGAGCTAGACAACTCTAGAAATCAATATTTTTTCATTAGCTCAAAAAAGATAAAATGGGCCGGGTAGTGGTGGCCCACACCTTTAATCCCAGCACTCGGAAGGCAGAGGCGGGCAGAGCTCTGTGAGTTCGAGGCCAGCCTGATCTACGAAGTGAATCCAGGACAGCCAGGGCTACACAGAAAACAAAACAAACAAACAAACAAAAAACAAAAAACAATGAAATGGAATGAAACCAACACGTAGCTCATTTAACTATTAAACTTGCATACACAACAGGTTGATTATAATTAGCATATTTCTAAATTAAGCTATTAATGGTTATTTTTCTTTTCTAAGTTTTATAAATCCACATTAATGCTCATGGTTTGCTTTTCCTTAGTGAAAATAAGAGGTATAAAACAGATATTTTTACCTCTGGGTCCATAGACAGCCAAATTATCAGTCAGTAGGAACTTTGGAGTAAAATGGATGTACTGTCCTGGGTCCCCACATTGTCCATATTGCAGTGTGTAGGGATCATCTCCATATTTCAGATAAGGATCAGCAACGATCACGTCCGCCTAGAATGCAGAAGAACAAACCCGTCTGATTCTAAGGGTGTTAGAAACAAAGACTGTCTCACTGGCCTGATGAAGGCTGTAGTACTAGTTTCATTCCCAACATGATTGTCATTTACCAGAAGGTACCAAAGTATTCATCTGTAAAAGGCACAGGAAGCAGCTTGGGAGATGGAGGTGACACTTACTTGGCCATAGGATTCTAGTTTTGGCGTTAAGTACTCGGATTTTGACTTCCACGTCACTGGGACTAAAATGCTTATGTTCCTGAAATAAAACCTTCTTTTGCTGGCTTCAAACAGGTAAGCAGAGGCTTTGGTTACCATTTCCTGAGAAAATCAAAGATGCATTGAGGTAACAACGTCACACAACAAAATTAGAATTAAAGAATCCATTACACAAATTGGAAGCAAGTCAAAGCTCCTTTCCCCTCTGAAAGAATAATTTTACAAGGTTTCTTCAATCTCTAAGCTTCTCAAACTCAGGTGTGTTTTTACCTATAGACTCATGGAGCCAGCAGTATAGGTTGAAGGTCAGAACGAAGGTGCTGGGTCAGTTATAAAAGTAATTAATATTGGAAGTCTGTGGGAGATGCTCAGAAAATGAGACGAAGGGTTAAGAGTGTAACTTAACAGTCAGCAACCTAGCTTATAGTGGAAGGGGAGGAGTTTAAAAAAAAACGCATAAAGGTCAATATTGTTGGCTCCTGGAGCTGACCAGGCCAGCCAATGTGCACGGCACTGGGCATTCTCAGCTGGACATGCAGAAACTGTAGTATTCTTGATGCAGCTTGGTGTGCCAATGAGTAGTAAATTGAAGGCAGGATGCACCTACGATGGAGAGAAACTTGTGACAGTCCAGAAACAGTCTATCAGATGCTTTGGGCCAGCTGGCTGAAGACTGGATGCCCTGACAATGGAATGGGACCTTGTGAATATCTAGACAGTCAGCTCTCTGTCCTGTCAATACTTTTGGAAGTTGCTTGCCTGCCCGTCCTTCATATTAGATAGTTTTTCCTTCTGGGGTCTTTGATGAGGTTGAAGACTAGATAGCCACAGTATTAATATAAGTTTAGTTAAAAATTTTTAGACATTAGGATAAGAATCAGTAGCGTAGGATAGTGGAATAATTTCTTAAAAATTGTTAACTACAAATGGACTGACTGGTCCTTGTAAATGTTGACTTAATGGATAATTCTTATTTTGTTGTATATAGCTTATTTTATTAAATAGAAAGGGGGAGATGAAGGAGAGATAAACCTGTTTTTTAGGATCCCAAGTGTGGGATTGGAATGGTCTTGTGAGAGAACAGGTGAGGTTAATTCATTAGAAGACCAACCACCTCGTGCGGGAACTTGATCGTTGTCAGCTGAAAAGATCCCGTGAACAGACTCTGGGAAAAGAGATATAAATGAGCTGAAAACAGGAGGCGGGGCTTTTTGGAGACTTGGGATAGTTTTGGCTGTTCATCACTGCACTTTGAGACGCTCCTAGAGAGAACCCCCTCGAGGGAAGGCTACGGGGCTCTGGCCCCTGCTGAGGCTCTGGGTTCTGGTTACTCCAGGTTCCAGCAGAAGAAATCCTGCTGATTATGCCAGGTGAATCACTCCTTGGAACTGACATCCGTACGGTTTTATTATTGTGTTCCTTAATCTTCTTTTCCTAATGGTTGGGTTAATCGGGTTATAAGTGACGTACGCCCGGTTAATAAGTTGTAATAAAATATATTGGTTAAGAAAATTGAGCCTACAGTAAATAGGAAGCTGGCGGTCTCCTCACGTTGCTGCTTCTCTTGGCCTGGATAAGATTATAAAAGTCCTAGGTAAAGATGAGCAAGCGAATGCTGTCAGTGAAGATGGCTGCCCTCCCTCTTTTGTGCAGCTTTGGTAAACAAGCGTGAGACAGATCTCTGTCATGCTGTTAGGAGGCGGGGCTGATCCAGATGCACATGCTAAACACCATCATGAGAACAGCAATGAATCCACCGTAGCAGCCTCAGCAGAGAGCAACTGAAGCTAATTCATGCTTTTCTGCACTAGAAAGCATCCGCAAGTGCACAAGACATACTTAAGCCCGTGATGAGGACAGGGTGGAGGAAGCAAGGTGGCTGATGACCCAAGGAGCAAGTGCATATACTGAGAAAAGACACCCCTGCAATTGGACGAAGGCAGCCCAGGTTAGTCCTCAGGAGAGTGGTGGAAAGTTAAGCTACTTGGGTTTATTCTTTATGTTTTGTTTTCCCTAGTGTTCTGGGAGCTAATATATTGCACACAGAATGTTTTGCACAAATGACAATTTTTTTTTTTGACTTTCTGAACCTTATAGTCTTAAGCCCCTGGTTACATAACTTGCAAGTTTAAACTTTGGTATATTGTTATACTTGGTGTTAACTTTGTCTTTAGTGAATACACTATATATAGAGAAGAGATAACTCAAAATAAATGTAGTAAAAATTTCTAATTAACATCAAGTGTAATAAGACGGTTTTATCACGTGGTAGAAATAAAACTGTGAAGGGCTGACTGACTTCAGTTTTGTCATGTGTTTTATGACTATCAATCATGTCATTTCTCCATTATATAAGAGTTGGAGTCCTTGCTCCTTGTCCTATCTTACTGATAAGCTGAAGATCTAAGGATACAGTACATGCTAAAGTGCTATATGCTGAAGTCTTTTCTTATCCCGGTACAAGTGAAATTAGGAACAAATTAACTTTAAAAAATATGTAATGTTTTCTTTAAGGTAACATGGGTAAAGGTTTTAGGCTTTCCAAAGTTGAGCAAGTAGGAGCAGCTGGAGGAAGGTGTGAGACCACAGGCTGGGAGCCTAAATGTACATTTTCTGTATAGAATTTGTCAAAGCAACACCATTAAGACAAAATATGAGAACATTTCTCCACTTGCTCTGAAGTTTATTGCCTTAGCTAGTTATCATTTACTAAGATCTTGAACATGTGTTTTATTTAATGTATAATAAAATATAATGCTAAACATATACTCATTTTGAATGTAGATAATCTGTATATGTGATGAATAAGGTCAAAGCAGCTTTGGGAAACTTTAAGTAAGTGTGTGTGTGTGTGTGTGTGTGTGTGTGTGTGTGTGTGTGTGTGTATGTGTGTGTGATTTAGATGCCTAGCTGAAAAGAATTATGGACATGAAAATACGGAGATAATGAAAATCCTTCTTACCTTTATGCTTTGAATGAGTCTCTCATCTTCGGGCACACTGGGGTTGATGGCGACGACCACACCCTCGTATCCATTGTTGCTCAGATGGACCATGGAGCTTTTCACATCCTGCAGGAGAAGCAGGGAGAGGAGCAGAAGGACCTTCAGACCAGGGGCCATGGCTGCACATGCTACAGTGAGATAGTGGCTCCACAGGAAGGGTACTTATGTGTCTGCTCCACTCAGGAATTTGAACCATGACCAGAATATTTGCATACATTTGATAGAGTGAAATAGTGATATCTTGGTGACCTTCCTTATTGCATTCATTCTACAGACTTAGGGGCTAAATGTCAATGGGGATTATGTAAATACATTCATTATTAAGACAGCCAAGGCCACAAGCATTTATTAGAGTGACCTATCCTTTTGGGTTCTTTGTCAAGTCATCCTCATAGTTGTGGGTATTCATCATCGCCATCACCTTTATCATAACCACCACCACCGTCATCATCCTGTAGCACTGGAGGGCTGAGGCTCCAGGGTCTGTTTATAGGGAGAGGTAAGCAACTGAGGGAGGAAAAAAAAGCACCAGGAAAGCGCAGATGAAAAGGCTTGTAAAAGCAAACAATAAATAGGATTAAAGTGGGAGTGGCAGTGATTTATGACTTTATGTTCATTCTTGAGATGGGCATGAGAGAAGCACAGTGCTTCAAAAACAGCTGCGGATCAAGTGGAGATTTTCTCCTATTACCGTCTGCGATAGCTACTTGTTTGCTTGAGCTTTCAAATGGTATTGATCGTTCCAAGACCTTTTGTAACTTGAGAACTTAATATACTTTATCTAAGGATTTTTTAAAATTGAATAAAGTGTCTCATAGCTTGGAACAGTTGTACAATGTCACTATGAGTTGGCTCCGGAGTAGGCTGAATGTGAGTCTGACTCCTTTTAGTCCTGGTCACTTCATAGTCACGCATTTCTTTGTTAGGGTTGTGTAAGTCTTTTTAAAGCTTTGTCTTTTCTGAAACATTTGAATTATGATGAGAGGTTAGAAATGCTAAATGAATTAATCCATGAAAAACACTCCTGGCAAGTGGCCTGGCTCCTAATAAACCTCAGTAAATAGGACATATTACATGTTACAGGGTATTTTGCTAGCCAGCGTCTCTGTTTTTATGAGTAAAATTTGTAAACTGTAAATATGGCTTTGTAGGGCTTAAATAGGGTAATGAGGAACTGTGGGTGTCAGGATGGAAACTCTAGCTTCTTGGGGCACAGTTATCTTTAACTATTGCATTATCCTTGCTAGTCCAGCTAAGATATGGAGTCATCCTGAAAATCTTAAGAAATATCTTTTGTTTTTCTTTTGAACCTGCTTGAATCACTGGAATTGTGTACTAGCAGCACTGTTTCTGTTCTTTGACAGACACGGTGTTTTCCCTTACTAGGGTGTAAACTGGCTTGGAGGGAAGAGATTTCTTTGAGTCTCTCAGCCTCAGTTTTCTTGCCTGTAAAGTGAGAACAGTATCACCTGCAAAAGGAATTCTGTGAGGTTGACTCGGACAACGCATGAAGCTGGGTTTGGTGGCTGGCACTTCTGCCTTATGGAGTTAGACCCTGGTGAGAGCAAGCAAACAAATAAAATGATAAAAGAAAAAAAAATTCCACGAAAGACTTGGTCATACTATCCTGACCTCAATAAACTAATGTTTGTTACTCGATTTTCCTTATTCTTTTAAATTCATGTGAAAAAAAAAAGTGAATGCTTTATGTGCCTTATCCAGTGCTCTGTCTTCCAGTACAGAAATGAGAAAACTCTGGCACTGTCTCCAAAGAGCTCAAAGCCTTGTTGCATGGCTTGTATTGGACTAGGTGCAGGCTCAAACACCAGACAGAAGGGATATTGCTTAGCACAAGGAAGCCAGATCGAGAGTGGCTTCTCACGACGATGAAAGGAAGCACGAAAGCACTTGGGGTTGGGCGCAAAATGAAAGCACTGAGAAGCCATGCCACCTAGGTTATAGTTTCAGAAAGGAGCTTTGTTCTTTAAACTTGGGCCATTAACCCATAGTCTATACACTGAAAAAAAAATAGGACATAAGCTATTTTTTCAAAAAGCTGGCTAGGAAGGAACTCATTTTGGGGGAGTTTGTTTGTGTTATAAACAATAGTTGTCAGCAGAGGAATCAAGAGAATGTGGAATGCTGTACCTGACTTTGTATGGGACAAATAACTTGTATTTCGTTTAACTCTCAGGCTGTAGGATGGAATTTTCAAAGGCAGGTTTGACTTAAAAACTTAAGTTTAGGATTCTTTCCATACTTAATTACTATATTTTGATAAATGCAGGGCAGAATATCTTCCCCTTCCATTTCCAAATGGATCTGAAATCAAAATAGAAAGCAATAACGGCCATATTGTCAGAAAATTCTAAAACCATCATTTCTCCATTTCTTTAAGTAGTCTTTATTAAAATGATTTCTGTGTTCTTTTTTTCCTGCCTCTTCCTCAAAGATTTCTCCATGAAAAGTCTAAGTATTGAATAGCAGTAAACTCTCCCTCCCGTCTTCCCTTCTACCCTCTGTCCCTCCCTAACCTCATTCATTCTTTTATGTGACAAGCCTCCTATAGCCTGGGCGGATCTCTGAGTTGCTATGTATCCCAGGCTGCCTTTGAATTCCTGATGCTCCTGACTCTTCCCAAGGGATGGAATTACGGGTGTGCACACCTGGCCTCTCCATCTTTCAAAGAGGCAAGTAAAAATGATTACAAAGCAATGCCAGCCTTTGTAAGGTGAGCTCTAGTCTTTGTGATGTGAAGTCTAAAGAAGGAGATATTACTGTGTCAGCCATGAGTATGGCACAGAGATCCAGTCCTTTGTGAGGCAACCCCCACACCACACACGGGCACACATGGCTCCAGCACCATTGTTCTCAGTTGCCATAGTTAACTCCTTTTTTTTTTTTCAAGACAGGGTTTCTCTGTGTATCCTTGACTGTCCTGGACTTGCTTTGTAGACCAGAATGGCCTCAAACACACAGCGATATGCTTGCCTCTGCCTCCCAAGTGCTGAGATTAAAGGCGTGCGCCATCATGCCTGGCTAACTCCCTTTCTTATTGTCTTGGGATCACCTTTTCCACAACCAAGAATGCAATGAATTTGGCATCTTAGGAGCAGACATCTCCTAAGTCTGTGCATTAATTATGTTTTCCTCCTTTGCTATTTCCTTTATGCCACCATCGTTGGAGCATTATTGCTATTGTTATTATTATTATTATTATTATTATTATTATTATTATTATTATTTATTATTATTATCATCATCATCATCATTACTATTACTGTTTGCTGCCAATTGTCATGAATTCAAGGATATTCTTTTAATGATTATTAGCAAGTTTACTCATTCACTCAACTTAATGGACACTTACAGTGTAGCAGACACATTTCTACACAAGGCATACAACATGCAGTTACATTCTTCATCTTCTTCAAGTACTTATGGTCCTGTGTGGGGTCTTGGCCACTGATAATTATTCTGATTGTTTTTCCATTCATCCTTAAAAGACAATTGAATTTTATTTTTATCAAGGGAACACTCTACAGTACAAATGACTACTGTGGTTTTTATAGTCAACGTTATCTGAAACCAACTCACTAACTTTTACATTCAGTGTCAAGTGTTATACCCTGTAAGTTGCCTTTAGCGATTTATATTTCATAAAGTATCTTGCCCAGACATCTTCAACTCTAATATGACTCAAAAGAAAGTTGCTGCTAGCCCAAGCTCACTGGTAAACCTAGCTTATCCTGGGATCTTGCTCCTCAAAATGCAGTTTGGTTGTTCACTGAAGGTCTCCAAGATCCTATCTGAGGAGCTGCAAAGTTAAGGCTAGCTTGAGAATCATGACGTTATTTGTGGCTGGGGATATAGCACCGTGGGCAGAAGGATCAGCGGGCAGAGGTCATTCTCTGCTATGCCGTTGGGACAGATGGGGTCCTGCCTTAAAATGTCATTGACACTGAGTATTTGCCATTTGATAATGATACAGGAGTGTGGAGTAGAAAATGTTGACAAATCACTACAAGGCTAAGCAGTGGTAGTAAACTGCACTGAAGGGTATTGTTAACTGACAGGTACTTAAATATAAAATAATGCCATTTGCACATAAGAAAGGCATGATGGTGTAATAACAGTCAGTTTTATTAGACCGATTACTTTGATGTCCTATGTGAGCAAGTGGCATGTGATGTCTGAGCTAAGGAAAACCGCCTGGTTAGGGGAGCGAGCTAAGTGAATCACATTCCCCCCCTAAGCTCGCCACTTCTACCTAAGAGAACTATTGACAAGCTGGTTGTGACTTCTCAGACTGGGCTTCCTGGTTAATATTGTCTCAACCATGGACTTAGAGGAAATCACAATGGATTTTTATGACGGTGAAGTTTGATCTTGTCAAAATTATAATTGGTTTGGGGAGATGGCTTAGAGGATAAAATTCTTGCCATGCAAGCGTGAGGACCTGGGTTCATACCCCCAGGACTGTAAAAGTGGGGTGCGACTGTCTGTCTCTAGCCCTGGCAGGAGATGGTGCCCCGGGGCTATGGCCAGTCAGTCCAGTTGTAAGCATGAGTGACAATTTCAGTTGGACACTGTGTGTCAAATATATGGTGGACAGGGACAGAGAGACACTTGAAGTAGACCTCTGGCCTCGACATGTCATGCACAAGCAAGTGCAATGGCACACACATGCGAATACACACATGTACAAATAAAGATATGTATCCTTTTTTTTTTGTCATTTTAAGTATGATATACTCTAAACATTTAAGACCTCTCTGATACAATTGGTGAGTTCATTAAATTTTTGATAGTGTATATTTAAAAATATCAATCTTTGGAAAACTACGTCTCTCATGGAAGCAATATTTTCACATAACCAAAGCACTGATATTTTTAAAATCTTGCAAATAAATGATTCATTCAAATTTCAGGGTGGACCGATGAATATTCATCTAATGGATTATAACTTAATCAATTTTTGTCATTTCTAAATCAGTGAAAGTTTGAAATGTCCCTTTCTTCTTTTCTGCTTTAGAATACGAACTCTAATCATTGTGCACCGACTGTGTCAAAAGTGCATTTATCAAAACATTTTCACACATGTATGTGAGATACTAAGTCCATATTAGTCCTGTTACCCACAGTGACCTCACTCCTCCACTGCTGCTCCCACTTCTGTCCTCTATAGACCCTGTTGTGCTTTCATACACTAATCCTTTGGTTCCAGGTATGTGATACTTGTCTTTCTGAGTCTGGCTTGTTTTGCTTAACATGATGGTCTCTAATTCTATCGATTTTCCCCAAAGTGGCATGACTTCATCACTTCTTTCTTTCTTCTTTTTCCTTTTTTTTTTTTTAAATATTTTTGTTACTTCTTTATTTTTTTAATGGTCTAGTAATATTCTACAATGTCTCCTTTTCTTTATGCACTCACCTGCTATCTGGTGACTCACCTGGACATGTGCGTCTAAAGTCTTATCAGCGCCAATGTATTAGTTACAGGTTTGCAACCCTTTGACCAAAACACCTGGGAAACAAAGGAGGAGAGAGTCACCCTGGCCCACGTTTTTTGGGGCTTAGTGTATGATGCTTTGCCCATGTCCTGGAGCAGAACTTCATGTGCATGTTGGGGGTTGGGGAGGCAGGCGAAAAGCAGAGAGGAGATAGGAAGAGGCCAGAACTGTAGCCTCCGAGACTTCTCCTGCTAGGCTCAACTTCCAGACTTTTCCAGAACATTACAAAATAATGTTAACAGCTGGGGATCTAGGCTTTACTACTTCCTGAGCCCAAAGAGGAAGCATTTCATATTCAAACCATAACAATGTAAATTAAAATGTGAAAATAGGCCACCCGAATTTTGGGGATAACTATCCATTAAAATTCACCAAAATAACTATTGCTAAACTGCATATTTTGTTTGCATTGTAGATACGTACTCCTCAGTAGCCAGGAAACTTGTTACACTTGTTAGTCATTTCATGGACGACATAGGAATAGCTTTATTTGAACAGAATAAATATAAAAGGTAAGGGAAGTGTGCACCATTGAATTATTTCTGCTCAGTGTGAATCAGTGGTTGAGCTCTATGGGGCTGGAGACATAATTAAGTGATTAAAAGCATTTGCTGTTCTTCCAGAGGCTCCCACGGACGGTCTCCCACGGACGGTCTCCCACGGACAGTTCCCAGCTCCCACCTTGAGGGTGGCAGCTGTGTGTAACTCCAGTTTCAGGGAATCTGATGCCTTTATCTCTGCATCCAGGGACCCATGCACAGATTACTCGTGCGTGCGTACACACACACACACACACACACACACACGAGAGCACACATCAAATAAACACATCTCTAGAAAAATATTCTGTCGGGCAAGTTTCAGCTCTGGGCAGTTTGAGTTCATATCTAGTGTCAACTATTTTTTCTTTTCTTTTCTTTTCTTTTCTTTCTTTCTTTCTTTCTTTCTTTCTTTCTTTCTTTCTTTCTTCTTCACTTTACAGCCTGTTTGCAGCCCCCTCCCTCCTCTCCTTCCAGTCTCACCCTCACACCCTTTTGTCCCATCCCCCCATCTCATTCTCCTCAGAGAATGGGAGGCCCCTATGGGTACCAACCCACCCTGGTTCATCAAAGCAGAACTAAGCGCATCCTCTCCCACTGACACCAGGCAAGGCAGTCCAACTATGGGAACGGAATCCAAAGGTGGCAACAGAGTCAGAGATGGCCTGTGTTCCAGTTGTTAGGGGACCCACATAAAGAACAAGCTGCATACCTGTTACATGTGTGTAGTGGGCCTAGGTCCAGCCCACGCATGCTCTTTGGCTGGGCCCAGGTTAGTTGACTCTCCAGGTCTTCTTGTGGTGTCCTTGACCCGTCACGTCCTTCAGTTCTTCCTCCCACTCTTCACAAGTCTCCCAGAGGTCTGCCCATTGTTTGGCTGTGGATCTTTGCAGCTGTTTAGCTGTTGAATGAAGTCTCTCAGATCACAGCTATGTCTGCAAGCATCGCATAAAAGCGTCAGATACTCTGAGTGTGAGATCTCTGTGTATTATCAGCTTGTCCATCTAAGAATATTTTGAGCTCTTAACTCCATGAGGGCCTCTTGTCTTTTCAGAGCAGCCCCAGCCTTTTTCTTGCTGCTTATAGAGCCAAAGTCCCATGAGGGGGATTGGTGCGCAGCAAAAATGATTTTTAGCTTTTGTGACAAGTCTCGCAGCCGAGCATGTAGTCTCTCCATGCAGAGCAGACCCTGTCCGCAAGCCCCTACCTCTAGAAAAAGGTTTTTTCCTTCTTTGATATTTACCTTCTTTGTGATTATATCTCTGAATTCAAGAATATAAACACATAGTTAATATATACACATATATTTCTAATATATATGTATATAGATACTAAAGTGTGTGACTTCAGAGATAGGAGAGAGATAAATTGAACTCCGGCAAGAGCTAAGGAAACATGATTGCAATTAAGGCATGGAAATTGGATACCCCATGCGGTACAGCTCCAGCAGCAGGGGGAGGAGTTCTAACTTTGTCCTATAGGGAGGCATTCCAGCAGAGGTGAGGCAGGGTTAGGAAGGAAAAGTGAACTCCGTTGTAGAAGCGCAGTGGTGGGTGGGGGAGCGCCACCTGGTGTTTCTGGATTGTCCCTGGCCAGGTGTAAATAGACCAGGTTACAAAGAATGGAAAGATTTGGAAAGTGGTGTATGAGGGTTAGAGCCAGTCTATGATGCATGGCAAGACCTCGCCTAAAGAAACATAAACAAAAGCACCATGAGAACAAAGCGGCATTGTTATAATCTGGCATGAAATAACACCACATGTGTGTATTTGAGAACAATAACACACCCTGTAAGACTCTCTTGGGTCCTAACCTCAATCAGAGATAGTTTTTATATTTAACGTTAATTAAAACGTTACCATTACACCTATATCTAATCATTTATATTTTATATATGCACATACACAGATATGCAGCAATTAGTGGGATATCCAAAGTAAATCAAACTGTCATAAAGCCCAGAAGATGACAGTTGTTATCTGGCAAGATTCGTGTAATGCCATCAGCTTTATGAGCTTGGACTTAGAGCTCTGAAACCTTCTGTGATCGTGCAGAGTGAAATTTACCATAGTAAACTACTCTAGGGACTTCATAGCACATATTTTGAGTGTGAAGACACGCAGCTAGAAGATCAAACTTGTGCAACCAACTATGGAAATCAGTGTGCAGGTTCCTCAGGAAATTGGCCGTGGATCTACCACATGACCCAGCCGCATCGCTTCTGGGCACACATCCACAGGACCCCCATAGTCTACCACTGCTCTCCCCACTCACCTCTAATCATCATTGTTCTGTTCATGGTAGCCATGGAAACAGCCTAGATGGCCATCAACTGACGGATGGATAATGAAAATGTGGTGCATCTACACAGTCAAAAAATGAAATTTATGAGCTGTGAAATTCACAGGTGTGCAAATGGAACTGCAAAAATCATTTGCAGCTTTAAAAACAACAACAACAATGACAACACGAGCTTCTGGGGATCAAACTCAGGTCCTCGTTCTTGTAAGACAAACTCCTGACTATGCTATGTATCCAACCTCTTACTAACTGCTTTTTTTTGGATGTTATTGTAAGTAGTATTTAAAAATTTTAATTTCCCACCTTTTTATATATATGTAGAAATGGATCTGATATTTTTGCCCATTACTCTTGAGCACAGTATTTTAAAACTTGCATGTTAGTTTTCGCACTGAGTTTTAGAGGTGGTGATAGTCCTTTTACAAAGATAAGTGTGCTGTTTACAATGGACTGTTCTCCTCTTCCTATTCCCTCTTATTGGTTTAGACACTGCCAGCATCTCCAGTAAAATCTTAGATCGATGAGGCAAGAGTGTTCTGATAACTAAATTACCACTATTATAAGTGAAAGTTCATAGGGTTTGTTGTTGTGGTTGTTTGAGACGGGGTTTCTTTGTGTAGCCTTGGCTATCTTGGACTTGCTTTGTAGACCAGGCTGGCCTTGAACTCTCAGAGATCTGCTTGCCTCTGCCTCCCCAAGTGCTGAGATGTGTAGGTGTGCACCACCACACCTGGCTTGTAATAATGTTTGATAGGCCTTCTGGGTAATTTTAATATTTAACCAGTTTTGAGACTCATGAACTTGCATATAATTTCAAATTGCCAAGGCCTTCAGCCTTATTCGCTTTCACTCGTTCCATGAATTTTCAGCTCCTTCCAAGCTACTGTCATATTATAAAGGGGCAATGTCTGACTTATGGGAATCCTTGTCTTATGCTTTTATTTCTCCTATTATGTTCATCTCTCAGGGATCTTACCTACCGAGAGCTCCACACCTTCTTAGAACGCATAGTTCCCACCCCAGTGTCAACAGATCTGACAGAGAACTCTGGCTGCGGTGACTTGGGCTTTTCCCAGTCTCCATGGTCAGCTTGTTCCAGTTCTGTAACCAGTACCTAACCGGGCTACAGATTACGTCGGGAACGAAGCTAGGTAGACATTGGTGATCTGAAGGGGGATTGGTTGGGACCAACGGGATAGGAAGCAAATCATAGGGAGATGCAACATGTCTCTGCTTGTGCCTTCTGTGGCCCTATACCTATATAAAACGTGGCTCCCAGCCCAGTCCTATTTGGCTTGTACTGTCCATCACTTGGCACCTCTGGAGGCTTCTTTCTTTACAGGTTTTCCTCTCTTCAGGAGGACCCCATTCTTCCACTCTGCTTACATGCCCTTCCCATCCCGCCATGCCACAGGCAGGATGGCAGGGTGGACTTTCTTCCTCAGCCATGAAATCTTTCCAGTCAGAGATAGCCCAGAAGAATACACTGATGGATAATGCTGGCTGTTCTCAAAGATGAGAGAGACAGGACCTTTGCTGTCATGCAAGCAACATTTAAAACATTGAATTTCTGAGGGCATTTTTGTTGAAGGCACTCGATATATGACTTGTCATGTTGCGCTGAACCTGAAGAAACAAGACTTCACTGACAGGCGGTAGATAGGGCAGGAGAGCAGTGTCTGAGGGAGGCAGAGGGATTTCTCTGCAAATGTGTGAGCCTGGAAACAGTGTTCTAAAAATCACCGCAAGAAGTTCCCTTGGCCTGTGTGAATCGGTGAGCCGCTTCCTGTGACTGTAAAACGAGGAGGGCGTATTAACGTTTTCTTTCCACTGGTCTATCCTTGCCAAGAATTCTAACGCCACCCTCTACCTGGTTCTACAGCAAAGAGCCACGTGTCCTTCAGAAGGAGTGTCTGTAAGTTTGGGTGTTGCTTGTCATCAGTAGATACCCCCTTCTTTCTGAAGAGCAGGAACGGTAGCGCACAAGCTGCAAGCCAGGCTGCAGGGAAAGCAGCAGTTCACGGGATAGCTTTAAACACATGGGGCACGGGCTAATCAATTAAGTTCAAAACGCAATGTAAAGCAAGCATACAGAACAACGTAAAGCAAGCACACAGAACAATGTAAAGCAAGCACACAGAAATTTGATATTTTTTTTTAATGTCTAGAACTGTGCTGGTGAAATTAAAGCCCAGAAATGCGATAGGAGAGGCGTCTTTATCTCCTTCCTATTCAGTCGTATTGATTTGATTAACTTCCTCCTCTAAGTCCAAGATGCTAAATCCCATGAGGGCGAGGATTACATCTGTCTAGTGATTATTGCAGATGCACAGCAAGTATTAGTGAAACAAGTGATAGGAAATCAGGGAGGAACAACTGAAGTGTTGGGTACCAGAATTAAAAAAAAAGATGTATTTTTGTTATTTTAACTTAGGTGCATCTGTGTGTTTCTGTGTGAGTATACACTATGTGTGCAAGTGTCCCCAGAGGCCAGAAGACAGCATGGGATCTTTTGGAGCTGGAGTTACAGGAAGTTGTTTTTTTAGTGGTCTGACATGGGTGCTGAGAACTGAACTCCCTCTGGAAGAGCATTTGGTACCTTAAACTGCTGAGCCTTCTCTGCATCCCTGGGGTGATGGCAGTTGACAGATGCCTATGCATTACAGATGCTGCTTCACACTTATTCCTAAGCACAGCTCTGAAGGAAATACACTATTGTAATGTCACAGACAGGAGCCCTGGGAAACACAGCTTACATGCTTGACTATTTACTGTGTATTGGAGCCTATGTTAGGAAGTTTATATACATCACATCTATAAATTCTCAAATACCATAAAATAAGTGGCTGTATTCTTACCTTATAAACTAAGAAGAAAACTGGCGTATGTTTAATATGCATTGTCTCTAAGATTCAAATCCACATTCCCGACTACAAATTAAACGGAAATAGTCGTGTGTTCTATGGATGAAGTTGTGGGGTGTTGTTTCCTGTGAGTTCACTTACTGACGCGTATGTATTATTTGAAGCCACTTGTAAACTCAGCTTTGCCAGAAGCACTTACTATAAACAAAAGCAACTTTGCGAGGTGATGGCAGTGTTGAGTTTTAAAGGTTTGTAATATACTGAAGTGAGTATCAGGGACACACCACCCTCTACAACAATAGAGCTCGACCTCACATATCTATTTGAGAGAATCAGGTCACAAAGTGGGGTACTGGACTACCCCACGTGGGAGAAGCACATCAAAGGCGGGTACTCCATGCTGTTAGATAGGAGGACGATGGTCACCTCTGTGAAAGGTGACCCTGAAGGGACCAGGACTGTGGCGTCTGGCTGGAATGCTGCTAAACAGTCTCTTTTTTCTTATTGGTCATGGCATTGCTAGGAAAACATCAGAAATGACCCCAGGGCCACGGTTTCCATTTAGAAAGATCCAGAGGAGAGATTAGAAAAACAATTGAACAAGGTATCACATAGCATAAATATTGTCACTTACCCTCCCTGGCCTGGTTCTGTGCCTCCATGGATGAAAATGTCCGGACTGTTCTTATGTCCTCATTTATTTGACAGGTGGCTGTGAAGAATTTACCACAGATTCAATTCTTCTTCATGAATCATAACTCTGTCACTCTCTGCCCACTACTCTCATGTAACTAATGCTGAATAAAAAAGGTAAACAACAAATATTCTAAAATGTCAGCTAGTGTTAATTGCTTTATACATAATCTTATAATGAAACCATCATGGTGACTTTGCGGCTGCTTAAAACTGGAGTGCTAAGAAAGCCCTCCCCCCCCCCCCCCCCCCCGGAATAAGACATAAAAAAAGTCACTAAAATTGAGTAGACAGAGCAACAGTCGCAAAGCTGCCCCGTGGCTCGGTGCTGCTGTTTTCTATAGGGGACGACAGGCTAAGGGGGCTGCATTTCTCAGTTGAGAAGTAAGATTTTCACTGTCTTTGGACAAGTTTGCCCCTGTGTCTTTCAGAGCGACTTGGAACTGGGTGGTGCTGTAAAAAAGGTCAGAGGGCAAATGCAAAGTGAAATTGAAAGACTATGTTAGGCTGAAGAAGATTCACATAAGATTCGAACCAGCCTAAGTACCAGATAAAGACCGGTTGGACAGTTAAGAGGAAGTAAGTCCACGTTTGTTATTGCATAAGCCTTAAGGACATAGTTCAGTTATCGGCTGTTTTTCCTTACTGATGTGGGGTGACTCAACATTTCCCTCCAGAGGAATCGTATGTCCTCCTTGTAGCTTCTGCGGTCCCGGCTCCTTTGTTGTCCTTTTGTCAGCCCTGGGACTGACTCATTTCAACTGATAGCCAAGAGAAAAACGAACAGATATTTAGTAAGTATGGTGGTAGGTATCAGAGCTACACCATGAGTCAGGGCTTATCTAAGCACCGCACCATCTGGAAAGAAACACGCACACGTAAATGGCAGTTACAGAACAGAGCTAGAGCGAACCCAGGGCCTGCAGAAAGTTACCACCTTTGGGGGAGGATGTAGAGCATCCTTCCCAGGAGATTCAACACCTGTCTTAATCAATACGCTATTTACCAGGGGACCATAGGATATGCAAATGGCGGACAATGGAAGAATTCACGGAGAATGAGAAGAGACGCAGTGAGAGGAACGGTGACATAGAGATTACCAGCAGTCCACAGAGCTGGAAGTTAGACCCCTCTGCATGGCATGAGCAACTATGAGAACAGAGACTTAAAAGGAACTCTGGGAGAAGCTCTCGAAGGGCATCGCCAGTTACACAAACAGGCCTCTAACTCCCATTTGCAATCTGGAGTCGAGTCTGGTTTTACCAAGGGGCGTGGCAGAATCAGTTTCGCTTGTAGAAGTACTTCAGCTGTACAGCTGTAGAGTGAGCGGCGCTTGCAGACAGGTCTTCTTGCCAGTGCCGATGTCTCTCTTGTGTGAATGAGAAAGAACAGCTTGGAAATTAGAATGCGTGCCACCGCTCTTCACAGAAGTGATCGAATTGTGCTCCCTCAACCCTGATCCAGCCTGGGAGCTGGGCTGGACTGCATTTCTAGTCGCACGCTCCGCGCTTGCGCGGTGGCTCATGACCCTTCTTTTTGGAGGAGAATTTTGCAGTGAATATGGAGATGCCTGGGCTGTGGGCCAGGGAAACAGGCTGGAGGCTCATTGAAATAATAAGATTTTGTAGGTCTTGGTGGTTTCCAGGATCGAGAGGGACAGGAAATACGGGCAGGGGTGTCTCTATTTTTGTGAGTGTTTTACGTATTCAGTCCTCTGCCCTCCCCTTTCTCTAACACACTCTCTCTAAAGGTGCAACCCTGTGTCCTCCAGTGAGTTCACTCTGCAGTTGAGGAGGCCTAGGGCAACAAATAAATAACTGTCCCTGGGTACCACAATACTAAATAAAGACTCAAAAAGAGAGTGATCCATTCAGTTTGGGAGTGTGCTGGGAAACAGGAGGGGCATGTGGTCCAAAGGCAGACAAGGGAGGTGGAAGAGGATTGAATACTTAGGAAGAAGCAGAGGATATGATGCTCCTAACACAGGCATGGAGCCTAAAAACAAAACAGGGCAGGCTTTAGGCAGAACTAGGAATCTCTGGTTTCACCTGTGGTCCTACAGGGAACAGTGCTGTGAGGGATGAGAGGATGAGGAAAGGACCGGGTGGTAATGAGGCCCCTTCATTGGCTAGTTGTGTGCTCCTGTAAGTGATAAAAAGGAGTTGGGTGGAGAGCGGGGACTGACTTTGACATGAACTCTGGTGCCCCATATTTGACCACCTCCCCTTAGTGGGGAGGCCTGGTGGCACTCACAGAAAGAATAAGCAGGCTACCAAGATGAGACTTGATAGCCTATGACCATATAGAGTGGGGGAGGTTCCCTTCGGTCATAGACCTAGGGGAGGGGAATAGGATAAAAGCAGGAGGGAGGGAGGAATGGGAGGATACAAGTGATGGGATGGCAATTGAGTTGTAATCTGAATAAATTAATTTTAAAAACCCCACATAATTCTGAAAGCCCCTAATGTTTTCAATTACCATGCACTAAATAAATACTATCTAAAAAATGATAAAAAGGGATGAACATGGTGTATATGCACATCAAATTTTATATAACCAGCCAGAAGGAAAAACAAAATCATGACATTTTGGGAGAATGAATAGAACTGGAAATTATTAAGCTGCTAGTAGAAAGTATAGTCTCTACCTGGTCTTTCTGTATTTTATCTAACCTCCGCATCTATAGCCCTCACTCATCTGTGCTCCAGAAGTGCAGAGATGGCCTCGGAAAATAAGATATATTTGGTAATGACTTTAACGAGATTCGTTTTAGTAAAGAAAGAATGAAGAATAAGTAAACAGAGAAAATACGTAAACATAATTGCTTCAATCATTTTGGTGAAACATACCATACACTAATAGAGATTCGAAGTAAAATATAGTTAAGGGAAGTTAAATTTGAAGAGGCAAGAAGTACTATAAGAAACATATATACACAAACATGGAATTGACATGTGAGGAAAAACAGTAGGATTTGTCTCTGTGAGTCTGGGACAATCTGCTTACATAATATTTTCAAGTTCTATCCATTCTCCTAAAATGTCATGATTTTATTTTTATTTCTGGCTGGTTATATAAAATTTGATGTGCGTCCACAGTTTCCTCGCCTGTTTGTCTGTTGATGGAGCATGTAGGGCATTCCCTTTCATAGCCATTGTGAATAGTGAGCACTGCAATAAAGAGGCACGGAGCAAGTGCCTCTGTGACTGGGGTAGAGGCTTGTTAATGTCGGTCTGGGGTCTGGAAAGACTCAGGGCAGAATCTCTGGGGATGGATGCGGAAACCCTTACAGTTCACTTTGTCTCTTGGGTCGCCCGAGCTGATGGCTCAGGTGACTGATTGATCAGAATTGAAAGAAGAAAGATGGAAGGAAGCCCAAGCAGAGTTCCTTCTCTAGAGACTGGCTGTACTGCAGCCAAGGAGGATAACTTAAACTGACCACAGTTTTCCTACAGCCAGGGCTATAAAAGCGGCTTCTAGCAAAAAACTTCACAGGGAGTCATAAAAGGAGGCTCTTTGATCTGTACATAGGCCTATCTTTGGAGGTATGCCAGCTAGTCTGAAAAGGCTGATGGGGAGGCCTACGTCTGTTAAATTTATCTGTGAGTCTACAGGGGGATAAGAAATAAGAGAGAGATAGAAAATAACACACACACACACACACACTCACACACACACTCACACTCACAAGAAAAGGTGGATGAAGTTAGGTATCTTAACTTCAACTGGATGAAGTCAAGCATCCTAATGTCAATGCTGTTTACTGTTGGTCATCGTACTTAGACTTCTGAGAAAAGGGAGCTACCTCATAGTCAAAAATGACAATTAATCACAAAAACAGATGAGTTCTAAAATACAGCAGGTTACATGCTTTAAAACTAAACACTTCTTATGTATGTATCCATTACGTAAGTTCATAGTGAGTTCAGAGGGACAAAGGTTGACAAGGTGGAAAGGCTAACAGGATCTAGAAGTTACAAGAATATATGTCTTCTCAATTAGGACTGACCTGGCCACACACTTTCCAGTTATCTCTTAGTTCATAGTAAGTTTAAGACAATACTTTTTATCGGTCTTTCATTCTAAGAAGCAAAACAAATTTATAATGATGGCGTATGATGCCATAAAGTGAAAAAGTATCAGGAATTATAAAAGTTTGTATATTTGGACATTAAGGTTTGTACTTAATTTAGACATTTCTAGGTAGCCCCATTATATCTTGGGTTCATGGGAGTTAAACCAACTTGACAATACTTACGGTTGTATATCAGGATTCAAGGTGCCATCTGGAGTGAAGGCTTATCTGAGGCCACAAATTGGCTTCAAGGTTGTCCCCTAGTGAGGCATCTGGAGGGCCACAAAGGTATTTATTGCACTCATAAACTTTCTAAAATTGTTTTGGAAGAGCTCAAACAATTTAACTTTTAAAACTATTTGAATCAAATCAGGAATTCCACAATCAAGGATCATGTCATCTGAACAGCAGTACGTCTTTAACAAGATCCCACAGGAAGTTTGTTCAATTGGAGCTCGTCAATACCTAGAAAGTGACCGTTCACACCAATGCAGATTTTTTTTCCCTTTTTCTTTTTGATTTTTTTGAGACAGGGTTTCTCTGTGTAGCCTTGGATGCCCTGGACTCACTTTGTAGGCCAGGCTGGCCTTGAACTCATAGTGATCCACCTGCCTCTGCCTCCCTGAGTGCTGGGATTAAAGGCGTTCACCATGATGCCTGGCTCCAATGCCAGATTTTAGAGAGCTGCAGCAGTGCACAATTGACAGGGTTGTCAGAGGTTGGAAGCAATTCTGGGGTGCTTCATGGTTCAGACCTTGCAAAATACCAGATTACCTCCTAGAAAGCCCACATGCCTAATGAGCTTCTTAACAGGACAGGTCTTGGCAGAGGCTTTTGAATTTATATCCAGAAGTGATTCAGCAGGGTCACATAGGACTTTTTGCTTTACTTTCACCAATTTCCACTCCCAGCAAGCGTGAGTAAAGGCTCCTTTTTCTTCTCAGCCTCACCAGCATTTGTTGTGTGAAGTGAAGCCATGTTTGTGCTAACTCAGTCTCATTAGAGGATTACAAGCACTACCTGTAAAGCAAATCTACTCTTCCCACCCTACTTTCTCTCTCCCCTTAACTCTTATCCACCAATATGCTTGAGATCCCTAGGTTGTGCCTCTGAGTGATGGATTAAAACAAGTCTTTAAACATATTTTGTTTCATTTTCTTTGACAAAAAGAAAGACAATAGACTATAGCTTCAACAATTTTTTCTTAGTATGAATGTAAGAGTACATTGGTAAGTAGGCTTTCAAAACAAGGAAAGTGTTTAGGCTTAATTGAAATATAAACAGGTGGTATCTGATCTTAAGAAAAAATAGTACCTTCCTGGGCCCAGTGAGATGGCTAAGAGTAAAGGCACTTGGGGCCAAGCATGACAACATGAGTTTGGACCTCAGGACTCACATGACGGAGAGAACCCACTCTCACAAATTGCCTTCTGATATCCACATAAACATGATTTTGCTCGCTCTCTCTCTCTCTCTCTCTCTCTCTCTCTCTCTCTCTCTCTCTCTCTCTCTCACACATACATAAACACACGAAATAAATGAAAGTAAAATAATTAAATTAGTATCTTCCATAATCATGAATTACAGTTAAGTATGACCTTCACTATGGGAATATACAGTTGGGGATTTTGAGTTGCTGTAATGCCATTAACTTTTATTGATAACACTAAGACCACATTCCTTTCTTCCTTCTAAATATTGTTGATTTGCTCTTTTATTATTGTATCTTGGTTACTTAAATAGACACTTTAAATTTCTTCAGGAAATGTGAAGTATCATTTCAGAAAACTTTGGCATCAGGAAAAAAAAGAGACACAACTAGAGAGCAATATAAAAAAGTTTTTATTTATCACTATTTATGATGCGTGAATAAAATTATGAACATTAATATTGGTAGCATTTCATTGAATGGGTGTTCTTAAAGTATTCTTTTAGGCACTCTTGAATTAGTTTTGAGTTCATGATCATGTGGGATGTACTTCAAAGTCAGATGTACCCTTTTATTCATGTTGCTTTTCAAAATGTTGTTGCAGCTCTTGATGAGGACCTTCTGTTTCTTAAGATACAAAGAGTGGCACTTACAATAATACAAACAAGTACAACAGAACCCACCACGGACAGCACAATAGTAGAAACACTAACTCCGGAATGTGGGCTTCCACCAGGAGCACCAGGCCCATCAGGCCCAGGCTCTGCCTGAGGGATGAACAGTGTTATTTGTGCAATGTTGGACAGTCTCGACCTCAAGTTGCTTTTATCGACACTTATAATGGCAACGAATATGTGGGTGGCATTTTCTTCTGAGATACTTTCTGGCTTAAAGGCAAAAGTTTCCTTGGAGTTGGCTTCGTTTGGCACCAGGCTAGTCGTATTAACTTGAGCAGCCCCATCAAAATTGTCTCTGAGGTCAGTGATATTTTCGCTTGTTCTTATGATGTACTGTTGAGCTAAGAACAGTGTTATGTGGTGGTTAATTGCTGCATCAGTCCATATTACATTTATTCCTAATTATTCTAAAAAATGTTCAATCATGCAAAAGTCTTATTCATTTCTTAATAAAAGCTGAGTCCCGTCTTTTAAACGCAGCCAAATGCTACTATCTTGGCATGAAAAGCAAGACCTGTCTGATACATTATAAAAGTATCAGATCATAAAAGTTCTACTTGACTGGGTTCTCAGTTAAAAATGCTTTCCTCCAGCCACCCACTTGCTCTTGCACCACACTGGGCATCTCTCGGGTACGCCAAACCCACACGGTCTTCTTACCTCTTCCAACATCAAAATCCTCCCCTGGTGCAGTCCACGTTAGACTGATCTCCTCTCCATTGAGTGTGGCGTGAAGGTCTGTGATCTGACTTGGTGGGTACATGTCAGGCAATGGGAGAGATGAAATATTGGATACTACAAACGCACCTCCAGATGCTGTCCTGCTGAAATTCTCCAGGACTGGCTGAATGGCCTCAGTCATCTCAGGTCTGGGTGGGTTTCCTTCAATTTCTCCTGCATTTAAAATTCTCTAGTTTAAATCAGATGAAACTGTACTGTTGTTTTTAGAACTCAGTCAGTCAGCCTCCTGACCCTACCCGTTTTTCCTTTCTTCTTTTTCTTTTTGTTCATACAGTTGCATTTTTGTTATGTGCTACAATCATAAGCATTCAATTTGTTGGAAAATCCTCCCTCCAGAATCCTTACCAGGATGTTATCAAGTCAAATTAGGCAATAATTTTCTTTGAAATGAAAATTTCATGGAATGAGAACATTATTATGTAATTTGTTGTGTGAGCTAACAAAAGAAAATGAAATAAATTTAAAATCAAACAGGGTGGTATGAAACCTAGGCTGACCTCAAATGCACTCATGTAGCCAAGGATAGCCCTGGAATCCTTATCCTCCTGTCTCTGTCCTCTATGTGCTGGGATCAGAGGTGTGTATCACCATGCCTCCCTAACTTACGCCTTAAGAAAAGTATTGCTTTATTTCTCAACTTATTTCTGACTAGAAATGCATCTGGGGAAATCAATGCCAATTCTGTCATTAACACACAGATGACATCCCTCCCCTCATGCTGAAAGTGGTAAGGGATATTTATTGCTCATGACTTATTCCATTGCTTAAAAAAGCACAGTACCCCCCCCCCCCCAACCAGGTCACAAGATAAGGAGCAAGGGAAGGAAAACTTAAAAACATGTCACCCAGAGGACAGACTCCTCCTTCTGGCTCACACTTGTGCTCATAGCATAGTGGGCTATCTCCTTTGTCCTGAACTGAAAGGTTGACACCTTGTTGTTGATAGTGAAAGAGTGTTCTACACTAGCTTAATATAACTGAAACCCAGCTGATAGGTTTTCAGTTGTCTACTGGCTGCCGGGCTTAGACTGGGTTAATTTAGAGACAATTACATAAAGATCTTATTCTAGAAGTGGGGAAAGTTATATTTGAATTGTAAAATGTTTGGAGCCTCCATCGTGCCAAATAATGAACATTTTCCCCTGGGTTTCTGATGCTATGAGGCACTCACCATTCACTACCCAGCCTGGTACGTATGCGGCTCTACTTGATGGATGCCGTAAACTCCTCCTGGCAGAGTTGGTTCCTCCGTCTGCACGTACCTTTAAGCTGTATCTGCCATTTTCTGAGTAAGCTGTGAAATACCTGGAGTAGACCCCATCATCCTTGAGAGCATCAGCCCCTTGTTAAAAACATCAAGAAATAAATTACAGTTATAACAAATGTGTGTTCCAACCTTCTGTACATGTATTCTCTACCTGTGCTTAAAAGGCCACACTTGAGTTGAGTGCATTTCTATCACTCCATGCCAAAATAATACATTATTGAATCCTGTACCATTGACTCACTTTGTTACGTACATATCTACATTCATATAAGACATTTAACCACACTGACAATTACATATGTATCACAAATACTTTAACACTCTTTCTTATCTTGCTGTGCCTTATCAACTTATGCAGAGGCCATAGACTCTTCTTACCATTTCTCTGTCAACAGGTTGACATTCTGTTCATTAAATTAATCTCACAGGGCTATCTCCTGAGATTCCTCATGATGATTAATGTGTCTTTATGTAATATTTAATCCTCACCTTCCATCCTAGATAACTAAGTTAACTTATTCCACTTTCCAGTCAACAACTTCTGCCTCTTCCCCCTGGCACACCCACCCCCATTCTTGTTTGTTTGTTTTGTTTTTGTTCTCCCAATCAATTATCTCCCTAGTTGCCCAACAGAGAAAGACCCATTTTACTATTGGAATAAGTGCTTGGGGCGGGGGGAGGACCCCAGGACTGCAGTATAAGTCCACTCCTGAAATCATAAGCTCTGGTATCCCCTGAGGAGTTGCAAACATTTATTTCCCATTCTTCTCAGAAGAGAAAGCAACGTTCTTGCCTCAGCAGTACCGTGTGTCACTCTACAAGTCTGGGGAGTTTTAAGCATGTAAATTTCCTGGGCTACCTAGGGCACTGATCAGCACTCTAGGTTGATCAACCTCTGCAGGAGACTCCTCTGTACACAAAGGCGTGAAGATGCCCGCCTCAGCTAGTGGTAGTCAAAGTATTTTTCCCCTCAGTAGAGGCATTTCAAATTAGTTTATTCCTCCAACGAACTAAATGCTTATCTGTTAATCTGGTAAAATGCCAAGAAATGAAGCCAGAAGCATGAAGTTACATGCAGTGTCGATGACACGAAATGACATTGCTAACAAACGTACTGATGGGTGTCTTCACCAATTCACTGTGGACCAGATTGGTTATTTTATTCACTGACGTCAACACAAGGTTCCACTCACAGAGCAACACAGAGTGCAGTGGAAAGGGCTTGTGCAGCACTCGCCCTACAGAGCAGAGGGCAGAGAATGGCCCGTGCAGTCCTAGCTAGCAGACCTGGCATCTGATGCTGCACTGCTGGGCCCTCCGGTCGGTGGTACCTCTCGCTTCTCCTGAGTCCCAGCTCTCAGGACTCTATTTGTGGTTTGTTTTTGCTATGAGGAATCACTCTTGCTTCTCTTCCTTTCTCTGTCAGGATCCCAGGCTCTGCTATCTTCTCTCACCCAACAATTTGTGCATCACCTGCTTCGACCTCGCTTTCTTGGTGATGCTCCCCTACGAAGCGTGTGCCTGGAATTCTTGCTTATGCTCTCATTCTTCTGAATGAGCCTCTCTTCGCTGGAGACAGGCATTGCCAGTCATGATGACTTTAAGCAGAGGATGGTATATACGAATGCTTACCATGTGCCAGACGACTGCTAAGCACTTAGGACTTAGCAGATTGAATTTCCTGCTGGTCTTGCTATTTCTTCATAATCTGCCTGAATCCTCCAGGTGCCCAACCTGATGTACCCACTGCCCAAGGAACCCATGCCACATTTTGAACTATGAAAACATAGGCTTATTCATAACAGTCTGTGGATTACCTGCACCATTATCCAGCAGTTCTAACTCTGTTGTTTTTCCAGTATTTGACTCTATGATGGCTGTCACCCGGGCTCCAATGATGGGTGTATAGCCTTGTAGAACTTCTGCATAAACGATCGTCGGGCTGGGAAAACTACTGGCATCTCTATTCATTTTAGCATTTACAGTGATTGGAGGCACAGAAGAATTTGCTGCCCGAGAGGTTACTGTAATTGTCAGTACTTCTTGGTTTGCTTTGGCTTCAAGACTGTAAGTCCAAATGCCCACCTAAAATTTTCAATGCAAACACACAGCAAGCATTTAGAGTCGAACTACATCATTTTCCATGATGTGATTTTAAAATAGTGCATAGAAGTAAAAACAAACAAACGATCAAACAAATTCTTCAGGTACAGAAGCCGAGTGGTTAGACAGAGAAGCCTGGCTAGTGTTATGTTTACATTTTGTAATATCTCGATTGGAAAAAGTGTTTGATAAGCATGCCTTTGTTTTGGCCTCGTTCTTTGACTTCAGTGTCATATGTTCTATGACTCTGGCAGGAGCAGGAAGAAAAGATGGCACACCAAGTCACGAGGCTCCCTGTGTTTCTTCCTCAGTATTCTCAGATACCTCTCTTTTCTATCAATCCATAAATTCTTTTTACCTTTTACGCGGACATTATAATTTTCAGGATCGCACAGGTAATGAAAGTAAATGAATTTGAAGATAGTTAATGACTTTAGAGCTTCGCTGGAAATATATATATATATATATATATATATATATATATATATATATTTTTTTTTTTTTTTTTTTTTTTTTTTTTTTGGTGTAGAGGAGAATTAAAAAGCTGGTGGCTTACCTGAGCTGTTCCTGGGACACTGAGATAGGCCATTTTGGAAGCTATGTCCATTGTGAAATTTGGGATTTGTGTTCCTGTGGGATCCCTGAGATAAATGCCAGGAACTTGTTGCTTCCAGGTGACAAGAAAGAATGTGTCCTTTCCCACTGTGCTGTCGATTGCTACGGTGTCATTCAGCCAGAGACCATTGTTCAGTGAGGCGCCCTTACTTTCAAGCTGTTTAAAATGTAAAACAAGCAACCACAACAAAACAAAAACAAACAAAAAAAACCCTCTTTTTAGTTCTAAAGATAACTCTTTATATTTGATCTGAAAACAGTCTTACATATACTGAACTATATTAGATTTCTCTTTTCCCTCCCTCCCTCTCTCCCTCCCTCCTTCCCTCCCTCTCTCCCTCCCTCCCTTCCTCCCTCCCTGCCTCCCTCCCTCCTATACAGGTTTCTTATTATGGGGCATGGCTGGCCAGCTCTCCCTGTATGTACTCCAGAGTGGCTTCAAACTCCTAGCAATCTTCCTAACTTCCTACAGATAGTTTTGCCATTTTCTGAAGACTTCTTGCAGTGTGACAGTTGCAAGGTTGGTAATACAAAGACTGAAGGAAGGGCAGGGTATAACAGGAAATTTAAAGTGGAAATATCAGTTGAAAAGTTGAGACCGTGACCCTGCTGTACTTTCTTAGGTTTCTGAGGGAAATGGTGCATCTGGTTGTTGGCATTAAAGGATGATAAAAAAAAAACTACTGAGGATCCCTATAGGGTGTGTATGTGACATGCACTTGACTCATCTTGCTGATGACCCAAAAGACAATACTCTGGGTGATTAGAGTCGTTTAACCAAGGCAGAGCAAAGGCTCGCACAGTAAAGCAAAGGCAGCTGAGTAGCTGGGATGCAGCAGCTCAGCGCTTGGACACCTGCTGAGAATGTTGGAGACTCTGGGTTCAGTCCTAGGAAGACATGGAAGACAACTGAGACAAGCATTCTTGGGGAAAGGCTAATAAGAAAATTTCTACACAGGTTTGAGAGTGAAGCTTTGGACATGGAGTCTGTCCAAAAGAGGGAAAACTGATTATGAAGGCTAGAGTCCTGAGAAGGGAGAAAACAAAATACAGGTCCTTCTCTGAGAGGAGCCATGGAGGAGTTACTCGTTTTTGTTGATAGTTCTTAGTTGAAAAGAGTCAACATATTAAATTATTTTTTAAAATTACAAAATTGTATATTTATCATGTAAACATAATGTTTTGAAACATTATAAATGAGCTAAATTAAGCTAATTAGCATAAGCATTTCCTCACTGCCCTTCTTTTTACTTTACATCAGAAGTACTTAAATCCATTTATTAATCTGTTGCCCTAAATATGATACAATACTATTAATTATAGTCATCACTATGTTTACATAATACATCTCTTGAACTCACCTATTACTTAACTGAACGTTTGTGTCTATTTCTCACCATCCCCGCCCCCCATATCCTACCAGCAGATGCTGATTATGGTTTTATTCTTTACTATGTGAATTCAACTATTTTGGATTTCATGTGCATATGAGACAAGGCACCTCATTTTTCTAGGCTTGGTTTATTTAATCATCAGGAAGTCCTAGGAGACCCAGCTTTATCCATGAGGGTGCTTCCTAGGGGTGCCACTTTAGGAACAATAGAATGAATGTCCCATTTTACTCCATCCCAGACCTCAACCCCCAATGGCTTCAGCCCTCATAGGAGCAAGCATTGCTCTGTGGTCTACAATCTCAGTCCCAGATGGGTTGGCAAATCTTTAAATGGATGCGCAGTGAATTTGAATGTTTCTTCACCAGCAAAGTCCCTGAAAACAAGGTCACTTTGGCATTAGGAGAAATAAATGTGGGGTACAGTGTTTCCTTTGTATTCCAGGTACCACTTCTATGCCCAAATTCTCATCAACCCAGATGATTGTATCATGCTTCTAACTGGTCATTTTTACCTCCATAATTTCCACCTATCATGCTATGAATGCAGACCAACTTTGAAAAGTTGTAGTTTCTTTTGTTTTTTTCTCTATTTAAGAACTTATGAAAGATATCTCAAGTGAGAAAAACAGAATTTTATTTTTACTCTTTTCACATAAAAAACAAAAACAAAGCAAAAAAAAAAAAAAAAACAAACCTCAAAACCAACACCTAAAGTCTTGAATATCTCTTACACATAAATGTTTCTTTTCTGGCTAGTTTCATGTATTTTGCCCTTATACCCTTTTTTCCTTGTTTATGGTAAAAAGCAACCACAAAACGTGTAGTGATTAAAAGAACAAAACAAAACAAAACAAAAAAACAAAACAAAATAAAAAAAAAAACACTGACCTGAATAGACTTCTGGGTGACATCAGCATTTTCTGAAGCAAGGGCCCCAAAAACGTCAATGAGACCATTGTTCTCGGCTATATCTGAAGCATACAGATGCTTTCCACCTAAAATGTGAAAGAATAAGTTTTGCATTGTTTTGTAGAACAGGAAGGAGCATTTACTGTATTTTAATGATTAACAAGGTCACAGTTCAAATAAAGTCAAAGTTTCCGTATGGATCAAATTAAATGGTCAGAAAGCTCTTAAAACCATCTCTGAAATCTTAGTTTAATTTAATACATCATAACTGTGAAGCAAAAGCCACCTTATTATCTCAGTATGGGACTTCAGACGCATTTGACTATAGATGTGAAAGCTACTATGATTCTGCAGATTTAAGTTCACAGATTCCCTTAAGGGAATTATTAACTCTTATTTATAGCATTTAGATTTTTTTTCAGAAGAAAATGGATTAGGGCAAAATATTGAAAAGATGAAAGAGTTGCTGTATGGAGGTATCTTGACAATAACTGGGTATCAGTTAGAATATATGTGACAAAAATAAATTGTGTAAATGGCCATAAAAATGTGAAATGGAGCCGGGCGTGGTGATGCATGCCTTTAATCCCAGCACTCTGGAGGCAGAGGTAGGTGGATCACTGCTAGTTCAAGGCCAGCCTGGTCAACAAAGTAAGTCAAGGACAGCTAAGGCTACACAGAGAAACCTCCTCTCGAAAAACCAAAACCCCAAAACAACAACAACAACAACAACAACAACAACAACAACAACAACAACACAAAAAACCCCAAAACAGTGTGAAATGGTAGGAGTTTGTAAAGTCAACCACCAGAAGCAACTATGTGTGTGTGTGTGTGTGTGTGTGTGTGTGTGTGTGTGTGTATTTGCTACCGTGAAGCCAAATTAGTCTAATAGTTGATGCTTATACTATCAGTTCTGTATTCTCTACTATGTTTAAAAGGGTATTTAAAACATGTAATCAGTTTCATCTCATCTGTATACTAAAGTAAGTTACCATAGTTAATGCTTATCAATAAATTTTGCATTTCCATAATGTCTTTTACACCTGGAAAACCCAAGAGTTTGCTCAAGGCCCATTTCAGGAGGCCTTGATTTCATATACTTCCTTTCCCTTCCTTGCTACAACATTTTGGGAACATGAAAGGCTTGTCTGCCTCATTCCATTTTATTCTATACTCTTCCTGTTGAGTCTGTTTGACGGACATTGTGATGAGGACAGAATGGTTTAGCTGGACTCTGCCCTCCAACTCCTGGCCTGGCTTTTGCAGGATGGAGCTTAGAAGAGTAGTCAGCTCTACGTTTAGATACCACAATTGAACGTCTGTAATGTAGTGATCATATCTCACCTGTTAAAATGCTCATGTTGATTACAGCTATGTCAGCAGATGGTCCCAGGGCAATGAAATGAACTATGGACCCGCTGTCTTTCACCTCATTGATACAGTTTTTTGCAGTGTTGTCCTCTCCATCAGTCAACAGCATGATTTCAGTCCCATCTGTCTGGAATTGTCCATTTTTAAATACCTGCAGGCATAATTTAGAATATCATTATTATACTGCATCAGCTATCCTGGTGGAGATTGGGAAAAAGAAACTGTATAGAAAAAGTGTAAGCCTGAGATAATTCCTATTTTAAAACTACAGAGTTTATGCTCAATTATCCTTGAAGAACATAAACATATTATTTTTCTGTCTCCTGAGTGCAGGGGCTATTTTTATTCAAATGAAAGATAGGTGGGATAAGGAATTAGGAAAAACTCACATGGACTAAATGACAGTGGCACCTGATCCTGGCAGCCTAGGGAAATAGATACTAAAATAGGGAATGCATTTTCTTCCCCTGCTATTCTCTGACAAACCGATAGGACACACAATCAGTTGTGTAAACAGCCAGCTGCAGTAAGAACCCAAATCAGCATTAAAAGGTAATGTACTCCAAACTAGAAACATAGAATACTCAAATACCAGCGGCCTAAGGGCTGAGCATGTTGAGGTTAGAGATGAGACAGGTTCCATGTATCCCATGCTGGCCTCAGATGGTCCAGCTAAAGATGAGCTTGACCTTTTGACCCTTGTGCTTCTATCTCTTAAATGCTTAGATAGCACATCTCAAAGTTTTTTTCCTATATGTTTTGTCCTGAGCCTTTTAAGATTATGTTAAAATGACAAGGCAAGTAAAAGCAGTAGTACTTTGCATTAAGATGCCCTGAAAGCAAAACAAAGAATAAAATACATGTGCAGTAGGATTTTCACCTCAAATGCTTTCTGGATTCCAGAGCAGATGGAAGTTCCTCCAATGGTTTTTGTAGGTAAGGCTTTCACAAGCTCGTTTCTCTCGGTGTCACTGTTTATTTGAATCAGGGGACTTTCAATTGTGCCCTTGTCACTGAAGTGTACTATCCCCACCCGGGACCCGTTTTCAATGATCTGCCGTAGAAAGTATTCTGCTGATTGTGTCATTCGATTGAGGCGATTAGCGGTCTGAGAGAAAAAGGACAAGGGAAAAAAAAAGCTTGAGTGGCTTTTAACTGGAAGGTAAAGGCAGATCTCATAAAAGGAGTGCATGGAGCTTATTGGCAAGAATTGTACAACTATTAATTTGCACCACTGAAGAAAGAAATTATAATTTTTACTGATAAATTGATAAGTGTGGTTATATGTAGTATGTGACACATATGAAGGACTCGTAGCTTCCTACTAGGGGCAGTTCCAGGTTGCTAAGTACCCAAGCTAAGAGTGGAGCGTGCACTGAAGCTAAGTGGAGCGTGCACTGAAGCTAAGTGGAGCGTGCACTGATGCTAAGGCGATGATTCACTCCTTCGTGCCACAGTTCACACCATAATCACTCCTTTTTAAGATCAGCCCATAATCCAGGCTTCAAAATCCCAGCCACAATCTTTGGTCTCCAAACACAGCTGAGCTGAGGAACTCAGTAAGGAGTACTACCCTCAAAGGTAGGACTTGCTGAGGCAGCATTAACTCCGAGAAGGCCAGCCTACCCTGACCCTTCACTTCCAGCCTTTCTCCTCTGCTTCTCCACCCCTGGGCTCACTGACTGCTCTCTGGTAACTCAGCAGCAGTCATGTGACTGCCCAGGACCTACACTTCATATGTGGATTTTTCTCTAGGCCCTCCCTGCAGTGCATACCCCAATTTCCGAGTGAATTTACTTCTTGAGCCAAATCACAACAGAAACTTCTACATATCTACAATTTTGCTTTGCCTGCTTGTCTCTCATTCTCTCTTCTGATTTTTATTACATTTATTTTGTGGGGTGAGAATGTGGGTGTGCAAGGATACTTGTGTCACAGCACACACGTAGAGGCGAGAGGACAAGCCCAGAGAGCCAGTTCTTGCCTTTCACTATTTGAATTCCAGAGTTTGAACTCGAGTCATTGGGCTTAGCTGCAAGGGCCTTTACCCAATGAGTGACCTCTTCTGGATTTATCACCACCACCACCACCATCATCGTCATCATCATTATTTGTTATCATTGTCCTCTCTGTCTCTGTCTTTGTCTCTCTCTCTCTCTCTCTCTCTCTCTCTCTCTCTCTCTCTCTCTCTCTCTCTCTCTCTCTCTCTGTATGCCATGGTGTCCATGTGGAGGACAAAAGATAGTTCTGAGGAGTTAGTTCTCTTCCGATACTTGAACTCATATCTTTCAGTTAGTGTGGCAAATGCATTCACTTGCTGAGCCATCCACCAACCCTGCTTTGTCTTTAAACATAAATCTATCAGTACCCTGTCTGAGTGGAGGAGTCTCTTCTCTCCTCAGTGACACGTCTCGGGCTACTTGTGTGTAGTCATTCTGAGCGTTCTTCTGTGTTCCGCGAGCTCTTGTGCTACTGAGGCTCAGCTCATCATTTGCCCTCATTCTTTGCCCTTTCAATAACCACCTTCCCTCATTTGCTGAAGCTTTAATTTCTGCTTTAGCATGTCTGTCCTGCCCTCACTGTGCAGTCATTTTCAGTGCTCTATTACATTGCACCGGCTTGTTTGGGGCTCATATTCATTTTAACAGCTATCAATTGGTCACACATATGTTATGAATTCTGGATCTGATGAGATTCTGGTTCCCAGTGGAACTCTTAATCTGGTTGAGAGAAGCACAGGCAGGATCAATAAAACACACAGAAGCAGAAATACGCAAAGGGCAGTTCTGAAATTGACAAAAGGGTTAGCACCTATACAGTGCCCCAAGAGCCCAGCCTTTCTCTTGGTGGGAATGAATGTCTCTCCTGAATTGTGGGGGATGGAATGACTTAGGCAGGTAGATAATGCTCAGAGGGAGAGAAAACACTACTGGACTACAAAAATATGTACTTTTTTTTTTTTTTTTTGTAAGACAAGGCTTCACTATGCAACCCAACTGGCTGTGAACTCTTTCCCAAAATGCTGGGATTACAGGAGCATACTCCCATAGCTCAGCCAAAACAAACTCGAAACTCCACAGGCTCTGCTTTTAAAATCTACCACAATGCCGGCTACTCCATGCATGATAATAGAAGGAAGGAACGACTGCTTGTACCCATTTGTTCCTCATGGTGATGCTTTCTGACATCTGAGGGAGCATTGACCTCCTGAGAAATAAGATGACATCATGTCAGCATTCTGCTAACCCATCCTATTGTTTGAGCTAAAACAGAGTTTATGCATTCACTAACACAATACCCCACTCTCGCTTCTCTTAAGCATTTTATGTAGGGGATACATAGTTAAAAACAATTTAATTTCTGTTCTGACTATAAGCAATCAGAGTTCTCTTTATTCAACTATAACGTTTTTGGGACAAAGTGGATACACTTAGTTTAGCTGCTTTTAGATAACTTTCTCTAAGTGTAATATGTTTTTTCAATATCTTTCAGGTCATCATCTCAAGAAGTAATAGTACTTTATGACATTACAGAATTTAAAAAATTCACATAACAAGTAGTGTTCAGGGTGTGCTTTCATCATTCAGGTATCCCTATTTGTACACCAAAAACAAAAACAAGAACAAAGAAAACCTGAGCCCGAGAACTTACATTCATACTCCCAGACACATCAAGAACTAGGCAGGTAACTCTTTCACTGATCCTCAGGAGTGAGAAGGTGGGTGCAGAGGGTGCTGTCTCCATGGGCACACTGTTATTAAAATCCTCAGAGCTGCTGATCACTTCCCACGTGCTTCTATACTCGCACTTTTGATTATGCAGAGTTGGAGCCTCTCGATTGTGGTTCTCTTCTTTACAGAATTTAGTCACCTGAAAGTGGAGTAAAATGTAGAAAATTACTATTCTATGTATTAAAATGTTGATGTGAAAGACAAAGACAAAGCACGTCCAGTGTTAGAATATAAGATAATTGTGCTGGGCTAGCAAAGTGGTAGCTGATTCTTTGAGAAGGTCCGTGACCTTATTAACCACAGGAGCTCGCAAGGTTGACGGTACCAGGCACAATTTCCCTCCTTTTGAGTGGGCCTCAGGTTCAATTAGACAGCTGTTGGTAACCACCAACATGTGTGCCATGTACGGCACCTTTATGACTATCTTGCCGTGCTGGTCATTGTCAGGGTTCATTTGTGTCGCAGCTGGAGAACTGTTAATTGCTTTTCTAGAACCACAGAAGCTAGACCACAGGAAAAAGGCTTTCAGGTCAGATCCAGCTCGAGTCATCTGAGTTCTGTTGTCCTAAATGTGTGGTGTGTTCAGCAGCAATAGGGGCTAATTCTCGAGCCCTGAAAGGCAATCAAGGGCTGTATCAATAGTCTATATATTTCTTTGGGGTCACTTGGAGGACTACTCTAACCAACCATTTCGAAGGAGGTTTCTTCTGTAAGGTACTGGCATTTTTGTTACTCTGTGGTTCTTGTGTGGGGACACTTTTAGACCAGGTGTCTTAACTTCTCTGTCTGTCTGTCTTTCTATGTTAAATCTTAGGTAAATAAAATATAAGATAATATAATTTCTTGGGGCTTGGCGTTATTTGTCCCTTGTCCCTCTTCCTTACATTACAGATAAGTGTAGCTACCATCTCTCATCAAAGAAGCCTTCCTTTATAATGGAGACCATTACAAAAAAAAAACAAAAAACAAACAAACAAACAAACAAAAAAACAAAACGACAACTGGATACAGTACAGAGGTCAACAGATCATGTGGAGCCTAGCTCCAGCAGATGTATCTACATTATAGTTCCTGTATTATAACTTAGGGAAGTATTATAACTTCATGAAGAGGGTGTGGAAAGAGTCTAAGAGCCAGAATACCAGGAAGTCTTCCATGAAACATTCTCTACTAGAAATGGCTGCATAAATAAAACTTAAACAATGGCACCGTCAGTAGACATGTTAACATGGAAGAGGAGACTTTGAAGGGGGCCTAGCCCTAGACAAAGAACCACAGGCAAGTGATGATAGATGGGAGAAAGAGAATTAGCCTCTCCTTGGGATGAGGCCCCTTATTGGTTTTCAGTGCAGAATGGACCTCCTTGAACCACATACATTTCACCAATGAAAACAGACTCAGCTGGTTGTTTTTAAACCTATTTGTGCACAAATATTCATGCATGCACAGATATATATGTATGTAACAACAGTTACCAAAAAAAAAAAAATGTATGTGAGAGTGGGTGACATGGGAGTGGTGTGAAGGAGGCTAGCTGAGAGAGTTCAAAATCAATTAAAACATATTTTAAAAAAATTAAATGAGAAGATATATTGTATTTAGCAAATATGCATTGCTCGCTAAAGTAGATTTTTATCATTATAATAGTTAACAATAATTATCTAGTTATTAATAGATCATAATGTTAATAATATATAATAGTAAAGAAGCCAAAACTGTACAATGGAAAAAAGATAGCATCTTCAAAAAATGGTGCTCGTCTAACTGGATGTCTACAGGTAGAAAAATACAAATAGATCCATACTTGTCACCCTGCACAAAATTCAAGTCCAAATGGGTCAAAGACCTTGACATAAAACTGGTACACTAAATCTAACAGAAGAAAAAGTGGGGAAGAGCCTTGAATTCGTTCACACAGGAGAAAACTTCCTGAACAGGACACCAACAGCTCAGGCTCTAAGATCAACAATTAATAAATGGGACCTCATGAAACTGAAAAGCTTCTGTAAGGCAAAGGACACTATCCATAGAACAAAATGGCAGCCTACAGATTGGGAAAAGATATTCACCAACCCTACATCCAACAGAGGGCTAATATCCAAAATATATAAAGAACTCAAATAAAATACCAACAAACCAAATAATTCAATTAAAAAGTAGAATTCTTTACAGAGGAATCTCTAATGACTGAGAAGCACTTAAAGAAATGCTCAATGGCCTTAGTCATCAGGGAAATGCAAATCAAAATAACTCTGAAATTTCATCTTACATCTGTCAGAATGGCTAAGATAAAAAACTCAAGTGATAACACATGCTGGTGAGGATGTGGAATAAGGAATAAGGAATGGAGAACACTCCTCCATTGAAGGTGGGAATGCAAACTTGTACAACTACTTTGGAAATCAATCTGGCACTTTCTCAGAAAATTAAAAATAATTCTATCTCAAGACGAGTTATATCACTCCTGAGCATATACCTAAAAGATGCTCCACCGTACCACACGGGCACTTGCTCAGCAACGTTCATGGCAGCTCTATGAACATAGTTCATATACATATTATGAACATATTTATCTAGAAATGGTAAACAACCTAGATGTCTCTCAAGTGAAAAATTGATAAAGAAAATGTAGTACATTCACACAATGAAATACTACTCAGCTTTTAAAAACAAGGAAATCATGAAATTTGCAGGCAGATGGATGGAACTAGAAAAGATCATCCTGAGTGAGGCAACCCAGATCCGGAAAGACACACATGCTCTGTTCTCACTTATAAGTGCCTATTATAGTACAGAATCATCATATTATAATCCAGAGACCCAAAGAAGCTAAGCAACATGGAGGATCCAAGGGAAGATGCTTAAATCCCACTCAGAAGGGGAAATCGAATAGACATTGGAAGTGAATGAAATGTGGGAACTAGGTAGGAAAGTGTGTGTGTGTGGGGGGCAAGGGTGGGGATCAGATGTGGGGAGAATGGGGGTGAGAGGTAAGAGAGCTGGGAGAGAGAAGGGAAATCAAGGGGGCATCTCTGGGACAAACTGCAGACCTGAGACAGGGTATGCTCTTGGGAGGATATGCAAGTAACTCTAGCTGAGACTCCTAGCAGTGAGGACATGGAGACTGAAGTGGGAACCTCATGGCCAGGCAGGACTTCCAGTGGAGGGAGGGGCACACTAGCCTACCCACAAAATCTTTGACCCAAGATGTACAGGGATAAAGAAGGAGCAGAGAGAGAATGCCCAATTAATTACTAGCCCAACCTAGGACTCACCCCATAGGTGAGAGCCAATTCCTAACACTATTAATGATACTCTGCTATGCTTACAGACAGGAGCCTAGCATAACTGTCCTTTGAGAGGGTCCACCCAGCAGCGGATTGAACAGCTAAACTTTAGGTGAAACTCGGGGAGTCTTGTGGAAGAGTTGGAGGAAGGATAGAAGGACCGGGAGGGGACAAGAACTCCACAAGAAGATGAACAGAGTCAACTAACAGGTCCATGGGGGCTTATAGAGACCGAAGCACCAACCAAAGAGCATGCATGGACTGGACCTAGGCCTCTGACACATATGAAACTGATAGGCAGCTTGGTCTTCATGTGGGTCCCCTAGCAAGTGGAGCAGGGGCTGTGTCTGACATGGACATGGCTTCCTTTTAGATCTTTTGCTCCTAGATCGGCTACCTTGTCTAGACATGGTGGAAGACGATGCACTTAGGCCTGATGTGACCAGATGTGCTGGGGTGGATTGGTACTGGTGGGAGGGGGAAAGGGCTCCTTTTTCTGAAGAGAAGGAGAGAGGGAAAAGGGGGGAGAGAGTAGGAGGGTGGGACTGGGAGGAGGGGAGGAAGGGGTACATTCAGGATGTAAAGTGAACAAGTAAATAAAGTTAATTAATGAAAAATTAAAGGGGGAGATACATTTAGCAAATATGCATTGCTCAAGTGAAATATAATTAACACTTAAGTAAATTTAATATCATTATAATAGTTAACAATAATTATCTAGTTATTAATAGACAATAGTGGTAGTAATATATAATAGTAGATTAGTACCCTGTCAATGTTCAGTAAACTCTGTATTAACATATTTAATCCTCATATTTCAGGTCAGTTACATCTCAGTTGGTAGAGTGCTTGCCTAGAAATATGCAGTGCCTTACACTAAGCCTTATTACTATCATCATGATTTTAAAATTGGTGACATTAGACAAATCCTTTGGTTATAGATTCTGGACACAGTGACTGACATACTTACTGAATCGATACTTTGCATGAACATTATGGATGCCTTTTCTGATTGAACTTTATCAGGGAAGAATCGACAATCTTTTTCATACAATTTTGTGGTGGAGTTAGTTCTGCACCTTCTGGTTATACAGCTGCCTCCTTGGCATGAATAGACTCTATTCATACCTGTGATACCTGTGGAGCACCTGAAAACGCAGGAGTGAATGTAAGAAACAACTTAGTCATTCATTTGAAAAGTGAGCTTTGTCGTATAGCATTACTTGTAAAAGTGCCATGATCTTCCCACATTGATAGCAAAGGCTAAGGAGGCCAATCAAAGCAATCATTTGTTTTTTAAAAAAAATTGTAATGAAGAAATCTAAGGGGGAACTCCAGTTATACACAACGGGGTTCTCAGATGAGATGAAAGCTGTGGGTCTTTGCCTCTGCTGGCCTTGTACTAACTGCTCTGTAGGCACCTGGATGAGAGAACTTGTGAGCCATTTATTTTTGGTGTTCAGTGTAGTCTTCTTTTCCAAGAGGACATCCTCTGAAGAGTGGGGCATCTCATAGCTACCTGTGCTTTGGTTATTCAAGGAGCATCTTTTTATCCTGAGGACAGTGTGATTGGAATCAGAGAATGAGGGACTGCCAAGAAAGGCAATGGAATAAAATGGTGGATTTTTGTGTTATTGCCTGGGAGGGGCATAGGTGAGAATGATAATAAAAGATACACCAGGCTTTAGCCACAACTCATCTCACTGGCTTGCAGTTCTATTCAGCAGATGAATTCTAGATTGGATCTCTTCATATAGGGAGGCTCGTAAAGACATCCATGACTCTACTGTTCCAAACTTGATGAAGATAATGATATCATCTATCTGAGCAGCTGTAAAGATACTCTGTAGTAAAAATGACATTTACCAGCAGCATGGCAAAAAATAGATTTACATAGCATATTTTAGAGCTTCGCAGTGGGGCTTGTGTGGCACTTCTGTACTATTCACTTTACCCCTCCCCCTGTGAGAAGTAGCCCAAACCAGTAGGATTTGAACACTGATGAGGATGCTGGCACCAAGTTTTAAATTAGTTTCCCCCAACTACTCTGATCTCTTAGTATCAGAATCAAGATAATGATCTGTCATTAACTATGATGTTACATAGATAATTTAAAATCATCTTTATAAACCTCAAAGAAGTTCTGAATTGGCTCCTTGCAGTCACTTGATTTCGTACCAGCTTTCCTTTAACAATGCTTAGCCATGTTCGCTCATTATACAATATAAATAATTGTTGTCTCAACATCTACCTAGTCTAAATGAGTTTTAGCATCTATGGGAGAGACATGTAAATAAAATGTGTTAAATTGCCAAACAAATGCTTGGCATTGAAGCTTTATATATTTTACACATACTGTCATCATCTTCAAGAAAAATGGCCTAAAATATTCATAAAAGAGGCTTGTGATATTGCATCTGTTATCTGCATTGGGACAAAACCAAATGCTTTTCCCTGGAAAGGAATATAAGGCAGTTGAAAGCCTTAGGTCATTTAAGGGTACTTAAGAGTCATGCCTTGTTGCTTCAATTTTCTTTGATGAACCACCGTAGAATGGCTGGTCTTCACTGTACTCATCAAACACTCCCCAGCGAAGATGGGCCCATTCATGGACAAACAATCTTCCTGGAAGAAATACATAATCATAATTCAAGTGGCAAATTTTTTTCTCACAAATTGCTAGGCCACTGAGATGGCTCAGGGGGTAAAAGTGCTTGCCACCTCACATGGCAACCTGAGTTCAATCCTTGGACCCCATGTGATAGGGGGAGAAGATTGGCTCACAAGTTATGCTCTGACCCCTTCCACCCCCCAACCAAGAGACAGACAGAGAGACAGAGACAGAAGCAGAAGAGAAAGGGGAGAGGGAAGAGGGGAGTAGGGAGGAGAGAGAGAGAGAGAGAGAGAGAGAGAGAGAGAGAGAGAGAGAGAGGAGACAACAGAGAGAGAGAGAGACAGAGAGAGAGAGAGAGAGAGAGAGAGAGAGAGAGAGAGAGAGAGAGAGAGAGACAGAGGAGAGAGAGATTATATTTAGGTTTAGGTTTTCAATAACTTAAAGTTTACATTTTGCTTATAAAAAGGCTTTTGTATTAAATGCTATTACACTGTTGTACAGAATATTAATTTTTTAAAATGTCACAGCAAGTTAAATCAATGAAATACCTATGGAGCATATGCCAGTCACAGTAAGCTGGGATTTGGTTTTCAGTTCTTGGGGAGCCAAAAGTCTCACATATTATGGGTTTATGGCTTTCCAAATGCCAATGCTGCTAACAGCCCAAAAAGATATATGGGAGCAGTGTAGTTTGAGGGTGCCACTTTAGTGGGGGACAGCGTAGAAATGCTCCTGAAAGGGTTGTTGATGAAAAAAATTGAGGTGTACTGTTGTAGATTATGTAGATTATAGAGTTTGGTGAATTTTGAGAAAATTTAAACTGCCTAGAATAAGCACAGAAAAAGTAGGTCACAGAGTGAATAAATAGCGGAATCAAGGTGTGGCTCCCAGAACTTCTGTCCTAGTCTGCTTGCTTAATCCGAGCATGGAGTTGCTTGTTGCAAACTTGTAATGTTTTAAGCAAATTCCTTACCTGGATCTCCATATTCACTTTGTTTTCCCCCTAGCATGAAGTCAGGGGTGAGATGGATATATTCTGCTTTCTCTTTACACTCTGTGAACTGCCGGGTGTATGGCTCGTCTCTGCCTGGGAGAGCTGGAGGCGCAACCTTAACATCTGCCTGAGAATGTTTAAAAAGATCATTAAAACTTGAAGGACAGAAAACACAATAGTAAGAAAGACTCTAAATCAATCAATTTGTGGCAAAACTAGCAAGCACTAAAACCATTCTTTTTTCATTAAAGATAGACACTTACATGTTTGTAGCTCTCCTGTTTTGGTCTCCTGTACTGAGATATGTTTGTCCATTTTTCAGGAATTAATATAGATACATTTTTGAAAAAAAATCTTTTTTCTGTAGCTTCAAACAGGTATTTAGATGCTGTAGTCACCATCTCCTATAATCAAAGGGAAAAAGAATGTGTAAAAATGGCCTTTGGAGTGGTGTCATGTCTCAGGTAGTTTCCTCAGGCGTTCCACTGTAAGTTGTTTATACAAAAGCAGCCATCCATCAGCGGCCTCTGCCCACACTTTTTTCCCCCCGAGACAGGGTTTCTTTGTATAATAGTTCTAGCTGTCCTGGAACTCTCTCTGTATACCAGGCTGTCCTCTAACTCACAGAGATCCTCCTGTCTCTGCTTCCCAACTGCTGCGATTAAGGGCTAGTGCCACCACCACCTGGCTCTGCCCACATATCTAACCTGACTTCTGTCAGTCCAAAATTTGCTTCAATCTGGATTTGGAAAGGCCTTCAGGTCCTCTATCCTTTTACCTCAAGAGCTAGCTTGTACTTGGTGATTACAGCAATCGATTTATATGCCTATATACACGGACTTTAGGGTCATTTATTTGGTTCTAGTATTTGTGTTAACACTTTTTGGTTGACTTGTGTGAAGTCTGAAGCCCAGGTGCCTTACCCTTTAATGGACATAAAGCAGGAATGAGCTAGGAAGTGTTCTAAGATTGACATCACTCCTGACTGTCCTGTTGGCACCCCCAGCTTGCCCCTCTGCCCCCATCCCCAACAGGGTTTAGTAAAATTCCATTCCTTGCTTCCTCCCCAACCCCACCTGCTCAGAAAATCTAACAGGAAAAAAGGCATCAAAAGCAGATCACACATTCCTGACATTTCTGACAACCCCATGACCTGAAGCCACTCCAAGCCCTGCCCTAGATAACCAGACCTGGGCAGAAACCCAGCTTGTGGCAGGAGGTCATTTTCCTTCGACTACAATCTATAAAAACTTTCCCCGCCATGGCCTCCTGGTGAGCCTTTCCAATCTTACGCCCTAAGGCTGGTGAACTCATCCAGGAGCTCATGCGCCCCCCCAAATAAACCTGTCTTTTTTCTTTCTTTCTTTCTTTCTTTCTTTCTTTCTTTCTTTCTTTCTCTCTCTCTTTCTTTCTTTCTTTTCTTTTCTTTTTTACTTTTAACTTGGCTTGAATTGGCTTACTTCTTCAGTGGCAGTAACCTATCGCCGATTTCAAACAGCTTTCTTTAGCAGATGCAAGCTAAGGAGAAGAGCCCACAGGAGTCTTCATCTGGATGGGACTTTATTCCCATCCTCCTGGAAGAGGTGGTAAGACTGGTGGGCAGTGTAATGGAAAATTCCATAGCATAGCTAAGAATTTGATCACAGGACTCTTGGTCTGCTGTCAATGTGAAAATACCCAGTTCCTCCAGTATCATGAGTCCAAAGTTATTGTGGTTTATAAGAGAATTTATCTCTCTACAGAGTGCTTGATAAAGGGAAGCAAAGGGTAAAAAGCATGTAAGGGGACCTGTTCTTTACATCCAGGTCTCTCAGAGGTAAGTAAAATATAAATAAATAGAAAAGAAAATAAGTAAAAGAAAAAAACCATCTTCATTCCCCAGGAGCCATCTGACTCTCCACTGCTGTGTCTCTCAGGACAGGCCGCTTTGATGCTTCCGGCTTAATGTAAGCCCACATCAGAGCTGCGGCTCACGGCATCCACCACTCACCCTGCTCCTCTCCGAGTCACGTGCTCTGACTCACATGTGTTGCATAAGTCAGCAGATTCATTACTGAGTAGTCATGGGATATGTCAGAATGTCAGAGTCCAGAGAGGTAAAGGTCCAGTGCTAATGCAACGCTAACATACGTTGGAAATTGTTCAGGACACACAGAAGAAGGATAAAGGAATTCTCTTTTCCCCTGGATGCCTTTTTTTTCTTTTCAAAAATGAGGGATATTTAGGTTGCCATGTTCTGTACTTATGAGACAACAATGAATATTTTGATGGTTCAAATTGAGTTATGGATTGAACCAGTAGGCTTGCTGTGTACAACTGTGTAGGGTGTATATTGTACAACTCCAAGGGACTACATTGCCTTCAGAGTCTCCATGGCCCAACTGGCTGTCTTAAGATGGCAGTGTATTCTTAGGCCATGGTGACATGTCAGAGACCCTATAGGTAACTACCATCTCCAAGGATACCCCAGGTGCCTAATAATGGCTCCTCAAAGTTTTCTAACCGGAAGTCTTATGATACTCCTTCTAAATTTCTCCCCAGAATTCCTATGTTTTTTTATTAAACTAAAAAAAGTGAAATATTGGTGTTTACAAAAGTGGTCAAGTTTCAAACCCAGAAGAAACACAAACACAAAATACAAAGGAGACTTGAAAATGGAGATTATCAGGTCACGAATATAAGGGTTTGCACAATTATTGTGTATAAAATAGATGATGGCAGGTCACAAAATTGTCTGATGATACAGGACTTTGTAAAAGGCTAAGTGTCAAAAGTCATTGAACTGCAAATGTGTTGGCAAAGGATTGAGTTTCTACTTGTAATGTTCTATAGAGAGACCACGCTGAGAACTCTTTTTTTTTTCTCTAAAAAGAGTCCTTTCAAACACCCATTTCTTAATTCAAAAAAGTTTGAAACTGGTCATTTATCCTTGAACACTAAGAATTTGTCGTTCTGAGTCTGCTTTTTATATTATATAGAAAATACTATTTTTTATCTTTTGGAATTCAAAGGACTCCAGCAAGTATCACCGCTGGGCTGCCGTGTATCTTACAGAGAATGAGTGACAACTGGAAGCCAAGAAAATCACCAGACAGTTCAGTTCATGACTAGTAGGGAGCACTCCCTACAATGAGCAGTAGGGCCCCAGTAGGGAGAGCTCTCTACAGCAAATATTGGGACCCCAATAGGGGGAGCTCCCTACAGCAAGCACTGGGACCCCAGTGGGGAGAGCTCCGTACAGTGAACATTGGGACCCCAGGGGGGAGAGCTCCCTACAGTGAACATTGGGGCCCCAGTGGGGAGAGCTCCCTACAGCAAGCACTGGGACCACAGTGGGGAGGATCTGAAAACAAGTAGAAGGTGTAGATGTTGCTCCTGGGCCATGAAAATGATCCACACAGCTTTGATGACAACCTTTACCTGGAATGTTGGAGTTGGAAGAAACTTTAGCAAACCGAAGTGCTAGTGACTAAGCCTTTTCCTCTGTTCCCAAGTGTCTGATGAACTCCTATCTTGTACAGATCTATCATTTCTAGTTTGTTTTTCTTTTTTCTCTTTTACATATACATTTATATTATTACACATATATACAATAAACTACCTATAGCAAGAAGAACCATGAAACATGAACCATGAAACAGGAATTATATAAATGTTATATTCTTAATGTTTTGGCTACTTGTATATGGCAGCCTTGAAGAAGACATCTTTCCTATCTTGGTGCATCTAAAATTCTCAACGTAAGTCAATATCTATCATATCTCATCATCATCAACTTAAAACATCTATCTAGACCAAAAAATATCTTAACCCCTAGACAACTAAGCTTAATTGTAAAACTAAACTACCTGATCTTCAACCCCATCAGAGACTTGCGAAGGAATAAAGTTACTTAACCGAGTAGACAGGGGCATCTATACTTTTTATTTAAGTACATTTTACGTTTTCCTCTGATTTGGATTCCTGTCTCTTCTACCTGGATGTCTAGAGAGCACCTCAGTTTGAAACCATCACAAGCCAACTCCTCCTCCCACAGGCACAAGCTCTTTCTTACTGCCTCCCTCCCCACTTGGTGAAAGCTCTACCCAAGTATTTAAGCCAAAGCTGTGAAGTTTGCTTTGCCTCTTAACATTTCCTCTCTGCCTTCCCCTTGCCTTTTGATACTTTTAAAATACATTCAGAATCACTTTAATCATTTGAATCACTACTGCCACCTCCTTGTCCTAATCAACATCTTTATTCACTATCTATAGCCCGGGTTCTCCTGCATCCTATGCCGCATTCATACAGTGCAGATGATAGGTGCAAGCCTTCTGTAGCTTTAGGAGTTCAGAGTGGTCCTAGGACAGGCACCTAAGTGTGCATAACGTCTGCTAAGATCTCTTTCATGGAGTCTCCTATCACGCAGAGGGTCTGGGCTCTAGCACTGCCTGTGGCCTTCACCCAGCTTCAGTTGAAGCCACCCTTCCTCCTGCTTAGTCACTGTTTCTTTGATTATGTAAGCTGCTATTACCCTAACCACCGGGCTCTTGTCATTTTGGTGTCTGCTCAGTTGTCACATCATGAGTGGGGCTTCTCCGAGGGCTTCCCTGCAGGAGACAGTGACTTACACTCTTGCCTATGGCAACCATACTCTGCTTTGCCCCTCTTTCCTGACTCAGCATACCCGCACAGCGACCTGCGAACAGCACACTTGCTATTCATGCACTTTGGTAATGCTGATGCCTCTGAAAAAGAGCACACACCCTATAATTCCTTTTTTAATTTACTATTCTTTCCTCCAGGATTTCATAAGACCATGTTCATGCATGCACAATAAATAAATAAATTGTCAAAACAGAACAAGTCCAACTTCTAAATTACAGACAAGGAAACTGAGGAGCAGAGAGGCTCTCTGCTCTGCCTTTGATTGTATGGTTAGAAGGCAGCATTTCTCCTAGAACCTCTAGAAGCTTCATCTAGAATGTTCTACACCTTCCTCTTCCTCTATGCATTCTCAAACTATCTACTCTGCCTTTTAAACTTCCCGAAGCATCCAGATGTTTCCGTAGTAACTCTTACTATTACCATTAACCTTTTTAGTCTTCATAACGCAAACAGAAGGAAACCCACTTTTTCTTACCTTTATTTTTTCTATTATTGCTTCATTTTCTGGCACAGCAGGGTCAATAGCTATGATAATGCCTTCATAACCATTGTCGATCAGCCTCACCAGGGATGTGTCTGACCCCTGCAGCAGGTGCAGGAGGAGGAGGTAAACAAGTCCCCTGGAGAACCCCATCACTCCCGCCTGGTGGCTCGGGGGCTTTTGTGTCCCTGTGTCTCTTGCCAGGTCTATATATACTGCTAAAAACCACCTGCTGGCTGATTAAGGGATGCTGACTGTGTAAAGGTCAATGTCCATGTGTGGAAAATCACACAGCCAGGCTATATAATAGTTTTATTGTTTGGTCATGGCTAAAGTGATCAGAAGTATTATAAAATGCATAGCATCATCTCTTCTTGAGACATAGTTTTTGCTTCCCATTTTTGGTTAATTTCCTAAATATATGCATGGGCTTTGTACTTTCTATAGTATAGGACCAGAAAATAAAACCACAATAAAGTGGGCAGGAGTGTTAAAGCTCTCCCTCCATTTTAAAGGGTAACTTAATTATTATTTGCACTCATCTAAAAAATAATGGTACAAACAAAGTGCTAGGTAAAATGAGCTCGAAATTCAAGATTGTAAAGAGTTTGATAAATTTGAGGAGATTTGATAAGGTCAAGTTATTAGAGTAAGCAAACAATCAAACTTAGTAATAAAGGAATAGAATTTGTTCTACGTTATACTTTGCTGGCCACTGTTGAGGAACAGTATAGATTTTTAATTAACTGAATTTGTTCTTTGAAAGTTTCATACATGCACATAATATATTCTGTTGACTCCCTTCTACTCCTGTTAGCCCCCACCCCCCACCTCCCCCCAAGTCCCTTTGTCACATGCATGTCTTTTTGTTGTTTTGAGACCTGATAAGTTTAATCAGGATCATCCAAGTGGCTTTGGCTTTGAAACTGTCTGTTGGAGGCTAGTGAGCTCATCTGAGGTACACACCTGAGAGTGCATTAACAGCCAGCAGTTAGGCTGGAAAGTGTAGGGTCACTCGAGGCCCTTCCTGATCCCTGATTGACAGGCCTAGTTCATATAAGGACCCATGCAGGCTGTTACATAAGCGATGAGGTCGTCATTGCAATGGCCGTGTCATGCTCTGAAGGTGCTATTTCTTAATTATCTTCCCACTGTTTCAGTCCTTCTGTCTGCTCTTGTGATGTTCCTTGACCTTTTGAGGGGACAGTATAAATATATTATTTACAACTGACCCCTCTGCCATCATGTATTGTTAGCACGTCATGCAGCCATGCAGTCTCGTCTTTCCCAGCAAAGGGAGGCTTCTCTGAGTAAGACGGAAAGCAGTATTTGTCCCTGGGTATGCCTGGACATTTAGAAGGCAGCTTGATGCTATGCCAACTTAGATAAATAGCTTATCTTTACTTTGTTAATCATTTCCTCTGCTGCTCACTTTATATCGCAGACATTTTACTGGATCGATAATAGCTTTCATTGAATAACCATAAAAGAAACAGATTTGTACTTTCCCCATGTCTAATTTATCATGAAAAAGTTCCTTATATTTTCCTTATAGGAAAAAAAAAATGCCAGGAACACAATGTAAGCCAGCTTTATGGGCTCTGCCTTTATGAGCGCCTGAGTAACACAATTCATTTTTCAGGAATCCTGGGTCTGGACCTGGCCAGTGTCCGTCTTCAGGGCCAGTATTAAATGAAGTTTGCTTTAATTGGACAACCATGGATTGGGTCTTCCTTCTTGCTGTTTTCAGATTTAACAGTACAATGTGGTATTAGTCTTTAATTTTTCGTTAACATTCCATTCTAGGTTCTTCGTTGGTACATCAGGTGAACAACATCAGGTTCTTTTTTTATATGTAAAATATATTTCATACAATATATTTGATCATATTTTCCCCTCCTCCAGCGCCTCCCAGATTTCCCTCACCTCCTTCCCCACTCACCTTCATGTTCTCTCTCTGTTTCATCTCTCTCTCTGTCACTGTCTCTGTCACTGACTCTGTGTCAAACCATGAGAGTCAAAACAAAGTTGATCAACACCCAAAATAGATTTTAAGGGTGTGCGTGTGTGTCTGTGTGTGTGTGCATGCATGTGTGTGCATATGTGTATATGTATATGTATGTGTATGTGTGTGTATGTATTTGTGTATGTGTTTGTGTATGTGTGTATGTGTGTATGTATGTGTGTGTGTGTGTGTGTGTGTTACAGTTTGGTATTTTTTGTTAATGTGTAATTCTTGAGGGATACTCAGAACTGCTGACTACCATGTTTGTGCAGGGGACTGTCCCTTGTGGACTTTTAGCTAAAGGGTTAGTGACACCTTAAGAAAGTAGCAGCTCTTTGGTTGGTGGTTCAGTCTCTGTGAGCCCTACGGACAGACGCAGACTAGTTTACTCTGTAGGTCTTCCTGTGGTATCCTTGCTTTCTCTGGCTCCCTCAATCCTTCCACTCTCCCACAAGACTCCCTAAGCTCTGCCTATTGATTGGCTGTGGGTCTCAGCATCTGTTTCCATTAGCTGCTGGCTGAAGCCCCTCAGAAAACAGTTATGCTAGGCTCCTGTCTGCAAGCATAGCAGAGTATCATTAATAGTGTCAGAGGCTGGCTCTCCCCCATGAAGTGGGCCTCAGCTTGGGACAGTCGTTGGAATGGGCTGGACCAAGGCTCCCTATTTGTGTGTAGCAGATGAGCAGCTTGTTCTTCATGTGGGTCAGTTAGATGTTCCTCAAATAGAGAGGGGCCTGTTTCTGACTCTGTTGCTGCCTTGTCTGGCCTCAGTGGGAGAGGATGCGTCTAGTCCTGCAGCTACTTTATGTACCAGGGTGGGTTGTATGCATGGCGGCCCTTCCCTTCTCTGTGGAAAATGGGATGGGAGGGTGGGGAGTGGGTGTGAGGATGGGACTGAGGGGTAAGGATGGAGGGGGCGCCAATCAGGCTGTAAAGTGAATAAATAACAAATAAAAATTTAATACAGTTAGTTTAGGTCTCTTGCTTTCATTTTTATTTCCTGAAAGAAATGTTTTTTTCTGAAGGGGGTAATTTTTATCATAATTTAGTCACCACTAACTCATTATTTGGGCCATAAATAGGCTGGGCTTTATTGTGTGAGGCTTAGCTTCCTCACTAAGGAAGCTAACATGAAAATGCTACCTCCTCATTTTATTTAATGTCCAGATTGCCTCCCCTCCCCTCTGCCCTTTATTCTTGTCTTCTCCCTCTTCGTTGAATTTTTAAATTCCTGGAACTCCAAGTGTCTTCTCTGCTATGAGGTGGTGCGGAACTTCTTTCTCGGTCCTTCATTCAAATGTACACACAAGTCCATCGTGGTGAGGGGGTCATATCTTGGGAGCTGTGGAGTCTGACGCCAGCACAAGGGGGCTTGCTTCCTACAGGTCTGAGTGAGCATGGAGTGCTGGACATGATTCCATTTCCTCTTCCTGTACAGTATTAGTAGAGTGGAACACACACACACACACACACACACACACACACACACACACGTGCGTGTACACACACACACACACACACACACACGCGTGTACACACACACACACACACACACACACACACACACACACACACACCCCATACACACAGTCTGCAAGGTCTTTTTCATGTATTTAATTGGACAGCGCAGCAGGTCAGGGCAGGACAGACAGTAGGTCTCTTTGACTTACTCTTATTACCTTATTACAGTATAACTTCCCCCCCCCCTACATTTCTTCAAGAGCTTTTCTTTACTTTGGCTTGGTGCATGCTGTACTTGCTATTCAGGACTCACTACAATCTGGTACTAACTCACAACATTTAGTCTTATTCTCTAATATTACCGATACGAAAAATTTTCCTCCTGTTGAAGTAGTCTATTCACGTTTTAAGAAAAGTAGCCTTTGTCATTATTATTCCATTAATAAATACACTTTTTAAAAGAATTGCCTATTTTTATTTTATGTGTATGAATGTTTTACTTGAATGTATTTGTGCACCTGATTCCTGCAAGGGTCGGAAAAGGGTGTTGGATCTCCTGGAGCTGGGATTGCAGATGCCTGTGACGGCCATGTAAGATCTGGGCCTTGAACTGAGGTCCTTCGTTTGCTTAAGAACCTAGCCACCTGTTCAGGCTTGTGCACACTCACTCACTTCTGATGCTGGTTCTACTTTGTTGTGAAGTCTTCCCTGAGCAACCAGCCCACCCTTTCGCTTCTCTGCACTTCTCTGTGCTTTGTGTAATAAAGGAAAGTTTGTTTGTTTTTCCCACACAGGAGGCTGCCAAGAGGATTTAAGGGAGCCTGGAGACCCACACAGTAACAACAGATAGTGCTACCAAGTTCCTTAGACATCAGCTAGAACAACTACGACTTGTGGTTGAGAACACCTAGGGGTGAAGAATGCTAGCTGACTTAGTGACAAAACAGATGGGGGACCCAGCCTTTCATCCCAGGGTGACCCCATTTCATGCTGCTGTTGTTCTCCCGGCTCTCCTGGGCTTCTCTGCTGCTGTCCCCTGAGCACAGGGCACCCATTTCTCCTTAGAAGCTGCAGACTCTGCGGCTGCTACAGAAATACTCTATGTCTCTTAAATTCCTTTCGTATAGTTGGAAGATTGAAAAGACACTAAAACTTATCCTTAGAACGAAATTGCCAGAAGCATGGTTTGTCTGAAGAACTGTTAACCTTGGTCTGCACAATGCATTTTTTGTATCCCTTGCGAGGATCCGAGAGAACAAATATTTACTGAGCTCCCTGGGCCTAACAGTTCTCTGGAGAGTTAGTTTACTTGAACTCACTGTTCAGTTCCTCTTCGAAGCACATATCGCCGTCCACCTTCTCAAATGGTGAAGAAGATACTCAGAGATGTTCCACCAAGTATCCACGGTTGGTTAACCAGGAAAGAGTTGGGGGGGGCGTGGGATAGGATTTGTACCCACGTTCTCCCATTTCTACACTGGATATGATTGGGTACTTTGTGTCTTGCTGGTTATATTGTGGGTTGTGATGCTCTACCCAAATTTCTTCAACTCCCTTTTATGTCCCAGGATGCAGTCTCCTCTCCCTGCCCATACCTTTAGAGAATAGGCCTTGCTTAGATTTCTCCATGGAGAACGGACCTTGTGCTAATGAAGCAGCTTTATTCGAAGAACTGAAGCCAGCTCCTATCTGGTCTTCTGTCGTGCAGGGGTGTGGAGTAGGAGTGCCCTTGTCTCTGGCTAAACACCTCCTTAAGTGTAATAGAGGTCCCTGTGGGACAGCCTGACGTGACTGTGTGGGACTCTGCCATCACATTCCTGCTTGCTGCTTCTGGTTGTTAACTGCTTTGTTTCTTTTACCCATTTGCCATTTTCCTTTGGTAAGCTCCTTAGTAAACTGGTGTTATGTAACCCTTTGTCTCAGATTGCTTATGGTGATCCCAGACTAAGATAAAATGTCTACCTTTAATTATCAAATGATATTTACTAAGCACTCATTATATGCCATGTAATATGTGGTGTTTCACACAGTAACTTATTCCCCAGAGCATCAGCAAAAAAATAGATACCATCTCTCCCTTTACAAATGAGAAAATTGAGCCTTAATGTCTTGGTCAGTCACACACCCTGTAGAACTGAGAGCTAAGTGGATGCCCTGATCTGACTCTAAGTCATCCCCCACAGCCTTTATGCAGCATTCATTGAGTGCGCATCATTTTCTCTGGCAGGAATCTGGCTGATAGCTTGTCACACCTTCTATCTGAAGAAGGCTATGAAAAGCCAATGATAAAAGCCCCAGTGAAAACAAAAGTATCACTTTTTTCTTTCTTTTTTCTTTTTTCCCTGAGACAAGGTTTCTCTGTGTAGCCTTGGCTGTCCTGGACTCGCTTTGTAGACCAGGCTGACCTTGAACTCACAGAGATCCACCTGCCTCTGCCTCCCCGAGTGCTGGGATTACAGCTGTGTGCCACCGTGCCTGGCACAAGTATCACATAGTTTATCTTAGATTTTCTTCAAGACTTCTGAAACTGGTGAGAAAGCAGAATTGCTGAGGAATTCTAACAGACTTGGTCATGCAGTCTTCTTAGTGATCCCTTAGGTATTTATGAAGCTTATGCCGGGTGATAAGCTTATGCCGGGTGATAAGCTTATGTCATGTGATAAGCTCAGGAGATGGAATGTCCTTTTCCACAAGGGACATGCAAATTAGCAAGGCAGAGTGACCCATGAAGATCATCACATAGATACATGAGTGTCTTCATAAAAGTGAAAGAGAGCCAGGAGGACAAAGCAAGGAACACACCCCGGTTATTTCTTGTGTGAGTCAGGGCTGGTGATAAAATTTAAGCATGATGACATTTAGGCTGGGCCATAAAGAGTGGGCAAGATTTAGACTTTTCTATTATCCTGCTCTGTTCTCCTCTGTTTCATGTTCTAGAAGACACCAGAACTGTGCTTGAAAGAGGTCAGAATGTCACAGATAAAGAAAAAATTTTCTAGTTAAAATTCTAACAAAGATCTAGATCCCCAAATACATACTGTGGTGGGCACAATAGCATGGATTCCTTCTGGCTGGTGACTAGAGTGAGTCTCCACTCTTAATGCAGTCTTTAAAATGGTGCAGAATTATTGTATAGTTAGAATATTTTTCTTTATTCTATCAAAAGGATGTGTGAGTTATGAACGATGATATAAATTTAATATTTTTTCTAGTTTCAACTGTGTCATGGGTTTTTTCCCTGTGCCTTGTATGTTAGCTTGACTTTTTGTATAATGAAGTAGCAAGAACCATTCTTGCATTATGGAAGAATCCAGCATGGGTTACTACTTTGGGGCAGTGACTCACACTCGGGCTTGCTTTTTAGTTATGTTCTTCACTAGGAATTAAGCACAATTAGTCACTGTTTAAATTTGCTCCATTGATTCACTTAGAAAAAAGTGATTACAAAGGTGATTACACTTGTTTTGGGATGGGGGCGGTTTTGTTACCTTATCCCCCCCCTTTTTTTAAAAACTGTATCAAGTCAGTATACATAAAGTATATCTTTATAAAAGGAATGTTTTCCTCCTGGGCAGTGAAGGCTTTTATTCACAGATACGTTAAATGAGGAAGTCCAACATTGACACTTCGTATTCTCGACTGTTTCCTAAAGGAGAGTAGAAGCTGCAGTTGGCAGTGGCAACACCCCTTAAAGGAGAATGCTCTTCCCCTGGGCCGGGAGTGCAGGCTGCGTTGTTGGAGTTCAACCCTGTCTTTGGTAGTAGGTGGGAGAGCATGGTCGCCCTATGCGCCCTCTCTGTAGCTCCACTTCCTGGGTAGTAGGGTAGGGACAATAAAATCTGTTTCAGAGGGACACAAGAGAATCAAAGACAGGACACACTGGTGTAGTGTTCAATGAGCCCTGGCTTGTCTTCTCTCTGCCACTGGGAATAGAGCAGTGCTAAGTCAGGAAGACCTGAATTATATTGATGGAGTCTCGGAGTCTCAGTGTGGACTCAGTGTGATCCAGTCACAGAACACCCAGTTTTTGTGAGTTTTACTGCGGAAGCCTAACCGAGTTCTCACAGAAAACGCTGGTGGCAAGCACCTGATTCTTCTAGCAACAAGAGGGAAAACAGGACTATAATAATGTCTGTCCCCAGGAGAAGCTAGTAAACCAAAGGGCAACCTGCTGGGGCTTATCAGGGCCCATCAGACACGGGAGAAGGAAGCCCTCAGCTCTGTCAGATCTAGGCTCCCACGTGGAGAAGGGAATTTCTCGTTAGTTCACTCCAGACATCCTGTCTCCGGAAGATTCTGAGGTCACAGGCCAGAGGCCTTGGCTTACTAATAGGGGCTGGATTCACAGGATTGCAGCATGCGTTCTTCCTATGCATACACTTTGCCACCACTTTCTAAATGTACTTTGGTTCCTTTTACCTAGCACAGCATATCTGGCCTTGAAAAAAATCACAAAGGATACTGAAAGTCAAGAAACAATGTGAGGAGATGGAGAAGCATCAGAACCAGATGTAAAGGTATGCCACCTCCTTATCAGACCAAAATTTATTGAAAAATTATGTATATATATATATATATGTGTATATATATATAATGCTTTTTCCTTCTCCACATACTAACTTTATGTTCTCACTCTCTATCAAAACAAAAACAAAAGTACAGGAAACTCCAACAACCCCCCCCCCTCCCCGCAAATCAAACAAGCAAAAGACAAGACAAGTAAGAAAAATAAAAGCCAAAACAAAATGTCTATGAAAATAGCATTGTGTTTGACTACTTCTGGGCAAAGGGCTGGCCTGGATGTGGTTGATATACCCAGTGACACTTGACTGGAGAAAACCGGCTTGTCCCTTTGTCAGCCGGTATCAGTTTCAGATAGCTTCTTGGTTCGGGCTGGAACCTCATGTCTACTTCCCCCTCTGAGTGCTGGGACGGCACCTGCCTTGAACCTGCACAATGGCCTAGCTTCTTGGGACTTAGTGCTCATTTCTCCTTCTCCATGTTGGATTTGGTGTGGTTTGAACTCGTGCATGCCATGCACATGCTTCCAGTCTCTGTGAACTCATACGCGCATCTGCTTTGCTGTGTCTGAAAGAAAGCCTGTCCCTTGGGGTTAGCCACCATCTACCTCTTCCCCTCTTCTCCATATCCTCCTGCTTTGTTTTGTTCTCTGAAAGACTAATAGCCTTGGTAAAACAGGCATATCAGTATCATACAGTTAATGACCACCCTAATTTTTCTTTTCTTTTAATTAAACATTAATTCTTGGAATATGTTTTCATCTCGTTCCCCCCCCCCCCGACTCCTCCCAGATCTTTCTCACTTCCCTACTTACCCTACTTCATGTTCTTTCTCTCTCTCATAAAAAAGAAAACGCCAGAACAAAAATCAAAACAAATAAGCAAATCATTACGCCAACAAAAAAATCAAAACAAGACAATGAAACAAAAGGTCCACAAAATACCCATAGAATTCATTTTGTGTTGGCCAACTACTCCTGGCCATAGGGCCTGACTTGGAATGTGGCTGATAGACTCAGTGAGACTCCACTGGGGAAAACTGATCCTTTCTCTCTGTTAGCTTGTATTCATTGCAAATAGCTTCCTGTTGGGTGTTGGACCCCATGTTCACTTCCTCTTCTCCATCATAGGATCCCATCTGGCTTGGACCCATGCAGAAACCAGATTGCCCAGGTTTCTGGAAGGTCACATCTGGAAAACACTGTTTCCTTGGCGTGATCTACCATCTTACAGTCACTCTGTATGCTCTTCTGCATAGATCCTTGAGCTTTAAGAGGAAAGGCTTGATGAAGACATTCCATTTGGAGCTGAGTGCTCCAAAGTCTCTCATTCACTCTGCATCTTCTCGTTGTGGGTCTCTATCTTAAACCCTCACCTACTGCATGAAGAAGTTTCTTTGATGAGAGTTGAATAGGGAACTGATAAATGGATATAGATTGATGTCATTGGGAATGATTTTATTTTTTAGCAGAATACTAGTAGTAGGTTTTATGCCCATGACTTAACTAGTCTCAGGTTCTTGGCTACTTCATCAGGATCTGGCATGTGCTCTGTTTCATGGAGTGGGCTTAAATTCCATTTTAAAAAATGATGAGCTACCATCATAACATTTGTGCCACCATGGCACCAGTATACATTACAAGCAGGTCACCGTTGTATGTCACAGAGTTTGTTCAAGTAGGTAATACTGAATGATTATCGTTCTCTTCTGGTAGCACACAGAGTACCTCCTGGTACCGTGAGTTACTGGTGTGTAAGGGTGAAACCTTTGTTAGGCACCAGCTTGCCTTTTCTGTGTCTGATGACCTAAGTAAGTGTGGTCTTCAGCAGTAAAGCCTTACCATCAAGCTACAGAGAGCAACCAATAGCCCTGAAAATATCTTGTGATGTGTGGGAGTTTCCATTGGGATCCTTTGGCCAACAATTTAATGTATTGAGGCACTGGAGGTCTTACTTGGTAGCAAAAGATGCAATTGCAGCATTGTCTCCCCTAATGTTTTGTGGCTCTGTTTAGGATCTGTTTACATATGTATATTCTTAGGAAGCTTCTAGTGCAGTAGGTTTCCATGAAGTTTTTACATGGTCTTAGTTGCCCCTCCCAATATTGACTCCTTTATCCTCCTCTTACATCCCTCTTCATATTGTACTCTAGGCTCCCCTTTGTCTCTACATAACACTATATTCTATTTTCCCTTCCTTGGGAGAGTCTCTCCTCTCATGCTGGTCTCTTACAAGGTACTGTACCCCCGTGGGTATTCAGATTGTAGCACACGTTTTAAAAGTTTGAATTCACACCCACATATTAAACAAAAATATATAGTATTTGTCTTTTGGATGTGAGTTACTTCACTTTGGCGCTTATACTTTGCCCAAATAATGGTATCCTTCGCTGTATAGAAGCTTTTCAGAATCATGAAGTCTCACTTGTTAATTGTTGGTCTTAATAGCTATGCTACCAATGTCTGCTTCAGAATGTCCTTCCCTGTGCCACTGAGCTCAGACCTACTTCCTGGTTTCTTTTTTTTAAATCATATTCAGGCCATCTTTTTTTTTTTTTTTTTTTTTTTTTTTTTTTTTTACGTTGAGGTCTTAGATCTGTTTGCCGTTGAGCTTTGTACAGGGTGATAGATACGATATCAATCTTCATTGTTTTTCACACAGGCATCCAATTTCACAAGCGCCATTTACTGAAGATGTTCAGACCAGAAATTGGAAACAAGGATAAATATGCTAAACATGGTCCTTGAGAAAGCAGCAGGTATGAAGAGATGGCCAATGTAGAAATGGGAATTCTGAAAAAAGACTGAAATGCTAGAGGTAAAAGGTATTGTAAATGAAATCAAACATGCTTTTTATGAGCTTATTGGTAGACTGAACTGTATTAGTGCAGATCTCAAAACTAAAAAAATCAAAGAGAGCAAGACTGAAAAAGACCAGAACATCCATGGCCTGTGTGACAATACAAAAGGAAAGCACACTGATGTTCTCAAAGAAGCAACATTTTGGAGACAGAGAAAAAAAATGAGTGGCTTCCAAGGTTTGGGTCAGGAGTAGGGAGGGTGAACAGAGCTCTGAGGATGTTTAGGACAGTGACAATTTCCTGCAGGACACTATAATGCCATTATACGTTTGTTAAAACCGATAGGATGCACAGCACTAACCGTGAGCACACGTTCAAACTGTGGGCCCTGAGTAATAACAATGGCCTTAGATACTCACAGGGCCGGCACAGTGGCTTAACAACAGAGTAAGGGCAGGTCCTTTTTATACTTCTTAGGCTGGTGGCTTTTTACTCATGATCACAACACAGTTGCTGTGCCTCAGGCCTCGTGTCCACATTGATCAGAGGAACGTGGTGTCCCCAACAGTGTAGTTCTTTTGGTAGAAGTTTTCTCCAAATCCTCAAAATATATTTCACGTTTCTGCAAATATAATAGACTTTTTGATTTTGCGTTCTATGCTATTCCTGTACAGTCAATGGATCAGCTGTCATGTCTGATCACATGAGAGCTTGTCAGAAATGCAGAGTCACAGGCACAACCCCAGATCAGTCTGTGTCATAGCAAGACTCCAGGAGGAAACTCCATTTAAACAAGATCCCGTAAGCACATTAAATTTTTAAGAGTTACTGGCGTTCACTATATTGACAGAATTGTCACACGGTGGCTTTGTCAGTTTGGTTTCACTTGCAGGCAAGTTCCTGATTACCAGTAATCTTTCTGAAGAGGTGAAATAAGTTCTGCCTATATACCAGGCTTGACATCCAAATAATCTTTTACGCTTGGCCTATTTTCTTTGCAGGGCGTTCACATCTTTACTTTTTTTTTTTTTTTTAGTAGTCACAAGCTTGTTTGTTGGAACAGCCAGCTTATCTATTTGTATTTTAATTTGCTCAGATATTTTGCATTCTGCTGGCTGATTCTTGCCACATGTGAAGAAATGTTAGGATATGCTCCTCTTTTGGTACAATAGTTACCGAACTATTTACTAACTATTGGCTGGGTTGCTTGTTTCTAAGCACTTTTAGCCCAACCCCATTTTTTAAAATATGCTTTAAAGCAACACAACTTAAAGTCATCATTGAGCTCGCTTATAAAGTTTAACTGACTCTAATATGCAGTTAAAGGGAAGAGAAAGGCTACTTTAGGATGAACAGGAGAAAAAAGTGTGGTTTTGTTTGTGAAACAAGAGGTGACAAACATTTCGGCAGCTCCACAGTTGTGTTTGAATGAAGAGGTCACTGTGTGTAATGTTCTTCACTCAGGAAACTTAAAGGAAATCCCTGTGCTGGATTCATGAACGGTCAGTCGCAGTTCCTGTTCTGCCCACAACTGTCCATTGGCTAGATCTGAACAGGGAGGCTAGGTGTACCGCGTGCATTGTCCTTGCTTGGTGCCCCCAATTTGATCACTTCCCCTTGGTGGGGAGGCCCAGTGGCACACAGTGGAAGGGGAAACAGGCTGTCCGGATGAGACAGGATGAGATCATATGGTGGGGGAGGAGGTCCCCTTCTGTCAGAGGAGAGGAATAGAGATGAAAGAGGGAGGGAGGGTGGGAAAGGGAAGATACAAGTGAGGGGATAACAACCGCAGCTTTACTCATACTGGAGAGAGGGGAGGGGGGAGGGAGAGAGAGAGAGACACCGGTAAGACGATTTTAAGAGCTCTGGCCTGCACCAACAGGCCTGCACCTAGGCTGATCAGGCCATGGCACTGTGCTGTTCTCTGTCAGACACAATAACCACTCTGTGCTGAGACTTACTGCCCTCTATCTAGGGAAGTTGATTGCTCGGTGCTCCTTGTCACAGGCTATGCTGAACTCAATCACATGATGTGAAACTTCCCATGATTCCTAAGAGGCTATGACAGGTGCACCATTTCCTTTGTTCTGGTGATTGGTCTGGGACTCCGTAGGGAGAGTGCTTGAAGGTTTGGTCTGGAGATGAAGTCTGGTCTCTGAAGAAGCTCTTCTGGCTTCTACCTGCCATTCCTCTCATGGTAACCTCTGTCTGTCTGTCTGTCTGTCTGACTCACTATCGCTCCTAACGGAGGCCATTTTTAGGCTTTCGGGAGAAGCCACTCCCTCCCACTAAAGTTCCATTACATTTAGATAGCTCTGAAACTTGTGCTGCCTCTGTCTAATGCTTTCCTTCTACCTCAAGGCCCACTCATGTCCCTTCATTACAGCAAACCTCACTGGAGTGAATTGGGCTGGCTTCCTTGGTGGGCTAACTGCCACTTGACCGGGTCTTATAACAAATACACTGTTTGGAAAGAATTCAGAGCTTCACACCTATTAGAAGAACTGCACATCGAAACAAAACAAAGCTCTGGAGCCACAGGTCAGCTCGTGAGTGCTGTCCTTGCAGGCATGGGGGCCTGGGTGTAAGGCCCCAGAACAATCTAAAAAGAAAGAAGGAAAGAAAGGACCCCATCTGCAGTGGCATGCTCGTGTAATCTCAGTGTTGGGAATATGAAGGAGACAGACAGATCTTTGGGGCTCACTGGTTGGGCATCCCAGTCTACTTAACCAGTTACAGGCCAATGAGAGACATTGTCTCAAACAAAACAAAACATAAAACAAAGGTGAAGAACAACAACTGACTGTCTCAGGCCTCCACATGAATATGCATATTTACGTGCAGACATGAACCCACATACCCCTACATATAAAATATATGATTGATAGATAAAACAAAAAAACAAAGAATTCACATCAAGTAGAAGTGTTGTGTATTTCTGCTGGGAAATGTTGTAGCCATCCTGGAAAATGGGTGGCAAGTCTTCCCAATACACACTAGCAGTATCACTTTTGGATGTACATGAAAGTAAGTGAAATCAGGAACATGAATCAGTATTTGCACACGTTTATAGCTTTATTATTCACAACAGCAGCTCAGGTGAATATTGATAAGTGGAAGAGGATATCTATGGTGGGATATTTTTCAGCCTTTAAAAGGAAGAACATTTTCCCACATGCTACACTGTGGATGAGCCTAGAAGATGGTGTACGGGCAAAAATGATGCAGTTGTACATAGAAGACAAATGTTGGGTATCCACACACACACGGTACTCTGGGTAGTCAGATCCCGAGGCAGAGAGGAAATGAATGGCTGTCGGGGGCTACGGTTGGCAGGAGAGGCTATTGATTAATGGAGATGGTGCTACAGCTTGAGCAGATGATGAACCGGGCTGATGGCTACATAACAATGTGAATGTGATTAGTGCCTCAGGTGTGTGCTTAAAACAGCTTAAAGGGAACTTTTCATCTTCTCTGTATTTTACCATGTTGAAAACACCCAGGCACTTGAGAGGATGGAGGTTTAATGCAGTATGTGACACACATATCTTACCAGCCTAGCCCCCTCTTTCCTTTATTCGGTGTCTTGTTGTTGGGTACATTGGCTATTAGGCTTGGAACTCCAATAGTTCCACATGTATTGCCTGAGCCTGTGTCGACTATAATCCCAACACTGCCATAGACGTAAAGTCAATAGTCCTGAGTTCAGCGAGGTCACAGATTAGCGTGCAAAACATACACTGAGATCAATGATTGCCCTTGATACCATGCATCATAAAACACCAACAGATAATGCAATTGTGGTTTGTATCTTAAAGTATCATCAGCTTATAGTTCTGCTGAGAGGTTGCCAAACCTTTAGGAAGTGAGACCAAGTCAGAGGAAGTTAGGTTATGGAGGGGGCATATCCTTGAAAGATGAGGTTGACACCATGATGCCTTCTCTTTTGCCTTTACATCTTGACTACCCCAATGTTCTTCCTTGCTATGGAGGAGTGAGAACTATACAGTTCTCACTATGGAGACCATGGATCGTAGAATGAAACTGTTCCTCTCCTTCTCCAGCACCTGGAAGCAGCACAGATGCTTCTCATATTAAAAAGGACACCCCCTCTCGAAAGAAAACCAAGAATCTGGAATGCTATCTCAGGCCACGAACCATTTGGTGTGCTTGCCTCACTTGACCTCTTCTTGACACGTGATGGCACCGGCCATCTCCTCTCCTGTGAAACTGACCTTTTGTTGTTTTCGGAACACACTCTAATTGCATTCGCAATCCCCTGGCTATTCTTTTTCACTTTAATTCACTGTGCCTTCTTGTCTGTTCCGTTCTGAAACGGTAGCTCTTCTCAAGTGCCCGTGCTTGGCTCCCTGCCTTATCTTCTGTCTGCACATGGTTTCAGACCCCTTCTGTGTGCTGATGCCAGTCAACTTCACAAGCAGCTCAGGGTTTTCAATAGCCACCCTAGGCTCAAGAATCTGGGGAGTTGTTTTTTTTTTTTTTAAATCTGTTTCTAATGCTCAATTAAACACTGGCATGAAGTAAAAATAATGTCAGAAATACTAGGCCTCAGTATTCGTTGAGGAAATTATCCATCAGGAAATTTTAGACTCAACCAGATATGGGCAGGAAATAAATGTGAGTGAGTAATTAAGTAAAATTTCTTGTCTGAACAAGCAATGACTAACAACAAAAAATCTGCACTCGGCCTCTGTGGATGAGATTTATTTAAACTCTAGAGATAAACAAGAGATTGGTAGGGCGTTGCTGTCGCAGGTGAGCAGGAAGAAGGATGATACGCCTTAGAGTGCGGTCACTGTTAAATAGATAAGACAAGGAGAGCCTGGAAGTGGAAAAAACCCAAAAGGCGAATAAAATCATATATCAAACAAATTGTAAGAAAGATGGTATAAACAAACCAATTGGTAGTGAGAAGGACAAAATCAAGTGTCCATAAAAATTTTCATTGTGCCTTCTTGTATCTTCACACAATAGCTCTCTACCTCAAGGATTGCAGTTTGCGGTGACGGAACTGAGTCTCTCTCCTGATTCCTCCCGTTATACTGGGCAGCACTCTTGTTATGTAGTGCAGAGGTCATCCTGTCTTGTTGGGATGTTTTACAATCAGTGTGCATTGCCAGAGGTTGAAGTCCAAGATCTTGGCATCTTACTCAGACCGTTTATGGGTGTATAGCTCAGCTGTCGTTCTGCAGTCTCCTTACCTCGAAGTTGTTGTCTGCCTTCATGCTTTCGGGATGACTTGTTCATACTTTACTAAATGGTTCACTATTTTTACTTATTTCCTTTTTGGCTAGAATCTCCTTCTCCTCTTTCTCTGAGATTTCAATGAGATGCTGCCTCATCAAAATTGATTTCTCCTTTGAGTTCCTGTAATTCACTACACTATGTTAACTGACATTGGCAATTTGTTGGCCTCTCCTACTAAACTGGACACCAATGGTAGGCAAGGATCATATAGAAGGAGCTTCTATCGTAAATAAATTCATAAACAGATCCCAAATGCTAGACCATGCAGAGCTCAGACTGTTGCAATTTAAGACTCACGTGTTGACCCAGCAGTAACACTGTTTTTATGAGGTTCTGAAGTTGGTAAGAGGAAAATCTAGGTCACTGTGTGGACTGCACTTACCTCTTCCCTACTTACTTCCTGTTTCCCTGTTCCCTGCCCACCACGAGGAGAAGGCTCTCTGTTGCTGTACACTCCCACTGTCATGATGTTCCATATGCTTGGGATCAAGAAACAGGTGACCAAAGATTCTGAAACCATTAACCCAAACAGACCATTCCTCTCTTCAATTGCTCTCTCAGCTATTTTTGGTTACAGCTATGAAAAGTAATTAAGACATGGGACAAAATTTATGTAGTAGGCTCTCTGTATAAAGTTACAATGAATGGCCCATTTAGCTTTTAAAATTGGAAGATAAATTACTTTTTGAATTTTTAATTATATTGTTTGAGTAATATAGTAATATAGATTGCATTCTTTTGGTAGCATGTGACAGAAAGTCAACTGAATGCATATGCATAAAGGCTATTAGAAACACATTACATGGCGCTGCAATGGCAAGGGTTAGTTTGGGAGTAACTATGGAAGCTAGAGCTATGTATACAGTCAAGTATACATCTGCCTATCTTCTGCCCTCTTGACTTCACCTTTCACCAGAACAAGTGCACAGAGACCAATTCAGAACCTCATAACACACGATTTTGTTGCCAGAGACAGGTGGATCTTCCTCCATGTCCTTAACTGAGAAAGTCTTGTAGAAGAGAGCTAACTGGCCTCCTCTGAGTCACCTCCCTGCAATGAATGAATCACCTGTGCCCAGAAGAAAAGCACTTGTCAGTCTTCTCTGAGTCACCTACCCTGAGTGACACCGTCTGCCTGACCTAGGGTGTCCACCTTGGTGAGCCAACCATAAAGAGGAAGTCAGGGAATCAAAATTATGGGGGATAGGATCAATTGTCACTTCTCAAGATGAGGCCCTCAGAATCACTTGAGTTTCATTCAGAACAAAGAGTCCAGGGCCTTTGAATTTACTGAACTAGATCTGCATTTTTTAAAATAGCTCCCCAACAATTTGAGTTCATACTGGGATTTGAGAAGATCAGGATGCGTTGATCAGCTATTCTTCATCTCTGCTGAGGCTGGAAAATTCAGCACTGATGTAAAGGGGCACGAGGAGGTATTTCAAGAAATGCCTACTAGGTCATATTAAGTACTTGAAACAAAATATGACAAGTTGTGGGATTTTTTTGGGAAGAAATTTTTAAAAAATATTTGTGGCTTGTTGATTGATTGACTGATTGATTGACTGATTTATTTTCTTGAATCAGAGTCTCTCTATGCATTCCTGACTGTCTGGGAACTCGCTATGTAGATTAGGCTGGCCCTGAATGCACAGAGATACACCTGATCTTGCCTCCAGGGTGCTAGGATTAAAAGCCTGTACTTACCACTCTTTTAAGTAGAAAAGGTCAGCAATTTCCTTTGGGATATTTTGTCCCAAAATCAAGGACATAGGCATTTTAACTTCTTTATAATTCTTATAGCAAATTTATTTTCCTCACTTTACATAGTAGAGACTTAGAAATTGTAGCAGTCTTGGGCATCTTGCTGGGCCTACTCTTACTCTGTCTCGTACATCCTACTCTACTTGTTGAGCGTTGACTGTGATGACTCTCAGGGGAGTCCTTTAGTGGTAGCAATAGCCTTTCAGTATCAGAGTGACCCATGTCAGCCAGTCAGCTAAGTATAAAACATTCGGCCATCTGTACTATGGCCTCCACAAGACAATGTCAAAGCTTTGTCTAGAAAGAATAAAGGGAAACACTCACATATATCTCAAGTAAATACAGTTTTTCTGTATTTGCCAATCTTCTGGTACATATATATCATATACATACATACATACATACATACATACATACATACACACACACATATATATGAAAATAGACATAATTAGGTTAATTTTAAATACAGAAGACTCTTTACAGAGCTTATTTCTATGTAAAGAAAATGAAGTCTTGACTGAAAGATATTTTTTCGATTTTTCTGGAAGAATGAGATGATGCCAGATGAGAACACCCTGGTCCTCAAGCATCTAGCTGCTCTACAGAGCGAGCAGCATGGGAAGGGCCATTCACATAGGCAGTCCCAGGAGACCCTGCCCCAGTTGATGTGTTGATCCCGTTACGGTTTGTACGAGTATGTGGTAGCTCCATTGTCTGGCACAAATTAGGAGTCACTTGGTTTATGTAAAAATGTCACTGACTCTTACAGATAAGTGAAGCTTACTTTAGTCTAAAGTTTTAACTTATATTGTTCATACCTCTCTCTAGATAAATGATATATTGCTTTTAGAATATGACTCTTTTCTTTCTCAGTGTGTTTTAGCCTTTATAATACACAGAAGATTTCCTTGCTAGGTGTACAAACATCTGTTTGGATTATAAGCTATGCATGTTTGTTGTTTTAGTTTGGAATACCCAAAGATTTTTTAAAAGTTTAATTAGCTATTACTATCGCGCACACACACACACTTTTTAAAAAATATCAAGAGAAAGTTATGCATCCCAGCATCTAAACACTGTATAAAGTGTGGCCCACAACCCACTGAGAGGCTTCTTTGGAATGAGTATGAAGAGGTAGTGAGAGGTGATAGAACACTGAAACAGGCTTAGTGCTCTCTCTGTGACCAGCATGGAGGTGAAATACAAAAACATACTTTCCTATTTTACATAATTATAAAGTATATATGTATTTTAAGTCATGTTATTATGCCTGTGTAATGTTTAATAAGTCCAATTTTAAATGAAGGGTCTTATATGAGTAAGTCATAAATCACTATTATTGCTAAAGGTTAAGATTGCATCCATTTGAGACTTTTCAAATGCTGCTTCTATGAATATTACTATAATTTTAGATACCTCCTCATGATACATATCTAGACTTATGTCTGGAGCTAAAGAGTTTTATGGACCTTAATATGATCAGCTACTTTCTGGAAAGATGGCTGCTCGTTTATGGTCCATGAGATAGCAGAAAGAGCATACACCTCATTGCACTGACTAGTATGAAGCTATAAAGATACCTAGTTGGTGTGAAAAGTAAAGAATCATTGTTTAAATATGCTGACATGAATTTTTAAAATTAATTTATTCAGATTACAACTCAGTTGTTACCCCATCACTTGTATCTTCCTGTTCCTCCCTCCCTCCCGCTTTCACTCCACTCCCCTCCCCTAGGTCTATGATGGAGGGAGACCTCCTCCACCACTATATGGTCATAGGCTGTCAAGTCTCATCTTGGTAGCCTGCTTATACTTTCTTTGAGTGCCCTCAGCTGACATGAATGTTGATGCTGTTGCTGTTACCATTTGATGCAATTGCTCACAGCTCACAGACAACTTGGACCAGATACTTTCCCCATTCTCAATGTGGACATTAATGAACCAGTTCTTGCATTTGGAATTTTCTGTTTGTTTCTTCTGGTTACCTTTGATACTTGCCGCATATTGTTCATGGCTATTTGTTCCCTGTCAGGAACGCATGTTTAGCACATGCTTCCATGTAGGTTTGGCCCAATCCAGGAGTAAAACAGAGGAAGAAGCAAACTACTGAGTCAACTAGTTTATCTAGCAACTGTGTTAGCTAGCAAACTCCATCAGCACGTTACCTAGCTTCAAAACAGAGAGCAAACAAATGGGTAAGCGAGACTGTGACCTCTGACCATTGTTAGTGATTTGATTGACACATCATGCTGAAGTCAACAGCTTTGCAGAGATCAGCTTCCTTTTGTGAGTCAGTGATGGTTTTATCTTATTTTCTTGTGCCTGGAAGTTCATAGATGTAGAATTATTAAAAAGTATACAGGTTATTTGGGTAAGTATAAAGTGTTTCTTCAAGTGCAATTCTATTAACTGCACCTACAAGATCCCCACCTTTGCAAACAGGGCTGATAAAAAAATGATACCAATAACAGCAATATTTTAAAAATTCTTTCCTAGGAGGTAAACTATAATACATATCAGCTATAAGTTGCATTTTTACTGTCAGATAAATTTTTTAAATATTAATGTTCCCTATACTATTATTGTAGAAATAGCTTTCAGTGGCCTTATCTGGTCAGTGACAAGTCCCACCTACCTACAAGTAGGACTTGCAATCATAGCAATAGATCCAAATAAAGACCAAGATGTTTAAAATAGTAGACTTGCCTGGTTCAACATGCTGATGATCTGTGTGACCTTAGGCAATTTGTTGAATCACTCTTGGCTTCCATCTCCTGATTTGTCAAACTTGGGCAATGATATCAGGCACCTCATAGAGTTTCTGTGGAAGAAAATGGGGCATCTCAGCAGAAGCCTTCGGCAGTGTCTGGCAAAGACTAGATATTCTGATTACTATAACAATAACTAATAACAAATATGATTATTTCACTATTAGAGAAAGTAACTGCCATTCTCCTCTTCATTAAGTTCATATCTCATGAGTGGTACCAGTGTAACTGTGACTGTTTCTATACTAGCTTGTTGATGAGCCAACTAACTGAAAATGCTACTTGGCTGAAAAGAATAGAATATCTGAAAAATTGAGGCATCTCCCTGTTGGTCCAAGCCTGTGATTGGCTTTCTAATTCCAGAGAGATGGAAGAGTAAGCTAATTTAAGTGTCTGGTCCAGAGCAGAGCTAACTTTGAGGTAGATGTGGCTTAATCTCTTCCCAAAGGAGACTGCAAGCTGTGTGTGGAAGCAGTGTGGAAGGACGTTCTTTCCTCTGCATGGCTATGCCTGGGCTTCCTGGGCTGTGGTTTCCTGGGATGACTTCCTAGGCATCACATGTAGTCCTGTTTTCACAAAGGTCTACTGTTTTAATGTTCTGCTGTAGCTATCTTGAAATTCTTAATTTTACTTCTTAATTTGGATATGATAGGATCATAGAGAATGTGCTTAAGAAGAAGGAATTCATTCTCTCTCTCTCTCTCTCTCTCTCTCTCTCTCTCTCTCTCTCTCTCTGTCTATCTCCTCCCTTCTGTGTGTGCCTGGTGTGTGCCTGTGTGTGAGCATGCATGTGTGCATTAGTGTGTGTGTGTGTGTGTGTGTGTGTGTGTGTTTGTGTTTCCTTGCCTTCTCATTTACATATAGGTTCATGATGCTCACTTACACAGAATTCACACGGACCTAAAATGCTGGGAGTTTAGAGACTCAAAGACAAACCAGAACCTCGTAAGCAAATGCCCTGACAGACAGTTAAGTTGCACTTCTGGATTAAAACAGAGCTTCAAACACAGAAACAATGAAGTGGCATTTCAAGAAACAAAACAAGTAAAGATTTGTACCTTTCTTTATTCATGTTACTTCTGTACTGCAGTCAACTGCTTCATGGAAATTAAGATATAGAAAAGCAGACAGAATGACTCATACTGCTCTTTCTTGGCCTCACTTTTCAGTAGGTCAAAAGTAGAGAATGTTGGTAGAATGTGCTCTTATAAAGGGTGATGGTTAATCTTACTATCAATGCCATGTAGATCATTGTTGGCATCTTTGAAGGGCACATTATGCCTTGGCCCTTCGTGTCTCTGTTCTGCTTCCTGGCCACCATGATATGATCTATTTTATTCTCTTGTGTACTCCCCAAAATGACGTATTGAGACCCCCATGAACTGTCATAATAGAAAAATATCTAACACATCAAGGAAAATAAAATTACTTAAGCCAGTTTTGTACAATATTTTTATTGTTCTGGCCAAAGTACATATCTTGTTTAGAAGGTTCTGTCTGCAGGGAGATTTTGACATTTATTCTAATGTCTGAAACCATTCAGAGTTATTTTGGAACTCTATGCCAGGTAGTTTGTTAGCATATGAGTTTAAAAAAAAAAGAGTTTCTTCCTGTTTCTCTGTTTTTTTTGGGGGGGGGTTGTTTTGTTTTGTGTCTTCTTTCTTGCTTCTACTGACTCTAAGATCTTCAACTGAACTCAAGTTACATAAAAATCCTATCCCTAGCTGAATGTAGTGGCACAGGCTGTACTCTGAGCATGCCAGGATGTTGGAGGATTAGCACGGGTTTGAGGCGAAGCTGGATTACAGAGTTGGACTCTGTCTCAAAAAGCAAGACAAACAGATGAACAAGCAAACAAACAAAATCCAGAAAAAAAATCCTCCAAGAAAACAACCAAACAAGAATTAGATCTGGTGGGGGTTGGTCTGGCACTCTGTGTATTCAGATACTGAATTCTGGGCTCTGAGATCTGTTTGCAGTCACGATGTGGGCACTGTCACATACAAGGATCAATGTTGTGTAAACTTTGCTCCTCAATTATCTCTGATTGGTTAATAAATCTAGACAGCCAATTACTAGGCAGAGGAGATAGGTAGGCAAAACTTCCATTCTGGTCTCGGTGAGGGACGGGGAGAAGAAGGAAGAAGTAGAGAAAAGACATGGTGATTAAGAACTGGCCTGATGGAGCAGAAACAGCCCAGGCAGGATCAATATGCCAAGTAACTCAGGGCGTGTGGCTGGGAAATAGCAAGACTAGCAAAGACTACTATAAATCTGTGCAGCTTATTAATAAATCTAATACATCACTGTGTCATTTATTTGGGAGCTAGAGTGGGTGAATAAAAAAAGGTCTATCAAAATAGAAGATATCTTTTCAATTGGCGTACCAAGCATGGGGCAGGAACTTACATAGAATCCAAGCATAGACACTAACTTTAGGCATCAGACTAAAATTTCCAGGACTCAGAGCTGGATGTGATTTCCTAGCAACTGAGAAGCCCTGAGCTACTACTCTGGGAGAGACTGTGTAGAAATGTCTGCCTCAGTGTGCACTTCCCAGAGATGGGGTGGGTAGGTGCAGCTCCCACCTGGTGCTGTAGAATACAGAGGTGTGGCTCCTTTAAAAGGCCCTGCTGTGGAGCTGAGTACGTGAGAGGGGGTCTATGAGGTGCTGGTGCAATGGAGGGTGGCAAAAACCTGGGAGACATGTGACTTGGTGCTTTCCAGCTTCATTCACCTGGTCAGAGAAAGAGTGCAGGGTGTGCAAAAAGCCAGTTTCAGACTGAGGAAGCCTCTGAACAGGCACAGTATGCTTGAAAATATACTTAGGTGCTAAAGAAAGAAAGAAACCTGGTTTTAGACAGTCATAGAAAAAACTAGTTTAAAAATAATAAAGTGAAGTCCTTAAGAACATAGTTAGAGATTAAAAAGAAAAATATTTCCTGTGTTACAAAATGGAAAATACAATGACACAATGCATCGGGATCCCATATGTCAAACAGAGACTTAATAACTAGACCACTCAAAATTGTATCATTCCAAATGATTGGAGAGATTTGATGACAGCCATCTTAGAACCTGGCCCTCAGACACAATGGCTAACATGGTGGAAAGATGAGGCTTCAAACATGGACCAAAGAAATAGGACTAGGGTGGATCTGGGTCCTGGAGTCCTTCCTGCTCAAACTATGGGACCAGCCAAGGAAAATATAGGCAGTAAACTTCGAACCCCTACCTAGACCTATCCGATGGACAGGACATTCTCCACCATTGAGTGGTGAGTGGGGCCCCATTTCTGGCCACGTCCCCTTGATGGGGAGGCCTGGTGGCACTCAGAGGAAGGATAACAGGTCACCAAGAAGAGACTTGATACCCTATGTGCATATACAGGGGGAGGAGGTCCCCCTCAGTCACAGTTGTAGGGGAGGAGAGTAAGGGAAAAATGGGAGAGAGGGAAGAATGGGAGGATGCAAGGGATGGGCTAACAATTGAGATGTAATATGAATAAATTAATAAAAAAAGAAAAAAAAAGAAATAGGACTAGAGGCATTAATATTGTCAAGTGTCAATTACTAGGTGAAGGTCTATATTCTGAATTAAGAGTGTAGATCACCCTTGCTAATGCTGCCCTAGAACAATGCTGTGCAATAGCCTTAAATGTTTGGGACAACACTGAGTACCAGGAATGAACTGAATCATTTACAAAGACAACCCAGGCTGCAAGTGAATCTTTCACTGTCTTTTTTACAAAGGTTAACTATAGCTCTGAATAGAGCAATATCGGATCCAACTGCTAGAGAAGAACAGATGGAAGCTCAACATATAAAAGGGTTCACCAGCCCCTGGAATTCTGCCATATTTGTCATTAAAAAGGAATCTGGCCAATGGAGGATGTCAACAGATCTGAGAGCAGTCAATAATATTATTCAGCCAATGGGCCCTGTACAGCCTGGAGTCTTCAAAAACTTCAGAGATCCACAAATATGGAATTTAAGGATTTTTTTTAGTTAAAGAATATTCACAGTGAGACGTGTCAGCTCCTGGCAACACCCCAATTCTACTTCAAGGAAGATGTCAGGCATTGAAGACTATCGATATGCAGTTTGCCTCAAAAATGGCAAGCTATCCAAATGGCAAAAACTGTCCCTTTTCAACTTCAGACAGCATGCTGTTCAAGCTGTGGACAATGAGGACTTCAAAGAAGTCGATTGCTGAGCTTTGCCAAGACAAGGTAGGCAGTTCCTCATAATTCCTGTTTCTCAAAAAGGTGTACCATACTGGGCCAGAAGGCTAAGGATGATGCCCACTTTGGGTGGCTGTCCAGGTAGCCCAGCTGCCTCTGTCATTTGTATAGTTTTGGGAGTTGTTTGTCTACTCAGGTAACATTTATCTTTCTTAGGTCTTTGATGGGATTGAAGACTAGATAGTTATAGTCTCACAAATAAGCTTAAGTTGTGCAGGATCTAAGAAAAGGTTTTAAGGTCTAAGGAGATACTTTAAGGATGGTAAATGCAAGTTATGAAGGTTGGAGGACATGAATGTTTAAGTTGAAATAAGGTGTTTTAAGGTCCATAAATAAAGGCTAGAGAGACTAAGAAGGTTTTTTATGAAAGTTTATGAAAGGAGGAAGTTGCAGATAGATATTATAAGACTGGTAATTGTAAGCTATAAAAGTTAAAAGATATAAAGGCTGGCATGGGAATAAGCAAGTGATTTAGGTAAAGAACTCTGAACTCACCAAGATAGGATAGATAATAGAGTTCCTTTCTCCTAAGTAGCCAAACACAAAAGGACTGGATATTGTGAATGTGATTCTTACATGATAATTTTCATAATTGTTCTTATTATATGTAGTTTATTACTGTAAGAGAAAGAGCTATTTATTTATACAAAAAAAGGGGGGGGGAAATGTTGGGGGTTGGTCTGGTGCTCTGTGTATTCAGATGCTCAATTCTGGCCCCAGGATCTGGTTACAGTCTGGATGTGGGCATTGTCATGTTCAGTGATCAAGTTGTGTAAACTTTGCTCCCCCATTATCTCTGATTGGTTAATAAAGCTGGACAGCCAATTGCTAGGCGGAAGAGATAGGTCAGCGAAGCTTCTGTTCCCGGTCTTGGGGTTTCAGGAAGGGACTGTGAGAGAAGGGGAGAAGGAAGAGGAGGTGGAGAAAGAACATGGTGACTAAGAACTGACCTGACAGAGCAGAAACAGCCCAGACAGGGCCAATAGGACAAGTGACTTGGGGCATGTGGCTGGGAAATAGCAAAACTAGCAGAGAGGCTTCGTGTAAATGAGTATGTGCCCAGGTATGGTGCCTAAAGCTTATTTTATTTTATTTTATTTTTTTTGGGGGGGGGGGTCTTAATGCTTTATTCTTTTTTTATTAATTTATTAGTATTACATCTCAATTGCTAGCCCTTCCCCTGTTTCCTCCCATTCTTCCCTCCCTCCCATTTCCCCCCTTCTCCCCTCCCCTATGTCTGTGATTGAGGGAGACCTTCCCCCTATATATGCTCTTAGAATATTGAGTCTCTTCTTGGTAACTTGCTATCCCTCCTCTGAGTGTCGTCAGGCCTCCCCATCCAGGGGACATGGTCAGAAAAATCTAATAAGCCGCTGTGTCATTAATTTGGGAGCTAGGACGGTTTTATAGAAAAGGTCCCCTAAAATATAAAGTATCTTTTTATAGATCCTTTAGAGTTATTCCAGAGAGCATTAACATTCTGTTTACCCAGCAAGCCTTATTCTGAGAAACAGCAAAATTTGGTGGAAGGGGAGGATAATTTTGCTTATTTTCTGTCTTTTTCTTTTTCCTTTTTATTTTTTACTTGTAGCCATACATCCTTAAATTAGAAACATCATTCCTTCTGGCAGATGCTATGTGTGTCTTATGTATAAAAATAATGAACTCATGTGTGCTTTCTCTGTAATCTTGCCTACATATGTGCATTCGCTACTGCTTGCTTGTCTTTTGAATTTTTTTCTTTGACAAATTCGCATGTGCATATAGCACATTTCTGGTCACACTTTGATGCTTGTCTGTGTAGATGCTATTCTCTATAAACAACTCCAAGGCTGAGACATATTGAGCCTGCTTACTGGTTGTGCCCTTGGCAGCTAGCACAGGGCTCATGGTACAATGTGGGCACTTACGCAATGTTTTGAACAGACAGTTGATTGTCACAGTCCTGTTAGAAGATAAGGCAGGATCACCTTCCTTCTTTGAATAATCTCTCTGATATTTCATAGTCAACAGTTTTTTAAAAAGATGTATTTATTTATTTATTTATTATATAGTGCTCTGGCTGCATATACACCTGCAGGCCAGAAGACGCCATCAGATCACATTATAGATGGTTGGGAGCCACCATGTGGTTGCTGGGAATTGAACTCAGGACCTCTGGAGGAGCAGTCAGTGCCCTTAACCTCTGAGCCATCTCTCCAGCCCCAACAACAGGTGTCAGGATACTATCCATGCTTTTATTAGGTAAGAAATTCCTCCTTTACTTCTTTTTTAAAATGTATTTATTTATTAGTTTATTCATATTACATCTCAGTTGTTATCCCATCCCTTCTACCCTCTCATTCCTCCCTCCCTTCCACTTTCACCCTATTCCCCTCCCCTATGACTGTGACTTAGTCAGCAGGCTTTAATTATCATTTTTATCTCTGTAGCAAGGCTTTTTATGATCTTCATACACCTATGATTCAGTTGTGGGTTGCTAAATCCCACTCAGTCGTATCTCACCTTGGGGGCTTTGGGCACCGAGCACATGGTCTTTGGGACTTTGGCTAAAGTGTTCATCTGTATGCTTTTAGTTACCTCTAGGATCATCTATCTTTCCTCGAGGGTACAGCAAGTTATCAGCATTAAAAATAGGTCTTTCCATGAAAGGTAATTGGGATGGATCCTCAGAGAAGGTTCCTAGCTTCCACTGCTTTGTTGAAAGTCTATGAGTGAAGGGGGGGGGCATGTACTCAAAGTGTTCCCCATCCAGATGTTTTCCTTAAGGAATATGCTACAGGCACAGGAGTGGGTAGGCAGTGTCACTCTTTGTAAGGCTGGTAGGGCTGGGCTCATCTTTCCTGGCAGCCTGGGATGGTTAGGAGAACGCAGAGATGGGCAGAGCTCTGCAGGGTGGCAGAAGATGTGTTACCTTAGCCCTGCTGCTCTTTGTTTCCTGTTTTAAAAGCAGGGTTCGAACATAAACAAGGATCATCTAAGATCTGAGGGATTTCTCCTTTTGTTTTGCTCTTTACATAACTCTGCCTTCAGTCTTGTAGAGAGTCTGTCCGTAATGCACTGGCAGAGCATTTGCCTTGATTATTACTAAGTGGACCTGGCAGGAGGATGCCTAGCAGGAGGATGCCTAGCAGGAGGATGGTAGTATTAGTTTAAGCTTCTATCTTCCATCACACACACCTTGTGCCAGAGCTAGATGGCATTTTGGTAAAATATTACCTTTTTTTTTTTTTTTTGTTCTTGAAATCTGTGTTAGTCTAGTTTTAGAGACTGTATCATAGCATAGAGTCCAGGGGACAATTCCAAATGGTGAGACAAGTATGCAGTGGTGGAGACAGGCAGACTTCTGGTCCCCTCTGGGTCCTTAAGGAGACTTTGCAGGTTAGAGCTCTGATGCCCATCGTCACGGCTATCTAGGCGTCCAGGGCTGAGTCTGAGTGTCAGCATAGGAGGACCAGTGCTCCTGGCTCAAGTTCCTTCTCCTTCAGCACCAGCTCCTTTCCCAGCCAGGGTTTGAATACACTGCTCAGGTTGCCTCCCTCTCGTAGGACTAAGCTCCTAGGCGCTGGGATGTTAGCCCCTGCCAGTAGCATCTCTGGGCATTATCTTTTTCTTTTTCTTTTTCTTTTTGGTTTTCCGAGACAGGGTTTCTCTGTGTAGCCTTGGCTGTCCTGGACTCCCTTTGTAGACCAGGCTGGCCTTGAACTCACAGCGATCCGCCTGCCTCTGCCTCCTGAGTGCTGGGATTAAAGGCGTGCGCCACCACGCCTGTCCCCAGCATTATCTTTTTACCTCAGTGGAATAGGCCTTACTCTCAAGAATCCCTTTGAAGAGCAAAAACCATTTATTTATCACTATAAATCACCATTCAGGCTATAAGTACAAGATAGAGGTATTTTTTGTTTTTGTTTTTGTTTTGCTTCTGTTTTGTTTTTATTTTAATTTGTATCCCATGCCCAACGGAATTTCCTGTCACCTGGGGAATTCTCTCCGTACTCCCAGGTCAATATTGTCAACTGTAATGGACAGGGAGTATTGGAGAGCAGCGAGGGCGAAGGCAGACATTTATAAGGCAGAGAGGTAGAGCAGCGAGGAGTGACGATGTCTGTGTGTACTGTGACGGCAAAGAACCCATGGTCCTGTTTAACTGTCACCCTCTGTGTTTCAAACATGGGCTTAGGACACTTAGCCTCTGGACAGCATGTGATCTGTCTCCCATCATGCCTCACTGTACTGCTGTTTGTTGCATCTTACTCTTTGACCTCTGGGCTCATTGAGAGTAGGTCCCAGACTGCCCACACCAGGGATTTGTTCTGCAGAACAAACAAGCTTGGAGATATCTTGTGGGATCACCATGGGACACCAGTGGGCATTAGGATCCTATGAGTGGCAGAGTTGGCGACTGCTTCCCTCCCCCCTGCCCCCCCTCGCCCCATTGGTTTCAGGGAGAGGAGGGAATTCCCAGAGACCTGTCTCTGGTGGAGGGTATGGGCATGGTTGCCACGGTGCCCATGCCAGAGCCCCACCCTAGTCTGCTGTTCTCGTCCTAGCAGGCCTTTGGGAAGGTGAAAGGAAAAATAAAAGAATGAGAGGAAGGGTGGGCCAGGCAAAGGATTGACCATGGCATGGAGATGTCTAAATAGTCAAAGGACTTAGTGGCATTTAGGACCACTGGGTGTCATTGGTTTTATTAACACCATCAGTGCTCACCCTTAGTTGGGCACCACCATCATGGCTGCTTACCTGACAGGCCAAATCCATTTACCCTTAAAGCAGGAGACCCTGGAGGATCCTGGCCTCGTGCCTCTCAGGCCCCACTGGAGGCACTGTGGAGCTACGTGGGCCTCCCAGTGAAAAAGGGCAGGTCCCAGGCAATGTGAATGCTTGTTTCCCTCTGCAGAAGACAGACTATCATCCTGTAACTTGCAGGGGGTAGGGAGGGGGGGTAGGTGGTGGGAAGGGGGGGCCAGAAGGGGGACATCTAAGCACAGCCTGGCACACAAGCCATCCAAAAGGAGAGAGAGAAGGGAATAGGTTCAACCTGGCTCCCCCTGGGGCTAGGATCAGACCTCCCTTGGAAGTTTGCCTAACTGAAATCTCTAGGTGTTCTAGGAGAAGGGTTAACAGGAAGTACTGAAAAGGAAGGGAGATCCTATCTCCTTGCTGGCTGCACCAACTTTAACAGGTGTGGCTTGGACTCAGGAGGATACTAGTTGAGAGTTCCAGACTCCTGTGCCACAGAGGCACATGGCTAGGGACGGAAACAGAAGCAGTTTATTAATAAGGAAAGTCACTCTTGAGGGTTGGGGGTGGGCAGCTAAGCTGAGGAGACAGTTGTGCCAAAGCCCTGCTCTGTACACATGGCCTGCAGCAGGCCTGGTCACCCCACCCCACCCCATTCCGTCATCCAACCCTCACCTCCACTCTGCTTCTACTTTGTGGACAGGATGTAAGTCTTCAGCTGCTTCTCCAGTGCCATGCCTGCCAACCTGCTACCACACTCACTACTGTGAAGACCACGGACTCACCCTCTGACTATAAGCAAGCCCTCAATTAGATGCTTTGTTCTGTAAGTTGCCTTGGTCTTGGGGGTCTCTTCACAGCAATAGAAAAGTAACTAAGATGGCTGTTAATAGACTATTTGTAAAAATAATTATTTAGTGTATTTTTATTTCTGTACCACTTGGCCTGAATCTACCTACCCCTCCTCAGTTCCTTCCGCTGTGGCTTTAAGCAGCTGATCCTTGCACTTTCAGGTTGTCTTGCTCCCGTGGAAGCTCCAATGTGTGACTTCTTTCTAAAGTGCACCCCCTCCCGGAGCTGTGCCATCCTCACTCAGATCCTGAGAACAGGAGACACATTCTTGCTGATGTTAGTCTGAGGCCCTAAATAAGAAGCTGGATCTTTTGTATTTAAATAGTTTGGTTGGGCATGTCTAATGGTTTAGTCATTAGCAGATTAACTAGCTGTGATTGAATCTTATTTTTAGCTGAGAAGTTCCTGAGGACAAGCTAAAATCTACTCCCAGTAACTGGTACAAGCAGCATTTCCAAGCATTCAAAACGACCGTTCAAAGACTGGGCAATAATCAAATTTTTGGGATTTGAACGTATACTTTTTAATACACATGGGCCTCAGGTTTTCAGCTTCCCATGTCACTATATCGCCCCCTACAGGAAATCTAAATTACATTTTTAGAAAATTCTACAATGAAAGGAATGATTTATTTATTGCCTGAAAATTCAGTGCAAACCTAGCGTCACCTGCATTTCCCCTATCCACTTCCACATTATCTTTAGCACGTGGAGGCCAGGGATGGTGCTGTTGATGCTAATGTCAGGACAAGGAGGAGTTGTGTCTTCGGGTGGGGGTGGCTCTGGAGTCGGGATAAACAGAAATACCCGAGCAATGTTGGAGATTTCTGACTTCAGGTTGGACTTATCCACAGCCTGGATAGCAATGAAGATATCGGTGCCATTTTCAAAGCTGTTATTATCCAGTTCGAACTTAAAGTTCTCCTCAGAGTTGGCCTCTTTGGGGATGAGGTCAGTAGTGTTCACTTGGACTGAAGTATTAAACTTGTCTCTGAGGTCAACAATGTTTGTACTTATTCGGATGATGTACGTGGAAGCTAAAATAGAAAATAAAAGAAAGGGAGGGAGGGCTTGTTAAACCTCAAGTCTTAAGCTTTAAAAAAGTTTATTAGGGATAATGTCATCATCCCATGAAGTGCCTGAATAAAAACAGTTAGGCATACAAGGGCTGCTACCTACTGTATACACTTAGTACCTTAACAAATGAGTATAAAGTTGGTTCAGTGACGGCCTAAAGCCTGGGTCAGACTTTCTGAGTCGGGAGCTTGGATGAGGAAGAAGTGTATCACTGCTCATTATTTCATTATTTGGAGGGGGTTTTGGTGCTAGTGTTTCTTGAACATTAGCATGCTCAGAGAGTCTTAGAGCACAGAGTCCAGTTGTTAGGTCAGGTTGCTGCCTATTCATTTCATAAACATGTGGTAGAAACAGAGAACCTTAGGCTCCACCCGAGACCTTATTTTTTATCTTTGAGAGCCATAATCTAGTAGGATGGGAAATTTCTTTGAAGGATATTTACCCTCAATCCATAAAAAAAACACTACAAAACCTAAATTGTCAGGGAAACAAAGCAAAACAAAACACGAACTCCCAAAGTTTTCTTTTCTTAGGTAAAGTGTCTTATTCCTTAAGGGGATCGGCTTCTTGGATCTTTTAAACTATGTACCTTTAATTTCAGAGCCATCTGAGACTCCCTGCCTTCTGTCTCTTCCTCCCAACACAACTGTGACCCCTCCTGTGCACCTGCCTGGTTGGTTGCTCCTTTACAGGGTCTGCGCCACACCACCCTTACCTCTCCCATGGTCATAATCGTCCCCGGGAGCTGTCCAAGTCAGGTTCACGAGCTTGTGTCCTTGGATGCTGGCCTTCAGGTCCGTGATTTGGCAAGGTGGAAAGAGGTCAGGGATGGGGGCCTTGGGGACATCAGTGGCCACAAATGAGCCCCCTGAAGATGTCCTGCTGAAGCACAGTTGCTTTTCCTGAAGATTACTAGGTTCAGGACGTGGAGGATTCATTTTTATTTCACCTGTTAAAATGTATTCAAAATAAGAAAAACAACACCACGGAAAGGCAAACCCTTTATTTTATTGTATTATTATTATTATTATTATTATTATTATTATTATTTTATTTATTTATTTTTACTGGATCTTCCTTCCCACTCTTCTTTTCTCTTTTCCTTCCACCAACAAAACTCACTTTAAAGTTTGGTGACAAGACCCTGAATCAGTCTGCATAAGAAGAAAATGAACAAAGGGAGGCCCACATTTCTTTGCATAACAGGTGCTTCCTCGTTGTAATGGGTGGTGGTCGGGGGTGGTGGGGAGGGGGAGGGGGAGAGGGAAGGCCCTAGAATTAATTTTTCTAACATTTTCTCTGAAATTATTTCTCTTCTCTCATTTTTGTCTTTGATTTTTAAAAAGTGTTTATTTAGTTATTTGTATAGAAGGGGTCAGATGTCAGAGGACAAATTACAAGAGTGGGCTTTCTCCTCCCACCATGTGGATTTCACAAATGGAACTCTAGGTGTTAGACTAAGCAGCAAGCACCTTAACCGGCTGAGCCATCTCACTGGCTTCTTGCTTTTTCTGTCTTCTACAATGTCAGTTTAAATACCATGGCTGCTTAAACACGATATCACCTGAAGAAATCTAGCATCACTTTGGTACTATTGTGTCTGCCATACCTTCTGTCATGTATTTGGTACTTAGTTTCCTTGGCTTTGGAGAAGTTCCTTGATTGTTTAATTTATGCAACTTTCATATTTTCCATATTTGTGTTTTATCTTTCTTACTTGAAATTGCTTTTGTTAAGGGTCCCAAAACTTTATGCTCTTGGAAAAAAATCCCAATTCTCTCTCTCTTTTTGTTTTGAGACAGTGTCTCACTATGTAGCCCAGGTTGGCCTCAAACTCATGCTGCCTGTCTCTGAAGTACTAAGATTGCAGTCCAACTGTCAATCAACACATGGGAATTTATTCATGTAGCAATACGGAATTTGCTTCACACTCTTATATGAAACTAAATCTGTGTGTCAAAAACCTACTGTGTCTTGCTTTGCTAAGGAAGATCTCAGAACCCATCTTCAACAAAGGCATTCTGATCACGATATGACATTATTAAGAATTTGCTTTCCCATAAACTCCAGGTCTTTAAAGCAGTTTTTCGCTGGTTTTAATTTAGAAGGCAAGTCCTGGAATCCTTTAGACTGTGTTGCTCTCAATCCTACTCTGATCCCGGGCAAATGTTTTAAAGCCAGAGTCGGGTGGGATGTCTTATTACTTAAAGCCACGTTTCTCTCACTTGCTGCGAGGAGGCTGGCCTGCAAGGCAGTGGGAGCAAGGGAAGCACATAACGGCAGTGCCTTTTATCTTGTAGAAGACAGGATTGGAGCCGCAGTAGCTAAAAGCTATAATCTGCCTAATTGGTTTCCAAATGGGGTGTTTTGCCCTCCTATAGGACAGCAGCAGATAGCTAGGGACCTTTTTGGATGCAGCAGCTTGAGGGTGGGGCTACTCTTACAGCAGCTCAGGGGTGGGGCTGCTCCTGGCATCTAGTGGATGGGTCCCAGTGACACAGCAGGGTCCTACAAGACACAAGAGTGCACTCAGCACAAAGGGTCACCCAGCCACAAACACCAATCAGGCAGAAGGGAGACTCAGAAGCCAGGGGCTGTCTTGTGTCATTCTGCCTCACAGACTTAACGGTTCTTCTCGACCCAAGTCTTTCAGTCAGCTCTCCAGATCACTTACCGTTTTCGATCCAGCCATCTATGTACATGGCTGCATGCTGCCGGGGTGCCACGTTCTGTCTGTTTGAAGTAACTCCTCCCAGAGCCCATATTTTTATGCTGTATCTACCGTTAGTATCGAAAGCCGTGAAAAACCTTGAGTAGACACCGTCGTTCTTCGTAGCGTCGGCACCTTGACAAGGAGATGAAGGAATTCATGAAAGTCCTAAAAACTATGAGGCTTGATTATGTACAGAAAGAGGCCTGATGCTTCTTCACACTGTGTGTGCACACATGTGTACATGTATATGTATGTGCACACATATGCACATGTATATGTGTGTACGTCTTCTCACCCTGAACTGCCCTTTCCTTTTTGAAATCAGAGGTCATTTCACATGACTCTGCGGTGACTGACAGCATGGGCCATCAACTCAGTCGTTATCTATCAAGTCAAATCATATTGTTCTATATACATGATTGGGGAAGAAAAATTCACAACGTCTCCCCAAGAGACTTTTAATTCACTTATGAAATTCATTCTAATAAAGATGCTTTTGTCACAGTAAACAGACACCTTCTACAAAAGAAATGCAGAATCGTACCACTTCCTTACAGATTTCTTAAATGCAAGAAAAGTGGGTAGAATTTTTCACTTGGGGAGCAAGCATAACCTAAAGTCCACGTGAGTATAGCAATCATCTAGAACTGTGCTGGAATTCATCTCTGTTGTTTAACGCGTGACAATATTTCTTCACCAGCAATGGGGAATGGTAGTACCTAAAGTGTGTGGTGAACATACAAATGATGCTTTCCATGTTTATAGGGGCATACATTTTGAGGAGGCAGTGGACTTGACAGAAAGGGCTATTATTTCCTTCCCTTAGTTTGGAAGGCAGGCAGTTCTGTGAGGTCTCTAATCCTATCTAATTCAAACCACGGATGCCCACTGGCTTTGTAGAGGCTGAGACTGGACCCTTCCCCACGTTTCCCAGCATGTTGGAATACAGCACATGTGAGGAAGCAGAGCTCGTTCATCCCAGTGCCCAGTTCCCTGCTGCCAACCACCTGCCTCAGACCATGCCCACTAGCCAGGCGTTCCATGGTGGGGTCTTAGAAGATGTCCTAATTTTTAGTTTCTTGGATGGTACCTGCTCCATTATCCAGTAACTCCAGGGTTATTGTTTTTCCATTCACAGATTCAATCAAGGCCGTGACACTAGCCCTGAGAATGGGCGAGGCTCCTTGGCGAATAGCCGTGTACACCGTTACTGGGCTGGGGAACTTTCCTGTGTTCACTTTTGGGGTCACTGTAATAGGAGGCACTGTAGCACTTGCTGCACGGGAGGTGACAGTCAACGTGAGAGTTTGTGAGCTCGCTTGCAGGCTGTATTTCCAAAAGCCAACCTGAGCAAGACAGAGGCAGATATTTCCAGTGAGTGAGGAAGACCTAACTTCACTGTCACTTACAACAAATGCCCATGTGACTAAAATGTGTCGCAAGCATGTCCGAGAAGATGCGGGTGTCCTTGACACTCTGCCAGTCAAGGCAACCTTGAGTGTGCTTACACTAGCTATATGGCTCCCACTGTGAAGACAAACCTAGCTAGAGAAAATGAGGCCTAAAGCTGAGCCCTCATTGATCTCTACCTGGAGTTTCCAAGGCATGGGCTTTTGAGGGATAGGAAATAGTTTTCATCATCGCAAAGCATCAAGGATCACGTGTCTCCCCAACTGCTATGCACTTCAATTGCTTCCCTTTCATTTGGGAACATAAAGTCACCTGTTCTCTCTCTCTTGTCCTAATTGGTAGGCTGACGTCAATGAATGAAGAATTTCCATTGCTTTCCCCTGAAGTCAATACTCACTGTCTTTTTTTTAAAAAAATCTACAATTATTTGGAAAAATAATTTGTGTGTGTGTGTGTGTGTGTGTGTGTGTATAGTGAGCAAGGAAGCTGATGCCATACCTTGGCAGTGCCTGGGATTTGGAGGTAGGCCATCTTGGTGGTCGTGTCTACTATAAAACCATCTTGTTTCGTCCCGCTGGGATCCCAGAGAAGAATTTTTGGAGGGTGCGTTGTCCAGGTGACAAGAAACAAGGTGTCCTTGCCCACTGTGCTGTCTACTATCACTGAGCCATTCATCCACTGGTCATTCTGGAGATTTGTTCCTCTGCTCTCCAGCTGTTGAGAAGACAGACACTTTACTTCCTGGACAGTATAGTGCACACCTCCCAGTTTTACTACCCTGCCCCGCCTTCCTGACTCCAATTACAAGGCCTGTGGGTATTCTTTTTTTTTCCTTAAACATTTTTAAAATTAATTTATTCATATTACATCTCAGTTGTTAGCCCTTCCCTTGTATCCTCGTATTCCTCCCTCCCTCCCGCTTCCCCCTTCTCCCCTCCCCTATGTCTGTGATTGAGGGAGACCTCCTCCCCCTATATATGCTCTTAGAGTATCGAGTCTCTTCTTGGTAACTTGCTATCCTTCCTCTGGGTGCTGCCTGTGGGTACTCTTGAGACCTACATTTTATATTTAGGCTCGTTTAGGATTCGGTTCTAAGTTACTATTCCAGCTTCAAGTTTCCACAATATTTCTTTCTCCACCCCAAAGACCACTCCCCTCTGAGGAGTTGTGAACCACCAGCCTCACACTTGCTGCTTCTCCTGTCACTTTCTTCACGAATCCTTCACTGACGTCTGTCACTTAGGATGTACGAATCACTTCCTTCCTATGCACTTTGATGGAATTTTCTCCCTGGCTGTCCTTTAATGGCCATCACATTGTGCTTTACTAGTGTTTCTGTAACCACACTACCTGCCAAGAAGGACTGACTGTACGCAGACTGTATGCATTCCTTCCCCGTGGATAGATGATATAAATTATTAATTATCACAAATCCCTGAGGTAAGCATCATGCAGTCCCCGTGAAGGTGAAGGAAGTATGCCACCGAGCCAGGGACAGCTGTATGGCACACAGAGGGATTGCTGCAGAGCAGGGACTGAAGAAGTAAGAGATCTTCTGAGAATCGTCTCTTACATAGTAACTAAGTATCTCTAAGGTGATTCCTGTTAGAAGAGGTCATGGCCATGGCGCCAGGCTTTCTGCTCCCACTGCTGATAATGAATGAGTCTGGGTGTAAAGGACTCTCGTTCTCATGGAGGTTACATAAGGGTCCTGCTCATCTTTCCACTTCCCTCACTGTTAGTTTTCTTAAATCTGTCTATCTATCTATCTATCTATCTATCTATCTATCTATCTATCTATCTAAAAACACATTGAGTTGCTTTTCTGGGATGCATTCCTTTCTTTGAAAAACAAGGTTCTTGAGTTTATTTTTAAATTTCCTGAAGGACAACCAATGCGGATGCCATTGCTGTCTCCCTAGACTGGAAATATAGTACCTCAGCCGGCCCCAAATCCTACTGTTTTGAAATTTGTCATCCAGGCTTTGATGTGCCACTACTCCTCCACGTTTACTCAGACTTTGATTGTGAAAGTTTGGCATTCGCACCAAACTTTCTAGCTGCTTATTCTCTCCTCCTACTGGGCTGCCTTGTCCAGCCTTGATGTGACTGTAGGTGCCAAGTCTTACTGTAGCTTGTTATGCCACGTTCGGTTGATGTCCTTGGGAGGCCTGCTCTTTTCTAAGGAAAGGCAGGGAGGGAGGATCTGGGGGAGAGGGGAGGTGGGGGAGGGAGCCTGGGAGAGGGGAGGGAGGAGAAACTGGGTTGGGATCTTATACATGAAAGAATAGGGCCTGGAGAGATGGCTCAGAAGTTAACAGCACTTCCAGAGGTCCTGAGTTCAAGTCCCAGAAACCACGTGGTGGCTCATAACCATCTCTAGTGAGATCTGGTGCCCTCTTCTGGTGGGCAAGCACAAATGCAGGCAGAACATTGTATAAATACATACATACATACATACATACATACATACATACATACATACATACATATTTTTAAAAAGAGAATAAAAGAGAAAAATCCACATGCGGTTTCTGCAATTGCTCTGATAGAGCACTTTGAAATCTGTTTGTTCTTCCGCAAAATAGTCCTAGCATATTTGAAAGATAATTTGAGCTTCTTGGCATTTTAGAACCAAACAAGCCTGCAGAAGCTTTCTCTCCACACTCAGAGAGGTAAGAGCCTTCGCCCAATGTTACTTAATGGCAGACTCAGGATGAAGATTTAGGAGTCTGAAATGGGATTTCATCAGGGCAAAGTGCTGTCTCTCTGCTATAGGAAAACCATGGCAAACCTCAGGGACTCAAGGCAATGAGAAAATAGCACAAATCATGTGTGGACGCTTGTAATAGAAAATGTATGGATGATCTTTCCTGAAGACAGCACAAGCCAAGCATGTTACAATGAGTGCTTGCTAGCAAATGCTTACAAGGAATTATCACACATATATTATATTTTATGTTGCTGGTCCCTATAGGTCATCTCATAAATGCCAACTGCCTCATTTCAATAAGGAAGATTGCATTTGGAGAATAATGTTTAAGGTCAAGCTGAAGAATCTGAATTTTAAATAATACACAAAGAAATGTAGAACTGAAAGCACCCGGCAGTCTAGACTGTGATTGTAAGTAGCTTTGAGAAACCAAACAGTAAGAGCCTCCGACCTGAATGGAATTCTGAGAGGCAGCTCCATTTCCTGACGAAAGGGCCGCGAAAGCATCGACGAGACCATTGTTCTGAGCCTGATCAGAAGCATATGTCTGCAAACCGCCTAAAACGCAAGTTCATTATCAGAAGTTATTTTCCAGGAAGGAAGTATTTGCAACATTTTAGCTATAGCTAAGATGGCAGGATACACAATAAAGATCAATAACAAATGCATGTGCATATTAGCTCACAAGTTGATACTGATATATATATATATATACACACACACAGAGATATACTTACATATACATATACATATATATATACATATACATATATATTTTCATGTATTTGTGACATAGTCTCCTATAGCTCAGTCCAGCTTCAAGATCACTATTTATCCAAGGATGATGTAATTCCAGACCCTCCTTCCTCTACCTCTCAACTACTGTGGCTACAGGCTTACACCACCATGCCCCACTGATACTGACTTTTCAATTCTCCTAATGAATAGCTTCAGAAACAGCCATCATGAAGTTAGCTAAGGTATCTGCACAACCCCCAAGAGGGTCTATATTTTAAAGGTCACGTGCTTCCGTCTGAGAGAGTCTGCTTAAGCACAGTTCACTATGTTCACTCTTATTTAAATGCAATTCTAGCAAGCTGGGTTTTAAAGTTGCACCTCAAATCAAGAAAGACACATGTGTGGCAATATCGAGAAGTAACAGTGGGCAAAGGGACTGGTACAGAAAACTAAGGGGTGGTGTAAAACAAAGATCAATATACCAGGCCTGGAGACGTGGATATTGAGAGTAAGTGTAACTAAAGAGGGGGAGTCACTCCTAACTATTTTTTTTATATTCATGTCTTTGTGTGTGCACGTGTCACAAGTGTGTGTGTATGAAGGGTGAAGGGTGGCATGTGGCAGTTGGCCCTCTCTTTACACAGCCCAGGATTCCACAGACAGAACTCAGGTGGTGAGCTCGGCAGCAGGCACCTTTGCATCATCTTGGGTAGTCACATATAAACCATTAAAAAGCACCCAAAGTCAGGGGCAGTGTCCCTGCAATGGTGCTGTTGTCCCACTTGTTTGAAGATGTCCTCTTCCAGGGGAGTGACAGTCGGCCTTGCTCTAAGTCTTGGCTACCAGTGACTAATGGCTGCCTCGTTCTGCAGAGGACTGCCTTACCCCAGAGAGCCACCCTTCACAGAAAGATGACTCTTAGCTTCCGCTCTGCTCCAGCAAGAAACGCCCTTTGACGAATGGATGCAGCAATACACAAGGGGTTCCTCCTGTCTCAAGGGAGGACCCAGGTTTGTACTGTGTTTCCAGTCTAGAGGCCCCTTGACTAGAGTGAGTCTAGACTGTACATTTACCTCCATCCTTTCTCTCTGTTGCCTGCTCTGTCTGTCCTCCGTTTCTTTTCTTTCGAGAGCGCTCCTTCTGTAGTCACGTGTACTATCCATGGGCAGATATATTAAGCTCCCATAGCAATACTTTATATTTCTAATACTATCCCTAAGTAAAAGAAAATGTTCACCTATTCTGCTAAAGAAACTGGCGTCGGATGAGACCTGTCTGAACCCTGTTTGTGTGTGAGACTGAGCTACACAGCACACTGGCCTTCTGCGGAGAAACTGCCTGTGTACTGCTTGACTGAAGTAGCCTCTGCATTGTTCACCAGGCTCTTCCCCTCCTCCTTACTTCCGCTTCCTGTCTTTTGGGGTAAAGTCAAATACTCATCAGGTATCTGGGAGGGGCTCCCTGAGTTGTCACTAGGGGGTGACACTAGCTCAGTTACGCTTTCTGTAATCTGGCCTAGTCCTTGAACCGAGGCTTAAAGAGACCAGAAGCAGTGGCATATTGCTGCGTATCCTCCCTCACCTGTCATTTTGGACAGCTGCTCCAGCTCTGCAGCGGCGGCTGGTCCCAAGGCCACTGTGTGGATGATTGCCCCGCTCTTCCTCACCATGTCAAAGCAGTTGCTGATGGTGTTGTCTTCCCCGTCAGTCAGCAGCACAACTTCAGACCCGTCGGTTGGGTACTTCTTCTTTATCACCTAAGGGCACCATGGAGAGCAGGAATGAACTGGCTTGAGGTGGGCGGGGTGTTTGTGGAAACAGAATTTATGCGGGACAAGAAGCACCTTTGAGGGACCAAGCATGAGTCTGGGAATGTTGGAGGAGCACCTGGCTCCTCTGTGGCACTTCCACAGCGTCGACCTTAACAGTGAGCTCTTCCTATTGTTAGCCTGCCGCTGAAGGGATGCTGTGCCATGCAGGGTGGCCCTAGAGACATGCAGTTCTGGGAGAGGACACGGGGGTGGTGGTGGGGGGGTTGAGTTTTCTCCATTTGGTCCCTCCCTGAGAAGCCTTGAGAAGTTTCAAGATGCCTTCAGAAAACATCAGGAACCAGCTGAGGGATAGTGGACCCACGGGAGATTTTAGCTTTAGCCTTTTACTATCTGACGCTATTAGCTTTATGCTGGTGTCACAAATTCTGTCTGGACAATGTTACCCCTTCTGATTAAAGCAAACACTTTGTTCCTTTACACATGCATGTACATACATACATGCACACGCGCGCACACACGCATATGTGCACTCACTCACGTGCCTAGTCCTCCTTCACTACACACACACACACACACACACACACACACACACACACGCACGCACACACACACATTTGGTGTTTGTTTTTTGAAACAGGGTCTCATACAGACTACACAGGCTCATGTAGCCTGTGTTGATAAGGAGGATCTGCATCTTCTGATTCTCCCACTGTTATCTCCAAAGTGCTTTTCATAGTTTGTATCTAGCTACACCTTGTAGTAGCTAGTAGAGCATAGTGGACAGCCCAACTGCCAATGTGCAATAAGATTATGATGGAAAGAAAGTCAAATAAAGGCATATGTGGTCCATTGAAGGAAACCAGACTCTACACATCACTGAAGTAATGGAAAGAGACCAACATGCGTGGCAGACAGGTCAGAGTAAGTCCTGCAGCTCCCACTTTCGGGTAAAGAACTCAGAACCAGATCTTCTGGCCAGAAGGCTGGAGGGGAAGATGGAGGCACAGGACACTTCTCCTCTATTTGAGTGCTGGCAGGCGATCCCAACACAAGGCGACCTTGGGAGCTATTAGAAGGCAGTGGACTAAGACTATGAAAATGGGAAAGAGCCAGTGCCTAGGTGCCTGAGAGCTGTGGCCACAGCCTTGGTCTGGCCAAAGTGCTTCTGGGACTCATAAGTAAGAACTATGGCCCAGTTTGGGTCCCTTTGTCAAATTTCTAATAATTGCTGTGTGTCATGGAGTTTCCATGTTTCCCTCAGGGAGACAAAGGGTAATAGAGTTGTGTTATCAGGTGAGACCAGGTGATCCTCCCATAGAGTCTGAGAATGTGGAAGCCAGAATTGCTGGTGGCAGGAGCCACAGGAGACATGTTTTGAGTGCAGACATGCACGCAGAAAAGCCTGAGTGCCTACGTGCACAAACGGAGCAAATTAGCAATAGCTCTGGGGGCCTGTGTCTTTGCACCCTTTGACCATGACTTTGTCTTTGGTCATATAATTTGATTGACACCAGCCATGTATGGAAACCCTAGAAATGACATTTTCATAGGAGCCAAAATCACAAACACCTGCAAACTACAACCGTAGAACACGCCTTACTGTAAATGCTGCCTGAAGCCCAGAGCATATAGATGTCCCTCCTGAAGATGCTGTGGGTAAGCGATTGGTCAGCAGATCTCTGTCAGCACCGCTGTTTATCTGTATGAGTTCGCTTTGTACATAGGCAGCGCTGTCAAACGTCACCATGCCAACCCAGGATCCCAGCTCCACGGTCTGCAGCAGGAATAGCTTGCTTGCCTGATTCATTCGGTTAAGACGGTCACCATTCTGAAAGGGCACACAAATAGAAGCAGTCAAGTGAACTGCAAACAGACTAAATGAACAGACTAACAACAGAGCAGGTTAAAGGATATTTGCAAGGGGCTGCCTCTAAGTTTTTTGGGGGGGGGATATTTTCCATTTGTACATGGTGTCTATTTTGGGTAATATTTTAGAGGTTTTGCATAAATGACAAAAAAAGCAAAACACTGTATTATGCAATCACTGGAATGCAATGCATTAGTAATAGGTCTAAAAAGGCTTATATGGAACTCTAGGTCTAGTTATGTTAGTAAAACATGAACCATATTAGATTTATGTAATTAATCAGATCTTTGCTCATAAGTTGACATTAGTTTAATATGACAGAGGGGACAGTTGATATCGAGTCTGTGGAATGAGACAATGTAAAGTGTGTGTGTGTGTGTGTGTGTGTGTGTGTGTGTGTGTGTGTGTGTGTGTTTCTTATCTCCTGGAGCTCAGTGGTCTAAGAGCCATAGGGATTTGCCTGCCTCTACCTACCCAGTGCTGGAATCACAGCTTAGTTTGGGGCCTTGAACTTATGTCTTTATGCTTGCAAGGCAAGCACTTTATCATCTGAGCTCTTTCTCCTGCCCAAGATGAGCATTTCTGATGACAAAGCTATTGCTGTGTTTTCGTCCTCCTCCTGTGGTTATTCTCTACCAAGTCCTAATTGTTTGTGTTACACACACACACACACACACACACACACACACACACACACACACACACACACACACACACACACATCTCTGATTCCCGCGCCAAAGATTGAGGCTCAGTGAACATACCGTCATGCTCCCGGACTTATCAAGAACTAAACACACAACTCTTTGTGCAGTTTGCAGCAGTGAGAAGGTGGGTGTGGGTGGCTGGGTTGTCATGGGAGTGGTTTGCTTAAAGTCCTCAGATTCTTGGATGACTTCCCACGTGCTTCGGAGATTGCATCGTTGGTTTTGGGCATTTGGGGCTTCTTTGTTGTGATTTTTTTCTGTACAGAATTCAACTACCTGAAATTGCCAATATAACAATACATACAAAAGTCATATATTTGTAAAGCTTTCTAGAAAAAACAACTCCCTGTCTCCCCATTTCCAGGCTTCTCTGCTTGCTTATAACCGTGGCTCAGCCTCACAGTGGTGCACAGCACTGCGGGGTGGGGCGGGGCGGGGCGGGGTGGGGCGGGGCGGGGCGGGGTGGGGCGGGGCGGGGATCATAGTCGGCGGTGCTGTCTCACTCCTTGTCTGCAGCCTTATTGCACATCTAGTGTTGTTCTGTAGTGAACCACTTGCCTGCTCTAAGGTGGCTTCCTTCACTCTTCAGAGTTTCTACCCAAGATGTCACCCTTCATGCCACCCTCCAATATTCCTCTCACTGTATCGTCCCGCCTCTCCATCCTCACCACCAAACCCCACTTCTTTACTCCCCGAGCCCCACTAAGCAACATGCTGCGTTCAACCTTGACCACGCATCCTTCCAGGTCTCTCTAAAACCCATCTGGGAAATCCGCTCTCTCCAACCCCACATCTTCATAGTGAGTGCATCACTTTCCTGGGGTGCAACTCTAGCCTCCGTGCACATTTCCGGGTTGAGGTCAGCACTATGCCCCCAAGTCACCCAGCTCAAGATATCAGGAAGTTGCTGTTCTCCTCCCTCTACAAAACAGCCAAGACCTGGACATTATTTCTTCCTGCTTACAGGCCACACCCCTTTCCCCTGTTTCAGAGAACTCGCCATCATCTGAGTCCTCCTGCTTCTTCCTTCCCACTGTTGTCATGACACCTGGCTTTCCACCTTGCTGTCTCTCCAGCTTGCTCACCCCACAGCTGTTTGAGAACTCTCCCCTTTTACTTCAATATAGAAGACTTTTAATATCTATATTGTATGTGTGTTCTACTATGTGTGTGTGTGTGCGTGCTCAGATATGTGTGCCGGTGCTCATGCAAGTGTGTTCATGTGGAGGCCTGAGGCCAGTGCTAGGTGTCTTTCTTCTGTCACTCTCCACCTTCAGCTTTTTTTGAAGCAAGATTTCCCAGTGAACCGGAAATCCATCTATTTGATGAAACTGGCTGCCGCTGACCTCAAGGTCTATCTCTCCCCATCGCTCGGTGCTGACACCCTCAGGCCCTCTGTGCTCCGTCAGCAGGCATCCTACTATGTGAGCCATGTCCCCTTAGCCCTATAAGGCCCTGTGTGTGGCTTGTGAGTACCCACACCCGACAAGTCCTGCAGTTTCTCATAGCAAACAGTAGTCGCAAACTGGAGATTTTCTGCCAATCCACACCTTCCTCTTGGCTGTGGGGGTCCAAGTCTTTAATTTCTTCTGCTCTTATCCTATTGGTTCTCAGGCTTGCCAGGCTTCTCCACCGCTCCCCTTTTGCTCACCAGGGAGCTCATCCTCTGCTGCCTGCTTTGTAAACCTGCCTTCATTCACTTCCCAGGTGTTTCCCTCATTTTCGATTCTTCTAGAAAATGCCCACTCAGTCCCCTGTGACCTCAGAGTGCAACGCACAAACGTCAGCCGACTGCTTTGCCACTGTACATTTGGACAATGTACCTGAGAGACAACGTCACAGTAAAGTTTGCTTCCTCAAGATTTGGCCCGGTGTGACACACAGCAGGAGTTCCGTGTGTTTGTTTTCTGGGACCTAGCTTATCTGGTAGTATCTCTGAAAACTGATCTTCCCTCTGAGCGCCTGTGCAAAACCAAAACCAAACTGACCCCACCAAATGTATCTGTGCCACGGGGGAGGGGTGGGGTGGGGTGGGAGTGGGTGGATGGGGGGGAAAAACAAGGCACTTACAGAATTCATACTTTGACTGAACATTATGGACGCCTTCGCAGTCTGTTGCTTATGTGGTATGAATACACAATTGCTTTTATAGAGTCCTGTTAATTTGTCAATTTGGCACTTTCCACGTTCGATACAGCTGCCTCCTTGGCACCGACGAACTAGATTTTCGCCGGTAATATCCACTGAACATCTGAAAAGACATTAAGGTTTTAAATGCTTAGGCGATGCGATCATCTCAAAGAGGCTGTCACGCACTTCAGACCGTTGGCCTCGTATGATTTTTTTTCATTAAACAAGAAGAAAATACATATCCTCATGTAACAGAAGCACTAAGTTTATATCAAGTCATTTCTGTTGTCAGAAAGTACATGAAAAATAGTGCCAGAACAGCGTGAGTAAGGATCAAAGACCATCAACTGCTCCAATCAGCCGCCGCATTCTAGCAAATCAGAGGTCCTCTTAGCCCATCACAGGACTTGCTGGAATTTCTGTCTGTCCTAGTTGTTTTATTCCAAAAAGTTTTTAAACGGTGACTGTATGCTCATGGACATTTAATTTTTTATATTATATGCTTATGGTTTTATTATAAGTGGGATGGACGTTTTTACCCCTTTTCCCTTTTAATTTATAAACTAAAGTATATAAATAATAAAAGTATAAAAAGTATTTGAAAACTCATAAAAACTGTAAAGAGAAGAAGAAGAAAAAACAAAAAACAAATAAACAAACAAAAACAAAAACCATGTTCCACCACCAGAAATAAATAACCCCCGACTTGTTTAAAGATTTTCTGTGTGTCAGCTACAGAGTGCTTTGTTTTCTGAGGAAAAAAAAAACTTATGGAAGTAAGATGTTGGAGGTTGGTCTGATGTATTTTGATGTTAATTACTGCTTACTATCTCTGAGCCCCACCTGTACCTTGCCTAAGAGCTTAATCTATTGACCAATAATAGGCCATCATACCTGGGCAGGGCAAATGGCTAAGGCTCCAGGGCTTGGGAGACAGGGAGACTCTTGGGAGGAAGAGAGACCAAAGAAGAGTGGAGAAGGAGGTTGCGCCATCATGGGTTAGGTGGAGAAGCACATGGCTGGCAAGGATGGAGATTTGGCCCAGATAATGATAATTATTATCAAGTATATGGGATTATGGATGGGAGGTAGCTTGATAGAAATTATTAGAAGCAGACGGCATGGGATTGGGGCAGGTATTCCATACCTGTTCCACTATGGGAAGTAGTTTAGGGGATTAATGTCTGTCCTGCCCCAGGTTTACTGAGACTATTTTAAAATATAACAGATGTCTGCCTTGATTGATTGCTAGCGGGTTAGAAAATACCGCTGTAATAATAATTATAGGGCTGATAATAAACATTATTAGGTCATACTGGTAGATTAAATGCAACAGTAGGATACTTAAAAATCTTAATATATAGATATGCAGCATATTCGTGCACATTGTGGTTTTAATGGTTTTTATCTTTTGACATTATATAAATCCATCCTCACTTAGTAAATTTACTTTTTCTGTTAATTTTTCAATGCCTAAAATGAAATGTGCTAAACACACAAAATTCCACATGAAAACTCGACCATTTTTTAAAAAATCCATTGATATAGCTTGTCTATCATTTAGTTAAAATGGAATTTTAAACATGAAGTTAATTGCTTAAGAAACAGGGGAAAAAAAGATCTGCTATCTGCCATCTTCTACAGAAGTCGCTCTGCTTGATGACTGTAAACTTCACTGTCAAGGGCATGAAGTAACCTGTGAAAGGGCTGACCTCATCTTTGTGTAATTTGAATCTCTAAATTTCTACTGAGTATGATCATTTCATATGTTTATTAGTTATTTTGATTTATTCTTTTGTGAATTATATATTCTTCTTGATGACATTTTTCTATTAGTATTTCACTTTTTTTTTGTCTTAGCTTTTTGTTTTTTTGAACCTTCCTTTTGTATGCTAGGCTTGCGTCACACTTGCTTCGTAGCTGACAGTGGCTTCGAACCCACACCCCTGCCCCTTCCACCTCTAGCATCCTATGTGTACAGGTGTCTGTCATTACAATTGACTTCACATGTTTTCCAGGTGCTACAGTGAGTACTACCATTCTAAAAGTTTGAATGGTTTGGGCAGCATATATTTTCTTTTCTGTCTCCCTCCTTTACCCTATTTAGTTCATGTAAGACAAAAACTTAATTTATGGGCAGTCACATCTTTTCTCTTTTTCTCTTAGTTACGCTTTTCTCTGTTTTGTTTGTTTGAGACAGGCCCTTCCTATGTAGTCCAGGATAGACTTGAGTTCACATCCCTCTGCCTCAGGCTCGTGAATGCTGAAATTACAGTTATGTGTCACTGTAATGCTCTCTGATTCTAATTCTTAAATACACAGAAAAGCTTTTACTACGTAGAGATATGAACACATAGACAGATTTTCATTACATGTAGATTTGATCTCACTAATTTTTGACTTGATATGTATTAATCTTAATAATTTAAATGGATAGACTTTAGCACATATATAATTTGCAGTGTGTGTGTGTGTGTTAAAATTTGACAAGTTTATCCAATTGGAAGAGATTCTGTTAATACTTCCCATAGCTAAAATTTTTCCTAATATCTTAAAAAATCTTATCTTTCCTCATAGATTTATTATTCGTTGTGCTAAATTATTATGTACGTAAATTACTGTCAATAAAAACTGACAAGTAAAAGTGCCTTTTATTATGACCCCTTTTCAAAAATAATCTCACTTAATGAATACTATGATCTTTGAGAGACAAATATATTTTTACTAGAATTTCATAAAATTCATGAGTAAAGTTTTGTTGAATTTATACATTTCATGAATTGAAATCCTCTCTGCCTTGGTTTTCTTTGAAACTTTTTAGAATTATTTTGTAGTTTTCTTCAAATTTATCTTTTACATTTCTTACTGTGCTTTCCATTGAATTCTTATCTTGAGTGAAGAATTTTTTCCACTATACTTTTTAATGAGTTCTTGCTAATATATGGAGATGCTAATTTATTCCCTTTGTATTATGTCCCTTTGTTGACTTCCCTTGACAATCTGAGGCTCGCTCTATTATTTTGGGTTTTCTAGGCAGAACATTCACCCATGTAAGCGCCATTTCCTTCCCTCCCCTCTGGTAGCCTTGTTTAGTACTACCTCAGTTTTGCATTACTGAATTGGATACAACTTCCTGAATAAACTGCGACACCCGTGATCGTGATCATGGCAGCCACCCTTGTCTTCTCGCTGAGACTGAACTGTCCATAGGATGTCTCTGTTAAATATGGCATGGACTGTTGGATTGCATAGATACTTGTAATATATGAGGTAACTTCTGGACAGCTTTTTTAAAAAAAATTACTTCTGGGCCTACAAATACTTTAATGGTTTATTTGAAAGGCAAAGGATAATGAGTATCCTTAATATGTTTTGATCAAGTTTCTCTCTAGAGGCCATGGTGGTCATGTGGTCTAATGTGCACCACAGCTGTCGAAGGGAGAATAAGCTGATGGATGTTTTTAAATCCCAGAAAGCAGCGAGTACAAGACAGCTTTGCTCTTAATGGGTGGGGGGAAGCTCAGAAAAGAGGCATGGGAAGACCTACTACAAGGCGGAATGGTACCCATTGGCTGAGATTTGAAAAGCCAAGCCAATACTCGGTCACGTCAGCAACGTGACTCTTGGATGTGGCCTGTGTGACTCAGAAACCACAAGCCGAGGCAGCTGGCAGGCGGTGTGCAGCAGTGATTCACAAAGTACAGAACTCAGCTAACAGAACCGCTTGCAAGGAAAAGTGGCCGTTGTACAGAAATGTGAGAAAGAATGTCTTAGAGAAAATAAGACAGAAGACTGGAGTTTTAGAGGTAATTCAAGGGAAGCTTGGTTACATTTTCAAATTGTTTTGGTGAAGCCAAGTCAAAATATACATACCTCACTGCTTCGGTCTTCCCTTTGGATGAGTAGAACTTCTCATCATTGTTGTACTCATCAAATACTCCCCATCGGAAGTGCGCCCACTCGTGGATGAACGCCCTCTCTGTGAGAGAGAAGTTAAGTAGATAACAAATGTGAAATGACCTCTTCTAAACGCCTATTTTACTTTGCTGCATCATAGATTTCTAAATAACAAAATTAGAAGCTTGATTTCCCAAGCATGACCTAACATAACAAGTATACAGTTCTGTAGAATACACATGTTTACTTTGGCTTATGTGTGCTCATGGGTGACATATGAGTGAGAGCCAGGAGGTTGTGCGCACACTGGTCAGGCAGCGGCCCCACCGTACACTGCTTGGTCTTGTGAAGGACATGCAAGGTCAGAGAGAGAAAATGTAGGGGTTAAGTCTGACTCCTGAGCACAGTGTGGGAGACCCTGACAACTCCAGCCTTTGCCTGCTCTTCACCTTCCTGGCTCTGTAATCACAATACATTTCTGAGTGTTTTGCTCTAGGTCACATCACACTCCTTTTCACCTCTGGTTCTTTTTTTCACATGTTTTCTCTTGTTGACATCTCTCACTGTCTGCAGTGAAATTAATGCTCTTCTTTTAAAGTAGGGTTACATCTAAGGCTCACGGTAAGAGCCTGCAATCCCAGCTATTCAAGAGGCTGAAGCAGAAGGATTATTAGTTCAAGGCCAGCCTTAGCAATGTTTTTTAAGATCCTGTCTCCAAAGCAATAGGGAAAAAAATCAAGCCTTGATCCACCCAACTAACATCCTAACATGCTCAGACCAGACTAGACATTCCCCTTGCAGTTTCATTATGTCCTGTTACTTGCACTTTGTGTCTTACACCGTCATTGTACTTGTCTCTATGAAGACAGGCAATATGTTTTCTCTCCTGTTGTATCTGGACACATCACATGTAGAGATTACTAGGCATCCATTAAGTAAGTGTTATATTTGGGTCACTCATAATGACTTATGTGCATCTTAGTGTTTCTGAATTACAATTCAAGGTGGGCTATATTTGGAGAGCTAGGTGAGAAGGCATACAGAGGAACTCAAACCTCCTAATCTGCTCTGAGGGTTTGCACTGAATTTTTTTCAAGTTCTGGAAAGGCTATGACTGTTTGTTAAAAGTAACAGAGGACTTTGAGGGCAAAGAACTCGGGCCATGGTTATAAAGCAATCATTGAAGGGAATGGTGTGATACCCAGCTGTGGTGGCCAGAGTAAGCTCAGGACTGGAATAGAGCAGCTGGATCAGTTAATTCAACACACATATGTTGAGTGATGGGTCAGCAATCTTCTGTTCTGGTTATGGAAGTGATTTAGAATAGTGTAGAACTCAGGGACAATGTTCAGACCTTTCTAAACAGTGAGTAATATGTTGGGGGTAGGGCGTATAGCACCAGGGCTTGCCTTTGTCTTCTTCATAGCCTAAGTTAAGAAAGCCAAGCTAATTCTGGAGGATATTACTCTTTTTTAGATATTAATTTTCAACACTAGTTAGTCAAGAACAATAGTTATTCAATAACTAATTACATTTCTGTATATGTATAAAGCTCTACATATTCTTTGAATATTTCCTTTAAAGATTGCTCTATATAGCTCATATGGACATGACAGAGTTTACTTTTGTAAGAATTGAACTTCTTAAGGGTCTCAGTGTGTAGTCCAGGCTGATCTCATACTCAGGATCCTCCAGAGGGCAGTTACTGGCTTTTGGGAGATGAGAGGATGACAGAAAGATGATCCTGTCTGCTAGTCAAGGAGTGACACACAGGGCCACAGAAACTGGAAGCTTGTTAAAAAAGCATAGCCCGAGACTCTACTGAGTTCTACAGAATCAGGAACCAAGTCCTGATGAATGAGGAACTCCAGTCTGATAAACCCTAGCACACTGTCACCATCTGGTAGCTATCTTATGAACTGCAGGAAGAAGATCTAATTCAGTCATGTCAAGCCCGTAGATCCATAGAAGTCTAATGCTTCATGCCAAACAATTTTACTGCAATCACCTGGCACTATAGTGATTTATAAAGTGAAAATGCCACACCTGTGCGGGCACACAAACCAATGTTAAGTACATGTCTCTGACTCCTTGTTTCAAATGAAAAACCACACTTCGTTAGCTTCATTTTGAGCTTGTCATCTGTAGGCATACTTAGAAAGAGAATAGAGTAGGTGATATATGATTAGTACGTGATGTGCCATTTGCTGGGATGCGTTATCTGAGCGCATACCTTGTGGTCCATACTGAGTCAGCTTCTTTCCTGCTAAGAAGTTAGGAGTCAGGTGAATCCTGATCCCCTTTTCTCCACACGCCCCTACATGCTCAGTGAATGGCTCATCGTCACCTGCAGGGCTAGCTGTTGACACAAGGACATCAGCCTGAAGGACAAAAAAGAGAAGACCACCATAGCATTTCAGCAAGCAATTTGGCCTTGATTGCTTCAGGGGATATAATGTAGAATAAAATGGAATTGTGACAAAATGCCCCAACCAACCAACCAGCCAACCAACCAACCAGCTAACCAACCAACCAACCAACCAGCTAACCAACCAACCAACCAACCAACCAACCAAACAAACAAACAAACAAAAACTATGTCACAGGAGAAAACAGAGATAAAAAAGAATCTGTTCTTACATTTTTGAAGGTTTCGAGTTTTGGCCTCTTATAGTCAGGTTTGGTCATCCAGTTTTCAGGAATCAAAATGGCAACATTCTTGAAGAAAAATCTTTTCCCTGTAGCTTCGAACAGGTATGGAGAGGCCTGCGTCACCATGTCCTGGGAGGAGAGACCATGGTAGCATCATCACAAAAAGGAGACGGAGGTCCGAGTCATTTAAACAGGCATCTGTATTTTCCTTTCAAAAGCCTGGCTGGCTAGCGGACATGGCTTTCTTAGGAACAGCAACAGGTCTTTCTGAGTGTTGTTCACACCACGGAGCAGTGCTGAGCAACACAGACTCTACAGGCAGATGATAATCCTGGCTCGACCACTTCCTGCAGGACATTAGGCACTTTCCAAGCTCCGATTTCACCACTTACGGCATGGGAAATGTTGTTATGACTACCTCAGAAATGGCCTCACACACATGACACTAGGAAGAAGAATGTTTTCTTAGCACTAATTTTTATTCTCAGTCACCTAGTGCCTCCGTTGCATTTGATCTCTTGACCATAAAGTTTAGAGAGGGAAACTTAGAACTGGGGGTATAATTCTTCATGTCTCACAACAGTGGGGGAGAATATGAGACCTGATGCTTGCTGAATCTCATAAAAGTTAAGCTAAATCTAATATTAAACGTTACAACATTCATTTTAGTATAGTATTAAGAGTCAGATTTAAGGAAACAGCATCGTTTAGTATTTGCACATTGTGCATAGCTTTATTTCTAAGAAATGAGGGAGCAGCAGCAGCAAGTGTCCCTGCAGGTTTGCCGGGGTGCGCTGTGACAAGGCAACAGAGGGATTATACCAGTGAGGCTATAGGAAGAAGGCTTTGTGCCAGCTGAGACTGAGAAAGAATGAACGTTAACAAGGAAAGACGAGAGCCCTGGTGTTCTGAGATGGTGAGGGGATGAGAATCAGCGCACGGAGAGGAAGTCGGAAGTAACAGGAATGAGGCCCGGGAGGTGGCCCGTGCCACATGCAGTACAGTGGAGCCATGTCTGGGATGGAGCCAGGAGGGAGCTGAGACACTGCAGACCTTGACTACAAGCAGCAGGTTAAGAACCGTCTATTTCAGTTCAGTGGAATGGAGAACCAGGAATTGGGGTCTGTTTGTTTTAGCAGGAACTGTTATAATACATAGATGCTAGTGGGAAACAATAATGCAAAAAGAGAAGAGGGATGAGCAGAGGAGCAGTGTCCTGGCTGCCCCAGACCTCGGGGAGGAGAGGCTGCTCAGTGGGAGAGGACATGGGCAGAAGATGGCCACCGCCACGGCGCCTGGAGGCCCTTCTCAGCTAATGATGCCGGGCCAAGTTTTGCTCCTGTTCTTCTCAGTGGATAAACTTGAGGAACTTGTTCATTTTCTCCAAGCTCACCCCACTCCCACTTCTAATAGTGGCAGTAACGATGGCCTTTCTAATGTAGGAAGGGTGCTAGTGCTTTGCGTTTCCAATCCCAAAGCCCAGGTTTCAACAATCATGGGGACAACTTACTGGGCTATAATGCTCCCAATTAAAAACAGTAAAAATAAAACCAGCAAATGCTTGATGATTGGGCACAAAGCTGACTATGTTTGAATACTTGACTATAATTAATTACACTCACGAAATGTGACTATTTGAAGTGCCAGCAGCACGAAGTAAAAGCTCTTGTCCTCCTGTTTTAATAGAGACATGTGCCATCTGTTCTGCATTCTGAGAGCATGACATCATATCCACATACACTTAAACTCTGCCTGGGAGAAGGGTGGGGGCTGGGCATTGATTATTGGGCGGGCCCAGCCTTCCCTAAGGACAAGCACAGAACATTGTTGACGGCTGGATCCCTGCTACCTGACATAATACAGTTGCTTTGCAAATATTTGTTATATAAATGAATAGAAGGCTGATTTACTGACTGAGCAAGTTGTTATGACAAGTGACAAGTTGGTACAGTAACGCCAGGACAGCTAGTACTTGGACTCTGTGCATTGAAGAGACACTTCAAAATACTCTCATTTTTATTTGTGTACTGTGTGTGTGTGTGTGTGTGTGTGTGTGTGTGTGTGTGTGTGTGTATGTGAGAGAGAGAGAGAGAGAGAGACAGACAGACAGACAGACAGACAGACAGAGACAGAGAGACAGAGACAGAGACAGAGACAGAGACAGAGACAGAGACAGAGACAGACAGACAGACAGACAGAGCCAATGCCTTCACCTTTGTGCTCACTGGTGAGCTTTCCAGGATCCCACAAATAGTTTCCATCCAATTGTCATACAGATAGCCACTAAACAAAATTAAAGTCATGAATGTAGGAAAGGGACTCTGAGAGGGTGTTGTTGATGGGGATGGGAGAGTGTGCAGGGTGGCTACTAATCAGAATATACTATATGCATTATGAAATTGTCAAAGAAGAAAATTAATTTTTAAAATGAGAAAGAAATGTTAAAAATGATAAATGACCACATATTGCTTAATAATAAAATGCACAAACAAAATTAAACTAATATATGAAAAGGAACAGATAAAAACATTAAAAAATTTAAAAATACGATAAAGTAAAGGTTTTGCTAAAACAGAAACAAACCAGAGGTACCTGGAACCCAGTGACAGCAGCTACAGTTTATTAAGCTCCTACTATGTCCTAGGTGCTATTGCTCTCTTTTCATGTTCCTCATGGGGCTCTGTGAAAGAGCTACTTCTTTTCACCATGTCCCACAGCAGGGCCCCCCCATTCCGTAGTGCCGCCTTAGGGTGTGCTATGAGCAGACTGAGGACTCCAGGGTGGTGGGTTAGAAAATGTTTCCATCTTACTTTTGTTCTCTACCATTGGGGAAGTCAGTTTGGATGACACTTCCAGCTCTTCCAGGATAAGAAGAAGTGATGATGTGAACCCCTACCCCATCCCCCACACCTGTGGCAGCCCTGAGCCCACCCCTTGCTTCCAGGTTAAAAAGATGCAGGGCCTCTGCCCCTTGGAAGGGTCCTCTTTAAGTTAAAGCTTGCACCTCAGGGTTCTAGTTAGTATCAGAGGTTGGTTCCAAGTAGGCTAAGAAGAGGGTCTAATATGTGCTGGAAAGGAATTACGCTCTGTGCAGTTACCAGTATCTGCTGAACGTAGCTGAGTTTGCCTTTGTATAGAGCAAAATGCTTTTCAGCAACAACCTACAGGCAGTAAACACAGATGCCCTTTGCTCAGTGCCAACATTGCTAAGTCAGAGTTACGTGCGCTGCATTTACCTGGTTTCTCATAAAAATCCTAGTGGGTAAAGAGTTATTGTTTTCCTTATAGAGGTAAAGGATCTGAGATCCAGACATAAAAATATCCTGCCAAGCCAAGCAACTGGAGCAAGACAAATCATGTTCTCTTTATCAGAATATTATGCGTATTGAGGATTTATCAGCCAGAAATTGCCAAGGCACAGGTAGTGGCCTCCTAGAACGCACCTTTATCTGCTGGATGAGGCCTTCATCTTCTGGCACATTGTGGTCAATGGCGATGACGATGCCTTCATAGCCATTGTTTTTGAGCTGGATGAGGGAATTGCTCAGGACGCCTTCCAGAAGGTGGAGGACCAAGAGGAAGACAGGACTCTTCAACGGTCCCATCACGCAGACTTCCCTCTGCTAAGGGTTGGTTGTAGAAGTGTCTTTACTACTATATATATATATATACACACACACACACACACACACACACACACACACACACACGAACCAGAGACACAGTTTTCTCAACTTATCAATGGTGATTTATTATAGGTCTTTAACCTCTTGACCGTAATGGTTCTTTACCACATTTGTCTACAATATAAGAGGAACTATTATTTAAAACCCAACTGTGTACTTTTCAGTGTTTCTATTTTAAAAGGAATGTTTGGCTTGCTTCGGGCTGTGCCAGATGCTTGAGCAAGGGTGGGGGAGCCTACATCCTGTTCCCCAGAAACACTTATGGCAGAAAAGCAGGCTAGCCATTGGGAGGTCTGTTTACCTACAAATATTTGTCTAGTCAGGGACGCTGACCCACCCACAACCGCTCCTGAACCCCACCTTCCCAGCTTGACTTCGATGCACTTAAGTAAGCCTTTGTTTCCTGTAAGGCATTGCAGCAGTTTCACTGTTATCCTCAGTGATACTGGAGCAAGCTCAGCATCCCTCGGCATGCTCCTTATACACCAAAAGCATCAGTGAGTAATTCAGATGGTACTCAATATTTCACACTCTAGAGAAAAAGTAAAACTTCTACTCTGCAAAACTAACCTCCTCCAATTCCCTCAGTGCCCCCTTTGCTTCTCTATCCCACGTCTCCTACCAGGCAGTAAAGTTTAAACCAACAGTTCTGCTGAAACTAAATGTCACCCTGAAACATGAATTATGGAGGACCGGATACCACATAGATTCTCCCAAGCTCATAAAACTTCAGATAAAAGCCCAAAGTGGCCCACCATACTCCTGACTTCACATTACTTGGAAATAGCTTTTTATCCAAACTTAGTTTGGTCTTCAGGTAGATAAAGGCATCAATTTTACCTTGTCTGTCCATTCTCCTTGACAGTTGGCTTGTAACAATTTAGAAGTGACATTATTTTTTTTAAAAGATTTATTTATTTATTAACTATACAGTGCTCTGCCTGCATGTACACCTGCATGCCAGAAGAGGACATGAGATCACATTATAGAGGGTTGTGAGCCACCATGTGGTTGCTGGGGATTGAACTCAGGACCTCTGGAGGAGCAGTCAGTGCCCTTAACCTCTGAGCCATCTCTGCAGCCCCAACAATTTAGTATTTCCTGGTAACACAATACTAAACAATGGAAGACAAAGAATTGCAGTAGAGCTTTAAAGTGCCTGTCCAGATGATTCACAGTCCATGTTCATTTGAAAACATGAATGCAGTTGTCATACACACTAAGCTGAGATTCTAGGCCAGAGAGACGACTCTGCAGAAAGGCTCTTGCTGTGGCGCCTACTCTTGATCCTTGGAACCCTCATAGTGAAAGAACAAAAGACTCCTGCATGTTATCCTCTGACTTCTACATACATGCCTTGGCATGTGTGCGCAACACACACACACACACACACACACACACACACACACACACACTCACACACTCATGTAAGAAACATAGATTCTAAAATATCTGTCTCATATGTAGGTTTAGCCTATTATCCCTAGAAAACAGGCTGCAAGGTAAGTTTAGGGTCTATTTGAGGGTTATTCCTGTATAAGTAGAGGAAGGGAAACTGAGTCATGGAGGAACAGGAAGCAGTAAGAAGAGAAGCTACTAAGTTGGCTAATGCTATACAGTGGGAGACCGGGCAAGCCAGGCTGCAGCTATCCTGTCCCACCTTGGGTGCGTGTCCTATAAGGAGCAGGACTGAGAAGCCATACCTGAAAGAAGCACTCAGTAGAGTGAGAGTAAGCTTTGCTTCCTGCTCATGTCCACCACGGTCCACTACTGTGGGCTGTGTGCTCATGTCCACCATGGTCCACTCCCCTGGGCTGCCTGCTCATCTGCACCATGGTCCACCTGAAGATTCACTAAGATGAATCTGCTATGTTCCCTATGATAAGCCAATTTTGAACTGCTCAGATTGACTCTCATCATATTTTGTTCCAATGCTATGTAATAAAGAGGTTGCAGTTGTATGCATGTAGCTTGTGTGCACTTGTGTGTGTGCACGTGTATGTGCGTGCATGCGTGCGTGCGTGTGTGTGTGTGTGTGTGTGTGTGTGTGTGTGTGTGTGTGTGTATACAAGCTAAGGTAAAGGGCAATTTCCTACACTATGGAAGTAGGAGAATGTTGTAAGTGTGCTGTCAAAATAATAGACAGATACATCAGTGTCTTTCTGAAACATCAAAAGTTAACTTAACAGAGTTAAACTGACAGGCTACATCAGTTCTACTGGATATGGTTTATTAAGTTGTCCTGATTTTTCTTGAGTCTATGGGTGTCCACAACCACAAGCTCTGTAACTTCCATCTTAATTACTAATGTTAACTCTCAGATCACATGCTGCACTTCACATGGTAATATACCCATAGCTATGTATTCCAGAGTGGCTACAAATGGCTTAAAGTGGCCACACAGAAAACAAAACAGTCTCATCAAGGCAGAGTTGGAGAGCTGCTACAGAGACAGAGTCACTGAAGATGCTTAGACAAGATGCTAACAAACCCACTGAAGAGCTTATAGACACTGAGGCGGTGAGGTAGAGAATCTTTCAGGTGAGTCACAGGACCAGATGTAAGTGCACAAATGGATGGATGGATGGATAATAGATGGATCGATGGATGGACAGATAGCAATTAAAGTGGGTCTTGTCTATTCTCCACTGTTGAGTGGAGAGTGGGGACTGACTTTCACACGAACTCTGGTGCCCCATATTTGACCACGTCCCCTGGATGGGGAGGCTTGGTGGCACCCAGAGGAAGGATAGCAGGCTACCAAAAAGAGACTTGATACCCTATGAGCATATACAGGAGGTAGAGGTCTCCCTCAGTCACAGTCATAGGGGAGGGGAGTAAGGGGAAAATGGGAGGGAGGGAGGAATGGGAGGATCCGAGAGATGGGCTAACAACTAAGATGTAATATGAATAAATTAATAAAATATTAAAAAATAAATACATAAAAAATAATAAAGTGGGTCTTGTCAAACAGAGGGGATTGCTGACTGAAGCCCCTTGGGGACATTCAAGGAGTTTTCTGCTAGTCTGTCCCTTGATACATGCCCCAGGTTAGTAGGTGACAGGTTAATGGTTAGATCACCATTGCTGTGTTAGGTGTCCCTCATTTTGTGGGATCCTTGTGAGGGTGTTGTATCTTGTGCATCTGATACAGTCAATGAGTTCATGCACCCAGTTTTCCTGAGGTGGTGGACCCTTTAGTTGCACTGTCCTTGCTGCATTTGCTGATGGCAGTGGCTTCTGTGAGATGGCCTCACTCTGTGTATGTGCCTTCACAGACTGATTTCGCCTTCCAGCTGGCCCCAGTTACAGTTTTCTCACCAATGACCCAGCAGGCTTTTCTAAAATTCCCTCAGGTAAATGGCCTGGCCTGGCCTGACATGGCCACCACGGTGTTGGCTGTGGCTGGTGTTCTGATCTCTGTGGTACCCAGAGATCAGATGCACAAAGGCCTTCGCTCAGACAAAGAGCTACAACACAGCACCTGGGATCTGACTTTGCAAGCCAGTCCCCATAAGTCAGACAACACAGATCTCAAGGGCAGGGAGTTATTGTTCTGGGGGACAATCTTTGCAGCCTCCCTGGCCTCTCTTCTCTGAAGCCATCATCTACATGAAAATGACTGTTCTGACCTCTGTTGCAGTGCTGGGTCACTTTGCCTGGCTTTGAATGTCTCATGAGCATGCATGAACTCACATTATGAAATTCTGTGCCTGGCTACTGTGACACAACATGTTCTATGTGAAATTCAGCCATGTTGTTTTAAGTGGCAGTGATATGTTCTCTTACCATCATATTCTTTCTAATAATGTGCCCCAGTTCTTTTCCCACCTGTTGTTGTTACTAAACTTTTGTATTGTTTCCAGCTGGGCCTAATATGGCGGAAATTGTCATAGAAGCATCACGTTCAGTTGCATGTATTTTAAAATCTGAACTGCTGTGTCTTAGAGTGAAATATATCTAGTGTCAAACTGTCCTTTGACCAACACTCCAGTCAGAACTTCAGTCTTCTTGATGGGAGGCGACTTCCTTGTAGGAACTAGTCTGAACTTGAATGCAGCTAAGATAGCTTTGGGAAAATCCCTTGCTTGGCGATTGTTTAGCCCCAATGTCTTATCTCCCTGGCCAGTCTTAAGTAATAATCTGGTCAAGTCAGGTTGGACAGAAACTCCTTATTCTTTGTGCTTCATCATAGTCAGTGCTCAGCCACTGACCTCACCTGTTCCTCGGTGGAAATTTCCACCTATCCTCCTTGGAGGGGCAGTTAGGAATATTCTCTCTTCCCCGCAGCTACACTCCATTGCAACGGCAGCTGCACGAATTGCCACAGCCCCTCACAGCATCTTAAATGTTTATTTCTAGAATGTCTCAGTGGGAGGGACTTGTCAGTGTTTTTTTTTATGGTTTCATTGTAAAATTGTTTATTGCTGCTATATACAAACATGCTACATTTTACATACAGGCCTTAGCTTCAGCGATCTTGACAAATTCACTGGTTTCTAGCAATTTATGTATTTGTTGTCGGTGTATATGTGAACGATCATGTCACTTGTGAGTGGTGAATGTTTAGTGATTTTAAAATCTTGCAGCATTTGATATTTCATTTTCATGCACTACTAAGGACCTCCAGTGTGATAATTAAGATGTATAGGAAGAATGAATATCTCTCCTGCTTTGCCCAATTTCAGGATGAGCCTTCAGAAAACATTTCATGTATCATCATGAAGCACACTATTATCAGAGATATTTTGTAGCTGCCTGTTCATGATCGAGGCCAGACTCACAACACAATGAGTTCCAAAGTAGCCCGGGCTACAGTGTGAGACCCTGTCACAGCCGGCCAACAAAGCAGGGTCATGAGTAAGTCCTGAATGCTATGTGATACTTCTGAATAGCTACTACGATGAGGACATCATTTTCCTCTTTGTCCTGGTTATACACAGTTACACTGATTGGTTCTGAGTGTTAAATTACTCTTGTATCTTAGAATAAATTCCACTTGATCATGGTGTAATATCTTCTTAACCTTACTAATATTTTGTTAAGAATCCTAGCTCTCATGTTCAGGTGACAGACTGGCATGTTCTCGCCCCTTCCTGTAATACCCTGGACAGCCAAGCTTGCTCCCATCTCACATGTGTCCTTCAGAAGTCATGACTCTTCTAGTCACTGGGATGGTTTGTATGATTATTTCTAGTTCATTGCGTTTTGGTTAGATTATTCTTGTACCTTCACCATCTATGTTCTGAAATCACATATTTTAATTATCACTTATTTCTAAATACTTTCTAATTCTGATTTTGGATTCTTTTTAGCCTGTGAACTAAATAGAGGCGTGCTGCTTAATTTCCAGCCATTTAAGACGTCTCTAACTGATCTTTCGCTGATTTGTAGTTTAATTTCACCGTAGTTGGAAAACGTGCCTGGAGACTTACTTTTTTTTAAATGTATTTGTTAATGTGTTTGTGATTCTGAGTGTGTATGTGAACCTGTGACCTGTGTATGTTCATGTGTATACGGGGGTCAGAGGTTTGACATCCAGTGTGTTCCCTGATTGTGCCACACTTTGTTTTTGGAGACAGGGTCTCTTTCTGAATCTGAAGCTTATAGATTTTGCTAGATTGGCTAGGCAGCAACCTGCCCACCTCAGAATCCTCCTGTTCCTCCAGCCCACATGTACAGTGCTGGGCTTAGAAGCACGGCCCACTACACTGTTAGGTAGGAGTCCAGACTCGGTCTTCATGTTTGTGTGATGAGCCCTTTGCTGATTGCATTGTTTCCCACAGCCCATAGTGGGGCATTTAAATCCTTTAAAATTTGTCAAGACTTGCATTTTCCATCAGCTCATGGTCTGTTTTGGTAAAATACTTCATATTCATTTGAAGAAAATGTGTATTCTGCAATTGCTGGGTATATTTTTCTGTATATGTCAGTTGAGCCAGGATCAAGTCTTCTCTGTTTCATTAATTTGTGTCTTCTTGTTCTTTTAGTTACTGGGGTAAAAATGTTGGGAAAAAAGCCAATTTATGATTGCAGATTTCCCTCTCTCTATTCCTTCATGTTAAATTTCACTTTAAATGTATTTCAAGCTATAATATTTGGTGCATACAAGCTTAATAGTATTACATAATCATCTCTACAATATATATTTCCTATTTATAACAACTCTACTTCCATTATGACTTTTTATATTATTTATATTCTATTATTGTTTTTAGTACTGAAAGATTTAAAATCAAAACAGCTATAGCATGGCTAGCACGATGCCTGGCACTTTCAATTAATTCAATAAAATGGTCTTTATACCATTCATTTATTTCTATTTAGCCATCACTTGGTTTTGGAAGAATAGATGTGAGAGTAGCCAACAGGTTGAAGCAAGCTAGGGGTCCATATCAGACCCTAGTAAGAAAGAATGGGTTAATATAAGATGTCAATGTTAAGGAGAGAGCTCAAACCTGTTTGTCACACAGGGCCTTGGTATGACCCCTGCTCCACTTCCCTCATTTCAGCTTCGCTGAGAGTGCCAACAATCCCTCAGAAGAAAGCACCTAAGCACTGACGGTGGAGAAATGTGCAGATGTTTTGAAAGGGACTAGCCATCAAAGTTTACATGTGCAGTTTTAACATAGCAATTCCACTTTTGAGAATCTAGCTTACGAACACACTGGGTTAACGACTTCTCATATATGAGAGACAAGCTCACATAGATTTGTGAAATTATATGTAAAAGCATGTCTCACAAAGCCTTCCTTACATTAGTGAGACTTTGAATGGACTAAATGTCTATTAATAACATAATCTTATTTAACATTTACTTTATCATATCTTATTTATCGATCTGCAATGTTTATAATAATATACTTTTTGTAATAGAAAAGATTATGAATAAGAAGTACTGAACTAGAGACTGTTTTGAAACCCTAACCTGTTAATGTAAGAATGGTCATCATGTCTTCTTTATTGATGCTCTAGTCTCTCTCTTTTTCTTTATTCTACATCCACTTTCTTCATCTGTTATCTTATTCATGCTCTTCTTCCCAGGGAGAATTAAGGTCATGCCGATTTACACGTTATACCTTTTGGAGTTTTGTTCGTTCATATTGCATCTGCTTCACAGAACCAGGAAGATAAAAAGTGATCTCCCACTGACTGCCCTGCTGTGTTCTGCTGTCTCCAGCCAATTGTCATCCAAAAGCAGCTTCTTGATAAGACCAACAGACTGCAGCTGGGAAGGGAAGTAAAATTAGCTGCCATCTGGGGCCCTCTCCACCCATCCCAGGAACCATCTTGCTGATAAGAGCATTCCAATCCAAGGGCACTTAGGCATAATGGATGAGGAATTTATTTGGGCCCCTACGGACAAACTGGAGCCTCCTCCGTGCATATGTGTGCAGGTCCCTGAGAGCGTGTTTGTCATCATTTCCTTTGTGACCTGTGTCCCTAACGCTTTTATTTTATTTCTTCTGTCTTCCTGTCTCACTTGTATGCTGCGGCTTCCTACAACATATACAAGAAGGATTCTCTCAGGTGTCGTCACTCCTCTGATTTCACATCTGCCTTAATTCCCCGTGTACTGCATTCACAGATCTTAACACATAATATGGCACCCACCCAAATGTATATTGCATACTATTCTTTATTTCCTTTCTAAAAATAGCTTTACTAAAATATTTATGTGTCATGCAGTTCGCCCTTTTAAACTGTGCAATCCAGCGGCTTTCAGTTTTTTGAGAGTTGGCGAGCCACTGACACAATCAACTATACATTTTGTAAGAATTTTATTTTACTTACTCACTTAACATCCTCCCTCCTCTCCTCACAGTCCCACCTTCCGTCCCTCTTCTCCCATTCCCCCTCCCCTACTCCTCAGAAAAAGGGAAAGCCTTCCCCACTACCCACCCACCCCTGCACATCCAGTTGAATCAGGACTAAGTGTATCCTCTTTCGCTGAGGTCAGGCAAGGCATCCCTGCCAGGAGGGCATGATCAGAAAGCAGGTAACAGAGTCCATGTCAGAGACAGCCTCTGCTCCCCTTACTAGGGGACCCAAATAAAGTCTAAGCTGCCCATCAGTTACACCATATGTAGAGGGCCTAGGTCCATTCCACGCATGGTCCTTGCATGGTCCTTTAGTTTCGACAAGACCCCTGGGCCCAGGTTAGTTGACTCTCTTGGTTTTCTTGGGGAGTTCTTATTCCATCCCCACCACTATCCTTAAGTCCTTCCCCTCCCTCTTCCACAAGGGTCCTCACACTCTGCCTGATGCTTTGCTGTGATGTCTCCTTAGCATCTAGTTCAATCTGTTGCTAGGTGGACGCTCTCAGAGGACAGCTATGTGAGGCTCTCATATCCAAGCATAACAGTGTATTACTGGTAGTGACAGGTCGGCTGTCTCCCATAGAATGGGTCTTAGGTTGGGCCAGGCATTGGTTGGACATTTCCTCAATCTCTCTGCTCTATCTTTATCCCTGCACATCTTGTAAGAAGGGTAAATTTTTGGATCAAAGTTTTTTTGTGAGTGTGTTGGTGTTCCTCTTCTTCCACTAGAAGTACTGTCTGAGATTCTATCTTATACCTGTGAGAACATCCAAGATCAAAGACTCAAGTGACAGCACATGCTGGCAAGGATGTGGGGCAAGAGGCGCACTCCTCCATTGCTGGTGTCAGTGCAAACTTGTACAACCACTTTGGAAATCAATCTGGCAGTTTCTCAGGAAGTTGAAAACTGAGTGCCCTTACCAAATTTTTGTTTAAGATGTTCTCACATATCACTGAAATTTCTTTCATCAGAGGAGCAATTTAAACTTTCCTACTCATAGTTGGTGTTTGGAAAGCAGAATGAAAAATTCCCTGAACTGTTTGTTGTCCCTGACACCCCATTGCTGGGCACTCCCCATCTTGGTCACTAAGCTGGATACCTCAACCTCATCCAGGTTAGACCATCCCACTTCTAAGTCCCCTCTTTCACTGGCATCCCTGGGGCATTTTCACTTAGAAAGGAAAGGAATAAGGAGCCTTCATATTTAGGGGTAGAATTAAAATAGAGAAACCATCACATCTTAGACTTTTCTTTGATAGGACTTTATTATTAATATTATTATTACTGCCTCAATTTATTTGTTCGCTATTGTTCTGTTTAGATTTCTTATTTCCTCATTATTTGATCATGGAAGAGAAATTATCCATTCTTCAAATCTTATGTTTATTGATTTTTGCTCTAAGGAATTTTTCACTGCTGAAGCTAAGACGTTGAAGTTTCCTTCCATTGGCCCATTGTGGTTTGTCTCTCTCTTCAGAACTGTAAATCTTTTCATTATATATGATCCTGTCTTCAAAGTGTCTCCTACTTTTTCTGTAGTACCAATCATGAACTTATTTAATTTTTCATACGTTTTATTTTCTTTAGGATTCCCACTGTTTTCTTTCTTACTTTCTTTGAGTTTTTAATTGCTTATTTTAAGTCAACATTACTTTCCACAATATCCACATTAATTTACAGAGCCTTCAATATACATCTGGTGCCTAGAAAAACACACTCAGCTACGAATGTTTATATCGAGGCTATTTAGACTCATTCGAGCTCATCTCTGACACAGGGGATATTTTCACCCTCGTGTATCTCCGTGTGCCTGAATTTATTTATTTACTTAGTATTTCTTTTTTATTGACAATATATTTTTTTCTCATACAGTACATCCTGAGTACAGTTTCCCCTCACTTTACTCTTCCCAGTCCTTGCACACCTTCTCTCTCATCTGGATACATTCCTTTCCTGTCTCTCACTAGGAAAGAACAGGCTTCTAAGGGAGAACAACCAGACATAACAAAATAAAATATAAGATAAAACAAATATCATCACATTTAAGTTGGACAAGACAAACCAACAGGGAGAAAAGAGCCCAAGAGAAGGCACAAGAATCAGAGACCCACTCATTCATACACTCAGGAGTCTCATAAAGACTTTTCTCCTTGCTTCTAAATGCCTTTCCGTCCATGGCTTTGAAATATAATATTTCATTATTGTATTATTTTAAATATATTACTATTATTTCAGAATAATGTCTTTTCTCCTTTTCTTGAAGCCTCGTGAGAGCTGAAGTCATTTTTATTCAATTATTTCCAAGGCAATAACTTAGAAAATTGCTTCAATGGTATTAAAACTTTACAAACAATAAGCTCAGGAGACTCTGTTATAGATCAGTACCAAGGAGCAAGGACAACAACCATGTTCTAAGGTCTCCTCTCATGATGAGAAAAGATGTCTGAGCACTAGTGGTGGGATGTGAGCCATAGTGCATTTAACAAAGACAAGACATAAAGTGGGGACCTTGTCCAGTAAACAGCTTAGTTGTCAGTTATAAACATACATTTCTGTCTGCACAGATAGAGATGAGAAATTAGTCAAAGTAATACTGTTTCTTCCTACAGACAGATACACTGCCTAGTTCAGACCCAACCTCCTTTTCTGGGCCCAGAACTTTTTTTTTCTGACTTCAATAAAACAAGCTTTTCTTGACTCAGATTTTATTTTGCGCTTATCTTGAACAATATTCTTTTTATTATTATTTTTTTCCGTAATGGGAACCTTATACTGTATTTTAACCCTTTCTCCAAAATGAGTATTCAAAGATTTTTTTTTTTTAAATTTGGCAGGGGGCAGGGGAGCATCTATCTGCTATGAAAAAATCCTGAACCATATTATAGAAAAGCCCAAACGCTGAAGCTAACTTTATTTTTGTTGGCATTTCTTATGAATGTAAAGGTCATGGGCATCCTATCTAAGAAGGAAGGTATTATGCATATTTGTTCATAGGAATTTTGTTTCATTCTCGTTCCTTAATGCTCTCGTCTTCCTGTTTAAGGTGCAATGTGCTACAACTGTAATAAGGCAAATGCTTGCTATCAAAGCCAGTGTTGTTAGAACTCTCTTCAGCACCAGACCATCTCTGCTATGTACAGGAGCAGAGTTTTGGGGTACAGACAAGGACACCAAGGCAATGTTTGACACAGCTGACTTGAGGGCGTTCCGGTCCACGGCGCTCACGGCCACATACACCATGGCGGTGTCTTGGTTTTCTTCACCAGCTTCCTCTTCAAGTTCACTGGTGACAAGCTTGGGCGAGACTGTAAATGTCTCCCTGGCCCCAGCTTGCTGAGGAACCAGCTCTGATGTGTTCACTAAAATGGCGCTGTCAAAGTCATCTCGAATAACCTGTAGACTTTTACTCATTCTTATTTCATAGCTTGCAGCTGAAATGTAAAAAAAAAAAAAAAAAAAAAAAAAAAAAAAAAAAAAAAGACATGGGAAAGCTTAGTCTCTTTCAATAAGTTTTTTAGTTTATAGAAAATTAGTAATGAAAACAGCCACCGGAAGTCAGACTATCAAGGAATATACAAGTGAAAACATACTAAATACCATGCCATAGTGTGAAGACTCATACCAAAATCTGAGCTGGGAGGACTTGCTCTTTGTTTTTGAAAGCAAGATGCAGCATAATCAAGATGTCACCCTCCCTACAAGTAACTGTGGGGATTTCATGTTGCTTCATTGGTAAAGTTTATGGGAGAACCAATAGAAATGACCACACACACATAGGAAATCCTGCCTATGGAAAGGTAGTTATGTAACAAGCCCAGCAAACCTACGTTGGCCCTGATCCAAGTCCTCTCCTGGTGCTGTCCAAGACAGGATCACATCCTCTCCCACTTTTACGGCTTCCAGGTCAGTAATTTTGCATGGCGGGAATGCGTCAGGGCGGGGCCCAGGTGGGACTCCCCACGCTGAGAAGGTGCCTCCGGAGCTTACGCGACTGAAGCCCCACTGCTCCTCCCCATGTCCGCGGCCCAATTTTTGGGGAGCGTTCATTTTAATGTTATCTGGAGCACAAAGAAATGAGCAAATAACTAATCGCAGACCTCCCGGACAGCCTTGCTGATGTTGAAACATCATTAGAGTAGCCGAGTTTGCTTCGTCAATATGTGTTCATTCGTCCATTTATTCCACCCACACGTATGCGTCGGGGGCATAGTGCTGTACTATGAATCAGACCAAACAGTCTCCCTCATGAAATTTATAGCTGTGGCAGTCAGATCAAGTAAACAGATATTTATAAACTGTGACTAATAAAGAATAATAAAGAGTCAACGTGCTCTGCAAAAAAAAAAAAAATCACACCAGCTAGGGTAGTATTGAGGAAGAAACATTTCGCAAAGGCTGAGTTGGCCAGGTAATAAATAAATGAAGAAGTGTCCTGGGTAAAGAGAACAGCTTGCATGAGAAACTAGGTTCAGAGAAGCTGCAGGTCAGAGAAAGCTAAAGAGGAGAGTGGCTGTAGCTATGGCTCAGAAATAATGCATTTGCCTAGTGCGTGGTGCCCTGGGCTTCAATCTCCAGCACAGCGAACAGAAAATGGAACAAGACCTTGAGGTGAGACAGGATAGCAGGTAATGCGTGACCTCGGGGTTCAGTGTAGATTTGAATCCCAGTGCTGTGAAGAGCAGGAAGTGATATGATCCATCATTTTCTTTCTGACAGGTCCTTAGAAACCTCAGTAAGGAGGAAGCCATTGAAAAAGAACCAGTAGTCACCGTGACGGAAGATGGCGGCAGCCTTCTGAGGTGACATTAGAGGGAGGTAAGAAAGGGTAGTTCAATGTATAATTTGCAGACACACATTGGTGCTAGATTTGAACATGGAGTGGTGAAAGAAATGTTGATTAAACCAAGTTCCTACGGCCATGTGTGGGAAAGAGAATCAATTTTGATAAGTTAGAGATAAGCTCCACACACTTGCTTTAGTATGTATATACACAGTAATAAACAATAAATAAATACATATTTTAAAACTACTTCCTAAAATAGTTTCTAATTGGTGTTCTTTGATAGAAGAAAACAGCCAAAGAGTCAGAGATTAATAGTTAAGTTATAAGGCTTATGATTTCTCTAAAAATAGAACTAGTTAGGTATAAGTTTTAATATTTAAAAGGTTTACACTAGATTCAGGAATTTAAAAATTATAAATTTAGGCACACAAATGTTATCAAAACCATATGGATTAATGAAACTATATGATGATGATTTTTTTCACCTGTAGAAAGTGGTATTCACTGGCTGCCTATGATGGCCAGGTATTTTAAATATCTTGCTATATCAAATATTTAATTCCTCTAGCAAGGCAATGAAGAGGATGAAATTTTTGTGCCACACATTTATTGATGACGAAACAGAGAGATGCAGAGCTAAGTAGCCTGCTTCACTTTACAGAGCAGCTGAAAAACAAACACAAAACAAAAAAACTAAACCAAACCAAGCAAATCAAAGATGAGAGAGAGAGAGAGAGAGAGAGCTCGTCTCAAAAATTCTCTATTTTTAGAAATAAAACCTATTAGAAATGATTCTATGGCTTATTTTTAGAGATAGCAGAGCACATTAGTTTTTTGTGCTTCCTAACAGGAACTAAAATTACATTTAACTACAACAAAACAGGAGAAAGTATATCTCCTATTTATTTGGCATTTTTAAATGAAGGGATGCAAACCTCTGCCCTGTTGTCTGTCATGGCCAAGATAATATTTATTTAGGACTCATTTCCTGGTCACTGGAGCTGTTTGCACCATGTTTTTTAACTTTCTGCTCTTGCCTAAATTTCTATAAAGGAAATATGGGACCCAATAAATTGTAAGGAATCATTTGTCTGTTACTGCGACCAAACCATCACAAGACAGGTTCAAAATAAATTACTAAAATAATGAATGAATCAAACAAAGATATTAAAATATTTTCTGTTATTCTCTACCACCAATCATTAAGCATTGAAAGGGCAGTCAATTAACAGTGACTTGAATATAATTCTCTCTCTCTCTCTCTCTCTCTCTCTCTCTCTCTCTCTCTCTCTCTGTGTGTGTGTGTGTGTGTGTGTATGTGTGTGTGTATGTGTGTGTGTGTTACTTGGGAGTGAATCTTAGTGCATGTCAGGCAAGTGTCCTACCACTGAGCTGTAGCTATAGGTAGATGTACATGGTTTGGAAATCTCATGTCTCTTTCAGTTCTCTCACTTCTTCTCTCCGCCTCCCTCAGTCCTGCCACTGCCTCTTTGTCTCTCCTTCTCTCTCTCTCTCTCCCTCCTCCTTCTTTTATCCTCTCCTCCTCCCATCACCATCTGCTCAGTACACACACACACTTATCAGTAAAACATACATGACATGATAGCATGCACATTTGCAGTGCAAATGGTCCTTACCGTTTACTATGTAACCCGGCACATACATAGCATGGCTTCCTGGGACAGAGTGGGCTAGGGTGCTTACGCTGGGAGAGTGATGGACACGCACTGTCAAGCTATATCTACCACTTACAGCAAAGGAGAAAAAATACCTGGAGTATATTCCATCATTTTTAATAACATCAGCACCTGTGTATATAGGCAAAAACAAAGTGTTAGCATGTCATAACTGTTGATTGCTGCTATTTAATGAGTTATTAAAAATGTTTGTTCTCTAATTGTTGACAACACAGAATTCTTTGTGCTTACAGAGGTGGACTGTTAAGCGCACAGGGTTGTTCCCGCACAGGGATGTTCCTTCGAGGGGAGGAATGCAAGGTCAGCTATCCACCCAGAAGGCTGGCAGCACAAGTGCTTTCTAGCCTGGTGACCTTTGTGCTGTCTGAGTGACCAGAGACCACAGCAGATCCTCCTCAGGCCTCAGCATCAGCTTAGTTTTTTCCATCAGTCTATAGAACCTTCCTTTATGGAAATGTCACACAGACTTTACAGAGTCTCAACGTGGTGATCTTTATTTAGCTTCCTTTGTCCCTCAAAGAGATTTGTGTATGCTTTGCTGTGCCTGTGGATTTAAGTTAATTATCACCAGGAAAATTTCCATCAAATTGTGCTGTGCTTAAAAATGCCCCAAACAAACAACTTTGTGTCAGACTTTCAAATTTGAACCGAACAACCTTGTCTTCTGCAGATCTTCTCTCTGCAGGCCACTGAAGGTCACAGAAACAGCCCCATCCCGACAAAATTATTTTCACCTTGGTATATGTTACTGTAGCTACTTTTGATAATATTGTGTGGTTTAAAATACGATTTCTCCCTGTGATTGCTTAATCTCTGACAAGTTGTTTTCTTAAGCTGAATAACCTGTGAACTTATCACTCAGAAAGAACCCAACATCATCTAATGGGGAACAGCTTATGCCTATTTCAGAAATAACAATTAAAATCAACTTCGAAGCTTTCATTCGTATGATCCAAAACAATAGTAGAATATATTGTATTAAATTCTATTTTCAATTAAAAACTAATAATAGTTTCTACAGAAATAAAGCACATTCTTAGGATTATGTATAGTCATATGGTCATAAGTATTCGCCATTTTGAAATAAACTGTTTCCAATAGATAAATTCAAATGTACATACATAAATTTTCATTTAATTTCAAGAGAAGCCTTTATTTAAGGGCCCTAATGACATGCTAGCAGCTTTAGCAGTTGGTAAAATAGTCGAGAGCTAGTTCGTTTCCCCGTTGGAGGACATGCTAGACTGCCCATGAGCATGGAAGGAGTTCCCTAGGCTGCAGTTAGCAAGCGTTGGTTCCTGCCGCTCACTGTGCCTCGATGCTGGGCTTGTTTGGAGAGCCTGTCCAGTGCTGCTTTCTTCTATTCACTGTGACTCTCAGAAGGCAGCACAATCCAGGGCCAAGCCTACGGCTTAGGGCAGAAAGATCTAGACCCCAGAACAACAGTGCAGCCAAGGCAGTTTGTCACACTGGGAAGCAGCTTGTCATTCCCTCAAGATCATGTCTCTCACACTATACCTCAGGCTCCGAATGTCAACACTGTGTTATTGTTGCAATGCTCAGAAGCCAGCTTTCTCCACCATAGGGTCAGGCTCCCCAGCATGAGCACACTGGCGGTCTGTTTATGTAAAATAAGTGTCAACCATCTTATCCATGAAGATTTAGATTTAGATGATAATTGCCAATGGAAAGAAAAACAGATCCAGCGTTTGGTGGCATTTAGATTGTCTATCTTTGTTGAGAAATTGCAAGGGAAGTTTTATCCTTCCTAAGCTACTGTAGCCACCTCTTCTAATCACTGATGCAGAAGGAAATGGGGGCGGGACCTTGTCTAGGGAGTCAGGGACCTTGGGCTTAAGCTTTGGATCTGATAACAGTTCGGCTTTGAACACCTCTGAGGCCCAGTGTTATGTCTGAGTAACATAAAATGGGTGTGTGTCCCCTTCCTCCCTCACCACCCCATGTACATCTCTCCCAAAAATGTATGTTCGGTGGAAGCAGAGGACCTTTCCCGACTGAGGAGGGCCAGTCTTGGATCAATGGTTATATGAGTAGCTGGGGTCCCCTTCAAACACACTTTCAGGAATCTGGTAAGATCGACTAGAAAATCAGCTGGAGGGAAGGAATGTGTCAGGGCCTACTAACACCTACACAAATGTCAGCGCCATGCAGCGCCATGCTACCCCTCGTCACCTGCTCCATCGTCCAACAGCTGCAGCACAACGGGATCTCCAGCCTCCGGCTCAACTGTTGCCACCACTGTAGCATTAAGAATGGGATGCAGACCCTTCCTCACATTTGCATAAATTATCACAGGCTGAGGAAAGTGGGTGCTGTCTCTTTCCACAAAGGCTTCCACAGTGGCTGGGGACATAGCCAGGCTGGAGGCACGGGAGGCCACTGTCACTTTCAGGGCTTGAGGAGAATGCTGCGTGTTGTTCACCATGTAAGTCCAGTGTCCGTGCTGCAAAACAAGGCATTGTTTTTGTCAGGCATTAAAAAAAATAAAAACCAATAGTTCATTGACACTGCATTTTTTTAAAGATACAAATAAAAAAGATGTTAGGAAAGGTACTCTTCATTAAGCGATGCCTAGGCAGTTCTAGAGGGTAAATCCATGCTGAGTTTATTTGGAGCAGTGAGTCACATTTTGATTGCCAGTTTTAAAACATCGCTGCAACTGTGCACAGTGTCAAAGGATTTTTGCAACTATTACTCTGAACTCCTTTACCCAAAACAAAGTTAAATACTTTAATTCACTTTTTACAACTGATAAAAATATGCTAATCAAGTAGATCAATTTGGTAGCCATACACACCCTGGACTAATATAACAGCATTCTTTTTTTTGGCTCCCTGCCTCTCAAGCCCAGAAACCTCAAAGAATACAAAGGTATCCACACAGCTAGAACATAACCTACTGTTCTAAAAAGGTCAGTATTGATCTGTGCCTATGCCCAATAATTTTTATCAATTCTGCTACATGCCATCCTCTTGTTTACGTGAGCTACCTGGAGGAAACAATACAAATACACGTTTGAAAGAAAACCACTAAGGTTTTTGTGTAACAAGATTTTTTTTTTGATTGAGCTATAGACCTCCCTCCTCTGCAGCTTCTGCTGCTGCTGCCTCTGTTTAAACACTGGTAATGAGGAGAAAAGACTCAACAGAAGGGTAGTGGATCAAGGTGAGACTCCGAGAGGGGCGTGCGGTTGCTCGCACACTCTAGCCAGCATCCCTGGTCCTTACGTGAGAACACAGTGAATTTGTGTCCCTTGGGAACAGAGAAGGAAGCATTTTGGAGAAAGGTATGGGCTGGGGCAGAAGCCAGACATAAATGGCTCAGTAGCCACCATGACTGTTGGCATCTTGGAAGTGCTGCAGAGCTCTGAGCAGGATGCAGGCTTTCCGAGGGTCAGCCGAAGGCCTGATGGGTAGACTGGAGGTTGCCAGCTCAGAGTCCAGGGAAGAGGTCACTGCGAATCTGGGCTAGGTGGCACACCTGTATAGTCCCAGTGCTTGGCAATTCGGGGAGCAGACACTAGAGGGATGCTTGAGTCTTGGAGTTTGAGACCAGCCTGGGCGACATGGCCAAGACCCTGACTTCGAACAACAAAATTATAGGAGTGGGCAGATACGGGCAGTGCTTGAGGAGGCCGTCGGATCTGAGGGATTCCCATGTCGGCTCCCAGCCTGCAGTGCTCCCTCTACCTTCAGGGTCCACCCCGCTATGCTCCGTGCCGTCCTGAGCAGCCCTGGCTGCTACTGGGCCTCCTTGCCCCTCTCTCTTCCCATCACTTACTTACACACTCCATTAATATGCTGTCTTCTGCTTCATCCATCTTGTTACCAGCAGCCTTGCCTTGTCCTTGAGCCTTCTGTCCAGAATGCCATAGCTACTTCCACTTCTCTTTGTCTCCTGTCTTTGCAGCATAATGCTCTCATTGCTAAGGGAGCTTCCTTTCCCCTCTTATGTATGTTCTAGTCACACCCGGTGTTTACTCCTAGCCAGGACTCTTTATTCTAAGTACAAGACCCAGAACACAGTTGCTACTAAAAACCTTATGTATTTTATTGGTCATATTATAAAGTCTATATAGAGCTGCTCTCAAATATATAGGAAACTATATCTATATGGATATCTCCTGTAAAGAAAAATCCAAGTTTCAAAAAATGGCTAATGCTATAGAGAACACTCATTTCCCCTGAGCGTGACAAGGTTTTATCTGGTACTTAATGATGTAGACATACTTTGATTGCTTCTCTTAAAATTTTAACATCCACTAAAATGATTTTTGGAAAGTTTTGATGTGTCAGCACATCTCCTTTACGTAAGACACTTAAGCAGGTGATTCATTTGCAAGCTCTACGCTTGGCTGAGCACTGTTGGTTATGAACAGTTCCCACACTGACCTTAGCAGTTCCTGGAATCCTAAGGCTAGCTGTCCGAAAGGCCAGATTGATGACAAAGTCACTAGTGCTGTATTTTCTTCCACTAGGATCCAATAATACAATCTCAGGGGGACCACCGGTCTGCCACATGACTACAAAAATCGTGTCGTTGCCCACAGTGCTATCCACAGTCACAGTGCTCGTCAGTTGATGCCGGGGTTGCACAATTTCACACAGGCTTTCAAGCTGTTGAAGAGAATGTGTGTAAAAGTTTCTAGTAAGTACATAACATTTCCTTCTTTTACAACAAAAAAAGCAATATGCAAAAGCAAAATACATGTGATTCAGATGTGCACTGTACATATATAAATCAAAGCAAAATATCATATATCACATAACTAGTTATAACCTATCTTCCTATAGTTAATGTAAGTATAATGCATTATTATTTTTGTTTGTTTGTGTCAAGGTCTTGAGTAGCTCAGGCTAGCCTTCAATTCCTGATCCTCCTGTCTCCAGGTGCAGGGGTTATGCTCACATGCCACGATGTCTGGCTTCACTAGTTATCTGTCTGGTTGTTTTCCTGTGAGGCTGTGGATTAAACGGAGAGCTTTGTGCATGCTAGGCAAATGCTCTACCACTGTGGTACACACCCAGTCCACTCCATTACATCCAAAAGCAACTCAAATCTTCTCATATCACCTCTCATGAAACAGGCATTGGCTCTCCATCACCAATTATGATAATGAGCTCTTAGAAGATTTTGTTTGTTAATATGTTTCAATGCTTTTAATCTGTATAGCTATACCCAGATGCTTTTTTATAAGTCTTAGTAAGAACTTTAAAAGAGAGTTTTAAAAAGTTATATGGTGCTTCCGTGAGGAAGGTTAATGTTATTCTCCTTAATGGCTGCATCCATTTTTCTCACAGACAGTATGGAAGAAAGAATAGTATGCAATGGTCTAATCGTTGGAGCAGATCAGAAGACCATATCTTCAGGGCCAGAGACACTTTATTCTTTTGGCAAGGACACCTCACTGGCATGCCATCTTTCACCTTTTTGATATGAGCTATTCTTCCTGGAACAAGGTGATATCTCAATGTCACTTCAATCTTTATTTCTCTGACGACGACGATGATTGCTTATTTTAAACATTTTTTCATACGCATGTTGCTTATTTGCACATCTATACTTTTTGGAAAATGTCTACTTGACCTGTTGGCTACTTGTATGTCTCCTTTTAAAAATGTTTACACTTGTGTTGATTGTCCAACTGTTTTGTTGTTGTTTATTTGTTTGTTTACTTGTTTGGTTTTATTTTTATTTTTATTTTTTTGAGATAGGACCTTACTATGTAGCCCTGGCTGTCTTGGAACTTGCTTTGTAGACCAGGCTGGCCTTGAAATCACAGAGATCCTTTTGCTTCTATGTCCCCAGTGCTAGGATTAAAAGAGTACACCAGCATATTTGCCTTATTGCCCAGTTTTAAAAGTTGTGGTATTTCAACTTTTGCTATAGAGTTGTTGGAGTTCTTCATCTTTTTTGGAAATTGGCTGCTTGTCAAAGCACAGTTTTCAAATTCAGCTTCCTTCCACATGCTCTGTCTATGCTGGGATGAGTGTTTCCTTTGCTAAGTGTCATTTTAGTTTGATGTAATCGCATTAGTCCACCTTAGCTTTTATTCTCCCACGCTTTGGGAATCTTATCCCCTGTCCCTGTCTTCCCTCCCTCCAAAATGCTGTTTATTCTAAAGAGCTGAAATATTTCTACTGTGTTATGCCCTGGTAGTTTCAATGTCAGGTTTCACCAGGAAGCCTTTATGTCTGTTGACTTGGGCTTTGAAATCGATGAGTAATAGGTGCTTTTGTTCTTCTGTCTGAGAACATTCAAGCTCTGCAGCGACACAGATGGAAAAGATCCTCCTTCCTTCGGTGCATAGTCTCAACCTTGTTGTCAAAAGTCAACCGTCCAGCTGAACACAGGGTCCCTGCTTGGAATTCCAGCCTTCAGGAGGCAGAAGCAGGAAGACTGGTGAGAGTTTAAGGCCAGCCTGGGCTAGTGGGCTAGCCTAATGAATAGTTTTGTTAAGCAGAATACTATTGGCATGCAGAATTTTTCTTTGGCACTTCAACTATCTCTCCAGGCCTATAGCATTTCTGCCTAGATGTCTACTGTTTGTTGAGTTGGAAAACCCTTATTGGTGTTAGATTCTTCTTCTTCTTCTTCTTCTTCTTCTTCTTCTTCTTCTTCTTCTTCTTCTTCTTCTTCTTCTTCCTCTTCTTCTTCTTTTTATGAAGCTTCACTTTATCTTTGACCTTTGAACACTTGATTACAGTATCTCTCGGGGCATCTATCTGACTCCTGGTGATGGGACTATTATCATGTTTACTGGGCATATATAATCTACATGTTAAATATTTCCTGACAATAATTCAGTAGGCTCATTGTTTAAACCAAGCATAACTTGGCGGGTTTACTCACCATCTGTGAGGAAACTGCAGGTGAAATTCTGTTAGAAACATTATGCAACTATGTCCAAACTCTTAAAATATGTAGACTGAAAAATGGTTCTTTTTACAAGTAGTTTGATCACAGGAAGCTTTTGTGCCCCCAAACAAAAAAGTTGTGCTAATTAAAGAGGCAATCTAAAACAGGCCGGTGGCTCATGGCCTTGACTTCTTTAGTTAGAAAGTGGGTCCAGGAGGACCAGGAGTTCAAGGCTAGCCTGGGCGACATACAGTCTGAGCCAGGTGAACCCTAACTGAAAACAACACACACACACACACACACACACACACACACACACACACACACACACACAATGAAGGAGGGCAGAGATCTATAGATTATAGAATTTCATGAAATAATTCATCTTCCTCATAAGAGTGAGGAGCTGTAAAGATCTTGAAGCATCCAGAGTGAAACACATTGTGGTTGAGGGAAAATGAATGGAACTGAAAAAATGAAAGCACAGCTTCTTATTTTTGTTTTGGGCCTTGTCCCCCACACTACCCCTCCCCCATCCCACTCCCCTCCCCCACCCGCATCTCTAGCTGCGTTTTTTTAGTCTTAAAGAAGTCTTTTGATGGGCCTTGAAAGGTGAGGTGGAAATTACAGAAAATAACTCCTGGAAACGAGCAGCTCGGGCAGGAGATAAATGACGCTTGGCTCTGGGAACACCAAGAAGCTCACTAGAGCCTTCTGAACACAGAGGGGTACCGTGTTCAAAGAACAAGGCAGACAGCACAGTGTGCCTGGGCCACTCCTGCATCTAGACACAGAATTCTGGCATTCTGACCTGTAAGCTCTGCTGGAAAATGTCTCCTGTTCCAGACGAGATTCTACTGAAAGCTTCAGTCATTCGGTTGGAATTAAATTTATCTGCAATGAAGAACTTTAAGCCTCCTGAAATACATGATATGGACGTCAACTATTAAGACAGATAAAAAGAAATAAAAAAAGTAAAACTTCTTTGACAACTGTGTCTGATTAGAGTTAGTCTGGAGTCAGTGGGGAGCGTGCTTGGCTCCTTTTGAATGACATCTGACATAATTATGAGGAGGTGGTGTTAATTCATGGCTGTTTTCTCAGGCTCTACTGCTCTGCCCACAGCAGAAGACCTCAGTAAATACCTACCAGGTAGGCTTAGATCAATCAAATTCGTAAATAATCTTCATCAATTACTAGTAGTTGCGTTGCTATGCATTTTCATTTGTATTCTGAGAACATTATTTAAAAAAAATAATCCAGTACATCTTAACTTCTGACGGTCAATGTGTTGTATTAACTTTTATGGAATGTGAGCGAAATTATTCTCACCTAAATATCTCATCTAGATAAATTATTGCCTTGTGTAGAAAAAGAGCAGACATGTATCTTACCATGCTGCTTGCATGTCTGCTCTAGAATTTGGTGCAGTTGGTCAGTTAAATATGATTTTGGCTTCATAAACATGCATTCTCAGGCTGGTGAACAAAGAAAAAAATTACTATTTTCACCGGGTGTACAAAACTTCAAGTCTAGAGAAAACATTCAAAAATTGAGGATAGTTTTAGCTAAGTTTAGCAATGATTTCTTATTTTTTTCCCTAATTAGGACATGTAACCTGGGTTTCATAGCTGAACTTGAACGTTCAGTCTTAACGGCGTGCTCTAAATGACAACTGCATAGGAGGTTTTACCTGTGAGACGTGATAACTCCCCCAGAGTTCCGACTGCGGAGGAACCCAGGGCAATAGAGTGAATGACGGCCCCGCTGCTCATCGCGGTGAGCAGGCAGTTGTCGATGCGCTCATCTGCTCCACTGGTCACTAATACGATGACAGAGCCATCTGCTCTTCCGTTCCACTTCTCAACCACCTGAACATGGACAGCCATCAGCTGCTTGGGAGGGAACGTGATTCAAATAGTCTGACTAAACAGAGGACTTCGTCCTCATGTATAACTGCCCCTTCACCCCTGCCCCAGTGTTGCCCTTGCCTCTTCATGGTCCCCTGTGCTCTATGACCACCTCCTAGTTGCTCCTTACCTCACTGGGTCACAGCACAGTCTTGTGGACTTTGCCTCATAGGAGATACTGTGCTTGTTACTACCTGAGAGCCTGGCCTCTAAGATTTAGCCAGTGACCAGTAAGAGGGCTTAGAGCAGTCGTTCTCAACCTTAGTAATGCCTTGGAATTAAATGTCAATGTTTGAAAATTCATTGCCAGGTCATGACTCAGATCAATGGCAGAATCACAAGACATGAAGCATGGGTTTTGTGGCTTTGTTGTTGTTGTTGGTTTTCGTGCTTGAGGTTGACCTAAAAGGCTCATGCTCACTAAGCATGCGCACTAGCACTGAGCTACATCGCCACCTCCTATTTTTTCAATCAGGCGATGTCAGTGGACAGCTTAGGTTGAGCAACTGTTGGCTATGGGAGGCAACAGTCCTAGCCAATGTCTTGTTGTCTATCGCTCAGTGGACATGAGCGTCTCAGATGCTGACATTCTTGAAGCATCTCTCCCTCTTCCTCCCTCCCTCCCTCCCTCCCTCCCTCTCTCTCTCTCTCTCTCTCTCTCTCTCTCTGTTCATGCATGCGCATGCGCACACATCTGTGTGTGAGTCCTGATTTATTTATCTTCTCATACCTCCTTGGTTCTCGTCTTTGAAACCTGGTAAGATCGAAGGCAGAGACCAAGATGATGGTTTTGCCTTGAAACACACATGGGTAGCAATTGCCACAGCTGGGGCCACTTCAGAACACATAGGGCCAGTTTAAAAAGACTCTAGAGGGTTCTTACATCCTTAACTAGGCCCATTGTAGTTATTTATTTATTCATTCTTTCAACAAGCAGGTGTTAGTTAATTATTACGTTGGGTGCTTCGTTAGGCCCAGGGAGTGCAGTGGGACCCAGAAATGGATTCTGACTTGAGGAATGATTCGTCGTTACCCCTGGAGAGCCGAGGCTGCTCTGACCACACTGTGAAGCACACTCCTTTTCATAAACAAACAAACAAGCAACACTCCACCCCAAAAACCTGACTCAAAATGAAAAGATAGTGATGGCACCCTAAACCCAGAGCATTCTTTTTTTCTTTTTAAGATTTGTTTATTATGTATACAGTATTCTGCCTGCAGGCCAGAAGAGGGCACCAGGTCTCATCATAGATGGCTGTGAGCCACCATGTGGTTGCTGGGAATTGAACTCATGACTTCTGGGAGAGCAGTCAGTGCTCTTAACCTCGGAGCCATCTCTCCAGCAGATCCAGAGCATTCTTACCTCAAAGCCTTTCTTAACCCCTGCGCAGACATTTGTTTCTGTTTCCGTGGACACAGTGGTTGGCAGATGTGAAGCCAGCAGCCTCCGGTCAGCGACGCTGTCAATTTGCTGCAGCTGGGCTCTGATTTCTCCTTGGCTATCAAAAGTGACAATGCCGACAAAGGTACGAGTTTCAACAACATGCATCAAGTAAAATCCAGCTGCTTGCTGTAGTCGAAGGAGTCTGTCTGCCTAGGTCCCCAAGAGAAGAGGAAAAACAAAACAGAGGAAATGACATTTGATTGGCAGACCAACGGCGATGAAGTAATTTGAAGAGCACAACTATCTGGTACTTCTTTACAGATGCTGCACCGTTCTTCAAGTTGTAAAAAAAAAAGCTGTCATAGACTATTTTTTAAAATTAATTTTATGCTAAAAATGTGCCTTGGTTTTGCAGAAGAAAGAGTGCTGAGCAGCAAGCATCCACAAGTCAGATGGCACATCCTCACCCTTTCACTTCAACTCAGAATTTAATGACCAATGATATCAATTGAGAGTAGGTTTGTAACTGATTTTTTTAAATTTAGCTCAAGTGACAGGAGACATTGCAAAGGGACATTATAATAGAGAGGTGTGGTAGTTGGCAGGACCAATACCATCACTCTGCTACAGTGGCCATTTGAGGCCATTAAGATCACGCTATAGAGAGGGCATAATAATACATTTATTGGTTTTTATAGTTGCTATAAGGATTGCCTATGATACATACACGGATGGCACTGACCAAGCATAGAGATAATTCTACCGACCAATCCACTAGGGTCACTTTTTTGATAGCTCTGAGGGGAGGGAGGGAGGTGGTATGCTGCATCTCAGTGACCAGCTGCTCATAGACAGCTGTGGTACACAGACCTGCCTCTCTCTCTCGCACCTCTCAGGACACAGTGCCAATTTAACGTGTCACAGATATCTCAAACATTTTGACTGATTGACTCCTTCCAAAAATTATTTCTCTTACAAGCTGGGAAGAAAGTCAGTAGGGTGGATGAAACATGGATCTTGAATTCTGCTTTAGCCTTTTATAATTATGTGGGCATAGAAAGTATCACTTGTTTGTAGCTTTGGTTTCTTTCAGTGCGGGGCACCGGGGAATGAGTAGAACACAAGAGCTTTTGTCTTCATCTTGATGGTCGGGCCACCGTTTCCAATCATGACCTCTAAGTGTGACTAGCGTGGACCAGGCAACAGCTTTAAATTGTACACAGGTTTTAGAAAAGGGACAGAAGTTACAGTTAGGGATGTTGTGCGGATTTCATTTATCTCCCCACCTCAAACTCTGGGCCTCATTTGAAGTTTGTCTTGCCCATTTCCCAAGGACATGAGATGTTTTAGACTCTTTAAAACCCTTTGTGCCCTACCCCCATCGTACTCTGAGTAACAAAATAAGAGTTAAAACCTGATGGGAAAAGAAGACTGGTTTTTAGTCACTTGGAGTCGATATGTTACCTCCGCCATCTTCCTGGACACATCAACCACCAGGCACACCACTCTGTCACTAGCCTGCATGAGGGAGAACATGGGAGGGGGTGGGAGCTCAACCCCGCGCACCGGGAGGCTCTGATTCAGATCTGAGGAGGCTGTGATCACGTCCCAAGTGCTTCGGAGGCTGCACATCCGGTTCTGAAGGTTTGGGGCTTCGTGGTTGTGGGTACTTGCGTTACAGAATTCAACCACCTGGAAAGGAACAAAGCACCCTTTTCAGACCAGACAGAGTTCTTAGTCTCTCAGACAAGTAAAAGAAGGACAGAGTCACCCTAAAGAAAAGTCATGTGCTTCCTTTTCTCAAGAATGACAGCAAGTTTGCAAACAACCTTTGACACCTTTTGCTTGAAATAGTAGCACCCTGGGGTCACAAAAGCAATCTCTTGTAACAGTTTGTTTGCACTGAGAAAACAGAGCAGGCCGTGTGTATATATACCTTAGTCTTAAACGTCCCTCCTCCCTCCCATGATACGGTGTTAGATAAACATTCTGGGTGATATTATTCTGGGCAGCCTATTCTTTGGAAACCCATTAAATGACACTGTATCTTTTCCTGTGGATCAGAAAACATATATTGATCTAGTTCAAATATTGATCTTTGTGAGGGTAAAACTACTTAAATCTACTCCATGAAACTCTTTTCCCATTTGGAAATCTAGGCCTACTTTACTTAATGATAATCAGCCAATGCCAGAATCCTCCTTAAGTTTATAGTTTGCAGTGCAAGGTAATGCCTGTCTATTGTCAGTGGTGAATCCTTCACAGAACAGGTACATCTGAGAATAGAGCCACGGGAGCTTAGAGTTTGAAAGAAATGTACAGGCTCTACAGTCTGGTCTCAGTTCCGGAGAGGATGATGCTGAAGCTGGGTACCATTTGCTCAGAATCTCAGTGGGGTGGTGGTCAGGGCAAAATCTTTGTTGCTTTGTTCAGTGATTTTTCTTTTTTCTACTTTTCATGATTTTTAAACTTTTGCAACTGGATGTGTTTGCTTATGCTTGTCAAAGGGTTGGGGAAAAAAATCATATCTAATCGCAAACAACACAGGTCAAATACCGAGAACTGGGCTCGAATCAGAAATGAAAGTTGTAAATTAAAAACTAGAATGGATAAAGGCAAGAGATAAGAGCAGTCACGTTTCACCTTGCAAATGACTCGTAATGAGGACTAACACTAGGCTGAAGAAACAAGAAAGTGATGGAGGGGAGTGAGGGGAGCAGAGCATCCCAAGGCACGCAGCAGCGATGGTTAGCCAAAGGACAGACTACGCCGTAAAGGACTGTGCCACCACACTCCCTGCCTCGCAGGGAGAAGAGCCATAGATGATGACTTTCAGGCCCTGCGAGGTTCGATAGATAAATGAAGCTATGCAGGCTGGTTTCCTTAAATCTGTGGACTAAGCCTGCTCCCACCTTTCTAGCTCCACGCTCTCTCTTAGCGCAAGGTTTTGGTGAATTTGGCTATATGTGGTAACATCCGTTTCTTTGAGAAAATGAGCCAGCCAGAGAGATTGTGTAACTGAATGCTCTTTTAAAGATCAGTTTTTAGATGGATTTATAGGCTCTTCTTTGATGAGTTAATATGAAATTTTAGTCTATAAGATTTCAGCACAAAGATGAGGGTCAGTTTACTCCATGGGTTAGCTTGCGTGTCTTTTGAGGTTCTGGATTTTTTTCAAAACAAAGGAAAAAGAACCTCAAGTGAAAGGAATACAGTTATTTGTTCCTTTATACTCGAAAATTTCATACCTTTTCCTATGAAATAATACAGAAAAGGAATGCCACCACACGGGCAGCTCATTCGGGGCCTCAAAAGTTGTCTTACGCTCTCCCTGGAAAGTGGATTTTTGCTTTTAAAAACAACCTTTGTGTGTGTTATCATTTGGAGGAAACAGGTTTTTAAAAAATATGTAGGATAAAGACTAAATGAACTGTAGACCTCTGAGCCCTATTATAGTGACTCTTAGTAGTCCCACTGTGTACATGCATAGGCATATTTGTGTATCTGAGAAAGAGGTGGTAGCTTACAGGAGTTTGTCACCCCAAGGACATACTTACAGAAGATAAACTTTGCATGAACATTATTGATCCAGTTGCGTTCTGTGTGCTGTTGTAGAGGAATGTGCACCCTCCCCTAAAGAGCTTGCTAATAATGCAGTCTTCATTGAGACAAAGGCCGTTTGCACACACAAAAGCTCCTGTTATGTCAGAAGAACACCTGAAAATGGAAAGAGAAACTAGGAGCTGAGTCTCTGTAGAAATAACATTTCCCCCTTGTTTATCTTTTCTAATAGTTTCTTTGAAACATATAGCTTAGTAGACATATATAAATATTTTTAAATGTTCTCTTAAGGAACTTCATTAATTTAGAAATACAGTCTTTCCATTTGATTTTAAAGCCTTGAATTTGGATTAGCGAGTTTTGTGTTGCTGAAACCTTTAGCAATCAGAGAAGGACAGACCAGAAAGAAGGGCGCTTGGAAGGACTCTGGGGGTGGGAAGCCTAAGGAAGGACAGAGGTAGCAACATCCTGAGTCAGCGCCCCCTGACGTCAGGGAGTGTGAACTGCTAATGGTGATCCTTGGGAAGATTGCCTCTTCATCAAAATATTCCGGACACCATCTGTGACCGAGAAATGGTGCCGTTCAGAAGTGGCCCTGCTGCTGCTTCTCTCCCAGCTGAATGTCCTCTGACCCTGAATCCTAGAAAGGCTTTTAATATGTGAACGTCTAGGTACAAACATGAAACAGCACGTGTATGATGCCTTGAGCTGCAGTGACAGTGACAGCCACCAGAGGTTGCTGCTAATCTTTTTGTCCAACAAGAGAGGGCTGACTGAATTAAGCATGGCATAACCACACAATGGGACACCACGTCATTATCTTGTAAAAGATGAGGAAAATATATATTCATATTTTTTTAATTCTCTTGAAGAGACGAAATAAATAAGAAATGAATCAAGATTGTTATTCAAAGGTGATGAGAGGGAGCAGAACGAAGATGGTGGTAAGATGGCAAAGAATATAACTTTTTATAGATCATATTTGAGCCACATAAATATTTGCCCATTTTAAAATTCAATAACATTTAAAAAATGAAGAATGTATTTATTGCTAATATTTACCTGTTACTATTAATTTACTTTTATGTCATGTAATAACTAAGTCAAGACAAAAGTATCTACTTTCTCATTTTATTTATTTATTTATTTATTTATTTATTTATTTTGAGACAAAGTTTCGCTGTGTAGCCCTGGCTGGCCTGGAACTCTCAGTGTAGACAAAGCTGACCTTGAATTTGTGGCATTCTTTTGTCTCTCTGTCTCTCTAGTGCTGGGATTATAACAGCATGTGCCACTATGTCCAGCCTCTCACTCTATAAGTGGCCAAACCTTTTCTTCTAATTTCTGAAATATTCAGTATACTCAGCCATCGGTGAAATTTAAATAGGTGAGGAAGCACTGACCTTGTCGCTTGAATCTCATTTCGCCCATCCGTGTAGAATGGCTTGTCGCTGTTGTACTCGTCAAATACGCCCCAGCGGAGATGGGCCCACTCGTGGACAAAGACTCTGCCTGGAGAAGAGATGGTTTCGGGTTTTTTTTTTTTGAGTGCCTTACATCTCAGCAATAGTCCTTGCTAATCAGCGAAGACACAGCATCACTTCATCACACTAGAATTCCAAAGAGCTGAAGTCAGATGTTTCTTGGTCGCTTTCCTCACCATTCTCCCCCTACCACATCTCCTACCATCATAGAAAAGGCAGCATGAAAACATTTGCTTCCAAGATGACCAGACATGCTCCACGTGACCGAAGTGGTGAGTTGTATCACAAGTTCTTCCCTGCCTTTCTCTCTCTCTCTCTCTCTCTCTCTCTCTCTCTCTCTCTATATATATATATATATATATATATATATATATATATATATATATATTATTCACAATACATCTCAGTTGTTATCCCATCCTTTGTATCCTCCCATTCCTCCCTCCCTCCTGCTTTCCCCCTACTCCTCTCCCCTATGACTGTGACTGAGGGGACCTCCTCCCCCTGTATATGCTCATAGGGTATCTTGGTAGCCTGCTATCCTTCCTCTGTGTGCCACCAGGCCTCCCCATCCAGGGGACGTGGTCAAATATGGGGCACCAGAGTTCGTGTGAAAGTCAGTCTCCACTCTCCACTCAACTGTGAAGAATGTCCTGTCCATTGGCTAGATCTGGGTAGGGGTTTGAAGTTTACTGCACATATTGTCCTTGGCTGGTTCAGGGACCCCTGGGCCCAGATCCACCCATCATAATGTTCTTCTTGTAGGTTACTAGGACCCTCTGGATCCTTCTATTTCCCTATTCTTCCATGCTTCTCTCACCTAGAGTCCCAATCGGATGTCTTCCCCTCTGACCCACTTTCCTGGTAAGTAAAGACTTTCATGGGATGTGCCCCTTGGGCTAGTGTCCAGATATAAGTGAATATATACCATTTGACTCTTTGTGCTTCTGGGTTAACTCACTCATTATGATAATTTCTAGTTTTTACTTAGCTTCATGCAAGCATCCCAGTAGGTGCAAGGTTAGCATAGACAGAAGAGGGATGCTCTTGAGTCAACCAAAGTTTTCCTATGTTTACGCTGTCCCTGAGCATGCTCGCTCTCTTACAGGCTAGTCTCCTGTCTACAGCAGTGACGGAAACCTAGCAACCACGGAAGAAGGAGCAGAGATGCCAGGGTTCCCTCCCCAGTTTCACTCTTCTTTTCTCTTTTAGCCTGTTTCCTAACTCTGGTCCTTGGAAACTCCCATTCTTAGCATCAAGTCCTTCACAGCTTTTCTCCTGTCCTCTGTAATCTTAGGTTTCCTTCCAAGTTCAGCTAAGAAGTGAGTTATTCTCCACGGAAGCCTTCCAGGTCAACACCCTTTCCAAACCAAAGCACATGGTGCTTTTTTTTTCCTGAGTTAGTTTAGGTTCTAGAACTCGGGCACTGCTTGACGCAATGACTCTCGGGCTGTGGCACATTGCGCAATGTTTGCAACTTGGGAGGGAACTGCTGCAGCTGAAAGTACTGAGGGAAAGTATGCGCTGACTCATGAATCTAGAGGCACTGTTGAAATCATATGCAGACTCAGAGAGCATCACACCTCATCGTTACCAGAAAGGGGGGGGGGGGAGAAGGCAATTTTTAAAAGCTTTATAAAATATCCTATGTTTGTTTTATTCCTGCTTGCTCATCGGGGAAAACAAAACATACTTAGTTTTCAGTTTTAAATTTCATAAGAAAAAAAATTTTTTGAGAGGTTCTATTTAAAATTGAACCAAGAATAAAATTGCAGATCAAAGTTAGTCCTGGACTGGCTGACCTGTCCTCACTAGTGTCTCCCTCAGGTCTCACACCAGGTCCACCAGTCTGCAGGTGGGTGACCATAATCTTTCTCCTACATTCTAGACACCGATCTCTGACCACACCTAGACACCCCACAGTACAGTTAACTGCTCCCCACCATCTTCTTGCCTAATCTAGACCCATGGCTTCCCTTTTCCATGGGCTACCCTATTTCCCAATTCCTTTTTTGTTCTTAATGCCATCTGCACACACCTCTTGCAGCCAGCCACTCAGAACTCCTATACTCTGAAATACCACTTTGGGCCACTAGGATTTCACAGGAAAGTATTTTAAATGTCTGGGCATGGAAAGTCCTTGTTGCTTGTGTGCGAGGCTCTAGACCTTCCCACCTTGGTGCCTCCACTCGAGCCTCCTGAGCACATCCCTGCCCCAAGTTTGCCCCCACATACAACTTTCACTTCATTGAGTCTAGTGAGCCAATTGTGCGCATGCGCAGATCCATCTTCTGAACGCTCCCGTAGGCAGGAGCCTTCAGTGGGGACTTCATAGTCTACAAAGCAAGTCTAGGACAGCCAAAGGTACACAGAGAAACCCTGTCTCGAAAAACCAAAAACAAACAAAAAAACAACAAACAAACAAACAAACAAAACCCATAGTTTGGATAGTCCAGGCTGTTCACACATCACCTGGTTGCTGGGTGCATGTTGGCATTTCCCTCCATGGCGAGCCTCTGCCCTGACAGAGTCTAATGCTTCCGTTGGGTTCCTCTTCAGCCTCAGCATTTTTCACGTGCTTTCTACTCCCTCTTCTTACCATTAATCAAAATGATGTTCACCTCTCCTTTGTAAGATATGTTCTGACAGCTCTTGGCTTAGCGGCCCTCACTGAATTCTCAGAGCACTTCTTCTGTACGTAATCTGGTACGTGCTCTTCCCGGCTCATCCCGTCCGTCGCCTTCCATGTTTGCTCGGCCTACCTCCCCCTCAAATGGAAAGTCCTTGACAGGTGGCAGTCTTAGGAGGCCTCTTCTGTGGCAAGCACAAAATATTGTACTGTCAAGGAGCTGGCATTTTATGAGCTGAACTTACCTCTTGAGCCATATGGCGCTGCTATCTCATCATCCAGCAGGAAGTCAGCAGTGAAATGGATGTGTCTCCCCTCTTTTCCACAACCTCTGTGTTGTAGGGTGTATGGGTCACTCCTGTATATCCCACTCTGCTCAGTCACTAGGACGTTGGCCTACATGGAAAAAAAAGTGTTTTAAAGAAAGGTAAGCTATAATTGTACTGTACGCAATCATACATGTTTTAAAAACAGATTAAAGATAAAAGGAATTCCTCGTAGTCAGAGTTTAGATATTCTGATAGCTAAATATTAGCTAAATTCTGGGGCACTTTCAGTAAGATCTCTTTAAAAAGTTTAGCCAGTTTCCACAGAACTTCTTTCCACCCTTTATTACCTTCCCACTTTCCAGGACAAAATATTCTCAGGTATCAATACTGTAAAAATTATATTATGACACTATAAAAAGCCATAAAATCAGGAACATTTAATAGCATTTGCACATCATCCAGGACTGCACAGTAAAGAGCTATGGACATATTCAGTCAACTCTCTGTGGTTATCTGATCAGTGCAGGTGACAGGACATGTCTTGAGTGCCACTGAAGGAAGAGATTCTCACTTTTATTTTCCTTATTTCAGTATTTGATTCCTTCCCAATGACCACGAATTGCTTTCATAGTAATTTACATTTATTTTTTTGGAAGCGAGGGACATTGCAAGATGGCATGTACAAAAGGCTACAAAGGTCATCTCCTTGGGTAGCCCCACCTCAGCCATGACCGGCAGTGTCTCTGTTTATAAGCTCTTTCACCTAATGTTTGCTTAATTGACATTATGAGGTCACTGGAACTGGTATCCAAACATATGGCCACATTACAGTTGTTGTACTTAAACTTCTCATGAGGTCAGGGTTCGACCCTGGTCAGCCTGGGCTTTTACTGTGTTGTCTCTAAGACTTCCCAGTTCCACTGAAGGGCAAGCTCATTAATGTAATCTTCGTAGAGACTACATAGCTTGGTGCGAGCAGTATGGGATCTGAAGTTAAGTAGACGTTCAAATTGTAGATCAGTAATTATTAGTTATTTGCATGGAACAAAGCCCTTATGTGGACATCAACTTCTTAATTTGTGAGGCTTGAGGCTGCATAGTGATTAATAACATATGTAAAGATGCCCCAGTTTATGGTACTCAATGAGAACTTAATAAACAGTAGGCTTTCCCCAGTTTGTTCCAGTTCCTTACTTATCTTTTTTTTAAAAAAAACATTTTATTTATTTATTATGTATATAGTGCTCTGTCTGCATGTACACCTGTGGGCCAGAAGAGGGCATCAGATCACATTATAGATGGTTGTGAACCAGCGTGTGGTTGCTGGGAATTGAACTCAGGACCTCTGGAAGAGCAGTCAGTGCTCTTAACCACTGTGCCATCTCTCTAGCCCTTCCTTACTTATCTTTATGCCAACATCTATCAACTGCTTCTATCTGATGAAAAAGTCACATCGTTTTGTAAGCCTCTCCTCATCCTCGTGCCTTTGGGCTACGTTCTACGTTGCTAGGCCATTCAACTTCTGAGAGAATCTTTAAGGGAAAGAAAAGAATCAAAACAGTCTGAGGAAATTTTATGCCAAATGTTATATGTCCTGGCTATCCTGGTGGGACTATAGCTACAGACTCCAAGCCCACCCACCCCGCTGCGGAAGCTCTTCTCCACACTCTGTTCCTACCTCTTCTCACAGTAGCATACCACCGTGCCAATACCAACGGCTAAGTGTATTTTCAAAGTCTCTCACCCTCAAGTGGAATTAAGCTCTTTCAACAGAATCCTAAGTCCTTACCTTGTCATAGGATTCTTGCTTTGCTCTGCTATAATTATGAGCTGTCCACGTGGCAGGTATTAAAATCTGCACATTTCTGAAAAACACCCTTCTCTTGGTAGCATTGAACAGGTAAAACGAAGCTTCAGTGATCATTTCCTGTAACCAAGCAGAAGGGAACCTATCAGATGTAAATCCTTGTTTTTCTGATGACATTAAACAATGGTTGAAAAAACAGGCAAACGGATTTTGAACGAACCCGTGAAGAATGTAGAACCAGTGTTTTTTTTGGAAAAGACATCGAATGGCTACCTGATTGTGTGGCAGGGCTTGCCCTCATGACTTCCCACAATTCTGAAAGGGCTTTAAGCTTTTCCTGAACACATCTTTGTGTCACACCTACGGCGTGTTCAGGCCTGTGTCTTTTGAGAAGTTTACTTTTACTTAAGTAATCCCACAAGAAGGCTCTTAGGCAGTGATACTCCCTTACCACGCCACAGTGAGGAACATCAATTATTTTATAGGACATGGGACAAAATAAAAAGACTTTTTCATTCTGGCAGCCTGCAGAATTTGTCCCTTGAGAATTCTCATTTTTGAGGTGGGACGGCGCAGGGTGACGTTGGCATGCACACACGTTTCTCCGTCATTCAAACATCTGCCTTTCTTTCACCACAGTCCACTTATATTTCTCTAAGCTGTTCTCCAGACAATGGTCACATATGAAAACTACAACCAAACCCAAAAGCCAACAGATGGTTACTAATAAGAGGACAAATGAAGGCTCTGTGAGTGGAGATTCTACACAACTGTGTAATCTGGCCAGTGTGCCCACAATAGTGCTATCAGCGCTGTCCTTCAGAAATGCTGCTCTCTGTGCCTCTCACGCTCAAACAGTAACAGGTCTGATGGTGCTGACTGCACAGTTGTCACTCACCTTAATGTTTGCAATCAGACTCAGGTTCTCGGGTACCCGGGGATTGATTGCAAGGAGTAATCCATCGTACCCATTGTCAAGAAGCTTCACTCCGGCTCCCGGGAACAGAAGTCCTGGACTTAGGGCAAACAGAAAAGTCACAAGTTTCAGCCCATGGACAGGTCTGGTGTTACCTCTGTGGGTCATCTCGTAGCGAAGCCTCAGGATTTACTCACAGGGAGCCTGTTGGGTACCTTGAGTCAAGTGATCAAGGTGGAAGCAGTTGACTTCCTCCTGATCTTGTAAGGTCTTACAGTGCATGACGAAAGAGTTGCCTTTGAAAAATCTAGGGTGGATCTATCTGGGACCTGTCTCTACAGGTTCTTCTCTAAGGCAATAGAACTCACGGGTTCTGTGGCTAAGCTTCCTCCTGAATCACAGCTGGGCAGGCAGCCTTCCACTCCTTACTAACTTCATATCTTTTCAGAAGGAGAAGGGAAACGAGGCCTGGCTGCGTGACAATCAGAGCAATGAAACCAGTCAGTCCACTGCAGCGCACATAGTGGTTTCCCGCCTGCATCCTTGGCAACCTCCTCCATCAGCATCACCTCCCTCCCTCCCTCAGAACAATGTGCTAGTTGTGAGAGTCCCTTGCTTGCTTCTTTTGAAGATTTGGAAAGCATGACATATGTCTGTCGGGCAGTCTGGGCAAGCTCTGAGCTGGTGGCTGGGTTTTGGAGATCAGATATCCCCCAAGGGAGGACCAAGTGCCAGGAGCTTGGATGCTGTGCGGGCCACAAGCCCTTTCCCCTGGCCTCATTGCTTTTTCTCCTGGTGCTAAGGAGAAGAATAAGCTTTCTAAGCAGGGCTCTGCTGGGGATAAGGGCTTGACTGAGTCAACCTGTATCTCCTGCACCACCATCAGATGAAGTAGCAGGCTTCACAAATGTTTTTTTGACTTGTTTATGATATCTGATAAGCACACAGTGCTACGGAATTTGCAGACGAACCATCTTAAATGTCATTCCCTTGATATATGCATGATTTTTATTCCTGCTTTTCAGTTCTGATAGGTAGCCAGCAGGGGAAGGAAAGAGCACATTTATTGAATGGTGGCGTGTATTATCCCTAGCTTATGAGTGACTGCGGTGGCAGAATAGGAAATGTCCCCCACAGACTCAGACATTTGAATACTTGGTCCCAAGCTGGTGGCACTTTTTTGGGAAGCTTAGGAGGTACAGCCTTGCTGAAGAAAATAATCTCATTGGAGGTAGGCATTGAGAGTTTAAAGCTTCCTGCCGTTTCCAGTTCACTTTATCTATTTTGTGATTATGGCTGAGAAACAGCTTCCTGTCCCCACACTATGGCTGAGAAACGGCTTCCTGTTCCCACACTCATGCCGGCTGCTTGCTGCCATGCCTTCCCATTACAGTGGATTCTTTTTTAAAAATTTTATGTATTTACATATACATTTATATCAGTACACATATATACAATAAACTACATACAGCAAGAAGAACCACAAAAAGCAAGGAATTATATTGGTGTTACATTCCTAGTGCTTTGCCTAAATTTATTTGGTAACCTTGAATAAAACATCTTTCCTATCTTGGTGAGTCTAAAATTCTGACTGTAAATCAATATCTATCATATCTCATCTCTATCAACGTAAAAACGTCTATCTAGACCTAAAAATATCTTAACCCCTAAACGACTAAGCTTAATTGTAAAACTAAACTATCTGGGTCTTCGACCTCTATAATGGATTCTTGTCCCTCTGGGACCCTAAGCCAAATAAAGCCTTTCTTCTTTGTGTTACTTTAGTCATAGTTTTTTATTACAGCAGCAGAAAAGTAACTAATACAGTGTCAAAGCCAAGGCTCGGAAAAGCTTAAAGCCTTTTAACGTTGGTAGTGGTAGCAGAGTGCTAAGATGAGAACAACGGGCTCAACTTCCACTGTTTACCATGCATCTCTTAGCTATCAACTTATATTCAGGAACTGTCTTTCTCTCACAGGTGTGTCTAACCTGTAGCTTATGGAACTGTGTAGATGACAACCGCTTATGTCACTGTCAAAAGGTTGGACCTGCTGACTGGCTCCACACACAGTGACAGTTATTGTGAAGCTTTTCCAATGCTAAAATCTTATTTATTGGGTTAAGGTTTCAGAGAGAGCACATCTGGAGACCGTCAGCCACTTGGACATTCTGCCCAGCTGTGGCCCCCTTCTGAGCGCTGTGAGGGAGGGAGAGGGTCTCAGGCCAAGAAAAGAAAAACCTGCCACTTCTCTCAATGTGGAAGTCACATTAAGTCTATGTTATACTCTAATGGACTTCTTCAGTGTAGGTTCAATGTCATTCGTATTTCCCTAGAAACTGGGGTCTTCTAAACTAGGGCTCTGGGCTCCTGGCTTCGCCTCGCACATCATCATAAGAGCATGGAGTCTTCAGCCAGTAATTACCATGTTGCATTTTATTTCCTTCCTGTGTCAGTTATTTACCTTGTTCCCATGGAAGATGATGGACATAAACTTGAAAGAGGAGGAAATATTTATTTGAGCTTGTGGGCATCTAAGGGTTGAGTTTGCTTGACCCCATGAGCTTGGGTAGAGCACCACAGGGGTAGACTTTACAGTTCAGAGATGTCTTTATGTCATAGCAAACAAATGGCAAAGGCATGGGCTGGGTGCCTAGCATAAGCTGCACAGATATGACCTTAGTAACCTCCTCCCTTCTGTTAGACCCCACCTCCCACTGTATCCACAGCTTTCCCAGATGGTACCACCAGCTTTAAACTCCAAGGCTTTAATCCATGAGCCTCTGGGGCGGGGTATTTTGTATTCAACCCATAGCACTTTTCATAGTCCTCATTTTAAGAGGTAAGTATTATTACCCTTGCATTTTACAGATCAGGAACAAAAGTCTAAATAGCTTCTGTAAGACAGACTAATGTCCACCATATAGGCTGGCTGAGGAGCGTGTTCAAATGTTTACAACAGTCCTTACCATTTGGAAAGTGGCATTTAAATATTAGCTATCACTGTTATTACCACTGCTAAGGCATACAACTCTTCTTTTTCCCTCTCACTAATATTTATTGCTCATAGACTCATGTACTGTGGGAAATGCTTATGATCTCAAAACAAACCAAACAGGTTTTCCCCTGTTCCCAAGGAGCTCACAGCCTAACAGGATGAATGCTAACCTAAGAAGGGTTAAGCCTCAGAAGCAGCGATTGAGTCACATTAGGAAGTGTCTCTCTGTGGCTCAGGAGGGATGAAGGGAAAGAGTCTCCATCTGAGTTGAGCTGGGAAGGATGAGTAGATGGTAGGCCATACAGAGAGCATTAGGGTGGGAGAGTCCGCAGAGCAGTGGCCTGGAGGGTAGGACCACCCTTGGAGAACCCAGCAGTGATTGCAGAGGTAAGAGCTAATGGCCATATTTGGAGATGGTGAAGGGGACACTTCCCTGATGATGTCACTGTGCAGAGAACCTCCTTTCGTACTTTTAACCTGATTTTCTTCCAAATTCCAGGTACGGACTAGAAACTTTGAAGGAGATCCTAGCTAAGTCAATCCCTCTCCCTCACTCTGACAGAATCAGAGATCTGCATTCTCTTTTGAAGCATCATCCTGGGTCCACTGTCATTTACATCATATGCCAATGTTGGCTTCCTGTGGTGGCTATGTGGGAGAAGGGACCTGTTTATGTTTGCTAACAACTTCCCCAGCACCTAGCTCTGTCAAATCTAAATAAATATTTATTGAATGAACAAACGCATTCACAGGAGAAATAAGAGCTAGATCCTGAGGGAGCCTGGATTGTAATATGAAACGCATACCCCATCTCTTGTCCTTAGAAAGAGTCCCTTCTGTTCAGGGACATTTGCACTTTCATTCTCACCTGACAGGCAGCTCTTGGGTCTTGGTGTTCCTCTGGGTGTGCTGGAGAATGCACTGCCATTGTTCACCTGCAGCTCGGATCACACCAACCCGTGCCTTCCGAGGCTCCTTCCCAGTGTGGGTTTTTTTCCACTGGGGTGTGTGCCAGGGATGGCGAGTCACTTAGCAGGACAAAGCACTTCCTTCCAACTTTCCTTAGCATTTTATTTCCTTATGCCAGTCTCTTGTGCTTTTAAGAAAAAGAAGTCCTAGCAGTAAAGCAATACGGATAAAAATCAAACTCTTACGTCATAAGCACATCGTGTTTCTTGGTGTCGTGTACGGAAATCGCTCATCGGATGAGAGGACAACTCAGGACTCTATTTAGTCTCTCTCTGTTTTTATCAACAGTTGACAATGGCTGTTGTTATCATAGATCCTGATATCAGGATGCGGCTGTGGAAGGTACTGGCTCTATACAGAACACACGTAGCCTTGCAAAGAACACCTTAAATGGGTCCAACTTCATCTGGTTAAACCCAAGTAGGCATGCTGGAGCTTTGCTTAGTTCATGTTGACAGTCTAGGCGTGATGCCCAGTTTTATCTAGTTACTGTCTATCTCCTTAGTTCTGGCCCAGATCTTCCCTCTGGTCACCTTCCTAGGTTCCACTCTCATCATCTGTTCCATACAGGAGTCCCAGTGACTCGCTTATTTTCCGACAGTGCCTTGGGAAATCACATCCACTTCGGAAACTTCCCTGCGGAACCCACTTTGCTGTCAGCAGCTATGCCTGGGCCAGGCCAGGTACTGAGGACTCCTCTTACTGCTTTCTTCAGTCATCTGGCTGACCCTCCAGGAGACAAAAATGAAAGCTGGGGGAAAGTGATTTGGCCAAGTGATTAAAAGTCATTCCTGAGCTTAGTGTTCTGTGCTGATAAAGAGTGACCCTGAATGAACAGTTGGTCCTTTGTATTCAGCGGATATCACAGTAGGAGCCGATGATATCTGAAGAGCCTAAGAAACCTAGCAATGTGATTTCCAATGGCTCATTTCAATGTTCTATAAACTCTAGGACTCTGCTTTGCTTCTATCTTCTTCCAAGACAATAAAGTTATATGATTTCAGTAACTGAAGAACAAAACCCTTTTTTGTTCACTGTCTGATCTGCTGGCCAGCTTGGCCTTTGATGAACCTGTGCGTTTCTTTTCATGGAGACTGTTGGGACAGAGCCATGGGAAAAACCAGTGACACACCTGGCAGAGCCAGACAAGGGAACAGATCTGAAATCTCGGGTCAAAAGGTTTGGACACTTTGGTTTTTATGGACCACTCAAAAGAAGAGAAAAAAAAATACACATCTGTGGCTGAGATACAAAGTCCATGCAGCATTTATGAAATATGGCAAGTTAGACGTGGGGCAAACGATAGAGCTAGGAATGTAAGGCTTTTCTAAGGTGGAGAGTAAATTCCACACCTCCCTGATCAAATCCTCTTCAAATTTACATTCACTTTCAAATCTGAGGGTTAAGGTGTAGGGTCCATATAATGCCTAGAAAGCCATTTGCACTTGAGTGTCTGCCTTGTCAAACCATGGCAGTGAAGAGCAAGAGGTGAGGTGAAATGGAACAAAGGGCAGAACTGAGCACATCAGCAAACCAAGTGGCTCACACAGGGTACTTACTGAGGAACTGGTGATGAAAAGATTCCCAAACTGCATAAGACAAGGACATGTCCCAGGGCAGAAGGACACACTGAATTAGGATCACGTGAAGACTTTCTTACAATAAGACCTGGGAGTCTCAGAAATGATTAGGACCAAGATGTTGGTATAGTGTTTTTCAGGTTTAAAAATGTCTTACATTTATTTACTTGGTGTGTGAGGGTGTGTGTGTGTGTGTGTGTGTGTGTGTGTGTGTGTGTGTGTGTGTGTGTGTGTGTGTACGAGTGTGTGGCAGTCATTCCACCATGTTGGTCCCAGGGATTGGATTTCAGTCCCGAGGTTTGGTCACATGTGCCTTCGTGTACTGAGGCATCTCACTGGCCCTGCTTTTGCAGTTTTCAAAGTCCATTTGCGTACCCTGCTTCACAAGGCTCAGGAACGTATGTTTCCCCTTTTGAGTAAATTAAAGATCAAATTTAGGTAGATATTGTTTGAAGGCCATTTTAATAAAGCCTGTTTTGATTTTAAGCGTAGGACTGAGGTCACGGTTGTCTGAATCATTCTGTGAAAGTCAGTAGACTGTACCACGTCATGTAAAAAGCAGGGGGAGGTTGGTTCTGTTCATCATCCGCAGGAGTTTGGTCACATCAGTTAAACTCTTGAGACTTGGATCAAACTCAAGAGATTTACTTGTTTATGGCATAAATCCTTCCTCCCCCCATTTCTTGCTTATTTCACAGTGGCAATAATTTATTAACACAAACATACACACACACATACAGTGAAGGGGAGAGAGGAAGGGAGGGAGAGATTTGCTAAATGAATGACCAATAAATATTACTATTAATAACAATTTAATATGAAGAATGGGGGAAATGCTATTAAATGGTATAAATTTGCTTTTTATAAAATATCGCTATATCTGCTTAAGTCTGATAGAACATAGCATCAGATAGACATACGATGTTGATATTTTTGCTATAGACGTTTTTCAGAAGTGAAAAATAGAGAGCAGAAACATAAGGGAATTTTTTAAGAGATGAAAAATAAGCAGAGGAACTTGGCGAGCAGCACGCAGAAGCAGCATAGGGTTTCTCTCTCCTCTCCGGCTCAGCTTTCTTACCACCCTGGCCCTGCGCTCAGTATGCCTCTGGCATCCCAGGGCTTTGCCAGCTTCCGCTGCAGCCTGTGGTCACACCAGGAAGCGGTAGCAGGTCATACTTGTTTCCTCTCCTCTATTTCTGTTCTTAGTATTTCATTTCTCCCAGATGTCAGCCAACCAATTGAAAGTTCTAGAAATTGGATTAGGGCTCCCTCCCCTGTTCAAGTGGCGCAGGCATCTGGGTCTCTAAATTTTCTTTTTTTTTTTTTTTTTTTTTTTTTGGGTCTCTAAATTTTCAAGACAAACCCTCAGCAAAGGGAACTGACTCGTGAGACTTCCCTGCCTTGATGCCACGGAAGAGATTTATTGCTTTTCAAATGGTATTAGACTTAAAGTTATCTCCTCTTCACATGCAAGTTCTGACTCTGTAAGTCAAGGTGAGACCAGTCTTCCCTGCCTTTCCAGTGGTGGCTCTTCAAAGCTCTTCAAAGCTCAGGCCACCTCACTTCTGTTTGTCTCCTTCTGAATCTGATGTAAAACCTAATCCCTCCACTGATCTTAGGTGACTGGTGAGTGCTAACCTCTTTTCCTTCCAACAGGTTACAGCCGAGGTCTCCTGTATCCCGCAGACCCGAGAACTCCACGGGATCTTTCTTTTCCTTTATCTTTGTCCAGTTTTCTTGAATAACCCACTACTGTGTTGTTTTAAAAGTCTGACTGTAGCTGTGATCGCTTTTCTTTATTTCTCATGACTCAGCAACTCTTTCTGCATCTTCTGTATCATCTTTTCTGTCTTTTTTTTCTTTTTCCCCAAGAAATGTAGACACCTTTAAAATACTTCTAAGCACATATTCTTTATCAAGGAGCTTTTAAGATTGTTTTCCTCATTTGACTATAACAGAATTGGGCCAAGGAGGTGACAAGTAAATACAAGGAAAACAACTGCTGCAAAAGCCAGTTAGAGTGGGGTATGCTGGGCAGCAGAAACGTCAAGAGAGGCAACCGCCTCAGCAAAGTGCAAGGCAAGAACCCACTCCTGAAAGTAGTCCTCTGACTCCACCAATACGTCATGACCCTGGCCTGTCTGAACGCATGCATACATGCATACACACACGCACGCACACATGCAGGCGCACATACATACACTGAGGAATAAAATACAAAGAAAGCAATAGGTACTAGGAGAGGGGCTGTAGGAGCTGATTTGATTAAAGGAGTTGAGTCCTCATGATTAAGTCAGTGCCCTTGTAGGAGACAGTTGAGACATTGCTTCTTTACTTGCTCCAAGTGAGGCCAGGGCAGGGAGGAATCCAACCACCTGTAAGCATTAGGAACAGACACCCCATTAGCAGCCAAATTGGTTGATTCTTGATTTTGGACTTCTGAGAGTCTAGAAATATGATAAATAAGTTTCTGTTGTTTAAACAACCTAATCTAGGCTGAACTAAGATACCTACTAACAAACACTCTATCCATAAAAGTGATGTGGACCTCTTCTGTGAGATTATTTTTTTCAGTCTTTGTCTGACTCTGTGAACCACCAATCAAATCCTATGGCCATAATTTGAGATATGTAAAACTACAGTAATTCAGGACATGTGGTATTAGCATATGTCTAGACTAGAATGTAAAGTCCAAAAATAGGCCCATAGGTGGGGAAAGTAAGCGCTATCAACAAACGCTTAAGTTAATCCAATGGGAGGAGACAGTTTATAACACAAATGATAACAGAGCGACTGGATATGTGTACATGACTATGCAACCCCTGAGCCCTAGTTATGCCAGATAAATATTCACGTATGCAAGCATATTGACAAGGCATATGAACAAGGGAAAAGCTTCCTGTTCGATTTGGGGCCACTTGGACATTCATTTGGACAGTTGTTAAAATACTTAAGGAAAATAAGGAGAATATTAATCATGAAGAAGAGATTCCTTGCATAAATACAAGCTGGTTGATCAAATCTTAAACTTGGTAAAAGAGGCAAAAAAGGAGATTTCTCCTCATTCATGCAAAATCAAAACTAAAAGCAGCACCATTGAAGGCACACCAGATGCTTCCCTCAGCGCCCTTACTGGGGCTTCCTTTAACTAGGCACCCTCCATTGCCTGAAAATGATGCTCAAGTGTGGGGCGAAATTTGGTAATCTATCTTAAATATCCACTTCCTGGTGTGGACTTAGCAAAGCCTATGACAAAGCTAACTTTATGCACTGGCCAATCTATTTAAAACTGTAGAAGGAGAGGTGACATCGGACAGTCCTTACATATAACCTTGAGATGCAGGAGAACCTCAGCTGTTTGAATGCAGCCTTAAAAAGTATCATGTGGCTCCTTCACTTCCTTTAAAGTTGCTTGTTTGTTTTTTTTTTCTCACCAAATTGTCTCCTACAGGTGTTATAGCACAAAAGCATAAGCCTTTGGAATGGATTTCTTTATACAACAAAGGCCAGAAAATATTGCTTATCTTACTTTCCCCCCCCAATTAGTAAATCTTGGGAAGACCTGATGTCTACAATAATATGGATTTGATCCTTGCTGTATTGTTACCCTTAATGAACAATCCATTTTTAAGAGTGTTACAGAATTCCATAGATTTTCAAATTACATTTGTAGATTACTATGGAATAATAGAAAATCATTATCCAGCTGGTAGGCTAGGAAATTTTCTCATACCAATGGAATGTGTGATTACAAAAATTGTCCAACCTTCTCTCATTCCACAGACAGATACTTTATTGATGGTTCATGTAATGGATTAGGAGGGTTTCATGGCCCAGATATTTATCAATCTATTAATACTTCTGTTTACTTATCCCAACAGATGTGACTTGGTGTATTGATTAATTTATTATGGTCAATTTATAAACCCTTAAATTTTGTTTCATATTCGGCTCATGTTGTAGGACTACTTCCAGCAACAGACTTATACTTGTGCACACTCTAACTTCTCTAGCTTTATTGTATGTTGCGGTTGATCTGTTGCTATGTGTTCAAATGCTAAATACTGGCCCCAAGATCTGCTTGCTATCCAGACAAGCATATTCTCATGTACAAGTGATGCTGTGTAAACCTTGCTACCCAATTTAAAGTTGGTTGGTTAATAAAAATAGCTAGAACTTGTCTTATTGTCAAAGAATCTTTAAAATAATAAGACATCTATAAATGCCATATTCTGTATGTCTCTGAGGTTTTTGAAGACTATTTTACCTTATCTTTCTATAAAATCCTATATATCTGTAAAATCTAGGATTATATTGTTGTGATAAAAATAGACTAGTAATTGACATAACCATGATTTGATCAACTAACAATTAACTTGTATTACTTAATTATCCTAAACAGCCTGCAATAGCACCTTCAAAGTATTGGAAGAAAACCTTGTATTAAAATTGAGTTGTATGGGTACAATACTTCATATTAGAGTAGAAATATACATATGTATGTATGTATGTATGTATATAATGTGTGAAGAATAATCTTAAATTTGAATTCTATACCAATGTATCAAAATTAAGCTTGTCATTTTTTCATTTTGGAAGCTGCTAACCTGCACTTCCTGTTTACTCAGGTAATTAATTTTATTCCTTCTTAGGTCTCTGATGGGGTTGAAGACCAGATAGTTTAGTTTTACAATTAGGCTTAGTTGTTTAGGGTTTTTTAGGTCTAGATAGATGTTTAGTTGATAGAGATGAGATATGATAGATATCGATTTGCATTCAGAATTTTAGACTTACCAAGATAGGAAAGATATTTTCTTCAAGGTTGCCAAATACAAATAGGCAAAACACTATGAATGTAACATTTATGTAATTCCTGATTGTTTTGTGGTTCATTTTGCTGTAGGTAGTTTATTGTATATATGTGTAATAATATAAATGTATATGTAAAAAAGAAACATAATTTTAAAAATATACAAGTTAAATATTTTGCATCCCAATCTTAACAAAAAAATAGCTAGAACCCTATAACAGAGTAGAAGTAGATGGAGCTTAGATTCCCAGGCTTAGGGACAGATGAGGACCATGAGGTAGGAAAGAAAATCAGAGAAAAGGAAGTCACCATGGGACAATATGGACCATGAGCATGTGGCCATGAGTGCTGGCCCGATGGAACAGCCCAGTTATGGCAGGTAACATGGGGTGTGTATCTGGGAAATAGCAACGTAGCTTTAGAGTGTTGGTACCCGCCTAGTCATGGTGCCTTAAAGCTTTCATAATTCTAAAAGGTCTCTGCCTCGGTATGTGGGAACCATCGCGGATAGAGAAGCCCTCTAGCGGCTAACACCCTTCCACAACAATTGTAGAAGGAAACAGGCAAGCTGATGCATTAACACGCTCTTTTTTGAATTCTCCAGCAGAAAAAAGAAATCTCTTCTTAAAAACATTCACTCTCAGGTCCTCCCTTTCTCCACCAATATCTGATTTTGCTGGTTCAATAGTTTGGAAAGCATAGCAGCTTTATCTAAGGAACTTGGGACCCGGGCAGCATTTTAGAGAACATGCTAACTCTGTCATTTAAGAGGGAAACCCGAGGCCCAGGGAAGGATTGGGGGGAGGGGCGTAGATAATAAGACATTAGAAAGGAGGTTTTCAATTGCATTGACTTGGCTTTTTCCAAATCCCTTCTGGGGGGGAAAAGCAGAGGCCATTTTTCTTTTATTTTGGAGACAAAGTTTCTCTGTGCAGCCTTGGCTGTCCTAGACTCCCTCTGTAGACCAGGCTGTCATCGAGCCACTGCGCCAGGAGAGAGGCCATTTTTCGATCTAGTGTCAGGAGACTCGGAATGGACCTTCCTTCCCCGCCAGGATGACAGCGGTTGAGCTTTTCGGTGACTATACACAAAAGCTAAAGCAATATCTTAAAAAAAAAAAAAAAAAGCCAAACCAGAGAGAGGAGAGCAGAGACAAAGCGCCCCGCCGGCCACGCCCCCTCGCGCTCCCGCCAATCGCAGCAGGAACAGCGCTCGCGCCCTGGAGCCCCGGCCAATTAGCTGCGTCGGGGCGGGCCGACAGGGGCGGAGCGTCCGTTTCCACTGAAGCCGCGGCCCGGTTACTAGCGACGCTTGGCTCCTCGGTGGGCACGCTCTGGCCGCTGCGGCCAGTTCTGAGGACTCCCGGGCTTGTCGCCCCACGCGCCCTGTCCTTCCTTCCAGCCCTCTGCACTCTCCGCTTGCTGAGGCCACCCAGGGCCGCACAGATCTCAGAGGACCCTCCTGCCATTGTAGGTAGTGGCGGCGGAGAATGACGTCACGGCGACGTGCGGAAGCGAGTCCGGGCGGGCTCGGAGGGGGGGGGGTATGGGGGTGGGAAGGGACCACCCGGAAGTGGAACCTCTCGTGCCCACCCTACCCAGACAGTGTGTCCTTGGTTCGCAGGCGGCCATGCTGCCACTGCTTCCCGTGGTGTGGTCTCGGGACTGCAGGAATAAGTTAGCGCGAGGAGGGCCTGTGCAGAGGGAGGGTCCAGGTTTGGAGGCGTTTCGGACGTAGTGTCTTCCTAATCTTGAGCTCACCAAATGACAGCCCAGTTCTTGGACATGCCCAGAGACATGTCCTATGTCTCTCTAGCTTCCAGCCCTATAGATACCCCCGGAAAACATGAAGCCAAGGTGCTTTCAGTCCCACCTCTGCCATTTTAACCAGTGGTATGGTCTGGGACACATCACTTAACTTTCCTGGTTTCAAATTCTGTGCTTGCAGACTGAGATCAATACAGTTGTGATAAGTGAGATTGCGCCCAGGTCCTTATAGGCGCTGACTGAATATGTCAATTGAGTAACCACAATCTAACTGTGGCTCCTGTTGGTGATCTGAAAGTCCAAGTTCTCGTGCCATCTGAGTGAGGCCTTACAGCTGTCAAGTGCTTGAGGAGGATGAGGTTTAGTTACAGGATCAAACTGCAGACATCCTGCCTGCTTTTAAGCTTTATTTCATACCTTTGCTCATGGTAAGACTGTGACCTTAGTTTTAAAAAAATAGCTAGATATTATTTTTTTCCTACTAATTCTACAACTGATGTCTATTAATAGTTTAGTCTTTTTTTTCAAGCATCTCCATTTCTGAACAAATAGTCTTGTTTTTTATTAATCACTTTTGTTAACTTCGTGCAGATGAATGGAGTTGAGTATAGGAATAAGGGTGAAGTAACCATCCGCTGGGCTGCATTCTGTTGGAGGCCACTGGCCCACCCCATCCCATCCTCTGGTTTAGTAGACCTCACTTTATGACTACTCCAGTAATGACTTCTAAGATGTCAACAAAGAATAGATAGGCCTGAAAAGGTTCCTCCGATCAACTTGGGAGGCTTGTAACTAACTTTAAGAAATGTTGGTGGATTCAGGATAATAACTTAAAAAGGGAAAAGTGGAAAAATGGAAAGATTGCTGAGAAAGCCCCAGCAGAGTGAACCAAATGGGTTCTAAGTTAAAAGGGGGAAGAAGACAAGTCCAGTGATTCTATCATCACTGTCACATCTGCACATCACTGTCACTTTGTTCTGTAAAGCTTGTTCTGTTCTTGTAGAAGAGGAACACATTTATTTTTTCCCACAGTGGACCCTAAAATGCTATTCAGTTGCTTCTCTGGTAAGTTTTGACTAGTTTCCAGAATAAAGTTTCCTTCCTACATCTGCTCTGTGTTTCTTGTTGGGTATGCCATGGGATTTTTTTGGTGATTGTTTTAGTAGAATCTGTATGCTGTTGTTTGAAGTCACTGGGTTTTGTATTTCAAGGATTAGTGTTTAGCAAAGCAAATAAAAGCTTATGGAATTCTATGCTTTCTCTCCAGGGAGATTAGCTTTTTACCAACATTTGCCTGACTGGTGTAGGTGCCATGATCTTTCTGTATCATTGACACTGAGCACCCATTCCTCAACACACTTGGTGGCCAAAATCGAACACAGTTCTGGTTATAGCTACATCAGCAATGCCACATTTAACCCTTGACAAGTTAAAAAATTTCAGACTACTGATGTTTAAGGATTTGCTCAAATATGTAGGGTGGGTCTTTGTTTCACCACTAACAAATTTTTTAAAAGTGCAGTGCTTGTCAGTTGGCCATATCTTACATGTAACTGAAATCTCTTGTAGAACACCTGGTTTCTATACAAAAATACCTTTAGTAAACTGAAATGAGAGTATGCTTTATAAAGATAGGACATTTTACATGTTTTTTTTTTTAAAATGAGGCATTTTGTTCATGAGGTAAATATTTTTTATATTAAGGAAAATACTACATTTTGTTCTCTACTTTCAGTTATAGAATTGTCACAACACAAAAACAGTGACGTGTCTTTGAACACGTGGATAATCTTTGTCTTGGAGAATATGACTTCTTACAACAGGCGTTCGGTGAGAATGTCTGAGACCCACTCAGTTCTCTGCTTTGTGTGTGAGGACACCATAATGATAATATTGCAGACGTCATTTTTAGATCCCATCCTACTGTCGTTTCCACTTGCGGAGAAGAAACGGCGAGATGGGACAGTTTTAAGAGAGGAAGGTTTCTTTGGCTTACAATTGCAGATTCCAGTTCATCACTGCAGCAGAGACAGCAGGAACCTGAAGCAGCCAGTCACAGCCACAGTCAGGACCAGAGGGAAGCCGAGTGCATCCGTGCATGTCTTCCCTTATGCTCTCAGTTTCATTTAGTGTTGGACCTAACCTGTAGAATAGTGCTGCCTCCATTCAGGGGGGCTCTTCCCTCCTCAGCCCAAATAAGAAAACTCCTGACTGGGCATGCTGTGCCTACTTACCAGCCTAATTACATTTCTCACCGAAACAGTGTTCCCAGTAACTCCAGATTGTGTTTAGATGATAATTAAAATTAAGCATCACAGGTTCTCATTCCTACCACACATTAACTTTATTTACCATTTAAGATGTAGTTAATACTTATCGGTGATGAAGGAAAAAAGGTGTACTTTATTATTTGTGATAAAAAATTTTATAATGTGTGTGTGTGTGTGTGTGCGCACACACATGCACCAATAGCTCAGAAAGCTACTCACATAAAACATGATGCCAACACGATTCTCATTTTATAAAATATTTCCTAAGGATAGGAGAGCCCCTTCCGTGCTGGCTTTCAGTTTCCATCTTTCTTTTTAACCCCCCAGAAAGGCTGGCGAGGAATGGTAAGTGAAAAGCCGCAGTCCATCACCCTCGTGTGGAGGGCTAAGCCTTACCTACTTTCCAGGTATGGTTTAGTTCTCCAAGGCTTGCAGGTGTTTAGGATTCAGTTATAAACAAGTTGTTTTTTCTTGACATTCCAGTGTGTGGAGACAGAAATATTTAAAACGTGAGTGAGTAAAAGATAAATGCTAATCCTCCTTGAAGGGCTGTGCAGTCACAAACTGAGCAGACCCAGGTGAGTTCGCTGTTGGTTCCAAGCGCGCGTTCCTCTTTAGCCTTAGCTGGGCTTTTCCTGTGGTCTGTGTATTTAAAGTTCTTCTGGACTGTAAATATCTCCATGTGTTCCCCACAGTGTGACCTTGTAATAACAGCTCCTGCAGGAGATCCTGGAAGAATGTCACAGGCCTCAGGGCTACTCTTCCTTTTGAGCTTTAGCTGCTAAGTACTTGTCTCTGCATTGTATATAGAAATATCAGACAAAATTTAATGCATTTTCTGTACGTGTTCTGGGAGGTTTCTGACTTGCTAATTAAATGTTGTGAATATTTCCAACCTGTCATTTCTCATGTGCCTAAACTACTGAAAAGTGCTTGGACATAATGTATTTTAACATGAAAATCTAAGACTAAATCATACATATCTTAAGACAATGTAGAAAATGTTAAAGTGACCTTTCATCTTGTATGAACAACCACAGTAGAAGAAATGCATGACCACTTCTAATTAGAGTTGTGAAAATTTAGCCTCATTGATGCTGATGTGTTAATTCTTCACTTTAAGTGGGGCAGTTTTGGAGGAATTCATGTATGAACAATCACATTTTAAAAATAACATCTTCAGGGCTAAATGAAAAGGTTCTTGCTAAAGTTCGGAAGTCCCATCATCTTTAATTATTATCTTTATCATCAACGAGTATTGTAGATTGAGCTGGAAATGGAAATAAAGAAATGTAACAGACAGGACAACTTTCAAAATAATGTCTTCTCCACTCTGCAGCTCTTGTGAGGTTTGTTCAAAGGTGCATTGTGTTCCTTCAGTTTTAAGAGGTAGCAACAGCTTCTGTTGCCTAGGTCTGATGGGACTAGTGCACACCCATGGCTTACACATTTGCTTTCTGGTCCTATTGGGTGAATATTGAAGAATTACTATAATTCTTCAGGTAATAGGGCAATAAAGATATCTGCACACAGGACTGGAAAAGTAGCTCAGTGGTTAAGAGAGCTTGTGGCCTTTGCAGAGGACCCAGCTTCAGTCCCAGTGCTCATGCAAGGTCACTCGCAACCCCTGTGTAACTCCATCTTCAGGGGACTCTGACCTCTGTGTCCCTAACCACCTGAGACTCATGTGCACATGCCCATGCATAGATGCACGATTAAAATAAATCTTAAGAAAAGGTTTTGGTGCTCTTACATAAATAGAGAAATAGCAAGCCTTTTGAAAATGTGTATGGACACTTGGGAATGGTAAATTACTATGCAATGTAATCGTGGTGCTATTTTGAGTTACTAGAACAGCAAGTAGCATTTAAGACAAGGTCTCACTGTGTAGCCCTAACTGGCCTGGAATGTGCTGGGTAAACCAGACTAGCCTCAAATGCGCAGAGATCTCCCTGCTTCTGCCTCTCAAGTGCTGAGAGGAAGGGTGCGCACAACCTTGCCCAGATAGCAGTCACACTTTTGATATTGTCCTTGAAGCGTTTCCTAGATGATTGGGACTTTTATTTCACAGAATAATGAGAGAAGAAAAACCTTACTGAAATGACGAGTTCAGTAGTGTATGTTTCCTAGTTTTCAGCATCTGTGGAAAAGTTGTTGCTGAAGCACCCTACAAAAGAGAGTTACTGAGTTGATGGAGACACCCGCTAGCAATGGAAGTCACTCCGAGGGCCTGGCGTCGTATCTCACACAGGAGAGAGGACCTGTCCCACAGTGTGCCAGTGAGAAGCACCTCAGCAGGTAACCTTGCTATTGGCACATTAAATCTCATTTTCTAACATCTGAATCATATGCAGTTGTCACTCAAGACTATCCCTGTCACATTTAGTATTTAGTAATTTAAATATACTTGCATAATCTAACTATAAAAACACTTATTTGGCAGTTTAGAGTGATGGTCAGCCTTTTTATTTGTTTATTCACATTACTTTTTGAAGCGAGGCCTTACTATGCCGCCCAGGCTGTCACTGAAGTCTCGAGTGTCCTGCCTCAGCCTTCTGTGCTCTGGTGTGTAGTTTAAGTTTTTATTCTTAAGGGAAGCAATTGAAAAGCCAACCCAACCTATTAAAAACTTGTACGGTGAATACTATTGCCTGGTATTGCTATCTATCAAATAACTATCACATTTTGCTTCTTTTAAATGGGAAATTTACTTGTTATTTGTATGAATTAATAGCACCCACAGTAGTAATCTTAAAAGGCTACTATTGTTCTTATAGGTAGTATAGACGAGCTTCTAGTTCAGTTTGTAGAAAATGAAAAATGATGTTTCATCAACTATAATTGTTAATTTTGTTCCTGTGGCTTTGAATGAGGGGCAGTTATTTATCATGAGCTTTTTACTTTAAGCCAGTCGTACTTCAGATCAGAATCTTCTCCTTGAAATATTTATAAGATACCAATAATTCTATTTATGTGTGCATATGGTGTGAATGTTTATGTGTGTGTGTATGTTTGTGTATATGGTATGTATGTTTATGTATGTGGTATGTATATGTATGTTGGGTGTGTGGTATGTGTGAAGTGTATGTTTGTGTATGTGGTGTGTGTTTGTGTGTGTGGTGTGTATGTGTATGTTTGTGTGTGTTTGTGTGTGTTTATGTATGTGGTGTGTGTGTTTGTGTGTGTATGTGTGTGTGTGTGTGTGTGTGTGTGTGTGTGATTTTTACCGTGGAGGTCAGAGGACAATTTGCAGAGTCTGTTCTGTCCTTCCACCATATGAGTTCCAGGGTCTGAACAGATCTCTAGGCTTGGCAGGCAGTGCCTTTGCCTGCTGAGCCATCTTTCTGGCCCCATCAGTTCTGAATGAGTTTTTATGAGACATTCTGTAAAGAAAGAAACAGTGTTGAGCGATGAAAGGCATGATGTTCTCTCAGCACTGGCTGCGAAAAGAAGCTTGAAAAGGCTTCTTTAAAATTTACTTATATGTTTATTTACTAAACAATTTTAAGCTGTATTTATTTTATATATATGAGAATTTTGCTTCCATATATGCGTGTGCAGCACATGCATGCTTGGTGTCTGGAGGCCAAAAGAGGGTGTGAGTTCCCCAAGAACTGGAGTGACAGATGGTTGTGAGCTACCATGTGGCTTCTGGGAACTGGCCCTGGGTCCTCTGGAGAGCACAGTGCTCTTAGCCGATGAACCATCTCTGCAGCCCTACACACAAAATCAAACACGCATAACTTGTGATTCCATGAACGCAAAATGCAAGGAAGATACATTACGGTCTCCCGTGTCCTCCGGGTCCGTCTTTGCTTTGCTCTTTGCAGACCGTGTTTGGCTGGACACTGATAGTCCTGGGGGTGGGGCCTCCCTAGAGGCATCTAAATCGAACCCATGCCAGGCTGTTCTTGTCTTACATAAAAAGTCTCCTGTTTGCGTGTTGTTAGCGATAACTTAAAGCTTTTGTCTGTTATCAGGCTCAAGCAAGACATCTTGACTAAGAAGACGGAGTTGGAGGCAACACTTAAGGAAGCTGAGTCTGCGTCTTGCTCAGTAGAATTACTTTTGCCGTTATTTAAGAGTACCGTGGAAGGCATTAGTTTAGAAAATGTAAGTGTTGGACTTAGAACGGTTAGTGAGATAGAAGTGAGCATTATATCCAGAGTGCCTTGTCCAAGGACTCAAAGCTTAGTGGGCAGCCAGGTATGGGTGCATGAAACCAAAAATGGGGGATGGGGTTAGCACCCTTCCTTCCTGTCGTTAGCTGCAGTTCTTCTCATGAAACATAGTCTCAGGCGTGCACCTGGTAAAGACCGTGCTGGGAACTGCAAGTTGATGTGTAACTTACCTGGGCTTGAACTTGAGGATGAGATTTCCTGAAGGGTGGACTTAAAACATAATTGTGGTCTGGAGAGATGGCTGCTCTTCCAGAGGACCAGCTCTCAACTCCAGTTGCAGGAGAGCTGGTGCCCTCTTCTGGCCTCCGTTGGGCAAAACACTTAAGATAGAAATAATTAGTCTTAAAAGATTAAACCTCTTTGAGAGACACTGTGTATGTCTCCTTTGGAGCAGAATGATTTTATAGTTTCAAATAAACTTCACTTTGGGACAAGAACAGACCGCCGTGCAACTTAGTGGAACAAATACTGCAAAAGCTGTGGCGCTCTGCAGCTTCCCTTTGTTTTAATCTAACACCCTATGTAGTACATTCTCTCTGCTATTGGTCAGTTTGCCAGGGCTTACCAATACTATCTGAAAATTAATGATTTTGATACTAGGAAACAGTTCCTATTGATGGCATCACTCTAGGGTGTCTTACGTAATGTTGTCTTAATATATGCTGCTTATATTTTGTCAGGCTAATCTTTCTGCAATCAATTTGAAGAAGATTTTTGAACAGAAGGAAATATTATCAAAAGAACTTGACACCTTTAACCGCGTGAAATTAGCCTTAGAACATGTTCTTAAGCAGACGGATTACGAACAAGTAAGGCACCTGTGCGCTGTGCTCCTGCAGTGGTGCTGCCTCCCACCAGGGGATGTTTAATTCCTCTGAGATCCTAACTGGATCTCAGAAGTTGATATATTGAAATAGGAGTAATTCTTTGAATTTTTGTTTAAAACATAATTATTAAACTTCTGCTTTCAGTGTTACTTCATTTACACGGCTACAGAAAAATCTAAAATTCTCATAGTTTACACTCTTGTGTGTTGTTATTTATACACACTTTCCCACACACAAATGAAAGGTGCTGTACATGCATGGTTCGTTTTCACCCTGTGGGATAGCATGCCAGCACTTCTGGCTCCTTGTGCAACTTAGTCCCCATGGACCAACCGCTCCCATTGCCCCTCCCCCAGCTACTCTCTGACACGGTAACTACCCTTTACTGTCAATCCCTATAAAATCAGCTGGTACAGTCCACATATACGTGACATGATCTTGTCCTTTTGTGTTTGTCCTATTTTACCTAACAAGGTTTTTACCTGTATTCATAGTAAAGCAAATGGCAAGGTTATTTTTTAAATGGCTGTACAGTATTCCGTTGTATATATATATACCTATATGCGTTATCCATCAATTAATAGATGCTTAGGTTGTCTGGGCCAATTTATATTCTTGGCAATAGCATATACAATTCCCTATAGTCCCTATGCTTGCCAGCACTCATTTCAATAATCATTTCATTACGCAGTGTGGCTGTGATTTCCTTCTGTCTGATGATCTGTGATGCTGAGCACTAACCTCTCTACCTGTTAACTCACTGTGTCTTTCTGAGAAAAGTCTATTTAGATCTATTGATGACATAAAAAATTTAGTGTCTTATTCAATTGAATCTTTTTTATCTTTGCTTTACTAGCATTTATTAATTCTATTAGATAATAGGTTTCATTGTGACATTATAAACATGGGTGTAATATATTTGCTCATTTGCTATCTTATTCCCATATCCTGTGTCCCACTCCTGCTAGAATTTTGAGTTATAACACCTCTTTCTAAACAGCACTCGGAGATTCTTTAGAAACTAGGCGAGTTTGTGTGTGTGCATGTGTGATTTTTTTTTTTTTTTGCATGTGTGATTTTGTGTATCATTGGCCTATACTTTCCGAGGCATTCTTTTGAGATTAATTTAGCTAACTAACTGATCATAAGTTATGTGCCAAGTAACCCTGAGCACTTGAGGCAGCAGTCTTAGCTAGTGGGATCTGCAGATGCACAGCAGCTGACCATGCTGGTCTTTGAAGGGAAGTCTGTGCTGATTCACCCGTGCACATGCCCACAGTGCAGGGGGCACACACCATGTAGAGCGGTGCGCTTTCACTGATAGGATTCCTCAATATTAGTTTCCAGAAAGAGCTGATAATGTAAGGGTAAGCTTAGGGAAGGGAAGAGAATGACTTTATGTATGTAGTGGAATTACTTAGGATACTGGAATGTGTAAAGGATATTTTTTTAAAAAGATACACAATGTACAGAAAAGCAAAATGAAATATAAAAATATAATTATATCAAACTAAAAAGCTTCTAAACAAAGTAAGATAACACAGAATAGAGATCATAGACAGACTAAGAGAAGATATTTAAAGAGAGTTGATGTCTTTAGAAAATGAACTCTCAAACTTGACAGATAATAGTGTTTAAAGCAGAGAAATGTGGTTTTAAACATTGATGTTGAGTATCTCTTCCTCACAGACGGGAGACAACTTACCCAGCTTGTGGAAGGATCTCAGCCACAGTGAAAGTGAGAACAGTGTAAGTTTTCTTCACTTGGTAGCCATTCCTTCTGACAGTTTTTGCTTCTTTGTATGCTGCTTGGATTTAGCCGGTATTACCCAAGTTGTGATTGTTTTAATTATTACCTTGTATTTTCTGAAGAGCCTTAAGAAGAAGGCACTTGTAACGGAGACCTATATCCAGGAACTTTCATGCCTGTTTCAAGATGAAAAGGTGAACACACTTTGATTATTTCATCTGAAGTTATTATATTTTGTTTGTATTGACCCCCTTTTCCTTCCTCTCACCTGTTCTCATATCTGCAGTTATAAGCACAATAATAGCTTTTTGACAGTTTAGATCAGTATAGATTTTATATATCAAATAGAACATATTAACTTTTTTTTTTTTTTTTTTGGTTTTTTGAGACAGAGTCTCTCTGTGTAGCCTTGGCTGTCCTGGACTCACTCTGTAGACCAGGCTGGCCTCGAACTCACAGCGATCCGCCTGCCTCTGCCTCCCGAATGCTGGGATTAAAGGCGTGCGCCACCACGCCCGGCCCGAACATATTAACTTTTAAACGTTTTTTTGTTTGTTTATTTTATTTGGGGGAGCGGCTGTGCTGTTTAGTCCACTCCTGCAGTTGAAAGACCAGGACCTGAGTTTAGTTCCCGGAACCCTTGTAATTCTGCTCCTGGGAAGGGCAGAGGTGGGAGAACCCTTGTGGGCTGCTGGCCAGCCAGGCTAGCTGCTAAATGAGCTCCAGGCCAGAGAGGGAGCCTGCCTCAGAGGGTGGGTGGGTGGTCCTGAGGCTAGCACCCAAGGCTGTCCTGTGCCCGCCATGTACACTCTGTGTGCGTGCGCGAGTGTGTGCGCGCGTATGTGTCCCCAAACCTGGACATAGCTGAAAATGTGTGTGATATGCACACTCACATTTAAGAAATATAAATGTATATTTTAACTTTTTTAGCAAAATTAAATAACTTTGCTAGTTGGAGGAACATTTTTGACATACTTTGGGGGAGAGTTTACTTTGGGGGAGAGATGGGAAGATTTATAGGAGATAGTTAGAAGGATTGAACGCATGTGAGAGTTTACATGCAGTGTGTTCGTGCAGCCAGAGTGGATGGAAAGGAGTGCTGTGTCTCCAGCTGCCCAGGCTGCGTCTGACCCAGGCTCTACAAAGATGAAGGACACACAGTAACTTAGTATTTTTCTCTTCTTTTACAGGAAAGAACTTTGAAAGCAAACCGGTTTTCTCAGTCAGTCAAAGTAGTACATGATCGTCTACAGCTCCAAATTCAGAAAAGAGAAGCTGAGAATGATAAATTAAAAGAACATGTACAGGTTATGAATATTTATTTTTATAGTTAAGTAAGAAAATTAATGAAAAACTAACTAACACCATTGCTTAATTGTGAAATGCAGTGAAAATCAAAGAATGTAATTTTGGCATTTCTATGGGAAGTACACTGAGTATAAATCTTTTTTTTTTTTTTTTCCGAGACAGGGTTTCTCTGTAATACAACTCTGGCTGTCCTGGAACTACCTCTGTAGTCCAGGCTGGCCTCGAACTCACGGAGATCCACCTGCCAGTCCTCCAAGTGCTGGGATTAAAGGTGTACGCCACCACTGCCTGGCCCCTGAGTATAAATCTTAATCATAAGGGTCCTGGCCTGAACATTTAGGCCCAAATCCCTGGATGAAAATGTTTCTGTTTTGTATTTCCATCCAGGAAGAATGTGTGGAGATTTACTTTCCAATCTTTCTCATGGTACAATTAATTTATACTTACTGTGGATATTTTTATAAATTATGGAAACATAAGTTAAAATAGTTTAAGAACACCAAAAATATCATTACATTTTTGCATGTTATTCCAGCCTGTGTTCTATGTCTATATAACCTTTTATGAGTATTCATGCATGCATGCATCTCATAGGAAATCAGTAAGTTAAATTTCTTTTGTTACCAATTATAGTAATTGTGAAATGAGTGTATTTTTGTATTTAGATCACTGAGAAGTTCCCTTTGTACTTGCACAGTTAGAAGGAGTGTCTGGTTTAAATATGTATTCCTAATCACAGTCATTTGCGGTCAGAGCCTGGGAGTGCTGTTACATGTCAGACCTAATTGGATCCGCTATCTTATTTTTTGCCAAAGGAAAAGAAACAGTGTCCTATCTTCAGAGACTTCTACACACCAAGGGCGAGGATGTCTAGGTAGACCTCAGTTTGTTTTTATTGTTCTGACTCATAGCAGACATCTGCAAGGTGTAGCACCTGATTCAAGAACTCTATGTGTCCCTCAGTGGATGTTTCAAAGGACATTACTGCCCCTTCCTAAGGATGCTATAATTTATTACAGTTACATTTGTTCTTTGACAGTTTCATGTGTGTCTGCTCTATTCTGGTTTCTCCCCTTTTACTTTCTCCTATTTCCTTCCCCATCCCTACTTCTCCCTTCCCTAGATATGTGACTGATGGGGTCAGTAATAGCCAGTGGAAGACACTGACTCCCTCCCCTGACTCTGTCCTGCCCACCTGTCTCTTAGGGCATCTGCTCGCCGTAGCTCCCGAGGACTTTTGGTCTTTGTGTGTGTGACATAGGACAGGGAGCAGCTGCTCTGCTGTGCCAGTGCTGTCTACACGCACACAGGCAAATGATGCATTCTAGCTTGTCAGTCACCTGCCTCAGGTCATCTTACACAGTCTTAGAACGTCCTTTAGTAGCAGCTGAGAATGTTTTTAAAATCTAAGTGAAATAATGAGGTCTTTTCAAAGGTAAGTTTTACCAGTATTTTTTTTTTCTTTTAAAAAATTATACTCAATCATCTGGATACAGAGCATGGGTAAAATCCAGAGCTCTGCTGAAGTGTCCCCAGCCTTGTGCTGGATGCAGCTCCCCCACACTGCTGCTGCTGAGGGCACTGAGCAGGAGCCACCTCAGGCCCTGGCTGTTGTGCTTTCCTCTCCCGCACTTTGATTACATTCATATTTCTTTGTATACATTGATTATATTATGTGAAATAAATACATACATTTTGGAATTTAAAGCAGTAAATAATGCGGAGGGATTAGAGTTTAGTTATTAGATTTTGGGTTTAACAAGTTTTTAAGTGTAGAAACAGAATTCAGTCTGGTAACATAAGCCTCAAGTTTTTATTGTTGTCATGTATTGGGCCTTTTAAAAAAGCTACATTTTAGATCTTTCAGAGCTATCCCAAAGATGCTTTGAGCCAATTTTTTTTTCTTTCTAAATTTTTGTAGTTTGGAGTTGGACTATTTTCAGAGCAGCTAGGGGATAATGACATACAACAGAGTGGTTCTCAGCCTCCGGGTTGTGACGCCATAAGAGTCGCACATCAGATATCCTGCACGTCGAATATTTACCTTAAATGCCATAACAGTTGCAACGAAGTGGCAATGAAATAATTTTGTGACTTGGGGGTGGGGGGCAGGGGTCATCACAGCATGAGGAACTGTATTAAAGGGCCACAGCCTTAGGAAGGTTGAGAGCCACTAGTGTAGCAGGATCTATATCTTACTGTCCCTAGAACATGCATACATATTCTGCTATCTCCTATGTGTCCTTTCACGTGGCAAATGGATGAAGTTTTTTTGTAACTAAAAATAATTTGCCAATTTCAGTCTATTCCTGGAATATTAAAGTGTAACGTTTGAGCCTTTCATAGATGCATACAATGTATTTTGATTATATTCATTCCCACCCACCTCCACCCCCCAAAATGTGCCCCTCCTAAGTTTATTCTCTCTCTGTGTTTTTAAAAAAGACTTCGTATGTAAGAAGTTTTTAAGCAAATGTACAAACTGTTTGTAGTATGGTGGTGACACCATGTGGCCATCTAGAGGAAAGACTTGTGTATTTCTTGTGGGCGGGTCCTTTCTCACAGGCAAATTTACCTTCTAGTTTGTTTTTCTCCAATTATTTCTTATAGTGCTCCTTGAGACTTCTTTTGTTGTTTGTTTAAGATAAATTTGTAAAGGCAGCTGAAGAGAGAGTTGCTGCTCCACATTTTACCTAACCAGTCTGCAGAGAAGAAATCCCAGGACGTATTTCTTTCTTGTAACGTTAGTGGAAGTGAAGGGAAATATAGCGTGTGTTGGTCACAAGATTCACTTCCACTGTGATCCTGAGTTTATTTTCAGTTAAAATGGCTGACCCAGGCATGGGGGTGTCAAGGACAGATTCTGTAATTTCATATTCTTTAACATACACGCAATTTAAAATAAAAAGCATAATAATCTTTAGTTGTTAAGTCTTACATACTTAATGCTCATAATATTTACGTACAGTACTTAATGCTCAGATACTTAGAATAATTTGAAAGAACAATGTAAAGTTGTCACCCTAAACTGGATCTCCCATGTGTTAGAGAGCCTGTCTGGTGTGTCAAGGAATTGGTCCCGCCAGTTAGCCTCATCCCGTTCCCTGGCCTCAGTCACAAGTATTCATCTCTTTAGTCTTAGTACTTGTAGTTTTGTGGAGACTAAAGTATTTTGAGTTCTCATGTTTTAACTTGTTACAAGAAGCTTTGGTTATATCAGGTCTTACCACTTGAACTTTGTAGCTAGTCCTGATTAGTCACTTTGATCACATCTGTGTGGAAGATGATATGTACACTTTTTTGCCATGTTTATATGTAAACATTGAAGCTCTGGTATAATTTAACTGCTTTTACATCTTTTAGAGTTTAGAAACACAAATAGCCAAGTGGAACCTGCAGGTGAAAATGAGTAAGCAGGAGGCTGTGGCCATCAAAGAAGCAAGTAGGCAGAAAGCTGTGGCTCTGAAAAAAGCATCGAAAGTTTACAGACAGAGGCTGAAACACTTTACAGGGAACATCAAACACTTCCATTCCCAAATTAGAGAGCAGGTGAGTGTGCGCATGCTTATATAAGATGCCTAACGTGCTGAGATACCACGGTTAGACAGCGTAGGCAGTGAGGCAGACATATAGTTAGACAGCATAGTTAGTGAGCTAGCGTAGTTAGGCAGTACAGTTAGACAGCATAGGTAGTTAGACAATACAGTTAGCATAGTTAGTGAGCTAGCATAGTTAGTTAGACAGTACTGTGAGATAGCGCAGGTAGTGAGACAGGTAGTATAGTTAGCATAGGTAGTGAGACAGATGGTACATGTACACAGCATAGGTAGTGAGCTAGTGTAGTTAGTTAGACAGTACAGTTAGACAGCATAGTGAACTAGCATGGTTACTTAGACTCTACAGTTAGACAGCATAGTTGGTGAGCTAGCATAGTTAGTCAGACAGAACAGTTAGCATAGTTAGACATACAGTGTAGTTAGACAGCATAGTGAGCTAGCATAGTTACTTAGTACAGTTAGACAGCATAGTTAGTGAGCTAGCATAGTTAGCGTAGACAGCGTGGACAGCACAGTTGGTGTAGTTAGGTAGCAGAGTTAGCATTGTGAGGCTTTAGATAATACTGTCATTCTTACCCATGTTGCTATTAATGTTATAGAACTTTGCTCATCTTTTTTGCTTTAGACTTTTATTTTGAAAAGTTTATATAACATAAAATACAAAATCTGAATTATATAGCACTTTATATATAAAGAGGGGCTTACTGAAAGGAAAGTGTATTCTATGCCTCTCCCCAACATACACCAAAAGCTTTTATGGCCTGGCTTCCTCCATCCTGCCCACTGGAAAGTTACAGTGCATATTAACATATTAAAGGCCCCAAGAAGCCTTTCAGAGTGCAGCAACGAGGGAATGGAAGTAAGAGTTTCCCACACTTCACCACAGAGCTCTGCTTGTACCCACAAAGCAGCCCTTGGAAGTGCTTCTGAGAAGTCTCAGTTTGGGAAATGCTGATTTATGTTGTTAGAGCATATGACTTTATTCAGTAACTTACTTCTTTAACCTCTGTAATGCATTTGAAACCATATGCTGACGTAAGCAAACATGTGAAAGATATCTCCGAGTATAATACAGAGCTGTAGAGTGGACTTAGGGCTTTGTTCTTCTCGACAAATCATTGTTCTTACCCAGTCACCAACCAATGCTACAGTCATTGTTTCTGCGTCTTACTAGCATCCCACCTCTTAAGAACGTATGCTAAGGCTTATGGATTTATTAGTGGCTTTTGGAAATGAAAACAGACTTGTATAAAAGCTTGTACAAACAAAACAAGTTAATATGTTCTGAGCTCAAATGTTACCATTTTAAGGCTCTAATATTTAACTTATGTTCATGTGAGTATAAGTAGGTATTAGGGTTGAAGACCAGGCTCAGTGTCCACAAGGTTGTAACCTGGCTGAGCACCTAAATGCTCAGAGTGGTGCACACCACCCCTAGCACTGCCACTCCTGAGCTTTCCCTGCGTTAGCACCAGCAGACTGCCAGGCCAGTTTGGAAAGGCTCCTGCGCTGGTGAACCCCTGTGACTCTAAGACAGCACTTAGCCTCTCTGACCTTCTGCTTCTCATGAGCAAGGAGTAACAACACTGCTTACCTCAGACGACTGTAGGCGCGTGAGAGACAGATGGCCTGCTACAGGCTGGCTCCTCCGCTCCCCTCAGTGCGTGGAGCTGGCTGCTCTGTTAATTTGCTGCGGCCTCTGGCTTTCAGTCCTCCCTGCTCGTTGTCACCAGCTCTTTCCCTCCTGACAGTTGCCTTCTCTCTGGAGAAGGTGTTCCCTTACTACTCTTTAAGTAGCAGAGCTTTAACAAGTAGCCACATTAATGTCTGAATTTTGATAGTGTTTATTTCATTCTGAAGCTATCTCCTGTTTTCCGATTCCTCCTCCTCAAGTGTATCTTAAGTTTGAAACTCAAATGAGTTCAACACTGAAACTTACATTGAATTACCATTTCATCTGCTGTGTGTGTACACACATTACAACAGAGAACTCAAGGAGGGCCTGCGAGGTAGGTGTGAGTCAGGAGCGACGGCAGAAGGCCCTCGGAAGCAGTCCAGTGCAGCGGAAGGTGACAGGCTCCTGCTTTGTGTCTTTTCATAAGGACAGGTGAAAGAAGAAATGAATACTTCACATATATAATAATACTTCACATATATAATAGGCACAATTCTTCCATGAGGCTAATTCCTTCTTATCTCACATTATACGTTATAAACAAACTCACTGTATCGTATATGTTATACCCATGTCTTCACAAAATGTCAAATAAGGCTCTAGTCTTCAGTGTAACAAGCATTTCTGCCAAGAATGTAGACAATGTCTTGTACATCCAAGGTGACCAATAAACGAATGAGAGGAGGACAGAGGAAAGCAGTATGTTAACTGCTGTCCAAACTATTTTGGGTCCTCTGCTTTGTGCTTAACTGGCATTCTTATGCCCAGTGAGTTTGTTTTTCTGTAGAGTGGACCAAGCCGCAGTGGCTGGAGCTCTGTGGCTAGATCTGCAGAGAGCCACCACATCTCCTGAGTGTGTGCTGTGTTTCCAGCACCATTCCAACCCCTATAAACAGCGATGAACGAAGCAGATAAAACCCCCCTTTGTGGATCTCACATTCAGACTGGCCTGGCCACTGCCACTGCTCTTCTCTGCTGGCAGCAGCAGTGCTGGCAGGCGGACGGTGACCTCTGGGAAGACAAGGAAGGCTGCATTCTGAGGTGCTGTGCAGCTGTGGGATTGCAAATAGTTTCTCTATATCGTGGGAAGAGTTCTTCTCATGTGAATGTGGCTGTTAGCGCTTCTTTGTAAAGGCTGGAAAATGAGGATGCATTCAACAATAAAATAGAAGTTATTTTTATTAATTGTGAAATATTACTTAAAACTAGTCACATCAACATCTTAAAATGGTAAGTTGAAACTTTACTGGGTGCATATAAAGTAAAAGGCATGTAGGTGTTTTATTAACGCTTCCTTTATCACTTTCCTCTATTGAGAGCTACACTCTTAAGCTGCTCTACAAGAAAAGTTGCATGTTTTACAAGATGAGTCCTCAGTGTATTTGTGTCTAGGACTTGAAACACACACACACACACACACACACACACACACACACACACACACATGCGCACACACGTACACACATTTTAGTTACAAGATGAATGCTTTATGTATTTTTAGGAAGCCAAGTTGTCTGAAACAGTTTCAGCTTCTGATGCCTGGAAAAGTCGTTATGAGAAAATCGTAATAGAAAAAATGGAGCTGGAAGTTCAGATCGAAACAATGAAAAAGTAAGCAAGAATTTAGACTCGCTGCGTCCTGAGAGTGCTGGCCTCCTCTTCAGCACCACATGCTGTGGTTCTTCTCATCCTCTGTGGTAAAGGTGCTGTCAGCAGTGCTTCCTCCTTCTCCATGCAGTCACTGCGAGTGCCAGTTCTAAAGAGGAAACTTGCTGGTTAGCATTTTGTGTTTGAGTATGCATCACTATTATTTCTAATAAATATGGATGGATACTTTCTCCTAAATGGAAGTGACATTTCTCAATTAAACAAGGATATGAAACTAGCAAAGTTAATAACATAAGTGCTTTAAAATCCCAAAATTACTATCTCTTAATCCAAGTGACTAAAGTGCATCACAGAGAAAATCAATGAGTGAACATACATATATCTTGTTCTTTGACCCTGCTGCTAGTGGAACAATAACAGGCTCCAATATTTGCTTTAAGTTTTGTTTCCATAGTGTTATACTTTATCATGGAGAACTGCCATGTAATTTGCTTCTAAAGATGAGATGTCACTGCCTGGCTTGATCTGTCCTTTAAACTTGAGTGTGTATGTGTGTGTGTGTGTGTGTGTGGTCCGTGTGTGTGTGGTCTGTGTGTCTGTGTATTTGTGCATATGTGTGAATGCCAGGGACAGACAGACATGCATAGTAATGCTGTAGGCTAGATGATGTCATCCGCAGGTGAGTGTTTCTAATCCTCGTTGTCCTGAGCAGAGCCCTCAGCTACCACTTTTGTTTCCTTGCTCTATCCATCCTGCTACCTTTCTGTACCTTTTCAGTTTTAACCAGTGCATAATACCAGAATAATTTTTTAAAATACTTAAAATCTGTTATTCGGATGAAAATTTCTACACTTTGACTTATTTTATAAAGGCAAATCGCTAATCTTTTAGAAGACTTGAAGAAAATGGAAACTCATGGAAAAAATTCTTGTGAAGAAATCATTAGAAAACTTCACTCACTTGAAGATGAAAATGAAGCCCTAAATATTGAGAATGTGAAATTAAAGGTAGGATGTGTGTGCACATGCACACATGCTTGTATGCATACGTGTGCCTATGCATGTGTGTGTGCATGTGTGTGCATGCATGTGTGTGTGTGTGTGTGTGTGTGTGTGTGTGTGTGTATGCACTTAGTAGAAATAGTGGGGAGTAAAGGCAAGATTGGGTAATGCTTATGTATCATTTTGTCTTTCATGTTTCTCATGATATTGGATTATTAAGATAGGTAAATTTTAGATCTGTCAATATATCTGTCTATACTATGTATCCATGCATATGTCTTTGTTCATCTATGTAAAATTTAAGGTTTTTAGTTGCATATACAAAAACAAGCTTAAATGACATTTAGCAGGACAAAGATTTTGAAGTTGAACAACTCTCTCTTTGTCTCAACTTTAAAACAGTTTATTTACTCTCTAATTTTAGCAGTGAATCATCCAAAATTGCATTAGTTTTATGCACAAGACTATTTGTAGGTGTCATGGTTACCATACGATACAACATCAGACTGGGTCTGTTTGAAACCAGAAAGTATGTTCTTGGATGCTTTATAACCAGAAAGAATGTCCAAGTAAGTCAAGCCCAAGGAGTGATTGGTTTCTGTGTGCCCCAGAGAAGAGATGTGGGTGGAAGATTTTAGACTTTCTCGGAGAAAGGAAACCCAAGTTCTTAGACAACAGACTTGCCCATGCCTGGGTGGGACTGGACTGAACATGAGGGCACCATTCTCAGCCCTACAAAACAAAAATCAGAAAACAAACATTTGGACCATGAAATAATCACATAACTCTCCAGAGTTGTGTTCTCGAAACAGAAGAAAAGTTTAGAAAGAGTAGAAAAGATTTGTCTGTAACTCCCTTTCTCCCCAAGAGGGAACTTCAACCATTATGAAATGCAAAGCCTGAAATCCCATCATTTTTCTAAACATCCTTTCCTTTGGTAATAATATTTAAACTTCCTATATTTTTCTTATCAACAAGTACTCAAAAAGTTTCAATTTTTCCCTAGCATGTACCTAATTTTAAATATCTAGTACTCATAATTATTTCAAGAAAAGGAAATGCTTCATTTCCTTAACGATGAAAATTCCACAAGTTTTGTCTCATATTCGTGTTCCTGGAAACCCATTTTCCACTTCTATCATGTGCATCCCCGGCCAGCCCCACCAGGATGTCCCTACGTGTCTTCCGGGAGTGTCATGGCTTCCGTTCTTTTCCCGGAGCCCATGCTGATCAGCTTAGCATCTCTCATTTTGTTACAATAGATCCTCAGGACATTTCTCTAACCTTAAAAAAGAGAAAATACAAATAAGATAATATTAAAAAAACGTTTTGTATGTCTGAAAATACCTTTCTTCTGCCTTCATTTGCCTGACTCAAGTGGACAGAGCACCCCAGAGAGAAGGCGATCTTTAGTTTCTTTTGCAATTTCAGTTAACAGAAAACATTCTGTTGCTAGCCTGATTCTTATTCTTTGGAAACGCTACTTCAAATTTGTGTTGGCTTTTCAAAATATTCTTTTATCTTTGTTGTGTTGTGATTCCATACCCACTTGTATAGGCGCTCTGTCTCTGTGTGTGCTGTGGGAATGCCCTCTCTCCTCTCCCTTCCCGTTTGCTTGAGTCCAGGATGCAGTGTGCTGAAGCAGGCAGTTAAACTTTTTCCCTAATAGCTGCAGTTTATTCAAGGTTTATTTATGGCCCATATTTTCTATAGTGGTTTAAAAACCAGCACTGACCATATTTTACATTTCTGTGTATTTCCCTTTTCCTTTTTTGTTGTCTTCTATGTTTGTAGTACCTTGACAACTTAACTCTTTATGTATTTCAGTATCTAGTAAGAACAGTTACGTCCACTTAGTGTCATTTAGTCTTCCTATTTGTTCTCTCATATGAGATGTTTTATATTTCTATTTTTTGGTTTGATAATGGGTTTTATTAAGTAGCCCCAGCTGGCCTAGACCTTGCAACAATTCCCCTGCCTCTACTTCATAAGTACGGGCCTTATAGTCATGTGCCACCATGTCCAGCTGCCTTCTGAGTTTTGAATTAATTTTGTCGTATCCTCTCCAACTGTTACACTTTTGGTTAAGATTGAAAAATGTTAAATGAATGTAGAAAACTTGACATATCAACATTATTGATTCTTATTTAGAACACATTTATTTTTAGCTCTTTTTTTTGTCGGTAGTTTTTAAAACGTCTGTGCTGTATACTGATTAAATTTATTAATGAGTATTAGTCATTAATTTTAGATGGCAGTTATCTGCCATCAGATGATTGCTCTGGTGCTGCTGATGAATGAGATATGCTTTAATAATTCTTCAGTGTGAACTGTAATGTTCTGACAACTGGAAACCCCATCGGTCACGTGTTTTTTCTAGAGTTCACTTGATGCCTTGAAGGATGAAGTTGCTTCTATTGAAAGTGAACTTGAAGAACTGCAAGAAGTAGAGAAACGGCAGAAAGCCCTCATCGAAGGATATAGAACTCAGGTGACCTGCACTTGTTTTAATGCTTGTTAAAATCTGTAGATAACTTATAACACTGTGACTCGTGTGACAGAACTGAAGAGATGGGGTGAATGTTTGTGATATAATATACTGTGTTTCATTCCCTGAGACCCCATATGCCTTCATAACGGTAGCCTTGCCAATTCCTGGTGCTAGCTCTACTTATGGAAACATTAGATATTCCTAAGAGGGAATTTAAAATTGGTTGCATAGGCATAAAGAGAATCTTAGTGTGCAATCTTGTTAGTATATTTAATGGCATTGATTTAAAATAATGACTATCATTCAGGGTCTTTAAGTCTCAGAACTTCCCTTCTCCTAATAAATAATGTATAATTCAAATCTACTCCCCCGAAATACTTGGAAGGAAACATATGAGGCTTGATGAGATGAGTCAGGTGCTTGTCATGAAGTGTGAAGACCTAAGTTTGGACTCCCAGGGCCCAACTAAAAAGCTGTGTGCATCTGTAACCATCATGGGGGAGTGCGGCATGCAGATGCCGGGAGCTCCTGTCAGGCCAGCTCAGTCCAGTAGAAACTCATTTCAGTGAGAGACCAGCCCTTTCTCAGAAAGTAGACAGTGACTAGAGAAGGCATCTGACACTCACACGGAAGTGCACACACATTCACAGAGACACAGAAGAACACATGGTAGTTTATCTAAAGTAGAATTATGTCCAATAATAAGTTACTGTTAAGCTTTCAGTTTAGGAAATGCAGAATTGAAGGAAAACTTTGTGGGAAAGACTGGATGTACACAGATACTTGTATGATAGGGAGCAAACGGGGCATTAAAGAAAGAGCTCTTATTGGGAGAGTGTGACTGAAAGAACAGTGATGGGCTGGGAGGGCGGCGCAGTGCTCGCTGGGCATGTGTGAGGCCTTGGGGGCGGCGCTCGCTGGGCATGTGTGAGGCCTTGGGGGCGGCGCTCGCTGGGCATGTGTGAGGCCTTGGGGGCGGCGCTCGCTGGGCATGTGTGAGGCCTTGGGGGCGGCGCTCGCTGGGCATGTGTGAGGCCTTGGGGGCGGCGCTCGCTGGGCATGTGTGAGGCCTTGGGGGCGGCGCTCGCTGGGCATGTGTGAGGCCTTGGGGGCGGGGCTCGCTGGGCATGTGTGAGGCCTTGGGGGCGGCGCTCGCTGGGCATGTGTGAGGCCTTGGGGGCGGCGCTCGCTGGGCATGTGTGAGGCCTTGGGGGCAGCCCCTAACATTGCAGGGAAGGAAGGGAGAGAAAGGAAGGAGGAAGGAGAAGAACTCAGGAGGGAGGAAGGAAGGAAAGAAAGTGCATTGCAGGAAAAGCTGAAGGCGAGGCAAGTGTAGCAAGCAGGAGGGCTGCATCTGGGCTGGCTGCTGGCACAGTCCCACGGAGGCGCGCAGCTGAAGGGCTGTGGTATGGAGGTACACACGGAGTCTGGAGGACGCTTAGCTGTGTCCTGCCTGCCCACTTGTGTTTAAGGCCTTGGCGAGAAGTCTCATCGGAACATGTGGTAGCTCTTTGGATGGATTTTGATTTGGTGGGGAAAATTATTGGAAATGAGAGCTAGTTTCTCCCCTCACCTTTTTATTGAAGATAGATTTTTTTCCCACATACTATTTCTCCATTATGCATTTTCTCCCTCTACTCCTCCTGGTTCCTCCCCCCCTCCCCTCCCATCCAGATCCATCCCCCTTCTGTCTCTCTCATTAGAAAACAAACAGGCTTCTGAAGGATAACAAAATATAATATATTAAAATGTAAGCTGGGCAGGTGGCACATGCCTCTAATGCAGGACTTGGGAGGCAGAGACAGGCACATTTCTGTGAATTCGAGACTAGCCTGGTCTACAGAGTGAGTTCCAGGACAGCCAGAGCTACAGAGAAACCGTGTCTTGAAAAACTAACACATCAGAACTGGTTAAAACAATTAAACAGAAGGAAAACAGCCCAGGAACCAGAGAGTTAGTTCATACACTCAGGAATCCCATAAAAACTTAAACTCAAAGCCATACTGTATGTGCAGAGGGCCTGGTGCAGACCCGTGCAGGCCTGTGCTATGGCTTCAGTCTCTGAGAGTTCATGTGAACTTTGCCCATGCTGGTTTCGAGGGCCTTGGTGTCCTCCATTCTTCCAGGCGCTTGCACTCTTTATGCTTCCTGTTCTGCGGGGTTTCCTTCACCCTGCTGGGAGGGATTTGGTGGAGACACCTGTTTATGGTTGAGTATTCTAAGATCTCTCACGCTCTGCGTAATTTCTCTGCATTTGGTCCCATCTGCTGCAGGAGGAAGCTTCTCCGATGGTGGCTGAGCAGGCACTGATCTCTGCGTATAGCAGAGCATCATTAGGAGTCATTTTATTGCTACTTTTTGTTTGTGTATGTGTTTGCTTACAACACTACTGTTTGGTTTTACCCTAGGGTCCTGGGCTATCTGTCTCAGATCCTTGTCACCAGGCAGTTCCAAGTATGGGTTCCATTTCATGGAGTGGGTGTTAGGTCGAGGCAGCTATCTCTTGCCTACTTCACAAGCTCCTCGCCACTACTGTGCAGTGGTTCTCAATCTTCCTAATGCTGTGACCTTCAATGCAGCTCCTCGTGTTGTGGTGTCCTCCACTCATAGAATTACTTTTGTTGCTACTTCATAACTGTAATTTTACTACCATCATATGAATTATAATGTAAATATTTCTGCAGATAGAGGTTTGCCAAAGGAGTCACAACCCATTGGTCGAGAACTCCTGCCCTAGTGTGTCTTGCAGCAGGGCACCACTGTAGGTCAGAGGGTCGGTGGCTGGCTTGGTGTTTGTTTCTCTCTTTTGAAATGTGCAGACTACCTTCCTGCATCAAACACGCTGGAACGTTGGGGTGAAGGCTCTATGTAGGCACCAGCTGCACTTTACCACCATCAGTGAGTTGTGTAGGTGCTGTCTTCAGCAAGGAGGCCTTGTGAAGTTTGTGGCATGCTATCTTGGCAACAGCCTGGGTTGTTTGGAGATTCCTGTGGGACCCCTTTGGCCAGTATCTCAGTTAGAAATAACCCAGTTCTGGTGCTGGAAGCTTTGTTTGGTGACAACAGATAGCCAGTTGGGGCTTTGTCTCTTTCACTCTTTAGAGGTTTCATTTGGACTGCCTTTATATGTGTTTATGTGTTAGGAGGCTTTTAGTGTATTAGGTTTCAATACTACCCCTCAAATGGACCTTAATTTTAGCTGTCTCCCCCCATATTCCCTCCCTTGTCTCCCTCTCTCTCCCCTGCCCCCACCATTTGATCCCCCCCCACCCCCCCGTTCCAGCTCCACCGCATCCATAACTATTTTCTTTCCTTTTCCTAAAGAGATCTGTCTGTCCCTCCCCCTCAGTCTCAAACTCTACCTAACCTCTGTGGTTCTATGGATTATAGCTTCGCTATCATTGACTTAACAGCTGTTATCCACATACAAGCAGCAGATACTGCTTTGTCTTCTGTATCTGGGTTACCTTACTCAGGATGGTTTTCTAGTTCTGCTCCCTGCAAATTTCATGACTTCATTTTATAAATATCTAAGTAATACTCCATTGTGTAAACATACCACATTTTCTTTATCCATTCTTCTGTTTGAGGGATGTCTAGGTTGTTTCCAGTTTCTGGTTGATATAAGGAGCAGCAGTGAACATGGTTGAGCAAGGGCCTCTGTGGTAGGATGGAGCATCCTTTGGGAATATGCCCAAGGGTGATGAGATGGATCTTGAGGTAGATTGGATTCTATCTTCCTGAGGAACTGCCACAGTGATTTTCATAATCTCTGTACAAGCTTACACTCCAATCAGCGGCAGATGAATGTTCCCAGTGCTCGGCATCCTCACTAGCATGAGCTGTCACTTGTGTTATTGATGTCAACTGTTATGATAGGGGTTAGCTGAAATGAGACACTACGTTCTTAAAGGATCAGTGACCTGAAAGTGAAGGGTCATGTGGTCTTTAGAGCATTGGGGGGGGGGGGGAGAGGACGGGTGGATAGAGGAGAGCACCAGGAGAGTGTCAGAAGCGATGCTGGACATGCTGAGTGCGGGCAGGGAACTTCAAAGTGAAACAAATGCAAATGCGTGCTTGCTTTTACTTCATGCTATTCTTAAAATCATGCATGGTACTCTATAGTCTGTGTGTTTTGTTTTTGTTTTGTTTTGTTTCTTTTAGGTACAAAAGTTGCAAGAAGCCGCTGAAGTGGTAAAAAGCAGATGTAAAAATTTGCTACATGAAAATAATCTAATAATAAAAAACAAAAACAAAAAGTTAGCGAAGGTAAGTTTGAACTGAAGTAATGAAGTATTTTACATGTGTGTGCCCATTTGACCTGCTTGTCTTTGGCTGCTTTCTTCTCAGGCATCTCACAATGCGTGCTTAGGATTGGCCCTTTCCAGGCTCTGCAGGAGTTTTTCCTTTTCCTCTTAAAGATACAGTGTTGCCCCAGGCTTGAAATGTGTATTTGTGTGACCTCCCTTTTACTTTTTTAAATTCATAATTGAGAAATAGTATAAAGGCCTCATTTTTCTGATATAGGAGTTTACAGGATTAAGAGGCCCAATTATTTATCACTGAGATCTATCAGTAGTAAAATGAAAATTTGTCTCTCTCTCTCTTTCTATTTTTAAATCTTTTGTGTCTAAAAGAATTGCAAAGTAAATATTCTCTGGTAAATGCATTTTGGGAAGAAAAATGATATCTTAAAAAACCTCTCCTTTTATTCATCCCATTGCGACAGAATGAGGAGAAGCCAGTGTTGGCAGGTGATGATGTTTTTGTGAATACTTTTAAGTTTTTAGATGGAACCACATTCCCTTTTGGATTTCACATTGTTTTGGTAAGGAAACAGTGAGAGTCATAGGACACTGATTCCTACGGAGAGGTCAAGAGCGTTAGTGGTGAGGCGCAGAGTCTGTGGCCCATTTGAGATTGGGAATTAAGAGAGAGGTCAGCCAGAGCAGTCCACTGGGGCACCAAATGAGGAATCCTATCCCTTTTTAGAGCTGTTTCTCACCTATCTTAACAGACTATAGAAGACGCCATTTCATGTCTCTTTTCTATTTCTCACGGTACAGTCGTGTGCACATAGTCTCTTTCCTGCTAGGGAGCTCAGTGAAAACCCAATTCAAAACCTGTTCAAAGCCAGCAATGGGAGGAAGCTGGCTTTCCAGCTACTGTCATAACTTTTTCTGCTGATAGATCTAAGGAAGTATGTTTGTTTTTTGAAAAAAAAAATTATTTTTATTTCTTTGTTGCTTATATCTCTGATGTTCTCCTGTGTTCTTAGCTGTTTTAGGGGTTCACAGGTGTGCTTCGTTCTGGTTTTATCTTTTGTCACCAAGGTGACCAGATGTTGCACTGAAGCTGCGTGTGTCCCAGCTCAGGAAGTTGTCCCTCTTGTGTTCCCACGTGGGGACATCCTAAATGTCACACCTCAGCTGTTGGCAGCCACACGTGACAGTGTAGCACTCCTTAGATTGCACCACCATGCTCTCCTCCATAATATAAGGCAGTGCTGTAGTGAGAAAGGGCAGGGGTGAGGCAGCACTGCCCGTAAAGTCAGGTCTGCTCACCACGCCAGGACAACTACCAGACCGCAGTCAATAGCCCATGCATGAGCTGCCATGACACAGTGCCCACGAGCCCCACTGATTTTGCCCAAGGAGATTGACAGGGTGTATGTGAGTTATAAGGTGCGATCAAGTGACAGCTACAGGATAGCAGAAGGTGATGCAGGGGAGAAGCACCTGATTCCTTAGTCACATCTGTCTGTGTGCAGCACCTGAAGTAGGCGCTAGCGCCATGCTTATTCCTGACGACCTATTTGAAAATGAATTATTTTTAGTTATATGTCTCCTGTAAATTAACATTTATAAAGTACTTACTAATAACAAGCATGTCTAGTCTTTAAGATAGTAAGAATATTCCTGCCAAATGTGTGACTTTGCGTTTATTTCCCCTAATGCCACCTCAGATGAGAGGCCAGGTGGAGTCTCAATTGAAGCAGGTAGAGCGAGCCCGCATCTCCTTCACGTCAGCCGACCAGAGACTTCACGAGTGTCAGGAGAATCTGCAGCGCTGCAAGGAGAAGTGTGCTGAGCAGGCACACACCATTAGGGAGCTTCAGGGCCAGGTGTCCCCTCCTTCTGCGTCTTGGACGATGTGTAAAAGGAGCATTTGGCATCATCTCACCAGTTGAGGGCGCTCATGCTGGGTTGAACTTTTTATTCCTATCTATATCAGTTGATGAATTATTTTCATGCAGATTCTCTACTGTTTAGGCTATAGTATTTCCTGGTGACACCGGTAATAGAAAGAGGTTATTTATATGAGTCTGCATCACACTTGGAGGACGTAGTGTGGTGATGTAATGAGAGGGGGAGCAAAGCTGGCCTTGCCTGTCTGTTTCTTGACATCAGCATAAGGCAAATAATAGTTTACCCTGCAAAAATTAGAATGCATTTTAATTAGAATTGTGCATCAAACTTATTGAGATTAATTCTATTCTTTTAGTTAATACCTATCAATCCATCAAATAGGGACCGTATGTGTCCTCGTCACCACTCATTCCCCTCCTCCCTCAGTGCATGTCACACAGACAGCACTCTGTATGTGTTTTAAGATCACTTCATGGTTTCTTGAAGAAGTGTGTGTCTGAGTCTGGTAGCCAGTCTGTTTCTTTACTTGCAAGACATCTTCCAGGAAGAATTAACTTTGCAGCTTTTAAAAACACAAAGTAAAATTACAAGAAGAAATTCTTCTAGAAAAAATAGCCATTATATTTTACTTAATTTACTACTTTACTGAGTGTGAAAATTTTTTTTACCTCATGTATATATGTGTGTTCTGTGCCCCACATGCATGTAGTGTCTAAAGTGGCCAGAAGAGGGCATCATACTCCCTGGGACTGGAGTTATGGGATGGTTGTGAGCCATCACATAGGTGCTGGGAATTTAATGTAGACCCTCTGGAAGAGTAGCCAGTGCTCTTAACTGCTGAGCCACCTCTCCAGCCCTGATGAGAAAATATTTGTGTTATTACTAAAGCTACCTAAATGTCTTACCTCAGAGTGGGAAGCAGTGGGAAGAGTGATCTCTCTTAACCTGGGCCACCATGTCTTTGGTTTATTTGGCTCTTATCACAGTTAGCGTCTTCAGAGATGATTATCATTAACCTAAGTGGAACATTATTGAGATGAGAAACTTAAAACATCTAGTGAACAATGTGTAAGGTTTTTGTGCACATTTTGTTTTCTTTTTTGTTTTGTTCTTGTTTGGTTTTTGAGGCAGAGTTTCATGCACCCTGACTGGCCTTGTTCTTAGGATGAACTTAGATTTCCTTCCTTTTCTTCTTTTTCTTTTCTTTCTTTCTTTTTTTAAATTTTGTTTTGATTTTTGTTTTCTGGTTTGTTTGGTTTGGTTTGGTTTTTTGAGACAGGGTTTCTCTGTGTAACAGAGCCCTGGCTGTCCTCAACTCACTTTGTAGACCAGGCTGGCCTTGAACTCACAGAGATCTGCCTGCCTCTGCCTCCTGAGGGCTGGGATTACAGGTGTGCGCCACCTCACCTGCCTTGGACTTGGATTTCTCTGCTCTCTCCTCTGCTGCCTGAGCTGGGAAGGGAGCACCAGCCACCACACCTGCTTTCTGTAGCGTTGGGTTTACACATAGTGGGGAAACTGTTGCCACTGAGCCACATCTCTAGTCCCTGAAAAACTAAATGCCTCTTTACTAAAACCTTGCTTAGTGTATTTTAATCACCATCATTCAGAAAAGTGTACTTGATTTTCTAACACACACAACACCCACTTTTAAAACTCAGTGAGGGCTTGGAGAACTTGTATGTTAGCATCGTAAACATGGCTTGGTGTCTTCATATCTTGTTTCTCATGCTTCTAAATAAAATATGTAATTTCCTTGGAAGTTGATGAAGAAAATAATTGAAAAAGTGTGGGGTTTTTGTTTGTTTGTTTGATTATTTTGTTTTGTGTTTTTCCCACTTAGGTTGATGGAAACGATAGCTTTCTAACTAAGCTTTCTCTTGAGGTGGAAAATGATCTCATTCAGTTAAAGTGTGAAAACCTTAAAGAGTAAGTTGACTTAGAACTGATGCTCCATTTCCCCTTGCACTATTATATATGCGTGTATGATATATATGTAGATATATATAGATATGATATATATATATCTTCATAAAGGAAATTAGAGCAGATGGATGCGGAGAACAAAGAGCTGGAGAAGAAGCTGGCTGCTCGGGAGGAGTACCTGCAGCGCAGCGAGCTGGAGCTGAAAGAGAAGGCTGCAGAGCACACGGCACTGTCCAGGCAACTGGAAGCTGCTTTGGAAGAAGGAAGACAAAAGGTGCAGATGGCCTTTGTTTAGACGCTTCTAATGAGTTTGCCAGGGCCCCTCCCATGGCCAAGCCTGCAGTCATTGTTCCGTGCTGATGACAGGCTGGAGGGAGCAGCTCCATTTTTGTTCTTTACTTAATTTTCCCTCGGAGCAAAGCGCAGAGATATTACAGGGCCAGGACTGCTTTTCCAGATGCATGGTGATGTGGCGGGGAATGGGCAGAGGGGGCCCTGGAGAGTGTGACCCCTCCACACAGCTGCGTGTGTGTGTGTGTGTGTGTGTGTGTGTGTGTGTGTGTGTGTGTGTGTGTGTAAATAAATAATTACAGGCTTTGGTCTTGATTAGGCTCTGAAGCTCAACTTCTCTATAAAAAATAATTATTATACAAACAAGTGCATACAGGAATTGTATTCCAGTTAAATCTGTTGAGCCCACATTCAAGTTAGCCATCCTCTTGGCATGTGGGCACTTGGACTGTGCTTCACAGGCCAAGGATGAAGAGCCAGTGAGCCCTTGGACACGCAGTGTAGTAAGGTCCATCCTACAGCAGGTTCTGTGGTAGAAGTGGGCTCAAGTGACACCAGAAAAAGTGGGTATTTCAACCCAGGTGAAAGGGGACGATGGGAAGGTCTCAAAGAAGAGATGAATGTATCAAACAACTTGAAATCTCACATTGAAAGACCATAGAGTGCGCTTTGGAGTCCCAGCAGCAGATTTGCATCCTGGATCTGATGCAAGGTGCCCTCACCATGGAAGGCTGCCTTTCTAAACTTTAGTTTCCTCATCAGCAAAATGGGGCAGGTGGCCTTCCTTGTAGGATGAGTGGAGTTAACACAGTGACCACGTCTACCCTGAGGACTCCCGTGCCCAACCCCACTCCAGTCTACTTTACTTGGCATCTCCACTTAACGCTGGCCGGCCAAACCTGTCATGACTTAAGCCAAACTTTAAATCCTCCCCCTCTAACTCTCTTATTTATTGCATTCCTCAAAGTCCTTAGTGTCAGTCTGTCAAGGCGAAACTCTGATATCTAACAGTGTTTTGAATTGTCTTAAGCTCCAAGAAACCAATTTAAGTTCAATAAAAGCTAAATAATAAAGAGTGGTGCCAGTTGTAGGTGAGCTCTGCGGATTTCTCAGCCCCACAAGCTCTGAGAGGAAAATGAGAGGTCTGCCTTGAGCTCAGCATAATGCCAGGTGCTCTTAGCCTTCTCCCAGGTGGCTGCCTTCCCCTCCCTCCTGCAGCAGTGGATTGTGGCAATGTCCCTCATGTCTGACCTCTTGACAAGAGCCATCTTTGCCTTGTCACCCTTGTCCACATCGAGGGCATGGGTGTGTCTCTGGCCTTCTCCTTCCCGGCTTGAGAACTCACTGCCGTCCTTGCCTGTTGCGTTCGTGAAGAGTTCTGTGAATGTTCACAGGAACTTAGAACCGAGTCCTCGGAGTTCATTCAGAGCAGTGCTTCCTGCTTAGCTCGTTGTTCTCGGCTTAGCCTCTACCTCTGCTCTCAGGCTTGAGTCTCCAAACCAACATAACGTAAGCAACCAGGAGAGACAACTCTCAGTCAGGCTGCATTGAGAGTGAGTAATGCAATGCTGCCAGTCTCACGCGTGGGCCTAGGTGCTGTGTGGTCACCGCCCTGCCATTGCCTGTCTGGACACGTAATCAGCGTCCATTGAGGTCTTGCTATGTGTCCACCACTATCCCAGATACCACAATGACTGTAAACAACTACTACAAACAGTGCAAGCGTGCACACTTCCCTATCTCAAGTCAACTTTCCAGATATGTGTGCTACATAGACACATAAATACTCTATGTGCTTCTTCAAGTTAAACTTTGCAGTACTAGGATTGAACCTAGGGCCTTGCATATGCTAGGGAATCACTTTACTAATGGAGCTAGCTCCTCAACTCAAGGTAAAATACATTGAAATATTTTCTAATGGAATTGTTTAATACCCAACTAGTATTTACTTGAGGAAAAAAAGAAGTATACTATGATTATATCAGGGCTTCAACATATATTTTAAGGAAAGTGTATTTAGTTATTTTATTCTCTTAATGAAAATTACAGGTTTCTGAAGAAGTAGAGAAGATGTCATCTAGAGAGAGAGCTTTACAAAATAAAATATTAGATCTGGAAACTGAGCTTAGAAAGAAAAATGAAGAACAAAACCAACTTCTGGGCAGAATGAACAGTGTAAGTATTAGCGTGGCTCGTGTTATAAAAGTGAACAGTTACCATGCGTTCCATGTGGTGGAGCTTCGTTCTTAAAGTGCAGATGGAGGTGAGCCGAGCCTTTCGCTTTGCTGCTAATATTAGGAATGACAAGTAATAAAAATGCAAAATTATGCTGTCACAATCATACCAGAGATCTCATCACCCTGTTTTGTGGCAGCTTCAGGCGGTTCCCTGCTCAGTATCTTTGGGTAACCACTGCTCCCAGAGAGCTCCATGTAGTAGCTACTCAAGTTTTATTTATTTGAATTTGAATTTTCATCCTTTTTTTGGGGGGGGGGGGTTGGTTTTTTGAGGCAAGGTTCCTCTGTGTAGTGCTGGCTGTCCTAGAACTAGCTCTGTAGACCCGGCTGGCCTCGAACTCACAGCGATCCACCTGCCTCTGCCTCCCAAGTGCTGGGATTAAAGGTGTGCACCACCACTGCCCAGCAAGCACACTATTCACCTTTTTTTCTTTAGATTTTTAAAATTTATTTATTATGTATACAGTGTTTACATGCATATATGCCAGAAGAGGGTACCAGACTTCATTATAGATGGTTGTGAGCCACCATGTGGTTGCTGGGAATTGAACTCATGACCTTTGGAAGAGCAGCCAGTACCCTTAACCTCTGAGCCATCTCTCCAGTCCCAAATTTTCATATTTTAAAGATACATGCAATTTAAATAGTTGTGAGCTAGATCTTTATATCTGCCTTGATTAATGACTATTATATCTTAGGAAGGTATTATTTTAATATTCACCATCGTCCAATCTGTGTAAAGCATACAGATACTTTGATCCACTCAGCCATGAAATGAGGGTAGCAAACTTGGCTGTGTTTAATTAGTCTCTTATATTTTTCCCTGAATATTCATGAAACAATCTATTGGCATAAAATACTTGTGAAGCTGGCATTAGTTGTGCTTAAATCACATAATAACTGTCTATGTGATAATTACATAGAAAATGCTGGCATCTTATGTTTCCAGGAGATGGATGCTCAGTGAAAACTCCTTTTTCATTTGCAAGTCTCTAAAAATTTATAAACCTAAAAGGTTCAAAAGTTAAATTATTTTGACATATACTATTTAGTCTTATTGCCTTCAGATGTTTAATGAAAATTTAATAACAGTGAAACATTTTTAATTTAATACAGCTGTTTGCTTGGTTTCTAAACTTAAAAAGAAACTCCCTATCAGAATTCCTGATATTGTAAAATATGCCTGATGCTCTTTGTGCAATTGGAGCCCCTGAAAAAATAAATGAAGATGAGGTGGATTTCTCTTTTCTGTGTTTAGTATTTTATTAAGCCTGATAATCATTATATTAGTAAACTATCTAGAATTCTGAGCCTAAGTATAGAAATAACTAGAAATGAGTTAATGTGCTCTGTGCCTTCCAGGGCACAGACAGCGCAGTGGGTAACTAGCATTCATGTGCACATACACTAGCCACACCGAGTTCTGAGTGTTCAGAGAGCCAGAGCCAGAGCCTGGCCGTATGATGGGCTCCCTGTCTTCACAGTACACGGTGTACTGCAGACCTTTTCATGGTTTTGGTCCAAGTACTTTGGTTGAGAGGTGGAGCGAATGCACAGTTTGAAGGATGACCTCACTGCTCCACAACCATGGCAACCTTACTTATTGTCCCAAAGTTCATCTGCACTTACACTCTCCCCTGCAGTGTGTGACTTGTGTGGCTATTGTTTTCTCCTACGGATGCTCCATAAAGACCAGCTGCATTTGTTCTGTGACTTGTGAGGTCCAATCTAGGCCTTTGCCACACAGCGCCCTCCTTCTCCTGCTGGTGCTGCTCAGTTTCAGGTGCTGGGGTCAGAATATCTGCTATGAGAGACCCAAAGGGTTTCCATTTCTGGTGTGTTTAGGTTTTAGCTGACACGTCTTACCTGAAGCATTTGCAGTAAGCAGCCCACCTCGAAATCTGTGCACAACCAAAGTTCAAAAATTGTATGCATCTAACTTCTTCATCAAAGGACATGAATGAAGTTTTGTTTTGTTTTGTTTTTGTTTTTTTACTTTTTAAAAAGAGTTCAGGAGAAAACATTCACGTGGATTCTATCCGTTTTTAAAACATCTTCCTTTCAGAATGTGAGTTCTAATGGTACAGCACGTTGTTGTTTTTAATTACAAGGTCTTTTTTTATAGTAAAGTTTATAGAATTAAAAAGTTTAAAACAGTGAAAGTCTTATGGGATAAAACATAATTTTTTGGCAAAAAAGAATATGAAAAGATGTTATGATAAACATAATAGGAGCTAATAATGACTTCTCTAAATCAAATCATCTCAGTCATGTTAAATGTGTAATGCCTTTGGGTTAAGTTAAAGTATTACAGTCAACCGTCAACGCAGAATGATCAACATGCTTTAATCACTATGTTTTAAAGAAGGTGCTATTTGAAAATTCTTCAGAAAAAATGGTTTATTCAGTTATTATATATGTACTTATAACTCTTCATCTGGCATATGAATGCCATATTGATTATCTGTTTCTCTCTTCATTTAGAAAGCCCAGCATCAGGATTTATGTTTGAAAGAAATACAGCACAGCCTTGAGAAGTCGGAGAATCAAAATGAGAGCATGAAGAATTACTTGCAGTTTCTTCAAATTTCCTATGCAACGATGTTTAGATAAATTGTTGAATTCCACGGATTGTTATTCTTATAATTTATAGGTCACTAGTACTAGAGTTTGTATGTGAAGATATTTAAAATGTAATTTATTATCTAATTGAAACTTTAGAAAATGATAGTTCTTAGTATTCTGCTTCATTCTTTTTTAAAAAAATAATTTTTAAAGTATTTTTTTCCTTGCTTTAAAAAATCAGAATTATTCTTATGAACCATTGAAGTCAATTTGTAACAAATCTAGGCCAATTCTGAGCTAAGTAAATGGTTTTAAGTAATGTATTTTCTGGTTTTATATTTCACTGCTCTATGAATAAAATATTCAGAAATTTAATTTTAATAATGGTACAACATACATTCTATGAATAGGAAATGTCTCACTGTATTGTTTCAAGTATGTATGTTGAGTTTCTATCATCATTTCTATGAGACTTTAAATATGAAATATCAGATCATAACTATTCAGTGCGAGCTGATGGTAACAGAGGGAAACATGTTGGTGGCCTTGCTTCCTTTATAGGCGTCCAGGCTGTGTGTGGAGGCGGAGCTCCTGCTTCCATCTCGTGCTAGGGATCATCTGGTGTTATTCTACAGATGCCCTGAAGCCTTGGTGTTCGCTGCAGCATCAGAAGAACAGCTTACCTGCTCTTCCCATGGCCACAAGATGATTGAAGTTACGCGTTCTCAACACCAACAGGCTTTGGGATATGGCCTTTTATTTTATTTTAGAGATTATAATACAATTATTTTTTTAATTGTTTATTAATTTATTCTTGTTACATCTCAATGGTTATCCCATCCCTTGTATCCTCCCATTCTTCCCTCCCTCCCATTTTCCCCTTATTCCCCTCCCATATGACTGTTCCTGAGGAGGATTTCCTCCCCCTCTATATGCTCATAGGGTATCAAGTCTCTTCTTGGTAACCTGCTATCCTTCCTCTGAGTGCCACCAGGTCTCCCCCTCCAGGGGACATGGTCAAGTATGAGGCACCAGAGTTCATGTGAAAGTCATACCCGACTCTCCACTCAACTGTGGAGACTGTTCTGCCCATTGGCTAGATCTGAGTAGGGGTTTAAAATTTACCGCCTGTATTGTCCTTGGCTGGTGCCTTAGTTTGAGATTATAATATTTCTCCTTTCCTTTTCTTTTCTTCTTTCCAAAACCTCTCTGCTCTCCTTCAAATTTGTGGCTTCTCTTTTTCACAAATTGTTATTGTGTGTGAGTGTATATGTATGTGTGTGTGTGTAAATATAAGCTCGTTAGTCTATATCATGTTACTTTTATGTATGTACTGGACAACTGGTTGCTGTGCTCTCCCTGGGGAAGACCGTTTCTCCTGCTCCTGGCTTTCCTCAGTTGCCAGTAGCTCTTTGTGTAGGGTTGAGGCCTCACGACCTGTCCTCTGTCCACTTTGGCATGGCCGTTGTGTCATCCTCTGTCATCTTATGTTTGGGCGGTCATGTTGGTGTGTCCTAATGGGTATGGCTCTGATGTTCCCAGGAAACACAATCTTATAGCAGACCCCTGATCTCCTGGTCTCACAGTCCTCACGTCCTGCTTCTGCAGTGTTGCCTGAGCTTCATCTGCATTAGTGTTTTGGAAGATGCTTCCAGAAACTTGCCTAACTTCTCAGTGCTGGTGAAGTCATGGTGAAAAATTCACAACTACTAATTTACTAAACCAGCATAAGTCCTGACAACCACCTATAGGCATTTGTTCTTAGACCCACAGGTAAGTGTAGTCTTTGTGCCTCATCAAGGAAACTTCTCTTTACAACAGATAGAGATCACAACAGAAAACACAACCAATCAGAATGTGGAGCCCAGTCCCAGTGGGATAAGGTCTTCATTATTATTAGCATGACACCAAAAAGAGACCTAGAATCTATTTCCTGTCATCTCACTCACCATGTGCCACCGTGAGGTATTGGAAATGGGATGGATGTGGCTTCTGGAGATTAAGTGATTATAGGTCCTCTTGCACAGGGACTTGAGAACATTGTTCAAAGACACACTCGCTGTTAAAAGATTACTCAGGCTGGCATTGTGGCACAGGCTTTATATCCTCAGCCTCTGGAGGCTGAGCTAGGAGGATTGAAAGTTCCAGATGTGCATGGACTACAGAGTGAGTTGGAGGCCAACTTAGTAACACCCTGTCTCAAAGACTGAAAAAAGGCTGGACATATACCTCAGCAGTAGATCTCCTGCCTCACATATGAGTTCTGGATTCAATCCTCAGTACCACAAATGATAATATATAATAATGATAATAAGTAATGGTACTAATAGTGGTAGTAGTGGTAGAAGCATTCATAGAGGCGGATAGGGTCTCTCTCTGTGTGTGTGTAGCCATAGTAGAGATGGGGAGTGTTTCTTAGCTGTTAAGTACTTGCCACAGTCCAGTCTAAATGTGGGTTCATGAGCGACTCACTCACTCTTCAGGAAACAGAGGACATAGAAGTCAAGCAACCTACCCCCCTCACACAGCTGGCAGTTGGGAGGCACGCCACTCCGCATGCAGTCTTCACTCCTGCTGTCCTACTTTCACGTACATTTAAAAAATAAAGATAGTGACTTCTCACAAGGATACACTTATTTATTGAATGGTTTCTGTTTGTCCGTCACTGCATTTTGTTCAGGGTAACTTAGGTCTAGCCTTTAAATATTGGTACCTGCCGTGTTTGAGCTAGAGTGTGGAAGAAGAGACAACAGCATTCCTGCAGTGCTGCTTTGTAGCCAGTGATCAGGCCAGAACCCAACAGTGGCTGTTTGCAGGATCGCAGGAATTTCAGTGTCTGTGCCTCATGTTTCCCTGTGAAGCACCGAGTCCCAGGACCTTGAGGCCCAGAGTCCTCATGGCCCCTGAGCAGCTTTGTCTCCCCACTGTTCTAGCAGATTTGAGGGGTTTTCTTCTCAAGTTACGTAAGTTTTCTTTTACTGTTCAGTTATTCTCATGTCTTCCTGTGTTCCTCTCTTCCTGGTTTTGTTCTCTGGATCTGATCTCAATGTGACTTGGCCTTCTTTCAATTCAGGATCTGTCACTAGGCATCTTGTAAGGTCACCCATCTGATTTCTTTGACCACTAATAAAGTTTTGGAAGACAGTAATTCCCCTTTTGGGAATTTTTAATCTAAAACTTATGTGTTTCTTAGTTCCTAAAAGTATTCTTTTGAGTTATGTAATTCCATTATATTTTCGTTTTCATTAGGGTCTCTTCTGTCTTCCATTGGTTCTACTTAAGTAGGCTTCTCTTATTTTGGTCTGCTGGCCTTCCTGCCTTCCAAGCCTCACAAGTGAGTTTCAAGTTTCCTTGCCTGCTTATGGCTGTGGTTTCCTCGACACCTGCCAACAGCCTGTTGTGCACATCTGCTGAGCAGTGGCAGACCAAGTGGTGAAAGGTGTGGAGACCTCAGTTCTCATGGGCCTCTGAGCCACGCTGCCATCTGCTGGGAACTCTTCTGCCCCCAGACTTTTTTGGTTATAAGCAACCATTCTTTCTCAACTACAAAGAGTGGGAACACATCCCTAGAGGGGCCCCTTCAAGTTTCTCTGGGGTCAACAGGTCTGATAAGGCACACAACAAATGAAGTTTGTTCGTCTTTAGAGGTAAGCATGGTCAGTCGTAGAAGGAATGTGCAGCAACTTAAAGACTGCTCTAGCTGTTGACTTCTGCTTTATTCATTTAAAAATTTTTTTATCTTTTTAATTTGAAAAATTAAAAATCCCCAAATATTGTGTTCATAGGGAACACAAAATATTTTTGCTAGCATATGTAAGTTGACAGATACATGGAGATGCAGGGGTGTGGACAACCTACATGTAGTCTGAGGAAACCATTCAAACTCCTGTTTGGTTTGGTTTTCCTAATGCAGTTTACAATTCTCTGTTCATTTTGTACCCAGATGAGTAAAACTATTGGAGGCAGGTTAGGTAGGCAGGAGTGAGTGGGACGGTGGGAGTAGTGAGAGGTCAGGATCCAAGAAGGGAGCACTAGGATGGGATTTTCAGAGCTGTAGTAATTTTAGACAAGAGGGAAAGTGAAAAGATGGCTTCCTGAAGTTAAGATGGTGGCCACTAGGGTGAGGGTGTACAGTCATGGTGAGGCCTGGGGTGGTGAAGCTGGCTTGCCATGCTGGGAGTCTGAGTTCAGCTCAAGTGCCCATGTTGACCGAGCAGACTGGATTGGGCAGAGGGAGGGGTGGACACAGGGAGAAAACGTCAAACTGGGAAGTAGGGCTTTTCATGGGAAGGTAGCGATGCAGACCTGCAGAGACAGCTGGGTCCCAACAGACTGAAGCCAGGCGTTACCACCGTGTGTTCTTGGCAGACATGCTCTATGCGCTCATGGGGCCTCAGGAGCAGCCCCTGCAAAGCCAACTGCAGAGGGGTGGTCACCACCAAGCACAGCGGGACTACAGCTCTTCTCTCTGACAAATCTCAGAGAATGATCAAGTCTCCCTGCTTGCTGCTAAGACAGCAGGTCATGGCGGCCTCTCTGGTTTCAGGAGCAGCGTTCCTTCTCCTGAAGCATCCAAGAGCCAGGCTGAGAGGTGGACTCCAGAAGCCAGGTTTGTGGAAAAGCAATGCTGGGCCCTCTCCTGCCTAGTTTTATGTCAATTGACCCAAGCTGAAGTTTCTCAGAAGAGGGAACATTAATTAAGAAAATGTCTCTTTAAGATTCAGCTGTAGGGCATTTTCTTAATTAGTGATTGACAGGGGAGGGCCCATTAATCCCAGCACTTGGGAGGCAGAGACAGGCAAACGTTTGAGTTCAAGGCTAGCCTGGTCTACAGAGCGAATCCAGGACAGCCAGGGCTACACAGTGAAACCCTGTCTTGGAAAAACAAAAACAGACAGAGAGAGAGAGAGAGAGAGACAGACAGAGACCAGCCTGAGGCTGAGCGAGCCAATAAGCCGCACCCCCTCCATGGCCTCTGCGTCAGCTGCTGTCTCCAGGTTCCTGCCATGTTTCGAGTTCCCGTCCTGACTTCCCTCAGTGATGGACTGTTACCTGAAAGGGTAGGCTGAAATAAACCCTTTGCTCTTTGAGTTGCTTTGTTCGTGGTGTCTCATCATTGCAGCAATATCCGCCCTGACCAGGACAGGCCCTATTGTGGAGAGCCTAGTGAGTTGTGATTGCCTGGTGTGTGTAGACAAATGAAGCATAAAATGGAACCAATCAGGAGAGAGCTGTCTAACCTGAGTGAAGAAACGAGAAAGCCCACCAAACCCTAAGAGTGGCCTCAGCGTCATTACCTCCACCCCACACACATCCGTGACGTTGTAGCACATGGGAAAAGTGACAGGCAAACCCCTGGTTTCCATCTGATCCTGCCAGGGCTCCGGTTGCCACCACATGAAAGCAGCCTGTTGTGCCAGAGATTAGAGTTCTGTTTCAGCTGCCAGGTCCTTGGTTCCTGGCTGACACAAGGAAAAGCCTCAGTCAAATAGATTGCGGGCCCAGGCTCTGATGTTTAATCTGCTGTGACTGTTAAGTGGTAGCCTGCTGGTCTCAAGACTGCTTCTGTGAAGGGCCCACCACCTTCGCCCAAGACCTGGCTGCCACTATCACCAGTGTCTGGATCACCAAGGGCTGAAGTTCTCTTACGAGTTAGCATTTCCTTTCGGCAAAGGTAGAGATTCAGAATTCATGGCATCTTGGTGCATTGCGTGAACCACCCTGCAAATGCTGGAATCAGCTGTGAGAGAGAGTCCTGAAGGGGAGTTGAATCTGTGCCTTGAGAAATGCTACTGCCTCACCTCTGTTGCCCCTCCCCCTTCCTTTCTCTTCTCCCCCTCTCCTCCTCTTCCCCCCAACTCGGGCCAGATGGGGCACCATTAACAGACCAAAGAAATAATTATACTAAATTCCAACTTGACCAACTAATGAGTTTATTGGAATTTCTTTTCCAGAGTATGGGTGACATAAAGGCAGCTGCATTACTCCAATGACTGATGACTTGGAAGCTGAAACCGTGCAGTCTCTGTACAGTGTTGCTTCAGAGGGACAGGTCAGTCTTTTCTCTCCCCAGCCCTCTTTACTGCTTATGTAAACTTGAGGAGGGAGGGGCATTGTGACTCTTGCAAGTTTGGGGGACTTCCTGAGACTTGTGAATTGTTTATTTCCCGAGGCTTCATAGTCTCTCCCACTATTGAAACATTTGGAATTAAAGTCTTGATGCTTCTTCCAGGGTGGGACTAAGATAGTGATATAAAAATTTCCTCCCTTTCTCCCTCCCTCCTCCTCTCCCTCTCTCCCTTTCTGGGTCCCCACTTCCTTTCATCCCCTTGTTTCAGGGTCTTTGATCCCATGAGATTCCTGAGATTATGAACTGTACAAATCTGTTGTTGATCCCATTTTGATCCCTAAGATTGAACTGTAAATCCCTTTTTCTTGTGGTTGAGCCCTAACACACCTTTAATCCAAGAATTTTCTGTACACAGGATTTAATGAAGTTAACCCTAGGCCAAGAGGTGGAGCAAGAAACCAGCTGACAGGAATTAAAGAGCAGGAGGGACTTTGAGTTGAGGGGTATTTTAGACAGTGTGTGGCGTTAAGAGTCTCTGGCGCTTTTAGCTCTTGGGCTTTACTCTTGAGATTTTAGCTCTTAGCTCTTGAGCTCCTCAGCTCCTTGGCCTTTGGCTTTTGGGGCCTTGAGCTAGCAAGCCTTTGACCTTTTTAGCCGTCTCCTTCTGGTGTGTCAGCTGAGCTAGTGACCCTTTTGTGTCTTCTCCATTGGGATGTGAGCTGAGTAGGAAGGTCAGCTGGGTGCTTTCGCTGCCTCTCTGAGCCAGCAGGTTTTTCACCACATCTGGCTCCTGAGTCTTTATTGGCAAAATAGAATGGTCAAGGGCTTACTTTTTCTTTCTTTCTTTCTTTCTTTCTTTCTTTCTTTCTTTCTTTCTTTTCTGATTTTTAGGAAGTTTATTGTTACTTTTTTTTTCTTTTGCAGTAATAGATGAGGCACAAATACCTCCTGCTTCTCCAACACTACAACAAAAAGGACAATAGTCAAGGGTAACAGTGAAATTAAAAACAAAACAAAACAAAAATAAAAGCCTAAGGTCTGGGGGACTAACTTGACTCCCATCTATGTGTAGAAACTTGTAAATGACTCCAGCCTTACCTTGCAAACACTATCTTCTTTTCTGATCGATCACAAAATGTTCAGGGGTTTTGAATTAAAACAACATTCTTTCGTTTTTAAGAAGGAAAATCCCGAGGGGCTGGAGAGATGGCTCAGGGTTAAGAACACTGCATGCCCTTGCAGAGGACTGAGGTTCTATTCCCGTCACCCGTACATAAGCGGCTCACAACCACCTGTTAACTTCAGTTCTTGTTGATCTGAGAACCTCTTCTGGCCTCTGGGGCACAAAGCACTCACACAGTGTGCAGTCACACCTCAAATAAAACACCACATACATAAAACGAAGAAGTAAAAAAAATGTATTAAAAATCCTGTGTGTTACATGTTTCCCTTCTGATATACTGAACTGGAGATGGTACTGAGATCTCAAAAGATTACTTATTACTTAATATTTATTTTAGTTGTGACTCTCTTTTCTTAAAATTTTGCTTAAAACTTCAAAATTTAAGATCCATTTTAAATAATAATTTAAGTATTTTTCTCATTTAATTTATACTTTGGCTTTATTTTGGTAGGTATTAACAGTAATAGAAATATCATTACTAAATGAAGTTGCTATTGATAATTACTGTTAAAGACATAAAGATTAAATCTGTGATTTCCTATCATATTGCTTAGTGACAACAATGTACCATTGGATAACTTCATTTTTTCCCCAAATTATGTAGACTTACACAAAGTATGGCAACTATGACATTAGTAGGTGAAATAACCTTAGCTGGCTATAATCACATATGTGGCTTTCACCAACTAAATGTATTGTGTAACTATTTAATTAGAAATGTTGTAACTCTGTACTGGGGCCATGTTTTTGTTTTAACAATTAAAAAAATCTTTCTATAATTAAATATAAGGATCATTTTTTAAAAAGGAACATAAGAAAAAGGGAATCTAAACTCAAAACAATAAAGTCTATGCAAATAATCTTTATGGAAGAAAATGTTTTCATTATAATAGTGACAAGGTAATGGTTTTCTTTTTTGGTGCTGGGTTTCTCATGAAACACTCACTGATGAGCTATAGCCTCACTCCAACAATGTTTTAGATGTCAACTTAATGTAACCCCATCTAATGCTTGTTATTTGTCCATTTTAAAATTCGTTCTGTTTCTATAGGCAAGTTATAGTGAAGTGCCATATAGACTCATAAATTTGTATTTCTAGACTAACAGTATAACAGCCTTATTGTTTTGAATTTGTCTTATTTAAAGAATTTAATTTAGCCTTTCTGAAATCATTCATGTACTTTAATTTTTATTTTATAAATCCTTACAGCTAGAAGTTGCCTTGGGTCTCAGAGAAGAATGTAAACTTAACTAGCCAAGGGGCATGTCCCATGAAAGTCTTCACTTATCAGGAAAGTGGGTCAGAGGGGAGGACATCCTATTGGGACTTTAGGTGAGAGAAGCATGAGAGAATGGGGAAATAGAAGGATCTAGAGGGTCCTAGAAACCTACAAGAAGAACATTATGATGGGCTGACTTTCAGCATGGCAAGTCTCTCTAGGTGTGGGAGGAGGTGGGAGGAAGCCATGTTGAGCAGATCGTGTAAAGAGGTACTGATCACCGTAACCCAATGGTTAGATTAAATTGTGTGTCACACTTTTTATGTTGAGGGCCAACCCCCAATATCTTAGGATGTAACTGTATTGAGATAGGGCATTTAAAAGGTAACTAAGTTAAAAATGAGGATGACAGCAACATTGGAGTACAACCTATTTCAATCTGTTCATAGAAGAAAGAGATACCAAAAACAAACAAGTAAACAAACAAACAAACAAACAAAACCACACACACAGGAAGAGAAATAGAGGAAGACCTAAACATGTATAGAGCCAAAAGGAGTCGTATGTAAGACAACAAACAGGGTCAGGAGAAACAAAGCTAATACTGGTTCTTACTGCTTTACTCTTACTTTTTATTGAAAAATTTTCACACAATATATTTTTATCATATTTCTCCCTTCCCCCAACTCTTCCTAGACTCTTCCCATCTCCCCATCTTTCCAATTTCAAATTCTGTGTCACTTTCTCTCCCCGCCTCTCTCTTTCTCTCTCCAAAAACAAACAAACAAGCCAACAACAACAGTAAGAAGAAAAAACATCAAAACAAAACAAACAAAACTTCTGTCAAAAAAGTCCATTAAGTTCATTTTATGTTGACCCACTACTTCTAGGAATGGAGCCTGCCCTGGAGTGAAACTGGTTTCCCCTTTCTCAGCAGGCATCAATTGCAAACAACTTCTTGGTTAGGGGAGCGACCTCAGACCTCACATTCACTCTTTTCTTCTTCTTCTTCTTCTCACTTTTCCCTCTGAGTCCCGGGACCCTGTCTGGCCTGAGCTGTGCAGGTTTTGCATGTACAGGCTGCTGTAGTCTCTCTACCCATGCGCACTTCAATGCTGTCATGTCTTGAACACACTGTCTTCTTGGAGACACCCATTAGCTCTGGCTCTTAAAATGTTTTCACACCCTCTTTTGGGTAGATCCCTGAACCCTGAGGGGTTTGACGACACCTCATTTAAGGCTAAGTGCTCCAAAGTCTCTTGCTTGCTCTCTGCACATTTTCCACTTGTGAGTCTCTGTTGATCGTCATTCTGCTGTAGGAAGAGGCTCCTCTGGTGAGGGCTGAGTGATGTTAGATTTCTGTGCTTGAGAACTGTGATAAAACAAACTTCAGTCATTTTTGCCACTGAGTGTGATCCTTTGTTACAGCATCTCTAACAAGCCCATATATCCAATTAGCAGAGTTGGAACTGCATTATTATCTTAGTAAGTCACACACCATCTTTGGCTAAATGTATATACATGGTGTGTTCCTTTAGGCTTTGGTATGAGTGTCTCATGAGTTGGCTCCCCTTCAGCTTTGACAGGGGACAAGTAAAATTCTGACTTGTGTTTTACAACGTTCAGCCCAACGCTTTAGGCACTTTCCTCAGACAGTCCAGATTTCGGCACACATCTTATCTGTTGAAGACCAACGTTTCAAGACCATGAATTGTGTTCATCTTCGGTTTTCTCTGTATTCCAGTACAACCACCAAAGCCTCTGCTAGTTTCTGATATCCCTTGCCCTCCAGAGATGCTTTGTGCCAAGGGCCACAAGGGATTCACAGCTTGTAGTCATGTCCAGAATTGGCAGGTGTACCCTCAAAAATGGCAACTCCCTTCAATCCTTCCAGCCCATTTGCTGGAGGGCTTTCTACTCTGGTAGGTCTTTGTCTTTCATCACTGTTTGAGTCTGCATGAAATTATGCTTTGCTTTTCTGTGGTTTTCTGCTTAGCTCTTTAGTCTCCTACCCTGCATAGCTTCAGAACCTGACAAATATGCTGAAGTATAAACCAGCCATGCATTTGATCCAACTTTGCCTCCAGCTTTGTTGCTCCAGCCATGTGAGATCTTCAAAGCCTTTGCCAGGGTACTGAGCCGCAGCTGTGGCTCCATGCGTGGCCAAGCTGAAATTCTTAGCCTGTGCCCTTTCTGGGAATCCTTCACTTACCTCTGAAAATGAGTCTCTCCGGTCATCCTTGCTTCTGGGGCTCTCTGTTGTCTTTTGAATGAATTTATATACTTGATATGGGCTTTCTTATTATTATGGAGTGGCCACCTAGCCAAGTTTGCTTGAGAGTGAGACAGATCTTGGGATCGAGGGCTTCAGGGAAACCAGGATGTGTCGGTGAGCCTAAAGAGCTATAAGAAGTCAGAACGGCCGCAAAGCATCCTGGATTAACTATCTTCTGCAGCATTAGGAAAACCACTCTAACTGACCCGTCCTTTTAAATAGTGACAAGGAAGGGCAGTTTTCAATGAAGACAGCTCTGACGAGAAGGCCTCAACAAAACAAGCAATTCTGTGCTGTATGCATGCATGTGAAATTGTCATGATTGATCATGCTGGAAAATAGGAGATGTGAAGGTAAAATAGTGGAGTTGGTGACTCAGATCTTATTTTCCAGTACAGATGTGGCCTATAAGCCACAGGAGGCAGTGGTAACTCCTTTAATTTGTATATGTCAGGCCAAAGGGAAATAAGGAAATGGGAAAACTCATGGATGACACTATGTGCCAATCGCTGCACTTGATCATGAACACACAAAGATAGTTACGGCCTCTTTCTGTGACTTATGATAAAGCTTCTTAACTTTTTGAAAACCACACCACAAATTTTAAAAATATATATTTTAATGTAAAACTATTCCTTAAAAAGTCCACGGGGTTGCTTACAGGTGGTGATTCACGTGGTTCTCTAGCCTACCTGAGAGTAGTGTCCGCATTTATAACCTCTTTGTGTCTGCTTCCATTTGCTGGCTTTTCATCTTATGTTCCAGGCTCTCCTTAGCAAGTGTCATGTGAATTCTATCTTATGTCCCTAGGGAAGCTATGGTGCTTTGGTTCTTAGAGGGCTTTGGATCTGAGGTTATACATGTGTGTACGTGTGTGTGTGTGTGTGTGTGTGTGTGTGTACTTACATATGTATGTATGTATGTATGTATGTATGTATGTATGTATGTATGTATATGTTCTCTCTCTCTCCTCTCCTCACTCTAACCCCCCAAACACACACACAGAGTGAGCCTGATCCCTTCACATCTCTTACCAGTCTGGCCTCCTATTCTATGGTACCTCTATACCACTCACAGCTAGTTGCAAAGAGGTAGAAACCAGTGTCTTGCCAGGCTGTTTCTGCCTCAGCTCCATCTTTTCTTTCTCCACCCAACCTGTATTGAAAGTCGATTGGACCTGGGCTGAAGAGACTGTACACTGTGTAAACTGATTACCATGCAAACTTGAAGACCTGAGTTCCAATCACCAGCACTCACAGAGGAGCCAGCACTGTAACTCTGGTCCTAGAGGGTAAAACAGGAAGATCCCTGGGCCTGGCTGGTCAGGGTTAGTAGACCTTGCCTCAAAACCAGGGTGGAGAGTGATAGAGGATGACACCAAACATTGACCTCTGACCTCCACATGTGTATGAGTACATCAGTGCACCCGTATACAACATTTAGCCACATACACACCACCCCCAACTCCCTCCCATTAAACCAGTAATTAACTGTGGGCATTACTGTGGATGATATGCAAGATTGTCACCATATATTCACATATGAAAAGCCTTTAGGCTTGATAGGATATCTTTTATAAGATAAATATTTAGGGAAAGTAATTCCCTCTTACAGAATTGATTCTTGGTAGAATTAGATTATAACTGATGACCCAATCATACAAACACCCAAACTGAGAGATTGGAATGCCAAGGTAGTAAGGTACTGATGCGAGCCTCACCAGTGATGGGCTGCATGGTTCTGCTGGGAGCAAGCCTTAGCCAAGCGAGTGATGTTTAGTGAGGCAAGGCCATACAAAATGGTAAGGGCCGAGTTCCATATAGACTTTTATGCAGCTACAGTGACTTCCCAGTCCCAAGGCCACAGATGAACTAGCAGCCTCACGCTCCTCAAAGGAGGAAGGGCCTGGCTGTGATTCTTCAGCCTCTTGCTGTTCAGGGATTCCACAGCCACATACTCAGGGCATGACTGTGGGACTCCTAGGGAGAGTTGTGTTTACCAAAACAAACAATTAAATTGCCTATGGTAGTCTTAAGTTGGCACAGATATATTATAAAATGAGCCAAATAAAGTGTAATGGTTACTGATAATTTTTAAGATTCACTTGTATTATGTGCGTGTGTGTCTGTCTGGGGCATGTACACATGGGCACAAATGCCTGCTGAGCCCCTTGGGTCCCCGGGAGCTGGCGTTTACACTTGCGGATGCAGAGAACTGCAGTTTGCTCTTCTGCATGATCAGGGAGTATTCTTAGCTGCTGTGCCACCCCTCCAGCCTCAGGTTTAATGATTTTTAAGGCAAATGGAAGAGAAATTAAATCATACTTACTAAATGTTTACCGGTATACTTTCTTGGTTTCATTTCAACTGCTTACACCTATTCATTAGTAAAATTGTCTTCAGAATTTCGTGTTGTGGAGAAAAGTATTCACTCTAACTCATAACTCCTTCATAGTCCATAGCATTTATGGATGCTGCGATTCTTACCTGCACTTGGGTGTGTTATTGATTCATTTTGTCAGTCTTCCAATTGATTTTTCCGTGCCTTTCATAAAGTAGCTGTCCAGGTTGTGATGCTGTCATTAGTATTGCACCACTCTTGGGTATCAGTTCTAGCATCCTTGGATGGCCTTGCTCACATCAGGACCACCACACTGCCCTGGTGGAAGTGCCTGTCGTCTGTGCTCATTTGTCTTTATTTTCAAGACACTTACTGGACCATCTTTCTCCGTATATAATTTCCCACAGTCTGAATTTGGTTAGTTTATTCTCATGACATTGTTTAGTATGTTTCCTCATTTCTAGTTCCTGTAAACTAGTAGTTAGGCCAAAATCTTGATTGAATTCAGGTTTACTTTTTTTTTTTTGGCAAAAATACTTCCTAAATGGAGCTGCATTTTCAGTCTCTGGTGTATCACATGAGGGGGCTGTGGAGTCTGATTGTTACATCCATCAGGGTTAAAATGGATGTGTTTCAGGTGATGTCACACTGTTTCATTAAAATAATTAGGCCAGCTTTTTTTTTAACCTAATGCTTTTAAGCAGCTACTGTTGACCTTTGCCCAAATCCGTTATTTTGTTAAGGAGTAGTAAAATGGTGATTTTACCCGCTATTATTTGTCTATATTTATTTACTATGCTTTGTCTGTGTGGAAATTTCCTTCACCGGCTGCTGATTTATTATGACACAGGACTACAGGAGAAAATTAAGATGTGTGCTTGACTCCTCTGAGTAAGAAGCCCAGCCCCCATGTGCTTTCTGTATACTTTGTTTTGTTTTGTTTCTACAGAATTTCTACAGAACAGGGGAGTAGAGACAGATTCGTGTCAGTATATTTTTATTCCAGCCCAAAGCAACATTCAAAAATTCTCTTGTTTGAATTTAATCACATCTTGGGGTTGGATTTGTTTTGAAATGTGTTTATTTATACCCCATGTGTAGCAATTTTTCAAGTTTGAAACAGGCAGCTCCTACTTTCTTTCTTCACTAATGTTCATTTCTTCGGTGATGTTTAGCTTCCAACTTCATTTTGCTGTTAACGGTTAGGAAATGTACTTTTTTTTTTTTACTTGAAAATGAATGGAAACAGTGCTGAGGAACACAGTTTGACAAATACAACTTCATATGCTTCTCATCTGGAGTCCAGTCCCTAATTAGCTGCCATTTGTCTTCCCCTAATCTGCAAAGTCCAGTTCTTTGAATAATCTGACCCACTTATAAAAGGGACAAGAAACTTCAGTGAGTCCCACATTTGAGATTATTAACTCTTGCCAGGTTGAGAAGTGATGACATGGCAAGTGATCGCTCTTTTAAATTGTCCACTGTCTCCCTTTGAGTGAGAATGGAAACTTAACTCTTTTTTGTTTGTTTTGTTTTTTGTTTTTCGAGACAAGGTTTCTCTGTGTAGACTTGGCTATCCTGGACTTGCTTTGTAGAACAGGATGGCCTCGAACTCTCAGCGATCCGCCTGCCTCTGCCTCCCAAGTGCTGGGATTAAATGCGTGTGCCACCGTGCCCAGTGGAAACTTAACGTTTAGAAACTCGTCCTTTAGAAACTTAACTTTTAAAGGATGAGTTTCTATGTTTCCGGTAGGTGTGGCAGAACTTTTAATCATCTGAGCCTACGGAGGAAGGGCAAGCATGTTTTATCAGGTGCACTGTCAGTTGCTTGCAGCTCAGTACAATCCTTGTAAGGCCACACATTCCAATACTGAAGCCACACTGAAGCCTTAAAGTAGGCTGTGTACACCCAGCACGTAAGGCTGAGACTTAATTGTTCCCTCACCAGAACGTCAATTATGCCAAGTGCTTTTTAATTATCCCACCGCCCTCTCGGCTATTCTTAGCCAAGGGCACGGCTTTTCAGAAGCAGGACACTCCTCGGTGGCAAGAGTCAGCAGCACACCCCTAGCGACCCCACCCATGAAAAAGCCCAGTTAATTAGAAGCTGCTAAATTAAGCATGTATTTTTAACAGCTTCAATTTTAAAGTCTATTTTGGCATAAAAGTTGAAGTTTTTTTTTTTTTTTTTTAGCACAAAAATGCTATGTTGGCATTCCAGGATATTTTGGGAATGCCGTTGGTTGTTTGGAACTGTCCCTTTTACAGAACTTAGGGAGTTTCTTAGAGCACACTTTTCTTTGTCCTAAAGAGGATATAGTTAGTCACTTTTCCCTATCCATTTTTATTTTTGTATAATTTTTTTTACAAAGCAATTCTGAATCAGGAAAAAATAAATAAAAGGAAAAGACTGTATATGTAAGGAACCTGGGTGACCTGAAATACTATTACCTGGGATGAGGAGGCAGGAAGATTAGAAGTTCAAAGCCATCCTCAGGGATACAGTATGAGTTGGAGGCCATCCTGGCCTGCATGAGACACTATCTCAAAGATAAAACCTAAACCAACCTAAAGCCCACCAAACAAAGACAACTTCAAAAAAGAAGAGGACATAGTATTTATTCTTAGGGCAGGACTGAAGGGAGAGAGAGAAAGTTAGGAGGCTCAGGTGTTAGCATTTCACGTACTGATGAAAGTATTAAGTACAAACCAAGAAGATAAGAGAAAATATATCCCACAGGTTACTGATTTTGTTTACTACATTTAATTCTTAGTAATGGAAAAAATATATTTTTCTCCATTAATATAAATATGTAGCATGCAAAGCCGAGGGAGGTGCTTGTACTAGGGAAATGCTAATTATAGGTGAACAAAGCGTGTGATATTGAATAATATGTTTGTTTGAGAAATAGTTAATTAGCACCTATGGCATTTAAGGTTCTCTACCATCAAAGCCTGCACTGGAGCAGGGATAGACACCGTTAGCCACCACAGAAAGATGCGTAATGAAGTGTCATGAGAAGCCAGACTCCCTCGCCAAGGCTGGCTGAAAGGACTGACTCTGTGGTCCTCTCAGATGCCCGCAGCCTTTGGAGAGACCCACAGACTGAACCAGAGCCATCCATCTGACCTCTCTCAGACTCTGGCCCCTCCCTCTCTGTGACATTGACAATAAGCTGCTGAATGCAAGGGCAATTTCTTACTTGCCAATAGGGAACTAATAAACGGATGGACTTATGGCTGTGCTTTAAATAGTTTTTTGGTTTGTTTTGGTTTTAGTTTTTTGAGACAGGGTTTCTCTGTGTAGCCTTGACTGTCCTGGATTCACTTTGTAGACCAGGCTGGCCTCGAATTCATGGAGATCCACCTGTCTCTGCCTCCCAAGTGCTGGGATTCAGGCATGTGCTACTGTGCCCAGCTAAATAGTGTTCTTTTAAGGTATCCAATTTATGCATAGAGTTCTCCCATAGGACAGCACGGGAGAGTTCAGGAAATGGCATGGCCTGTGTGTGACACAGCTGCTTTTGTTCATATGAAGACATTGGCTTGACATGCTACTGCCAGCACCTTCCAGGTGCTCAGTGCTGATGGGTGCGAGATCTCCCAGCACCCATGTTCACTGTTCAGGTCAGAAGAAGTTCCACACTTGCCTGAGATGCTGCTGTTTTGCTGTGGATGGCAAATCACTGAGCACACTAATAATCAAGGCAGTGTCTCCTGGTGGAATATAAGACACAGAACTGACAAGCTAGGAATATGGGTGACTTATTTAAAGAGAGAAAATTTTATATAAACGTGTGGGCAGAAGAAGACGGACATATGAAGGTCATTCCAACCAGAGGAAGAAGGGAATACGAGGGCTTGTTTAGGATAGTGGGGGGTGGGAGGTAGGGAATTGTGGGTGAAACACAGAGGGGGAGGTGACGTCGTAAGAATTAGAGTTGAGATACTGCGGCTCTGTAGGAAACAGCCTCCTCAGCTGCCCCAAACACAAGTCCTCATGTGTGCTGCTTGAAACTCTCTAGTAGTTGTTCCTGAATTCACATTTCAGCCTGTTGGCTTTGGGCCAGGAAAGGATAGTTAAATTTCTTTGTTCTTGTGGGTTTACCTTATAGCTTTATGCTGTTGTTAGTCCAGACCCAGGAGCCAGTGTAAGGCCCCCACACTGCTCTTTTTGGTTCATCTCTGAGTAGTGCTGAGTATACCTTGTGGAACGGGCAGCATCTCAAAGTTTTAGGTTCATGTCATTGAGAATCTACGTCCTTTCCCAATACCCTAACCATATGCCTGTCATAATAGAGGTGTCTTAGGGTTTGATTGCTGTGAAGAGAGACAGCATGATTACAGCAACCCCTGGCCCCAGACAGGGTTTCTCTGTATAGACCAGGCTGGCCTCGAACTCACAAGGATCTGCCTGCTTCTGCCTCCCGGAGTGCTGGAATTAAAGGTGTGCCCCACCACTCCTAGTCACTGCAAGTCTTATAAAGGAAAACATTTCACTGGGGCCACCTTAAGTTTCAGATGTTTAGTCCATTATTATCATGGAGGGAAGCATGGCAGCATACAGGCAGACACAGTGCTGGAGAAGGAGCTGAGAGCTCTGCATCTTGCTCCACAGGCAGCAGCAGGAAACTGATCCACACTGGGCAGAGCCTGAGCATAGGAGAGCTCAAAGCCTGTCCCACAGTGACACGCTTCCTCTAACAAGGCTACACCTCCCAATGGTGCCACTCCCTATGGGCCAAGCATTCAAACACTTGAGGTTATGGGGCCAAACCTATTCAAACCAGCGCAGGGAGTAAAAGGTAAGAACACTTAGGAGGTAGCTGTGCTGAGCACAGGTAAAGCTGTGGGACGGAGTTGATGAGTGAGTAAGTAAAATTGTTAGAATTAGACAAAGAAGGATGTGCTTGGGCCAGTGTGATGGCTGTGGGGGGAAAATCACAGGCAGATTTCCCCTTTATTCTTTTACGTTATGATTTGAATGTGAACTACCCCTTCAGCTTTGTGCATTTGAACATTTAGTCTCCAGTTGCTGGTGGTGTCTGGAAAGTTGTGGACCCTTTAGGAGATGGGTCTTAGCCACAGGAAGTACGTCACTGGCCGTTTCCTGTTTGCTCTATCTGTTTCCAATCTGCTGAGATGTGAACAAGGAGTTAGTACATGCTCCTGCCAGGCAGCTCCCGCCAGCGTACCTTCCCCACTCAGGACCCCCAAGACCAAGTTTTCAGCACAAAGGAGATTTATCTGCCCTAGAGGGACAGAGGGCAGGGAATAAGACACAGCAACAGGAGATAGCAGCGGCTGGGGGAGAAGTGGAAGGGAACAAAGAAGGGGTCAGGGTCTTTGTCCTGGAGGAGGACAAAGGACCGCCTCTGGACAGAGAGGAGACAGACATGGCACATAAGCAAATGCCACTTTATAAAGGTACAAGGGGAAACCTCGAGTTAGGAGGAGGTGTTTAATTTTAACTGGGCGTGTTAATTAAGTGAGCCAAAGAGGGCTTTTGATTGCTGGACTTCAATACTTTAGTAGCAGGTCCTTGGTAGTCAGCCTCAGGAGGAGGAAGTGGCCAAGTAAGCGAGCAGACCTTGATGGCTAGCTTTAGGAATATAATATAACAGTTTTCAGCAAGGCAGAGGGAAGGGAGAAGAAAGACAAGGCTTCCCAGAGCCATGGTCACCACATGCGAGCCGGCCAGAGTCCCTTCACCCACCAGGACAGTCTGTGTCATCTCAAACGCTGAGTCAAAGTGAAACTGTCTTTGCTTGAGTTGCTTCTTGTCAGGATTTTGGTCACAGGAGAGAGAAAAGTTACCAAAGGAAAGTAGAAACAATCACTGATGAGTGAGTGGATGTGAGCACCTGAAGATTCTGTGGCAGTCTTCAAGGGAGAGCTCCCACCACGCCTGTGGGAGAAACTGAGTGGGCATGACTCTGTGTTCTCAGTGGCTAGGATCAGTGGAGGAGCATATATTTAGGAGATAAAGCTCCTGCGAGTCTGGAATGACCTGTGACATTTTCAGCAAAAACTGTACTCAGGACAATGGAGCTGGGTGGTTGTCCACCTTACTTATAAGAGAGCAGAAGGGGCAGAAGAAGTAATCCAGGGGCCATTACAGACTTCAGAGAGATTCGTGGTGTTGACTAGCTCACCGCACACAGACTCTGAGGGTCACAGTAATGTGCTGTTATGTCAAGCTGCGGAGAGCCATCCCAAGTGACATGAACTGTGCAGATCAGCGGTAGATCACAGTACTAACGAAGTCTAGCTCGGTGGTACTGCAGAGGCCCCTGGGTCCTCAAGGATGCTCTAAACATGTGCCAAAATACATACAAGACGCCTCAGGAAATTTTTGAATAGTTTGTGCATGTTGTAGAGCTAATTATTGTTGTTGTCATTGTTTAAACTTTTCTAGATAAGCAGTTACAACTGTGTGCCTCAGATTCATTTTGGCTCTGCATTCTGTCCAGCATCAGACGCGTGGCTCTCCATGCCATCTTAGAATTAGTAGTTTTCTTCTCCAAGACTATGTGTTTTTATTATTTTAAATGAAAAATTTCATCACTGTGTGTATGACTACATGTGAGTATGGGTGCATGGGTGCCACAGCACGTGTGTGGACATTAGAGGACAACTGTAGCGGGTTCAATGGAATGAGTTCCCACTTCCCATAGAGTATTCCAGAGATCAAACCCAGGTCACCAGGCTTGCAGGCCGAGTGCGTTTTCAGCTGAGCCATCTGAGCAGCCTGATTGTAGTTGGCTTTAGATCGTCTGTGTGTTTTCCTGGGAGGCTTGTGCAGAACTTCTTGATCCAGCCAATGTGCAAGGGAGCGAGACATGTAGAAGCATCCTGCCCTAGACTTACAACACTGCTGGGTTCCGATCTGCCTAGTGACAGGGAGCTGCGGCTCACAGCAGGGCGATATGAACCCTCGGGAGCATTTGTACTTGGCATATCTGCACACGGCTCCCATGCTTGTCCAACTTTCATGCTCCCCCTGGAGTTAAGAACCATCATTTAAAATATTTAGTCTTGCAGAGCAGTAGCAGTGGAAATAAGTTCTCTACCGGAAGACAGCGTAGGTGTCTGGGGCCACCTGTCGGGAGGAAGCAGAGTGAGAGGATGGCAGCCAAGTAATCCTGTACAGGTGCACAGGCTTGACAAGCTGCCACCCTGCCCTGTGCAGCTTAATGACAAGAGTGATATCAGGGTAGTGACGAGTGTACATAGCATTCAGAGATGTTTGTAACAATAACCGGAAGCATGCAAATCTCTGTTTATTGTTGGTGGCAGAATCGCTTATCGTGTTCGGTGTAATGTGATCAGCAGTTGACATTTGCGATCGACAGAAAGCCTGAATGTCAGTCAGAAGCTCGTGAGGACAGACCTGGGGGGAGGGGGTAGCGCAGTCGATAGAGCGCTGAGCTAGCATGCACAAGGCCCTGCATAAAGCACAGGTGCAGGCCTGTACTCCAAACACTGTGGACATAGGAGGACCAAAGTTCAAGGTTATCCTTGGCTGTGTAGAGCATTCAAGGCCGACCTAGGATAGATGAGACCCTGTCTCAACAAAGTTAGTGCAAATAAATATCTCATTTCCCCCCTCCATTTATATTTGCATGTGCATTCATGGACCCTTGTCAGTGGCTTAAGTGTAAATTAAAATATTATTCTTGGACACTTTAACACTAAGAATGCTGCCTTTGAGGGCAGTGTACTTTTATTCCTCCCCAAGTTGGAGCACACTAAGAATAACAGGTTCTGAAATGAGTCAATCTGGATGGTTTTTTTACCACAGATGAAGCTGTGTGAGCAAGCCTGCTCACAGACCCCTTAATGAAGCCCAATTCTAGCATTCGGGAAGCTTCGCCACCCAACCCTTCCTCTGCACTCTTGACCAACGGGAACCACTGATGATGTCCCACTCTCAGCCTCCCCTCTGTAGACACAATACATCTGTGATGTGGAATTTATATTTTAGCACAGCAGATCAGTTCCTGTTAGCACTATAATTCCTTAGGCATCACTGCTTCCATGGCTTTCCTGTACCAGTAACAGTGCTGAACAACATCCAAACTTGGCCAGAGCCCCTCTCTCTGTCTGTCCACTCAACCAACCAGAACTAATAGAGGCACTGTCAACTGGTTTCAGGCTGTTGGGAAGAATTGAGGAGCAAAAAAGGTCAGATATGTTCATCTAGACAGCAGTAACACCTGAAGTTGTGGTTAGGTGAGCATTGGAGATGCTGAAAGCAAGATGTTTGCTATCCAGAAACTCCCCTTATTGTGCTCCCCAAAGTATCTGGATACAAGGCATCACTCTAACATAGGAAGTAAGGAGGAGATGCTCTCACAGGGGCCACATGGGGCCTGGCGTCCAGCTTGCCAGCTACCATCACTGTTTTGTCCAGGACCCTGGTTTATGGAGCGCGTGTGTGGCCCCTACTGCCATGTTGACTGAACAGATGGATGTGCTGTGGTTCATGCTTCCTGCTGCCGTGTATGTCAAGCCACTTCCAGAGGGAAAATCTCCTCCACTCTAGCCTCTGACAGCTTCCTATCACCAGGTTGTCCCTGGGACACATCTGAGAAGGATACGCGGAGAGGGCAGGAACATGATGACGAGGAAAGCTCAGGAGGGTGGAAAAGAAGATGAGAGGCAAGGACCAATGAAATACTATGTTTCCTTCCAAACACTTCCAGTGAAATGTGCCCTTCCTTTACATTAGCTTCCTGCTATGGTTCTGCAGTTGTCAGCTTTTCAGCTCAGCGGTGCAGGAAGGGAGCTGGGATGGACACTGGGTTTTTTTTCTTGCTGTTGTGATAAAACAAGCAAACAAGAGCAATGCAGGCAGGAAAGGGTTGATTTTAGCTTACAGTTGGAGAGGGATCCATAACGTCACATGGAAGCAGACATTGTAGCAATCAGAGACTGCATGGTGGCAGAAGCAAGGAGGCCTCAAGGACAGAGTTCAAGCAAGAAGTGGGGTCTTGCTGTAAAGCCTCAATGGCCACGTGCAGTGAGCCACTTCTTTCAGTAAGACTGACTTCCTAAAGGCTCTATACTTTCTCCAGATAGCACACGAGCCTATGGGGGTATTCCACATTTAAGCTACAACACCGAAGAAGGCAACCAACTTCAGCTCCATAATAACTCCCATTGTGACTCCGGCAGAAGATTGGTACCCTAAATTGGCCATATTAAGGCTGATCCAGGCCTTAATTCACCCCTCTGCGCCAAGCTCAGGATACAAAGCCTATCACTGAGCATAATCTCAATTACCTATTTTTAATATAGTCCAGTTTTTAACATATAATTAATAGTGTGTGATATATTTACACAGTTCATATTAGCTGGCGAACATTACTAGTAGAAAATTCACACGTGGATATAGTGGATAAAAGGAACTGAAATAGATTTATTAATTATGCTTGATTTTTTTTTCTAGTACTGGGCATAGCTAAGGTAAACATGGTACCATATGTCTACCAGGCTTAGTGACATAACTCACATTTTTAGCCAGTATAAAAACATTAGTAATGCTGTTCCAAGCCACAGAAACACCAGCATGAAATTAAGTTCCTTCTAGTCATCACCTTCTGATTTTAAGAAACTGGAATTAATTTAAAAGAGACCATGTCTGGCTGGGATATTTTAACAGTGGGGAAATGACAGAATATTCTATGGAAGGGTCAGTTTTATACCCAGTTAATACCCCAGGCAGAATCGAGTTGGACTTTTCACCATATTTAAAATGGAAAATATTTCTTCCAAATGTGTTAATTTAAGAAGTTCTTGGGATTTGTGTATATAAAAAACATTTTCCCTGTAATTGTAGAGATAGAAGGTTGAAGCCTTGACCTGCCATTGTCTTGGTTTCGAGATTGCATAGCTATGGTTTGAAGGATAGAAAACATGGTGAGAAATTTTTGGAGGCCTTGATCTAAAGTGACTCAGAAAGCAAAGCCATACTTCTCAGCCCTTCCCTATCTAAAATGTGCTACTGAGCTCACTCCAAAACTTCCTTAAGTCTAAAAGCCTAGAATAGACCAAGACGGAGTAATAGTACGTAATGAGGAAGGATGGGGCTGGGCAGGAGGACACAGAACACTTGAAAGAGGAAATGAATAGATTGCGGGGGGGGGGGGAGGGACACAAGGGAGAGAGTTGTGGAGGTGAGGAAGAGGAAGAAACCCCCAAACACACATGGTTCAGTACATCGCAGTGATACATAGCACATATGTGAGCTCTAAAGAAATAGAAAGAGGTTGAGCTGGGAGGTCAGTGAGTAGACTGGGCATCAAGGGTCACACACATAGGGACAGGACGAGGGGCCAGCAGGTATTGCTGATGCCACTGAAGCCCTTTTTGCTGCTGTTTCTAATGTTAACTGTGGCTGTGTGCGACTTGTCATTTTAGTTCTTTTAATGACATCATGACTGTAAGGCACCTAACACTTTTGATTCTCTGACAACTACAAGGTGAGAGGGTAAGGTGGCTATCTGTGATATCTGAAGATATCTCAGACCTGGGCCCTGTGAGTTCTGGACTGTGTCTTCCGAATGAGGGCTGTGTTTTATTTAACCTTCATTACCAGCAACCAGGTCAGCGTATAGTGCCAACTCAGAATGAGGTCACCTTCCTTCATTGAATATATATTTACATAATGAAGAAAATTTCATTTAAGCAGTTGTCAGGAAATGGAGGTCCGTATGAAATATGGAGTGCTACCATCCTCTCTCTTCTTGGCCATTCAGGGGTGGTGTGAAATGTCTCATCTCGGATTACAGACGAGAAAAGCCAGAAGCTCAGTTGAGACTTGGAAAAGGTTTTTCAAAAAAGTAGTCACATGTGTGAAGTCTTGGAGGACAAGAGTCTAATTCACTGAAATACTGTAGGCTTAGATTTTTCAAAACCTACTTTATTTATGTTCCTTAAATACTTCTAGCCCACTGATCAGAGGAAGGGGAGAAAGACTGTTAAAAAGAAAAAGGGATCGTAGACCTGTTTGCATGTAGCTCTTTGGGCCAGTTCCACTCTGCGTTTTCAGGATATTAGCAGTCCCGTCCAATAGCCAACACCAAACGCCATCATGAATCCGCAGAGGGGGCACAATCCAGCAGAAACAGCAAGGCTCCGTGGAAGCAGCCAGAATCAGTGGAGTACCACGAGAACCTCTCTGGAACATTTCCCTTTGCCAATAGAAGACCAGCAAAGTGTGGCATGGCAGCATGGCAATGCAGAAAAGCCTAGTGCCACTGACCGTGGGGTGCTACTTATGCTCTTTCCAAATATCACATGCCCTCTCATGTGTCTGCTTTCAGCAAAACATCACACGCCCTCTCACTAGATACCTTCCAGAAAAACACCACGTGACACAATGGAGTCTTCAAAGAGACCAGAAACTTCCACTTCAAGTTCCACTTCTCTGACTTTACTAGAAACATTTCATTGTTTAGCTTCTATGCACGGGTTTTATTTGGACCCTATCATAATAAGCTTGAAGGAATGTCGAGTTTGTCTTTGCTCCAGCTCCTCGCCGACTCTTCTGCATGGCCCGGGCAGAGGAGGGACCAGTCAGCACCCAGAACAACTCTTGCAGTAGGCCAAGAGACTGGGGAAAGGAGAAGACACAGCACAGAGGATCTGGGGAACAGAGGATGAAGACACAGGGAGGCCTTTTTGTTCCGGAAAGAATCTATCTGCGAGAAGTCATTAGATTTGAGACTACGTTCTTTGTGGATGTCATTCCCATGAATGTAGCTGTTCCCACCAGCCATGCTTCTCACTGGAATCAATGACACAAGCTGGCCCTCCTCTTCATGCCACCCCTGTGTGAGAGAGAGCTCCCCTCTGTCATCTGCCCTTTCAGCTACAGCAGCATGAAGCAGGGTAGAGACAAGATGAATGGCCCCTAAAAGGCTGTTATGCAAACTGGTCAACTAAACATTTACATAAATCTTTAAAAGCTATTAAAACTGTCCTATCCAATGTGGATTGTGGTAAACTTTATGAATAGTTCAAAGGAATCAGAAAGATGGCAATTTGGTCTTGTGGAAAATTGGCTTTCTTTAGTTGATTTTTGGTGAATTGACCTTGTACTAGAAGGATTCATGCGCATTTACTTAGCAGAAACGGGAAGGGTGCGTTCTGGGTATGTGAGGCTCAATTGGAGAAGTAAACAAGAAATAAACATTTTTATTTCTTCATCAAAAGTATCAGAGCACAAAAAATGTCATAATAAACTGAGCAATTTGGGTCACACGAAGCTTATGTTGTTCCCTTTTGTATAAATATCTTCTAAAACATTGGTTCTAAATTGTGCGTGTGCACGCGTGTGCACACACACAGGCACAGAGACAGAAGACACACAGAGAGAAACATTTTCAATATTAGATATAAATTGTAACTGAGGATATACTTTGGATAGTAGATAAAGTGAAAATAACTGAAATTAAAGGAACTAAATATTTCTCTTAAGAAAAATATTGGAACATCATCTTCAGCCTTCTGGCCCAATACATCTGACAGACGTATTTGTGAGGCAGGAACTATTGAGGACTTGCTTACCCTGTCTTGGCAGAGTTTGTTCTTCGACTCTGCCTGCATCCAAGCTTGCCCTTTCCTAGGCAGAATTCTGTCTGTGGTAGAAACAAGAACATTTTGCCCATTGGCTCGTTTGTCATAGTTGAAGCCATTTCCATAAGGAGGTTCTTTGATGCTCATCATCCTCTTTGAGGTAGGCTGGGTGTTGCCAGGAGTTAACATGTCTCATTGTCTATGAATCTTTAAAATAATAAAAACATTTTTGAATGCTATATTCTGTATGTCTCTGAGGTTTTTGAAGACCTTATCAAACTATCCTACCCTATCTTTCTATAGAGTCATATCTATCTGCTGCACCTAAGATGTATATTCTTGTGATAAAAATAGACTAGTAATTGATATGACCATGATTTGATCAACTAACAATTAACTGTATAACGTATTTATCCTAAACAGCTCACAATAGTATTTTCAAATTATTGGAAGTAAACCTTGTATTATAATTGAGTTATAGTGACTTCTCAGATAACAAACTGTCTCTGTCATCTTCTCATTTGGGAAGCTGCTAACCTGCACTCCTGGTATACTCAGATAATCAATTTTATTCCTTCTCAAGTCTCTGATGGGGTTAAAGACAAGATAGTTTAGTTTTATAATTAAGCTTTCTTGTTTAGGAGTTAAGATGTTTTTAGGTCTAGATAGATATTTTAAGTTGATAATGATGAGATGTGGTAGTTACAGGTTTACATTCAGAATTTTAGATGCATCAAGATAGGAAAAATATTTTCTTCAAGGTTGCCAAATACAAATAGCCAAAACACTAGGAATGTAACCTCTACATGATTCCTGATTGTCTCATGGTTCTTGCTGTAGGTAGTTTATTGTATACGTGTGTAATAATGTAAGTGTATATGTAAAAAATAAAAAAAATTAATAAAAAAGGAAAAAAGAAAGTAATAAAAAGTTAATGAATTTTAACTTTTCAATAGGGGTATAGAAAGCAGAAATTTAAGAATAAAAATACAAGAAATAAAAGTTAATAACATTAATAAGAGCCAGTTCATCCAATATTCTAATTATAAAGATAAGTGTTTAAGTCAGACTGGATGAAAAATAAAGAATAGAAATACACCTATTACAAATGATAAAGATATATTTTCACAGTTTAAACACAAAAGTACAATGACAATGTGTAACTACCAGGAAAACATATATAGATTAAATAGTTTAAGCCAGTGGTTCTCAACTTTCCTAATGCTGTGACCATTAGGTCACATTTAATACAATTCCTTATGTCATGGTGACCCACAGCCATAAAATTATTTTGTTGATACTTTATTACTGTACTTTTGCTACTGTTATGAATTATAACACAAATATCTGATATACAGGATATTTAATATGCAACCTCAAAGGGGGCTGTGACTCACAGGTTGAGAACCACTCATTTAAGTTAACCCAACTCAACTTAAGAAAAAGGCAGAAACCTAAGTAAGTTGGTAGCTATAGAAAAATGTCTTAAAGATGCTAAAGTCAGCAGTTTTTCTTGGCTAAATTCTCTAGATCATCAACAAAAATATCAAACTATGGAATCTGAGTTATGCCAATGGAAATGGTGTTGTGAGAGGCTGTGGTGCAGCTGGGCAGATGCAAGATGCATCAACCAAGAACTATAAAACTATTGATTAGCTGTATCAAGCCCAGACTATGTAAACAAAATAGCAGAATATTTAAACAACGATTTCATGAGCTTCTCTGTCTGTGATAGAAGAAAACCCACTAATAAAAATCAATTGATGATATGTAACTAATCAGGTAAAAGGGGGGGGGATAGGTACTTGTTTCCATAGATACTAACAGGTGAAATTCACCATTCCCTCTCATAAAAACTCATGGTCATAAACCTACATGACATAATTACAAAGAATCTTGCAAAAACCAACTACGAAGACAACACATGTGCCTATTACTAAAGGCTACAGAAATTTTCATTCAAACGAGGACCAAGGCACAAAACAGTAAGAATGTAGAGCATTTCAGATGTGAGCTTCCAAGCTCTGATGTGACTGTCCTTCTGTACCCTGTGACATTAGCATTTGATGTGGTTATTCCAACTGCAAGTGATGTGCATGGCTCTCTTGAGATCAGCCCTTGTCTGACGGTGGAGACCCCCTAATGCTCCCCGCTGTGGTAGTGATAGAAGTGTATGCTGAGATGGTGTTTGTCTGACTCCCGAGGGACCACAGTGAGAGCTCATGAGTCTGGGTTAAAAATGCATATATGGGAGAAAAGTCCCAACCCATCTAATAGACTCTGGTCTGAGATCTCCAAGGTGTTTCGTGCTGCCTCAAACTGTTGATCCCATTGGAGCCCATGCTCATCTCTGAGGAAGTGTAATTTATCAATTAGGCATGTTAGGAGGCTCACAATAATCAACCATAAAATGGGACAACTATAACAATATATTGTGATAATAGTTCTTTAAAACCTATAAATTACCCATGCGATTCTCCATTTAACATTTCCAGGCCATGGTTGAATGGTTAGGTGGAGGTGATTAAGGCTGCAGAACATGCAGCCGTACTTAGCCGTCAGCCCTCTGTGCCCAGCAGAGCTCCGTCTTTCTGACTGATAAAGGGTTACTCTTGGTAAATGGTACTATTATGGGGGTAAGCAGCAATGTAAATGGGATGAAAAGTAAATTAGACATAAAGAAGGGAGAAAAAGATAGAACCTTTCCTGTTATTAGTCAGGCTTTCTACTTAAGAGTCTTAAGTGATCTCTTGGGTCAGGCTAGTAGAGCAGAGATACCCTAGACAGGTGACTGGTAAACAGCAGAAATGGAGTTTTCTGCCTTTTTGAACTAGAAGTTCAAGCTCTGGTGCCAACATGGTGAGGTGCTGCTGAGGGTCTCCTGCTGCTGCTGCATTGCAGATGGCTGCCTTCTCACTGTCTTCATGTGGTACAGGGCAGAGGGAGACAGCACATGCTTTGGTGGTTCATAAGGACACTGCTGTCATCATGAAGTCTTTACGATGACCTCATCTAGTCCTAGTTACCTTCCCAAGACTCCACCACCAAAGCTGTCCTGGAGGGGAGGATACAGTTTCTGTATGAGTTTTGGACAGGCACAAAGCTCAGTCTGAAGCAGGTTAGGAAGCCAGACAGCAGGGCTGGAGAGTTGGCTCAGTGCTTATGAGCACATGGACACCCACCTGGGCATCTCATCAGACTCGCTGGAGCTATATGTAAACAATATACATACACATAAATTAAAGCATATATACATGTATATATAAATTAAAACAATTTTAAAGTCCAGTTGGGTGGTGGTAGCACACACCTCTAGTTCTAGCACTTGGAAGGCAGAGTAAGCCAATCTCTGAATTTGAGCCCAACTTGGTATAGAGTGTAAGTTTCAGGGTAGCCAGGGCTACGCAGAGAAATCCTGTCTTGAAAAACCAACTGGACAAACAAACAAATAAAATAGCAGCAACATCGAATTTAAAGGTCTTAAAAAATAAAAGGAATTAGAAAATGTTTGGGACCAATAATACAGTTAAGGAGCCAGATGTAAAGCAAAAAGTAGTGAGTGGTTTTCATACAAGTTAGGAGCTGACCCGAGCATGAGGGCACACATCTTTAATTCCAGCGCTCAGGAGCAAAGGCAGTGAGAGCGCTGTGTGTTTAAGGCCAGTTAGGGCTACATAGTGAGTGCCAGACTGGCCAAGCATCCTGTATAGTGAGACTGGCCAAAAACCAAAGAGAGAGGGGCGGGGGAGGGAGGGGGAAGGAGGAGAGAGAGAGAGAGAGAGAGAGAGAGAGAGAGAGAGAGAGAGAGAGAGAGAGAGGGAGGGAGGGAGGGAGAGAGAGAGTAAAACTTTGCTAAGGGGTAAAATAAAAGGAAGCATATACCAAGGTTCTACATAAGGTCTAGAGGTAATAACAGTTCCTCTAAATAATTCAGTACTTCACAGTGGAATCCTGCAACTTACAGGGCAGACAGGGGCTAGTTTGTGCTAAATATGGAGAGTAAATAGTAAAGGAACGGTATGAAGTAGGGGTGTTCTAAAGGGTGTAATTATTTAACTGCAACGCTACAGCAAAGTAGCAATAAAGTATTCTCGGAAAAGACAGGTTGGATTGTCAAATTAAAAAAAAAAAGAAAAGAAGCAAACCCTTTGCTAAAACTATAGCACTTAAATTAGAGTGACTGAATACATACGGGTCCTATAAAGAACATGGCTGTTGTTCTTGTGTTCCTTCTCCCAGCAGAATGTAGGAAATATTTGAAGACACTGAACTTAAGGCAACAAAGAACAGTCATCACTGAGAGACAAACAGCAAGCTAAGGGCTATAGTGGCCAGCTTGCTATCTGAGTTTCCCGAGGGAGGGCCTGCTAGGGGACATTCAGGAGAGTTGGCTGGATAAACTAGGACAGTGGCAAGGGAGACAAGGATGGGCTGAAGTGAGCTCTAAACACCCTGCCTCTACCTACAGAATTGGGTTTTCCTTTAATACACACACAAAAAATGGGATATACACTTTACTGCTTCTTCAAAACATTGTTAGGTATTCTAGCTTCCAAATAAGGCAAAGGGGTAAAGAACACACAGACTGAAATCACACTATTAACTGGCATGATCACCTACCTAGCAAATCCTTCAAAATCTACATCTCTGCAGTCTTAGAAATCCTTGGTGATGCTAGTAAATCCAGCAGGGTCACAGAGTACAAGGTCCATGGGCAAAGACATTTTCTGATAATAATGGAAAAACCTAGCTGGGATGCGCTCACTGCTCTAAAATGGTGGTAGGACCTGGGAGAAGGGATCCCAGAAATGGGCTGGACTGAAGTTTCACACATAGCCAACTTCATTCAGAGCATCAGACGATTTATACTCTGAGGGTTACGAAGAGCCACATAAGGAAAGTATGCAGTCACAAGGACAGGCGGCACATGGTGGGCCAGCCTCATGCACCGAGGCCACATTTTTCCATAGAGGCAGATGATGAAGTGAATCTGAGGTAAACTCACTCCTACCCACTATACCTGGGAGAGGCATGGCAGCATAATCCAAGAACGACTCTGTGAAGAAACAGAGGCCATAAGCCTCTTGCCTTCGTCGGGTCTTCTCACAAGCCCTTGGAATTCTCCTCACATGACTCCACTCTTGCAAGGACTATGTTCTGACAGGAATATATTTTAAGTTGCCATTCACAACAGTGATGTGAGCTTTTCCAGTGGCCATGTCCTGCCTGAGGAGCTCCAGTAGCCAGACCCCATCCCCCAGACTTCCCCAATGGCACTGTGGTCAGTTTCATTTTCTTTCTTTAAAAAATAAATAATTTATTTATTCACTTTACATCCTGGTCATAGTCCCCTTCATCCTTGCGTCCCAGTCCCACCCTACCTCTCACAGCCCCTCTCTTCTATTCCTTGAGAAGGGGGAGCCCCCTTATCTACCCATGCCAGCTCATCAAGTCTCGTCAGGACTGAGGTCATCCTTTCCCCCGTGGCCTGGCAAGACAGTTCCCTCATCAGAGGAAGTGATCAAAAAGCAGGCAACAGAGTCGATGTCAGAGACAGCCCCACTCTCATTACTAGTGGACCCACATGAAGGCTGAGCTGCCCATTGGCTACATCTATGTGGAGGACTTAGGTCCAGTCCATGCATGGTCCTTGGTTGGTGCTTCAGACTCCACAGGCCCCTCTGGGTCCTGATTTGTTGGCCCTGTTGGTCTTGTGGAGCTCTTATTACCTCCAGGTCCTATTTTCCTTCTCCTCACCTTTCCACTAGACTTCCTATGCTTTGCCTAATGTTTGGCTGTGAATCTCAGTATCTTTTTTGAACTGCTGCTGGATGGAGCCCCTCGGAGGACAACTCTGATAGGCTCCTCTCTGCAAGCATAGCAGAGAATCATTAATACTATTAGGTGTTGACTGTCTCCCATGGGATGGGTCATGGGTGGGGCCAGGCAATGGTTGGACAATTCCCTCAATCTCTGCTCTATCTGTTGTATCTTTATCCATGCATGTCTTAGAGACAGGGTAAGTTTTGGACCAAAATTTCTGTGGGTGGGTTGGTGTTCTCCTCCGTCCATTAGAGGACTAAAGAAGACACCTTATAGTCATTTCCTAATGACTGTAACACATTCTTAGTCCTGAGGTGGGAGAGTGCCCAGACCCCACCCTACAAGAAAAATCCCACCAATCCCTGAGCAGGAAAACCTACCAATCCCCTAGCTACCCCAAGCTTAGGGCTTGAAATCCCATCAATTCTCACTCTGGAAACCTCTGCCCTGGAAAGCTCCTCATAAGAAATCCTATGTAAGCCCTGCCTACTGTTTAGTTTTCTGTTGTCTTCTCTGGGAGTAGAGGCAGCCTCCAAACCCTCGATTCGTCCCTCCCAATAAGTCACTTTTATGAGCTTTGCTGCCTCCTGTGACTCTGTCATTGGAGAAAGCCAAGAAGCAAAGAAATGAAGGAGAAAAGGGCAGGACTAAGGCTCCTGTGTTCCTCCATTTAGTTGAGGATACCCTCCCCTGGGAGCCGCAATGAAAAAATGAGACTGTTCCACTGTAGCACTCCAGCTCAGCCAGGGATATCCTCTCTCAGGGCTGCAATGCCTCTGCTGATGAGGCTTTCGCTCAGCTGTGTGGTTTCTGGGCTGCCATTTCTCAGGATGCCCTTCTCTTATGACACTGTTACACCTGAGAGCTGTGTGGCTCCTGGGCTTCTGTGTCCCAGGATACTTTTCCATCCCAGCAGGAATGCTGAGACTCTACCCTTCCACATTGACCTATAGATTCAATGTAATCCCAAATACCATAAAAAGGTCAATTTTCTAATATGTATGTTTATGGAAAGTTTCTTTCTATACATAGAAATACACACATATATATACATATAGAAAATTTCTCTCTTTAGGCATTCATTCCTCCAAACTCTAGATTTGTCCCTCTCAATAAGTCACTTTTATGAGATTTGCTGCTTCCCGTGAGTCTCTTATTGGAAAAAGCCAAGAAGTAAAGAAACAAAGGAGGCATACATATTTGCAATGGTATAATGGCAGGTAATTATCAATGCTATAGAAGAGAGATTTCAAAGTAGATCCTATATTTTTAAAATAAAAATTCCTGAAGTCCCAGCTTAGCTCATGTTTCATTCTGTAAGTGTTACTTAGTGCTTAGTAGTCCCTGGGATAAGCAAAGGGAGAATATTATGCTGGAAATGTGGCAGGTAAGATTATAACAGAGTATGGAAAGACTCTGAGAACCAGTTTCAAACTTCTGGCAATGTGAAAATCTGCGAATGTGGCATAACGTGACATATTATTGAGTATCCTTGAGGCGAATTTTGAAAATTACTAGTGGAATTGGATTCAAACTGAGTAAAATTTTGGACAGGAGGTGAAATAATATTCCAGCACTATAAACAAGTAGAGAGAATCAGCCTAGTCTCTTTTCCTTTACGAAGGCATGTGCTTCTGAAGTGCTTGTGAGTTTAAACTGCCAGGAAGGGAATAACAAGTCTTAATGTCCTGTGGCTTGAAGATTTATTTCCCATTCAGTTTGCATATAGCTTAGAAACATTCATAAAGGGAAACTGACCCATTTTGATGGCTTGCCAATCTGTCACTTTAATTTATGATGTCACTCTTCCTTCTGAGGCTCTTCTCCAATTAGGCATGGCCCTTCTGTTACTGGAAATGACACTGTTTATTATTATTATTATTATTATTATTATTATTATTATTATTATTATTATTATTATTATATACTGCTAAACCTGTAATGAAATATCACATTTCTAAGAGTTCATTAAGAAGGGGTGAATTCAATAATGTTACTAAAAGTGGATGAAAACAATGAACCCCCAAAAGACTGAAACGAAGTGTCTTGACAACAGACATCAATAGCAGGGAGGAAGAGAGCTAAGAACATTAGTGCACCACGGTCAGAGCCACCTGCTGTTATCTGGGCCTGACCTTGTACAGACGGAGTCCATTTTGACATGGCCATGACCCTGGCTTGTCCTAGGGAGACCGTAGTAAGTCTAGTTCTGTGGACAGCTCCACATCCTTCTTACAGTCCAACAAGCAGCCTCTGACCTTGATTCTGAAGGAGAGAGATGTCTGTGAGGTCCTGCCCATGACGGCATTGCCCCTAGAAGGAGTCTGTTGCAGGCTGGGTGCTCTTCTGTCTACACCACCCCTGACAATACCAAATCCTTTAGTGGGCTGCAATAAACCGATTGCTTGAACCAAGAGACCCATCTAAATGTGTTGCTATCACGGAGGACAAAGACAAGCCAATGTATTGTTTTGTGGTTGTTTTTTAAAGGCTGCTCCAAATACAGGGTCTTACAAGCCTTAGAAGCTTATTTGTATCTCATTTAACAGGTCAAACATGAGCATTAGGCTCACAAAGTCATCCAAGTGCCAAGGCTGGTGGGGAAACTCTGCCATCTTCTACACATGGCTTTTCTCTCTGGGTATAAGGAGTAGCTGCCCTTGTCTGCAACTGCCTTGTATCCACATTCCAGGCCACAGAAAAGAGCACACATGGCACACAAGCAACTTCCTCATGAGGGGCATGAGGTAGAAATTGTGGCTAATACTTACAAAGTGAAGCCACGGCTTGAAACCTCACTAAGATCCAAGAGTAGAAACTAACACAGAACGAAGTGGTCACTGGCCCAGCGGAAGCTTAGTCAGCACAAGGCATTTTCTCAGTCAGAGAAGAGATTGGCTGTTAGGGAGTGTTCAAGAGAATGGCATTGTTTTTGAGCCACCAAAAACACCAGAAGTCTCTTACCTGTAGCCCGGGGGTTCTCAGCTTCCTAATGCTGCGTCCCTTTAATACTACAGTTTCTTATGGTGTGGTAGCCCTCTGCCATAAGATAATTCTTTTGTTTGTTTGTTTTCTGTTTTTGGAGACAGAGTTTCTCTGTATAGCCGTGGCTGTCCTGAACTTGGTTTGTAGATCAGGCTGGCCTCAAATTCACGGAGATCTGCCTGCCTCTGCCTCCCTGAGTGCTGGAATCGAAGGTGTGCAGCACTATGCCCGGTTCCATAAAATAACAATTTTTGCTACTTTATAACTGTTATGAATTGTAATGTAAACACTTGTGTTTTCTGAATGTCTTAAATGATCCCTGTGAAAAGGTTGCTTGACCCCAGTGGGGTCACAGCCCAGTAGTTAAGAACCACTGCTGCAGGACCGGGCGTGGCAGTACATGCCTTTAATCTCAGCACTCGAGAGGCAGAGGCAGGCAGATCACTGTGAGTTTAAGGCCAGCCTTGCCACAAAAAGCAAGTCCAGGACAGCCAGGATTGTTACACAGAGAAACCCTGTCTCAAAAAACCTAAAACAAACAAACAAACAAACAAAAAGAACCATTGCTATAGCCTGTCACCAGACAGCCAATTTCTCAATACAAGTATAAATGAGGGGTGTGGGGCATCTGTGTGAAGATCAGAGAGTAGGTTTTCAGTCTCTCCTCCTAAGCATCAATATGGCAGGGAGAGGGCCAAAGCTATTTGACCCTCTTGGTAAAAAAAAAAAAAAAAAAAAGAAATACTTAGATGTTAAAATATACCAACTGCTCCATTTTCTGTGATACATACTGCTTTGTGTAGATGCATGGGGTTGTACTTACAGAAGTAAAGATAACAGGCCTGTCTGCTGCTCTTCCAGGATGGAAGGACATGAGACCGATCATTAGGGGTGGACTATTTAATTGATAACTGCTCCAAGGAAGCAGTACAGGGTGATATGTAATTATGTGTACAGGAACTTTGACCAAGGCTGCAGAGAACAGGAGTGTCTTTTCTTCTTAAAGCAACATTTAAGTATTAAAAGAATTATGGATGGTTTTACCAACAAATAAATTTATCCCTGCTTGTCGACAGATTTGTATTATAGACCTTTTTATTTCTTTCATTTAGTTAGGTTATGGTAGCTTCAGTTATGTTTAGCTATATGTTAGGACTTTTGTCCTCTAAAATACTATTCACTTTTAGAATAGGCTTTCGTTTACTTATTTTAAATATCAATAATAAGAAATGTATAGAACCTAATTTCTTTCTCACATTTCTAGCATCCATAGCTCTCCAATGAGAGACAGTTGTTTATTTTTATATTTATCCTTGGTAAGAATGTGCATTTCATTAAGGTGTCATGGCACATGATCACAATTGTAGTGCTCAGAGGCTCGGGCAAGAAGATTGCTTTAAGTTCAAGGCCAGACAGAGGAGTGTGTTTAAAACAAAACAAAACAGTATAAAAAGTTTGTATAAAAATGAATATGGTATATTTGGTTGTCTTTCTTGACTCTTAAAACTACAGTTACTAGAAAACTATAAGCATTATAACCTTTCACTCTTTTCATTCAATGTAGAATAGAGATATTCTGGTATGATGTACTTAGAAAAATGTTCTTTTATTGTTCCTCCACCACTAACATCTCATTTTTCTAGACACACAATTTATATTCTTGTCCGGTTATTCATTGGTCAGCATTTAAATCATTTCTGGTATGCTGTTGCCAGCAGCCGACAGTGCTTCAGTGAATAACATGCAGACATTATTTCATTCTAGGCGTTATCTGTGGAGTGAGTTCTTAACTCATTTGGGATGTGAATGGTAACGACTGACAGAGATCAACCTGTATTTTTTTTTTCTCTACATGGTCAGTCTCCTTGTTCTTCTCCAAGGAGAAGGTGTATGATTCACTGTAACATTACATGCTCTCACTGATTTAAAATGTTATGCGTACTAGCCATAAAGCTCTACTGATCTGAGGTCCATGCCTGGCGATATGCACTATGGTGCTTTCTCTTTGGCTGTCTCTGCCAAGCGGCTATATGCACTGTGGTACTTTCTCTTTGGCTCTCTCCGTATCGGTGTTTTATTGATCATGGAAGCTTTATCTAACAGAGAATTTTTCATCAGTGCTCTCCTTTCACTGGAGTTTCTTTAATTCTTTTTGTGTTTATTCCAAATGAAATTAAAAATCCCTTGATCTAGTTCTAGAAAAAAAAACCCTCAAAATTGTTATTAATTAAATCATACTAATTTTATAAATGAAATTATAGAGCCAACATTTTTATGGTGTTGAGCCTTCTCATTAAAATATACTTCCATATGCTGACTAATCCTTCCTTTGTCTCTCAAAATGTTTTAAATTTCTTTTTATAATATAATTTATAACTATTATATTAGACTTAGTTAACAGATTCCCTAGGCTCTTATCTCTCATTATATTTTCAATAATATTAATTACATGTAGGCAGCTCTATGCTTTAACTCTGTATCATGCTGGTTTGCTGCAAGTTGGGTTTGTAGTAGTAGTGTAGTCTGAAGTCCTTGAGTTTTCTAGATGAGTCAACATGTTCTGTATATACTGATAGCCTTACCACTCTGTTAATTTTTACATTTCTAGTCTCTTTGTCTTGTATAATTGTACTGTCTGACATTGTTTGATACAATCTTAAATCACAGTAGTAATAGGAACTTTCATGACTTGTTTCTGAGTAAGGATGCTCTCATGTTTACTTCTGAAATATAATATTGATTTGGGAACTAAAATAAATGTAGCCTTAGAAAAGAAAAACTGGCCTTCAAAGGACTTGCAGAGTCCCCTTACTGATGTTTTCCTTTGTTGTTTAGGCTAAGGAAGGTGACTAAAGCTCTTTGATGAATTTACCTTTCAAAATGTTTTAATTTTCTTTTTATAATGCAATTTATTATAATTAATATATTAGACATGGTCAACAGAGCTTAAGCTCTTTACTTAGAATAGAATTTAGCTCTTTGTTAAATTTTTCTCCTATGTAAATGTGTGTGTGAAAATATAAGACCAGTACTACACTCTTTTAGTACTGAATATTGAATCTACAGCCTTGAGCATGATGGGGTCACTTTCAGTATTCCTTAGAAAGAGAATAGTCCATTTTTGTAAGAATTTTTTTCCCAACCTGGGCATCTTGGCTTATCATTTCTAGTTTTATTAGCACACTCTTCATTTTCCCTTGATGAGGTTGGCCAGCATTTCATCTACTCAATTTACACTTTGCAAAGCATCAGCTTTCAGTTTGTGCTTCCACTTATTCAGCCCTTTTATCTTTATTGTTTCCTTCCTTGGCTCTTGTTTATTTTGTTTTGTTTATTTTCTGACTTTTAAAGTAGAATGTTGAATTCATTTATTCTTGTTGTTTGATGTTTGCAGTCAAACACTGAAGGCTGTGCTTGCTCTCTGTATTTTTTTTTAATGCTGTCAGTAGTTTTCTGAATGTCGGTTTTTAGGTCTTCATTGGTCTTAGTTTTATATTTTTCCCTTGGATGTAAAGAGTATTAAGGGAGACTGTTTTCATTAAAAGATACAGGCTTTTGTTTTCTGTTTTTATTTTGGCATCTAGTATTTCATAATAAGCAGAGAATGTCATCCAATTACTTCTGTATAAAGGAAGGGTTGAGATATTTCTGTGAATATTTCATAAACATTTAAATAAGATGTTGTTTTCTTCTTGAGGGCATGTCCTAAGAGAGGTGAACAAAGTTTTCTTCTGTTAGTAAATATCAATTCCTCTTTGTGTCCCTTTCACTAAAGTGTGATTTAAATAATTCTAATTGTTGTATATTTATTGTGGATTATCCTTGAGTCATTACCCAATAAACCTGTGAGCAATGCGTATCTCACTTCTTGTTGGTTAGGGGCATGAGCACCCTCAGGTTGCCACATAGTGGACTTAGTTCTCAGGTCGTTTTAGTCATTGATTTTTCTCAGACAGCTTTCTTCTTTCCCAGGCCATCACTAGAGAACCATCAGAACATAAGGATGCAAAAACAGGAAGTCAAGTTGTGTTCCATGGGTCCCTAGAGGCAAGAAAGTGTACTACTGCTACCGTTTCCTCGTCAAGTCAGGCTCATTAGTCATGTCTATAGGAGAAGCATCACCCTGTACTATACTAGTACGTCCCTCAGGGCTGCTATGACTAAAATGAAAATAAGACCACTCCAATCTGATCCAGGATTACTATGTGCTGTTCTCTTTAAAAGATTTGGTTCACTCTCCTCTGGTAAAGAAGCATAACCAGCAGAGATGATTGCCAAAGACAAATGGAATACAGAACAGGAAGTGAAAACAAAGTCCACCATGGCTACCAACATGCTCCTGACTTCATTAGTAAGGACAGTGGAGGAAGTGGGAGGGAAGTGGGGCTGCTCCACCATGTCCTTCCCTGATGATGTCATCCCTCAGTTCGCATTCATATAGAAAAATTTTTTCACTGTAAAAAATGTCTTTGTGTAGATGTTTTGGCTCAGTCAGCCATCACTCAATCTACATACCTTTTCCTCAGATTTCCTTGTTGCTAATTCCTATCATACTCCTTCCAAGACCCTGATCATTTGGTTAAGCCATGGCCATGGCCATAGGTCATATACTAGGATACAATCAAACATCTGGCTACTTTCTTCTCAAGCAAAAGGCACAAGTGGATGCATTGCCCAAACAACTTCCAGGGAGGATTTCTCTTTGGGATTGTTTTTTTTTGGGATGTTCCTGAAGGAACTGTGGTGCTGCAGCTGTCCACTCTTGGGTGGTTTGTGCATATCACACGAACATCTGTGACAGAGGACACACTCTTCTCTTCCTCTGTCTGCTAATAATACAGAGCATAGAGGGGAGGTGAGAAGACACATGTTATGGGAGGCAGCCCTTGCCATCTTCACTTTAGTTCGGCATGGGATTCTTCAGTTTCATCTTGTAGGAGTATTTTCAATTTGTTCCCATTGCTACTTTTACAATTAGAGCCTTACCTAATATTCTTGGGTGCTTGCATATTTAGACACATTAAGTCCTATATATAGAAAAGGATAAAACTAGGATGTTTCATTTTTTTCTACTTTGTCATCCAGATTTAGAATTTACTTTGGTTTTGTAAAGTATTTATATGATGGCCTTAAAGGTGTCATTTTAAATGACATAATTTTATTACAGATCTGTGGCAGTTGATTGTTTTCCCTTCTGCTTTCCTTCTCATTCTAATTTTTAAATGGAATAAGCTCTACCTTTCTAGGGTACAAAATAGGTATAACATAAACACTTTTATGTCACTCTGATATCCAAATTCTTTGGGTTGTCATACAAACTGTGGTTACATCATGTATTAAGTCTCGTCTTGATGAGCTTATAAGATCATTTTGTAGCTATTCAGTTACATCCCTGCTTTAAGAAAAACTGAACAAAAGCATTGGGAAATTATGCACTCAAAAACCCAAGAATTATTTGAAAAGAACGACATATTAAAGCACTTCTCTGGCAGTAATCCTTTTCATTTGGCTTTTCCTCTTCTCTTTCCAACTTAGAAAAAAAAGTAAACCAAGAAATCAAAAAGCAACTATTGTCAAATCCATGTTGAATCCACATATGGTCTGAAAATATTTGAGTCCTAGCCATGTGGAAGAAAATGCAGATATATAACTCTCATTGGCAGTATCAGCATTATTAACTCTTCGATGATAAGATACCACACAACACTTTGGAATTGGAAATCCTTTCCTCTCTCAGAGATCAAGGCTCCAGAGATAGCCCATGACTCACTGGTCCCCAGTAGCCATCAAGAGGATGCTACCCTCCCTGTTACATATGGACCTAAGTCTTGCCTTCTGGTCTGTGACTAAAGGTCTGTAAACATTGAGTGATCCAGGCCACCGATCTTAATTAGTACTGATGTCCAGGTGAGTGGAACACTTCAGAAAGAAGTCTGTAAGAGGTAGTTAAGAAAAGTGACATTATTTAATGTTCTTTGGTGGCAGATGGAAGGAGACACCACATAAAGTACTTATTGTCATTGTTTAGTAATAGAAACAGTGGAAGAGAGCACACACAGCAAGAGTCTAAAACATGCTTAATATTTATATATTAAATATATATTTATATATATAAATATATATATAAATAAATATAATAACTCCATCTGTGAGTTACAACTGTCTAAGTCGCCATTAATTATGCACTGCTGGCAAGCATGGCTTGACATTTGACCTATACACCTGGCTTGGAAAGAATATCGGTGTCAGCCGTGTTCTTGGACTTGCTTTCTTGAATGACATTTATCAACACATTGATGCCAGCTGTGACTGCAGAAAAACATTCAAAGCAGCGTATTTAAGTGCTTTAAGACACAGTGAATAGGATTTTATTGAGTCTAATAAAATTACTACCAAATGGGACATTCGAGAGCAAGGCAAACTTTTGAACACATTTGAAAATGCAGCACTGTTGAAAAGCTTCTGTGTACATTTTGAATCTTGGGACTTTTTAAGGTTGATTCTAATCAATTTTTCTTTATAACTTTGGCTCTGGTTTTCAAAACTAACTAGAAGTATTATTTAGATAAGCTTAAAATTGTATAAACTTTTGTTCTGGCTACAGGGTCTTGCTGTGTACCTCACTCTATCTCCAAACTTAGAATGTAGCCCAGGGTAGACTGATTTGTGATCCTCCTGCCTCAGCCTCCCAGGTGCTGAGATTAAAGGATTGTGCCTTCTTGCCCAGCTGAAAAAATCTTCTGGCTATTTTGCTCTATGGTGATTGAGCTTCAGAGAAAATGGTCTCTAATGGATAGTCCAGCTAGAGTGGTTCGAACTCATGTCTTAGGAAGAGGCTTTTAGCATACGCAGGTTAGGTCGCAAGCATTTTTAGCTGCAGATTGCAAATAGAAACGTCAGCAATCTAGGCTTTTGCATTTCACTGCAGACTGTGTATGAGGTGGAGTGAGAATAAACCATCACATCTTCTAGTTGTTAAGGCTCCCCGGGGCTTTGTTAGTCCCCCAAAGTCCCTCATGCCACATGGACAAAGACAACTTAGACTGAGTAATCAGTCATTTGTTTTCTAGATGAGAATGTTTTAATAACACTGTATTTACTATGATGAGTCAGTGCAAGTCAAGCACTGGGCATGCATCACATGATGTGATCTTACAGTAATTCTATGATGTAAGCATGGTTCCTCCCACTGAGCAGGTAACCGACGCCCGGAAAGTTCACATAGCTTGTTGGAATCTAGCCACGAAACTTATATGTTCTTGATCATAGCTCCCTCAAATTCTTCCATCTAAGCACGCTATCTATTTTATTAATGTTGGCTTTGCAATATTGTCATATGGCAGAGGTTAATCATCTTTCTTTCAAAAATTTAAGCACAATAAATATTTAAGTAAACACATATGGAGAGTACTGACATTTGGAGAACAAATGTCGACTTGTAGGATTTTGTTGACATTTACTTGAACCATTCTTCTGATGCAGCCAGTATACAATATAACTAATTTTGAAGATAGAAGGATTTTTTTATCATTAAAAATATATATGTTGTGGACCTACAGAGGTGGCTCAGTGGTCAAGAACACTTCTTGCAGAAGAACTGGGTTCAGTTCCCAGCACACACATGGTGGCTTCTAGCATGCTGTGATTCCTATGCCATGCATCCAAGACCCTTTTCCAGCCTCCACAGGTACCAGGTATGCACACACAAACACTTGTATACATAAAATGGCAGTAAATACATCTTTAAATAAATAGATAGAGTAAAAAAGAATACCCGAAACTGTACAGTTTTAAGATTGTGGTATAATTATGTCTTAGGTTCCTGCTGGACAAGATGAAGATGAACCTACAGGCACTAAGAACACACAGCCCAGGAGTCTGCTGCACTGTAAAGCCTGTTAAGTAGTAGACACTTGAAAATCTTGTTTAAAAAAAAAATCAGTGTTGTTCAGTGTCTAGCCAAAGTTCTATTGCTGGGAAGAGATGCCATAACTGTGCAACTCTTATAAAGGAAAGCATTTAACCAGGGCTTGTTTGTGGGTTCAAATGTTTAATCCACTGTTCGTATGGTGGGAAGCATGGCAGCACATGGGCAGACGCGATGCTGGAGAAGGGGCAGAGAGCTCTACGGCAGGATTTGCAGGCAGCAGGAAGGGAGACACACACACTCAGCCCGGCTTGAGCATCTGAATCTCAGTGACGCTATTCCTCCACCACGGCCATACCGTGTAATCCCTGTCAAGCAGCCCCACGCCCTGATGACCAAACATTCAAACCTCTGAGTCCAGAGAAGGCATTTCTAGTCAAGCCTGCACACTCAGCATGCAGTCTGCGAATGCATTCGGTACGTTTGCCACCGGTAAAATGCATTAATTACATGTGTCTGGATGTTTTCTCATCTTCATCATGTTTCTCATCTCCATCACCCACACATCCATCACTCTAAATAGTTAACTCTGGTCCCTCTATACCCTTGTGTCCGGGATCTAGTTGTCTGCTTCCTAACATCACAATCTTGTCTATCCTAGAATTTCACATGCGGGCAATCAATAGCGCATATTCATTATGCCAGGCTTCTTAGACACCACTTGCTCTTTAGATATTATCTATGTTGTGACCTAGCTCAGTGGTTCATTCTACTGTATTGCTAAGTAGTTTCCCATTGTAGGGAAGTACCATGGTTACTCTCTTTACCTGTAAAACATTCAGCGTGCTCCCATTTTTGATGTGTTATGAATATAGCTATAATGAATATTAATGCTTTGTAGACATCTTTATTCATTCGTGGCTTCTACTTCCTTCTGATTTATTTGATTATTCTTTTTTAAATATTTGAAGTTAAATCACTTCAGTCATTTTAAAAAAGAGTGATATTTTTTTCTGAATTTGGGCTGTTATATAACACATTCATTTTAAGATAAAATGATTTTAAAAAATAATTTTATAAATAGTTTGTTTTTATTTTGATCTCAGGCTAATTTTAATATAACTTATTTTTTCAGTAGATGAGTTTTATTTACTCTTAATTTATTAGCTTACAATAAGAAAGTAATGCCTTGAAATTTTCTGCTTTCTATAATAGTGTTTTGTTGTTTTGGGCCTTTTTTTTGTAGCCAACTACATAATCAAATATATTCAAAGGAACAATATATTCTGTTTTTGTAAAATGAATATTTCTACATGATTGGATTTATACTCAATTTCTATATAAATATAATTATGTTTCTAATATTGTCTTTATTTTCTAAGTGTTAATTTGGGATTAATATTACATGGCACAAAACAGTGTTAATCATCTTTGTGAATCATGCCATAATCCCTTTATACTTAATTCTTATGCAGTCCAATATTAATATTAGTGATATTCTTTTTGCATATATTTTTAGTTTATGCTAAATGAGAATTTATTTTTGCCTTTTCTTTGTTCCTTTTAAGTGTGTTTCTTATTGGAAACATTGAGCAGCTAGGGACTAGCTGTATCTCCTCAGGAGAACCCACTGGCATTCACTGTCTAATATTTGTGGTCAGCCATGTTGGCTGTGGTTTCTCCCAGACTTCCAGTGAGGGCAGGCTTTCCCAGCACTTGGTGCTTTTGCTGTCTCCTCAGCTACACAGAACGACTGAGCTAGTTTATCCCCTGGGGACACCTGGAGAGCAGAGGACCTTAGATACAGTCTCAGGAATTATCTGTGCGCTCTGCAGACCCTCTTGCTTCACTGCTTTGTGGAACAAGGCAGGGCCTGGGGATTTATGGCAAAGCCAACATCTTCTCATGTGTTAAATTAAAACAAGTTCACATTTCAGCTCTGTCTTCTTTTATAAGGTGGCTTATTTATATGACACAATACTTACCTAATCAAATTCAAGTTCATCATGGGAGTTCCCACAGAGCTTTTAAAAGAACCAGATTATTCCTGTTTGATCCTTTTATTAATTCAGCTAGATACTTACCAGAGTCAAGCACATGTCTCTGAAACTTTGATCTCCATCTGGAAAATGGAGATATATTTTTGTATGGGACTTCGTTAGATGGAACATCTAAGAGCAGTGTCTAGAGAGTGGTATGAAGCCACTGCATCCTCTTCAGTCCTCAGGGAAATGTGATTGGTCAGTGACAGGAACCCTGATTTTAGACAAAGAGGGTCTTCAGATGGCTTGGTGGCCAGTGAGCTTATTGTAGACTCCATTTGTTACAATGCCATCACCCTTATGACTGTGTAGGGTATCTGACGGTTTCCATGGGGACACTCGCAAATGCTGTACTTCATAAATGGCTTCCCATGTAGTTTTCCTTTCCTCTTTGAGCTGGGTTCACTTTCACTGAGTTAAGAACATCCCATAATTCCTTCAGACTTTGGACATGCATGGATTACTGTTTTTTAAATTGGTCAAAGAGGCAGAATGCCAACTCCTCTTTTCTTGGCTCTTCTTGCAAATGAGTTTGTAATTTACCCATTGCTCTTTCCTCTCCAATTATTCACGTTCTGATAGAAAATCAAACTCATTTTCTCCGAGTTTCAATTCATAGAAGCCATTTTCTAGGAGTTATTTTGCCAAGCAGCATTATTTAAGATAATAAATAATAAAATTCTAAAGTAATGTTTGAGTAGGACTCTGAATCTGTGCACGCTAAATAAAATAGGACAAGCTCTTCAGTAAAATGGGACTTAAGTGTATACATTAAGTTTTAAATATTAAATCCACTGTTGCTGAGTTAAACTGTTGCTTGCTTCTTTTGTTTTGTTTTGTGTTTTTGCTTTGTTTTAAAGGAATCATTAGGAGTTTACATAAAAATTGTCATCTTAAAGTAAAAAAAAAAATTTTTTTAAGAACTCATCCTGAAGGAGAAAATGCAAATTAAAGCAGAAGGCATTAGGCTGAACTAAAAGCATGCAAGATTATTGAGTTACTTGGAATTTCCTAACTGTATGATTTAGTTAAACAAGAATTATTAGCTTCTCTTTTTTTCCAAAATGAACAACCTCTGCATATAAATTACACTAATAATGTATGTAATGTCAAAGTATAAACAGAATTTTGATTGGTGTATACTCATAACTACCCACAAATGTGGGGTGATGCACAGCACCTGTTCACATGGTAGTTGAAAACAGACCTGGTAGAAGTGATAAACATTGGGATTAGGGTCCTGACAGCAAATCATGCTTAATCTTCCACTGAGAGTTTTATTTTATTATTATTGTTATTATTATTATTATTTTAATTTTTTCCTTTGGTTTTGTGAGGCAGGGTTTCTCTGTGTAGCCCCAGTGGCTGTCCTGGACTCACTTTGTAGACTAGGCTGACCTTGAACTCACAGAGATCCAACTGCCTCTGCCTCTCTGAGTGCTGGGATTACACTGCACCTGGCTCCACTGAAAATTTTAGGTGCAAAAAAGCTCACGTTACTATTGAAGTCAAAGGTCACTCCTGTTGTCTGCTGTGGCAGTAAAGGGAAGCAGCGGCCGCAGCAGCAGCTACTGTGGCCACATTGAGCAGGAACACAGTGTGGCAACTCCAGCAAAGGACAATGCAATGTGGCTATCTGACCTGACCTAGGAACCTGCAGGCCTGGGGATGTTATCTCAAATGCATAGGCAATGCCAAAAGGGAGCAGATTTTCTACAAGAATATAATTTATATTCAACTGCCTTCCAAGGGCAGCATTATTCTGATCGGTGTCTGACTTTTCTTCCTTTCACTTCAAAGAGTTTCTTTTTTATGCAAAGTATGTCTGAAGTTCATATTCATCACTGTATCCAGAGGCAAGCAAACCAAAAAGAGCAGGACGAGCCCAGTGCCAGGTATGTGCTAAAATGGTACCAATTAAACCACAGGAGAGCATGGAAGCTGTAGGAGCGGGTGGGTGGGTCTCTAGATCCAGGGCCAGAGGGAGACTTGCTATTTGATATTAGAATTGGTTTTAATAACTGACTTCTCAAAGGTAGAGATGAAATATGTCTGTCTGTCTGTCTGTGTTTTACAATGCCAACTGTTAACCTCTTCAGACTTCTGTCTCTTCAGCATTTATGAACACCCATCGGTCCCCTCTGACTCCTGCCCCGTCAGCTGCCCACAGCTCAGAGTTTCCACTCTGTTATCACTCAGCCCAGCCTTTGTTCCCACATTCACTGTAACTGTCTGAGTCTAAGGGGTTGTCATATCCCTGTCTTCCTTGACTTCCTTGCAGCAGGCACAGGGTTACTCCCTCAAGCCTCAGGCCCTATCTCGTTCTCCATGACTGTGCCAGACACCCGCTCCCAACATCTCCTCCTCTTCCTGACCCTTCAGGGCTCTGTGGTCAGCTCGCAGATTTTCTGATTTCCCCTTAGAAATCCCACTCATTTCTCCTGCTTCAACTCCAGCATAGAAATCTATTTTTTCCCCCAAAGAGGACTCCAAATGTCAACCCATGTTCTCCATTGGCATCGCCAATTCATGCATCAGTGCATCTCAGGCTCTTGTGTTCAACAAAACCCATCGTCACCCCAGCCCCACGACCTACTCCTTCGCCAGCAGTTGCTTGATCAGAGTGCCCGCAGTATTGCGAATAACCTGGAAAAGAGCTAATTACTCTGTATTACAATCATCTCTTTTTTGCCTTTCTGTCTTCCTCATTAAGATTTATCACATTGCCCAAAGGCCAAGCACATGGATGCCACAGGAGACACCATGGAATCCAGAAGTGTTATACTAAACAAGGCCTCAAGTCAGCTGGGTTATATTCAGTCTGAGTTCCAACACTAAATTGCTTATTTAAAATATAAAGTTCCCCTTAACATTAATGTCTGAAAGGGCTGCTGTCACTGTTCATCACAGATGATGGATTTCTTTGTGTTTATACTTTGTTAGGTAGCAAACATTTGAGGTTCTTGTTTGGGGGAAAAAGAAGCCAATTTTCAGTATATAATATATTAATACATTCAGTATGTTTGCCATCAGTAAAACTCAATACTTACACATGTCTGAGTAACCATGTTCCTCACCTCAGTCAAACACACATCCATCACAGACACAGGTGGTTTCTTCCTGGTCCCTCTATACCCTGACAGTAGGGCTCTAATTGCCTGCTTCTTGACATCACAAAGCTGTCTGTCTAGGATTTCACATGCATGGAATCAATAACATGTATTCATTATTCCAGGATTTTTAGATATAATAGCTCAGTGGTTCATTACACTATGTTTCTAAGTTTCTAGGTTTTTCATTTTAGGGACGTACCATGCTTGTTCTGTTTACCTGCTAAACATTTGGGATGTTCCCACTTCTGTTGTGCTATGAATATGTTGTAATGAGTATTAGCGTACAAGCTTTTGCAAACACGGACTTTGGCTTTGTTCTGGGTACTAATGTAGTAACAGAATTGCTAGGCCACAAGGTAATTAATTACCGCTGCATGCATAACTGACGGCATTCAGTGTATGTAGCGCTTTGCATACTCCTTGGCAATGTGTGAGAAGTCTAGATGCCCTTCACCCTCTCCTGCACTTTGTACCACTATTTGTTTTAAAGGTTTTAGGTGTTCTATTTGAATTTAATTTTCCATTGTGATTTAATTTGAATTTTTACTGTGGTTAATTATGTTGAGAGGGCCTTTTCTTAGAATGCACATACCAGCTGGTTACTATTGCTGTACGGTCATACTGGACATTCTTTTGACAGGATAGGCATCAGCTAGAAGATGCTCCTCTATAACACAGTGACAAGACTGTGTCCTTGGAGTCAGAGTTGAGTCTGACTATTTACAGCCCCTTATTCACTATGACTGTGCAACTTATTCTTAACCTTATTAAAAGGGACCAGTTATAGCCACATCCAGGGCCTATTTGTAATTTAAAAATAATAACCAAGAAGCCTCTGACATTGTGCCCAAAACGAGAAGTGAAAAGTGATACCACCTATTGGAAATAGAATAATTTTTTTCTCACTCTGTTTCGTAATTCAATATGTGATCTGGCAGATTACTACATCTGAGTGCAAAAGCTGTGCTAACTCCAATGAAATCAGGAAAAGCAGCCAATTGCTGAAGTCAGGATGCTGGAAATGAGCTTCACAATTCTCTGAGAAGGAAAATCCAACCCCAGAACTTGCCTGTCTATCTGGCTTTCACTTTGACTAAGCATCATCTGTCAGGCATGTACCTCTAGGAGTCTCTTAGCAGGCTTCTGTCTGTCCCTTTCAGATGAGTTCACTGGGTCTCTATAAGTAACGGGGCCAGCTACCAGGCTCTACGGTCCTGAAACTGTCCTCAAATGCAGAATCATAGTTGACTTTCTCTAGTCATTCAGTTGGTCTTAAATAGCTATAATACTGAGTTATTTAAAAAATTAGATTTTTTTCTGTATCAGCTCTCCTATCCCTCTTTGATTGAACTGGGAGTGAACCTATGGCCTCCTGCATGCTGAGCAAGCATATTCCAGTGCTAGCTATGTACTCAGCCCTCTGCCTTATTTTGAGACAGGGTCTTGCTAAGCTTCCTTGAATCATCATCTCCAGAGTATGAATTTGATACCCATTGGCATATGCCCTGTCTTGCCGTTGTACGTCACTTGGGCACTCACTGTCATTGGTTGGTGATCAGGCCATAGATGCATACAGGTGTTCAGGAAGTATCTGATGAATGAATATTCAATCAAACCAACTACAAAAAGTAGCAGGCACAAAGATTCTGAGATAAGAGAGACATTCCTGGGTCTGAAGATTGTGTGATTAAGGTCTGGGTGCTAAAGACAGTAACGGTGACATCCAGTTAGCATTTGGTGTGCAATTGTGCCAAGTTTTTTTTTCCCCCTCACCGGAAACCTACACCCACTCCCTCTGCAACAACTGTTAGAGATCAGTATTTTTCTGATCCCCACTTTATGGATGGGACATAGGAACTCAGAAAGATTAAGGGCAGATGTCCATCAATGGCAGACCCCAGGGAGACCATCTCTAGGCCACGGAATGGCACCTGGAACGACTTCTGGGGAGTGTCAGGGTTTTGGAGACCATCAGGCAAGGGAGTGAAAACAGCACATTTTTGTTGATTTGCATTTTCAAGAGACCATTGTGGGGGTGGTAGAATGAATAATCTTGAAAAGGAAAAAAAAAGGAAAGCCAGGGCAGAGGCAGCTCTTGTTACACTCCCAGCAATAAATAATGGCAATGGCACCACGTAAAACAAAGAGATGATGTGTGGTTTCCTGTGTGGCAGGGAGGTTGGAGGAACCTAGGGAAAGGATGGCTGTGGGAGTAAAGGAAGGGAGGCGCGGATGACTCAGGGTGTGGATGGGCATGAGGGTTAGGTGTCTGCAGTCTTTTCTTCATATTCCCAACCCCAGTGCTTGCCATGGGATCCCCCCACCCCAAAGCCAAGTTCTTCACACCTCTTTCCTCTATGAGCTGGGAAGGCCTGAGAGGCAGCTCAGAGGCATCTGGGTAAGGCTGACACTTGACTTCATGCTTCAGCACGCATGTGGGCGTGGACGCCAGCCAGGGACCAATAGCTCCCTTCAGTGGTGGTTCACCCAAGTCATCTCGCCTAATCCAATTCTCAGGTTATCAGCTCAGAAGGAGCATCAGGTCTTACTCAGTGAAGCCAGAGCAGGGGTTAGGGCTTAGAATGTGCATTGTGTTACAGTGTTTAATGATGTGCTAGTTTGTATGTAGATTTGTTTTTAAAGGAGCACTATGCCCTCTTCAGCCCACCTTTCCTATAGCCAGACCTCTGAGAATGCCTGAGTACTCTGTGATGCAGTGAGTTCCGGAAAGTGTATGGATAGGGACCAGCGCTCAGCTCTTTCCACCTGTGGCTTCCCTGCCACTCTTCATGGAGAACACTGTCCTGCCGCCCCTGAGACTTTCTTAAAGTGCTCTTAAGGTGTGGCTCAGCTGCAGAGGTGTTCCTGGCTCAATTCTGTTTGTAGTACCTTTTCATTGGCACATCTACTTTGTGCATGTTTATAAGGGTCAGCACAGTAATTCAATAGTGTGTACAATGTGGATCAATTCAGAAGTATTAGTATTTTCACTTCCTCCAACTGGTAATTTGTGTTCTGGAAAACTCTGGATTCTTCTGGTTGTTTTGTATCATGGATTGTTGGAGACTCTGGCTACTATTTCAATATCTGCTTCTCCCTAGACTCTATTGATCAGAGGTTGATATCATTGCTACAAATGCTAAGAAACATATATTTGCTTTTATTTCATGTAACATAGTTACAGTTTTAACAACATTGACACAAACTGGAGGGATTTGCCTTTATGAATGATTTTATATTTTATGAATGATTTATGTTTGGTATTTCACCACACACATTAGATTTTCTTCATTCTCCCACTGATGGACAGCTTGGCCAATTCCATCTCTTAACTGCTGTGAATAAGGCAGGTGTCTCCTTCTCAATATTTCATTCCGTCTATATTGTTTTCCATAATACCCACATTAATTTACATTTCTTCTAAGAATGCGTAAGAGTTCCGCTTTCTCCTAATCTTTGCCACATATGATTTTTTTTTTTTTTTGCAGTTTTGATAGTAGATATTCTATCTGGAGTGACGGGTTTTTCAGTTCCTTGCTGGTTAGTGGCCCTAAGTATTTGGCATACTCACCAGCCATTTAGGTTTAAAACCTATTCTGAGGTTCCTGGCAGCAAGCCAGACTACCTTATGACAGACGGCGCATGATACAGGTTCTGGACGAGAAGAGGCTGGCACTGAGCTCTTCCCTCTGGAAGTTGCTCTTTTGTCTCCATCCAGTTAGATAGTTGAAGGAAATGATAACCAGCAAACAGTGGTGGCCAAAGGAAACCTCCCAGCTCAATGAAAGACTGTCTCTCTCCTTTGGGAGATGCCACGTCATAAGTGGGGGTTTGTGTTGCTCAGTTGATTAAAAAAAAAAAAAGTAGGGTGGTTCTCAAACTGTTAATGATAGAACACAAGGCAGAAATTAGACCATCAATGCTAAACAACTCTGAAATTATAAACATTGCTTAGTCAAAGCTTTTTTCTTTAATGATGCCCTGATGCGGCTGGCACAGCCCGGTCATTGCAGTCACTGTTATTTTACTTGAAAGGGGGAATTTTTGCCCCCCCTAAAAAAGTCTCTCTAAAAAAGCTTTCTTCCTGGCTGGCCTCGCGAAACATCTTGCTCCGATGGCCACGTCATGTCCTGCCTGCAGCTGACTGACATGGGGCGGTGTGCAATTGGTGAAGTTAGAAGAGCCGTGTGAGAAAGAGAAGCTGCAGGCTTTATTCCTACATCGACAGGCAGGAGGTTAACTCAATTCGGTGGGAGCTGTGACTAAACTCAATGAGGCTGTGGAGGCTGTCAGGGCTCCCAGGCAACGGCTTGAGATCTGGCTTAGGGCCAGCGTTTAATCCTCTTCACTTGCCCATCAGCATACTTCTGGGAGGGCAACAGAGAGACAGCTTCTTACATGGTAACTCTTATGCCATTTACAACTGTCTTTTATTACGCACGCATTCTATATGAGACAGTTAGTCAAGTATTTTCTGTATGCTATCTTATCTGATCTCAGAGACTCGAGATACGCAGTGTTAGTATCTCTCCAGTAAGCATGGAAACTGGGCCTCCAAGAAGTTAAAGTCTGTCTGAAGTCTCATAGCAAGTACACGGAAGCCAGGACCTAACTCAGTTTGACTCAGTGCCTGGACAATGAGCTATTAATAGCTCTACCCTGATTCTTCCAAGAGGATTAAGAGTACATGTATAACAGTGTCTGGAAACAGCATGTGCTACAGACGTGCTAGGGATAGGCTCTGGAGTCATTCTACCACTTAATAGCCAGATAGGAATCTATGGAGATACCTTTACTCCCATCTCTTACAATTCTGTATACCCTCACTGGAGACCACAGTGGAAAATAGCCCATCTTTGGTCCTCATGGTGAGAATCTCTTCTTCCCAAGTGCCTCCTTTCTTTGAGATATTTGACTGGTGCATATTTACCTTGAGCAGCTTTTGTGTGCTGACTACAGGTAACACTTGACCCCCAGGAGTTGTTTGGGAAGAAGAAGGCTAAGAAAGCACACGTGATCTGATGCAGCATGCTCCCACTGTTGAATAAAAAAGAAGGAAGGAAGACTGTCCTTCAGTGATGTAAAACAGCGGTGTCTGTCTGCTCTGTCTCTGTCTCTAACGAAGACTGTGATGATGTGGAAAGTAAATGGAAACGAAAAGGAATTTAACTTTTTAACATCATGATAGAATTTCCTCCTGGGTGAAAAGTGGATTACACAATTGACCAAAACAGTGCATCTAGTGCCTCGCTGACCCATGGGGCTGCCGTGGTGCCCCAGTTCCCCCAGCCTCTGAGCTCATACATGCAGTGTGTCTTCTGACATCATACATAGTGATGTCATGAGGGTCCAGGAAGCCTTTTCTCTAGGGCAGGTGCTATCCAATTTAGATGCTAAATAGTCCTATTCTAGACTAAGGAATCATAGTATCACAAAGAGTTACTGTTTAGTTACAGACCATATGAGACGATGGGGTGGAGGAGGCTGTAAGGCATCTAAGTCCTAGGGTACTGCAGGGAAGCTGTGTGCAGACTGCACCTGGCTTCAGCTCCACAACAGAGATAGAATTAGCGGTTTACTGTGTTAGTCTCAGCAGCAGCCCCCAGAGACAAGAGACAGGGACAGTTGGAGCTCCCGATTTCTCATTCTCAGTAACAGCAACTGTGGCATGATGAAAACTCCAGAGCTATTTCTGCCCATTTGTGTTTTACACAACGGGCGACAAGCTGAGGAGCACGGCCTCTATCCTAGGCATTGTGACAGGGCGAGAAGCTTCCGCATGAAGCCAGGACTCAGCAACTTCAACCCTCCGGTTCTGCATGGTGCTGTCACCCCTGCGGAGTCTCCTAACCAATAAGCGTTTGCTTTTATCTTCTCATGAAGTCCTTGTGAGAGCATGAGGTGTCGTGAATACAGCTTGAGTTTGTGAGTCGGTTCTGTCTGTGGCAGCTGTGTGAGAGACGCTAAGTTACCGAACTGTGCTGAGCCTCAGTTTCACCCCCAGCCCTATATAACAAGGATAATAAATGCCACTTAAATGTATGTAGAGGAGTTTCTGAAAATTTAGAGTGATGTATAAACAGTAACACAGTCCTTTTTTAGCTTGTTATCATTTTTTCCCTTAAATACAAAATAGCACTGTGGAGGTAGCTAGAGGGCAGATGCGCTCGTAGACTCAGTGGAAAGTTCTTAAGGCTTAGATGCTCTGAGATACGAGCTCCCTCCTGACCATACCCTGTTCCTTACAGCTTCCAGAACAGCAGTTTCTCATTAGTTCGTAGTCATGACTTGTGCATTGGAACAGTGGGCTTTGAAAAATTGTGCGTATAAATAATCATCAATAATAACAGTAATTTGGATTTGGCTTATAATTCCCCCTTCTCTCCCGCCTTTCTACTTGCAACTTTAAAACAAAGAACCTTTCTGAAGAGGAACTTTTTTTTCCTTTTGAATCTGTGAGAATCGTGGCCCAAAATTCAATCCAAACCAAATTTCAAATGTGGAATTGTAACCCCTCGGAAAGGAAACCATGGAGCCCCTTGGCCAGTGGCAATTGGCAGCTCTACCTTGGTCTCCAAGGACACACACAGTGGGACACCAACCAAGAAAAAGAACTAGGAAGGAATATGAGGGGAAAATGCTAAAAACATCTGTAGTTTCTATGGCTGGTACAATGAGTCCTTCTTGTTATCATAACTACAGCCCGATCTCATGCCTATAACTACATATAGTTATAGGCATAACATAACAGTGAATTTCACTAAAAGTAGTAAGTCAATGCCTTGAATTATTTAAGGGAGAGGCCAGAGTTCCAATCCAGTTCCAGCTTGGATGCCCTATAATTTCAGTGCAACTCTCTAGCCCTTCCCCCCAAACTCAGAAGTGTCAAGTAAACAGTCACACGCTGTCACAGGTCATGTTGGAAAACACAGGCTATACTGCTATACTGTAGCATGTGCAATATTCCTTCAGTGTCTCACACAAAGGGACCCCATTCTTCTAAGGGCTCAGGCTGGTGAGGACCCCCAAAGCCCTCAATGAGACTCGTTCTCTGGGGCATACCTAAGTGTTTTCTGTTGTTTTCCTGAGATACAGGAGAAGCATCTCCCAGTGTGGGTATTAAGACCATTCTCCTCTGGTGGTCTGCCCTCACCACTTCAGCCTTCATACCTCAGACAGTGCCAGGAGGCAAATGTGTCACTGCTTCCTTTTGGAACATTCTACCTCAGAAGCAATGGTGTGTGGGCAGTTTGCCTCCAGCTCTGCAGGGTGGCCAGCCCTTGCCACCTACCAGCCTGTGGTCTTGGTCATGGACCATATCCTGTGACCCTGATTTGGTCCCAATAACCACTATTCCTTCCCAAAAGCAGCTGAGATTGTCACTTTTTGACTAACCATCTTGTGAATGAGAGAGATTGACATAAGCCCTTAGAGAAATACGTGAGTATAGAAGTCACAATGGGTTTTAGTTAAAAGGAGGATGATGATGGAAGCAAAGGAATTACCAATGAAAGAAGAACTCACCAGTCACCTCCTACATCGGAACAAGCTAGTGATGGCACCATCTGGTGTTTTGTCCCATAAGGGGCTGACACTGAAGTCTTAATAGGTCTTGGGTCACCTCATAGATCCTTAGGCAAAGAACAGCTTTTACAACTGCTCACAGGCCAGCTGACAATCCATACTGTAGCACTTCCCAGCCAGGATTTCTTTCCTGCTCTTCTTCTAGGTGGTGTTTGTGCAAATTTGTGTAAGTCTTCAAGAGGCTAACTTTCAACCAGCAGAGCCCCAGGCATAGGACAAAAGGACCTTCATATTTACCTGTGTGTTATTTTCTACATTTTCTCATCTCTAAACCCTCCCCAAAGACCATTTTTTTTGGTAGCATAGAATATGTTTCTCTTTAAGTTTATAGAAGGAGCTACACAAAACTCCCCAGGCACGTGTTTAAAATGTGTGACAAAACTGGCATCTTTTCTTGGAGAGGAGCAGTGGTAGAGAAGTATCAACTTTGTCTGATGATACCCTCAAAGAGATTTTACTTAAACATGAGACCCTCAGTTTATGAATTGCTCCCACATTTTGGGCTTGCCTAGTAGACCATTCAATTTTAAACTACTTTTTGTTACTGTTGAAAAAAGCCTTTATTCATGTGCGAAGTCTGGTTCTTCTTAGGGTTTTGACTTTAGAGGAGGATTTACATTAGAAAGTTAACCTGTAGAATAAACTATGCTTTGCATGAAACCAAGCAGACACCAATGGGTTTCTACAATAGTCACTCTAGGACCAATTTATATTTTACTTAGAAGCTGCCACATTCAACAGCAAGACTGAATTATTAGTAGATCCACAGTTAATGCAATATTTAATATATGGAAAGTTTGCTTTTACAAAGTCCAACGAGGAAATCTCTCTGAGCCTGGGGTCGTCTGTTTTGTTGATCCAAGATGTCAAGTACTGTGATAGTTACCTGAAGCAAGTGGGTATTAAACCACAGCTGGAGACTAAAACAGGACAAAGCAGAGAAATGGATGGAGGAGTGAATGACATGGGCAGGAAGAGGGAAATAAACTCAGTATGTCTGCAAAATCTTAAAGGAAAGAATTGTGTGGAGCTGGGTCGTCTATTCACACACAAAGCCAGGCCAGAATTAATTTGCTTAGAAGTTTGCAAAGAGGCACTGAGCTTCATTGAGAATGCAGAAGCCTTCCCATCAGGCAAAGGGGTTCACGTTCCTCCTTTCCATATTATTCCTTGAGTGACTGAATTTCTGCTTATTTTTTCTGTGTCTAATTCTACATATCTAAAATGTAAAATAATTCTTACCTCTGAGAGCTATTATGATAACTAAGTAAAACATTTTCAGGAGACTTTAACACAGCATATACTTACTTGAGTGTTCAATAAATAGGATGATGTTTTAGAAATTTTCAGCTTTAATATACTAAGAACCATGTAATAAGACCGTGTTAGGAAAATTTACATACCATAAAATTCATCCACTGTAACTATATAACTCAGTGAATATTCTTACTAAATTTATAGCTTCATACACTTATATCTACAATCTAGACACAGTACTAAAACATCTTTACCACAGACAAATTCTTTTACTAAAGGGAACTTTTCACCTATAAGATATAGCAACTGTAAACATATGTGCCCTAAATACTAGGACTCCCAATTATATGACATAAACCTTAATGGACAAAAAAGGTCAGACCAGCTCTGAAGCTAATTTCACATCTTCAAAGTCCAACCTGATATTGTAGATTCTCTTTGGTTTCATTTCAGCAATTGAACAGCATCAGAATTGCTGTTCATTAGATAGGAGGAAGCATGAGAATACTGTGTTGATTTCTGAGAATTTGAGCAGAAATAAATGACACAGGTACATAAAAACACAACTACATCCAGTGTAATGAGTAATTGATTCTTTGAAATGGCAAACAGAAATCATGATACTTTAGCTAACTGACTAAAAGTGACAAAATTAAGAATGAAAAAGAGGGGGTGACTACTACAGAATCTACAAAATTGAAGGGAATTATTTTATAATAATACATTAGACAATCGAGATAAAATGGAAGAATTCTCAGAAAGAAATGAGCAAAATCATCAGCAAAATGGAAAAAAATAGATTGACAACTAAATAAGCTTAATTAGTAACTCAGAATCTTCTCACAAGTAAAGGTTCTGTTCTATGTACATTGGAGAGTTCTTCCAAATAGTTAAGAAGGAAAAAAAAGAAAAGATAGAGCATCGATTTGTTATAAACTCTCCAAAAATAAAGACTACTTCCCAATTAATACTATGAGATGAGCATTTCTTTGACCCCCCCCAACACAGAAAAGTCTTTCAAAAAACTCTACAAATCACTGTCTCATATGAGGCAAGATTTGTCAACTGAATCTAGCAAGACTATTCATTCCAACTAAACTTGATTCATCCCAGAAATGCAAGGGTGGTTTAGCATACATAAGCCAATTAATGAATTGTACCACACTGATAGAACTAGAGGCAAGAATATGATTCTTTAGAAGATGAAGAGCCATTTGAAACATTTAATGATTAACAAAACAGCTTCGCTACAAATTAAGGATAAGATGTACCAGTCAAAGACGTCTGTGAAACTTCTGTAGCTGTGTGATGTTGTTGGAAACACAGTGCTTTGTGAGTCTGGAGAGAAGGCAAAGTTGTCTGCTGTCACCATATGCATTCAGCATCTTCCTAGAGGCAGTAGTGAGAGAAGATAGGGAGGAAAATTAAACATCCATACTGGAAAAAAGAACTGTCCATATTTGCAGGACACGTGATCCTCTGTGTAGAAAACACCAAAAGGGAATTTTAATTAATCAGAATTAAGGACTTTTCAATAGAATGCAAGAAGAGTCATAGACTTAAAAAATCAACATACCAAATAAGTTCTACTTAAGTTGCTGAAAATATGAAAATAAAATTGAAAAAATTCATTTACACTGGTGTTAAAAGTAATCAAACACTGTCGTGCTTTGGTGGCCAGAGAAGATTGTTCCCAGGACTTCTGTGGCTTCCAAGATCTGTGGATACTAAAGTCACTCATACAAACAGCCTACCCTTTCCATACAACTTGCAAATATCCCTCGTATACTCTAAATAAGCTGTTGATTACTTAATACAATATAAGTGGTATATAAATGCTCTGCTAAATTGTTTCTAGAATAATGATCCACAGCTAGGTAGACCTAAGGATGCATAAATGATAGACACGAAGGGATGAATGGAGTCAGAACAAATTTGAGAGAATAAATATAACAGTTGTACACTGAAAACATTACTGAGAGAAAGTAAACATCTAAATAAATGATGATTCCCCCATATTCAAGAGTGTCAGACACCATACTGAGCTAAGAACAGTTATCTCTAAACTCATCTATAGATTCAAAATAATCTATCAACATCTCTTTTGACTTTTAACACATATTAACTAGTTGTTCCTAAGTTTTACCTGGAAAGTAAAGGACCTCTTTTGACCAAAACAATTAGGCTTTGCTCATGTCATCTATTTCATCAACTCTGTACTTGTGAACATGATGACAAGTGTGTATTTTCATAGGTGAAGAAAGCTTGGTTTTTTAACCATAAAAGTAAAGAAGGAAAGTATGTATTTGAGAAACTAGGGTGTTAGTATCTGCCTTGATGAGAGTGGTTGCAATTCTCAGTGAGTTCTTAGTCTTCTAGGTGCTTTCATTCTTATTTCACTCTTGGAATGCTCTATTTTTGAAGTAATTACAAATGCCAGTGCATGCTGACTGAAGATGGAGTCACAAATAAACTAAAGTATTATTTCCCCTCAACTCTTGAGATCTCTTTGTGAGTTCTCATGCCAAATCAAAAAAACAAAGCTATGTAGGCTTCACTGTTACCAGGATTGTGCAAAGCTAGTATGTAGCTGATGTGTCTAAACACTTACAACCATTTGCCTTCATTTAAGCTTGCCTAATTCATTTCAGTTTCATTTGGGAACTTGGTTTTCACCTGGGAAACACCTGTTTAACTCATTTAAATAAGCAGTCAAATCCACTAAAAATTCTAAATCTGTTAGCTGCAGCTTTCTACAATCAAGTTCCAATGTAATTGATTTTGATGCTTATAGACTTCCATGTGATAAATCAAAAGTTTTTCAAACTTTGACCTCGACTTGGCAGTCTCACTTTCGACTGTAAATGATGCTGCTAGGAACCCCAGGAGTTCCAATGATAGCTTAATCACTTGTCCTTTAGAAATGCAGTCTTTTGTTTGTCTGTTTGTTTTTAACTTTTTGTGAGTTCTTTGTGAATTTCACATCAAGCACCCAATCTGTCTCATCTCTCCCCTCCTTCCCACCCCCGACCCTTGCAACCTCCCCTCCCAAAAGATTAAAAAAAATTCCCATTGTGGAAGTTGGTACAGAGTATCTCTCGGCATACCCTTTTGTCCACACTTCTTTGCTTGCAAATGCTCATTGCGATGACTCGTTGGTCTGGCTTGACCTCTGGCTCTTGCTACACCTCACTGGAATTCCTTGTGGATATCCTGTTTCCCGCTGTCATGGAGATCCCATACTTTTGGATCTGTGGGACCGGCCTTTTTATGTACCCCAGCAGCTCATCTATTGGGTAGATGTTGTAGTGGGCCAATTCAAAGCCCTGGATCTGGGCATGAGAGGTATTTGGGCTGGCCATTACCAGAGTGAATTCTTCTGCTTTGCCCCAACTAGCCCATTCAATGGTGCAGCCAGCAAAGGGCAGAGCCAGTTCTTCTACCCCCATGCCCTCAGGGCTGGCTCATCTGCATTCATGCCATCAGGGCCAGCTCTGCTATGCTGCTCAGGTGAGGTGCAGGGCCAGGTCTCCTGAATGTTGCAGCTTGTGAGGGACAGGGCCAACTCTCCCACTCTCATGACCTCAGGACCAGCTCTCACAGCTGCCACAGGCGGCAAGGGATGAAGGAAGGGAGGAGGGCATTTTTTCCTCATCTGGTCTGCACCACTGCACAGCAGATAAAAGGCAAGGCCAGCTCTCGAGAACTCATGCCCTCAGGGTGGGCTAACCCCCAACCACCACATTCAGGGATAGCTGTTGATGACAATTTGAAAGGTCCCACTCACCTCTTCGGCAACATCAGTAACTACACCTGATATGTTGACAATAGGCCAAGAAAATTCCTATAACATACATTTTTACTGCTTCATGAAAAGCTCTTGATTTAGTTGTGTCTTTTAGTGGCACTCAAGAAGATACTTTGTGACATTACAAACATCATCAACAGAACCATATTGTAGCATCAGTGTTGTCACTCATCACTAATATTTAAAGTTAGCCCCTTTGCTCTCCAACTTCTGATAGATTTTGCAGTTTATTCAGTTTGTCTGGCTGTAGTCTGGTGAAACACACTGATTTAGGACTCTCTCCTCTTTTCAGGATGTATCATATCTCTGTGTTCTCTATACATTGCTTAATGGCTCACCATCAGTGCTTGGTGAAGGGACTCCGGCCATCCATCGAGCATCGCAAGCATGGCTTTGGCAGGCCTTGACCCTCTCCCCCGTACCCACCCCAAGTCCCCTCTGCCTTGCTAAAAACCACTGGATTGCATCCCAAGAGCTAGCCACCAAAGGCTAGTCCCTTATTTTGCCACTTCCTCCTCTTGAAGCTGGCCACCAAGGTCCAGCTATCAAAGTATTGAAGTCCAACAGTCAAAAGCTCCCTCTGGCTCACCTAATCAACATGGCCAATTAAAATTAAACTCCTCATCCTAACTCAAGGCTTCCCCTTTTACTTTTATAAACTGCTGTTTGCCTATGCATCATGTCTGTCTCCTCTTATTCAGAGACAGTTCTTTGTCCCCCTCCAGACAAGTACCCCTCCCCCTCCCTTGCTCCCTTCCCCTCATCCTTGTCCTCTGTCCCCTGTCTTTGTCTCTTATTCCCTGCCCTCTGTCCCTCCTAGGCAAATAAATCTCCTTTGTGCTGAGAACTTGGTCTTGGGGTCCTGAGCTGATACTTTCTGAACACATGGATTTTCTAGGAGGACTGAGATCTTAGAGCTCACTGCATGGGCTAGGGCAAGCTGGACTGCTGAGCACACAGGGCTGTTCCTTCGAGGGAAAGAGTGCAAGGCCTGCTATCCACCCAGAAGGCTGAATGGACGCGCTTTCTAGCCAGCTGACTTTTGTACAGTCTGTGTGGCTGGAAACTTTCTGGCTCCAGACCCTTCTTGGAAACTCGCTTTTCTCAGTCAGTCTATAGATCTCATCTTTATGGAGCGTGTCACGTGTGCTTGACAGAGTTTTGATGTAGTCAGGTCTGATCTGTTTTTAGCTTACTTTGTTCCTCAAAGATGCTTTGTTGTGCACATGGGGTTGAGTTAATCGTCACAAGAACAGTTTCACCAGATTGTGCTGTGCTTAAATACACTTAATAAACAACTCGGAGTCAGACTCCCAAAGCTTGAACCTTTGTACCAAACTGCCTGCATGCTTCCTGTAGCTCACCAATCCAAGGCCTACGAAGGTCAGAGAGACCCCACACGGCTTCTTTGTGTGTGTGTGTGTGTGTGTGTGTGTGTGTGTGTGTGTGTGTGTGTAGGGAGTTGGTCTTTTCCCCATTAAGTTTACTACCACACTATTAGCTTTTCCCAGAGAATCTGAGTTGTGTTTTTTTTTTTTAATATTGAGAAGACAGACTTTTTTTTTACTTCTACTAGCTTGCATTTATGACACGATCCTGAAACAATATTTACAGATGTTGAATTTAGCAATCTTGCTAAATAAAAAGGTGTGCATTTTAAAATTATAGTCTTCCCAAGTTTGCATCCTGTCACTTGACAATGCACTGTCTTTCATTGAACAGTCTTCCTTCCTTTGTTCCTTTTTCTCTAGGGATGTTCTAGTTTTTAATTTTTTGCATTTGGTGTGTGTGTGTGTGTCTGTGTGTGTGTGTCTGTGTGTGTGTGTGTGATGATCATGATAGATAACCCACAAAATTAAATGCCTTTATTTTTAGATATATTATATATTCATAAACACATAAAAAAAACTTAAAAGAATAAGCCTGTAACTCCAGCTCCAGATCTGACACACTCTGTTGGCCTCTAAAGACACCTGTGCATCCACGCCAAACATTCACATAAACAGACACACATTCATGTTGGTCACAAATTCTCTGTGACTTATAATTAGAGGCCATTCTTAGTATGGCTTGAAGGAAGATTTGCAGATGTCTTACTTCTGCTGCTCATACAAAGAGCAGAGAACAAGCCTTAATTTCTCTGTATGTCCTGCACACCTCACACAACCACAATGTTAGAACTGTATAATGCTTGTGAGAAATTATGTTTTCAGAACAAAAGAACTGGATGCTGACGCTGGATCAGACCTGACAGGATTCATTCCTCTCAGCAATCTGGATGCTGATATCCTGCATCCTCCATGCTCTAGCCCCAGGCACATCAGTTGCTGTTGCCCATCAGAACAGGACAGCTTCCAGGACAACATTGTAGAAAGCTTCTGGTCTCAGTTGGTACATTCAGACTGTCCCACACAGGACTCCTATTAAGTCTGGAATTTCACAACTTTTGAAAAATGGACCACAAATGCTATCCCTGGCTTATTTAACCATTTTCTATAATTTTGGGGGGCCTTCAAAGGGATTATTCACCCTAAATCAGCCCAAAAAACCTTAAAAGAATGATGTCCCATTTCCTCTAAGGAGGGTTGGATAGATTTCTGTTTACTCTCTTGGTCTACAGATGCTTATTTCCATTGGGAGTTGGTTAGAAGTATTATTGTTCTTTTACAGAGAGGAAACTAGGTTTGACTAAGGGACATATCTTTTTTCCTTTATCTTTCTTTTGTAGGTAAGGAGATAGAGGCTGAAAAGAAAGAAAGGGAGATATAGAAATATAGACGGAGAATAGAACAAAAGGTAGATTATTGAATCCACTCCTCATCTCAAGACCCAAATTGTTACTCACAAATAAGGTTATTTTTAATTCAATGGTATGAATTTTGTATATTGATGCAAATCATGCTCATGTCAAAACTAGTCTAATTTTATCACAAGAATATATATTCTAGATCTTAGATATGATTCTATAGATATATGAGCTAAAATAGTCTTTAAAAGGTCTTCAAACACCTCAGAGACCTACAGAATATGGCGTTTAAAGATGTTTTTATTATTTTAAGGATTCTTTGACAACAAGACAAGATAACTCCTGGCAGCACCCAGCCTGCCTCAAAGAAGATGATGAGCATCATAGAGCCTCCTTATGGAGTTGGCTTCAAATGTAGCAAACCAGCCACTGGGAAAAATGTCCTCATTTCTGCCACAGACAGAATTCAGCCTAAAAATGAGCAAGTTTACATGCAGGTAGAGTCAACAGCCAAATTCTGCCAACACAGGGTAAGCAAGCTCTCAATAGTTCCTGTCTCGCAAATATGTCTATGAGATATATTGGGCCAGAAGCTGAAGATGATACTCCAATGTTATAGGGAGTTTTGGGTGACTGTTCAGGCAGTAAACTGTCTCAGTCATTTCTTCATTTTGGAAGCTGCTAACCTGCACTTCGGGTTCACTCAGGTATTTAAGTTTTATCCCTTCTCAAGTCTCTGATGGGTTTGAAGACCAGATAGTTCAGTCTTTCAATTAAGCTTAGTAGGTTAGGGGTTAAGATGGTTTTAGATCAAGATAGATGTTTTAAGTTAATAGAGATGAGATATGATAGATATTAATCTTCACTCAGAAATTTAGACCCAACAAGATAGGAAAGTTGTTTACTTCAAGTTTTCCAAATACAAATAACCAGATCACTATGAATGTAACATTTATATAATTCCTGATTGTCTCATGGTTCTTCCTGTTGTACGTGGTTTATTTTACTCATGTGTAATAATATAAATATATATGTTAAAAAAGAAACATAATAATAAAAAAAGAAAAGAAAAACAAAACAACAAAAACCAGATACACATATACATAAATAAAAACAAATCTACATGAGAGCTATTGTGCTTTCTTATGTCCTGTCTGGTGCTCTGGGCCTGCTGAAAGTTGCGCTGCTGGGCTCAGATCTTATCCAGGGCTTCTGTGTGAGGTTGAAGAGGACAGGAAACAACTGGTACTTTTAAACATACAATTATATGACATCCAGCACCAGAAGTGCGACAGTGTGGAGTGATAACACGTCTGGTTGGCAGCTCGTGAATAAAGGATTTTATTTTTCTTTAGAAAACCCTTCAACTGGCCCAGAGTTCTCTGAGGAGAGCACCAGGGAACCCAACAAGACGACTAAGGGAAGTTTTGGAATCACAGACTTAAACTGCCTCGTGGAAAAATGGCTCCTTGTAAATTTGAAAAGGCAATTAAATGCTTTGTGACCACCCTGCCTGGACTATACTCTCTTTGCTGGCCTCAAGGGGAATTTTTTATTGGCCTTGATACAGCTTACAGTTTACACAACATACAAAAACCCTTGTCATAACCTTCCCACCCCAAACCTATTTTCCCTTGGTGATAAGATATCTTCATCCTCAAACCAAAGGCTCCAAAAGAGCAGCTTTTGAACCTGAAAAGAGGGCTGTAAAGGTTCTGTGACACAGGTCAAAGTGTAGCTTTCCAGGGTACTGATTGGCTACGCTGCATGCTGCAGATAGCCCCAGGGTTCTACTCAGGCTCTTCCTCAGTCCTTCTAGTTCTGGTGCTCTGGGAGGTGACTGTAGCTCCTGTTACAATGAGGACACCGGTGGCAACATTTTGAACATGAGCCCCGCCTCTGTCCAGGTAGTCCTAGACTATCACAGCCAGCTTGAATCAGATCAGTGGACACACACACACACACACACACACACACACACACACACACACACACACGAGAGAGAGAGAGAGAGAGAGAGAGAGAGAGAGACAGAGAGATAGAGACAGAGAGAGGCAGAGAGACAGACAGAGAGAAAGACAGAGAGAGAGTGTGTGTGAGACAGAGAGAGATGCAGAGAGAGAGAGAGAGAGAGACAGAGAGAGGGGGCAATGGTCTCTAACTATCAGTAGTTTCTCCTGTCTCTCAGCAGTCCACACTCTAGCATGTGGCTCCTTACTGGACCACACAGAATGTGACTACACCCAGAAAGAGTTTGAAGGATCTGTAAGGCAGAAGGCTGCTAACTCTGGAGAGAATGTGCTGATGATTGGGAAACTCAACGGGCTTTCCCAACAGCCCTTGCGTTTCATCTGTAGTGCGTAAAGCAGCCAGAGAAGTTCTCCAGGCTGTAACAGAAAGCACACGCCTTGGTGAGCGGCAGTTGCCTTCTTCCACCTAATCAGCCTGCAGAACAGAAAGCCAACTCGGAGTGGAGTCCAGCACTCTACCGTGTGGGATTGAGTTTCAGTAGTAGCTACACATGTGTAACGAAGCTAGGCTTCAGCCCAGAAAACTAATCCTGGAGTGTAATCAGGAGGTAGGGTTTGCCTGGAGTACAAGATGGAAGGAATTAATGACAAGTCACGAGTAAAGAGGATGATGGCACGGAGAATGGAACATAGCATACATAGGGCAGGACATAGGCGCCGGCTTGCCTACCCTCCCTGCTGCTCTCCAGCCCTCCCCTGCCTCGTGGAAGCTTGGCATGTGACGGAACCCTTCAGTAGCGTTCACAATGAAAGAGGCATTGCTGCAATGTGAGGTGCAGTGTTCATGGCAACTCATCATGAAAGGCAAGCCCTCAAGAAAATTGTGCGGTGAATTTTCCAAAGAGGAATTTGTATGTCTGCGTGCCTCTTAATGAATCTGTCTGCTTCTTTCTTGAGTGCTAACCAAGTGAACATCTGCATGACAGAAAGTGAAACAAGATGCCCAGTGGAAGGCCTGGGGGGATGCTCTTAATAGAAAGGCGCTTTATCCCTAAAAAAAAATAAAAATAAAAATAAAAATAAAAATAAAAATAAAAGCAAATCTGCATTTACCAAAAGTTACAATGATAGCAATAGGAGATTCACCTACCTACCCACAGGTATGGCCTCTTAAAGATAACCTAGGAGCTTGCCTTGTGTGGAACTTGTGAAGCTTTCTAGTCTCTGTGGTGGCGATCCAAGTGGTGCCTGTGATTCCTCTTACAGAGGCTCTGCCTGTACTCCATCAGGGAACCACGGTGCATTTGGTCCTTATTCACAACTACACACAGGCATGTGAGATGGGCAGATTCAGAGCTGATCTCTTTAGATGCTTGCTGACGATCTCATTAGAAACTAAGTAAGCAAACAACAAGTGGTCACGAGGCAAACAACAAGTGGTCACGAGGCAAACACCAAGCAATATTGAACGCTCCTTGCTATTGTGAATTCTGGTACCACCAGGAATTGAACGGGTTCTGATAGATTGTGTGATCCACTATTCACTATGACAACCCACTCTAGCTAGGTAGACTACCTGCAGCTTCAGCAGATGGTGGGAATGTTTTGAGGCTTTGGGTGTTTCAAATCATATTGTTAGAAAAATGTAGATCTCTTCATAGAGAGTCTACCAAACTAAAGTTCTCTCTTTGGTTCCAACCCTGTACTAGGTCTATCCTATACCAGTAAATGCTTAACCTTTACCTGTAACTTACCTTATATGATAATTCAGGATCCTCCTAACTAATTTAGAGATATAAGTACCTGGGCCTCCTTCTGTACTCAGTTTGGCTAATTGGGAATGAGAGATTTCAGATTTCCTCTTTGCTCACTGCACTGCTTGGAGACACTTCTGAAGGGGTAGCCAGGTAGACTTCATGAGGAGCTAGCCATGAGCTGTCGTCTCTGATGTTTAGCTCTATCAGTTGTCTCAGAATAACTTCTCTTCTCTGAAAAGCAGTGGAACAGGGAGAAAACTTTCTCCCTTGATGAAAGAGTGAATTAAATATTCAGCATGTAAGATGGCTCTTTGCTGCTAGCCTAAAATTTCTTTTAAATTTCAAAATTCTGTTTAAAAATGCAGGTAAATTTGTGTTCTATTGTATATAATCATAAGCCATATAGACAACGAGCTTTTGCCCCTATCTTCAAGTATAACTACAATTCAGGTAAAGAGTGGCCAATTCATCTCATGTCTACATATATCCTGGTATGGAGGGACATTCTTCATGCATGTGTTAGAGTCACTCTTTGGCCTTCTACTCCGTGTTGGTGGCTGTATTGCAGACAGCACTCTCTGTGCAGCAGTAGAGCCTCCTGTCCTGGGTAGGGTGCTGATGCTTCTAACGTCCCAAGGCTGATCCTTGGCCAAGGCCATAACGTAGGTGCTCCATGTACCGAGAGCTCAGTTGCTCTTCGTGGAATGAACTGTTTGGCTTCATGGTTCCTCCATAGGCTGACTTTCAGATTTTGTGATCCCCGGGGCCTTAGAGGCCATCAACAGTGTCAGGCTAGTCTCCCAGAGGGAGAGCTCAAAGAACCAACTGAGCTTCTTCAAACCACAAATAGTGTTGCTTTTGTTTACCTTTTTGTAGCCTGCATTATTTACACAGAGCCTTTGGGTTTTGTATATGTCTTTTATCCAATCAAGACATTCTCTCTGTTCTTTGATTTCAGTGAGTAACTGATGTTGTGTTCTCTGGAATGCTTTCCTCCTAATTGTTGAGATCATCACATAGGATTTTGTTATTGTTGGCAAATTGAATTGTAGTAATTAGTTTTTAAAAGTTGATCCAACCTTGTATTCCCAGTATATATATGTTATCCTTGGTATGCTTGATCCTTCAACTTACTAATAATTTTGTTGCTCATGAGACCTGCTGGTCTGAAGTTTTCTTGTAATGTCTTTATCTTACTTTGCATCATAGTAAAGCTGAGCCAGAATGTGTTGGCATTTAGTACCTATTTTTTACTGTATCTTTACTGTCCTTCGTCTATCCAACTTAAATTTAATTTGTCCTTTTCTTTGCTTATGTGAGTAGAAGCTGAGGTATTCTGAGATTTTACTTATTTTAAAAAATAGGTAGCTAGGCAATGCTGGCACACACCGATAATACCAACACTTGGGAGGCAGGGGCAGGTGGATCTCTATGAGTTTGAGGCCAGCCTAGTCTACAATGTGAGTCCAGGACAGTAAAGGCTACACAGAGAAACCCTGTCTTGAAAAACCAAAAAAAAAAAAAAAAAAAAAAAGAAAAGAAAAAAATCAAAACACAAAACAAAAAGGTATCTAACACTATAATTTCTTCCATTTTAGTGGTGCTTTACCATGACATACCCATTTTTATATTTGGAGTTTCCACTATCAGTTTATTTAAAATATTTCTACATTTATTGTTTAGTCACATGAATCAGTAAAACAAAATAATTGCATTTTTGAATGCAGGTAAGCATAACTCAATTAGTTGAAGGGCCAAATACGATGGAAGAGGAGTGGGGAATGTGCACCCAAGGTGGACCATTGATCGTATTCTGTATTTGAACACTGGCTCACCAGTTCTTGGCAGCAATCATCTCCCCAGGTCTGTAGCTTCACTGTGCACTATGGGATTTCTCAGAGTCCACAGCCCCAGGTGGCAGTACCTCACTCTGAATTTCTTTCCGTGTATCTGAACATACACTACTTGTTTTGTTTCTCTGGAGAACTTTGACTAATACATAATAGAAACACACACACACACACACACACACACACACACACACACACACACACACAAAACCTCACAGAATGTGAAGATACATGTGGGAAAAGTCCCAATGTCTAAAAGAAAGACTTAAAGACATTGAAATACTATGTAATTTAATGTTTTATACCTCACAGGATTGTAACCAAGAAGAACTGCAAGCTTGTTGCACGTATTTGTTCTGAGCAGCTCCCTTTATTACAGATACAAGAAGCAAGTTCAATGGAGTTTTATATTGCTATTTTGTCCTAGTCAGAGAATAGCAAAAACTAGGCCAGTGTTTTTCCTTGTTGTTATTCTATCAGGTGCAGCTAGAGCAACAAAGATACTCTACCTGACAAGCAGAGAGGACCTCTGCCTCCATGTCAGGATGGGATGAAGGGATATGATTTGGCATGATCCAGGCAACATGTAAGTGGATTGGCTCATGGAAAGTTCATATCTTTGTTGCTATTAAAAAGTTTGGCAATCTGTGGGCACATCTGATCTTACATTGGAAATACAAGCCTGTTGTTGCCTTTTAATGTGTTGATAGGGGAAGTACATAAACACAAGGGTGGGGTAGTTTAGCCTACTCTGTTCTGTCTATGTAGGAAAGCTGGTATATTAGTTACTGCTCTGTTGCTGTGATGGAATACCATGGCATAAAGCAGGTTAGAAGAGAAAAGGTTTATTTTAGTTCACAGCTCCACAGGAGACATGGTTCATCATGGCAAGAGGCAAGGATAGCCTGGATAGCAGAGCAGGTAGCTGGGTGGTAACGTTTCATTCACACACAGAAAGCCGAGAAGCAAAACATGGAGCAGGGCCATGCTACCAAACCTCAGAGCCGATCCCAAGTCACACACTTCCTCTAGCAAGGCCATACAACTTACAGCCTCTACACCTTCCTAAAACAGCACCACCTGCTGGGGACCAAGAGTTACAACAATGAGCCTATGGAGAACATTTCACATTCAGACCAGAACAGCTGGCTTTCCAATGTTCACCAAAGCAATCTCCAGACTTATCTTCCTTAAATGGACCAAGACAAGATTGGGCTTCACTAGAGGGGGAAATTATTTGTGGTTTAGTAAAGAATTCATAAAACAGTGTTAAGGACTGATTGCTTTTTAAGAAAATGTATGTTCTCAAATAGCTCACCTGATGGCCCAAATTACTGCAGTGTACTCAATATAATCATGTTGAAATTGCTAAAGTTATAAATTCCAGTCCTCTGAAAGGCTTGGAAAAACAAATAGAACGTTATTTGTTTTTCCATTAGAAATCAAAACCTCTTGACCATTATTTTGTATTTTCTAGTACTGTCTGGTAGAAGAGCCCACTCATGAATGGATTTCTGTGCATTACTGAAATCTTGTCCTTTGAATTATGTCATATTAATATGTCAGTTAATATGTCCTATTAACTGTCATCTCTAGACAAATATCAGACAATCAGAAAGTGTCAGTGTGCAGATAAATAACCCAGAATGGCCTCCTTTGGCAAGTTGGATGAGATTATTTCTCCTTGATAACCTAGAATCATTCCCACTTTATTCATCAACTCTACTGTTTTGAGGATAAATGTTCTCTTCTGATAAGCAAATATTTCTTTAAATAAGTAGCCGCTAGATACTCTCCCTAATCATGCATTCTCTTCCATTGCAAGTTTCAGGTTCCTGATTTCTATTTGGGAAGTTTCCCTAAGCATACTAAGATCCCTCAGAAGGAGTTGGCTATGACAATATGAACTTTGGATCACCCTTGAATGCATAAAAAGGAGAAAGATCTCATTCATCTTTGAATCCCAGGTACCCAGTTTAGTGCTTGGCATGAACCGAGTTCTCAATGGCTGTTTTGTTTATGATGAAGGCTTTGCTGTCTGGATTCCAATGGAAGAAGATGAAAGAGCCAGGAAATGATTTGTATGCTCCTTGCCAGAAGCAGACTTTATTGAGATTCAGGTTGGATTTCTCAATGTCCCTTTACTTCACGATCTTATAACTTTCACTCAACACTGAGTTTTGATACTGTCTTTGACAATGGCATTCCATGTAGGGCACAGAATGTCTAGGCCTTTCACTGAGTAACCCTTCTTGACCTTGATCGTGAACTTCCCGTGGGCAAAACCCAGAGGGGATCTTCTCCCATGACTGTTTTCACCAGTTTATTAGCAGAACTCTCTTGTCAAAAACAGATTAGTCAGGAAGTGATTCCTGATTTTAAAAAAATAGCCATATGCTAGAATAAAGAGGAGGTAAACTGTGTCACATAAAGGGCCATCATGGTCTGGCCCATATGAACTGGGGTGGTGCCTGGGTGTCTACCAGTGTCTCACCTTCATCTGGAGTGAGTAATGGCACATCTCCCTGTGACGCTGAACAGCTGCTCTAATCCCCCAGCCTCTCACAACCTCCTCCTCTGGCCTCAGAGCTCCCTCAGACCTATCATTCACGCTCACTAATGTGCATCTTTCATGTGCCTATACATTTTCATTTTTACATCACTGGGGGAACAAAGATGAAAAACAATTGCTTATTACCAATGCTCTAGACTAATGTTCCACAAAATTCAATGCCTCTAGGTTGTTAAAGTTCAGATTCTGACTCAGGAGCCTAAGAGGAGGAGGTGGGTACAATTATACATCCCCAACACAATTTCAGCAAGTTCCTGGATGGCTGCAGTCTTATATTCTACCATTATGGCCTAGACTTTAGTTTCTATTCTTTTTATTTCTCTACTGTCTTTCTTTGTAGCTTTCTTTGCTGTTTTTTCTTGAAACAAGGTATCATAGGCTGGCCTTGCTGAGTAGCCATGGCTGGACTCTTTCTGCCTTTATCTCCCAAGTGCTGAGATTTCAGGTATTAGTCACCACATCAAACCCATGCTTTCATCTTTAGGATCTTTACCTAACCATACATTTTAAGCCCTAAGGAGAGTTTTAAAAATCTGGACGCCAGGGCCATACTCAGAAACAACCAATCAGGATATTTGAGGGTGGGATTCAATGGTATGCTAATAAATCCTAGCAATCAACTATTCCAGGAACAACATTCACCCTGACTTACAGCAGTTGCCATTCCCCTGGTATAAATTCTCCATTTATTTTGTTACTCATTAAGTCATACAAACTGGCTTTGCCACAGAACGCAACTCATTATCTGTAATTTTTATAGGTCCCTAAATAAGCTAGAAATATGATTGTGATATGATTCCAGGATTGACAGCTGCTGCTTTCAAGTTATAATATCCTCGCTATTTATAGATTCTTAGTGTTTCTGTTTGTGTTTTGTTTTGTTTTTCACATAGGCTTGGTCTGCCGACTTCTGTATCTGATCTTCACTCTCTTAATTTCATCATCTCATTTTTATCCTCAAAATTATCTAGAACCTTCCTGCAATGCCACATCTTCTTTAGCACAGTATTTCCACTTGATCTTCTCCCTAGACCCCTTTCTTTTACTTAGTCCTGCTGCAGCCACTTGGAGTAGTTTATACAGTTTCTCATACCACAGACTATCATGTGTCAAAAGCTCTAAGTTTTGAAATCTTATTTAAAATTCAGAATCTGTTACTCAGCAGCAAAACAAGCAATCCCATTAACATTAAATAGTTTTGCTCACTTCACTGGAATAACACTTGGTAAGTAATCAACCACTTGTTCTGTTGCTGATGGTTCACCTACCTGGGCAGCATCCTTTCCAGAGTCAGGGTTCTAAGTGTTGAAGAGTAGGTTATAGTTCTTACTATTTTGTAGGTTGGCTATGAAGAATAAATAAAGAAACAGAGATAAAACCCACGTCGCTTGACATAGTAGACACTCAGTATTACTAGATACACTATTACTAATGGAAATAACCAAATGGTCTAAGAGCTAAGACCACAGATGAACATCAGTAGAGACATTCAGAAGAAAATGATAACCTAACCAGAGTGGAAGACTGATCAGCTCAGGGACAACCTAAGTAAGGCTTCCTAATAGCCACACCTCTGTGGTTCCACATATGTTGTCTTTCCTCTAACTCAGGGTTATCACCTCAGCCTTCCCTTGCTAATCATTTCCATCCTCTTTTGTGGATTGAAACAATGTAGAACCTAACATCTTCCTTTTAGCCTTCTGGTCCGGAAGCTTTTGTGTGATGCATTTGTGTGTGTAGAAGGCCAGCGAGAACGAGAGGGGAAACATTCATTTTTCAATTTCTATGTCATATCAGTAAGAAGTGTCGCTTTCCCAATGCCCATCTCTAGGTCCTGGGTTACTCTGAACACCATGGGGTTTATGCAGAAGACAGGCAGAGCACTGAGTTCAGGAAGAGTGGATGAATGGGAAGAAGTGTGGCCAAAGACCACCTCCCATAAGGAAGATTTTCTCTAACCCTTTGCTCTGCTCAATTCCTTACACCAAATGGCACTTCCTTTTTATTATAGGCCGTCACTATGCTTTTGAACTACAGCTTCGCTCTGTTGATTTGCGATTATGATGTCTGAGAAAGTTTTGTTCTGCAGCAAAATATTCCATGCTTATTGCAGGTGATTTAATGCATTGGCCAAGGCAGTTAGCTTTTGGAAAGACCCACATATTTCATTTTGCAAAAAAATCAAAGTTCAACCTTTGCTAACTGACCCTATTTTATTACAGAACATAAATATTATAAGTTGAGGGTATTTCTCTTCCAAGTACTATTTGCATGCCATCTCATGTAAATTAACTCCTTGATACCAACAACAAATATACCAAGTGAAACTTTCAAACATACTTGGAACCTACTAAGTGCCCATACCTACTAAGTGCCCACCATTCTCTTGAGTTCTGTCATCTGGATAGCCGCCAGCCTGTGCTCATTTCCCGACATCTTTCTCCATCACTGTCTTCCACATATTGTTTGAAGTTGTGATAACCTGGAGAGGCTGGGGAAAAAGGCGTGGCACTAATTGAGACAAAATACAGTTATTTGAGTCAAGGTCATGAGAATATAGTGCCTGTAGAGGTCAGAGGAGTTATAGGCAGTTATGAGGCACCAAACATGGGTTCTGGGAACAGGACTCTGGTCTTCTATGGGAGCAGTGTGCTCATAGCCACTAAGATCACTGGGATGCAGGGCTTTGCAGCATCTCTGCTGCTCGCACCTAAAATCTTTGACCGCAAGCAACCGCTACATAAATATCGGCTGGAAATTTCATTGTGCCTGGAGACTAAAGATGCATCTCAGATCATTGCTTTACAGGCATTTGCATGTTCAATTTTATCTTCTAAAAGTCATGGGTTCCCTTTGCGATGCTCCATTATATGGGACACAGATTTAAAGCCAATGCAGCTTGATTCTACCAAACTGTAGTCCCTGGACTCTGAATAACATCTCCTTTCACATTTGATGTTTCTGAGTTTGGATCGACTGAAAATAAATTAGTGTAACTCTCAGGAGAGAAACATGGCACTACTCAATAAAATTGAAAATGCTCACCCTTAACACCCAGCAACAACCCACACACTTTTAGGTGTGTGTCCTTGGGGAAATTATACGTATGTAGAAGAGGCATATAAATGCTCATAACAGTGAAAGAGTTCTGCTTATAGCAAAACCAAAAGCAACGAAATTGAACATATGTCGTAGAAGCTGTAGATGAGCCGTGGTGCACAGCTGGGCTGAGATGCTCCTTTCTCCCTAGAGCTCGTTAACTTAGAAGGATAACGTGAACACACGCATAAGCAGAGAGGCAAAGAAGATCGGGAGGACGTGGAACTGCCCAGGCAGTATACTCATCCGAACACCGCCGTTCTGGCGAGGGCTCTTTCTAAATTCTAGTTCGCGGTTGGTGATAAATCCCCCTCCTGAGACTCCCGTTGAAGGCAGAGAGAGTGAAACTGCAAACATGACCCATGCATGAGAGAACACAAAAATGTCTTTGCTTGATAATTTTGAGATGGGGAAAAGAACAAAGGCAGAGATTCAAATTTAGCTGGGGAACATGCAGGGGGCCGCAGTAGGCAGAGTCGGCAAGAGCAGTAGTAACGCGGGCTGAAGGGTCCGAGGGAGCAGAGGTTGGCAAGCTCAGAGCTAGTTTGATGAGAAGGATCAAGTGGGAGGCGAATGGGAGCCGAGAGCCTTGAACATGCATTCTGAGTCTGTGCGAGTGAGTGAGTTACTCTGCCTTAAAGCATCAGGGTACCGCAGGAACCACATGGACCTCCAGTGGTGGAACTGAGAGCCACATCTGGAAAAGAACGTTCGGGACTGCTCACTTCGTGTGACCTGGCTTCAGAAGCAGGTGAAATTACTTTGAAACAGGAAAATTCAGGAAACACTATTCATAATGGGTGCGGGAGGAGAATATCTGGTGTATGAGACCTCACTGTTTTGACCAGAAAATTGTGCAAATTTTCTGAGCGTAAGTTTTCTCACGTCTAAGGTTGAGATAACAACACTTAACTCAGTTGCTGGCACGGGTGGAGCGACGGTGATTGCTATCACGTGAGACGCGTCCCTCCTAGGCTTCTGTATCTGGGAACTTGATCTTCAGTTGGTGGCCCTGCTTTGGGAGGTTGTGGCATCTTTTGGATGATGGATCTACCTGGTAGTTGTAAGGGCACGGGACAAGGTTGATAATGGATTAGCGCCTGCCCGGTTCTCTCTGCTTCCTTATTCATTGAATGTAACAAGCTGTGGCTATAACTCTTGCCTGCAGGGACAGAGCCCCAGTATAGTGCCCAAAACATAATAGGCATTAAAATTATTTTACTTACTTTTCTATTTGATTGTCATGATCCTTGACAAATGATTAAATTAGTAAGTGGATTAGTTATTTATTAACAAGTATGATTTATACAACAATGTAAGTAAACAGTGGCATGTTAGTTAAAGCAATGTATTGATACAGATTTTTAGTTTTTATTTTTTTAAAATTATAATTAATATGCAAATGATCTAGGAGACTAATGATAGGAGAGATTGTGATGAGGAGTTAGAAGGTCAACTGGAATTCTCTATTTTCTATAAGCCTAAAACCAGTCTAAAAATAAAGGCCATTGATTATTCTGAAACTGAGTCTCATGTAGCCCAGGCTGGCTTTGAAGTCACTATGCTCCTGTCTCCAGTCCCACACCCCTGGGCTTACAGATTTATACCACCAAATCCATTCTTTATTAATAGTTTTAAAGCTAAGACAGAAGACATGAAAATAAATGAAAAAAATATGGTGGTTGCTCACTTGAATATTAGTTCCATTAAAACACAGATGTACATAGAAGAGCAAGTTTGTGATACTTGCAACAGTTTCTTTAAAAAATTTTTTTGGAATGTCACTGTATTTATTGTTTCTCTATTACAATGAAAATATTGGTAGTTTTAGCCTTTGTGATACTCAATTTTGATTTTTACTGAGTCACTTTTCATGGATTGATATTTTAAGGTTAATTATACATTTAATCAATATATTTTTATTATAAAATATCTTAATTCTTGCACCTGTGTTTAATGTTTAATAAAATCTAAAGTCTTTATGGTATTTCCCAGGGCAAAGATGACTAACATGACTGTGTGAATCTCGTGATCTTGCCTTTCCTTCCTTTTGTTGATAATAGATTTTTCTAATACCATATATACAGATTATAGCTTTCCTTCCCTCTTTCTCTCGGTTCCTCCCCACCTCCTTTCCTCTCCAGATAAAGCAGAGCTTCTCAGTGGCGATAGAACCAACATTGTGGTAGAGATAATTCTTGCTGATAATAGATTGTAGGATGGTTAAGTGTCTCCATGATTTGTCACATGTCTCCTAGGGGGTAAAATTCCCTGAGAATAACCTGGTTAAACAAAGGAAATCTCCTCCAGCCTTATTTCCCAGCGGCCTATCAGAGCATGTCCTCTATTTCATGGATTTGGTTACTGTAGGTCTTAGTTTGTGCCATGAGAAATAAGTGTGTACTGTACTTCACTGTACCGTCAGTATCACTTGTGGGAGTCATATCAATAGACTGCTAATTCATGCTACTGTAGTCTCCACCTTGCAAAGCCAGGAATCTTTAAAAAAACATAAATATAAGGCACATATCTTCCTGTTTAAAACTCTTTTTTTTTCTGGTAATTCTCTACTCACATAGCCTCTGTGGGCCTTGAACTTTGTTCTCCATCTCCCTGAGACAACAAGATTGCGGAAGTTCCTGTCCTGTTTTGGGCTCATCTGCTACTTTCATTTGAGCCTCTGAGAGCCTGGACCTCTCTACACGCACAACTTAGTAGACATCCAGTAATTTAGGGTGAATTACACCAGGCTTCCTTCCCTGCAGTTTTCACCTCTCTGGGATTTTGCTCCAGGATAATAGCCAGGGTAGCTATAAAGCCATGCTTCACCTCTTCCCGGGCATCTTAGCTCCTGTAGCCACACCCGAACTACTTGCTTTCCAATTCGTTCAAAGAGTTGTATGGACTTTATTGAACTGTTAAAGTTATTTCCAGTGGAAAGTTCAGTCAAACTCAAGCTACTGTCTAGTGGAAGACATCCTGGCACAGGGACATTCTAAAACTCCCGGGTAATTTGATTCTGCAGCAGGGCCAAGACTGAGAACCACTGCCAGCCGTTGTCATTGCTCTCAGTTTGAACAACTTAGAAGAATTTGCCTTGCACTGTGAGCCCTGCAAACTCCAAGGGCTTCTCTGGATTGCCTAAGCCTTATCCATGTGATCTGAGACAGTATCTGGACCACAGGTGAATCTGATAATCTTTAGTGTAGATTTTAATATTAACGATATTGAGAAGAGGAGCCTAAGAGATGGCTCGATTGTTAGTGTTTGTTTTGTAAGTACAAAGACCTAAGATTGAACCCTAGAATTCATGTTTAAAAAGATCCTGGTGCGGTGGCACACCATTTGGGATCTCAGCTCTGGGGGAGTTGGAAGAAGCAGATCCCCAGGGCTCACTGGCAAGCTACCCAGAACACTTGATGAACCCTGAATCGGTGAGTCTAGTCTCAAAAAATTGTACACGGTACCTGAAGAATGATACCCAAGGCTTACTTCTAGCCTATACATGTGTGTGCACCCACACATACACACACATATACATGCACACATGGTAGAGGGGACAGAGGGAGAGGAGATCAAGAGGGAGGGTGGCAGAAGGGAGGGAGGAAGTAAGGAGAGCGAGAGTGCGAAGAAATATCCCACTTTAAGAGCATATAGAAGATGCATAGACTGCAAATAGTAACAAATTAGAGAGACTGAGTGATGACTGCAACTTGTTAATAAAACCCTTTCTGAACTAAGCAAAAGTACAGTGCAGCATTGAATCTTCCGATGCTGAGTGGGGTCTCAGAGACTCTCTCGGACTGAGCTTGCTTTGCATGGAACATGCAGTCAGTGGTGTATGAAGCATGGAGTTTGATGATGCTATAAATAATGTGCGCCATGTCAGTGTTAAACACTTGAGTGATCTGAGAGAGCTTGCAAGTAAATGACTAGTTAAGAAGAGTCAGAAAATTCCAATGAACATGACTGGCAGATTTATCATTAGAAAAATTGTAGATTCAAGGAAACAGCTGGCTTAGCTAAAGTGTGATCTAAATTAGAGCCAGATGGAATGGTGAAAGCTGAAAAAAATGATTTCAGAACCCCAGAGTTTGAAAAGATCAAAGCAGGCCAGGACAACATTCAGCTCTCTCAATATAGGTGCAAGACTTAGGTTGACAATGACCTATGAAACACAAGGGCTGCTTACTCTTTAGACACGTGACGACTGCGTTGGGGGTCATGTATTTTATATCCTTTCTTGAATCTTTGTTACTTGTCAATCAGAAGAGTTTTCAAGTTGCTTCAGAAGGTCATGGCTCCTGGAAGAAGGAGTCTCTGAAGTGCATTGGTGGCACCTGCTACTCTAGCTGAGGATGTCTCCATCCCTGCACTGCAGATGCCTCCTTTTGTGTCTTCTTGAAATTATCAGTATGATCATAAACACACACACATACACACATACATATGTACACACATACACACATGCCAAGCAAAGGTTAAATATTACAGACAGGAGAAAAATATCCATGGGGCATATAAATCAGCAGATATATAATTGGCAATTGATTAATTCATATGGAATGGTTTTCCTGAGGTCCTTGATGGGAGGAGAGATGAGGAATGGAGTTAGAAGAGTCCAAGTTGAAGCTCAAGAGTGACCTAGCTCTGTGCTACTTCCCGAGGTTCATGATGCTGAGATGTAAGAACTGATTTCTGCAGTATCCCTATTCTTTCTATCTATCTATCTATCATCTATCTATCCATCCATCTATCATCTATCTATCTACCTACCTATCTTTCTATCTATCACTTATATCTATCTATCTCTCATCTATCTATCTATCCATCATCTATCAATATCATCTATCTATCATCTATCGATACCTATCTATCATCTATATCTATCATCTATCTAGCTATTATTTATATCTATCTATCTATCTATATATCATCTGCAATCATCTGTCTTCCTGTCTATCCATCCATCCATGCATCTATCTGTGCATCCATCCATATTGTGGGCATTTGTATTTCAAATAAGAACTAGAGCTTCTAGAAACCACAAGGATAGGCTGGGTGGATCTGTTTTTCTGATAGAACCCAAAGCCACTTGTATTAGTTTCTTACTATTAAGATACGAAAACACTGTATTTAGGTGTCTCAAAACTACAGGAATATAAAGTCTCATCTACCTGGAGGCAGTTTCAAGATCTCATTGTTGGCAGATCATGTTCCCTCTGGATCCTGCCTCACCACTCCTTGCTTCTAGTAATTTCCTATCCTCTTTTGTGCTCCTTGGCTGGTGGCTTCCCTATTCCCATCTCTGCCTTCATCATCACCTAGCATTCTCTCCATGTGTCTCTGCCATGGCATCACCATCTTATGATAACATTAGGTATATTGGACCAGACAGAGGTCTTCCCTAAGGCAGTAAGATCTCTTCTCAGCTAATTATATATGTAACAACCTCATTTCCCAGTGCACTCACTGGAACTGGGGTAACATTTCATTGTATTTGGAGGGGGCACACTTAAACCCATCCTGTCTCTCATGTGGGTGACCATGCTGACCACAGCAGAGTCGTGAAGTTCCTTGGTGTTGGAGCCTTGTTCTGGGCTGATATCCTACTGGAGCGTGTGTGGCTTCGTGAAACACAGGCTAGCCTCCGTGAGTCAGTTTCCTTTTCTTTTCCCCATGGATTCATTTCCCTTTAAACGTGCAAAACCCCACATTCCACTCAGTCATAATAACATAAATTTTTCTTGTCAAAAAGGAAGCGTTTGATAAAAATTTAAGGCACGCTATTGAGCATTCATCTGGGCTTATATATGTGGTCATTTCTAACCACTCCAGGCTTCAGCATCAAAATCGCATCTGTTGTGAGTGTGCTCAACAGTGGACATGGGAAGTTGTCTGCTTTTTATCTGCATTTCGAAGTTGTGTGCCAAGGGCATGTCTCCCAGTGATAGGAACCATTTGCCTTTCACATACCAGCCAGTTGACTATGCTTTGAGGTTATTAAAGACACGAAAGAAGAGCAGTCAGATATATTTCTTCTTGACTGCTTGGATAATGCCTTAGGAAAGGGTCCCAGGTCTTCCTCAGCATTAGCGAATGCTCTAAATTTAAGGAGATGATATACAAATGTCTGATTTATAATGTTTTAATTAGCCATGCTTTCCTCAGGGAGTCATAGTCAACCGTGGATAAAATTGTTAGGAAGATCAGATATGAACACTTAAAAAATAGTTGTGCCTAATTTGTATTGGCCCATTCAACTTATATCAACTTATCAATGATGCTGAAACTACCATTCTTTCCGTTATAAACCCTGGAAAGTTAGCAGGATGGAGAGGAAAGAACAGAGGTTCTAAGGTCAAAAATAATGAACTCAAACTCAATGAGTTCCAATTTTGAGCAGTTCTTGAATCTGCTTCTATATCTGTAAAACATGTAAGTCAAGTTTCCCTGGTGTCAATGTCTGTCCTATCATCTGTCATTGGGGAGACTGTGCTCTTGAAGATCGTGGTTCTAAATTTAAATATCTGCACTGAGTCCCTTGAGCTAAGTCTGTTTCTTCATCTTATGGATGATAGCAGGGTCTCCCTCAGAGGGTGATGGAAGTATCAACAGTGTAGGCCCTTGATGAGTAAAGAAAGCATCACACCTGCTGGGTAACGCTTGTGAACTGACTTAGTGAATTTGTTGATGTTGTTGGCAATTAGCAGTAAGCATCAGGAATATTACAATACATTCATACCATTAAATATGAATATAGACTCACTTATTTAGGAAACACGAATGGCTGTTGCACACACAACCATCACCAGGTGAAAAGCCCAGGACAGTCCTTGTGTCCCAGGGAGAGAGAGAGGTGTCTGAGGAATTTCTGCTCTTTTACCTCCTGCTTCCATTTCCCCTTTCCCCAGAGATGGTATTGAGCACTGGGCATGTGCTTGGCTGAGGTACGTAATAGCATTTGGAATCTATTAAATTCTTTATCCTGGGTAGGATTTTTCTGGAGTCAAACATGAGATACTTTATCAGACACTGCAGTCCTCCTGCCGCTCCCTTTCCCCCCACCCCCACGGACTAACCCAGGCTCAGAAGGGAAATGTGATCTGAATAGACACCGATCCACATATCAGTCCTGGAGACCCAGAGGGGTTCCACAGTATCGCCCTGTGTGAAGCATTTCCTAGTCCATGCACCGAGCGCTTGGGGAGCTGAGTGAAGGCTTTGAGGAGTGGCCATAGGAAACTGGATGGAGCAGACACCCCACCTAACCCACCTTATATCACAACACAGAGGGGGGACCCTGCCTCTGCCACAGCCTTCCATGACTCCCCAGCATGCCTCCTCCCAAGTTGGCTGCCTTGGGATTTTCGTCCTTGTGCTTGGAGCAGGAGCACAAGTACCCGTTGTGTAGAAAGTTGTAAAAAGGCATCTCCAGTGTCACTTGTCATTATTTTCCCAGGGAATATTCTGGCTCTCCTAGAGGCTGTGGGCTTGACAGTTGCACAGGATTTCTCTCAATCCCCTTTTCAGTTTTCTTCAATGGCTAATGGTGTGAGGCTCCCTCTTCTGCCTTGCTGTTACATCCATCAGGATCTGCTGCCATGGTGGGTTTTTCTATTTTTGATATTTACTTAGGCTAAAATATGAGTCTGCATGGAGCTGACCCAAATGAGAGAGAAGGGCAACAGAACAGCCAGGCAGAAAAGCCCCAGTTCTCAAAACCCCACAGTTCTTCCAAGTTTAACATTTCTCTGGAACTGAATGAAAAGGCTCCCACTTGTGAGTTTGGGGAGAAAGCTAATTTCTTCCTCAGGATCCATTGCCAGGACTCATTTTCCTCGTGGTTTGATTATCAGAACCACGACTTACCTCGTGTCTATGTATGCCAAACATCATGCCAGGTGTCCACACAGCAGATGAGCAAGGCAACTCCCAGGCCCAGGAGCCATCAGAGACATGGAGTTGATAATGCGCCAGTTTTACCAGAGTGATCTATCTCTGCTCATGCCCTGCAATCATGTCCTGAGAGGACATCCTCAGCCTGTGTAAGTTGGCAGACTCCTTATGTTTACTCCTCCCACAATGAACCCTTGGTTCTCTGATGACAGAGCCAAGACCTCCTGTAGGCTTTCACTATCTAAGACCCTCCAGGTAGAGCGCAATCCGTTAGAATTTATAAAATACTTACATTACTAATCCCGTTAACATGATCAGGGCAGGTGAGCACAGAATTGATGTAGACTACACAGCACGGACAGACAAAATAAGTCAGCGAGGACAGGCAGGACAGCCAGGGCCAGAGGCTCAGGCTATGACAATCCCATCTCTGTTTCTGTCATTACAAGCTTTCAAACTCAGAAATCGGATAGTGGTGATTGAAAACTCATGTTTAATGTTCTAATACGGGGTAGGTGAGCTTACATCAGGGAAACCACTACTTACGCCAATCTTCTAGTGATGAAAATCACATATCTACACCCAAGGAAATAGAACAAAATCAAAAGGAAAGAAAAACGATAGGTAACATAGGGCAAAGAATCCACTTAGGTGACAGTTTAAATCTACTAAAATATTTTTCTTTGTCTTACAAATGGAAATAGCACTGATACTTGTTTTATACATAGTAGATAATCTACATAATATATAATGACTATTGTCACTACTCTTGAAATTATACTAAAACCAGCAAGAAAACAATCCTAAGGAACCCAAGGTCTTTCAAGTGGGTTCCCTGGAGCTGCTGAAAAAAGCACTAGAAGACAAACTAAGGGTTCATCCCCAAGGCCTTGGCCCACTGGTCTTTTTACTTTGGAAAGGCCTTTACCCGGAAGCTATTGCTTTTGAGGAATTTAGGCAAGAAAAGGAGAGTGGAATAAGGGAAGCAGAAGAAAACGAACACCAGCTTCGATGAATCAGGCTTAGTGCCCTTTAAGGACAGCGTCATCTGTAATAGCCAGTGCAAGGGCTTGCACGTGTGTTGTCCTTGCAGAATAAAATGGTACCTTTCTGTAGATGTGGATGCCAAGGCCCAGCTGTGAAGCTGGGGGCTGTGCTTTAATGGGAGCATTAGGAACTGGGCCAGGAGTTTAACCTCGGTGTAGCTAGGGAGCTCCCAGGACATAAAAGCATCTCACAGGATCCGAAGTGACAGCTGCAGTGGTGGACATTGTATGCATCTCATAGGCATCCCAGGAACTGGTAACCTAATCATCCCCGTGGCTGTATCCCAGCGGAAGAAAAGGTGAGACAATGCTAGGTGGGAAAAGAGCCAAACTGATTTCCTCTGGAGTTGTTTTTCAATTGCCTAACAAATATATCCAAATTCCATAAGCCTTTGAAAAATAATTATTTATGAATATACAGTCTGGATAAGTTATTTTGCATCGATTTTCCTTATTAAGAGATCCAAAGAATTTGGAAGGAATTGCAACGGTCACATGGGGATGTTTTTGACCTCTTGCACAGGACAGAGTGGGTGTGGGTGGGTGGGGGTGGGGTGCCATGGCTTTGAAAGGGCTTGACCCAAAACATTCATTTATAGGCCACAGCAATGATCTGGGGATCCCCCACCCCGGCAGGAGCCACCTACAGTACCCATGGGTCAGAGTTTACTTTGGACTGAATTAAAGTGAAGCATGTGAGTCTTACATGGACTTTCTCTAAGCAGGAACCGCAAGTCTTTTCCATTTCCTCTTTAAAACTGACGACTGGGAAACTAATCACGGAGACAGATTCATTCACTTTAAACATGTTATATAACTTGAGATCGTTGGAGCAGGAAATGAAGTGGAAAAGGCATTTCTGTAGTGGCCTGTGGTGGCATGCTACCAGTTAGTGTGCATTGTCAGGGACTGTCAGCCTCTTGTGGCTTTATGTTCAAATCTTTCAGCCTTATCTGGGTATTGGTAAATGTAGCTCACAGTTTTTTTGTAAAAGTGGACAACTTACATCAAGTTATGAAACCTGTTTAGTCACTGGCATACATTAATCATGTCGCAGTCACACAGTTTTAATTATGCTGAAGTATTTGGCTGCAGAAAATCAAACAGATCTTGGCTATTCACCTTTCATATGCAGTATCTGAAGACATTTTAAAATGTGTTTTTCCATACAGGGAAGTTATGTGTGTGTGTGAAAATCACTATGTACAGTTAACTTTAATTGTATTGCACTATGCAGTCACTTGATTTATATATTCAGCATATGCTATTGTGTGATGATGCGTACATCTTTCCTGTAAACTGGTGCACAAATTATTTTGGTTTCTGTTAGCCTTGCCTGACTGAACTATGTAAAGTGATGCTCTTGCCTTCTTCCTCCTGATATTTCCGGCTGACCCTCCTTTTCCAGCCTCCTGTGAGAGAGCTGGAAGCCAAAATGTATACACGTAGAAACTGACAGTGTTCCAGTTTGTTGAATTCTTAAATAAAAACAGTCAGTTAAAGTGAGGCAAAATCCCGAAGCCATCTTTGGCAACGAAGCCACCAGGAAATCCCTATGGAAGAAAGTTTAATGTCTGTGCCTCTGAGTGGGACTCAGCCATTCTCAGAATGGCTAAAGCAAAGCCTGGACTGCAGAAAATGGCCAGTAGCTTGTGGACCTGAACTTCTGGTGTCATTGGGAGGTCTGACTACTTATAACAGAGATATAAAAGCCCTAAAACATAATGGGCATCATAGTGTGTGGACATCGGTACCATCTCATGACCACAAGAGACAGAGTGATGTCAGTTTTCCGTCTGAGTAAATGTTCCATTCGTACCACGGTTATCTAATATTTACAATAACTGCTTAGTAGTGGTAGCAGTGGTGTGCACACCAGACACATGTTCAGCTTTTCATTTCTGAGTATGATATTCACAGAGGGTTTTCTTATAAATGCCTTTTTACATACTAAGAAAGATTCCTTCTGCTGTCTGTAAGAATTTATAATGAATGAATGAATATTATATTTTATCAAAAGTTCTTGTCCACATTGTAGAGATAATAAGTTTTTAACTTTTGTTCTATTGATTGATGTAGTCTATACATGTAGTTGGATTAAAATGGAATTACACCATTTCTCCTTTATTTTTGCTTCCTCTAGCCCCTCCCATGTTCTCCTCTACCACTCCTCCCCTGACTTCCACCATTCTCAAACTGATAGTCTCTTTTTCTTTGATTATTATTGTTTTATATATATGCACAGATTTATGTATCTGTATATATAAATCTCATTCCTGCAAGAGGTTAATTTTTCTTCTCTTACTGGGCATTCATTGCCTTAATTCTTTGTCTAAGAGTGGGACCCTGTGAGAGTCGCTTCCTTCTTAGTTAGCATGTGCACTAATATGGTCGTCACTCAGGTCTTGATTGTGCAGGCATTGCTAGGGGAGACATTGTCACAGCGGACATCCTGGTATTCTGAATCCAACAATATCTCTGCCTGCTATTTCATGATCTTCCCTGAGCCATAGATGTAAGAGTTGTATTCCAGCTCTATCCACTGGGGCTGGGGTCCCCACACTCCACTGATCTCTGTATTGTGTCCAGTTGTGCCTTTCTGTTGTTATTGTCTGCATTTGCTTTAAAGGGAAGCATCTTTGATGGCAAGTGGTAAGTATACATGTATATAAGGATAAGCCTGTAGGAATTATGCCGGTCTAGTAAAGTGACAGTAGAAGATTGTCTTCTGAGATCACCAGCGTATGAACCTCATGGTGATCTTGTCATGGCAGTGATTGTGGTTCATAGGTGTCACAGCTGGGTAGTTCTGTTAAGTGCTTCCACCCAGAAGCTTGCAAAGTACTTTCTATGGGAGCTTAGTACCTCTATGGAAGCTCTAGCCCCGAGGAAGAAGTTTCTGAATGTATATAATTCTTACAAGTCTACGGACTTGTTGATTGCAACACATTACTCATTTCACAGGCTCTTCAATTCTGTTTGCTAATGTTTCGTTAAGAATTTTGGTCTCTGGGTCAAGAGTGAAACTGGAGGCTGGAGAGACTGCTCAGCAGTTAAGCATGTGTAGTGCTCTTCCAGAGGACTCAAGCCCAGCTCCTAGCCCTCATGTGTCGTGGCTTACAACTGCCTCGAACTCCAGCTCCAAGGGATCTGACACTACTGGACCCTTGTGGCAAATACAGCCTGTGGTGGCTCATCAGCTTGGTTACACCCACAGTCAACTAACACACAGACAGCTGGGTGCTCTTGGATTGTTTGAGGTGGGAAGATCGACCTAAGCTAGGCTACACCTTCTGGTAGCAGCACACAGAGAAAGACATGGGAGAAGGGAGCTTTTGCTTCTGGCCACTCTCACTGGCAAGCTCATCTCTCCTGTTGCTGAGGCATTCCTTCACCAGTACTAAAACTCACTTCACAGGATTCTAATGTAGACTGAAGACCAACAACCCTCTAGCAACCCTCAGGGACTCCAGCACAATTTGGGACTGCTGAGACATCCCGTGTCATGGACTGAACAAGCAGTAGATTCTTGGCCTTTGCATTGGGAGACAGTCATTGTTGGACTCTGTGTGTGTGTGTGTGTGTGCGTGTGCGTGTGTGTGTGTGTGTGTGTATGTGTTTGTGTATGCTATCAATTTGTCTCCTTTAGAGAATCCTGGCTAATACCTATACATAATTTAAAATAAAATATAAGAATAAAAATCAAATTGGGCTGTTGTTTCTTTCTTGCAATATCATTGTCAAGTTCTGATGGCAAATTTTTGCAGCCTCCATGTAAACTCTCATGTTTTTGCTGGACTTGGAATAAAAAAACCAGGTTACCAAGAGGCATGTGGTCTATCTGATAGGATCCACGGTGGCCTGAGAAGTCAGGGTGGCCATCTGTAGGAAGCTCAGCCTCACTCCAGAACATGCAAAGAAATGCATCCTTCCAACAGCTGTAGGAGCTGATAAATAGACACCCTCCTGCATTTCCTCCGCTGGGCACTATGGATGCTGCATCAGCAGCAGCGTCTCATGCTTACTGCCTCTCTCCATTCTAACATTTTCTCTTACTGTTTGATTTGATACTGATGTTGTTTTCATCCTTACACCTCTCAGGTCAGCTAATGTAAGAAAAAGCCGTCGTGAGTGACACGAAAACCAACCTGAAAGTGATCAAGCACAAGGGAGGTAGAACTCAATGATGCCCACTGCTCACTGGCCAGGCCTGGCTCTGTGTCATCACACCTACTGTCTCAAGGGTCTGTAGCATGCGCTCTGGTGTTTGAATAATGACAGAAATCACCTAATGATGTGCCTTTCAACATATCCTGTCCATCAGTGATGGATGTGCACATTTCAAACTGGTTCTTAACCTCCTCCACTGTCACCCACAGCCTCCATAGTTGCTCTTCCCTATGGCTGTTGTCATCCCTAACCCTGTGAAGCTGAGAAGATCTCTGCTCAGCTTCTTAACTACTTCCATGATTGGAAGAATCTGCCAAGACATAATAAGATCCCAAACCTGGGGCAGATTTCCAAGTTTGCTGCTGCTTCTGAGAATTTGGGCTCCAGTCCTGCCCCTCCCCTCCCCCCACTTCTTTACTAGCTTTGCAGTTCAACAGTGGATTCTTCCCAGCTCCCCCACTTGTTATCACTAGGTGAGGTGCTCCAAGTTGTCCAACCCCATGTAACTGGGGGAAAAACTCTCCTACAAGTAGCATCTTAGTTTCCCACCAGCTTACTGTGAATGGTTCGTGTTCTCAGTAGAGTTTGCGCCTTGTCTGTGCTTTCTACACTGTATCGCATTCAACAGGCACCTTATGAGGTACGTATTGTTACCAACCCACTTTGCAGGACCCATAAGGAGATGCTAGTTTGCCCAAGGTCACATATTATTAAGCCAAGGTCAGATCAACTCTAACACCAACTAGTAAAACCCCTGAACTGTGCTGTCTCTCACTGTTAACTTTCATGGCTTCAAAACCAGGCATCCTATAGGAACAATCACAGAAAATTGTGAAGGGCAGAAACCCTTTTTCTAAATGTATTCGAACACACTTGGGACAGGATTTAAGTTTGGGCTCCAAATGCCTAAGAACTGTGATCAATTTTAAGCCAAATTAAGCTACTTAGGTGGGAAAACAAACCTCACTTTAAACCACTATTCTAAGTTTGTGGTGCATGCAGGCTAACTCACAGCTCAGGAACTTTCTGGTCCTCCTTTGTAAAAGGAATCTGTCAGTTGCCATAAAATCGTGCACCAGGAGCGGATGTGATACAGGCAGACAAACAAGGCACATTTCACAGCTACATCTGGACAGGAAACCCTAAATATGGTTTGCTTTTCTTAGAAAAAGAAAATCCCGGCCACATATGTTTTTGTTTTCCTTCTTGGCATTTGGCGTATGAAAACATGGGACAAGTTACGGCAGGTATCAGTTCCCTGGGGAGTTTTAGCACTTCTAAAAAGGTTTTCAGGGCCTTGAACTCTTTCAGAGTTGAAGAGTAAAGAACCTTTTGAGCCCTGATATTTTCTAGAATGCATTCATTTTTGCTTCTTGTGTAGACTCTAGAACAGGTTAGCTACATTTTTGTCCTGAATGTTTGCGGAAGTTACTCCGAAGCGAGAAATAGTTCATCCTTTCAGTCAGCATCCTTTTGTTGGAGTCTGTGAAGTGGAGTTCCTGAGCTTCCAGTCTTTCTATGGGGCATGACTTCTGCTGTGTCTCTTTGAAGTTTTAAATGTAACATCTGGTCTGTCTTCAGAGAAGTCGGAGGTTTTTTCTGAGAGGGTGAGACTCCCTCCTTCCACGCACTCTTGAGGTTTGTGAAGAAACAGAGCCGAACCTCCGAGTCCTCAGAGGCATTTTATGGTGGCCCCCATGACATGGCCTAACATAGTGTTGCTAGAACATTCTCTTAGTATTATAGGCTCTTTGGCTTGCTCTAGTATCTGCGTGGTATTTCATTGTCTGTAAATCTAATTCTCTGTCTCTTGAGTTTTGAACTTAGTTAAGTTTGTTCTTTGGCAGTTTCACAATGTGCGAATAATACACACTGACCGTTCCAATGCCCCCTTCCTCTCCCTTCTCTCTCTCTCTCTCTCTCTCTCTCTCTCTCTCTCTCTCTCTCTCTCTCTGCTCCCCAGTCTTCCCTTTAAACCCCTCTGTCACATTCACAGCTATTCATTTTGTTTTAACGGGTTTAACCACTATGACTACGGGTTCAGAGCATCCATTTAAACCTTATTCTCATAACCCTGAGGGGCCAGGGGCACGCATTCTACTCCATTCACTGCCCAGACAGGCTTCTCTGAGTAAGACTGATTAACTAATTAGTTTATGTATTCACTTTACATCCTGATCTTAGCCCCATCCCTTGTCACCTCCCAGCCCCACCCTCCCTCCTTCTTCTCCCTCCCCCTCCCCTATTCCTCAGAAAAGGGGAGCAACACTTCCAGTTCACCCCAGCGCATCAAGTTGCTTCAGGACTGAGTGCGGCCTCTTCCCCTGTGCCCTGGAAAGGCAGTTTGGCCAGGGGGAAGAGATCAAAAAGCTGGCAATGGAGTCCATGTCAGAGACAGCCCTCGCTCCCCTTACTAGAGAAGAAGGCAGATTATTTTATATACAGATATAAAGAGAGATATTTGGAAGAGAGTTTGATGCTTTGCTGATTTAGCTAAACAACAGTAGTAACTTCCTCACAAGGGGCAATATCTTTCCCAGGCATGGGTTGAAAACCAGACTTACAGTACCGTGCAGGGGTCCCTCCCATGGAGCAGACCTTAATACCAACTACTCTTACTGCTGTAACAGTCATGTTACTACATATTATTCACACGTGTGACCATTTTGCATGGGAGGTCAGTTGTGTCATTCAAAGGGGTCACGGCTGGGTAGGACCACTGATACTTTTTCCCTCCAGCATCCAGCACAGCACATCCAACACTTTGAAAGCAACTGGCCAGTATGGAGGAGGAAGTTTCCATCTCAGTCCCAGCTTGTTTTCTCTATGTCTTGGCTGCAACCATCCCTTAATCATTTTTTCCAGCTAGATTCTCATCCAATTGTTAACATGTGATCGTGGCCAAAATACAGGTTTCCTGGCATCAATACTAGTTTTTAAAAACTGGATATATAGGAGTATTTAAGCACTTTACAGGAATCTCTTCTTTCCTTTATCAGTCTAGAATTTTCTGGGGAAAGCAGCACATTAACTCATCAATATTCCTATATACCTGCTTCTGTGGAATTGAGTGTTGGCATAATGAGGTCTAGTCTGAAATAGGTTAGGATTTCGTTAGTCAACCCTTTTGTCAATGTGGCAAAAATACCCAAGAAAAGCACTGAAGTGAGTAAAGATGTGTTTTGCTCATGATTTCTGAGTCCACATGCCAAGGAAGGCTTGGTGGAATGAAAAAGATAATGTCATAGTAACCATGAAACAGTGAGAGGCTCTATCTGTTCTCAGGTGCTACTCCCCCCCCCCTTTATACCACTGGTGCCTCCAGCCATGTGGGCAGATTTTTCCTACTTCAGTTAACCTCTGAGGAAACGCCTTCCAGGTATTTGCTTTATTTATACCCTAGTTACTTCTCAACCTGATCAAGTTGACAATCAAAATTAACCAGGGTTAACTCATCACTCCTATGAGTGCCCATTAAAGGTAGTGTTTTCAGAATGATTTGTATTTTTAGGGCTTGAGGAGATGGCTCAGTAGGTGAATAACCTGGTGTGCAAGTGCGAAGCATGTATTCAGATCTTTGGTGTCCATGTAAAACCTGGGCATGGCCACACATGGCTGTAACCACAAATCTGGTGGGACAGAGGCAGGGGCATTGCTGGCTGGCTGCCAGTGTAGCTCCAAGTTCTGTGAGAGGCCTGGTCTTAAGGGAATAATGCAGAAAGTGATAAAGCAGGATACCAGCATGTACCAGACACATATACATTATGCACATATGCTGTGTATATGTGCACACATAGATGCATGTAAGTATATGATATGTGTATAAATATAAGCATATTTATTAATTTATAATCTGCAATTATTGGCATTAGATAAATTCTTGGGTGACTGTTAAATTATGTAAAAATTTAAATGAAAATAAATATCTCACTTTACTGGATTATCAGATTCAGAATATCAGCAAGGTGATTGGTCTCAGAGCAATCTTATATACTAAACTTACTAATGAATAGCACAGTAGAATAAATTGATGTAGACATTAGGTGTAACTCTCACCTCACCCCCATTTTGATAAAAGCATCTATTTTCTTTTGTAATTCCCAGTTGGTAAATTTAGTTTTACCAGTTGGATTTGAGTCACAAAAATCTGAGTCAGTTCACATGGGTTTTCTAATTTGTTGGGTACAGCATTTCAGAGTTTCATATGTCTATTGTAAATAAAATTAGCCCATTCAAGAGCAAATGAAATTGATTGATTTGTGGCTAATTAGAACTTCTATTCAGTGGTGATGTGACAGCTGGTCTTGGTTGTCAACTTAACCGGCGATGCCTATGACTGGTGAAACTCACCTGTGGGACTATGAGGTTATTTTAAGAGACATCAGATATATAAGACAATGACGGTAGGACCAGCACCAAGTATGGGTGGCCTCTTCTGATGGGCTGGTGGTTGTGTCTGAATGACCCTTTCCTTTCTGAGAAAGTACACCTGTCACTTCTGCCCAAGATGCCAGACTCCTGCTCTTTCCCCTGTCAGTATAACTCTCCAGGGAGCTGCAGGGTTGAGCCCTGAGTGGCCATTGCTAAGCCACACCACTCTTAGGGCTAAAACTCTAATTCTTTTCCTCTCTACCATGCAGATGGTCACGGGCATTGCCCCCTGTCATGGAAGGCAATCCTATGGACCATATGTCTATGTTATGATAGTCCAGAGACCTCTGCCTAGCAATCGTGAAAGGTCACTTTTAATCTTGAAACTATGCCAACAACGAAGGCAATCTTTGAACCACAAAGTGGTAGGAGAGTGGAAAATATACCACACTTAGAAAGGAGTGGTGATTATTGCTGGCTTCATAAGAGTGGATTTGTAAGGAAAGCACTGACACGGCCTTCCTTTCTGAGGGGTTTTTAGGGAGGCATCTATTGAGTGAGAAGTCAAGAGACATTTCCAATGGTCAGGACACTGTAACTCACTTCAGAGCTTGAAGGTGGAGGGTGCAGACCTGTCTGTGACCAGACCAAAGCTTCAGTTACTGGAGTGTTTGTGAGAAGGATTAACAAGTCTCTGATGAACAAGCCTGCCTCTGGTTTAAATTCGCTGAATCCAGACTTGTTTTTGAAAGCTCTTGGTGTCTTTGGAAAATGCCTCATAGACTGGCGGCTTGCCTCACCTCTGGGTGTGATTGTGACCAGCTATACTGACAGCTGAATGAGCTTAGTTTTACGAGGAGATTTTATAAAGATGCTAAACTGTATGATCTTTATAAAGACAATTGAGAAATTCCATTTTAGTTTCAATTCTAAGAAGGGATTATAAGAAAATGATTTATTTTGATATCTCAAGAACTGTGAATTAGACAAATGTGTAAACTTCCTTACTTACTGCTTATAGTTGAAACACTGAGTCAGATTAATAAATAACTTTTAGGAAAAAACCCATGGGCCTTTCTAGGTAGAGTATTTTAAAATTAGCTTTATTCCTAGTTTCATTTTCCATTCCTACTGTTGCTCTTCTTTGTTTCTTAGGCTATCTTTCTTTAAGTATCTTCACAAGCTGTCATTGATCTTTATGGAACAATAAAAGCAGGTAGAAATCCATCACATTTTCTCAGTTTGCAAGATCTTATTTGTCGGGTTCACACAGAGAATGCAGTACGCTCAGGGGATGGGGTACCACTCCCTGGGACTTCGAGATTTTCTACCTGTGACAGGGACAACAGTCTGGCCTTCTGTATTGCAGGCAGAAAGAGAGCTAACTGAATGGAAAAGGGCTCTGAAATTGAAGCTGGCACACTTGACTTATTTCCTAGTTCTGCAGAGAGTGAACTCTTAGAGACACAAAAACTATCAGATAAATTATTGCTGGAAACCCTTGTGGAAAAATTGGTGTATGGCTCAATTCTGGTAGCCTCCGCATGCCTATTTATTCCTAGTTCTCTCCAAGACATACATCTGGGGTGAATTATGCCTAATTATCTCTAACAGGATTGGCTCGCGACCCCCACGTCTCTATGAGTCTATCATATCTGTCACCCGTGGCAAACCGACTGTGTTCTAACCCCTTGCTTGGCTTCCATGCTGTGAGCTCAGGACCCTGGAGCCAACGTGACAATGTGGCTTCTTTGTCCTGTGTGGATGAAAATGGAACCCAAAGCAGATGACACGTGTGCTCTGCTAATCCACAGAGCAGACTGTCCTGCCATAGGGACCAATAGTAAGGCAGAAGGCATGGCAAGTGGCAGATACATGATGCCCCAGAGATGCAGCGCCCTGACTCCAGTGCTGCGTGAGCTCCCACGTCCTGGCTCCCGTGTTCTTGTTGGGAATCTCCCGTGGCTCAGGCAGCCCAGGTGCTGTCTGCCAGTCAGAGATCAGTCATACCTTATGGAATGTTGTTTGAGAAGGAAATGTTCTTCGTGGACTCAAGATTTCAATGCTGGTGACACTATTTTGGGAGGTCCCAGAAACTTTAGGGCCTCAGTTAGACTGCATTTCAGTTCACCTTAGGAAGTAGGTAGGGAGGTGAGTCCACTCTTCCTACCTCACCCTCTACTCCTGTCTGCAATGACCCTGCCCTCTATTCTGACTACCAGGATTCGGCCCAAAGGCACAGAGAGAGCCAAGTGACTATGGGCTGGCTTCTCTGAAACCATGGGCAACAACAGGTCTTTTCCCTTCAGGATATGTCTGTCAGGCATTTGTAACCACTGCACTGAGAAGGTAAACCCTAAGTAGCAGTGTCCTGTGGAATCACTAAAGACATGCTTAGAGATTTTCCTAACACACACACACACACACACACACACACACACACACACACACACACACAGAGGCTACCATACTTTAACTGACACACACACGGCCAGCAGGATTCTCTTGATGACTACCACACTTGACTGACACATATGAGCCAGCAGGGTTCGCTTGATGGTTACCACACTTGACTGAGAGTAAGCTGCTGAGGCAGGTGTAACAGTACATTTGTCCTAAATACTTGAAAATGGCCATTTCAGTGTATTTTGCTGATCACTTGCCCTTAAAAGCCAAGTAAGTTTCCTTACCAAACACTGAAGATTCCCAACATGTGTCTGGAGCTTTTTTTTTTCTTTGTATAAATGGTGGAGCGATGTACTACATCGGGTAGTGGACTCATCTTAACCCTTGATCTACGGAGGTGCCTGTATCCAGGACGGCTGAGATAATTGGTTAGTTTCCTTCACACCCTAGCCACCTCTCTCTGTGTAGCAGGTACCTCCTGATCTGTGGTGTCTTAGCTGTGTGTGTGGCTATATTGTTCAGCTTCCCTTATGGCTGAATATAGGCTATGTGACCGAGTTTCAGTCCATGGGATGAGAACACAAGGCATGTGTGCATTTCTCAAATTGTGTCTTTAAAAAGCTGGGTTTTGCCCTTCATTGCTTCACGGAGTGGGTGCGGGAGAGGCAGCTTCAACTAGTGAAGGCATTGTGTATAATACTCTGTCACCAGGAACAGGGATCCAAACTTCATCCTGTGCCATTATTGATTAGATAATTATATTGGTCAGAAGGATCTAGGGAACAGCTCCAAAAAAGACCCATACGATTAGTAGCTCTGCTATCTTGTATATCATAGACTTCCACATGAAAGAGTGGTGGATTTCTGCTTTGTTTTAAAGATACTTTCAGGTTTAGTTTTCTTAAAACTGCTCTCTCCAATACCTTGTGTATAATACAGTGTCCGAAAGCTTTTGTGTAGCGTGACATAAGTATGGCATAAGCAACATAGCTTTTGCCTTAGAGGAAGATGCTGTTGAAGTAGAGTGGTCAAAGAGCTTCCCGAGTGGGCATGGTTGTCTGGAGAAACATCCTAGAGCACAGAGCTTTTATAGCATCATCTTTTTTTTTTTTCCTGGAGCAACTCTAGGCACACCACAGGGTCTCGTGGCTTAGTGTTCACCGAATGAATGGCATGTCTAAAGTGAACCAGGAAGGGCATACTTAGTAATGTGGGCAGGAATCTAGTACTTAGTGCAAGGAAGTAAAACGTGAAGGTTTTAAGCGAAGTGAGCAAAAAGGGGGCTCATCCATATTAACACTTATGAGAGTTAATGCCTGACACCATATTTTCTGTGCTTTATACACTTAATCTTCACAAATAACCCATGAAGTTTTTATATAACACCTTATATTACAGCGAGTCTCAGAAGTCATGGATAAGACTGAGTCTGACCAAAATTTGAACCCAGGTCACCAAATTACACACATGTGACTATACTAGCATGTGTTCCCAACTCCATTATAAAAACCCATAGTTGCAACCAGCTACATGTGTCTGTTAGTGCATCCTCAGATGGAGTGGTCTGCTGAGGGAAAGGTGGTGGTTATGTTCTACAGATGTTTATGAGTTGAGAGAAATATTACCCTTAAAATGTGATTTACAGGAAGCAGGTATTCTATATAAACCTCTTAGGGTAGTTTTATTCTTACTATTATTTTAATATTGAAGATAGGACAATATATAAATGTCTGTCAAGGGACTCAGGGCTTCAGTGTGATCTGGAGCAAATTTTCTGTTCCTTGGAACTTGAGGACCAGTGAGAGCTGGGTCTTGGGCAGATCTAATGCACAGTAGGGCTGTTTCAGGAAGAATATGATGGCCTCTGTGTGACAGTAGCCATTCTGGTTTTCACAAATGGCATGTCCCATTCTCTGACTAGTGACCAGAAGTTTAGGGGCAGAGTCTGGTGAGCAGATCTATACCTGAAAAACAAAAAGACAGGAAAACCAGCCAGTCCAGATGTTGGTCAGCTGTTGGTTCCCTGTTTGTCTCACCACCTTCAGGGTTTCCAGACTGCTGATACCTCCCCTTGCATTCACTGCAGGATTTCCCAACCCGAGATCCTGAGCAGCTTTGTCACAGCTTCTGCCTTCCCCAGGCAACGCCTGGACTTTAGAGCATTTTCACCACACATTGCTCTTAATCTTCTGCATTTCACTTTCATCATTCTCAGCTGCTGACTGCCCACCTACATGGTTAGAAGAATTAAGCAGGGACCCAAAGGCCCTGGGTGGCTACCATTCAATCACTCTTCATAACGGTGGGCCAGATGCTTTCCCACCAAGAACTGAAAAGTACAAGATGGAGGAGCTCTGAGGACCTGCATAAACTGTAGGAAGATCTTAACTGTGCCTTACTGCCAGAGAAGTGTCTTCAGCTCAAGCCAATGGAGTAAATATTTCCGAAGGGCAATGTGGTTATGTGGTGAGGGATTAAAAGTTCCCTTCATGCACGCTCCCCATGAACAAATGCAGAGCTCATTTCTGGAAAGGACTTCTGTACTCAACCACTGCTACTTTCCTAAGCCTGGGGACCAGAGGGAATAATCTAGACAGAAATTCATGGTCTTGAACCCAGAACAAATCCTGAGAGGTGGTCCTGTTTCCATAGACAGGACCTGATCCCTTAAGTCTCCAGAATTACAAGTGCTTCCAAAGAAAGACGCCCTGGAGGCCAGATCGAGAGAAGAGTAAAACATGGAGGTGGTGAACTGGTCCTGGCTGCTGTATAAGCATGTGCAATTAGTATATGCATCTGAAAGATTATGCTGCAGGTACCCATTACTTTCCATTGAGAATAAGGTTGGATGCTTTCATATGCAGGGCTACTGAGGGCTGGGTTTTGAAGGGCAATTAGGAGTTTGCCAGGTTAATCAGTGGATGGAAATTCATGTCAAGGAAAGTGCATGAGCAAAGTTGGAAAGCTGTAGGCATGTGTGGCAAGAAACGCCAGGAAACAAGGTGAAACTGTGTGGGACTAGATGGGAGATAATGTGGAAAGGTATGGCACCTGAGAGCAGAGCCTGTGTGCTTGGCCTGGAGAAAGTGGCAGTGATCCTTAATATTTTCCACAAAAGTGGAAACTCTGAGGCAGCCAGAGTCAGGGGGACAGGCTTATAGCAGTCGGAAACTATGGACCTTAGTTTGAGTATTATCTGAACTAATTATTTGGTAGCAAATTCTTTAAAAAGTCAGGAAGGCACCAGGCCATGTGATCCCCGGACCTTCTCTGCTTTTTAGAACAGCAGTGTGGACCTGGAGACATGGGTTGGTGATCGGGGACACTTGCTGCTCTTGCAGAAGACCCAGGTTCAGAGATCAGCACCTACATGGTGACCCACACCACTTATAACTCCAGTTTCAGGGGACAGCACCATCTTTTGACCTCCCCCACTCCCAGGCACACCTGTGATAGACTTACATATATACAGGCAAAACCCCCACATATACAAAATAAAAATAAGGAACCTCTTGAAAATGTTTAAATGAAGGTCAGGCACAGATAAACAGCACTTTGTAATGGTGCTACCTACAGCCCTTAGGTCAGTGCGCTGCTCCTGCAGTGTTAGCAGTGTCCTGAGCCTGGATCATCTTTACAGTTTGTGACTTTTTAAATTTTCATTTCATTTCATTGTCTATCTCTCCAGGAAAACATTGGCCAAGTCAGATTCCTACACAGTTTTAATGGAAAATATCGGCTGTTCTGTTGAAATATATGACCTCAATCCAAAATCGCTGAGTGTGTGTGTGTGTGTGTGTGTGTGTGTGTGTGTGTGTGTGTGTGTGTGTGTGTGAACTCACATTTTACCTTGAAGTCACTCAATGGTTTAAGTTGAGAATCTTTCTGTAGTCTGTCAACACTGTGGCATGTGATTGGGGTAGGGGCAGGATTTCTGAGAAGCTTGGTTTCCTTGGGGTAAAGCATTCCTTCCTAGGGTTACCGATAGGGTAAGAAAGTGAGAATGCGAAGGCCTGGGCTCATGTGGAAGTCTTCCCACTGAGACATAACTGTCCGAGTGTGTGCCACTGAACCGTCCCTCTCTCAGGATAAATCAATCCAGTTCCTTCAGTCTTTCGACGGAGCCTCGGTTCACGGTCTCTCGTTATCTCTGCGGTAGTTTGAAGGCCTTGCATTTGGTTTCCACTTGGGTGACATTTGAGCAAAGCTCGACCTTTTGCCAGCTGACAGGCAGTTAGACTCTAGTCCGCCTTGCTCTCACCCTTCGCACTTCTACTTCCTACTTCCGGTATCCTCCTGGGAAAGAGGCCAGGCTGAGAGAAGCTTAGCCCTCACCCAGCCCTTCCCCAAAAAGTGGTGGTGATGACGAGTCCTGTGAGCAGCCACCCTGGGGCAGCACTTGGCAAGGTGCTGCCAAGAAGCGACTCACGACCCTGATGTTTCCTCATCTGGGATGAGGATCCCCAAAGAGCGAAGTGGGCGAGGGGTGTCTCTTGGTAGCAAATCCATCTGTAGCAATTTAAGACTTAGCAATGGGGAGAGTGACTCTATATAGATTCCCGAGGGTCCAGAATTGACACCCGCTGCCAAGCATTCCCTGTAAATATGTAACTAATGCAAAACCAATGCAAGGCTGGACTTCCGCTGCTGGGCAGACACTTCAACTGGAACAGAACCCAAACAGCAATCGGTGCACTCTGTTGTTTAGCCCAGTGTGGCCCACAGCTGCTGAGCAGTAAAAGAATCCTAGCAAGTTTCTCTGCGGCACAACATAGGCTCCTGCTTATTTACTATTTTCAGCACACATCCAAGTATACACTACGGATCAGTTCTATTTATAGGGACGTTATTACGTGTTATCCCCATTGAGACCATCTGTGATGGCTACAGTGTATCTAAGTCTACCCTGGTGTCTGGTGTCTCTCTCTCTCACAAGGTTATTGGAGTCCCACAAATGTCAAAACAGGCAGAAAGCATTTGTCTGGTGGTAGCCCAGGATCCTGTGAGCAGTGTCTAGGGAGCAGCCTGCTGTTCAGATGGAGCACCGTAGCCTTCCCAGGCACTGCACGCCACGCTAAGGAGCTGACGCTTTTGCCAAATGCTTTCTTAAACTCCTTTTGATGTCCAGTTTTCATTCTTAATCTTAATAAGATGCAAGATTGCTGGGGAGACTCTTGCCATCCTCCTAGAATGTTTATCACACTGAGATGGTGTATGGTGGCCATACTGTGTGTGGTGGCGGTACTGTGTGTGTGCCAGTACTAAGCGTGTGCAGGTACTGCATGTGTGCTGGTACTGCTGGACTGGGGCTCAGAAATGGAACTTTCCACAGTAAAAAGCAGAGAAACTCCTGACATTTGTTACCTCTGAGTCTTATAACCATATACTGTGAGAATCTGTCATATAGATGCCTAGGGGCCGCACAAACTTGGTTGCTTGGTGGATTTTGATCTTTAAGGAAAAGGTCAGGTTGGATTTTACTTGAAAATTTCAGACGAGAAGATTAAACTTGGAAGTTTTTTTTTTTTTGACTTGTGTATTAATGTCTTTAAACCATATTGCAGATTTTTGACTTTTGTTGTTACACTGTTATCAAGGTTCCTGTGACCATACTTTGTGACTTGCCAGTTCAGTTGTCATGGTTCAGGTCCTGTCTCCTATAATGATTTCAATCGTGCTTGAAGTACAAGCAACTAGCAAATCTTCAACATAATAAATTCTTAGCCTGAGACATTTAGTCATCTTGTTGAACTCATATCTAGCCCTATTAAAGATCTTTTAATACAGTCCCTGGGATTTCCCATTCCTCTCTTCCCTGAAAACATGACATAAAAAACCCAAGCCTTTGAAATATGTGTCTGAGTAAGAAAGATAGGAATTGACTCCTGCGGCTCTGTGCAGAAACGGAGGGTCAGTGTGACTCACAGCACTGTATCTCGGGTCACTGATTTGGTTGGATTTTTAAAAAAATAAAAAATAAAGAGCACATGCTTGGGGGTGCTCCCTTAGGACAGCTATGGTGAAACACCTCAGGATGGGGGGTTGCGGAAATGTTCATGGGCACATTGTCATCTTTTCTCAAGGGAAACTTGATCCAATGTGTTTACACCCATTCAAGTCACTCTTCTGGCTGCTACAGTAGCTGGTTTGACAGCACCTTTTCTTTCTCCCAGCTCCCCAAACTAGCAATACAATGAACTATATCAGTAAGGAGGTGATTCCCACCACCCCCGCCTTCTACAGCTTCTCCTCTTTTAAAAAGGAAGCATTAAGACAGCAGGCAGGAGAAAAAATTTTAGTCCTTGACTTTGTCCCATCAATGTGCTGAACTAATTTAATTAATTCTTTTTCTACTCAAAGGAGAAATGATTTACTAATGGTTGCTATAGTTGTCGCTTCCATTCATGGTCTGGTAACCAAACTGGTTTTCTCATAACATATTTTGCCCTCCCTTCTCCTCTAAACATCTCAAGAAACTCTATTTTCAGATGCTTTAATAAAATGTAAGTTATTACCACATATACCACAGCGTTCCATACAAGGGACATAAAAATGATCTTTTTCTATCCTGTGATATACTGAATGCTGAAGGATTTCATTGCAGAGTGACAGCATCTGTGGGGCTGACCATCAGTCAAGTAGAGGAACTGCAGACATTTTGTAGGTAATCATAGAAATGTATGTGTGTGTGTGTGTGTGTGTGTATGTGTGTGTGTGTGCACGCACATGCACTTGTGGTCATCCTTTGGTATGCATAAAAATCTTGTGCCAACATACCTATTGAGTTCCACAATTCATAAGTTTCATAGGAAATGGGCAAGTATTTATATACAATGTAAGCATGTTCTTGCATACACATAAAAGCCACAGCAAAGGTTACTTATAATATCCAAAGCAAATTTTCTATGAAAAATTTGTCATATTGTTTAGGGAATAATTACAAGCAAAATGTATGCATATGTTGAGGACAAATGTGATTAGAAACTTTCTTGATTGGATATATGAATGTGGAACTTGTAGATGCTGAGGGATGACTAAATAGGCAGACAGGTAGATAGATAGACTGACGTCATATATGATTGATGATAGACAAATAGATAGATGATACATGAATAGATGTATGATGATAGATAGACAGACAGACAGACAGACAGACAGACAGACAGACAGATAGATAGGTGATATGTAGATAGGCAGAAAGGATAGAAGAGACAGACGAAGATACATATAAAACGACTGAAAGCTGAAATTTTTACTAGAGATCCGGGCGTAAATAAATACTGTAGTCTTGAAGCAAAGTTGCCTTTTCTCTGATAACTTTGTTTTGATTTTTAAGAATAATTCTAAGGTAAATTCTTGTCAATTTGTCAGACAAGTCTTTATTCAACTGAAGGTAAATTCTTGTATGTAAAGTCAACTGATGTGAGCTACATTTACAAAACACCTTACTTGCAGCACTGAAATGCATGTTTGATTAAAAGCTGGTGCCATATTGGCAAGTTGACTGATAACATTCATCATTCTGGCCAACGCAGAATGTGGATTCAGCTGATACTATTTCCAGCTCCTGGGTCTTTTCACAAGCTGTGATTACCACCTGGAAGGCCCTCTTTCATATCATACTGTACTTCTTACTTTCTCTTTCAATTCCACCCTCTAAGCAAAGAATGCACTGTGGATATGGCGAAACGTTGGACATTCCAAGAACTACTCAGAGGGGAAGCAGCAAGACTTCATGGTGATGTGTTTGGAAGGAGAGAGAGGGAGGAAAATACTGGGTAGATTCCAATACTCTGCCTTGTGTGAAGTGATGAGTATTGTTATTCACTGGTGGGTAAAAAGCAGAAGAAATAGATTTGACAGAAAAGATCACTATTTAGACACATTGATTTGGACACATTGTAATGAGCTGTCTGTGAGACAGAAGTGAAGACATATAAGGAAAATAAAGCTTAGGAATAATCTGAGTCTCAGATGCCTGCCCATGTGGGTCTAGGATGTGGTCCTATGTAAGTGATGGTTAAAGCCATGGAAACAAAATAAGATATCCATGAAATTCAGAGAATGTTGGTTAGAATCATGGAAAAAATGCCAACACAGAAGAGTGGACAGAGGGAAGAAGGTGTTTAGAAATAGAACAAGAAAGACTGATGAAAGAAATAGAAGGAAAATGCAGTGCTGTGAAGCAAGGCAGGACATGGAGCATCTGTACCAAACAAAATGATGTCAGAAGTTCTTTCCCTTAGACCTGGCACCAGTGTTGTTGGTGAGCTTTGTAGAATAATTGAGTGGAATGGCAAATGTGGGAGCTGGAGTACATTGGGCTGAAGATTGACAAGAAATAAAGTGGGTGTAGCAAATACTGGCACACTGTCTATTGACCAGCATTTGTGTTAGCGGGAATTGATGAGTTGTTTGACTTCGTCAGTCTGGGTCTAATCAGGAGGTTGAAACTATAGAATGATTTAACACGGTATGTAATGTATAGGCTTACACCTGTTAAACTGTGGTGGTAGAGGGTATAAGATTTGTGTGTGTGAGTTGAGTGGAGAGTGGAGTCTGACTTTCACAGGAACTCTGGTGCCCCATATTAGACCATATCCGCTGGATGGGGAGGCCTGGTGGCACTCAGAGGAAGGACAGCAGGCCACCAAAAAAGAGACTTGATACCCTATGAGCATATACAGGGGGAGGAAGTCCCCCCTCAGTCACAGACATAGGGGAGGGGAGTAAGGGGAAAATGGGAGGGAGGGAGAAATGGGAGGATACAAGGGATGGGTTAACAATTGAGATGTAATATGAACAAATTAATGTGTGTGTGTGTGTGTGTGTGTGTGTGTGTGTGTGTGTTATTTTAAAGCAGAAGAATGACAGACTTGGAAGAGAGACCTGTTATCAAGTTTGAAATTCGAATTTCCTGGGCATAATGTAGTTGGACCCAATGGATGGTAAAGATCTTTGCTGGTTTGCTCTAGAGTTGGTCTGCAGTGACAGTCAAGGATGGCGAGTCATACTTAGGGTCAGTGCACAAGCATGCAGTGTGAACTGGGTCCCAGTGCTGCAAGAAGGCCAGGGAGTAAGGTGAGGTTAGGAGGAAATATTATCAAGAAGACTGTGAAAGACACACCCGAGGAGGAGAGTGGGTGCAACCAATCTAATGCCGCTGAAAAGCTTGGAGCACATTTCATCTATATGAAAGAACTGTAAGTATTGTTTTATTTCCTCAGAAGAGGGGATAAGATAAGAGCCATACCCAAGCTTTACATGGCTTGGGCTGAGCTCAGAGAATTTCTATCTAAGTATCCCTAGGCCTAGGCCTGGAAGCCCCTAGCCTCTGTGCAACCTAATCTTCTACAAGCTCATAAACATGCCCACATTTTCTCTGTTCTGCCAATAAAACTGAAACAAGCCAATGGTGAGTGACATAGAGAAGAGGGTGGGATATCCTGGACCAGCAAGGGGTGGAGAGAGATGAGAAGAAGTAGGAGACTGAGCCATGAGGAGAGGACCAGAAAGCATCAGGAGGAGTGAACTGGAGCTTGGAGATGATTAAAAAGCAAGTGTTACTGGGAAACTAGAAGCTAGACTCGCTTGGAGGTTTAGGATGGAGTAATTATTGTTCAGTATTGTGCTCTAGGCTCATGAAATAACTCTTAGTCTCTCCGTGTGGTTATGAGAATACAGCTGCTGCATTGCTAATAACATGAATCAATATTAATTATTAACAATCATTCTACAGTAATTGAACCTAGAGCTTCCTGGCTCAGTTAGATTGGCTGAGCAGCAAGCTCCTGGGATGTGCTTGCCACTGCCTGTACCCCAGCTATGGTGTTATCCTACTACAATGACTTCAAGTGATGCTAGAGATCCAAGTCAACTTCTCATGCTTATACAGAAAACATTCTATCTGCTGAGCCACTGTCCTTGCATAATAGCCTACTTACTGAGTATATTAAATTTTTTCTTTCTCTATCATTGGAATGAATTTTTTTTTTAGAATCATCAAGTTCTAAAAGTTCAGGCAAATATGATGTGTGTCATGATCACGTCTGATCATTCATTTTTGTGACAGAGTACAATATATATATGTGTGTATGTATATATATTCTAATATATATTAGATAAATCTAGTATCAAAATCATAGCTAATCATAGAGAATTTCCTCAGCATACAGACTGCACTCAGCATATCTTCGGTGACATCATAGTGGAATGTCTTTTGTCCATGAGGGAGGCATACTAATGTGATGTTTCTTTGACTCAGCATCAAAGAAAACTCTTTCATGCATTTATCTGGTCTGTTATAAATCAGGAGAGTAAGAAGATAAAGGAGCTCAGTGTTGTTAGCATTCACTCTTTCCTCTAGCGGCTGTAGATCTCGAGACCGCTCAGCTGTCAGTAAGCCAGCACCAAGGAGAATGAAGTTTCTCACAGAGCGCCAAGCACAAGGCAGGGAGAGGAAAGTGAGGGAGTCTGAAGAACTCAAAGCTGACCCAGGAAATCACTGGTGAGATCTCCCACTATCCCAGTCTATGCTCCACAGGCCTAGGGAATAATCTTGCTATTTTGAGTGGTGTCATGTCTGCAGCTTAAGTTCAGTGGCCATACTTCTAAAGGGCAGAGCAACGCAGGGCAACAGGAACAAATCAGTGATCGTACACCACCACTGTAGCCAGCACTATGTTTGAGGTAAATTGGAAAGGAGATGGGCTGGCACCAGCTGCCCAGAGACACTGCAAGTTTTAAATAGTAGAAATATTTGCACATCAAAAATTAGCACCCCTTGGTGAGGTTGGGGACTTAGCTCAGTGGTAGAGCACTTGTCTAGCAAGTGCAAGGTCCTGGGTTCGGTCCTCAGCTCTGGAAAAAAAAAAGACAAAATAAAAACTAGCACCTTGGCATTGCACCACAGAAAAGCTACAAACAGAGACACCCTGACCCCAATCTAGATGTTAAACATGTCTTACAACAGTTTCACACACACACACACACACACACACACACACACACACACACACACACACACACATGACTTAATTTTTTTTTCAGTTTTTGTTAGAGAGAAAATATCTTGGAGCATCAGTTCTCTTGTCTGCAAGAGATTAATTATAACAAGATCTCAGGTAATAGCTGGCGCAGTCTCTCTTTTAACCTTCCTGGTGCTATTAGTTCGAATCAGAAAGTGGGCTATTTCAGAGAAGCCTCAGGGTCATCTTCCTACATCTATCGCCATTTCTTTTAGAAAGACATTGACAATTCTTCATGGAAGCTTAACTATAAGGCTTTAATGAAATGATGACATTATGGAAGTAGTTTTTCCTCTGAGGATATATACTCCTATAAACACAAGAAATAAAATACTTTTTAGCTTCTTCAATAATAAATACCTATACTATTGACAACTGAAGGGAAGGGAGAGATAGGTGGATTTGAACCACTAAAGATAACTGATGTTCCGTGCACTAATAATACCCATTCTGTATGACCACTGGATTATTACAATGATGCTGTCTGTGATGTTCACTCAAGGAAATGGAATTCGGGTGAACTCGTAAAGTTGAGATGAGGACAGGGGCACGGCTTGAAATAAGGCGCATGGTACTATTAGTCATGGATGCTAAGAGCGGTGGGGGAAACATGAGCTGGGAGGAGGAAGGCACAAAGCTAGAAGAAAGCAGTGCTGGCCGTGGAGCTGACATTATTTTGTCTTGAGGAAGCCTATCTTGTCTGGCCTTATGCTTGTTGCAAAACTGGAGAGTTGACTGATTACACTTCCCAACTGATGGACTGTGTGGAATGCACCAAAAAAGCATTGATGTCAAACAGCTGTTTGTGATTTCCAATGCCAGCGTCAAGGAGGCCAAAGAAAATTAAGACGTCCTGGCATAAAACAAAGGCATCGTTGTAATCATCAAGACGCTTTTTACACGTTGTCTTAAGATCATTGTGTAATTGTCTGACCCTCTTGACAAGTTCTTCTCTGCCTCTGGGCCAGTTCTTTTGGGAAATTAGACATACATAATCCCGTATTGAAAGATGACAGTTACAAATCAACAGCCAGTCATGGCATTGGTGCTGAAAGGAGTACCTGCCCACTAGTCCTGTCTATTGATTTATCAGTGCCTTCCTGCTTATTATAAAACTTATCCCCCCTCTGGAATGCACACCTTCCCACAAACATCTGCAGCACTCCTGCATGGAGGTGTGTATTTGTCCCTCTCTGTGGTGGCACTTTTTAACCCCGCTCTTTCCTCCTTCGTCCAGTACTTTTTCAGTCTCACAGCAGCTGCCCTCTGACACCATCACTTGATTCCTAAGAAGACTCGCTGAATTCTGAACTATTTTTGATGACACTTTTCATGTTGTCTAAACATTTCTAGATGTTTCTGCAACATCTGAGCAATTAAAGTACTTGTGGCTGGCTTCATTGATAATTGTTATTGCTGACTATAAACCCTTTTGGGGAACAATGATTCTGGAATAAATTAGAAGTAGCAGAGTATAAAAAAAAAAATTCTTGGTCAAACCAACCTTGGTCAAACCAACCTAGTCAGATTTTCCTTGCTGTCTGAAGTTTAAATTCTTGATTAATTAGAGCTCAGATGGAAATTTAAACTCAAAACCAGATGAACTGGTTAAGTACCATCTCCTGTAGCATACAAACCATATTTGAGAGTTTTATTTTTACTTTAGCTTACTGGTGTCTTTAAGAGGATCTGATAGTTTCCTTGAAGGCTACAGAAAACCTTAAAGGCATTATCTATAAAACCACATGAAAAATATTCCTCTATTGCATTAGATTTGAACCCAAAATATTTGAACTTTAAGACTTAATATTTAGGAGAAAAACAAGGTATTTCATATTTTAATCATCCCTTTAATTTAAGTAGGTAAGTATCATAAATCTCCTTGCAGACATTTTTGGAGTCTAAATCAATAAACCATGACATGCATCTTCACAATTGGCTCAGACTTCTGCAAGCTACCTCTGGATTATTCAGTGAGGACAAGTCATGCTGGAAATGAGGACTGTATTTGGGGTGAATAAAGGAAACATTTTTTCTAATCAGGAGAGGAAACACACACACACACACACACACGCACACACACACATTTTTCCCTGGCTAAAAGTAGAAGGAAAATAAAAGCTGAATTGGCCAAGTTTATGTTCAAAGCCTAAGATCCAGGGCTGGGTTTTGACTCAGGTGAAAGGTACCAGCCATGTTCTTTGTTCTACAGTGTTGGGTTCCTTCAACAGCGAGCAGGCCTGTAGAGGCCGCCTTAAGGCTATCCGCAGGGAATGCAGCACTGTGGAATATTGGGGAGTTGCTTGACATCTGCTGTGGAAAAGCCATGCTGGCTTGTCAATTCCGTTATTTGTGTATTTAGTCACTTAGCTTTCAAGACACAGTCTTGCTATGTCTGCTGGCCTGGCCTTGAGCTTGGGATGCCCCTGCCTTTGTGACCCACAATGCTGGGACTACAGGCATGAACCAGCAGATCCTCATTCTGTGTAACTCAAAATGAGTTCTTTCATACTGCCAATTTTATATCCTCTTAGCCATGCAATACATGTCTGTAGCGAAATTTTCTTTTGCAATTTCACAACTCCCCCCCTCCCCACTCTTCTCTAATTTCTCCTCCTGATCATCCACAACTCCCTGAGGTCACTTTCATTCCTTCAACTGGGTTTTCTGGTGTCAGGAACCATTGGTCTAAGCCCTGGTTTAGGGTGCCTATAAAACTGCATGAAGGGCTGAGGAAAGTGGAAAGGTTGGGGAACGGTCCTGCTAACTTTGCCATTAGTTCTAATGAGTCACCCTCATAAAAATGCAGTTCTCACTCGCTTTGCTTTTCATAGTCACTAGAGATAGAGCAGGATTTGTGGCTCGTATTTTTAGACCAGAATAATTTTGGTTGCATTGGTATCAAATACATAATGAATACATATATTGACCTCTTGTGATAATTAAGAAGCTTCCAGATCCCAGAAAAGGAAAAAAAATTTTTTTTCTGAAACCAGAACACCTTTACTTTATTTTCTATGTCACAATAATGGCCATTTTAACAGTTATGGAGGGCTTCTAATGTTCTAATATATGGGAAAATATCTCTTCGTTTTTATGAAAAAAATAAAAGAATTATACATAAATTGTCAAGGCCCCAAAACTTGGGAAACGCTCCAGCTGGTAGTTCAGTGAAGCGAGTCTCCCTTCTCTGTAAAGAAACAGACAGTGACTAGTTCAGTCTCCCCTTTGCCTCCACCACAACCACCAGCATGCCATCATGTAGACAGTGTCTTCCATAAGGCTTCTTATACAAATGCTTGTGGCTCAGATTTAGCTCAGAGTGCTTTGCCGATTCCTGGTCCAGAGCAGAAGTTTAGTAAGTACGAGCCCTAGATAGACTAGCAGTCTCACCAGGGGCTTCACTGTGAGTGCTTGTCTTGCACCTCCCACCCCAGGACTGAACCCACAAGTATAAGTATAAATGTGTGTGTGTGTGTGTGTGTGTGTGTGTGTGTGTGTGTGTGTGTGAATATTCGCCACAGCACATGGGTGGAGTCACTGTGTGTGTTTGTGAGAACATTCACCACAGCACATGGGTGGAGTCACTGTGTGTGTGTGTGTGTGTGTGTGTGTGTATTCACCACAGCACATGGGTGGAGTCACTGTGTGTGTGTGTATGTGTGTGTGTATGTGTGTATGTGTGCGTGTGTATGTGTGTGTGTATGTGTGTGTGTGTATGTGTGTGTGTGTATGTGTGTATGTGTGTGTGTATTCACCACAGCACATGGGTGGAGTCACTGTGTGTGTGTGTGTGTGTATGTGTGAACATTCGCCACAGCACATGGGTCAAGTCACTGTGTGTGTGTGTGAACATTCACCACAGCACATGGGTAGAGTCACTGTGTGTGTGTGTATGTGTGTGTGTATTCACCACAGCACATGGGTGGAGTCACTGTGTGTGTGTGTGTGTGTGTGTGTGTATGTGTGTGTGTGTGTGTGTGTGAACATTCGCCACAGCACATGGATGAAACCTGAAAACTTGATGCAGGAGTTCTGTTCTCTCTTTGTACCATATGGGTCCCAGGAATCAAATTCATGTTGTCTGGCCTGACAGCAAGCACCTCGACCTACTGAACCATCTTGCTTGCCTTGTTTTTTATTTTTGTTTTAAATAAATGTTCAAGATTATAACATAATTATGTCATTTCCCCCTTACTTTTCTTCCCTCCAAACTCTTCGATGTACCCTGCCCTTTTCTTCAGTGTGTGTGTGTGTGTGTGTGTGTGTGTGTGTGTGTGTGTGTGTGTGTTTAAATGTAGAGATACTTCTCTGTCCATAATGTTACTTGTATGTATGCTTTCAGGGCTGACTATTTAGCATTAAGTAACTGATTGGTATGATCTTCTGTTGCTATTTCAGGAAGCCCTGTAGGTACTTTTCACTCATGCCCCGGGAACTACTGATCTAATGAGCGGAACCAGTGTTTACTGAGTAGCTTTGTTTCATTTGCTTCTAATACTTCTTCTCATTAATTCTTACAACTCTTTCAACTCACAAGTTTCCCTGCTTTACAGTTGAGGCAACCAAAACGAAGAGAGGTTAAAAAGATCCGCCAAGGAGCAAACTCCCGTGTCCAGCGGATCTGTGCTTTAAACCATGGCTTCCTAATTCTAGAATATACTCAGCTTGCCTATGTCAAAAGAGTTTTGACTATCCATCCATCATCCTGCCTGGCTGCTGCTGGTTTTTCCGTGGAAGGAATTAAGGACTGGGTAGATTGGGTAGATGTTGGGGGTTGGTCTGGTCCTCTGTATATTCAGAGGTTAAAAATCTGGCCCCAAGATCTGGTTGCAGAACAGAGGAGTGCATTCTCGCATGTACCGGACAATATTGTGTAAACTTGGCTCCTCAATTATCTCTTATTGGTTAATTAAGAAAAGGTGTGCAGCCTGTAACCCGGCAGAAGGGAGGTAGGCGGGGCTGTGGTTCCTGGGCTTGGGGTCTCAGGTAGGGAATGAAGAGAGGAGGAGGAAGATGGAGAGAAAGAACTGACCTGACGGAGCAGGTACAGCCCAGACAGGACGATATTGGCAAATAACACAGGCAAGGTGACTAAGAAGTAGCCAGTCTAGCTTAGAAAATCAGTATAAATCATACCTGCCCAGTTGTTCTGCTTAAGCTTGTTAAATAAATCAATAGGTCTCTGTCTCAATTATTCAGGAGCTAGCTGGGTTAGAAAAACCTGCCAAATTAATACATTTTTTTACCATAGATAGATTTGCTTCAAAGCCCTAATCATTTCTCTCAATACAGTGATCTTCCCTAAGCACCACAGCAGAACCTCAAAGCAACAGGAACCTGCCAGGGTTGCAACAGAAGGTGATTATAGCCACACAGGCCCCTCACAGCGCTGCCTCCCCCAGGGAAAATCCCCCTCATCCAACAAGAAGTCCAACAGGTTCCCAAAGGTTAAGGCAGATCCTGGATTGTCCCTGTCATTGAAGCCAGAGCTCAAACCTGAACCCACCACTGTCGCTTCACCCAGCCTCCCCTAGTTGCAGGCTGTGCAGGCAGCCAGGTGATCTCAACAATTCAACATGGAAAGCTGCAAGATCTTTTACTGTGCTTCCATTGATACAATTACTGTCTGTCTACTGGGTATATTTTAGCTTCCAACAAGCCTTTTAAAAACAAGTCAGATTAGACCTACCCACTACACAGGGGTGAGAAATAAAAAGGTAAAATAAATGCAACTGAATTTGCAAAAAAAAAAAAAAAAAAAAAAAAAAAAAGCTAATTATCTGAGCCCTGTAACTTACTTGTTCCCCTCTGTTCTGCTAGTCACCTCAATCCTAGATGCCCTGCTACTTAATAGGTTTGGTGTATGTTCATAATTTTTGAGGCACCTCTCCTGTGCCTGTCTTCCTTAGTAGAATAAGATCCTCCAAGAACACTGTATGTTTTCTGTTGTAAGGGCTTATGTTTATATTTTGATTTTACTTCCAGATGAGATGTGTTTGTGTAAAATACAGTGAAATTAACTCCAGAAATGTGAATTTAAAAAAAAAACCATGGAATGTGAGTGGATTTGAGTTAACACTTCATAATTTGACATTTGGCAGCGTAATACAAGGTCATTCTGTTAGGGTGCCTCTGCATTCCCCTAAGTTCAGTGTTTTCCCATACATAGCACTTCTAAGTCCCAGCCAGAGGCCCACAAAGCATTATTTCCTTCCATGTAATGGTTTCCTGCACAGTGAATTAAAAAATGTAGTCTCTGGAAAAGATTATCGAGAAGTTCCACTGTGCTCCAATGTAGCTCACACCCCACTGGTCACCACGTTGCTGAGACAGCCCCTCCGTGAAACGCTTCCTCCCATGGTTGGTCCTCCATGCTTTATAAAACTTCAGTAGAAACTGAAGAGTCGAGTTCCTGCTCACAAACCATACTAGAAATCCAACTAAAGTCATTTTTAAAGGCTCCTCTTGCGATAAACTTGAAAAATGGACAGGGAAAAAAAAAGATAGCCCCCTTCTTAGATTTGCTTAGTTTCCCAGAGATGCCATAGGAAACACTTAAGCTGTGTGACTTGAAACAACAGAGGCACTTTCCTCTGTCATTCTGGTGAGTGAAGATTGGAATGAAGGTGCTGGCAGGACCACACGTTCTCTCTGTGCCAGTTGTGAGAAGCATCCTTCCCGTCTTATCTGCACAGCTGCACCTGCACACCTGCACCTGCACACCTGCACCTGCACCTGCACACCTGCACCTGCACACCTGTACACCTGAGCTCGGTGTTCTCTCCCCTCCTTGGCTTGTAGCTGTCCCTGTCTAGGCTCTGCCTCTCCCCTCACAACCATCTTTCCTTGTATCTCTGAAATTGAATCTCTCCCTCTCTGCTTGCTGTATTCCCCCCTTTTCATTCTTCCTAACCTGATTTTACCTGCAAAGGCTTTCTTCCCAGATAAAGTCATACTTGTAGGAACCATTATCCAGAATTATTCCATCTTTCTCTAATCTTGAAGCCAAGACATAGTACTGCTCTGTTTGTCCTCATGTCACCTTGATTTGTTAATATTAATACACATTACTAAGCATCTATTTTTTTTCTGTAGCAGGGATCCCAGACAGTGGGAATCACTGTGGACTGCGGCCTCAAGTTTTTAGTGTCCTTAGCTGCCAGCTGCCGAGCAGGAATGCTGGAATCTGGATACAAGCAAGAAGCTGCCCTGCAATTATATAGACATTCACAAGATACAATTTCTATTTGCCAATGGCTATTCCTGAATGACTGACTGCCCAAAGAGTTTAAATTTCTTTCTCCTCAATCGCCTTTTATTCTACAACTGGTAAGGCTGAAAATTACAACAGAATCATGATATTTCACATTTGTATGACAGTAGGTTTTTGTTTTAGCTCCTTAACCCATGGGAACACCCAAATATATTTATTGTTATTGTTCATGTTCTTCTATGTCTTTCCTATTTGTGGTTTGTCTTTGGAGTTGTATTTCGCTCAGAACACTGTGTGTGGTACCGGACTAGGTATGTGCTACTGTAGCCAGGATATATAATAAGCCATGGAAGGGAAGAAAGAGAGAAATAGTTGCACAGTCTGATTTAGAATCTATTGTTTGGTTCTTCATTTTAAAAAAGGGAATGGGGTGAAGGGTCTGGCATGGTGGTACACACCGCTGTGCAACCACTACAAAGTCGAAGGCAAGAGAGTGTTTCTACCCTGGAGATAAATGTAACCCAGCAACATTTGGAAAGCATTCTAGTCTATTCACAGACACAGGCTGTGTAAAATCAAGCCAACCTTAAATCAAAGTGAGTGGTTGTTTGGCTAATCTGAACAAAAATCAATAATTTTCAAAAAAAATCAGACCCTTGTGTCTTCTCAGGGCTTTGCATACAGTAATAGTAGTGGGCCGACAAAGAAATGCAATATTTGATAAAATGTTAATATGAATCAACCTGAGTGCTCATGTTAGCTTTAACAAAACTATAAGAGAATGGCAATTGTAATATGTTAAATGAATTAAGGAAATATGCGAAGATAATTAAAGGAAAATGAAATCTTACTGAGCAAGAAGCCATAGTGTCTGAGCATAGAATTAACTGCAACAAGAAGGCAAATGAAAACTCTAGAATAAAACAGTAATTATAACTAAAAATTCAAAATCAGTTTAGCTCATCATACAATTAGTCATACAATTAGGGATTACAAGGAAGAGTTGCTGATATTAAAGAAAAAGCTACCATCATCTAGTCTGAAGAACAGACAGAAAGAATCAAATGGAAGCTTTCTAATCTGAAGATCAGAGAAAAGGAAAAGTTGCAGTCTGAAAAATGTAATTTATAGAAAGATAAACAGAGCCTCGGGTCCTGTGGAACAACAGCTAATGGGCTAATAAACAAGTAAGCAATAGATTTTAAATCTAAAGAGAAGGACTGGGAAGGTAGATCAGCTATCACAGCACTTGCCACCCAAATGTGATGACCAAAGTTTGGATTCTCAGAACCTGCATGAATACAGGCAGGTACACTGTCCTGCCTGTAATTCCAGGCAAACAAGATTGAGCCAAGATCCCACAATCAAGTTCGTTAGCAAGCTTGACAATATCAGTGAGCTCAGGGTTTGATTGATAGACCCTGTATCAATGAATAAGATGGCAGAACTATCAAGAATGAGTCTACATACATTTACACACAGATGCAATGCACCCACACACATGCAAACATGCACACATATGAGAAAATGAAAAAAGAAAAAAGTAATACAGTTAAAAGATCAAATGTATAAAGGAACGTATTTGCATATTCACATAACTGAAGATACAATAATGAGATGTTTCCTGAATCTGTTTAAAAACAGTAACTGATATTCAAAGTACCAAAAGAATTAATATAAAGAGAAAACCCAGTAAAAGCCCAGTTTTGAAATTCAACTAAAGAAGAAATCTGAAAGTAGAGGAGGAAAGACACACTAAATATAGAAGAGTAATAACACAGGTTTTCATCAGAATCAATTGAGGTCAGAAGACAATGGAAACATCTACGAAGTGCTAAAAAAAGAAATGGGGAAATGGCTTCTGGAAACAGCTCTTACAAACTCTTACAGTGATGACCTATACAATAAGAAATATCTAAGGACATTCTTCAGGCTAGGGGAAATGGTATATGGAATTTCAATCCATAGTCAGGAATGGATATAAAGCTTTCCTTAAAAAAAAATGGCGGCAGGGCAGGAGATGCGGCTCTGTGGTTAAGAACACATGTTGCTCTTGCAGAGGACCCAGTTTCAGTTCCTGGTGCCCACATGGCAGTTCACAACTATCCTTAACTCCTGTTTCAAGAAATCTGATGCTTTCTCCTGACCTTCGTGGGTACCAGGAACATGGGTAATACACATATATTCATTCAGGCAAAACACTAGCACACATGAAAATAAATAACATTTTAAAAATCTTTACATAGAAAGAAACAAACAAACAAAAGAAACTGTACTATGACAGCTCTGTCAAAGTAAGACCAGTAAGATGAATGGTAGTTATGCTCTTGCCGTTACTATGGATGTGGATGGGATGCTGGCCCTGGGCAGGAAGAATGAGTGAAGGGTTCACACCAGAGTCATGTTTCATAAATATACATGCTGGTAATACTGCAGCCCCGGCTTTAAAATGTAATAAGGCATGCAAGGAAGAACTCAGAAGCCAGGAGTAGTGCTTTACACCTCTAATCCCAGCATGCGAGAAGCTGAAGCAGGGGGATTGCTGTGAATTTGAGGCCAGTTTAGCTACTAAGAAAACCTGAAAACAAAACAAAAACCAGAATGTGGAGCCAGCTGTGTGGGGAACAAATCCGTATTTCTATCATCCCAGTTGCTTGGGCAGCAGAGGTAGTGAGGTCATGAGCAACATAGGAAGGCCGTATCTCCAAAACAAACACACATATATAGGCTGGAGGCAGATTAGTGGTAGACTGCTTGCCCTTGATTTCATAGCCAGTATAGCAAAGTAACAACAACAACACCCAATAAAGGATGTAAAAGCAACGTTAAAGCACATTTTATTAATGCAAATAAGGACAGGAAAGGAAAAGGGAACCTAAACATGTTAAAGGGCCAATAGCAAAATGACAGCTCAACCACAATCATAGCTTCTCTTACAATAGTTTCAAACGGGGAACAGCCCGTGGCCTTTACCAGGTAACTGAGTAAATGCACTGCGGTGTGCTTATACAGTGCATAGCTCTAACAGAATAGGGAAGTCTCGAAACCAACCAAGTGAGAAGGACCCAGAGGGAAAGACAAAGTTCCTACAGTTCCACTGGCAGGAAATTCCAGAGAAGATGGAACTTAGGGTACAGAGCAAGAGATAAAACAGCAGCCTCCTGCGGCATTGGTGGAATGTGTGTGTGGGGGGGGGGGGGGGGGAGTCTGGGTGACTGCATGTGGACGTGAGCTTCCCTCCAAGCGGGTAGAAATAGCCCATGTTTTGTTTGGAATGGTGATTTCATGGTCATATGCGTTTATCAGAATAATCACATATAACCCTTAAGGTGGAGCATTTTACAGATGTGTTTATGGAATCCCTCCTCCTCTTCTTGCCAAGCTCTTAATCCCGTCCAAACTCTAGAATGTCATTCTAATACCACACCGCCCCTTGATGCTGCTTGCAACCATTTCTTAAATTTTGTATTTTAACAGTCATTAATTATCCTCTTTCATCAAGAAGAAACTTCTGGGAACAAATATTAATAAAACTACCCTGTACTTGATAATTTTCCCTGTAATGTCCCATGTGTTGGGACCATCTGGATTACCTCCCAGCAAGAGAAACACCTGGAGAAGCTGTCAAAGTCAAGGGCCCTGCCCCCAACACAACTTTTATCTACATAATGTAGAGAATAGAGAAATTTATGAGTAATTAAGATATGATAATATTATTTCAAAGAATTGGCTTTAGTATTTTGTCATCATTTATTTCAATTATTTGGCCACTCTTAAGCAAACTGATGATTTCTAGGAAATTCATAAACATTGTCTGTATTACATCATTTTCTCCTAATCATTTTGAGCTAAATGTTTCATATTTGATTTGGACAAAAAAAGCCCAGTTCGCCCAAATGTAGATAATAATGTCTGGGAATCAAGTATTAATGTATTTCCCATAATTCATTTACTCAAGATTTTGATGCTTATTTTTAAAATTCACATGCACATATTCACACAAACACACACATGCACACACACACATAGTTGAAAATATTTATGTAATTATCTATTGTAATGATTTCGGTACTTGGAAACTTGTTTTAACATTAACTTATATACTCAATTACGTTTTTGAAAAATAAAATTCATTTAAAATATTTCAAAAGAGGCTCGATTCAAATAAGTACTTGTTGGAGGGACAACTAGGTAGAATAAAATGCTAAATAAGATGCTAAAAAGAGAACAGGTAAATATCAATTGCCGGGATCAATTTAAGAATAAGAAAACTCCTCGAGAAAGGGCAAGCCAGGAAGTGCATTGAACAGACAGCATTTTTCAGAAAACGTGCTTGAAACTCATTATATCTAATTTTTCTTCAGATACTCTGGAAAAATGTATAAAAACAAGAATCATATTGGAGGAATCAGTCAAATTTGGGATAGGTGTGAAGAATCCCATTCCTGCTTTCATGAAAGTAAATTTGAATACAAAATACTCTGGTTGTCTCCTTGTAAGTCCACTGCCATTTTTGTCTGTGTCCTAAACCCCTATGTACTAATCTGTCTGCAACACTCCTGTAACATGGGGTGTGGCGTTTTCTCAAATGTGTGGAGGAGTCCAGTGCTATGGAGGACGGAACTGTGTCCCCCACTACAGCCAGGGCAGTGGTGGCACGCACTCTGTCTTCCCTGAAGAAGAGGAGGAGGGATCAGCAGGATGAGGCTGCTCCTCTGGCAACCCTCCATCCAACTTCATAGCCCCAAGTAAGTTTATTTGGGAGATTTTCCTTTTAAGGCTGTAAGATTTTTTAGGGCTGTGTTTAGGGGACTTAAATGTCCCCCTAAAGACCATTTGCTAAGAGCTTAGTCAGCAGTATTGAATAAGGGCTGGCATCTTTAGGAGGTGGCACCTCAAACAAACTTATGGCTCTCTCTCTCTCTCTCTCTCTCTCTCTCTCTCTCTCTCTCTCTCTCTCTCTCTTGTGTGTGTGTGTGTGTGTGTGTCTGTCTGTCTGTCTGTCTGTCTGCCTCCCTTACTTACACCTTCCCCTTCATGACCACTATGAAGAGAATATATTCTGCCCCACCCTGTGCTTTCCACCATGACATAGCCATAGGCATAAACTCAATAGCAACCATGGGATGATACTTCAAAACTGTGAGGCAAGACAACTGTTTTCCCCCTTTGAGTTGATTACCTCAGGTATTTTGCCACAGCAACAGAAAGTGGATTAATGCAATCCAGAAAAAAAATTCTATTCATTTCTTAATTCTTTCTTAATCCTTTGTGCATCCTAAGAGTCTAAGAAATATTTGTTGGATAAAAGGACAAGTGTGAGAACCATCTAAGTGTAATCACCTAAAAATAGTGAGGCAGCAGTCACTTTTTGTCATTTGATCCTGAAAGCAGAATACCTAATGAGTTAGTGAGTTATTTGGCATCAGCTGGCTTTCTCTTCTAAATTCCTCATTACCTAGAATTTAAGGACCTCACATATCAGAATATTTTAGAGGTAGATTTATATTATAAATAGATTCATATCAGAAAAACACTGGAGACCCTGGGCCCTACAGGGTGGATTAAAGAGGTGATCACACCAATGGTTTGATGAAATAACCTGTTTTATTTCTAGGCATCCTTGCTCTTTCTCCATTGTCTTCTGAAGAGCGATAGTGCTTGCTGTAGGATTTCTGTACATGTATGTAGCCAGAATCCCTGCATTTTCTGTATGCACTTGTTGAGCACTGTCCACGTTAATTCTATTTATGGGCATAAACTTATTTAGTACTCAAAACAAAGGAAACCAAAGCTAAGATAGCCAAGCTAGTGCACCAACAGATAATGTGGAAGGATTCAATCCTCATTATTTGACCATGACAGAAGGATATTAGATAGTTTTTGTACGCTTTTATTTTCTAAGCTCCAGCGTGAGTCACATAATGGAGTGAGAAATGAATAATTCAGTCATTAAGATAATAAGGACGTAATGCCTTGCTTTCCAAATAGTCTTCCTATGTGTAGCCTAATTCCCAGACTCCTCACATCTGTTGAGAAAGCCAGTTACCATTCCCTGGAGACCAGCAATAATGTTACACTAGCTGTTGATCTGAACTTCATCCAGGTCTGGTGGGCCTTTGGAGCTGGCCCTGTCTGAGGGAATGCAGCTGTGCTGTCAGCATCGTGTGGCAGGTGGGTTTCTTGATGTGTCACAGAATGACAAGAGGCTCAGAGGCAAAGGTTGCTCTCTCCTTCCCACCAGGACATGCTTGTCAGCTCATTCTTCAGAAAGAATTTATCTCATTTACTTTCTATTTCCCTAGAAGTCTGTAAATCTTGTGTACTGAAGACAAAAATAACTCTGTCTATTCTCATTCATTTTCCTTAGTTTATTATCCCATAATCACATTAAATCATTAAAAAAAAAACCTCTATAGCACATAGATGCTTTCTTGCACACAGGGGAAATTGTCTTCCAATTGCTGCTAACTTCTCTTACTCATCTTACCAGGACCAGGATGTTTTGCTCATTAAGTCTGAGTCTTTCAACAATCATTATTTATAAGAAAATCACAGGATTATTATTCTGGATTTTATTCTAAAAATCTTTGCAGCAAATTATAAGTGGGATGTGCCTAGCCCTTGACTTGGAAAAGTCATGGCAGTCCTTGTGTTTCTCTTTGATGACTTCAATCAGCCTTGGAAACATCAAGTATCAAACCATTAAAGAACTCCAGGGCTTGGGGAATTTACCTTGTTTTCAGATGAGACACTACTTTCTGCCAGTCACTAAAAAGTATACAGTTAGCCCGAGAGCAAATCCTCCCAGGGAACGGATCCCTACTGGGACCAGAGAAATGGTTGTTCCATGCCTAACATCATCTCCAGGGCCTGAGAATGATCAGTACAAAAATCCTGCCCATTTTTGAGCAAATCTAGCTTGTAATGGATTTCCTATTATATTGATCTGGAATTATAGTGCTGCAGACAACACTGCATTAATATTTCTTCTTGCAATTTTTTTGTGGTCCTATCTTCCTTTCCCAAATTCAAATGCATCACTATTCCTCAAGTCAATACACTTTGCTAATTTCATACACTGTGTCAGGACACTACAGTTTCTAGGTAACCCCTCTCAGTGAAGAGTTTATCTTAAACCCAACCTTGAATGCAGAGTATTGGGTCAATATAAGCAAACACCAGCTAATTATCTGTGTTTGGCTACATCATAGACACCTCATGTCCAATTTATCTGGAGCCTGTTTCATTTTTCCTCCGAGTTCTACATCCAGCAAGTGATGCAGCCACATGCCCAATTTCTGAAGTTGAAAACCAGGAAGATGTTCTAGATTTCTTCCATTAACCATTCAGTGAATTTTATACTTCCCCTTTCAAAATCTCGTGCAGAGCTCATCCTCTTTAGCTTTGTTGTGAGGGGCCTCACTGTTTCTTGACTGACAGCTATGAAAGACCAGGAAGTTTGGATGAAGTCTTTCTGCTTCTGGACTATGCCCCTCTAATTGTTGTACTTAACATGTCTACCATAAACACTTACTGCTTGAACCTCCTTGACTCTATTCTTAACATCGTCACACATGCTTTGAGCTTATGAAAGGCTTCTCTTAATGTGTTTGATGGCATTTAAGATCCTGTCCTCAGATTAATTCAGACATAAATATATATCTTATAATACAACAAAAAAAAAATCTCATTTTCACAGATTTTCTACATTGTCCAAAAATGTAGGAAACTGATCTCAATAAAGAGAATGAAGCTTTTTCTTTTATTCATTGTATCCTTTCCAGTGCCAGTTTAAACTACACTACTGAAATATCCTTTCCCAGCCCAGGCAGAGCCTTGTGAGCTTAGCCGGTGCCTGGTGAAGAGGCTGAGACAGCCATCTATTCCAGGATTCATAGAAATGCTTGATTCTCTTGTCTGCTAGCTCTGTGAGCATATATTCATTTATGAGCATATAAATATGGGTCATGATTAGTGGCAAGTCAGCAACATTAAAACCAATAATCACTACCATTTGGGGAGGTTTGGAGGCAGATACATCTGGTTTTCAGCTGATAGCTTAAGCAGTTATAGAGTTTGTTTTGTTTTGGTTCCAAATGAAAAGAAGGTTGTTTCTGGTCATTCAGGGTTGGGATGAGACAGTTAATGAAGAGGCTACAGGAGCATCTTTTGCTCTCTCCCGTAAATGTAAACTTGGTAAGAGTTTCAAATAAGAAGTAAAAATTACAAGAGAAGGAAGAAAAGTTGGTAACTACTGTGTAAGGCTTACAGTTCCTTCATCACAGTGGGAGGGAAAGTACTTGTGTACTCGATGATAAGTGGGTGCCACAGCCTAATCATAATCATCCTGAAGAATGCTAAGTTGTAAAGAAAAATGTCACCAGCCAACAGACATAATAAGTATAACATCACTACTGTCATTTTCATTTTCAGAATGATTTATATTACCAGTAAGACTCTGCTGTGTATTAGCTTTGACCATAGAGCTGTAGGTTTAAATGCGTGTCACCATTTATAAATGATCAAAAACTAGAGTGCCAAACTCCAAGCATGGCTCAGGGTTGGCAACATTCAACCTTGAATGGAGCAGTTCCATTTCATCTTCATGGTGCTCCTCTGAATTACCTTTACCTCTCAAACATGGAAACAGAAGATGAAAGAGAATAAGGAATGCACCTGAGGATGCAGCGACAAAGCTGGCACTTTATTCCACACTGGGATGTCTACTCCTCTGTCTTACAGGTGAGTGTACCTGTTGTTTTCGACGGTTAAACTATATGTTTGCCTATAGAAATAGACATACACAAGAGATCAATGGTTCTCTCATCCATAGTGGCAGGAAAAATTTACATTCCTATGGATTTCCTAATGCTTTTCTTAAGACAAAATTAAGATGGTAGTTAGAGAGGCTTTTAAATGCACGGAATAGCAAAGATGATATGTACATAATATTAACATCACAAGGCCATTATTTACATAACTGTACTTGATGTCATAATGCTTTTGAAAGAAGCATTAACCTGCAGCAGAGACTCATTCATAAAATGGAGACAATTGTTTATGTAATCTGATGCATAGGCCTAAACCCTTCCTTCCACATGCCTTCTTTATAAATGCTGATTGGGGGAATTTTCTTCTTTGCTACTGTTGTCCAGTGATATTTCTCTTGTATTTTATTCAAACCAAAGTCTAAACCAGATTTTTAAGCGGAACATCCATCTGTCCTAGAATTATTCTGGTTACTTTTGAAAGTATGTTCTAATTTTTTCCATTTCTGGTATTTCCTAAATATTTTCTGTCCACACTCAGTACTTCTTTAAGCAAAGTAATGTTCCATGCTTTAGGGCTGGAGCTAGTTAAGTTCTAAATACTTTCACACAAAATGTGTTCCATAATGTATTGTCATAGTCATAGGCTAGGAAGTGATGACATGACTACTGTATAGTAGTTCTGAGGGAGGAAAAAATGCACAATAAAAAAGTATACTCATAAAAATGTCCAACAAGTGCAATGTACACCTAGCCACCCCAGTCCCAGACTCTGAGACAATTTAAATAGCAAGGTACTCTTGTATTTTTTTTTTCAGTTTAGTCAAGCTTGGCACAGATTATCCCATTACTAATTAACTCCACGCATTAAATGAAGAAAGTATAAGAGAGCCATGAAACATAACTACAGTTTCTGAGCAAAGACATGTGTACATTTTTCCAAGTTGTGCATGTCAATCTACTGACTTCCTAAATTACAATATGGAGGGGCCACTGAGATGTCTCAGTGGGCAGAGGTGCTGCTTCCAAGCCTTATTCTCTGAGTTTGATCCCCAAATCCCACATGGTAGAAGGAGAGGACTGACTCGCACAAGTTGTCCTCTGTCGTCTGCACACTCCTCGTACCATAAATAAGTGTGTATGGACTCTGACATACACACAATAAACAAACTAATTTTAAAGGTAGGAACATGAGCTGAACAGACTTGAAATAAAAAGCAGCCACAACAGTGGAAGAAACTGGTTCTTCAGCTGTGTGTGTATCTACACACACACACACACACACACACACACACACTTATACATGCATGGACCTGTGTTTGTTTGAATGAAAATGGTCACCATTGACTCATATTTTTGAATGTGTTTTGTCCCCAGCTAGTGGAACTGTTTGGGAAGGATTAGGAGGTGTGGCCTTGTTGGAGGAGGTGTGGCCTTGTTAGAGGAGGTGTGGCCTTGTTAGAGGAGGTGTGGCCTTGTTAGAGGAGGTGTGGCCTTGTTAGAGGAGGTGTGGCCTTGTTAGAGGAGGTGTTTCACTACAGTTAAATGTTGAGATTTCAAAAACACATACCAGGCCCAGTCTCTTCTCTGCCTGAAGCTTCCGGAACAGGTGTGAGCTCTCAGCTACGTCTCCAGCATCATGGCACTTGCCTGCTGCAATGTTCCTCACAATGATATTCATTGGCTAACCCTCTCAAACTGTAAACAAATCCCAATTATATGCTTTTTCTATAAGTCACCATACTCTTGACGTCTCCTCACAACAGACATCCATACGTCCATAGGGCAAAAGAATAACTCCATCTTTTCTGACATGAACTTTCACTATACATTCCAGACTGACCTCAAACTTGAAGCAGTCCCCCTGTATCATCCTCTTGAGTGATGGGATTGCAGGCATGAGGCACTATGCCCTACTCACAGGAAAAGACTCGATCTAATAATCGGTGTGCAGACAAATACATAACAAAAAAATATGGAAACACCTCGAAGACACTGGCTCCCATGGTTACTCTGAGCTTTAGTTTGTTCTGTACTAGGAAGGAAATGTTGTATCTCACAATAAGTGATCTTAAGTCTTGAGAAATGAATGTCAGGAAAAACAATTTTAGGAGGTCCAATTCAAAGGGAAATTTTGTAAAATTTCATCGTGAAATTCTTGCCAAACGGAAACATTTGAAGTCTTTAAATAAATAAAAATATGACTGTACTGGAAATCTTATTTTGAGCGTAAGAGGGCCAACTCTAATTATCTGGGTCCCTCTTCTCTATCAGAGGGAAACTAGTGGAAGTGAGCAGGTCACACTGGGTCCTGCTATGGGTCCCACACTCTGTGTTTTTGGGCCTGCCAAAGAAACAACGGTAGCAGACAGAGGGGTGAGCCCAGAGAAGGTAGGGTTCTTTCCAAGCAGAGACTGAGAGAGAAGAGCCTTTGGGAAGGAGTCATGGATAGAGTGCCCAGAGGAAGGCAGAGCACTGGAAGGCACATTTAAAGACTTCATTTCCAGCATAGAAAATGTTACCCTATTTCTTCCCTTAAGCCTTCAAGTAAATGTGAACCCTTTGTACATGAAAATAAATCTGTGTCATCCTAAAACTTGCTTTAAAATTCTTCTTGGATGTCACAAGCTGTGACTTAGAGTTGGGGTTGGTGGCGCAAGTGAGGGCACAGAGGCTTCTAAAGCACCACTAATAGATTTATTTAATTTATTTTCAATTGTGTGTATGAGTGCGCCTCAGTGGAGCTATGCATACATGAGTTCATGGACTCATGGAGGCCAAAAGAGAACATCAGAGTCTCTGGAGATGAGGTTATAGGCAGTCATGAGCCATCTGATGAGAACTCTGGGGACCAAACTCAGGTCTCTGGAAGAGCAGCAAGCATCCTTAGTAGCAAAACCATCTCCAGCCCTGGAGCCCTTCTTCTCCTATATTACGCACAATGAAATCTCCCAGCGGTGTGTGAATAGATAAGGCTTAATGTGGAACGAACACTGGTGTACTCCTGTGATTCTGAGAGCCCCAGTTGTCTGCTAGTTCATTTTCAACCCACTGTTTGAAGAGTCTTATTTATACACATCCACAACAGCATTGTGTTCTATCTAGAAAATGTAACGTCAAACTTTTACTCCACAAAGTTTTGGAATAGAATTTTTTTTTCCTGTGAAAAGCGAGAGAATTGCCAGAGGAGATTCGGGGAAAATAAATCTGGGTAGAAAGTTTCCTTTAACTCCTGAAATACCTAAACTGACTATAACGATGCTATTAAGGACTCAGCAGGAAACGCACTAATGGGTTTGTCTGCCCCAGTGCTGCAGCATCTGCGATCAGAAGCATGTTGCATGTAGCAGTTAATTTTTAATGGAAGAGCAAACCAAGCAAGAAGTTCCTAAAGTTTCAAAGGGAAATTCCAAAGTACCAGTTTTAATTTAACTTTATATATACGTTTGAAAATTAATGAGCTCCTTGGTAATGCTGTAGCTTTTGGAATTCATTCAGAAGGGGCTTAAAGTGGAAATGCTGACAGATTGTGAACTTCAGAGGTATGGGTGGCGCCACTGCAACCCTTAGCTACACAGGCTTGATGCCCATTGTGATAAGCGTCTGTGTGGCCAGAGTTTTCTGTCTCTCTGTGAGTGCATGTGTGCATGCACACACATGCATCCACACTCACATACACACATAAATACACACACAGATAGGTTTGAAAGAAATACTAACATAAAATTTCTGAGTAGCTAATGGGACAATGTATTTCACACATTTGCCTTTATTATTTTGTATTTGATGTCTGTATTTAAGTTAGCTAGGTGTCCTGTAGCTACCCTTGAAGCTGACTAAGGACCCAAGTGCTATGTCTCAGCATATAAAAGTGCTTTCTCCTCTGATTTCTCTCTTGTGAGGTTCTTAACTAGGAAACCCCACTGAAGGATTAGATGTTGTTTAGACTCAACACATTTGACTACATTTATAGAAGATTGAGAATAAAGATTGTAACCAGGAGGAGAACCACAGCCTGAAACATATAGAAAAGAAACTGTTGAAGAAGATATCTATAAAGTTTGAGTAATAAAAGACTAGAAATCCAGTCTCTTCTTGGTAGCCTGCTATCCTTCCTCTGAGTACCACCAGGCCTCCCCATCCAGGGGACGTGGTCAAATATGGGGCACCAGAGTTCCTGTGAAAGTCTGTCCCCACTCTCCACTCACTGTGGAGAATGTCCTGTCCATTGGCTAGATATGGGTAGGGGTTCAAAGTTTACTGTACGTATTATCCTTGGCTGGTGCCATAGTTTGAGCAGGACTCTTGGGCCCAGATCCGCCTATCATAATGTTCTTCTTGTAGGTTTCTAGGGTCTTCTGGATCCTTCTATTTCCCCATTCTCCCATGTTTCTCTCACCTAGAGTCCCAGTAGGATGTCCTCCCCTCTGTCCCACTTTCCTGGGACATGAGACTTGATACCCTATGAGTATATACAGGGGGAGGAGGTCCCCCTCAGTCACAGTCATATGGGAGTAGAGTATGGGGAAAGCAGGAGGGATGGAGGAATGGGAGGATATACAAGGGATGGGATAACAATTGAGATTTAATATGAATAAATTAATAAAATATAAAAAAGACTGGAGCTCCAGATTGGATTAGAATTTTAAAATCTTCACTGTTTAAGCTAAGGATCTTCATCTTCTTCCCTCATGAGGGAGGCGTGTGAGGTCCTATCATTTGTAGTCTGTCACCTATATGTAGATTTTTATGACAAAATGCATGTGGGTTTTTTTCTTAAAGAGAGCACTAAGTTATTCCTATAAATCCTCTAGTCACCTCCTCAAAGCATCCAGGTAAAAGTCTTTTCTGTTATTGGCCCAGGCCTCCCCCTGGCTCCCACAGTGAGACTCTCTTATTATTTTAATAAAGTCTGTGCTGGTAGCCAAGATGTGTCATGTTCTAAATGCAATAAGAAATCTTAACTCCAGGACTCACATTTTTAAAAACTAAGTTAGGACATGTGTAGCTTTTCCTATGTTTACTCACTCTTTGGACATCAAGGTTATTTGCAGTAGTAGAAAGGAATCCTTCAAATTTTGTGGGGTTTGGAGACAGAGTCTCACATGTAGTCTTGGTTGGCTTGGACCTCATTATGTAGGCTAGGGTGGCCTCAGTCTCACAGAGATCCCCCTGCCACTGCTTCCCATGTGCTTAGATTAAAGGCATTTGCCACCACACCTGACCCTTCAAGTTGTTCTATCCTAATAGGAAAGAAATTAAGCTAAATTTCAATGACTGAAACATGCTCCATGATATCTCTAGCATTACTCTCTTATTTTTTTCCAGCACAGGCTGACCCTTCCTCCATGTTCTGGCTGCCACTGCCACCTCTGCTTAGACAGCCTGATGGCTCCTGCCTATTTGTCAAGTGCCTTCACCCTTGAAGCTCTGGGATTGACATTGGCTCTACCACCCATGCGCATTAGGCTTTCTTATTACATCCTTATCGTGTTATAGCCTTTCCAACAGCACCAAACATGTTATATCTTCATAACTCTTGATCTTACAATGCTGTCCTGGGATGCTGTCGGCATGTGACCATCCTTTCCCACACTCACTAAACATTTAAGACATAAAACTTCAATTCAGCCGTAGTTATTTGTCCTAGGTATACATAGACAAGAGTCCTTATTCCTAAGGAGGCTTCACAGGTGACCAGTTAAATATTGTGATGATAACCAGGCCAGGAGTTGCTTAATACATTGATACATAACATTTACATAGTATAATTGATTACATTACATAGATATGTTTGATTAAAAATGAAGATTACTTCCAAGAGTGGTGGTTCATGCCTATAATCCTAGTATTTGGGGCATGGAGGCAGGATGCTACAAACTAATTCTTGGGTCTTATCTCAAACATAATAAAGACCACTGGGTGTAAAAACTCTGTAAATATAGACTTAATATGCCCCAAAAAAGTTGAGAATGACTGCAATGCAAATAATATGTTCTTTGGAATTCATGGATCTGGGATAAGCTTCCCTTTTTACCATTTGTTTGCTATGTTAATAATAAGCGCTATGTGATTGAAAACAAACTTCCTTCTTAGAGCCTCAAGATATTTTATGAGTATAGTAGATTTTCATTTGGTGATAGACAGACTTGTACAAACTATACAAACTATAGAGAATTGTGCCCATTATACAGATGTGTTTGGTGACACCAACTCTCCTTGGGTTCTGACCCACTTTCTCCATTTCTGCATGAATGCTCCAGCTAGAGACTGTGAGGAGGGGTGTAGCAGGATTTATAAGAACAAGTGAGTATTCTCTGAGAAGAAGCTGCGTACATCTTGTCCCTTAAGGCTTATCTACAGTCAGCAGGTTAGCGGCAACAGGACCTCTCAAGTGCTCCCTCAGTTGATAAACCATCTTTAGTAGTCACATCACTTGCAAGCAAGCTCTTTGTTTGCTCCCCAGGTCTTCCCTGTGCAGAGCTCGTGTTTATCACACCGTCATCATCATTTTGAATATGATTGGATGGAACGTGCTAAAATAGTTACACTGTTTTACAGCAAAGCATCTCATAAGATTTTTTTTGTTTTGATCTTGATGTAAGTTGTGTTGGCATTTTACTTTATCAGAAAAGAATATCCCTTATTTAATTCATTCTGAAGTCCTGTAGTTTTCTAATAGGGTGTGTTAGGTACTTGATGCTACCCTATTAGGTTCAGCGGGGCCTGGCACACATCAACTCTTGTCTTTTTCCATGGAAGAGCCCATTATTTTTTTCATAATATTGCCACTGTTGTTAGAAGAATCTCATTCCAAAATCTTGGAAATTTCTTCCACTCCTCTACCTCAAAAATATTACTATTGATCTGACTTCCTGGTTTCACAAAACCTTTGTGCTGTTTTCCCTCTGAGTTTGTAAGAAAAAGTAAAGTATACATGGCTGGTGAGACTTTTCTTACTGTGCTTAGTAAGATGAGAGGAATTTTAGCTGATGATACTAAGAAAGCCGGCATGAGTCCGAGTCCGGGCTCTTCTGTGCTGTTACAGGCAGATAAGTCTTTCCAGTGTGTTCTCATCTGACAGTTCTGGGTAACAGAAGTTTCTGGAAGTTGGTTTCTCTATTAAAGCTGTTTGCATAGGAAAATCAACCTTATGATGAAAGGACCAAAATTACAATGAAACAGTGGAGAATCAGGACACTGTATCTGGCTCTTAATACTTTGAAAGGGCAACAACTATTGAAGTGCTTTCTTCTCTTTTCCTCTGTAGAGCTGCTTCCCTTATTAGAAACAAGTGACATGTCCTGAGTGATACGAAGCATTGGTATCTCTGCCCCCCACCCTGGCAGTGAACAACTCCGCTACAGGCCAAAGAAAAGCCAAGATAAAAAAAAAAAAAAAAAAAAAAAACAGCGAAGCCCTCTCCCTGTTCCCAGATGTAGCACGTGCCTGCCACTCAGTCAACACTTGGAGTTTAATTCAGTGAAGCTGCCCTAAATCTCCTCCTCAGGCCCTCAGGCTCAGTCCATCTGCAGACCTGCCTTCACCCTGCAGCAGCACAGAACAGGGCAGGCAGGCCAGGCCATGAGAGACACTCCAGTTCCCTTTCCTGACTCGATTCTCTCTCTCTCTCTCCCGCCCCCCTCTCTCTCTCCCCGCCCCCTTTTCTTTCGCTCTCAGCCAATGAAAGATTACGGATTGGAAAGATGGCTCAGTGGTTAAGAGCTACTGTATAACCAACCATTCCTCGTAATTCTGAGTCTTCTGCGGGCTCTTCTATTCATTGCAGCTCTTCTTGTTGGTGAGGAATAGCATTTCTATTTGACTATATGACATTATAAAAACTAGTGTTCAGCTAGTAAATGCATCTGTGGGGTGTAGAATATGAGGACCTCTGTCCCTGGCTGCAGACATGGAAACTTGCCTGCCATTTCTGAGTTTCAGATATAAATTCTGCCCCTCCTAGAACACTGTTCCAGTAGAGGGCTCCAGTTGGCTTTAACAGACTATGAAGTAAAAACCATTGGGAGTTTTTTGTTTGAGATGAACTTTCAACTTTCAATGTGACATTTCAATCTAATCCACCCCCAAACCCCAGTGTAATTATGCAAGCTTGGATACAGTCAAGCATTCTTTTGTCTGTCTTGAAGCTTAGCTCTTAAGGATCTACCTTTCCTTGGCCACACAAACATAAATTTAAAAAAAAATTTTGACACAGGGTTTCTCTGTGTATCCTTGACTATCCTGGACTCCCTTTGTAGACCAGGCTGGTCTCGAACTCTAGAGATCCACCTGCCTCTGCCTTCCAGAGTGCTGGGATCAAAGGTGTGCACCACCACGCCCGGCTTAAAAAAAAAACCGTTTTCATGATATGACCAATTTTACAAATGTCTCAATGTGAAAAGTTTATAATCTTTTAAATATATATATAATGAATAAAGTTATGATTACTTTCGTCACATATTATAGATTGTTTATTTTGCTCATATCTTCTGGTAGAGAAATGTCAAGAATATATTTTGTATAAAATTATTAATTTTTATATCATTAAAAATATATTGTTCAAGCCAGGCAGTGGTGGCACATGCCTTTAAACCTGGCACTCTGGAGGCAGGGGTGGGTGGATCTCTGTGAGTTTGAGGCCAGTCTGGTGTCCAGGACAGCCAAGGCTACATAGTAAGACCCTGTCTCAAAAAAAAAACAAAAATAAAAAAGTTATTATGTACACAAAAAGATCTATTTTTGGTGTGTGTGTGTGCATGTATGTACCATATGCATATATTTGTGTGCATGGAAGCACGCAGATGCACATGTGTCATATGTGTATGGAAGCCAGAGGTAAACATGCCTTGTCCTCTGCTATCAAGCTCCGCCTTTCCTGTGTGGTGGCTGCTCGCTGAGCTTAGAGTTCGCTGCTAGCTGGACTGGGTGGCCAGTGAGCTCGGATCTTTTGCTTCTAGCCGCCCCACCCCATTACTGACAAGCTAATGCTGCCCCATAAACACTTGATGATACACAGACACATGAATGTAAATGGCTTTTTTTTCTTCTTCTTTTAAAAGGGTCTCATCTCTAAAGAAAATACCATTCCTATGCAAGCCTGGTTCGTCAGCACTGTTGCAAATGCAGTCTTTTTTCCTACAGTGTCTGAATGTATCACCCTCTACCATGCATTGATTCCTGCATCCTCACAGGGATCCAGGGAGAATACTATATGTAGTCTTCATATCCCCTTGTCCAAAAACATCTGTGAAAAAGAGTAAGTAGGGAGGAATGACTAAGAAAGGAAAGAAAGGAATATTGGAAACCTGCAATGCACCCAAAGCCGGTCTGAACAGGTTTGAGTCCTATCAGTATTACAATCTTAGGTGATTTAACTTCTTCCTGACTTAATTTCCTCCTTTGCATAATGAGGATAAAAGACGAGCCTATTTTATAGGATTTACCATAAATGGAGAGTACATCTACTTAGGACACGGCTGTTACCTGTGCTTCTGGTTTGTCTCCTGTAGTTCTGCATGTAGGTTTATACATGCACTTTGATCTGCATGTTTGCAGTCTGCTCTTTGGAAATAGGAAAGCACTGGCGGGTTTGTTCTTACTCTACAGAGAAGCGCCTATGAGAACTTGAAGCACGGCAGAGAAAGGATCTAAAAGAATGCAAGTATTTTGCTTTTTTTTTTTAATCAATGTAACATCATTTCAAAATGGAAAGTTAGAAATTGGAGGAGAGGAAGACAAATCAAAGTCCAGTCCTCGAGAAAAATATAGTTTGAGAATACCGTCAGTTATTTGATGGGTCAATTTCAACCTTTACTGTTGCTTCAAGGTGGGCTCCTGTTCAGCAAGTGGGAAAAAAAAACTTTAACTGAGGGTGCAGAGAATAGAAAAACGTGGAGAAAAGATGTTGTCACAGCCAGCAGTCACTCAACAGGCATGCCACATGGTCGCAGGTGCTGAAAGCGTATATCAGTCAGCCAAAGAGTAGATGTAATTCTCTCCAGATTTATAAACTTATCAGTTAGAAAAATAATATGAGAATGTTTAGGTCTTATATTACTGGCAAATTCATAAGATGAACTGTTCAGCATGGAAGAACTGTGGGAAGACAGGAACTTGGGTTGAAAACTGTCACAGAAATTGGAGGTGGAAGCTATAAGGCTGTGTGGCAGCATGCCCTTGCTTGACTGCGCAGTACGGATCTAGACTTGTAACCGAGTCAAGGTCAGGGTCTAGGTGCGAGGGTGAATTACAGGCGAGAAAGCCAGAGAAAGGCAGGCGTGGGAGCAAGTCCGCTGAATTAATTACACTACTGCGACCCCAAGCTAACTACAAAGAAAGCAAGATGGGGTGAGAAAGGAATAAAAAACTAGCTGAGTTCAGGAGGACCCTAGGTGTAGGGAAAGAGAGTAAAGAAAAAGCCTGGGCATGAAGAGTCATACAGGAGACAGACAAGAAAACGCGAACAAGACTGTTACATGGAGAGAGAGGAAGGGATGCATCTCGGAGGTGGCCAGGAGGTGCTCAGGGGGCAGCTGGCCCAGCCTGACCTTGCTAGGCTGGCGGACCAGGGCAGCTGGGCGGTGCTGGGGTGGGGGAAGGTTGCGGGGCGGAGGGGGAGGTGTGCTCCGTGTTTAGTGATGTCATTGCAAGTCAGTGCGCTGGTGAAATTTAACACCAGCCGGATTTACTGGGCTCCTCTTCTTCTAGGCAAAGCAGCCGGCAGTCAACGCCGAGCAAGCGCCTGCAGTTGCCACCAGCCCCTCGCACCAACTTGATTTCCCAAGTGGGTGTGTGTGCTTGTTTGACAAATGTTTGGGCGCAGGCCGGTCCCAAGGACTTCCTCCGCTACTTTCATCTCCTTCTTCCCACCCCCACCCCCCACCCCGCCTTTCTCCTCCCAGGCCCAAAGCAGAGAGCTTTACTGGAGTCTCCGAGTCTCCTTTGAACCGCAAGTGAACTCCAGGGCTGCGCTCGCAACTCAGCTCCGGCTGTTGCCGCTGGCTCCCGCTGCCTCAGGGTGAAGTCTCGCTCATCTCTGGTCTCCCCAGGGGAGCGCGACCCCGGCTGCAGCCAGGCACGGAGCATCCTAGCTGTCTTCCCCCCTTGGGTGCTGCTTCCTACCCCCACACCGCTTCAACCCCTACCCCACCCCACACTCCGTTTTGCGGGTTGGAGCATGGTTCTCATGTGACTTTCCCCCCTTTTCATGGACAGTATCTGCACCTTTAGCAGTTCGGAGCTGGCTTCTGTTTTCCGTTAGTGCTTTGCTGCAGGGACAAATGCATACAAATGCATTTAGGAGCCTACAGGACAAGGCATGGAAAGGTCTCCCCCACCTCAAAAACGTAAGTAGCCTACCCGCTGCCTGAGGGGGGGAGGAAAGGGGCTTTAGACCAACCCCCCTCTCTCCACCCTCTGTATCCACCGTGGAGATCTGTGGTCCTGCTCCATAGTACGTTTTGGCATTGGGAGTGGGCAAGCTGCCGTGGCATCCTCCTCTTCTCAACTTGTAAAATACTGTCTTTGAAAGGAAGCAAGCTTCTGCCAGCGAGTCGCAGTTTATGCTAGAGCGATCCTGGGGCTGCAGCGGAAAAGCATGCTGGCCTGTGTCCCAACATCCCCTCGGGCCACTGCCCCAGGCAGTTCCAAAGTAGCTCTGACACCAGCTTGGGCTCCAAACTCCAACTCTCCTGCACACCCCTCCTCTTCTCTGTCAGCCCTGGCGGAAGTCCTATTTCCCGCTGTCTCATGGCGCCCAGCCTTGGTGATTGCTAGGATTCTAGCAATCAGCTGCGTATGGCAAGCACAGGTTTGGGACTAGGTTGTCAGGTGGTGAGAAAGGATGTCTAAAGAGCCTAGAAAGCAGGAGACTGCTCAGCTCACGGGGTTTGGGGCCATCACCTCTTTTTTTAGAAGGCCAACAGAGTTGTGGCTGAACCCTGACTTACGTTCTGTCAGTGGGGAAGTGGTGCTTGCAGCCTAGAGTCAGGATAGGGTTGGGGGTCAGGAAAGGATAGGGTATGAAGGGTGGACCTACCTTTCCTGGCAGAGCTTGGGCAGGTCCATCTTGCCTTTAGACACCATACCAGCTCCTATCCCTACACTGGGGGAAAAAGTGAATTTGATGGTTCCCAGCCATGACTGCTTGCCTGAGTGCTGTATGAGAGGGCACTGGGTTACTGAGTTTGCCTCTGGCCAGCTGAGATACAGGGAGGAAGGCTGTTGAGTTGTAGGTGGGAGGAAGGCAGGGGCCAAACTGTCCAAGTCAGCTGAGTGCTGGTGGAGGCAGGCGTGAGTGGAGAAGCCCCCGCCCCTGAGCCCCGCCTTGTGGCAATATTTGTGTACACATGTGCTTCCCAGCCCTGTGCAGAACCTCCAGTGTGCTCTCCCCTCTGACCTCTGCACACTGTGTGAGTGTTCCCTGATGCAGAGCAATTTGCATCTCCAGGCACACCCCCTTTTCTGGGAGACACAATAAAGCCTATACACTTAGGATACCCTTGGTGTCTATGGTCTCCTCAGTGCTAGGAGCCCAGAAGTCTCTAGATGCTAGAAGTTCTTCCCGTGGCCTTTGTCTTCCGGCCCTCACACAGATTCAGGCTTTTGAACTGGCTTTTATTGGTAAGCAAACCACTGGGTGGATCTTTCTAGAAATCAGGCAGGGTAGGGCTCAAATGCATCAGATCTTACAGTCCTGGATACATCTTCCAGGTTGATATCCTTTGAGGGTATGGTGTGGGGTGATCCTCTGCACAGTCGAATTTTGTGGAATTTCTGTTCAGACTCCAACAAGGTCCTCTCTTCTTGCCAACTCCCAGAGCAAGGGCTTTTCTCTAGCCATTGCACCCAGCCCAAGTAGCCAAGTAATAATTCCCATGGTGTGTGTCTTCACACAGGTCTTGTACTGTTTACAGGGCCCTTGTAAAGGGTCTCAGGACCAACCCTGCATATATGTTCTTGGCTAACTTGGGGGCTTGTAATGGGTCCAGATGACTGGGGGGTGGGCAGAAAAACTAAATAGAACTGCACACACAATGGTGGAACTTCTGGAGAAAGTGATACCCAGTGCATTGGGTGGGGGAGCAGGCAGGAAAGGCTTGACGAGGGGTGCTGGAGTGGGTAGCAGGCCCTGGCTGAAGTTGCTGGTCTTCCTTCATCACTGAGGAGACCTCCAGACCTGGGACCAGGGGGCTGGCCCACCATGAAAATCTCACGATGCCAAACTTGTTCCATTGCAGAAGGCAGTGGGTACGGGCTGCAGATAACGAAGGGTAACTCATGATTAACCAGATTGTAGGTCCTCACAGGTCCAGCCATACACATGAAAAGTGGAGCAAAAGCAGTTAGGAGGTCAGACCTAGAAACTTGTTTCTAGGGGGAAAAAAAACCATAAAAAATTTAGAGTTCTTTCATTTGAAAACATCCCCAGTACTTTGAGAAAGAGGGCGGGGCTTTGGAAAAGTCTTCCGTTAGCCAATGAATTAAACTTTAGGGACCCCAAATGAAATGCCTGAGGTTTCCACTTACTGTGATTGTTTTTTGTAGTGATGTTCTGGAAGTTCCCAGTTAGTCACTCCAAAATATTTATAGTTGAAAATTGGATCCATACCCTCCTTTTCTTTCCCAGGGTTGCTCTTAAAATAGATTAAAATTGATGTGACTTTGTAGAATTAATAGAAGAAACCTGAAACATGAAGGGTGTTAGATGCACTGGCTTAATGTGCTGGGTGCTGGGAGTGTAGCTCATTCGTTGTATTGCTTTTCTGGTGTGCATGGCATTCAGGGTTCATTTCCACCCACTGCATGAGCTTACGGTGAATGTGTGACATAAGCCTGTGCTTCCTAGTAGTCAAGAGGCAGAGGCAGAGGATAAGAGGTCCCAGCTGATCTGTGCTACATAGGATCCAGGCCAGCTGGTATAAGAGAGACCCCACCTCAAAAACAGCAATCAACAACAACAACAAACCTAGGTTATCACAAAGTCCCCTGGGCTGGCTATTATAGTAATTTAAAAGTTTGTACTGTTCTTCCTAGCTGATAGGAAATACTATTTTCTAAGTTGTTCAGTTATTTGAATGTTCAAATAAATGTTAAAAATAAATTGATACCTTGGGGAGAGAAATTACAGCATGTGCAAAGTAATTTTGAGGGTTGTTTAGACATTTTGGTTGGTAATCTGTTAAACCACAGGAGAAAAGTTTTATCAAAATACCTGGACAAGCAACGGTGGCCTTTTTTGTGAGCTGTCTTACTACTAGGTCTGATATTAGAATTTATAACTCTGGGTAAGAGATGACATAAGGACCATCTCATTTTTATTCCACAAAAAGCTTAACATTATTCTGCCTTTCATTTTCTTATTATTTATTCATTTCTCCAACAAATATTTACTGAACATCAACTGTGGAGAATCCAACCTGGTCTCGGGTAGTAAGAATAGAAAGGTTGAAGAAAAGATACAATTGCCCCCGCCCCCCCCACCAACAACAGCAGGGTTCAGTAGAGAAGCAAAAGAAACAACTGTGCATAACTGAATGAGAAACATGTATTAAAGGAAAAATATCTGGAAATCCTGAAGAGTTGGGTGTGTGTAGGGGAAATGAGAGACAGGAGGAAGGAGGGATGGGAAGGGGACAGTCAGAATGATTCTAAGCCAAAGGAAGATTCAACTAAAAAGCACCTAAAGTGAGACCAAAGCAGAAAGAGGACGGGATTTTCCATACACAGTCCATCAAAATGTTCAGATGAATGTACCTGAAGGTTTGAAGGTTTGAAGGAAATAAAGTTAGTCTGAGCATCATTTCCCAGAAAAAGGAGCTAGAACTGCAGGTGCAGAGAGAAAGCAAAGAAGATGAAATACTTTCAGACCATGTAATATTCTAAGCTGGACAAAAGGCACGAAGGAGCGCCTGAGCTCTTTGATCTTGGGATCACGGTACAGATAGAAGTTTGATACAAGTGATAGGATAGCAATTGAGTTGTAATCTGAATAAATTAATTAAATAATTTTTTAAAAAGATAAAAAAGAAGTTGGTTCTGGAAACTGTGAGAGATATTTTGGCTAAAGGTAACGACATATACCAAACCAAATAATTTCCTCCATTGCCAGTTTAATAAATAAAAAAAAATTTTTCTGTGTTCTAGAAGCAAAGAAGTTTGGCAGAAGTTTTGTAGGAACGAAGGGCTATCTCTTGTTCTTATCAGCCATTCATTCAAAAATCTCTAACACTAGTGTGGGGCAGTGTAACAGCTGCCTTGGCGCTACAAGATGGATAGCTGTATTTTTCTTCCCTTTTACTGACTGGACTCCATGTCCTTTGACTGCCCTAAGTCCTCGCATTACTCTCTCTGCATTCAAGAACTGAGCAAGCACCTCGAATTAGATGCCCTGTGTAAGTTCCTCATGTTGAGTTCAGTGACAGTGTGAGAGACTTCACTGTGGGTAAATCACCCACCATGCTTTCCCCCTGGAATCATCCAAGTTTATTCCCATTGCTGGGATGAAAATTTTCCCTCAGTTATTTTGAGAAGAAGAGATTTTTTTTTTTACCACTCCTGGATCTTAGCTGTTAGTAAAACACAGAATCTGTAAACCTGTCAGGACGAAGACATTTTTGGCATAAAAACCAAGGGTGAGCGGAACCATTGAAATGCTAGCTGTGTCTTACATGTGTGTTTCTCACATCACTTCACACACCTCTGCTGGTTTTAGAGAAAGCCACCAACTCATCAAAAAGTCTGCTATTCACAAAAGTTCACGAGTCTTTCCAGCTATTGTAAACTTCCTCTTTGTAGGGATGCGTAGCAGTAGCCCGGAGACGCGCATCATAAATCCTAAGGATCTCCTGAGTCCCCTAAGAAAGGTTGCTGGCATTCTCCCAAAAGAACCTAGACTTTTATGACAGAGAAAGCTGAACAGCTCCTTCAGCCGCATCCAGGGGAGACTCTTGGGAAAGGATTAGCTCCTTGTCTCTTCCGGGGATGATTTTTGGGTGTTTTTCCAACTAAACTTAGGTCTTCACCTGGCTAGTCTGGTTGGTATCTTCTGAACTCGGCTGGTGCTAAACTGAATAACTGAAGGTGAGGCTAGCGGGGCGGGGTTGGGGGTGGGAATAGGGTCTGGGGGCGGGGTTGGGGGTGGGCATGGGGACTGGGGGCGGGGCAGACTGTTTATTAGACACCTCAGATAGCATGGCTTGTCATTTTTGAATCTTTATTAAATTATAGTGACAATAATATTGGCTTCTTTTATACTTGCTTGGCTTTATTAAATGTCTGAGAATGTTGAGTTCTGTCACGTGCAGAAATTAATCTTACACAATGGTGCTCAAATCTATTTTGCACATTTGGCCCACCTGGTAAATACTTGAAATTACAGAGCCGGGAGGTAACTTAGTTTCTGAAGTACTTGCTGTGCCAGCACGAGGACCCCGAGTTTCAGCCCTAGGATCCACTTTGGAAAGAGCTGGGTGCTGTAGCTGTCAGCTTAACGCTGGGGAGACAGAGATGGGGGGGATCCCTGGGGCTTGTTGGCCGGTTAGTCTAGGGGAATGAGAGAAGTCAAAGTTAGTGAGAGACACTGTCTGGAAAAGTAAGGTGGGGAGTAACTGACTAAGACCAAAATGCTGAGTGTCCAACGCACGCACGCACGCACGCACGCACGCACGCACGCACGCACGCACGCACGCACGCACGCACGCACGCACGCACGCACGCACGCACGCACGCACGCACGCACGCACGCACGCACGCACGCACGCACGCACGCACGCACGCACGCACGCACGCACGCACGCACGCACGCACGCACGCACGCACGCACGCACGCACGCACGCACGCACGCACGCACGCACGCACGCACGCACGCACGCACGCACGCACGCACGCACGCACGCACGCACGCACGCACGCACGCACGCACGCACGCACGCACGCACGCACGCACGCACGCACGCACGCACGCACGCACGCACGCACGCACGCACGCACGCACGCACGCACGCACGCACGCACGCACGCACGCACGCACGCACGCACGCACGCACGCTGCCTGTCCCATGGTCATACTGAAACCAGAATCTTACTGGAAGGGGAGAGAGGACACCAAGTATTAGCGTCTCTCAAGCTCTGAAATGATTGTAGTATACAGTCATGTAAACCCTGTGAACCAACTTTGAACATCACTTGCGCTAAAGCAGAGAACATGTGCAGAGGTCTCCATGGCCCTCCAGTCAGAAGCAGCAGTTTTATGGGGAAACTCATTAGAAATGCAAAAGAAAGGAAGGAAGGAAGGAAGGAAGGAAGGAAGGAAGGAAGGAAGGAAGAAATGCAAATTCATACCGCACTGCAGACTCCTGAGCTAGCAGTTGTATGACTTGTTAGTTGCAAATGTCTTAACTTTTCTCCCCCCCCCCCCCCCCTTAGGAAACTGCTTCTTCGTTTTATTGCACTATGTGTGGCCTGGATTACTGCTCATGCGCAGGAACAAGGTAAGGGGAATTGCCTTGTTACTTGTGTTTTAAGAATATTTCCAAGCTGAGTACAGTAAGCCTGCAGCCTTGGCGCATCAAGAAGAGAGACAGGAAGATACGGAGTTCCAGACAAGTGTAGTAGTTATTTTTCTAATGACTGTGGCAAAATTCGTGACAAACGGTACTTAAGGAAGGTAGCGTCTACTTGGGCTGATGGTTTGAGGACGCCATCCATCATGGCAGGGAAAGCAAGATGGCGGAGCTGGAGCTCGCTGCTTCCACTGCTTCCGCGGCTTCTGTTGTATCCAGACGCAGGTGCTCAGGCAACTTTCTCCTTTTCATTCAGTCCAGGACCCCAGCCTGCGGCAGTGGTGCTGCCCGTTTTTAGGGCAGATTTTCCCACCTTAGTTAACTCACTCTAGAAACTTCCTCAAAGATAAAGCCAGAAATTGGTTTCCAGGGTGATTCTACATCCCAACTAGTTGAAAGTCAAGGTTGACCATCAGGGACAGTCAGCCTTGCTACCTACCTATCCAGTCAGTGACCAACAAACAAACAAACAAACAACGCTTCTGCTTTCAGCAGTCACAGTACATTCCTTCCAAGTCATCATAACCTGAAATTCAGCATTAAACAATAATAAAAGATTAGAGCTGGTGGCAAGAGGATATGAGGGTACAAAAAAATCAACTTGGGGGATAAATATGACCTTTAAGGAATTGCTCAGATCTTCCATCTGTGAAATTGCTTACATTTTTAAGCCAAATCTCTATAAAAGGGAAGTTTTGTACAGTGAAAAGGCTTTGCTTGTGACGTCATTTCAAGTGGGCGTTCTCGGAGGTGGCAGACTGTAACTGAATAACCTCTGCCCTTCCTGAAACAACACACGCATGTAACAAATGTTCCTCCTGGATTTGCATCGTTAAGAAGTGAAATTTGCATATTTGACAGAGGGCTCAGAACATTATTTAATTCCTGTGGGGTGGTCTAGGAAATAGTGTTTTGATTTCATCGGCTAGATTGTTACACTCAGAATTCTTTGTATATCCTATTTTATTCGTTTATTAAACAACATTTTAAAAGTGTCTACTTCCCAAGAAATATCTTACTACCCAATGACTGACATGTAAATACAAAAATATCTCTGACTTCAAAGTGAAAAAGGAAAGTGGCTTTGTCAAAGGTTCAAAAATGTTTTCGAAGTGAGAATCCAGGAAGCTGGCTGGGTGTGGGACATCAGCAAGGTGGTTGTTTGGCCCCTCTCACTTTTGCATAGCAGGACCCAGTGCAGCTGCCCATATTATAATACGATCAGCTTTTCAACTTAGTAATAAACTCAATGAGCCACTTGTCACTTGAGTCCATCAACCAAACAACAATATGAAAGAATGACAAGTAAAGACATCACAAATGACAGATTTGCAGGAGGGAGGCACACATAGGAAGGCGTGGTCTCCTGTCCAACAGATCTACCCGATGAGAGTCAGTAGGGGCTGCAAAGATGGCTCAGTGCTTAAGAGTGCTGACTGCACTCCTACGAGGACCCGAGTTTTGCTCCCAGCACTTACTTTAGTCTGCTCACAGCTGCCTAAGGCTCTAAGTCCAGAGGACTTGACCCTTTCCTGGCCTCCAAGGGCCACCCACTTGCATGTGGCATGCACACACAGGGACAAATAAATCTTTAAAAAGGAGAAATTATCAAAAAAAATTATGCACAATTGTGACTTGCAACCTTAAGGTGGTCAAATCTCTCATTTGAGCCAGAGACTCAGGTTAGACATCTCTGGAGTATCTCGTACTTACAAGACATTTTAAAACTTAAAAATGAGTATCAGAGTACTTCAAATACATGGCTGAAAGGTAAGTTGCCCTGGGGAACCAAATCCTTTCCTTTACCTTCTCTGAAACTTTCTGGTATCTTTTCAATTTAATCTTTGTTTTCTTGGTAATATGCTTAAATATTTTATTGACTTCCTATTGTTGATGGTGAGAATTTAAGGTTTTATATTATGCTCATTCTTTCTCTCTGGTCACCTTAATACAATTCCATAGCTTCTTTGCCATTGTAATTTACTTTATCATATCCGTATAAGTATTTTTGTCATTGATCTGTGTACCTTTGTACTTTTTCATTAAGTTTCCTCGGGAAGATTGCTCTTCTTCTGTGCGTTCTATGCCATTATTAGTTATTTCTTCACATGCTGTAACAAATTCTGAGACATCTTTGAAAAAAGTTTCTCCCCAGAGGCACCTTAGTCCTTAGTCCTTTGAGCATTTATTTTAATGCTGCGCTGGGGCAGCTTTGAAAGCACCGTGGAAAGAGAGCCAGCAGAGGCCAGTAGAGAAATTTACTCCATAGGTTCCACTGAAATCCAAAGCCTGTGGTGGATTCTGATTTTTTTTTTTTTAGCATGAACAGCTGCTGTTGAAATTGATAAGTAATTCTTGGTAGTCCACTTATGACCTCTTTATTCTTTTCTTAAGGTCTTTATAGTCACTTGCTGTTGATGTTTTGAAGTCCATAACACTGTCGTGACGAGAGTCTCTTCATTGTGTTGGGTATCCAGTGAGCCTTATCAGTGTGGAAGTGATTTCTTCCACACTGATTCACTTTCACTTTCTTGAAATTTCCCTTTGTTATGCCCACGTTTCTAATTAACTCCTATTATTCTGCATTTTCTGTTGCATTTTTTGCACCTCCACAATTGACTTACTTGTTTTCTCATTTTAAGGTTTTATTTCCCAATTTTGTTTGGGGTTAGGCGAGAGCTATTCCTGAGTTTCTCTTCTAGACATGTTCATTTTTGTTTATCTGAACGTTGCAGGTCCCTCACTCAGATTTCCCTTCTTCCTTACAAAACGTAGAAGTGTGTTCCTGCTTCTCGGGTGCTTGTCCTTTCTAACTTTGTTAAGGGTGACAACAATATTTTGAAGGTTTCTTCTTGTGTTGCCTTTTTTTTCCTTCTAAATTTCTTTGTTTTGATCTGATTTTTATATCGTAGATATTATTTGAGAGTCTGCAGTTGTTTCTGTTATCATTTAAAATAAGACAATAAAAATATATTTGGGGACTATTTTCATATAGGCCTGACAACCAAAGTGTTCCATGTTGGGGTGTTGAAAGACGAGCCAGGCTGACCACCTGCTTGTTGCAACCCAACTATCTGGACCCATGAAGTGTCTTTAGAGAGGATGCCATTCCCCAGTTTTACATGGAGAATAAAATCATGGTGGTTGCCACTACTGGAGCTCAGTGATCACAAGAGTCTTGGATGAAGGGGTTGTGTCCTAAGGTATTATGTAGCTCTTACCTGATTCCCTTATAAGGAAGGTACTTCTGATCTTCTGCTATGATTGTGTCAGTATTTCAATGTAATCAGTCTTTACTTTTCTATTATGGTCTCAGAGTTTCTTATACAAATGCTTAGCTACTTCCCACTTTTCCAATACCCTAATGTGCAACTCCAAGAGTTCATTGAACTTGTATGTCACATTCCTGAGTCATTCAGGGCTTTCCCAGGAGTTGTTGTCCCATTGTCTTCAGCTCTTTGATTCATTCTCTGTCTCTGTCTCTGTCTCTGTCTCTGTCTCTGTCTCTGTCTCTGTCTCTGTCTGTCTGTCTGTCTGTCTGTCTGTCTGTCTGTCTCTCTCTCTCCCTTATTTGTTTATTCACTTTACCCTTGGTCACGACCCCATCCCTCCTCTCTTCCTTCTTTAATGCATTTTAAAAAAAAATCTGTTTGTCTGCTGATGTCTCTTCTAATTATCCACTTTTTAGGTAGTCTTGAACCGTATTTCCTTCTTTTCATTAAAAAGGCCTTCAAGATTAAATATATGTGATTTTAAAAATCTATGTGAGAAAGTCTATGTGATTTTCTATAATTTTAGTTATTTCTTAAATTTTAACATAGCTAAAAAATCCATTTTAACTATCATCTTAATAGATAGGAACTTTATATTTGCCGTCTAGCCCAGTGTTGGGTGCAACCTAGTGAATATGTGAGTCTATTTCAAGATGAGGTGGTTTACAGAAGCTTAAGTTTTCTGAGGACTTGCTGATGTGGTTATCTTTCTGCCTGCTGCAGCAATCTTCTCTTCTCACTGTCCCTGGCTGCCAGTGAGATGTGACAGAGAGATGCAGTGTCACCCATAGTGGGTCACACTGGACTGACCATGTAACTAATTCTCAAATGGCATCGTGTCTCTGGTTCATGACCGCAAGTGTGAAAACACATGTCGGCACACCCTTATGTGGAAGAAGAGTGTCTCCTGTGTACGTTAATGTCACATAGAGGCTGTTCATTCTAGCTATAGCAACTCCACCCTCCTACACTGGGCACTCTGTCAACAATTTTTATATCTAGCTTAAAGCTTCATTTCTCACTTTATGAATAAGTTTGCATCGATCTGTTTATACAGAAGAAATGTGCTGCCTACAACCAGAGAACTTTAAAGAGCAAATGGTTTCTTTAGCATGCCCACTGTGCCAGTGGTGTTTAAGGACACAGGTGTTCTGGAGCCAGCCCTGCTTAATGTCCAGATCACACTACCAAGTAGCTCTGTGACCTTGAGTGACCTTGACCTGAACCACTGTGAGCCTCATTTCCAACAGATCAAGATGAAGATAAGAACCACATTATATGAGGTTTAGGGTAAGTAAAATGAGATAACACACAAAGGATGTTTTAGGTAATGGCAGCACAATACATTTTTGTAGAACGGAACACAGTCTAGACCAGCTTCTCTCCCCACATCCTCAGGGCATTGAACAAGTAAAAGCAACTGATCATAAATCATTTCCTTTAGTTCCTTAACTCAGTAGCCTAGAGCCAGGAAACTTATATTTGAGTCACGATTTTGGCGCTGTTTAGAAGTGACTTAAAAAAAACCTTGAAAAAAACGAATATGGGGAGATAATCTAGTTAATGTGGTCAATTTATACATATCTGGAAAGAAAAAGAAATGCATATTGAATACTATGTAATCTTTCTTATAATCCTGGTGGTTTCATTTTAATCACTTAAAATATATATTTTAAATGTCACATGTGCATACGATGTATTATGATGAGCTTATCCACCCACCTAGGACCATCCTCCAATTCTTCCCAGAGCCCACCAACCTGTACACCTCCCAACTTCATGTATATTTTAAAATGTTATTATTAGAAGTAGTAGCCCCCAAGCCCAATTAATGCTGACAGTGTGGGAATGGATGTGGGGAAATCATTTTAATTTTTTTTGAATTTGGCATAAATGCAGCATCAGAAAAAAATATAGCTGTAGGACTTGCCAAGTTGTATGACAAATTGAAACACTGAAAATTAATTAGGATTAATATATATCCATTTAATCATTTAATAGAAAAAGTTAACTCTGTGACTTGTTATACTCTAGAACTCGAAAGCTTTAAGAAATCACTTAAGCTACAATGGCTAAGAAATGTAAAGCATCTCTAAGCTCTCAGGGCTAACTATATATTGCTTGTTCCTCTGACTTGGCATGGCATGAGAACAGATCTTTGCTTTCTGTATTTGAAAAACAAATGTAGATGTGTATGCTACCACATCTGAATGTTTTAGGCATGGAGTATACACCCCATAGAGTTAGTTACAAGTTAATGTATTTACAGAGACAGGAGTGTAAGCCATAGTATCCTCTTCTGAGACTGGACTTCTCCCTCCCTATGCCCTACTTCATCCATCTCCCTCTTTTCCTCATTGGGAGAAGGGGCAGTGCAGTGGGGGGTGGGGGGAAGTGGGGTGGGTAGGGTGGGGGTGGGGTGGGGTGGGGTGGGAGTGGGGGAGTGGGGTGGGTGGGTGGGGGTGGGAAGGGGTGGGGTGGGTGGGATGGGGTGGGGTAGGTGGGGTGGGAGTGGGTGGAGTGGGGTGGGAATGGGGTGGGTGGGGGGTTGGGATGGGGTGGGGTGAGTGGGGTGGGGGTAGGTGGGATGTGGTGGGGGGTGGAATGATGCCTGTAATGATCATAAATATGCTTGGGGGACTGAGTCAGGAGACTCTCTCAAGGTCAGGGATTTGAGACCAGACTGGAAAAAGCCAGTAAGATCCTGCCTCTAAAATACAAAGGAAATTGAAAATAATGTGACATGGGAGCTCAGTTCCTGTTGGTGAGGAAACATCAGTGGGGGTAGGTACTCTCAGTGGGACTCTGAACCAATGGGATTTTAAAAACTGATAAGCTTTGGTGACGCAAAAAGTTTAGAAAGAATGAATATAATCCCGAGTGGAGGATGCTGTGGACTAGGCAGCTGTACCAAGGAAGGAAGGTGAGCATGTAAGAGCGTTGCTTCCAGAACCACTCTTAGTTATGACATCAAGTTCAAGTTAAAAGATTCCCCAAGCCCACACCCAGCTTCAAAACATGAGAAAAACTCACAAGACTTACAGATTTATGTTACGTTCACCATGAATTTTTATCATTGTAAAAAGCAGCTAATGAAAATTAGTCCAAGGAGCTAGTTGTGGTGGTGCATGCCTTTAATCCCAGTAGTTGGGGAGACAGAGGAAGTTGGATCTCTGTGAGTTTAAGGCCAGCCTGGTCTACAAAGTGAGGCCAGGGCAGCAAAGGCTACACAGAGAAACCCTGTCTAGAAGGTTTCTAGACAAAACAAAACAAAAATTAGTCCAAGGAACAAAGAGTTTAGGATGTCATGAAGCTGAAAGCCCTCCAAGTGCAAGCACTAAGAGTTCAAAGTGAGATCAATAAGATTAAATACTTAACAAAAAAGATAAGGTGAGATGAACAGGAAATGAAATGAGAGAGATAAGACAGGAATTGATGACACAGATTTCATGAGTCACACAAAGCCACCGAGCAGTATCATAATGTCATGCCTATTACAGAAAGGTCATGCTGGCTGCCCCTTTACTGACAAAAACACTGAAGTGGGAAAAATGAAGTTTGAGGGTAACATATTGAGTTAGACCTGCTTTGGAAACTTGTAATTTCTCCTGAATAAATCCAGCAGACAGTTGGCTATGCAAAGCCAGCAGAGAGGTCTGTGAGTCAGAGATGTGGTCGTTGCAGCTATGGTTTGAATGACATCATTAGGCCTGCTGTTTACAGTAAAGAGAGCATGGCTGTTGTCTTGGCAACACCACCATTTATTCTACATTTAGGAAGCAGATAAAGGAAAGGGGTATAGTGCACTCTGCCCTTAGGTAAAGCATCTCTGCACTCTCTAGTTAGATGGCCTTGGAAATAGAATTTATCCTCGACTTTTCATAACTGTAATATGTGGGTGATAGTAGTATACACATATAGAGATGGGAGAATTATGATAATATGGTAAAGTCTTTAGAGAGGTCCTGGGTACAGAGGGAGAATTTAGTAAATGTCATCAGAGTTCTTTAAGAAATCAGGGCAACTCTAGTGCTGTATTACTAATCATCTACGTTTTTTCCCAAGAGGTAACTGATTTATTCAGTGACATGAACTAAAGATCTGGGTTAATTCTGTGGCAAGGGCTGCTCATGAAACTAACTAATTACAGACAATTTACTTGTTGTTGTATATATTGGTATCAAAGAGCTAAATCTAACTCCAATTTATAATTTAGTCATAGCTAAGCCAGGATTAAACTAAAGATTAAAGCACTTGTACTATAGATGCTCTCTCTCTCCTTCTTCTTCCTCTTCTTCTTCCTCTTCCTCTTCTTCTTCTTCCTCTTCCTCTTCCTCTTCTTCCTCTTCCTCTTCTTCTTCTTCTTCTTCTTCTTCTTCTTCTTCTTCTTTTCTCTCTCTCTCTCTCTCTCTCTCTCTCTCTCTCTCTCTCTCTCTCTCCCTCTCCCTCTCCCTCTCCCTCTCCCTCTCCCTCTTCTTCTTCTTCTTCTTCTTCTTCTTTTCTCTCTCTCTCTCTGCTTTTCTTTATTTCTTGTCTCATTTCCTTTATTCCCATTTCCCCCAATCTTTTGTATATGTGTCTTCTATTTCTGAATTGGCCCCAAAATGTGCTTGGTCTATGACTGGAACTATGGTGCTGTTGTGTGGGTCTGCCTGGAAAGTTTATATTTATTCAAGAGACAATCACAGAAGAAAAACATATAAGCAAACAAACAAACAAACAAACAAAACCAAAACCCTCCCCAAGCCCAGCTTAGAGAACAGGAGCTCACTATAGTAATTTACGTGAGTGGAGGACTGAGGCTATGCATCACCAAGAAGCCCACGCCAGCATGGGTGATGGCAGCTGTGTCCCTGGAACCTGTGTGCAACCTTGGAACAACTCCACCAAAGAGTCTCTACCCTCTTAGTATTTGTGGCTGGAGAGGTCCCACCTACATCTTGGGAGCCTGCAGAGCCTCCTCTGTTCCCTCCAGCTAGCCAATAGAAGGTTTTAGTTTATCTATAGCGCTCATTCCTCATCATGTGATCTAAGTAGGGAAAAGTAATCCTGCCATGGTGAGCTGGTGATAACCTAAAAGTGATATGTGAAGAACATGGTAGCCATCAGGCCACGGGATGAGAGAGCAACTGTGTCAACCTTGAGGTCACATGATGGCTCAAATTCAGCTCAACCATTAACTAGTTGTATGACCTTGATTCCATTATATCATTTTTCTGCTCCTTGGCTTCATCATTTGTGAAGTAAGCATAGATTTTAAGTTTCTTTTAGATTTAGTTTACATGTTTAAGTGGTTTTGCTTGAGTGTATGTTTATGCACCAGGTGCCTGATGCCTCCTGAGATCAGAAGGAGACATCAGCTCCATGAACCTGGAGTTACTGATGGGTGGAAGCCACCATGAGGTTGCTGGGAACCAGAGCTAGGTCTTCTGCAAGAGTAACAAGTGCTCTTTAGTGTAGAGCCATCTCTCCAATGCCTGGGCTTAGACTAAGTAAATATGGAACTTTGAGGCAGTGTCTCCCCACTTCTGTTTCTGTTTTTGGAGTAAAAGAAACAAGCTAAATAGGACAAATAATCCTAAACTTGTCAGTTTTGAAAAAAACAAAAAACAAAACAAAACAAAAACAAAACAAAACAAAAAAAACCAAAAAAACCCAAAGAGACTAATAAAATCTACAAGAGTTAAAATATGAAGAGAAAAGGAGAAGTGTACAGAGATAGCATAGTTGAATAGTTACACACCAGAAAACAGTTGCAGAAGAAACAAGCAAACAAACAATGAAAGGGAGTAGAGAATGTTTAGCCCTGACATACCAGAAGTGCTAGATCAATGGTCCCAACCTGTGAGTCCTGACCCCTTTGACGATCGAACAACCCTTTCACAAGAGTCACCTAAGACCATTGGAAAACAGACATATTTATGTTACAATTCCTAACAGCAAAATTACAGCTATGAAGTAGCAACCAAAATAATTTTATAGTTGAGTGTCACCACAACATGAGGAACTGTATTAAGTAGTCACAGCATTAGGAAGATTGAGAGCCACTGTGGTAGCGAGTATGAGGAGAGAAGACACTGCCCAGAGGAAGGTACAAGACAAAAGAACAGATGCCACTGTTGGCTAATGGGGGAGAGCTTAGAAAATGCCCCAGTCTACTGCCTGAGGTGATAGGTTCATTCTGAGGATTGAGCAAATAGGAGTGAGCCCAGAGGAGAGTGAGGTAGGCAAAACTGGCTTTGCCAGCCCCCTGGATTAGCATGGCTCACAGACAGGTGGGACCATATTAAAGAACTCATTTAAGAAAGAAAATTCTGTTAACACTGAAGGAGTTTGGAAGACATAGTCTTGTTTTCACAGCATCCGTATACCGGATATATCTGGCTGGGAAATAACAGGCAAGTGACAGGGTCTGGTGCAGCATGAGTAGAAAGATGCCAAAGAAAAATGCAAGCCAACATAGCTAAAAATATGATGCGTGCAAAAATATTGCTATGAGATGGTAAATATTCTGATCACTTATTTAAAAAAAAAAAGATAAGGAACATCTCAAGCCAGATCAGCCTTGTGAAGAAGACGATGACAGGCTGACAAGACAGTAGAATGGATGTGACTTGCGGGTTTGGGGAGCTCCAAAGTCACAGAAACAAAACCTTATAGATTGAGATAAGATTGGGAGGAGCATAGAGGAAAATCACACATGACCCGAGACACAGTAAAACAGAGATGGATCTAATAACAAACTAAGTAATTTCTCTTGGAATAATTGTATAAAAGCAAAGACACAGAGAATACAAGAAGTGAATTGTAGATTCTTACTGACTCCATGAAACATTAAATTTTCACAAATACCTTTGCAGGTGCTTTCAGAACATTACTGGGACTGAAAAGTATTCAGAATAAAATAAATTTTCACCGTTCTCTGCTCGCATTGCTGTTAGGTCAGATTTTAGTAGCAGCATCAGATAACAAAGTAAATCAGAAAACTTGTAGCTGGGACATTAAAACTTTAAAAAGTCATAGGAAATGCATACCAATAGTTGCTGGGAAACAAAAGCAATGAAAAGAGCACTTATGGCATCTAGAAGATTGGCTAGAACATTGCTCAGGCAGATTTCTAGCTTAAATATCCTCCTATGCCAGTTAGGAAGACTTAACTTGAGAAAGCAGAACAAAGGAAGACTAAAACCTGATACCAATGCATAACATAGAAAATAGACAGAAGGGGGAAAATAAATCAAAAGGCTGCACTTTTGAAATGACCAGAAACAGCATTATCTTAAGAACAGTGAAAAAATATTCCAATCACAAAAGGAAGTAAAGAACGGTAAAAATAGACGCCCAGAAAAGGATCATGAAGAATATTATGTGAACGTTTTATGAGTAGTACATTAAACATCCTACATGAAAATTCTTGTTCCTTATAGAAATACAAACTTCTAAGGTTGACTGTGACAGTGCAATCATGAGTTAGGACTCAATTAGCAGAGGAAAGAGCGGTGAACACTGAGGGAGCGATGACAAAGTGTAGGTGCTGAGTTCAGGTGGCTGAAGAGTTCTAGGATGTCATGAGAAACAAAACCATGATTCCAGAATACTTAAATAGACCTAATTATTAAATTTAGTTAATGTTCTACAATGCTACCTTAAAAATTGTAATATGATAAAGATAGGACAATAAGGCGCAAAGAGATTAGCTGCATTTGTAGTGAGGCTTGCAGTCTGCCTAAATGTAAGTGAGGAATGTGGGCAGACACTGAAAGAATAGCCCACACCGGGGAGCAGACTGTGTCAGGAATGCATTCCTGGTTGTGCACTTACTGAGTGATAACTGTTCAAAATCATCTGACGCTTTTACAAGTTATTCGCCATAAATACTATTATACAGTAAAATTCAAGGAAGCGTTCTGAAGTGCCTATAGGATATCAAGAATACATATCCATTTTTAAGTTTTTGAATTAATCCTCTTCCTAATAAGACTTCAGTTAAATAAGACCAAGTGACTTCTTGAAACAGGCCTTCCTGCAAGGCAGGTTTTCTCAGGACAAAGCCTGCCCTTGATGCCACATCAGGGACTTATCTTGTGCTACAATGACTTACTTGACACACAGGGCAATGGCTTTTACAGCCTCTATGGTAATATATATTTTAATTTTAAGTATTGCAATTTTCAAAGAAGCTACACTACTCCATGGCTTCCTCCTGAGAGTAAGACACGCACACATTTGTAGATAGAGACCACTGGGCAGGAATCCCTCAAGTCAGAGACTGACAATGCACACACTTCAAGAGTGTGAGTTTTGTTAAAGACTGGTGATAAGTACAGTTAATAGATTTAGCTGGAAAGTAATTGATAGTGCATATGAAAACAACCATGTTATGGGATATAATAAAAACTTTATATTAATTATACTGAAATAACACAGGTGATCAGTAGTATTTTTTTTTTTACAAATTATATACTATTGTTTTAAAATTGGCTGCTGAATCTCCAAGTGAGCTTACATTTCTGCATTGTTGTTGATGGAAAAGACTGAGGCCCATTAATGCATAATATTTTAGATATAAACATTTATGTCCTTTATGACTGCTATAAAATCATAACTACTTCATTAGCAGCTGATAATTGTATGTTAACTGGTGTGTTTTGTACATATCTCTGTGAGAAAGCATTTTAAATACAGTATTAGATTATATATGGATACTATTCTGTAATTATTTCATCTCTGCACAGTTGGCCAACTTGCAGCCCAGCGTCTATCTCCCTGTTTAATCTTTGCAATGAACAGAAACTGCCAACTGTCTGTTGCTTTGAATAGTGCTAAATATTCTTAGCTAATCTTACCTTATTTCATTTTCTTTACATATTATAATTCTTTCACAAATATGTAATAATCCATCCAGAGGTTATTCCCAGCACACATAGATGCAGGCGGGAGACTTCTAACTGAAGGAATCCTAAGAATCACACCTTTGACTAAGCTGGCTGCATTTTTAGGAAAGGTTTCATTCATTATTTAATGAGTGGCATGTAAAGCTATATGACTCTAAAGGTGAATATGAAGTCTGATTGGATTCTAGTGGAACAAGCTTATTCATTGAGAAATTCTGGAACTCCTTGCAAGGAAATAGTAGAAGCACAATAATGAACCAGACAGAGCCCGTCTTCCAGGAGTTTACAGCTGAGTGAGAGAGCCAAGCAGATCACGGGCAATAATGTGGTGAACAATAAAGTCTTTAAATCCACAATTATATGAAAGCCATATTATAGAATATGCACATTACAGAATAACTATTCAAAGGGAGTCTATGGGTTAAGTAAAAAAAAATCACTGAAGAGAACTGGAAACATGAAGGAAAGAGAAACTCGAAAGTGACGTCAAATGCTCACAACAGAGCAAATTTAAATTCTGCTTCCCTCTTCCTCAAGAATTTGGGTAACCAAGGTGCTCTAAGTGTAGTTAAGGTATCAGGCACATAAAGCCACAGTTAGGCTCCCAGAAGTTTGAAAAATTAGAATTTGAGTAATGGTGTGTACTGTTTACAATGAGGGTCGTGAATTGCAGATTACTCTCCTGAACAGGGTGTTCAGTTTCACCTGAACATAGATGTCATTAAATGTTACCTTATACGTTCAGGACATGTGTGACAGTTCAGAGCTGGGAATGTGCATTTATCCCAGAGGGGCAAGAGTCCTAATAAAATGGGAAAATCAAAATAGGTAATCTGATTTTTAAATTATTTGGGAGGATAAAAGATAGTGATGTGTGTGTGCTCATGTGCACGCATGCACACACACACACACACACACACACACACACATGCTTCATTTAAATTTTTGATGGTAACCCTCTCTCACTATCTTTTGCTACCCCAAAATTGCTTATTGTTAGCACATGCTTACTTATGTTGATTGAAAAGAAAGTTTTGTTTTTATACGCAATATATAATGAATATATGAATATATAAGAGTAAGATCCTTTCTCCCCTTTTCTCTTTTCATTTCCAGGCATAGATATTCTTCACCAACTAGGCCTTGGAGGCAAAGACGTAAGATACACATCCACAGTGATGGCCGTGCCGTCATCATCCACAGCATTATCTCAGGGGGTCCAGTTAACAGAATTTGGCGTCCTTTTGAAAGATAGTGCCTACATTGAGTCACCTCTTGTGAACATTTTACCAGTGAGTTTAAGGCAGCCACTGACAATATTGATTGGGTTGCAATCACACAAAGTGAACAATGCATTTCTCTTCAGCATTCGGAATAACAACAGGCTGCAATTAGGAGTGCAGTTACTACCGAAGAAACTCATAGTGCATGTTGGAGGAAAGCAGTCAGTGACTTTCAACTACAGTGTCCATGATGAGCGATGGCACTCATTCGCCATCACCGTTAGCCACCATGTTGTCTCCATGTTTGTTGAATGTGGAAAGGGAAAGTTTAGTGGAGCGACGACTTCAGAAGCTCTGATCTTTGACCCTCACAGCGTGTTTACCTTGGGAAGTATGAATAGTAATTCTGTCCACTTTGAGGGAACGGTGTGCCAGTTGGATATTATTCCTGCCACAGCAGCATCTGCAGACTACTGCAGCTACGTGAAACAGCAGTGCCCCCGAGCAGACGCATCCCAAGCCAAAGCGAGCCTTCCTCACACAGCAGTAATTCCAACCACACACTCCGCGCACACTGCCTTGCCCGAAGGGTTTGGTGAGGCAGAATCACCACAGAAGACGCTTGCAGAACACAACCCCTTACCCAAAGAATTCAGTGAAATAGAATTGGCGCAGAAGACATTCATGGATGGCAAAGGCATTCCAAATAACAGAAACAATGCTTCTGCCGCAGCACGTGATAGTCAACAGCACCAGACATCAAGGTCTCTGTTCGCTTCTTTCCATTCAGGGAACATCTCAGCTGTGTCTCTCCCAGACAATGGAGTTCAAGCTAAAGAAATAACCACCCAAGAGGAGAAAATGTTAAACCTGTCAGTGTCCCATCACCACCCCAGCGAGGCAAAAATGAGTAGAGAGAAGAACTTCAGCCGTCACTTAGCTGCATCAGACAACATCACCCAACACGATGAGGAAGCAGCTGGCCTGCCCCTGCCTAAGGAAGCACCATCTGGCATTGCATACGCGAATCAAGATGCCGTGACTAATCTTAAGAAGGCTATCACAACCAATCTACACACCAATGAACTCGTGGAAACGGAACAGGTTTTGAATACCACCTTGTATAGAGTGACACATGGGCCCACTGTGGATAACCACCTTGAGCGAAGGAAGGATGGTGAATCTTACCCTGATGCTACTTATCCCACAGAAAATAGCTATGACACCCAGCCTTACGATTACTATTACTATGAGGATTATATTGCAATGATTGACATGGAGTATCTGAGAGGGCCAAAAGGAGATGCCGGACCTCCCGTAAGTTGGCGTTCTCTTCTTCAACCATGTCTTAATGCACTAACTTACTGTGTATTTCAAAAAGGCATCTGAATCATGCAACATAGGGTGGACCAGATCTGTCTAAGAAATGTACCCTGCCACAGTGGGTGACGTCATGCTTAGAACGCATCAGCCAGAAAGCAACACTGTCTCAAATTACGCTTAAGAAAAAATTGGTAGGCTGAAAAAGTTACCTAATTCTGGGTAAAGTGGTGGGAAGACTATGTTTTTCTAATTCAGTGGAAATCCATCCAGGAATTTAACTGAAAAGTATAGATTTATATTTTTTATAAAAACCAAAAGCATTCACCCAATACCTAATGTTAAAAGGGTATATAAAAGTTAGATTGAGGAAAAATATAGTAAATATACCAATTAAGTATTCCTTTATTAAAATAATGTTAAATGGACTATCAATGTTTTCATATAGACATTATTTTGTAGATAACTGCTAGAAATGTCATCATTCTCAGTGAAATATTTCCATTCCCATCGTGAATAACATATTTCATTGTCTCTTTAATGATGTAGCCAGCTTACAAATGGATTAATATAAGCTCTACCTACGTTATATAAAAATACTGAGTTAGGCAAGCTACTTTGGAGAGAAAAGGATCAGATTATTTAATGGAGAACCCCAAGCCAACTTAATAATATACAAACAAAATTGTGAAACCTTGGTCCGATCTTTTCAGCTCCGAATTTCTTCCATTACGCAGGTACACTTGGAGATGAACATCTGAAAATTTCTAAAATCATTTAAAACCTCACCTGAAATTAGTGTTGTAACTGCTTGTTTGGCCTTTGATATTTGTATATCTTAAGTAACTAGCCTGTATATTTTTAGAATTTTATTTTAAAATTCTAAGCATATACCAAAACATGTCCAGAGGCACAGCTTTGTATTATTATCTTATTGTCTTATGTGTGTGGGTGTTTTGCCTGCATGTGGCTCTGCACCAAATGAATGTCTGGTGGTCATGGAGGCTGTAGAGGGCCACCAATCTCCTGGAGTTACAGACTGTTGTGAGCCACCACGTGGGTGCTGAGAATTGAACCCAGGTCCTCTGTAAGAACATCAAGTGCCCTTAACTTCTGAGCCATCTCTCCAGCACCTACATGACACTTCTTTACTTAACAAAAACACAACTTGAGTTATTGGTTGGCTTCTGGAAACTATAGACTGGGCAGACTAAGGTAATGCCGCGTTCTTGGCTTATGTCTCCCTGTAGTTATTCCTTGAGGCAGATGTATTTTCAACAACTCTTCCTAAGGCAAACTGTTGGCAGTTACAATAAATCCAATAGATGCTCTGTTATATGAGATAAGCTTTTATACATAAGAACAACACAGTGGTTCTATTGAATTGCTGAGAGATTGGATTGAACAAATAGGTGCCTCTTACTCTCCTCAGAAACTCAGTGTACTGGGATTGAGCCTTTGTCTCCTAATCTGTCTGTAGAGCCCCAAGAAGTTACTCCAGCAGGATTTTTTAAGCACTAATGTGTGCTATAGATGTTTCCTTCATCTCTGCTGAGCTTGAGGCAGAAGCACGATGTTCGCTCTGAGGGAACCTACATTTCAGTAAGAAAACTAACGTCCATGTATGACTGTATCTTGTGGTGACGCGAGCTGCATACCACTGGGTGTTGGAGAGGTGGCTCGGCATTGTTAAGAGTGACTATCACATTTGTCATTAGTTTTTGGGCAGCTCACAACCACCTACAAGCCCAGCTCCAATGGAACTGAAGCCTCTGGCCACTGAAATCACTGCACTCATGAGTGCACACACACACACACACACACACACACACACACACACACACACACACGTAACCACACAGTGAAAAACAAAATAGATCACATGCTGCTGAAAGACATAAGTTAAATGTGTGGGGCAAAAAAAAAATAATATTTGGGAACAGATCCTGTATGGATCCCATATGGATCCCCTATGGATCCCCTATGGATCTCTGCTGGTGGCAGGTTCTTAGCACAGAATGATATAGGACTGGGCCTTAGGGACTAAGTATAGATAAGAAAGGCAGATTTTACTTCTTAACACGGGGAAGACAGTGGTAACTGTCACTCATTGATGTGGACGATGATCTAACTAGGCTTTCATATGCATTCTCTTAAATGAGCTTTGCAATATTAATACAACTGTCCTCACGTTTCAGTGAAAGAAACTGAGGCCGGAGGAGTTCGTCTACTTACCAATGATAACATGGCTTGTAAATGATGCAGCCAGGATTTGAATACATATTCTCTGTCTCTAAGGCCAAACTCTTTCACTTTAGGTTAAATAATGACAGACAAAAGCCCAAGCAAGGTAGTGTCACCTCACAGTCTTGACTGTTAAACTAACAAGCTTTGACATTGTTCTTGGGAATTCTATAGATTTCTAAGCAAAAGTCAGTCTGGCCATGGTACCCAAAACAGATGGGAAATTCCTGGTCCCATTTATGATTGGGACATTATTCAGGTTGGCAGAAGTGAAAGTGGGAAGGTTGGATTTGAGAGATATTTTGAAGGGAGATTATATAATAGAGCTTGGGCATTAGTTGGCTCTAGGGTCCAAGTAGAAAAAGAGAGTCATAGATTGTCAGGATTTAATTCTGCAGACTGAGAATGTAGTAAGCACATAGTACTGTGCTTACTACAAAAGCCAGGGAGGGAAAAACACTTGAGGGAAGAAATTGATCAGTTTGCTCAGAGCCACAGAGGAGTCGAAGAATGGGAGCTGAGTGGTGGTGAGGAATCCCTCCTTCTTTCTGATGAGAAGGCCACAGCTGAGCTCCAGAGTCCCTCCTTCACAACTGTGGAAGACTGAAGGCAAAGGTCAGAGAGCGAGTGGAGAATCAACAGTGGCAGATGCATGTGAACTTGAAGCGGCTGCCTGACTTCCTGATGGTCTGTGTACGCCTGTGGCCTGGCCAGCTTCCCACTTCCAGGCGATAGCATTTTTCTGTCTGCATCCCCGTACAGTTCTTCCATAGTGTGTTTTAAATTTTATAGACACATAATAAACATTCATGTTTATGCACAATGTGATAAGTCAATAATGCAGAAAATCAAGGTACTAGGCACTTTTCTCTCCACATCATTGTGTGTGTGTGTGTGTGTGTGTGTGTGTGTGTGTGTGTGTGTGTGTGTGTAGAGCCTTCACATTCTGTCTTCTGGTTCTTCCTAAAATATGTAAGTTATTGTAAACTAGTCATCCACTTGCTGGAAGACCCAAAGCATCATTCTTTTGTAAATAGTACCTTATTATATAGCCTCTCTCCTCCTCACCTCCAGAAATCACTTTACTCTCTTCTTTGAGACTGCAATATTTATAATTTTAGCTTCTGTGTGTGAGTGAAAATACACGGTGCTTCTCTGTGTCTTCCAATTCCACCCATATTTTGTGATGAGCTCTCATTCTTATGGCTGAGTTACATATCCGCGCTTGTGGTACACGCCACATTTTGTCACCTGTTCATCTCCTGATGAGCACCTCTATGGATCCTCTCTCTTATTGGTTGCTATGATGAACCTGGGAGAGCGGCTTCTCTCTCCTATGCTGACTTCATTTCTTTGGGTGTGTACATGCAATAGGAGGACAGATGGATTGTGAGAGACCTGTTTTTAGGTTTTGTGGCGTGTCTGTACTAGGTCCTGTAATTGCTATACTGACTTGCATTTCCCACCAATAGGCGTTTATGAGATTTTTCTTTATCTTTGTCGTATTTGTTTTTGTTTGTTTTGTTTTTTTGCCTTTTGGAAAGGGGAGATGATAGCTCATTGTGGTTTTGATTGCATTTCTATAAAGACTAGAAAAGCAGTATTTTTTTTTCTCATGCTTGTTAGACATTTGGATGTATCCTGACAAGAAATGTTCATGTAGATGGTTTGCCCAGTTTCAGAGATGATTTTGTTTTGAGATTTTTAAACCTCTTACATATCCTATGACTAACTTGTCTGATGAATGCTTTGCACATATTTTCCCATACTGCAGACTATCTTTTCATTTAGGATTTATTTTTATTTTGTGTGTATGAGTGTTTTGCATTCACTCCTGTGTGCACTGCATGGCTAACTGGTGCTTGCTGAAGCCAGAAGAGGGTATTGCATCCCTTGGAGCTGGGGCAATAGACAGCCGTGGGCCATCATACAGGTACTAGGAACCGAACCCAGGCCCCTGCCCTCCCCAGGAGCAGCCTGTGCTTAACCACTGAGCCCCTTCCAATTTTACTTTATAAGTCATCTAGCTCTATTAGTGGACTCCTGGTTTGTCACATTTGCTATAAGACAGATTTATTATGCCTATATAGGAAGTATCTCATTGTACTTGGTATAATCTTTTAAAGAACACAGTGACATTTAATGTTTTTATTTTTAGAAGTAAAACTTCTCTTTTGAAGTGTGTTTTTAAAAAAAAAAAAACTGTACTTGAGCTCCATCCCTAAGTTGTATTTCTCCCTCCACAATAAAAATAAATTTAGGTAAAAATCACCCACAAAACTACTAGTTGCGCTCTCTGCAAAAACCAGATAGCATGGCTGTAACTATAGTCCACGGGCTTCCCACTGTCATTTCTGGTCAGACTAAAGAGGAGAAGTGATAGAGTTTCACCTCATGCGCGCTGATTTGGGTGAGGGGTTGATGTTGCTTTGAAACCAGTATCAGCTGGGAAGAGGGAACCAGGTGCGGGTGGAGGAAAGAAGATATCACACTGCAGAGATGTGATAAAGATTTGTGAAAAGGGCGTGCTTACTGTTTATCCCACCTAACTCCTTGATGTTTGCTTCCTAAGGGTCCCCCTGGTCCGGTGGGTATCCCAGGTCCGTCAGGCAAGAGAGGCCCACGGGTGAGTAGACAGACTTCGTTTAGCGCTGTCAGATAGAAAGGTGTCATTCCGGGGTGCTTTTTTTCTCCCTAGTCCTGGGCAGGATGCACATCCTCTGGGCACCTGGATCTTCACACTTAGCTCCTCCAGCGCAGCCTTGCTTGCGTGGGTGGAGGCAGCCAAAAAACCTCTGTGAAAATGCCCAAGGAATAGGGTCAAATTTAGAGACTTGCGGCTGCTCTGGTTGCCTTCTCGCAGCATCGTTAGTTAAAAAGTAACACCAGTGTTCTAAGGGAAGCTTTGTCAAACGAGGCGAACAAGACTTCCTTAAAATAGCGCGCTCCTGGATTGCACAGCAGGAAATACTGGAGTCATTGACTGAAGGAAAAAGCTGCCTTAGGAATCAGCGGTAGTTTCTCACATTACACGGGTCCCACAAAAGATTTATTGCTCTGTTAGAATTAGTTCCCTTCAAGCCTTAAAAAAAAAATAGAAGTAGATTTTTTTTTCTGAGAAAAAGTATTTCTTCAATAACCTAGTAAAAGAATTGTGCGCTACGGAGAAAGATGCAAATAGCTTTAATGATATCGACTTTCTTTGCGCCCCGATTTACATCACACTAAGACTACAAAGCCAAGTCGCTTTGTAAGTAAGTAAAATATTACTTACACTCTCTCTATTCACACCAGATGGTTGTGCGTTTGAAGGCTGAGAACAACCCCACTGTGCTTGAGCTGCTCTTTGGAAGTTTCCACAACTCTGGAGCTCATGGCCTGTCAGACAACTCCCACCCCCGACCCCCCTCCCAGCATCACCTTGTGTGAGGATGCCTTTGGAGGCCGCTTTTCTGTCCTTGGCACTGATTCTATTCTTCACTCTAAGGCTGTAATGTCTCAATGGGGCGGCCTTGGGGTTCTGAATCTCCCATTGTACTCAAGATTCGTGGGTTCCTCCGGTGTCCATCCCTCTTTCATTTGCTCTCCCCGCTCTCCCCACTCTTCCCTAAGGAGCAACTGCCTGCTTCTTGGGACCACTTATGTCAATTGCATTCCCAATTTCATCTTCTTCAAGCAATTCTCTAATGTGAAAGTTGCTGCAAAGTCTCTCTCCCTAATTTTGGCTTTGTTTGGCCACAACCAACAACAAGTCATTCCTCTTTGAAAATTCCTAGACTTTAATTGATACAAGTTTTGCCTAAAGCCATTATGTTGGCTCATGGTTGCACAGCTGAGCTTGGTGAAATAGGGTCAAACCTATTACCCTGACGTCTACAGCAACAACTCTTTCACTAATCACCATAGATAGGTCTCCCTGCCTCCCTTTCTTAAGATTACCAATATCGTGGACTATAATATTTTCTCCTTAGTTTTACTCTTGTTAGATGTATGTTCAATGTCAACATTGTTGAGTCTCCAGAACAATTTTTTTTCCTGGAAAGACAAGTAATTTCTTACTCTGTGTTATATTAAGATACATGCCTACAGAGCACAGAGGCGAGGTCACACAATCCTCCAGGTACCTGCAGACCTGCGAGCTTCATGAGAAGGTACCTCAGTTTCTTGCTCACTGGTGCTGTGAGCTTAACTTCTCTAATTTGTAATTGAGAATAAAGTAGCTGTTTTGAGAGGTTGTCACATGAGTTAGTAATGAGATTGTGAAGTATGAGCAAAGTGCAAGGCACAAACTAAGTTCTCAGGGGATAATCTCTCTCTCTCTCTCTCTCTCTCTCTCTCTCTCTCTCTCTCTCTCTCTCTCATCCTCCCACCCCTTGGTTTTTCAAGACAGGGTTTCTCTGTGTAGCCTTGGCTGTCCTGGGCTTGACTTGTAGACCAGGTTGGCCTTGAACTCACAGAGATCCATCTGCCTCTGCTTCCCTGAGTTCACAGGCATGAGAAAAATCAATGTTTTACAATCAGGTTATAAGAATTTCAGTAAAGTACAATCAAACTGACAAACACTCGAGTGACTGATGGAATACTATGAAATACTAGACTAGTAAGATAAAAGAGTGTCTTTTCAAAGATGTTTTAATCCTGAAACTAAATAGCACAAGTCATGGATGCAGTTCAAACAACATCACAACACTTATTGTGAAATACCTAGAGGCCATATACTACAACCCTAGCGGGCAGTAGTTTCAATGGAATTGTCAGGAGACAGATGTTACTCTGTGAAAATGAGTCCAAGGGTTAGAAGAAAGGTAGAGCAAAACAGATGTGAGGAATCACTGGTGAAGATGTGGCAAAGTTAATGAGTTATCCCAGATGCAAATCTTGACTGCAGAAAGGGATGCACAGGTTGAAAAGAACAGAGCCCAGACAATCACACATTGTTAGGCTTCTGAGTGCTTGGCTTGGATGAAGCAGTAAGCTGTGGGCGCTGTGGACAGAAGTGCTGGATAATGCCACATCTCCTGGCAGTGTTTGATGTAAGGATGAAGTCTACCATTTTGCTGTCTGATTAACGTAGCCATTCTTTCCAAGATTAGAATGTCAAAGGTGGCAGAAAAAAAATTGAAAATACAGTTTAGTGGATCCCCTAGCAATTAGACCAGGGCCTGTCTCTGACATAGACTCTGTTGCCTGTTTTTGGATCATTTTCCCCTAGTTGGGCTGCCTTGTCTGGCCTCAGTGAAAGGGGATGTGCTTAGTCTTGATGCTTCTTGATGTGTTGGGGTGGGTTGGTACGGGAGTGGGTAGGGGAGGGCTCCCATTTTCAGAGGAGAAGAGGAGTGGGGAATGGGGGAAGGGTGAGAGGGTGGGACTGGGAAGAAAGGAAGGAGAGAGTTGCAATGGGGATGAAAAGTGAATAAAAAATGTATAGTTTTATTTTTGTTATTTATTTTAATTAGGCCATATTATATAATCATTATATGAATGTCAAAGGAAACCTTGTTGTTTATATGTATTCTAAGAATAATGAGGCATTTTCACTATTTGCAGGGTATTCCGGGACCACATGGAAATCCTGGGTTACCTGGATTGCCAGGTCCAAAGGTGAGCAACTCCTAATGAGCATTATGTCATTTCCTGACGTCTTAAAAGAATGTTCTCTGCTTTTCCGGCTGGACTTGGGACATAGAAAGTCTGACAGTCCTGGCTCATGGTTCTTAAACAGGACTGTATGGGCAGGTGACCCTGGGCAGCACAGAAAAGCCAGCCAGTGAGCAGCACCCCTCCATGGCCTCTGCTCCTGCTCCTGCCCCCTGGCCCCTCCCTGATGAGCCCTGCCTTGCCTTCCATCCGTGATAGGCTGGGATTGGGAAAGTAAGCCAAACAAGCCCATTCATCCCTGAGCTGTTTTTGTTTAATACTTTGTCACAGTAATAGGAAGCAAACTAACACCCTATCTAGATTTTATTGCCCCTTTATGTACAGTGTCACTTAGCCTAAAGGTTTTTTGGATTTTGTTTTGTTTTGGTTTTTTTTTTGAGATAAGGGTCCTGCTGTGTTAACATGGCTAATGTTGAACTCCTGGGCTCAAAACAAAACAAAACAAAACAACAAAAACAAAAACAAAAACAAAAAACAAAAAACAAAAAACACCAAAAAAACTTCTTACCTCAGTCTCCCAAGTGCTGTGGGTGCTTGCACTTTCCTCTATGCCAAGATTATGATTTTTATCATTATTGTTGCTACTTGATGAATTTGGTCCTTAAATAGTAAAATACCATAAAAGCTGCTTCTTAGATCAATACTCTTGTAACCGCTGATATACCTCTACAGCTTTGATGATAGAAATGGGGGTGGCTATGAACAGACAGCCTAGAAAACCAGCTTTTCTCTCCACAAGTTTCTTCATCTGTGGGACACAGGATTCTTGGTTTTATTTATAGTTTGTAACTAGTAAAATGAAAGCCTGAGCAGCGAGTGGGACTGTGTCTCTGCTCATCTCCTCTTAGCTGGTCAGCTTGAGAACTGTCCAGAAGCTCCATAAATCCATGAAAAAAAGATATAGTTACTTCTCTCCTTCACCGAGAACGAAAACAGTGTTTCCCATTCTCTGAGACTGGAGAGTTGTTTATTCTTATCTGGGAATAGTAAGGAAATTCAAAACTGAAGTTTGACTAATATTTTATGAAGTCTGAGAAATAAGACTCGTTTCTCTTAAGCATTCAAGAACTATCTGTTTCCTGTTGATGCAACGGAACACCATAGGTGGGAAAATTTATGAAGAAAAGTTCATTTTAGCCAATGGTCCTAGGCTGGCTTGCTGCTGGCTGGCTTAGGCATAGTGTGGAATACAGAAGGGGTGGGGGACAAAAAGGCTTGACTTATAGCAGCCTGCCCCTGTAATAGCTAGCCAAAAGCCTCTAAGATGACAGGTCACCCACTGTAGAGATGCCCTTCATTAATCTATTCACTATGTCTTTGTCCCTAGGACCCAAACACCTGCCACCTACCAACATGCCACACTGAATAATTAAGGCCCAGTATGAGGTTCAATGGGAGCAATCCATGACAGCATCACAAGAAAAATTATTTTAATACTGTGTCCAAAACCATTGACTGAAAATTGATGTCATATTTCTCTTGAAATATAAAAGAATTCACTGACTGTGGAAATTACCTGTTTAACAACAACATAGATTATTTTAACAGACTGTCTTTATTTATTTACTTTTTCCAAGATAGGGTTTCTCTGTGTAGCCTTGGCTGTCCTGGGCCCACCAGCTTTGTAGAGCAGGCTGGCCTCAAACAGAGATCCGCGAGTGCTGAGATTACAGTGTGCACCACTGCACCCAGCTCAGAGTGTCTTTTTTATTTCTGATTTTTTCTTAATAATAAAAGTAATATTAATATGTGCTTTCAAGATTAAAAGAATACTCAGGTAATAGTCATATGTTAAAATGTTAAAGTTTGTGATAAGCAATTTTCTTTTATTAAACTATTATCACTCCAATGCTAAAATAATAGTGATAATTCACTGTGTTACAAAAGTAGCAAAAGTAATGTAAATGTTACTATTCTTGTAAAGAAAATATTCTTAATAGTAACATTACTCAGTATTTACTTTTTAATAAACTTCAGTTGTACGTAGGAGGTCATTAGAGCTCAGCTTTTACAAACAAGGCTAAAAAGTATACACTATAAAGCAAATAACCCGTGTCTGGCTCAAAATATTTTTTCTGTCTCTTTTTTTATTCTTTAACAGTTTTTCACATGAATGTAATGGGTTCTAGTCATTTTCACACTCCCGTGCCTTCTGCCACCCTGTTCCCTCCCCCATCTTCCTCCTCTTCCCTGCTTCTCTTTGTGTGTGACCCACTGAGGTTAGAGCTCCTTAAGCACTGAGCAGGAAGTTGTTTACTGATGCCTGAGGAGCAGGTCAGTGGCCACCACTGAGGAAGCGAACTGCCAGGAGCTCCTAGGGAGGCCTCCTGCTCCATGCATTCTGCAGTGCCCATGGGGCCCAGGCTTGGTCTTGCAGCGATATCAAACTGCTGTGAATTCACCGATACACAGTAATGTTACTCAATACCATGTGCTGTTTATAGCACCTGCAGTCATGTCACTGGAGCAGGTAATATATAACTAACATGTAACTAATGCTTCACTAAGTGTGTCTTCACTGTCACACCCAGGGCCCCAAAGGAGACCCTGGGTCGTCCCCAGGCCAAGCTGCTTCTGGAGAAAAGGTAAGTATCTGTCAATGAAATAAAGATCTTTTTATTTGTTATTTATTTTTAATATTTAAAAATAAAACTATCAGGGTGCTGGAAAGGTCGTTTAACAGATGAAAGGGTTTGATGTACATGCATGAAAAACAGACCTTGTATCCTTAGCAACCATATTTTAAAAACTAATATGGCAGACACTGTTGGGATCTGTAACTTCAGTGCTAGAAGGCAAAAAAGGCAAGTCCTAGGGCCTGCCCCAAATTCCAGGTGTAATTAGAAACCGTGCCTCAAAATATAAGGCACACAGTGATAGAGGGAGAAACACAATGTTACCTCTGGCCTCCATATGTGCATATGTGAACAAACACACTCGAGTGCACACGTACACACACACACACACACACTAAAAATATATTATTTTTTTCTCCTTAAAATATATATTTTGCTGTGCGGCCAAAGAAGATAGCAGAAACCTGTCGAATTTTAACAAACAGAGAAATATTTGAAGAATTGAGCAGATTAGGTCCTATCAGCCTCCCTTGTTGATTGAAGTCTTCCCGTTAACTTTGTCAAGTGCCTGCTATGGCCTGACATTGTGCCAGTGAGGAAGAATGGGCTAAAATGTTGTAGCAGAATGTGAACTTGTATTTTTTCCTTTGAGACCGAGTCTCTTGTAGCTCAGGCTAGCCCCAAACTCTCCACATGTCCAAAAATAACATTGACCTCCCCCCTACCTCTGTTCCCCAGGTGCTGGGATTACAGGCTGATGTCCCATCAGATCTAGCCTAGGATGTGTTCTTAACTTCAAAGGTTTTACTGTTAATATATATGATGTGATAACACCTAAATGCAAAGGCATACATTTTAGGAAAGTTCCAGACCCTTTACATGATATGAAGGCTACAGAGACTCCCAGAGAAACAGTTTTCACATCCTATCTTCTAGTTGTAAAGACCAGAACAGAGAAACCTTAGGGCTGTTACTCAAAGGTAGTAACTGGTAGAGTTAGTGATAGAGCAAAGCTTTCTAACTTCTAACCCAGGATGCCTTTCGTGCCATCATAATACTCTGGAATTGTGGGTAAAACTAAGGATTTAAAATAAAGATAGCAACAAACCACTTATTGAGAATGCTGATTTTTTAGTAAAAATATAAATAAAAATTGGGCTTTAAATTATTTTGCTTTTTTACGGAGGAATTAGTGAGGCTCTTATATTACTTAAATGTGTTATTTGATGAATTCATGGGCGTACATAATGCATTCTGATTTCTCTCATCAACCCCTTCTTAACTCCTCCCCACCCTTGTCTGCCTCACTTCTTCCCTACAAATCTCTTTCCCATAATCCTTTGTGTTGTGTGACCTGCTGTGTTTAACTAAGCCATCCGTGCGACCATGGCTTTGCCGATATCCATCGGTTCCTGGGACTCAGCACTTAATACACAATTGAAGACTCCCTACCTTGCAGAATCTATCGATAAGCAATATTTAAGGAGTTAAGGGGCAAGGCGGCACAGGCCCTCCCCCAGCTCTGATTGATTGCTGACAGGGCCAATCTCATACGGCCCAGCTGCAGCGTCTTTGTGATGGTTGCATTGCACCTACAGGATAGTTTTTCACAGCCCCATCGCCATCCTCTGGCTCTTAACGTTCTTCCCATCATCTCTTCTGCAGTGGTCCCTTAGATGGGGTGGAGTAAATATCTTGTATAGGTCACTCACTCTTGGTATCTTGAGCAGCCATGAGTGCAGTCACTGCTGTTTAGACGCAGGTTGGTTTTGTGGTTCACAGAGCTCACAGCCATGTACGACTGTCGATGGCATTTCGCCCCAGGCTGCCTAATCAGGCACAATGGAAGCCAGCAGGGAGAAAGTTCCTAGCTTGGCTCTAGGTTGTTTCGTTTATACCTTGCAGCCAACGTGTGTGGTGTCTTCACCCAATAATCCTCTGTTCCGGGATGGAGGGGGAAGGGGACGACAAAAGAACAGACAAAAACCTGTGTTGTTTTGGGGGTCTCCCTGAACAGCCACTGCTGCAGAGCCGTCCCACCCTGGGGTACTATGAATTTTGTTCAGGAGCCCACTCTTTCCCGGTATAGCATTCTTTAGCCATGCTAAATATCGTCCTTTAATCTCTTCCCTATTTTAAAATTGAGTTATAAGATAGTTTTTTTGTGCACTCTTCGGTTGATTAACCCCATTCCTCACCCCTTGCCTTTGTGCGTGTGTGTTTTGTTTGTGTGGCACAAGACCTCTATGTACCCACAGGCTCCCCAGCCCAGGGAATACAGGTGTGTGCCACCACGCTTTGCTGCTGGTGGTGTCTGTAGGAAGACACTTGGAAAGCTCTTCGCAGATCTCAGACGGCTTTGTTTACTGTTAGAGAATCACAAGTTAAAAACCGTGAACAACTCCAGTGACTGCTGGGTTGAAACCCAATCTTCTAATTGGGTTACAGGAACTTTGATAAATTTAAAGCCACTTGAGAAATCCTAAAAAAACAAATGAACAAACAAACAAAAAACCAACCCAACCCAAAATAAAAAACTAATCTAAAATTTTAGGAATGTTCTTTCTGTTATAGAATTTAATTCATAGAGCCTAAAAAACAGGAAAAGAATGAAAGTCTATTTCCAGAAAGACGATATCTTCATTGACCTGGTCATAGTTATGAGGAAAAGTACTAGGAGAGCTGGGAAACAGGGGTGGCATCTTTAAAATACCTAAATATAGCATGTTTACTCTCTTATTAGATGTTGAAAATTAGAGGTTGACTTCAAAATAGAGGCTCCAGATTAAACCTAAGCATTCGTATCAAATGCTTGGTTTTATCTTTCTCTGTGATTTTGGGGGGGGGGACAAAATATAGGGTGGCTTTGTGTGGGGTGGAAACGTGAACACTGTCTGGACTTGAGGCTCATGTTTTCACTTTTGACTTATGATGTACTAACCATGCCTAAGAGTGTATATAAGAAATGCAGTTAGATATAAAATTTAATGTCACACTGTCATTGAGCTTTAAGTGAAACCCATGATTTTAAAACGATAGATGCATTTCTCCGCCTTTTGTCCTTGTCAGTGCAAGAGCTAACAGGTCTTACACATGACAGACAAGTGCTGTACCACTGAATTGTCTCCAGCATTCTTCACTCTGTGTGTGTGTGTGCATGTATACTATGTGTGTGTGTGTGTGTGTGTGTGTGTGTGAATGTGTGTGTATACCATACATGTGCATGTGTATTTATAATGTGTGTGCATGAAAGTGTGTGTATGTACACCATGTGTGTATACCATGTGTGTGCATGTGTATTTATACAGTGTGTGCGTGCGAGTCTGTGTATGTGTACTCTGTGTGTGTGTGTGTGTGTGTGTGTGTGTGTGTGTGTGTATGTGTGTGTGTACGTATATCATGGGGGACATTCACATGCCACAGCACATGTGTGGAAATCAGACAACAGCCTTGACTGTTGGATTTCGCCTTCCACTTTGTGGGAGCCAGGGCTGCTTTACTGTTCACCACTTCATAAGCCAGGCTGGCTGATCCCGTGGCGTTCAGGAACTCTCCTATCTCTGCCTCCTATCTTGTCAGAGAGGCGCTGGGATGACAGAGATGTCTATTGTTTTTAAATTATCTGTATTATCCATATTATCAGTAGGCCTGGCTAGCGATCAATTAAGACACAGACACTTGTTATATTTTAAAATAGCCTTAGTAAACCAGGGGCAGGGCAGACATTAATCCTCTAAATTACTCCCCATAGTGGGGCAGGTATGGGATCCCTACCCCAATCCCATGCCATCTGCTTCCAATAACTTCTATCAAGCTATATCCTATTCATAATCCCAAATACTTGCTAATGTTCTTCATCTGAGCCGAATTTTCCATCCACGCCGACCATGTGTTTCTCTTCCATTTAACCCATGGCGGCCTTCCTCTCCTCCCTCGTCTGGGGTCTCTCTCCTTCCTTCTCGAGGCAGCCTTTCTTCTTCTTCCCAGAATTCCTTTCTCTCCCCTCTAAACCCAGGAATCTTACTCACACCTCTATCTCCCCTGCTCTGCCCAGGTGGGATGGCTTTTTATTAATCAAAAGGTGGGTCACAGAGACAGCAAGCAGTAATTAGCATCAAAATACATCAAACCATCTCCAACAGATGTCCTTCTGCACCCAGCTCCCCTTGGGTCCCTGAGATGTAAAGCAAGGCCCTCATGCATGCGTAGTGAACACTTTACCCACGGAGCCATCATCCCAGGCCTCTTTAGCTTTATTTTATTTTGAGGGGTAGTGTCACATTTAATTGCCTAGGATAGCCTGGACCCCATTCTTCAGCCTGGGCACACATGAACTTGTAATCTTTCAACCTATATTTGCAGAGCAAGTAGGATTACAGAGGCTGCGTCACCAGCTCGCTGGGAGTGGGATATTAAATGATAAAATAAATTAAGTTAAATCTAGCCTCTTAAAAACGGTATTTGTATTAAATTTGGTCCTCCCTCTTTACACCACAACAGATTTGTTGCAGGTGATAAAATGAAAAGTTAACAAAAGAATCTTGTTCCTTTATGCCTTGGGATAGCTCCTCATAAGGTGGAGAGTAGCCAGCCCTAATCGGTGAAGGCTTCCTCTGAGCCCTTGATGTCTTTCTAAGAGTCTCAGCACACTCAGAGAGTTTCACCAAAGTGGGAAATGCCTAGTTTATCCTCATGGATTGTTAAAGAAACTCCTTTAGCTACTGTAAACTGTAAACTTCGGAGTGAGAGCATTTGTAGAAAATAAAACAACACAAGAGAAAGGAATAAAAGCATAAAAGCACGTGAGTGAGAAAATATCAAGTACTAAGTGCTGGAAGAGGTGAGGAAGCCCTGGAGTTGGGGGCAGACAGATGCTGAAAAAAGAGAGAAAGGGTGCTAGGAAGGATTGAGAAAGAGAGTTGGAACTTGGGCCGGAATGTCAAGATCAGAAATATACCCACAAAGGGCTTGTTGTCTCAGATTAAAGCCTTAACTTTCTGTTTTCTTTCATGATATTAAATCTTTGTGTTTTGTTTACAGGGTGACCAAGGTCTTTTTGGATTAGTGGGCCCCCCTGGTTTACAAGGTGAAAAGGTAAGAGTTTTTTTCTTATGTAACTGAGTGCCTGGTGGATTGAAGAGTGCTTCTGTGGTTGTAACTGCACTTTTCAGTTGAGCCTTATTACCCATGTCCCAGGCCCCTTTGCTCAGCAGAAGAAAATGAATCAGAAAGCTTGCCGTGCTAATTTAATATCCATTAAAGATGAGATCTTTGGAATAATAAAGACCTGTGAGTTTGGTGTTGGAGACCAAATTCATAGGTGGGACAGAATTAAAGTCACATTCAAGATGTGGAACTCCTTCCTCTTTTAAGGTATTCTAAAGGCGTCTTAACTCTGAGGTCTTGCCTGCTCATCATGTCTCTGCCCAAACAGAGACATGCACTTGGATTTTTTTTTTAAGGATTCTCACTTATTAGGAGGTAATGTCTGCCATGGTGTGTCTGTAAATGTGAGCTTGAGAAGCAGTTTGCTGGCCAGACCTTTTTGTTGCTGTGACATGTACCCGAGAGAAGCAGTTTAAAAGGACGAAGGACTTAGCTTGGCTCACAGTTCACAGGTGTCAGTCCTTGGGTAGCTGTCTCTGCTTTTTTGTGATTTGTAGTGAGGCAGAGCATCATGGTGGAAGGAGCAGGGTTACTCACCTTATGGCAGCCTGGGATCAGAGACAGAGAGAAGCAATGGGCAAGACTGGTCCAAGAATCCATCCCAATGACCTACTTCCTCCACCCAGGACTTTCATCCTAAAATCCCTAGCACTTCCCCAAATAACCTCACTAGCTGGGACCACACCTTCAGTACATGAGGGCTTGGGTGGGGAGGCACCTCATTTCCACATTGTAACAGGTTGCATGGAAGTGGGCATTGGCAAGTAGTAAAGAGCAGTAATCACATGTGCATATCAAGTCACATGACAACTGCTTTTTCCCCCCAACCCAGCTACCATAAGTAGCTCTCCAACCAATGAACTCTCCCATGGTTAATGACACTTTACAATAGCTCAGAAAAGTGTTGAAATTTTTGAGATGATGTTTTTTTTTTTTTTTCTGAGAATGTTTTCCCCTTTTCCAATTGCACCCATTAATGGAAGCTGAGCACAGATTTTTGAAAACCAGGTAATGTTAAAAATACAAAGGGCACAAAGTTGTCATCTAAACCCTAACTAGCTGGTTACACAGCTGGGCTGAGACAAGTTGCCATCAGCCTGTCTACCTCTATGCATTTTATATAAATATATAACAAGTCTATATTAAAAACGGGTCTGACATATTTTACTGTTCCTTTCTGTATGCGAGGATAAGGGAAGAGTCTATTGGGTAAGAGTGGCCTTTTCAAAGGCTGAGCTTCTTGCTTTAGCTGTTTTTTGTTTTGTTTTTATTTTTGTTTTTTGTTTTGTTTTGGGTACCATTTGATCCATGGAGTTGTTTCCTACAAGCAGGATCTGGGCTAGAAGAATCTAGAATGGAGGTTCATATAAGCAATGCCTTCCACACTCCATTCCTTCATTCTTATAGTCCTTCCCCAGGGTCAGAGTAACTCCTAAGCTCAAGCCAATACTTAAGTTTCTCTAAATGAGGGAGCTAAAATAGGTCCAGAGAGGTCAAGAAAATTGCTCAGCATCCCAAGGAGTTACAACAGGAGCAAGAGAAGGACCCACAGAGACTGCCCGCGTGGGCTTTTAACTATGCCCGTGTTTGTGATGAGAGGAATTAAGGTACTTGAGGTTTGATTGACATGAACTAGTGGCAGCTTTTTATCAGTTAAGCGGTTAAGTACTGCCGATATCAAAAGAATCTACTTTACTACGTGCAAAGATCTAGTCTGCTGAGCACTTTTAAAGACAACCCTGGGGGTGTGTATAACACGGAATATGCCTATGTACAAATTAAAGTGTCCCTGGGCGAAATAATTCACCCAAAGCCAACACAAGTATTCACTGGTGACCTCGGGCTCAGTCCCAGCTGATTTGACACAAATGACCATGTTCTTCATAATTGTGCATAGCATTTCCTATGTGCTGATTCTCTGTTTTTTTAAAAATTTTTTTATTAATTTATTCTTGTTACATCTCAATGGTTATCCCATCCCTTGTATCCTCCCATTCTTCCCTCCCTCCCATTTTCCCCTTATTGATTCACTGTTTAAGTCGATATTTATTCGAAGTTCGGTTTTCCATACTTCTGTCTCCAGCCTGTATACAAGGGGAAGAAAGCCACTGAGATAAACAGTTTTGGATGACAGCTAATATGACTTTGTTATTCTCTTTCTCTGGAAAGGATCTGAAAATATTAAAATTCTCTTAGTATGAACCAAACTCAAACTCAAGTGATATTAAAAATAAGATAGCTATAAGGAAAGTCACAGAGACTGCTGAGGTAAGTAAAGATCAACGTAGGGAGTGGTGACACTTTAAGGATTATTGAGATAGAAATAGTAAGTTAAGACAGTGTGTTCTCCCTTCAGCCTGACCTCTAGTTTTTAAATATCTATATCCAACAATGTTTGTCCCCTCTATTACATTGCCTCTACTTACCATTTTTGTGGAACTCTTATATTTCCTAAGAGCTAAAGCATACTTTCCATTTCCACTTACTAATTCCTTTTTGCCAAAACAGCAGATAAAGTAAAATCAGAAGGCGTGCTGGATTGGATAGAAGACAAAGGTTGTGAGTCCAAGCTTGGACTCAAGACAGCTCTTCAAATGGCTTTATAAATAGCCAGTCAGCTGCTATATTAAAATTGGAATGCTGCTATTTTCCCTGTAAGAACATCAGGAGTGGGATTAAATGAAAAGGTTTTCCTAGGTTTGAGAGGATGAGGGAGAGCAAGCAGCTAATTGTAAAACATGCCAACATTTATAATGCTCTTATGATGCATGGCATTTTGAATATCAAAAAGCATTACTGTGTGTTAAATAATAGTATGAGTCCAGAGGATCTCTTGTTTTATTTGACGGCAATTGCTTCAGTTATTTTAAAAAGTCCATAGGAAAAGATACACACCCCAGTAAAGGCCTGAGTGAAATAGGAAAGGACGAACCTGCTTCCATGGGGTCCTCTGTGGCTTCCCAGTCCCTCACAGGCTGTGTAAAGCAAGGACAGCACTGAGGAGCTGTAGCCGTACTCTGTGTCAGTGGGGAAACTAAGAGAAGAATCTAGCATGGCTGAAGGTTAGTCCTGAGGACACAACGTGAAGATTTCCACCATTCTGTAGCCAACTCACATTTCACTGGCCCATCCTTTCTGTGAAGGTCTGCAGAGCTATCTCATCTTGACTTGGTATCCAGCCCAATGTGATGCTACCATCTAAGTCCAAAGCTACTGCTCACAAGCTGTGCCCCACCCCTGTCTCCATGTCTGTCCTCTGCCCTTCCTGTAAACAGAATTGGAAAGGAAGGCCACACAGTTCTGAACGCCCCCCCTCCCCAGAATGGAAGCTAGGGGTGGCCAAAAAAGTGTCAGGTGGAGGAGGGGCTTTGAAAATTTCCCTTCAATCTGACTTAAGTTGTTGACACTTCAACACTGGCGACAATTTCATTTGGCTTAAGGTATTTCAGCCTCTATGATTAGCTCGTTGTCCTTGGAATTAAATGCCACCACTAGGCATTGCCATGGTTAGTTTAGTATAGTTTCTCAGTTCAAAGGCCTCTTGCTCTTAAGTTACTGTTCAAAAAAGAATGAAATTTAAAGTCTTGGACTGACTAGGTGGCTCAGTAGGTAGAGGTGTTACCCACCTACCCTGACACCCTGAGTCTTACCCCAGGATTCACATGACCAAGGGATAAAAATGACTCCTGCAACTTGTCTTCTGGTCGACACATACATCCATGGCACGTGCATGTGTATTTGGTGGCACTCAGAGGAAGGATAGCAGGTTACCAAGAAAACATAGATTTTTAAGCCCTATTTTATTGGAATTTGTGCTATGAAGATATCATATGACAAATTTAAGATAGCTCTTCAATTTATTGTAATTTGCTTTGATCTGTTTTGAAATAGAGATATTAAATTTCCTTATTGCTCAAGTTTCTTAAGGAATGTTTCTACTCTGTTCTCATCAGTGTATTCATTTTAAAATGATCATGTGTTGTTATTTTTGACCATTTGGTGTTCATTCTAGTCAAATAAAATGCTCACAACCAGAATCCTCAATCCTCCCTCTGCTGTTTCATCACTTCATCCACTCCATCATTTGATGGACGCCCACCTGGGCACTGAGATACCAGGCTGGATGTGTGGAAAGGGAGAAGAAGAGAAGCTTAGCCTCTTAAAAGGCCAACACATCATCTCTAACTTTCGCATCCTGGCCTGATACACAAACATCACTCATCTAGATTCTAACAGCTCTGTCCATCCCACCGTTTGCCACTCTGCTCATCCCAGTATCTGGGTGAACAACATAAAAGAAGGAGTTATTTATTTTTTCTCAGCTTCAGCCTCCTCAGTCTGTGGTCTTTGATCCCGCTGACTGTGAGCCCATGTGAGGCAGAACACCACGGTACGGAGCATGTGGAAGAGGAGTCCTCACCCTATTTGGTCAGGGAACAGAGCTGGAAGGAGGATGGGGGTGCTTATATAATCTTAGAGGTACATCTCTAGTGACCTGTTTCTCCCTGGGCTCCATGTCCTGCTGTCAGGACTAAGTGTTCAGCCTGAGAGCCTTTGGGGACCTTTCCTCTTCAAACTGTCTTTGCCTTTGATGGGTGAGGAGCCAACCTTGGGAGTCTGAGATTGGATTTACTTTTAGGTTCATCAGTCTTGATTTGCCCTGTGTCTTCAAGCCTACAGTGAGGCTCAGACCTGCCTCTTGCCCATGTGTCAGCTCAGTTTTATAAAAGGAGCCAGCCAAGTTCTTTCTGACGGATCCCTGTGCTCTCAGAATTCTAGCAACTGCAATTTAGCAATTACCCAATTCAACGCTATCGTTTTACATTCGATGACGCTGGGGCTCGTGATACAACTAGTCACTGAGCAGATGAGAGCCAGAGCCCACTGAGCGTGCTCTGTTCACGTTCGTAACACTGAAAGCAGACACAGGCAACATCTTGTTTTGCTTAGATGCTTTTGATCGCAAACGACGATGCCATAGGCCATCACGAGGAGGTCAGAGTTGCAATCCCCTCTGAAGCATTAAGGAAAATAGGGATCACACGGAATCTATAAATAGGGCCTGTAATATGATGACCTTGTAGAGACTGGCTGCTGCCATGCAGCTCTGGATAGCTTAGCCGCATATTTGTGGGTGTTTAATGCACATTCCTGCTCGCCCTCCCTCCCTCCCTCCCTCCCTCCCTCCCTCCCTCCCTCCATTCCTCCCTCCACTTTACCTCAGAAAGCCACCATCATGTCTGAGTTCTTATCTCTTACTCTAAAAGAAGAAGCAACTTGACTTTGTGGAATCCATAACTGAACACGGTGCCTCATATTTTATAATTACATTAATCTTTGGTTATCTTAAAAAGTAAAGGCTTAAAGTAAAACCAAGGGAAAATGCAGCACACGTTAGATGTTGCTGGGCATAACATGCATGTAACTGGTAACATCAGGACTTGGGAGGTGTTGCTCTTTTTGTTCCTCTGTTTGGACAGTGATGGCAATGAAGTCAGGTTGCATCTGAGTATAGGATAGAGACAAATTAAAAACCTTGACAGACGATTGCTCAGTTCTCAATATAGCTATCACACCTAGGTGATTCTCCATGCTGTTGGTTATGTTGCTTAGCTCAGTTCCATTTCCTCCTCTCTAGAGAGTGGGGGTAATACCTACATCATAGGGTTGAGTGACAGCTCACTGAGATGTTGGGAGGCAATGGCTCTAGTGCATAGTGGCTCAAGGTGGTGGCTCTCTGAAGTGAGGCAGAACTCTCACCTCAGAGACATGAAAGGAAGACTAAGGAGCCAGGACACGAGGCACAGAAGCTAGGTGACTCTCCTACCACCATCTTTCCGAGTGAGTGTGTGCTTTTTCACTTAGTTTCACCTTTGGGAGCTTGTGGCTACAACTACCTACTTCATGTTTTTTCTCCGGCACCTCCTTCCTCCCTCACCCACAGAGAAGCTGCATGAGGTGCCGGTCTCACATCTCTGGGCTGCTTTCCCAGAAGCACTCTGTAACAGTGAAAAGGGTGTTGATGATGCAAGCACGCCCCCAGCCTGAGAAAGTGGCAGTGCCATCCAGCGCGACCTGTTCTTAGTGAACTCATCCTCATCTGGCCTCAGCCATCAGAGCTGGCATTTGACCCAGGGAGGACAATACCACGCCTGGCCATTAGCCCATGAGGTCACTTAGAATGAGGAATCTTGTCTAGATAAAGATTAGCTGCTTCCTTTAGACTCAGTCTTGTATTACTATAAAGCAGGAATGCTGAAACATTCAGGTGCTCCCTGGTGGGGACTGGGAAATGCAGTAAAGGTAAGAACAGGAAAACAGAAAAAACAAAACAAAACCAAACAAAGCAAAAAAAAAACCCTTTCTGCATCAGAATAAAAGAAGTGTGATACCATCTGCTTTATAGCCTATAAAGGTGTTAATGAGAGTTAACATCTGCCCGTGGTTCTCATACCTAGAAAAGACTTGTGCGCCTGATTTCCTAGATGGATTCATAGGGCCTTTCGGATGGCTCCGTGAACAGCCTCCTTCCTCAGTTCATTCATGAATCACAAAGGAGATAGGATTAGAGACGGGGCTGGATGTGGTCCAGCTATTCAGTAATTATAAACAGATCATGTCTGAAGACATGCTGTCTCAATATTACTGAGCTAAACACAACTTTTTAAAAGCCTGAGTGAATTTAGCAGATTCTTTGTGAGTTAGTTGGAGCCTTTTAGGTTTCTTTTTTTAAAAATAAAAATTAAACTCATTCAAATTTAGTAGGAAATCAAGAGAATATTATATTGATTAAGGATCTAAAAGCAGTGAGAAAAAGCTAGGGACTGGAGTTATAGCTCAGTGGTAGATGCTTACTGACCTGGCATGTATGAGGCTCTGAGTTAAGTGTCCAGTGTTAAAAAAAAAATGGAGCAAGTAAGCAAAGAAACATAAATCCTCAGTATTTTACAGCCTATATTTCCTGACTACTTTGTATAAGTTACTTCCCAGGCCTTATCTTCACTTATTTCCTTGTAGGGTCTCAAAGGACACCCAGGGCTCCCTGGACTCCGTGGTGAACAAGTAAGTGTTTCTTGTCTTCTCCGATGGCAAAAGTAGACATAAAGGGACACTCTGGAGAGGTCCATTTTCTCTTGTCATTTCAATTTTCTTCATGTTTATTTTCATTCTACTTAGAGGAATTAATAAAACCTTTAAATTGACTGGCTGTAGATTATTAGCAACATTGTGAACTCACAATGTTTTATTCTTATTACTTTCTTTTCCTGCTGTGTTCAGAACAGTGCCTCGTAAGCCTCTGACTCACAAATCCATTTGAGAATTCTGCAACTCCAACTCCTTCAGGCCCTTCCCAAGAAAATATACACACACCTGACCTTTCATTCAACTTCAGAATTCATTCAATTCTAGTCACGAGACCCTAGTCAGCAATTCAAACTAGAGTGATCATACATTGACATCCATATGTATAGATACATACACATGTACTAAGTTTGAAGGTGAAAATACCCTTGTAACTGTTTGGGATTTGAGCATGGTAGTACTTTTCTCTTCTACCAGAAAATAACGGCACTGCGTCATAGATTAGACATAATCACGGACAGCGAAGTGGGGAGGATTAGAACCCTGGTAAGGTGGTGGATGGCATTTTCAATGAGTCATCAGGGTCTCGGGAAGCCCTGAAGACAACTCCATCATGAAAAGTGCTGGTTAGTCTCTGAGGGAAGTACACAAACAGAGAGACAAAGCCAGGCTTCTCTTTGACTCTTATAAAGCAGGACAACATGCCGTGTCCAGTGCCTGAGGCTCAATTTTTCAAGATTACTAATTACCACCCATAGCCAGGAAGGTGTTGGTGTGTATCAGTAGCAGATGCAGGCTTGGCTTCCCGAAGCTCCGACGAGCACTGAAAGGCATGTGAGCATTTACAGGACACACATATGAGAAGGGTGGTAGGAGTTAGCCCTTGGGGAGAAAAACCATCCCTAGAATACCGCTTTGGCAGAACTATGTCAGCTCCAGTGTCCAGAAGTCAGGGACAACCCAACACTGCCACTACTGCCAGCATGGCCACTACTAATGGAGCCCTCACAGCAGCCCAGGTATATGGGTCTGTGAATTTACCTGTCGTTGCCCTGAGGGATGATAGTATTACTAACTGGGGAGTCTGAATTTGGTTTTAAAGGCTGTAAAACATGGACCGTGCAAGCGTGAAGACCTGAGTTCAGTTCCTAGCAGGCACATAAAAGAGACAAAAGGATCCCTCCTGGGTCTCGGTGCCTTAGGAGCACAGCCTACATGGCAAGTCTTGGCTCTCAGTGAGAGAGACCCTGTAATCAAAAATAAGGAGGACAGCTCCTGAGGAATGACACCTAAACTTAACTTCCGGTGTACAAATCCACATACATAGACATGTGCATATACATACAGCCCTTCATAAAGACCGAAAGAAGAGTCAAAATTTGTAATGACTCAAGGAGCAACTAAAGTGACCTTGCATTTCAACTGTGAGAATCCTAGACAGTTGATTCATTTCATTTAGGGTGTGGCTATGATTCTAAGATTCATCTCTGGGACAGTTGTCATTTGCTACAAAGAACAGTCTTAGCAAGCGATAATAGGTGGTCAAAAGTGACATGAAGATAAACAAGAGAACAAAACTGAGATAAGCATTCTGAAAAAAATAAGGGAAGAAACTTTGAATTCTATCCTCAGTTTGGTTTTCGCCAGGTCTGTTCCTTCTCCTGGTTTTCCGGATTTTAAGGAGTTCTGGGCTTTCCATCTTTCTTTCTTTCTTTTTAAGATTTATTTATTTATTATTATGTATACAGCACTCTGCCTACATGTATACCTGCATGCCAGAAGAGGGCATCAGATCACATGTGGTTAATGGGAATCGAACTCAGGACCTCTGGAAGAGCAGCTGGTGCTCTTAACCTCTGAGCCATCTCTCCAGCCCGGGTTTCCATCTTTAAACTGGAGTTGATGCCTCTGTGTGCCTCAGAAGGTGGGTGGAGGGGAACAAAGTGCAGTCTTTAATCTCTTTATGGGCAAAAGACGAAAATGGATGCTATGTCACAGGACATCAGGAACACCTACTATTGCTGCTATCGTACAGTATTGAGTAAAGGGAGCACAACACGCCTCCTGTTGGCATTTCCTTCATCTAAGAATTGTTTAAGTCACATAAACTCTGAATAAGCAGACGAATGGACGAATAGCAATGAGTGTCCGCAGAAGTGGCTCAGCAATTGAGAGCAATGGATGCTTTTCCAGAGGACCAGGTGTGAGCTCTATATGCCTTCTCTGCATAGACTCAGTCTTCTCACTAGCAAGACAGAACCCCTGGGTCACGTGATTGTTATCTGGGGAAGATGAACAGAAGCTGTGGAGGTAACAGCAATAACCCAGTGCTCCTGAGCCTCTGATTCACCAGCACATGTAAAATAGTGAGCGATTCGATGTAAGTTGTAGTCTGTCACAGTACAGTTTGGCAGACATGGAGGCTCAGCCAGCTCTTATCACTAGAATGCATGCCAATGAAATAATTATGCTTTAAAATGTTTGCTGGCCAAGTGTGTTTCCTTGGGTGCCCTGTGGGTTTCGTTTGTCTTATTTACTTGTTTAATTTTCTTTTCAGGGAATTCCGGGACTCGCTGGTAATATTGGCTCACCTGGCTACCCTGGCAGGCAGGTGCAGTGACTCTATTTCCACTTCTCCTTTCATGTTCCTCCTCATGTGTACATCACATGCCCTGATGTTGAAGGTCATTGATCAAAAGATGGACATGCTAGTTCTCCTTCATGGTGATTCAGTTAGATAAGCAATCAAAATCAAAGTTGTAAAAAGTCTTCAGGCATTGTTCTGTGGATTGGCCTATTGAACGTGGAAATCTGGCTTTTAAATACATTTGATATATCTTACAGTGGAAAATTTAAAGTTATGACGCCTAAGAGGCAAATAAGTTCTTAAATGAGTTCCATGCTAACTTGACTAAAATGAAAATAAGTGTGAAAGTCTCTCCAAAATAAGTGTTATTTTTAATAACACATTTATAAAAACTTGGGAAACAATTGGCAATGGTTCAAATTCCACTATGAAACGCTTTCATCTGACCTGAATTCAGTTCATTGTATAGTTTTGAAAATCCATTTCAAACATTTTGCATATATTTCCCTCTAATTTCCTTCCCAACTTTGCATAAATTAGTAATTGAGTAAGTTTTTCTTCTTAGACTTTCCATTGCATGATTGCTTCTAAAAATAATACATTAAATGTTGGAGTGTCGATTTATAGCCTTATCCTCAAATAACAATATAAGAATTAATCTGTTGTTAACAAAATTGCATTTTAGACACTTAATATTATCCGAAAGTGTTGCATGTTGTACTGGAATTATCTAATGAGGATGTATGCTATCATATAAACAAAATATGAACACGTGTATGTGGACAGTGATTTGAGGTTTTAAAACATATTCATCACTTAAAAACTTAGCAAAATAGATTTTAGAGTAAATTGGTATCTTAACATAACACAGATCATTTCCCAATGAAAAATAATGTGAATAACAACAAACAAACAAAACGTTTATTGTTCCTGACAGCTAATGTACTTTATTTAGATGATTTAAATATATTTATACATTCATTATATGGAGTGTTTTTTGGGGGTCCTGAACTTCTAAAATTTTTTGAGCATTTGTGATCTTTAGGTAAACATACTGCACCATCCTGACAACATCTCTTGTTCACACCAGGGTTTAGCTGGACCAGAAGGTAACCCAGGCCCTAAAGGTGTCCGAGTAAGTAAGCGTTTTTCATCAATTTGTTAAATATACCCACAAGAAAGTAGAATGACAAGATCCAAGTCCTTACCATTTTCACATCTTTTAGAGGTTTTGAGCTTTATGAAAATTTAGTTTGAAAGGAAAGCATTTGCCATTTTCCCTTTGGTGCACTGAAACCATCGGTCTCATTGAGGCAATGGTCACATCATTATTATCTGCTTGCTGTTGGCAATGTTAGGATGTGCTGTGCACACGGGGTAGCATCATTTATATATGAACACATCTAAGCCTTATAAGACTTGTTGGAGTGAAGAGGCAAAGAGACGAGCAGTAGTTTAAGGTGGAGGTGCATTGGTGGTCCAGGAGTCACCATTGCTGTCAGGAGTAAGGACGCATCTGTGAAGAATGAAGTTAGTTTCACATGGCGGCGTACATTTATGCTTCTAAAAAACCATTAAAGGAAAATGTGTGCCATCCTTAATCAGTAAGGGAACGAGGGAAAATACCACAATAGCGGGAGTGTGCTATAGATTACAGCCCCCTTGCTGTAATTTCCGGGTTTGGTATGTACGCTCTGCAGCCTCTGCTTACCCAGATTTGTGGGCTGTCCATCTCTCCCCTCCCCCACTGAAATGCATGTTCCCCTGTGCTCCTCAGTCTTACTGTGCACACAGTCTAAGTGTTTTCCTGTCTCAAGACATCGGTGAAAGAAAGGCTTTGGCGGTGTCGATTTTTCAGTTGCTGCCATGCCTCTAGTGACACTCTCTACTCTTCTGTATCAGTGATTAGATTGATGTGTCGTGACTTGACAAAAAGTGGTAACATGAGGAGTTGTTCGTGTTTATGCGTCTTTATATTTAATATGAAGATATGTAACATTTTATGTACATCTACCTAGAATTTTATGGAGCAAACAGGGAAATGAAACAGTATAGATATCATCTTCTTGCTTGCAGGGTTTCATTGGCTCTCCTGGAGATGCAGGACCCCTGGGACCTGAAGGAGAAAGGGTGAGGTTATTTCCTTCAAATGTTACTTTCTAAAGTGTTCTCCCTGTGACCCTGTGGGGATAAACATAAGCTCACACATGCGGGGAAATTCTTACTCAGTGAGCCAGTGAGCTATGAGAAATCGCCTGCCAGAAATTACATTAGACTTCTATAAACTCCAATGATGCTTCTGTAAGAAAAATGATATGAACACATATGATTAGAGATCTTAAATTCAATTTTAAAAAAATATGTGTGAAAATAGGGCTGTGTGTAACCATGCCTGGTCCTGATGTATTTCTTCCTCTCTGGGGGCTATAAATAGGGTGTTTAGATATCAATTAATAGATACTCAAAGTGGCTTGAAATGGAAAAAATTTAAGAACAATGATGAGAGTAGTGCATGATTCACCAAATAGCTGTACACACGTACACTCACACTCATACTACGTCATGCCCACCCACTCATATGCATTACACAAACACACATTCTCTCTCACACACACACATTTACACACACTTACACTATGGCATGTCCACCCACTCATATGTATTACACACACACACTCACACTCACTGCTGTGCAAATACTTCATATACATCAACTCTGACAATGCACACATAGGTATCATTATTGACGGAGAGAGTGGGGCATGTACAGAGAGAACAAGCCATCCTTGAGCATGTGCGGGAAGCGAGAATGCTTAGAACATGGCTGCCAGTGTTCTGGGTGCACAGCTTGCTGGTTGACTGTTACACTCTACTGCTGCTTACATGTCCAGGAACCCGAAGAAAGGCTGGTGGCATCTTTCTAGAAGATGATCCAGCGCAGCAGGAGAAGCCTCTTCTCTGCTTTGCTTTACTGCTGTTGCTTTCACGTGAAATTGGAAGCCCGCAGTGCAAGGATTTGATTAACTTTGTTTATCTCCAAACAGAGAAAGAAAGGGAGACGCAGAAAGGCACACATCCTGTGTTAGCTGTAGAAAACAAGATGTTCCTATTTGTCTGGTGGCACGCCCACTCCTCACAAATAACTGTTATTACCAGGGAAAGGAAGGACCCCATTGGGAAGACTGCATGGTATCAAGAATCTTTTTTTGGAGAAACAATTGAATATATCATTAAATGAGTATACGGAAACTTTTCTGAACATTGCACTCATTTATATTTCATTAATTTATATTCAAGAAAAGAGCCATCCAATGTATTCATTCAACAAATACGTACCCTTTTTTCTGTGTTCTAGGGCACGCCTGGGATCCGCGGGAAGAAGGGTCTGAGGGGCAGGCAGGTAACTTGACTCTTCCTCCTTGAGGTCCAGTGGGCTCATGGGACCTAAGCGTGTTTGTTCCTTCTTAGATTGTTCGTGAGTGCCTCAGCCTTTGCGTTTGCTGTCACCCATTGATTCGTGCTGCTTTAACATGGTACCAAATGGTACTTGATATAGTAAAGAAAATGTAGATGTAAAGCTAACTCTAAATGTAACATGTCTAAGCCTCTAGGTGTAGCTATGAAATAAATTGTTATCTCTGTGTTGAGAAATTACAATGCCAGAACATACAGGGATAACTTCAAACATGAATGGACCTGTAGCTTTGACCTGCCCTCGATGGTGAGACACTGACACTCCACACAAAGGTGTCCAACCTTTTGACACTGTGACACAATGTTGTCACCTAACAACCATGGAAGTAACAAAAAACATTGCAAAAAATCTGGGGGCTGGAGAGATGGTTCAGAGGTTAAGAGCACTGACTGCTCTTCCAAAGGTCCTGAGTTCAGTTCCCAGAAACCACATGATGGCTCACAATCATCTATAATGAGATCTAATGCCCTCCTGGTGTGCAAGTGTATATGCAGGCAGAGCACTATAATAAATAAATCTTTTTTTTAATCTATAATGTTTTAAGGAAGCTTACCGTTTTTGTCTTGGGCTGTATTGGTGGAATGTAGCCTAACCAGTGGTACTGTCACCCCTATGAGACTTTTTCTTACATTTCTATATTTTCAGATAAAAAAATATGGACTGTGAATTTCACTTGATAATATAATAATTTCGTAGATGGGAGAATATCTTGATACTCAATTCTTAATAATGAAGGAACTAGTCCAGAGAACCACCCAGGCTGAACTAGCAGAACTAACTGGTTACCTTTCTTCCATTTGTGGTCTTTTCCTGACCACTTCAAGATGGCTTTTAGGATGACAGTCTTACTGTCCTGTGGCTATGAAGGGGAAAATAATCTTTTAAAATATTTTGTCTTAAAAGTTCAGTATTTGTGAATATTATCTTAATGTGTCTTGAAAATATAATTTTTCTAAGAATCTAAGTCTGTTATAAGTACATATATTTTAAAGCAACAGAACTCTGTGAATTTGCAATGTAAAAAAATAGCCAAAGATCCAAATAATTACTTCATTTATGATTTTCCCACAGCCTTCCAGAACTTTCCTCTTAAATTGAACATTAACCTTTTTTTACTTTTTTTAAACCTATGAATAAAAAGCCAACGTTATCTATAACATCAACTAGCTGTAATATTTAAGTTATTTGAAGCACTGAGTCTTTTCAGGTTTGTAATATTTATCGAAAATAGCTCAGGATACATTCTAATGTCACTAAGACTAGGACATGGGAGATGTGAGATGTTGAATCATAGTTAAAAGCAGTAAAATTAAGACCTGAACACAAATGCAGTTACCATCAATCTAACAATTTCTGCTTTTTATCTTCTACTCAAACCACTTAGAAAGAGGTGTGGGGTTTCTTTCCCCATGATATTTGGCCAAATGTGATTGCTATTTGAATTTTTCACTATGAAGTCTTCAGAGTATTCAATAAACCCATCAAACTCTTAAGGGATACAAAATAAACCTGCAAGATTTGAGGTTTTCCTGCATCTATAATGGGTTTTAAAGCTAATTTCTTCACAGCTGGAACAGGTGTGAACACCACCCGCACCATCACACCTAAGGAACGTACGCAGCATTTCCAGTACTTTGTGTGCTGTGTTTTTAATTACACTCCATGTTACGTGACTAGATAATATAGTTTTTTACTTTTAGGCCCTTTCCGCTCATCCCAACAAACCCCATTATCTATCACATCAAACTTCTAAGCAAAATATGAAGATCTGAGTCTGTTCAAATTGACAGTCGGTCAGCCTTGTTATCTTTAGTTTTTTTCTGCACCTGTCTATGGCTTTTGTTTTGTTTTGTTTTGTTTTGTTTTGTTTTGTTTTCCATCTTCTTCTTATCAAATTTTGTTAACTAACCCAAACAAAAATCATTTATAGTAAAATATAGCTTCCCATACTTAAATTACTGTAAGAGTTCAGAACCTTGAGATAAGCCAGCAGAGAGTGGTTGTGATTGGTGAACAAATCAAGCATTTTCTCAAAGCCCTATCACATATGACGTGGGTAATCACTAATATGACTGATGAATATACTTGGTTTTATATGGATATTGACTCCACCTTGGCATCAGCCACATAGAAGAAGGTTCTAGGAATGGTATAGTTTATCCAGGGAGATTTATAGGCAACTTTTGGTTGCTTAATTTTTAGAGAATTATAAAATTATGTGATGGATTCTGTTGATTTCAAACTGATAGCTCAAAGGGGGCTAGAGAGATTGTCCAGTGGTTAGAAACACTGGCTGCTCTTCCAGAGGATCTACTTTTAATTCTCAGCACCCACATGGCAGTTCACAACCATCTGTAATTCCAGGCCCAGGGCCTGGACCAGTCTTCTGGCCTTCAAAGGCGCAGTATGCGTGTGATGCAGAGATATACATGCATATAAGCATCCCATACACATTAAACAAAAATAAATAGCTGAAAGTGCAGAGTTCAAGAAAGTATAGAAAAATGCAAAATGCGGTACTTTCTGGGACTTTTGATTTTACTATTTTTCACTTTATAAAACTGGCAAAGGCTTATTGCCTCAAAATATATGTATTTATACAAGAATTAGATGCTGAGAATTATATTTGAAAACACATGAATCCAGGTCTGACTAGATACTGTTTATAGTAGGAAATTGTTTGGTACTGTAACATGTCATGTTTGCTGTATGTATTCTTCCTTATTTTCACCACAAAGTGGCTTGACAATATATAGAAGGCCAAGCCATTAGAGTGAGAGACAGTTTAAGGTACAGTTGGCCAGGGTACTACGATGCTCAGGTGTTGTTCAGATACCATCCCTCCTATTAGCTATGTAAGAAACATCATTTCTGAGCTTACATTTAGGAGGAAGTTGCTACAAATCACATGTTTATGCTGCTGGCAAATGATCACTTACTTCCTTGAGTAAACACAAGCCATGAAATTAGCTGTAGGGAACTGGTTTAGTGATGTCTGGCTCTTGCGTTGTTGTGTAATGAAATCATAGGGTAACAGTGAGATGAACCTTCGCTAGACACTCGAAATACACACGAGCTACTGAAAAGGGCACATTTAAAGATTGTTTTGCTTATTCAAGAAATAATTGCTTTACACAGAGGCAATTATCATTCAGCCTCATGTTGCTTTTTTAAAAACATTTTTTCTAAAAGTTACTTCTATTCAAATCTTACTTTGTACAAAACTTGCCCCCCTGCAAGTAAAATAGCATCTGTACCCAGCAATTATATAGTTAGCTGATATCTGTAACAATATTTCTTCAGATTTTTAAAATTACATTAATACTTTGAAGTAAGATCATTATTTTTGTTAGAAACATGCTGTATTTCAGAGTCAAATAGTATTAAGATAGTATTTTAGCAAATATTCTCTTTGGTCTTGGGTTGTTGGTGCTAAAATCCAATCGTCCTCCTTCCACAAGCTGTTCCAGTGTTGAGGTGTAGGGACAATGGTCTCGCTAAGCAGTGCAAAGACCTTGTGTGACCCCAGCAGCAGGTAGCCTTCCGTGCACTAAGGGCTCAGGTACTTCTATAGTTCTTTTCTTTTTCTTTCCTGTCATAACCAGATCAATACTCGAATACTTAAGTGTCGCCCCTGGAACTCAAAGCTCTATTAATAAAACTAGCTTTTGAAGACTGACAGGCCCAGGAGATGAGCCCAGTCCCAGCATCTGCATCTGTGATCTGAATTCAACTAACGTACATTCTCCAGAGATTCAGATGAAAGAAAAAAAAATCAAACAAGGAAGCAGGCAACCGCTCTGAGTGAGACGTTTTAAAGCACCACAGTGCTGTTCTGTTACACAAACTTAAGTGTATGTATGCAACACACATCTGAGAATAGATCTCTGATAAATCATATTCTTTAAAGGCTTGAAGGACCCACTGATTTGAAAAGTAACAACGCTTGAGGAAAATAGTGAAGGCAGACAGGCTTTGCATGTGTTTGAGAACTGCGCATTTCATGCATTATGCATAATTCTACACACTTTTCAGTACTGTTTCCAAGGTTTATTTTGTGGGGCAACAGTCAGAAGTTAGTTCTAATGTTGTTTTCAGAAGTTTTTACAGGGTTACTGGCTTGATTTACAATCAGTGTGTTTCTTGTACTAAGTTGTGTGGTTTCAACATCTAAAAAATGGATACCACAGCTGAGTTCCCGTGACTGAAGAAAACATGAAATAGGAGATGGCATTTACTCTCAATAACACCGAGACAACAATTTTTTTTTAAATCAGTGTCTTAGGCTGGGGAGATGACTTGTTCAGTAAAGTGCTTGCCTTGCAATCCTAAAGGCCTGAGGTCAAATGCCCAGAGTCCATGAAAAATCCGGCACAGTAGTATGTGCCTTCAATTTCAGTGATGGCGAGGTGGGTGGTAGAGACACACAGATCCCTGGAAGCTTGGGAGTCTGCTACTGCGGCCTCGTGTGATGCAGTTTCAAGCCACTGAGAGACCCTGTCTCAAACAAAATGTAGAGGGCACCTGAGGACCAAAGTTGTCCTCTGAACTCCACATGTGTGCTATGGAGGCACGCATCACACACACACACACACACACACACACACACACACACACACACACACACACTTTTGAGATTTCTTAGCCTTGATAGGACTAGATTACAAGTAATCAAATTATATTTGATTTGATTTGAGATCCAAACTGCACTGAGTTTTATTCCTGGGAAAACAAAATTGAGACCCTTAAGGGATGTTTACTTTTCTAATTATAGAAAAGGAGGTCCCAGCCCCCACCTTTCTCTCTTATAGCTTTCTGTTGGAGGAGCCTATTTAAAGTAAGCTATGTTTTGGCTTCCAACCCCAGTGTTAAAAGTTCTGAGTATAAACTCTCTGCTCAGCATCTGTTATTAGTGTCTATGTTTAGCCCATGGCAATCTTAAACACAGAGAGCAGACTGTGGCCTCAGATGCTTACACTTTCTGCAGGACTCAAAGACAGTATTTTCTTTGCATCATTAAGGAGACCATAGAGTATTTTAGTAGATTGCCATTACTTTTTTAATGATTTCTTCTTCATTCATGAAAAAGATATTCATTTTCCGGTTTCTATTTATGGAACTGTCTATTACAACTATATTTGGCTAACTACTATATGACAGATGTGTAGAAAGTTTCAGATTCCGGGACTTTGGGTTTGCCCCACCCACAAGGTTGGGAAAGGGACACTACTTCTTGTTTGGAAAAGGCCAGACAAGGCATGACTTCACAGGGACGTGTCACCTGCAGGTAGAGAGTCAGGGGGGGGAGGGCAGATTATGTTCAGGACTGATGACAGAGGAAACTACAGAGAGCCTTGTAGGTCGTCAAAATTAGAAGTGTAAAGTGATGCATGGTTGGAACTATGTTTTCTCTGAGAGAAAAATGGCAAGAGTAGCGAGTAGGTGCTGTGTTCAAATCGCTTTTGAGATGAGGGGAAGAACAACGTTAGCTCTCAGAGAAGGAGAATGGGGTGCTAACCATTCTTTAAGGAGAAGGAAGAAATGGCTCTGAGAATGGAGGCATGGCCTGGCAAAGCCTGCCCGGGACGATTCAAAGTCCCACTGAAATGTGGCATCACCTCAACTGAGGTGCCAGACTTCACCTTTGACCTGTGGATCAAATTGACCTACCTGTGAGGACAAAGAGGATGTAGAAAGTGGGTCATGGAGCCTGCTACGGTCCAGTCTTGATCAGTGGTGATCTGATCCCTTCCTGGAGGATTTTCAAGTGCTGGAAATAGATATGCACATGTAGGATGCGCAGAGGTAAATCTAGGTTGACTTCAACTTTCCAACTCTAGGGAATTTTTTTTTAAGATTTGTTTACTATGTATACAGTGTTTTTACCTGCCTGTTCCCCTACACACCAGAAGAGGGCACCAGATCTCATTCTAGATGGTTGGGAGCCACCATGTGGTTGCTGGGAATTGAACTCAGGACCTCTAGAAGAGCAGACAGTGCTCTTAACCTCTGAGCCATCTCCCCAGCCCCAACTCTAGGGAAATTATCCTGACTGTGTCCTACTGCTTCTTCTTAGAAAGCTATCCCTCTCCATATACTGGTATGCCAACCTAGCGTATTTTATCTACACAATTTGTTATCACTGCTTAGTGATAATTTTTATTTATTCTACTTTAGCCTGAATATGTTTTTAAATCTTTTGCTAGAAAGAAAAGAATGTTATATAGAAATATTTATATTGCTTTTATTTTTAATTCTGTAGATATAGTTGTCATAATGATTTGATGATTATTTTCTTATTCTGTATGTATTATTTTTTATGATTTCCTTGTAGAACCAGGAAAATAATCCCTTTTCATTGTTTACACATATATGAACACAAATGTCTGAGAGTGATCTAAAATATTAACACCACCTGTATATCCCAGCAGAAGTGGCATTTCCTGTTTGAAAACTTCCATGCTTGGTAACAGTATCCTTGTTGGACTCTGACAAAGGGGAGACTTATTCTTTGAGCCTCGGGAAGTTCTGCAGATCATTAAAAAAAAACACACATTGACTGTGCAGAAAAAGCCGCTGAGTGGCATGTCATTCAGGATGCAGGGCCTAGCCCTACCATAGCAGGCTCTATAATTTTAGACACCATTGTTGTTACAGTGTATTAGTTGTCCGGCACTGCATGAGAAATGACTCCAAGTAGGTGGTTTTAAACAACATTAAATATGTATTATATAGTTTCCTTGAGTTGGGAACTTGAAAAATGGCTTATGTGAGTAGTCTAATTCATGAGCCTAGAGCTGAGATTTGGACAGGTGCTGTAGTCCTCTAGAGGCTTGCCTGGGATGACTGGATTCAACTTTAAGGTAATTTGCTTACTGGCTGGCTAGGTAAATGCTCAGTGGTGGTGGAAGATCTGACTTCCATGGGGCTGTGTGAGGGTCTTAAGAACATGAGTCCGTCTCCTCCTGAGATAAGGGGATGACCACAAAGGACAGAGGCCGCAGCGTCTCCCAGCTCCCTAAATCATGCACCAGCCACTTCTGGTCTGTGGGTCATAAGTGTCAGACACCGAAGAGCTCTACACAAAAGCAGGAATAGCAAGTATCAAAGAGCACTGAGGTCCACCACTGAGGCACTGTCACAACTTGATGCTGTGTGTGCTCTGAGCACATCTTCTGTGAAAACCTGAAGGTGATACTACTGTTGGAGACAAAAGTGGCTTAAAACTATGGTGAGAATTGGGTCATGCAGTAGAAACACCAGGGAAGAAGAATGTTAAACATATACATATGTGTATATGTGTGTATGTGTGTATATATATATATATATATATATATATATATATATATATATATATAAAATTAGGTGCAGTGAACTTTTGTACATTGCAATTATGGTTCTTAATAATTCACAGCTTCTGACAGCCATTTCCCATCTGTACTCTTATTTATGATCCCAGGGATCATAAAAGTAATGTGATGGTAGCAATAGATTTACTTGCAGATTCATAAATATCTAGCTGATGCTAGATATGTTGTTTGATAACAACAGCTGATATTTTACATCTAGATTTTCATCGGCATTAAATGTAAATTTTCTACAAAATGATAAACACCCTTTTCACTAGAAAAGAGACAAATATGAAATGTTAGAATGATAAAGTTTTGAGGACATAAATATTTCACAAAGTTAATGCAAAACTGTTAAAGGTAAATAGACAACTTTAACCTGTTTAATTTTGATGTTCATCGCCTGAACCAGTGGCAGGCTTAAGAGACCGGAAATAGTGAGTAGATTCACTGGCCACTTCCATCCAAAATGTGTGGGCAAGGCTTCATAATTCTCTACTTAATGATTATATTGGTAGTTTTATTAGGTTTCTTTTTCTGTTGCTGTGTAACAAATACTACAGGTTTGGCAGATTGAGTCTCTTAACAGTCTTGTGCTCACACCACCACATGGTGTTCAAGATGCACTATCCATCCAGAGGTCTGATGGTGGAAACTCTATATCCACACTCATCTGGGTTCTGAAGAAGTTTCTCTCTGAAGCTGGAGAACTGAGGGGTCTTCCTAGCTTTGGGTGACAGGCTACCATCAGGTCCCAGAGCCTGGGTCTTCCTAGCTTTGGGTGACAGGCTTCCATCCGGTCCCAGAGCCTGGGTCTTCCTAGCTTTGGGTGACAGGCTTCCATCAGGTCCCAGAGCCTGGGTCTTCCTAGCTTTGGGTAACAGGCTACCATCAGGTCCCAGAGCCTGGGTCTTCCTAGCTTTGGGTGACAGGCTTCCATCAGGTCCCAGAGCCTGGGTCTTCCTAGCTTTGGGTGACAGGCTTCCATCAGGTCCCAGAGCCTGGGTCTTCCTAGCTTTGGGTGACAGGCTTCCATCAGGTCCCAGAGCCTGGGTCTTCCCAGCTTTGGGTGACAGGCTACCATCAGGTCCCAGAGCCTGGGTCTTCCTAGCTTTGAGTGACAGGTTACTATCAGGTCCCAGAGCCTGGGTCTTCCTAGCTTTGGGTGACAGGCTTCCATCAGGTCCCAGAGCCTGGGTCTTCCTAGCTTTGGGTGACAGGTTACTATCAGGTCCCAGAGCCTGGGTCTTCCCAGCTTTGAGTGACAGGCTACCATCAGGTCCCAGAGCCTGGGTCTTCCCAGCTTTGGGTGACAGGCTACCATCAGGTGCCACAGCCCATCAGCGTCTAGACCACACCTCCTTGTCCTGTGAGATTGTCCACCACAGCTGAAATCGTCAAGCTGGCCAGGACTAGTTCTATTTTCATGGAACCAAGAATTTTTTGGCAGTCACACCTATCACTTGTCGCCATATACTATTTGTTCAGTGAAGCAAGTCACATATTTTAATCACAGTCAAAAGGATGTGAAGTGTTTCATGAAAACAAGAAAAGGCATCCCCACTTAGTAGTGATTATGTTTAAATTGATGAACACTTATATTGAATGATAAATAATACAACCCATTGTTTCTATCTAGAATAGAGGATGTTTAAATTATTAATGTATATTAAAATCAGAAACTAGATAGCAGTCATTTCGACTAAACTGCTTGGGGAGTAAAGTCAAGATGCAGCAACTGGCATTTACAGATAGATGTTGGACAGTGACCAGAAGTAAACAGGAAGTTGAAAGTGGAAGGGTGTATGTGTGTGTGTGTGTGTGTGTGTGTGTGTGTGTGTGTGTGTGTGTGTGTGTTCCTGTTTGAAAGAAGTCTGGAAGTCCTATAGACCACAGTCATTTCTCTTCTTTCCCTCTTTTTCCTCTTCTGTAGGAAGAAATCATAAAACTGTGTGGGGCTACTTAAGAAAGCAGCTTCTATCCCTGGACACAGGGGTTGGGACAGGCATAGGGTTGTCAGAGCCGGCACATGCGTCCTGAGTCCTGAGTGAGTGTCCAAGAACGGTTGTTTGTATCCCAGCTTTGTTCCTGACTCATCCCCGGTTCATGTGTGTATGGAGGTGGCATGTGTTTCTATGGAGACCAGAGGTCAACATCAGGTGTCTTTCTCAATTGGCTTTTTACCTTATTTTGTAAGGTAGGGTCTCTCAGTAGACCTGGAGCAGCCAGTTCAGCAACACTGTCTGGATTGCGAGTGCTGGGGGACCCGCTCATCCCTACATCCCCACTGCTGAGATTGTAGACATGTGGAGTTAAGTTTCTACATGAGCAATAGGGATATGAACCCTGGTCCTTTGGCTTTGCAACAAACACTTCATTGACTGAGCCATGCCTGAAGCCCCAATTCTCTGTTTTCGGTATAATTCACATGGCACAAAATTCACTCCTTTAGGTTCTATAATTGGAAAGACTTTTGTATATTTAGAGTTGGGCATCCATCATGTTTTCTAGTTTTAGAACATTTTCACCCACCCCCCAAGGTATCCCACTGCTCAGTAGCTTCCTGTCCCCATTCCCCTGAGACATCTGTATCTCTGTTTTGTGTCTGCTCTGGACACGTCACATTAAGGGAACCACTTACCGTGTCCCACTTTCCTAATTATCTCATTGAGGAGAAACAGCAATTATCTCTAATTTATCAGATTTGTGGCAATATATTTTCTTGTTTTCATTACCTGGCTGCCATAAATACTTCCAGATATAAGTATTAGCTCATTGTCCAGGGTAGTTTTATATCAACTTGACATAAGCTGGGGACATCAGAGAGGAGGGAGCCTCAGCTGAGAAAAAAAACGCCTCCATGAGATCTGGCTGTCAGGTGTTTTTTTAATTAGAGGTCAGTGGGGTAGCATAGCTTGTTGTAGGTGGTGCCATCCCTGGGCTGGTGGTATGGCATAGGGAGAGCTGGGTGAGTCATGAGGAGCGAATCGGTAAGCAGCACTCTGCCATGGCCTCTGCATCAGCTCCTGCCTCCGGGGTCCTTTCTCACTGCTTTTGATGGAGAACAGTTTACAGAGCTGTGATTGAGATAAACATTCTCCTGTACACGTTTCTTTCAGTCATGGTGTTTCATCACAGCAGTAGTAGCCCTAGCAAAGACACGCATGCTGAGTACAGTGATGTGTTGCACATTTGTAAACTTCTTGAAAGCAGCTTGATTTTCCAGGACAGTGAAGGCAAAATCACTGCTTGAACTTCCACTGATGCTGACAGGATTACGGTTACAATATGTTCAACCACACTGTTGCTGTTTTTATCCTCTAATTAAAGAAAAAGAGAAACTGCTTTTTGTGCAAATTAGCTGTGTCTTAGAAGCACCAGCTATTTCTTATTTCTTTTTCTGCTGGTAAATTACCTTCCAAACATATTCATATATGTACTGGGGAGCTAGTAATTTGAGGCAATCTTTTAAATACAATATTTAATGCTGACTTGCCCAAATAAATAAGTTATGAGTCTAGCTGTATATTTTTGTTTCACAAGTATTTGTGATAGCAAATAGCATAAACTGTTCTTGTAACATAGCCTTTATACAATGTGAATCTTGTGGCGCATGATATGGTTCAGTGGGTAAAGGCAGGAGAGTACCAATTCCACACCTGGTCCTCTGCTGACCATACATGCACCATGGCATGCATCCCCCTCACTTTCCACACACATGGACCCAAATGATGATGGTGACAATGGTGATGATAGCAACAAGACTTGAAAGTGCATTTTAAAGTTCATAAAATTCAGTGGTGCACCATTATAGACAAGCCTTCGGGTACCACAGTAAGAACAAGTAGCTGAGAGTCGGGTTACTCTATAATAGAATTCATGGTGGGAGGTTTGCTGTCACCCTTCAAAGCTTTACAACGGCGGACTCCTCAGCAGGTATTTCACACTGTAAACAGCTGACATCTGCAATATTTAGGTGTATTGTGCCTTCCCCTGGCTTTATAGTTTTATCTCAGTGTGATGAAGTATTTGATGTAGCACTGTGCAAAGATGCTGAAATTAGGCTGCTTTTGTTTGTGGTCCAACCATGTGCCAAGTTCCTACCGTCTCTGTACTTTATATCTTCAGATACAGCATGAGTAGACATGTTGTAAAGACTGAATACACATAAATCCCACTGTGTATAAAGCCCTTAGTATATGGGAAGCGCTTGCTAACAGTCACCTTCTGGTTGGGCCCTAGGAACCATGTGGGACAACAAAGGTAGCTAATGACTTAGGCAGAGTCTTGTTTACGATCCGTGTCATTCAGTGACTGATGATAAAAACTGTGTGCGTGTGTGCGTGCGTGCACATACAGGCATGTATATATTTAGACGCATGGGGGAGTGTGTTCTTGCGGTTACAAGTACTCATATGTGTGTGACTGTGGGGGTCTATGTGTGTGCCTGTACACATCTGTGTGCTCACACATGTTCACACACACACATATATGGAAGCAAACTAGAGGTATCATTCTCAGCAGCCATCTACCTTGGTTTGGTTGCATTAGTTTTGTTGTTTGGGATAGGAGTGCACATTGACCTGGAGCCCGTCAACTTGGCTAGACTTATCTCTGCTTCCCCGGAACTGGGATTATAAAAGCACACCACCATTCCACGGCTGTTTGACATGGGTCGGTATAGCACACATTGTACTACAACGTACTATGTCTCCAGACCCAGGGAATACATAGTTTCTGTTATTAATTTCTTCATTATAACACACAGTGAAAATGAGTTTTTGTATATTCCAGCTTTTGGGGGCAGCACTCTTCCTCTTTCTCTGCAGGGTTTTCCGGGTGATGTTGGAGACAGAGGCCCCGCCGGTCTGGATGGCAGTCCTGTGAGTACCTTGCGATGGTCCATCCTTACATTCAAACATCACTTGTGCCCCGTAGCAACCGCATGTGGCATCCGTATGAGCGTATTTACAGCACAGCTGGGAAGATTCCACACCTCTGTGCACACACCACTTCGTTGTTTTTCAATATGAGAAATAACACAAAGTTGTTTGGATAAAGCTCCAGCATGTCAGGCAGTAGGCAAAATTCATCCCTTTAAGCCTGTTTGAGTAGCTTAGGTAAGCAGGACTGCAGCATTGGCCTTCACGTGTGAAGGCGCTAAACAGGCCTCTTAGTTCATTCTTCCACTTAGGAGTTACTCATGTGTCACCATCCAAGAATTGTCGCATTACATCAGAAGCGAGTGGGGATGGCGTGCTGGGATTTCAGCGCTGCAGAAAAGTTCCTCCTCTTTTTCCAGTCTGTGCCATATGCATATGGTTTGCACCACATTTTCAAGTGATTAGAGCCAGCACAAAAATTCATGCAGTCTAAATCATTCCTGGTTCTTGTATTTGTTTATTTGTTGGTCAGTATTGCAAAGGGTGTAAATAGCTTTTTTTTTCTTTTTAAAATTCTTTTTTTCCAAATTAGCATTATTAGATATCTTGTGTCTAAGCCGTGGACGAGGCTTAAGAGAAAAGTAGAACTGAGTCAGATTATGTTACTAAATATTTGAGTGATATTTTACATATAATATTTACCAACTTTTTCTTGCTCATGATTTTTAGGGGGTGCGGGGCTTCTGATTTCAAGTGTAATGAAGTAAGCAGCATTTGGATTTTAAAATGCATATGCTATGTACCCTCAGAGCTCATGTGAACCCACTATTTAGCTGTTTGCCAATTTTATATCCCTGAAATCTATTAAAGCTGGACTCAGCATATTTAAATATGGTTCGTAAAATATGTTCTTTATTTAAAATGTAGTATAATTCTTTAAGCCTTTAAATACAAAAGTAAACTGGATGTTTTCAGTTTGGTTTATAGTTTTGTTTTTTCTTCTTCAATATTCACCATGTCTATGTTTCAAAACTTAAATCAAGGAGTGTAGAAGGAGATATTCCTATAAATTTGGTGACGCATGACATTATGATTTTTATAATAATGAAAGCAGTATTATTTCTGTTTTTTAACATAAAAATAAAGGTAGATATTTAAAACAATGTACTTCAAAAGATGTGGGTTTTTTAAACCTGTCTGAAAATACTTTTTTTTTAACATCGTTATATACTGATCACCTGTCTTTTCATACAGTATACAGGCCAGTCATGTCTGCAATGTTGATAGCTGATTGCATTTTCATCTTTTCTTAAGTACATAGAAGACAATGAGAATTATATTCCCTATAACCTAGAAGGTAGTTCTAACACCCCAAAGCACTTTTCAAAGAATAAAAGTAACTTATTCTTTCCACATATTGTTTCCTGGAAATCTGTGTCATCATTTCTGAAAACCACTCAGCAGTTTGGAATCTCAATGCACACACTTTGCACATTTCTTTCCTAACAGGGGCTTGTAGGTGGTGCCGGACCTCCTGGGTTCCCTGGCCTGACAGTGAGTACCGCCACACACCGTGCTTATGAAATAGCTCATTGTGCAATTGAAATCAGTAGACGTGCTTTAAAAACTTAGCCAAGTAGGTTTTTAAGTCATTGCTGGACATGAACCCAGATTAAATACATTTTTCAAACAGACTAGTAGTACAAATCAAGAAGGTAATGGCTGCTTTTGTGATAGGCTAAAATAGCTTTCTTCTATAGATTGATGTATGTATGCATGCATACACTTATAACCCCTTGTGAGAAGGCATTCGAGGGCTCAGTTTATTCAAAGGTGTAACACAGAATAGCCACTAGCTCTTCCTTTGAGAATTCTGTTATCACTCAGTTGGGGACCAACAGATGCTTATGTTTCCTCTGCCTCCAAAGCATTTGCTTTCTTAATTACTCTAGAGGTGTGCTCTTTCTGAGTGTGGCAGGCATGGTTGAAATGCCCAGAACTCAGGCCTTTCTATAAAGTACTCATATGGACCGTTATGCACGCCGGGAGCTTCTTTGGCTAATATAATGGGAGTGTGCTTTTGGTGTCTTTGACTCAGAAGTCCTCTACTGCCCATGGCTTGTGGGTTCCTCCTTTGCCCTGGCGCTGTAGTTTAGACTCCCTCAGCTGCATTGCCATGCACCTTCCGTCTGCTCTGCCTTCTCGCAGAGGCGAGTATCATAGGTAGGGAAGAGCAAAGGACCTTTAGGTTACCTTGGTGAGCTGAAACTCTCACAAAACCATCACGCATTGCTTCCAGAAGCCTGTAATTTCTCAGGGCATAAAGGTGCTATATGTACAACTCAAATTTTAACTATACTCTTCTGATTTAGTAACTATTTTTTATATCTACTCATCCTAGAGATGTTCTTTTAGAATCACAAAAAAAAGTAAAATAAGATAGCATATATTCATCTCGGAATGTCAGTCAGATCAAGCATCTTTAAGACAAATTTAACTAAGATAACATTTAAGAATGTTATATTGTCTATGAAAAGTAACACAAAGGAAGACTTTGTTCACAAAATGTCCCTCTGTCATTTAATGGATTACTTCTGAACATGCTCCAACCACAGAAGAAATTCATTGTAGTTTTGAGCCTAACATAAGCTTTACGTAAACATAAGCTTTGAACAAAGTAAGCAATGAATGAATCAGATGAGCCCTGTAGTCACATAAATGACTGCTTCCTATTGACAGAGTTTGACATTGGAAGCAATGATGGACTGCCCTTGACTATTTACTAAGATGGAAAGTACAACCGTATATATCAGGATTAAACATGTTAGGAATCATTTGTCTCCTTTATACTTCACAAACTTTAAGAATGCTTCCAAAAGCACCAGTGTTGTGTTTTCCAGTCTGAAACTTGTATCCTATAAGTATATGGAAATATATGCCCGCACAGTAATGAAATGTTGGGAACTAGAACTCTAGAAGTTTTTGAATAAAAAATGAAAATAATTTTAAAGTTAATTCCTTCAATATCAGTTCCAAATTTTATCTGAAAACAGTTAGGTCACACTTGTTAGGTTGACTCTGGGGATGGGGCCGAGACTGGCACATGCATCTGCTCTCAGCAGACATACAGATGAAGAGGCTGAGAGAGACATGTCCGAAGGGCACTCCTGTATGAGAGCCCTGGGAGCTAAGAAGCTCGCTGTGAAACCAAGGCTGTCTGCAGACTCATGGATGCCAGGGACACAGGCTACTGCACCTAGTTTTGAGGTTTTGTTCTTGGTTGTTTGTGAACTATCATCTCACTATGTTGCCATGCCATGGCTGACCTTGATTTCTCCAATCCTCCTGCCTCGTCCATCAGAATAGCTGGAGATATAGCATGTGCCGGACATGGCCACATACGAAACTTTAAGTTCCTAACTATTTGGAAGCTGTAGAGAGGGGACTGAACAAAAGTGGCCATCAGGATGGAGAGTGACATACAAGCCATGGCAGAGTAAGTGGGATAAAGATGGAAACTGGGGTCATCGTAACAATAGAAACTAGGCCTGGTCTCCAGACCATCAAGGGATTTCCGTATTTTGCATGAACTTTTTCAAGTAGTACATTGTTACCATCAACCTTTGTTTTCTACAGCGACATATTCAGGAAGGCTTTCTAAGTCCCTGACTTATTGGAAATGATAGTTTTAGTTCTGTTTTTGAGAAATTGGTGAATTACTTTGACAACCTTAAAAACGGGCATCACATCTTTTTCATCTTTGTTTCTTGGCCAGTATTAGTGTCTGGTGCAAGTAATGCTCATTAAGTCATAAGTGATGAATGAATCTGATGAACCCAGAAAAGTAGAGCTCTTTGGTTCACACTCACTATGTCCATCAGCTCATGGTAAACCTTCCTGCTATGCACATTATATCGCAAAACAAAGTCACAGCACTATTGTCACATAGTAACATCTCAGTAAGTATGAGCTTGGGGGTAAGAAAGATGGCTCAGAGGTTAAGCTCTCTTGCAGAGAAGTTCCCAAGTTCCCAGCACCCATGCCAGCCAACTCTTATCTGCTGGAACTCCAGCTCTAAGGGATCTGATGCCCCCTTCTGGCCTCTGAAGGCACCTGCACTCATGTGCATATACCCACACACATAATAAAATTAACTGTTTTAATTTTTTGCGATAATTAATAAAGTAGAAAGCTAAGACAGTTGATTAATGTATGTGACTATTTGGGAGAGAACATGACACTAAAATATTTCTACAAGATGTTGCTCATCTGAAAAAAAAAATGCTGCAGGGTGAAGGTCATGGACAAAGCCTGACTAGACAGACTGGAGCAGAATGAGAAGGCTTTGGGGAGTTTCTAGAGCTTAAGAATTGAGTCTTGGTTGACAGCTCAGTCCTAACAACGGCAGCAGGGTCTGTCTCCAAGTCTGTCATCTGCCATGGGATCCCTTCCCCATGGCTGGGCTGCCTTGTCAGGCCCCAGTGGGAGAGGATGCACTTAGTCCTGCTGTGACTTGAGGTGTCTGAGTGAGTTGTTACCTCTTGGGGCCTTCCTTTCTCTGAGAAAAAGAAGAGGGGGTAGTGGGGGATGGGGGTGTGATGGTGTGACTGAAAGGAGAGGAAGGAGGAGGCTGAGATCACGCTGTAAAGAGATTAAATTAATAAGTAAATGGAAAAATACATAAATCTTTAAAAAATAATTGAGTATTGTTTTTTAAAAAAGAAGAAAAGTTGCTAAAAGTAAAAAAAAAATGCTTTCAATTCATTTATTTTTTTTTAACTGTACCATGCTCTCTTTCTTACCATAATGAGTGTTTAATGATGTCATTCTTACCACTTCTCAGGGAAGCGCTGGTCCCACAGGACCGATTGGACTTCCGGGATCTCCTGGCCCAATGGTATGGCTCTATTTTCTTACTGATGTTTCTCTTTGATTTCTCCACAGTGTCACAAAAATATCATCTTTTGTATTTTTTAGGGCCTTTCAGGAAATAGAGGACCACCTGGAATCAAAGGTGATAAGGTGATTTCAATATTAACATTATCACAGAGATAATTTCTCACCTAGTTGGTTATTTTTTTCACATCAATAGGAATTATTGAATAGTTTGCTTTATTTCTAGGGTCTAATTTGTATTATATTATTAGTTTTTTTAAGAAGTAGGGAAAACTGAAAAGGTTTTCTTCTATAATGAATACTTGCCTTCCTGTGTATCACTGTGGTTTAATTCATTTTCTTTCTGTGCTCCCTAGGGTGAGCAAGGCATGGCAGGGGAGCCAGGAGAACCTGGGTATCCTGGAGACAAGGTAACTTCCACACCACTCATTCAATAACAAAAAAACTAAGAGCATTGATTCATAGGAAATTATAATTTCCATCATGTGTTTTGTAAGGGTATGGGATCAGTATGATTTTTTTAACTCTAGATTATGCATTAATAGTTTTAGTAGTAAACAAGTTGAAAGTTTTCTTTAATGGAACATTTTCCTCTAATTTCTTCTTCCAGGGCACCATTGGCTCACCAGGACCACCAGGGATGAGAGGAAAGTCAGGCCCTTCAGTAGGTTTGAACAGTCACCTTGTTTTCTGTGATAAACACGTGCATGCCACAGCTTGAGTCTTGGTGCTTAGTAGTGTTAGCAGAATCTATAGCCTGAGGTAGATGCCTACCAGCCTCACATTTTCTCTCTTCAATCAGAGAATAGGTGGCCCTCGGGTTTTCAACACAACTTTCCTAGGCTGATTCCTACCCGAGGCCAAAGACAAAGCCAAGAAGACAATGAAGGAAGCCTAAGTCAAAAACAGACCTCTGAATGCCTTATTCTTTATGGAGTCACAGGAGTTATTCTAAGGATCATATATCTGATTTAGTAGTCAACACAATCCTGTGGGGTTGGCACCATCCTTTTGTTTTTATTTTATGGACTAACGATATCGAGACAGAGAGTTAATGGGCTTGCACAAGGTCCCATAGGCAGTCAGTGGACACATGAGTACACCTAGATGATGAAGTGTGTCACAGCCCAGACTCCCACCCGTGGCACCATGCTCTCTTAGGGTTTAGTAATGTGAGAGTGTTTAACCATGTTGCTAATGCTTATAGCTCTAAGAAGGTGGGTATAGGTAGAAAAGTGGATGTAGGATTAAAGACCATAATTAGACACTGAAATGACATTTTCTTGAGCACTTTATTATGCTCTCTCTAATTCCATCCCCCCCCCCTTCTCTCAGGAAGCAGGGCTACATTTTAGAACATCCATCTAGCATTTTGTGAATAGTTCTCAGGAGTTACTTATTCCCAAGAATACTTTTGGGAGTTTATGTGATGACATGCCAATGGGTGACCTATTTTTACTTTGCATGAATGTAATTAACCATGTGCTCAAGGTTCCTGCCCTGAAGTTGGATCTCAAAAACTCTACAACCCATAATAGGGCAAGAGAGTCAGTCAAGAAGACAGCTAGCAGACTGAAGGAACCTAAACTCAGTAATAGGAACTTATACATATCTGGGGTGACTGCAAAAGATTAGAGTCTTTTTTCTTTCTTTTTTACAATTTGAAGGTTTAAAAAATATTTGAAAGTCAAAAGAAGTGATGCCATGCAGTTATCTAAGTTAGAAATTAATAAATAAACTCTATTATTCGCATATACAGTTCATATTGCAAAGGACTGAAGTCAAAGATCGCTCTTACATTAGGCTAATCATTGTAAGTGTAGAATTCTCTGCTTCAATTTGTATCATAGAATTGTTATCACAGGAGACAAATAAATTTATTTATGGTAAGGGATGAAAATGGTCTGTGTGAGTTTTACTGACTCACTGTCCATCTTTCCGTACTGTTCTAATAATTTAATGTCACTGGGGATTCCATTAACAGGGAGATGGTTAACCTTTTGCAGTTTCATCAAACCCTTAAAAAACATGTACTTTGATCTCAGGATAGTGTAAACTCGTAATTGATTTTAATGAGAACTGGGAGAAGGCTCAGTAAGTAAGGTGTTGGCTGTGTGAACATGAGGACCCAAGGCCAAGTTCAACAGTGGGGACTGTGTGTTTGTGATCCCATGCCGAAGAGGACCAGAAAGGATGACCCTGGGGCCTGTGTGCCAGCCAGCCTACCCTACTCAGCAAGTCCCAGCTCCCGGTGAGGGACTCCATCCCAAAATAATAATGCAGAGAGTGCCTAGGAATGACATGAAGGTTGACGTCTGGCTTACACGAACACACACACATGCACACAAGCACCCAGTCTTTCACACATATGTGTACTCATAAGAACACACACACACACACACATGATATATTAATGAAAGAACCTTTTCTTTGATGCTCAAACTCATTTGTATCTTACTAATACCAAGATATTTGGTCTGAAAACCTTCTCCAGTAAGGACAGAAGACTTTTTGTTTGATGAAAATTTCTATATGTGATCGGTTGGCTTTTTAAGAGACAAACTGCCGCCACTTGGTTATGCAAGTTTGTGCCTACTTAAAGCCTACATCCCAGCTCTGCTTTTCTGTCATCTTAGATTTTACTGATTGCCATTATTTCTTCCAAGTGGGTCTGAGTTATAACATGAAGAATATTTTCCAGATGTAGAGCAGCCTGATGTGGAAGGTGTGAACACTCCAGAACAGGGAAGGTTTTGTTCAGTGAGATCAGAAATCAGGGAAAGCTGCCCTTTCTGGGAGGGTCAGGACCTCTTCTCCCCCGAGCTAGAGCACGCGTGTGTGTGTGTGTGTGTGTGTGTTTGTATGTGTGAGTGTGCGCGTGCACATGTGTGCACGCACTTGTGCATGTGTATGCTGGCCCCCTTACCATCATTATACTAGAAGTTTCCTCATTTATAAAGATTCACCAAGCACTGCACCATTCTGTAAACTACTTAAAAATTCTTCACAGAAAGTTTTATAAAGGAAAATTGACATCCATAGAAAGCTGACAATTTGTGTTTTGTAAAACAAATGATTATTATGAAATATTAATAAATTGCTACATTATTATTATTATTATCATCATCACCATCATCATCATCATCATCATCATCATCTGCTGGTCAATCAAATGAAAGGCCTGAGGATATGCTAGTTTTTCTTGGGTGTTTCTTGTTACATCCTAATTGGTTTTTGCCACTAGAGGGCCCCATGAAGCCCACCCCATCACTCTTTAGGAGAGATGCTGTCTGGTGTAACTTTACACTGGTTCAGACAGGTTGTAAGTTTGGTTCTGCCATTTGAAAATGAGCCTTTTCCCAAACTGTCTAGATTCTTGTCACAGTTGTTCTGAGCGCTCTTGTGTCAGATGCCTTCACACTGCCTGTCAACATGGCAAACTATAGTTGCCGGGAAATAGGTCCCCTCATGTTGTATCCTGCAATTTGATGTCATCTTAGGACGATTTCAATCAGATTCAAAGCTCATATGGCAGCTGAGGGGAAAATCAGCAAATTCAGCAGATTGCTTATGAAAGCAAGAGGGTCTGCATATTCCTCTCCCCTGGACCATGATGTCGTGCTGTGAAAGCCTTGACACTTTTCCTGGCTTCCGGTTCATACCTGCTCCCCTTCTGTCTTCTGCTCTGTTTTTACAACTTCAATAAGAGTATCAAAAGTAACTTCCAGAATGCTGAAACCGAGCCCTCAAATCTGAATTCCAGAATCGGAGTGATCCGGAAGCTGCAGGCAAAGCCAAGAGAGGAGCCAAGGGTGGAGGGGCAGGAATGGGGTCAGGGGTCAGGAAGTGGACAGTTCATCATTGTCATGTTGGCTAATGTTCATGATCCTCTTATATGCCCGGGCGCCACACTGGCCACACATTGTCTCATTTAACCTTCACGATGACTGTGAGAATGTCAGCATGTCATTCTCCTTTCTATCTTTTTGATGAGATAAGGGAGATTTAAAGACACCAAGCAGCAGAGGTGGAGTCGTAATTACTCAGGGACATTTTCAGAAGTGTCCAGGACTCTGATTATAAAAAGCAAGTCCTCTTCTAGAACTCTCTGCTTCTCCTTTATTAGCCTGTTTCTAGAGAAACACACACACACACACATGCATATGTACTTACACACACACACACACATGTACACACATGTACACACATACATGCATGTGCACACACACATATGTACACAGTCATATACACATGTGCACATGCACATATGCACATATACACAAATATATGCATACATGAACATTTTTACACCTATACTTCTCTTGACTGAGCCATCTGACTGGCTAATTTGTTTGTATGTCTAACAGAAGTAAATATATATTGCACCACAAACATTAACGTAAGTAATTTTCACAGTGACAGTGTGATGAGGAGTGTGTGGAGCCTGAAGCCAGGGGAGGTGGCTGATGCCCTCAAGTGATGACCGTGTAGAACAGGGAAGCAGCAGTCTTATGAATTACATCTCTGGAAGGCCATTACAAATTCGACTGACATAATATATTAAATGTTGTTCAGTTTCAAAATGTGAGTTTCCACTTTTAGTTATGTTTATTAAGTTAATGTTCATATTTTGAATTTTCTCTTCCCCCCTTAGGGTCAACCAGGTGATTCAGGACCCCAGGGACCACCTGGCCCTCCAGGACCAGAGGTAAATCATCGATTAAAAGATGATATATTTGAAATAAAACATGATGAAAATTATATTTAATTTACAAAACATGCCTTTTGTGGAAAGCTTGAGAAAGATTCTCTCTGAAGTTTGTCTATGTAAAGCAGCTTAGACTATATTTACTCCATCACGGGTCCCAAGGAAACAGGAAACTGAAGACGAACTGAAGTTCCTGGGGCCAGAGCACGTGCAAGCTTTGAATCCTTGTCACAGTAACAATGAGAACTGAATCTAAATTTATGTCTCATATGTGCTCATCCAGAAGGTACCTTTGGATAATAATGTTTTCCAGGCTCCTGCGTTGAGGCTGTGAGCCTCACAGAGGCTCAGGAGAGGCTCATCCTCTGGTGAATCACGGGGATTAGGATTTGGGAACATTTTGTCTTCCAGAGTTTTTATTAGAGATGCAAACTCTAGACTATCCACATTTTTATTCTGATGAAATCACAGCCAATGGGTCTGTTCTGCATGACAATGGCCACTGACACATAATTAAGAATTGTAAACAAAATGGATACATAAACTCCAGTGATTTAGCAGTATGAAATGCTTTCACTTGGACTTGGACTTCGTACTAGGAATAAATGTAATTAAGCAGATAGAGGCTATATCAAGTTTGTTTATATGTGCTTGAAATGCTGAGTTTGGCTTCAGACTTGATAAAGAACCTCTCTCCGTCTCTCGGTCACGGTCTCTCTCTGTCTCTGTCTCTGTCTCTCTCTCTTTCTCTCTCTCTTGATGAAACACTGGAATGTTATTGACTCATAACATGAATTCCAGATGTTATATCAGATACAGCCTCTGCGTTTCACCCTGTTTTCAGCAATACACCCCAAGTCTAACTCAGGGTACCAGATGCAGCAACAGTGCAGAGAATATAAGTTGACTTCTGAATAAATAAAACAAAGAACTCAGAACTCCCTAGAGGCAGAGCCCCAGGCAGGTCAGACAGGACTGCAGGATGGCTGCTCGCTCTGTGGAGACCTCAGATCCTATTCCCCAGCTGCTCTCCGAGGGCTGACGTTGTTGTTGTCTTAGTAAACAGCTATTTTTTTTTTTTAATTTAAAACACATTCATTATAGACAGAGGAAATTTCAAGCATCCCATTGCACCTGGTTTTGTTAACAAGGAAGTGGTGGGGCATGAAGTACAGCAGCATAGTGATGCTGCCCTGAGCAGGACATTGTTTTGAGGAGCAATTAAAACTTGATATGAATAAAAGCTTATCTCTTTATATGAACCTATCTCCTTTTATTTTCATCAAGTTTAATGGAAACATTTCTGGAACAGATAGGCCTTGTCTGGCTTCTTTCACTGAGGATGCAGAATCTAATTTAAATGTAATTATTTTGAAAGGAGTCTTACCCTTAGTCCCAACTGCAAATTGTTGTAACTGAAGTTCTGAGTGGCATGTCTGCCTTGTGGGGCGGGGGCTGTTCTGTCTTTTATTGCTATGATTTTAAGCATCTTCTTTTGTATAAAGCATGGATGTGAGTATGCAAGTTATATCTTTCCCTCATAACCCATGATACAAAGATGTTCATTTTTCATGTTTCCTTTGAAATTGTATCATTTTCCATCAACAGTCGGCACATTGTCTTCATTATCTTTAACCCCACATTGCTTATGAAAGGTCTCGACCTCTAACCACCTGTTTTTCTTCACCTGCATTAAGCTTTTCCCACAGGCCCAGAGATGTTTTCTGTAGTCTTTTAAGAATTAGTACGTGCTCGGTCCTGATGTGACGGGATGTGCTGGGCTAGGTTAGTGGGGAGGCGCCATTATCTGAGGTGTAGGGAGGAGGCATGGGGGAGGAGGGAGAGAGGGAAGGAAGGGACTAGGAGCAGAGGAGAGAAGGGACTGTGGCTGGGGTGTAAAGTGAATAGCTAAATAAATTAATTTAAAAAGAAGGAAAAGAGAATTAGTACATGATCATTTGGGGCAATTTAATCACTGCGACATCTTCTACCTCGTAAACATGAGTTGCATGTGTGACTGGACGTGAGCAGCATCTTGCAGCAGATGTTTTGGTCCTTTCTCTCTTCCAGTCTTCCTCCCACCCACCCCCCCACCCCCATCTTCTGCATGTTTCCTGTGGCCTGGGCGATAGGTTGTGCTGTAAATGTGTCAGTTAGTGGTGGGCACCCAACTGTCAGTCGCTCTTTGCGTTTTGACCAGCTGTAGATTTCTGTGACTGTCTCTTCCTCTGCTGGGAAAAAAGTTAATTTTGTTTCTGTTTCTGTTTTTGTTATTTTGGGGGGAGGGAGCTACACAAGGATGGGCGTTTAGAGTGCAGTTCAGAGTTATATCCATTCTCCTAAACTTCAGACTTTTAAGGTAACTGGAGACTGAAGAATTTAAAGAACGTTTAGTAGCAGAGCAAAGCTAGAATTAAGTTTCAAGTTAATGACCAAAGGACGGAGAAATAAATTTTGATGACTGAGATGCACACCCCTGAGCAATTCATAGTCTAAATGAAGGGGAAAAAAATCACAATGGAGATTAGAAAATGTTTAAAATGGGATGAGAATAAGTGACAAAAAACAAAACAAAACAAAACAAAAACAAAAAACAAACAACACGTGAGTATCACAGCTAAAACAGCACATAGACAAACTTGTTTCTGCAAAGCAAGGCAGATAGGTGAATTATGTAGAGCATCCATGTGGGGTTGGATCAAAGGAAAGAGGATGAGAAAGAGATGCTCAGGATTTGACTCAAGCCTTATAGGGAGGAGACAATGAGGCAGCCTGGGGCATTCACAGAAGCCTAAGTAGGTGGTGGCTGAGGGTCTTCAAGATGATGTCTGAGTTGTATTAATGCAAAAAATAAAAAAATGCTTTTGTACCCCTTATCCCAAAGGTCAGAGATCTTTGGAGAAGTGGAGACAGAAAGATTGTAAAAGCCAGAGATGGTAAAGGAGTGCAAGGAAACAGTGCTTTAAGATGCACTGGACAGATGCACTTGGGAACTCACGGTGATTGTGGCAGAATAAATGCCCGAGACCTGTGCGAGCTCTGGCCAAACAAAGTCCCAGCACAAGAGTGGAGAGACAGACGTGGAAATGCAATAGCTGTGAGCATTTGGTGGCTGCTGGGAGAGGGGCAGTCTGATCTTTAGTTATGTGACTGTACACCAGAGCAGACCCCAACCCCAGCACAAGAGGGCAACAGAAACTGGATTGATGGGAAAAGACGAAGAGAGGGCAAGAAATAATCTCAACGATGAGGGGCGGGGTTGCGGGGGGCTGAGGGAGGGGGCTGAGGAAGTGAATGTGTTCAAACACATTATATTAAATTCTCAGAGAATTAATTAAAAAAATAACACTTTTAAGACTTTTTGCCCAAAACGCAGCCACTAAAGTGCCACACATTTTATTGGTACGGGCTTCAGACTTGAATCCAAGCATTACTAACCAAAGCCATGAAATATGATTAGTTATATGAGGTGCCTCTCCCACAGACAGAAATATATTCATTGTCCAAAAAAAATATAAGCACTCCTGATATTAATGCTGCTTCCATATTCAGCGTAGATTGATGTCAGGACACCAAAGCACAATTTGGTTACAGAGGTATCAATGAGGGCTAAAATTTTGAGATCTAGATACAGACTTTTGTTAATTATTTAGGTGATAAAAGATTTAAGTTAGTATCTGGGCAAAAGAAGTAACTAGAGTTAATACTTTCTAAGTCAAAACAAGGAGTTAGGCTGAGCATCCTGAGCCAGCTATCTGAACTGTGGAGACCTTACTTCAACTATGCATGGAAATATTTACAGTGCTAACCTTATGAAGTTACAGTGTTATATAAATCAACACATATACAGCATGTCAGCATGTGGTTAATATGAACAAGGGACACTAGCTGCCACCACCGCAAGGCAACTGTAGGCAGAAGCTATTGTCTTGACTCAGAGAGAGGAAGGAAGAAGGAGAGGAAAGGGGAGAGAGGAGGAGAAAAGGAGAGGCTGCACCTGCTCTGCTTAAGATGAAAAGTTACTGGAGGCTTAGGTGGAGCAGCAGCATGGTTTTTTCCTGGTTTATGCTTTTCAAAATCGAGGTCATATGCATGCAGTTGCCTGATGAGGCCAGAAGAGGGCGTTGGAACTCTTGGAGCGGGAATTAAAAAGGGTTGCAAGCTCCTCAATATGGGTACAGGGAACCCACCTCAAGCGCTCTGGAAGAACATCCAGTGTTTTCAATTCCTGCTCCTTCTCTCCAGCCTCGCCTTGTGCTTTTAGAAGGTCACTTTGAGATGTTGTATGTGCATCAGAGAACGAGGAGAGAGCACTGAGAGATGATTTAAGATTACTTAACTCAGCTCGGGGACAGGACTGGGGTTCTGGACTAGAGAGAGTGCTGTTTAGTCGAGTGGCAATTTCAGTTTTGACACTAAAATTTCAGTTTTGACACTAAAGCGTGACACATGTAAGACTGTGACTTTCTGTTCAACCTTTACCGGACACCACCATCTCATAAGAACTTGGAAATACATATAAATGCTTAGGGCCAGTCCCCACGGGGCTGAGTTGGGTTCACTTAGGGTATTCCATGGGTCATTAACAGCAACAATAACCACATTTTATGCGGTGTATATACACAATGGAATTTTATTAAGCCATAAAATGAAATCATGACGTTTGTAGGAAAAATGGAAATTATTATCTTAAGCAAACTATCCCAGACCCAGAGAGACAATGATCATATTTTCCCTCATATGCACATCCTAGATTTTCATTTCATATGTGTGGGTATATAGGGGGATAGAGCAGGGAACTAGAGACTACACAATAAGAGGGGATAAAGGAGCCATAAATGGACGTTGAGGTGGAAAAAGAAGAAGAGATTAAAAAGAAGTCATAAAATACATGTGACAGGAAAACAGGTTGGAGGTTGTGGAGGAAGGGCAGTGTGGACGGGGGAGTGTGGATGGATGAGCAAAAACCAAGTGTGTATAGTGTGTATAGAAACCAAACAATGGAGCTCAAGACTCCAAGTACTAGTTCTAAAGGTAAAAACTATAACGAAAATGAACACATTTTATCCTCCGGTTCTTTATCGCTGAAGCTCCTTTTCTTCATTGGAACGAAACTGTGGCCAAACCAGGAAGGCTTTGGGGAAAGTCAGAACATTCTCTCGCCACTCTCTGCCTGGAAACTGTCTGGCCTGTGGTTCAGCAACCTTGTAAAATTATTACTACCACTCGCTGCAGCAGAGCGTGGCACAGGGACTGTGTTCTGTGATGTTTATAATACAAAGTAACAAAAGACAGCCATTAGGAAGTAAGCTTGCTGTGGAAGCCTTCCAGTTACCAGTTAGTAGAGTGAATCTTTCTAGGGGACAGGGTGCATTTGACCTAAAGGCAAACGTTTTACAGTAGCAAGATCTTTGTTTTTTTTGTTGTTTGTTTGTTTGTGTGTGTGTGTGTGTGTGTGTGTGTGTGTGTGTGTGTGTTTTCGAGATAGGGTCTCTCTATGTAGCCTTGGCTGTCCTGGACCAGGCCGGCCTCAAACTCACAGCAATCCGCCTGCCTCTGCCTCCCAACGAACACCTTTGACTGGCATTATTTAAGAATTTATTTATTTATTTATTTATTTATTTATTTATTTATTTACTGTGTGTGTGCATACAGGTGCCCTTGGATACCAGTAGAAAGTGTCAGATTCTCTAGAGCTGGGGTTATGGTGGTTATGGCTCAGCAACTTGGCTGCTGGACTCTGAATGTTAACTTACTGAATCCAGCTCTTGCTGCCCATCTGCCTGTGTGGATGGAGCCTAGAAATGCCTAGGGAAGCCTGGCACTGGGCACTGTCCTCCAATGCAAAGTGACTCCATCCCCTCGGCAACCATCACCTGCCACTAGCCTCTCAGCTAGGGCAGAGGTGAAAGACATCTTCTTCCTCGGATGTTGAAACTTTCAACCACCTCGACCTTGTGCAGACCCACAGCTGCTGTGAGTTCATGTATGTAACAGCCATGTCAGGGCAGAAGCCACAGAATAACAGGGAACACAGGGACTGATTTGACTTAGTGCACTGGGCTGTGCTATCCTAACACTGTTGCCCACATACAGGTTCCATGTTCGTGAAGAGCACAAGCTTCGCAGCGTGTTTTAAGGGAGGAAAGTCCCCCTTAGCTTCTCACTTCCCCTGTGTATATTTGAATTATTTTTCCCATGTAAAGTTTAGCGTCCATCTTATCTAGTCTCATTACCAATACGATCCTTGTTTTTATTGGCTAGAGTTTATACAGTATAATTATACAAGTGAGTCATCTGCTCTGAGAACAATGCCTGTCTTTCATTTGCTCAAATCCCCTTTTCTATTTTTTTGAGAAATATTTATAATTTTTTCCATGTGGTAGTTTTGTTCAGTTTTTTAAAAAAATGTGTTCCAATTTATACTTTCTATTTTTTAATTATTTATTTATTTTTCTTCTTTTTTTCAAAATAATTTTTTTAATTAATTTATTGTTACATCTCAATGGTTATCCCATCCCTTGTAACCTCCCATTCCTCCCTCCCTCCCATTTTCCCCTACTCCCCTCCCCTATGACTGTGACTGAGGGGGACTTCCTCCCCCTTTATATGTTCATAGGGTATCAAGTCTCTTCTTGGTAGCCTGCTATCCTTCCTCTGAGTGCCACCAGGTCTCCCCATCCAGGGGATGTGGTCAAATATGAGGCACCGGAGTACGTGTGAAAGTCATACCTCACTCTCCACTCAACTGTGGAGAATGTCCTGTCCATTGGCTAGATCTGGGTAGGGGTTTGAAGTTTACGGCCTGTATTTTCCTTGGCTGGTGCCATAGTTTGAGCGGGACCCCTGGGCCCAAATCTACCTATCATAATGTTCTTCTTGTAGGTTTCTAGGATCCTCTGGATCCTTCTACTTTGCTATTCTCCCATGCTTCTCTCATCTAGAGTCCCAATAGGATGTCCTCCCCTCTGTCTCAGTTTCCTGGTAAGTAAAGACTTTCATAGGACATGCCCCTTGGGCTAGTATGCAGATATAAGTGAGTATATACCATTTGAGTCTTTCTGCTTCTGGGTTAACTCACTCATTATGATCATTTCTAGCTCAATCCATTTGTCCACAAATTTTGGGAATTCCTTGTTTTTAATAGCTGAGTAGTATTCCATAATGTAAATGTACCACAGTTTCTTTATCCATTCTTCTACTGAGAGACACTTAGGCTGTTCCATGATCTGGCTATTATGAATAAGGCTGCTATGTACATGGTTGAGCAAAGTTTCTTGTGTGCTGGAGCATCTTCTGGGTATATTCCAAGGAGGGGAATAGCTGGGTCTTGAGGAAGCCCTATTCCCGGTTTTCTGAGATAGTACCAGATAGATTTCCAAAGTGGCTGTACTAGTTTGCATTCCCACCAGCAATGAAGGAGTGTTCCTCTCTCTCCACATCCTCACCAGCAAGTGGTGTCGCTTGAATTTTTGATCTTAGCCATTCTGATGGGTGTAAGATGGAATCTCAGAGTTGTTTTGATTTGCATTTCCCTGATGACTAAGGAGGTTGAGCATTTCTTTAAGTGTTTCTCAGCCATTTGATATTCCTCTGCTGAGAATTCTCTGTTTAGTTCCAAGTCCCATTTCGCAATTGGGTTATTTGGTTTGGTGACATTTAATTTCTTGAGTTCTTTATATATTTTGGATATTAGGCCTTTGTCAGATGTAGGGTTGGTGAAGATCTTTTCCTAGTCTGTAGGCTGTCACTTTGTTCTCTTGACAGTGTCTCCTGCCTTACAGAAGCTTCTCAGCCTCATGAGGTCCCATTTATTAATTGTTGACATTCAGGCCTGGGCTGTTGGTGTTCTGTTCAGGAAGTTGTCTCCTGTGCCAATGTGTTCCAGGCTCTTCCCCACTTTTTCTTCTAAGTGACTTAGTGTCTCTGGTTTTATGTTGAGGTCTTTGCTCCACTTGGATTTGAGTTTTGTGCAAGGTGACAAATATGGGTCCAGTTGCATTTTTTTTTACATAGACATCCAGTTAGACCAGCACCATTTGTTGAAGATGCTATCCTTTTTCCACTGAATGGATTTTGCTTCTTTGTCAAAAATCAAGAGACCATATGTGTGTGGATTCATATCTGGGTCTTCGATTATATTCCACTGATCAACCAGCCTGTTGCTGTGCCAGTACCATGCTGTTTTAATTACTATTGCTTTATAGTACAGTTTGAGATCAGGTATGGAGATTCCTCCGGAGGATCTTTTATTGTACACGATTGTTTTAGCTATTCTGGGTTTTTTATTTTTCCATATGAAGTTCAGAATTGAACTTTCAATGTCTTTAAAAAATTGTGCAGGTATTTTGATAGGGATTGCATTGAATCTGTAGATTGCTTTTGGTAAGATGGCCATTTTTACTATGTTAATTCTCCCGATCCATGAGCAAGGAAGATCATTCCATCTTCTCATGTCATCTTCAATCTCTTTCTTCAGTTTTGAATTTTTTCAAACAAGTCCTTCACTTGCTTAGTTAGAGTAACTCCTAAATATTTTATATTGCTTGTGGCTAATATGAAGGGTGTGGTTTTCCTAATTTCTTCCTCCACAAGCTTGTCATTTGTGTATAGGAAGGCTATAGATTTTTTTGAGTTAATTTTGTATCCAGCCAATTTGCTGAAGGTGTTTATCAGCTGTAGGAGTTCTCTGGTGGAACTTTGAGGGTTACTTATGTAGACTATCATATCATCTGCAAATAGGGATAATTTGACTTCCTCCTTTCCCATTTGGATACCCTTGATCTCCTTTTGTTGTCTTAGTGCTCTGGCTAGAACTTCGAGTACTATATTGAAGAGATATGGAGAGAGTGGGCAGTCTTGCCTTGTTCCCGATTTTAGAAGGGATTTCCTTGAGTATCTCACCATTTAATTTGATTTTGGCTATTGGCTTGCTCTCTATAGCCTTTATTATGTTGAGGAAAGTGCCTTGTATCCCTGATCTCTCTAAAACTTTAAACATGAATGGGTGTTGGATTTTATCAAATGCTTTCTTTGCATCTAAGGAGATGATCATGTGGTTTTTTATTTTCAGTTTGTTTATATGGTGGATTACATTGATGGATTTCCATATATTAAACCATCCCTGAATGCCTGGAATGAAGCCTACTTGGTCATGGTGAATGTGTTTTTGTATTCATTTTGCAAGTATTTTATTTAGTATTTTTTACACCGATGTTCATAAGAGAAATTGGTCTGGAATTCTCTTTCTTTGTTGAGTCTTTGTGAGGTTTAGGTATCAATGAGACTATGGCCTCATAGAATGAATTTGGTAATGTTCCATCCATTTCTATCTTTTGGGGTAGCTTGAAGAGTATCGGTATTAGCTTACCCTTGAAGGTCTGGTAGAATTCTGCACTGAAACCATCTGACTCTGGGCTTTTTTTGGTTGGGAGACTATCAGTGATTGCTTCTATTTCTGTAGGGGAAATGGGACTATTTAGCTTGTTTATCTATTCTTCACTCAATTTTGGCAAGTGAAACTGATCAAGAAAATCGTCCATTTCCCTTAGATTTTCAAATATTGTGGCATATATGCCTTCAAAGTAGGATCTTATGATTCTTTGTATTTCTTCAGTGTCTGTTATTATGTTTCCTTTTTCATTTCTGCTTTTGTTGATTTGGATACTGTCTCTCTGCCTTTTAGTTAGTTTGGCTAACGGTTTGTCTATCTAGTTGATTTTCTCAAAGAACAAGCTCTTGGTTTTGCTGATTCTTTGGACTGTTTTCTTAGTTTCTAATTTGTTAATTTCAGTCCTGAGTTTGATTATTTACAGACATCTACTCCTTTTGGATATTTCTGCTTCTTTTTTTTTTCTAGGGTTTCCAGTTGGGTCGTTAAGATGCTTATGTGTGATGTTTCCAATTTCTTTTTAAAGGCACTTAGTGCTATGAATTTTCCTCTTAGCACTGCTTTCAATGTATCCCACAAATTTGGGTATGTTGTTCCTTCATTTTCATTGAATTTCAGGAACTCCTTGATTTCTTTCTTTATTTCTTCCCTGACCCAGGTGTCATTTAGCAGAGAGTTGTTTAGTTTCCACGTATGTGTAGGTTTTTTGTTATTTCTGTTGTTGTTGAATTGCAGCCTAAGCCCATGATGATCTGATAGGATACAAGGTATTATTTCAATCCTCTTGTATCTGTTGAGGCTTGCTTTATGACCTATGATGTGATCAATTTTGGAGAAGGTTCCATGGGGTGCAGAGAAGAAGGTATATTCTTTTATTTATTTATTTATTTATTTGATTTTTCAAGGTTAGGGTTTCTCTGTGTGGCCCTGGCTGCCGTAGAGCTCTGTAGACTACAGTGGCCTCAAACTCAGAGACCCACCTGCTTCTGCCTCCCAAGTGCTGGGATTAAGGGCATGTGGTACCACTGCCTGGCTCCAATTTTATAATTTTGTTGCAATTTATGGTGGAGTTTCTCTACCTTTATATTTCCTAGTAGGTTTTTGTCTACACACACAAACCATTGACTTCCTAGTGTTATTTTAAATTCCAGTTTCTTAATAGTTTCTTCTGAGCTAAGCTTCCCATATTTTCCCAGGGCTTTGCAGATGCACTATCATGTATTTTCAAACCCACTTGTTTGAGCTCTTCCTCCCTGATTCTTACACCCCTGACTCCATCTTCCCGGTCAATGGCATCAAGATGATGCTAATACAGTGTGAGAGTGGGAAGTACTGTACATTCTCACTTGGTCCCTAGGCTCCTGGAAATGCAGTGATTTCTCCCAATGTAAATTCAGGGATCAGAATTAAATTAAGTATATATATATTTGGCTACACTTAAAAAAAACTATCAATTCCTATTTTTAAAAGTTTTTTTTATTAGGAATGATTGCTACATTTGATTAAATATACGCGTGTATTGTTGAACGTGTTGTATTACTCAGTGCTGTGTGTCTTAAGGTTTAGACAGAGGCATAATGGCATGTATCTATCATTGTAGTATAATAAATAGTGTCGCTGCCCTATACCCTGTCTGGAGTCCTCTGTTCATGCTGGAAACCATATCAACTGGTTGTCTCTGTATTGCCTCCATCACTGGGCAGCAGGTCACACAGTTGACATTACATTAGAGAGCCTTTGTAGGCAGCCACCTCTCCCTAGCACTAAACACTGGAGGCTATACTGCATCGCAATCAAAGCAGCTATTCTGTTTTATCGAACTTACTCCTATTTTCCTTTTGACCCACTAGATGGTCACCTTTTTAAAAAAATATTTGACATATATGTGATGAGGAATTTTTTTTATCAAATGTAAATTCTAATCTATAAAAGCTTGCTATTCCTTTTTGTGTTATTTATATTTCTGTGTCTTTATTTGCATAGAATCTACTTGATCTACCTAAGTTTAAAAGAGGGGGTCCCCCTCAGTCACAGTCATAGGGGAGGGGAGTAAGGAGAAAATGAGAGGGAGAGACAAATGGGAGGATACAAGGGATGAGATAACAATTTAGATGTAATATGAATAAATTAATAAAATGTATATATTAATTTTTTAAAAGGTAAATAAGAGAGGGACCACATCCTTTACGGACCAGTTATCCATAGGAGCGCACTTGGTTCTCCTCTTCTCCATCCTCCTCTGTCCTCTTTATGCTTCTCCCACCTTCAGCTGGTCTACACAGCTTAGTGGTGGTGTAGCTAAAGGACAAAGACCAGGAGGCCCCTGTTTCCGATCTGCGCTCCCATGTATTCCTTCCTGCCTTGTTGTGTAAAAGCCATCTCCTTGCTTGTGTTTCTCAGGTTCTGTTAGGCATGCTTGTAGAATGACTTTTCTTTCTGTTTGCTCGTATTTGGCCACAAGAAATTCAAAGAGCCCCTAGGGACAGCTGTAGCATTAAAATTTCCAGGAACTTTGTGGTGTTTCTTGTCAAGAGAGACACTTTTGGATGCCATGACCACAGACTCTGTAGGGTCTGGGGCTATGTGACATGAGGCGTGAATGACAGTGTGTCGTTGAGAATTGCAGTAAGTAGGAGCACATGTCTTCCCACTCTTTTTCTCCTTACAGCCTCCGTATTTTGGGAAAGCGCCATGTAGAGGGTTTTTCATAAACACACCACGTGCCACTCCTGTTACACCTCTAAAGGGCTGCTCCAGTGTCAAGTGAGGAAGGCTGCCTTTATCTTCCAGGATAGCTGGAGGCCAGAGGATTGTATCCTGGGCTCAGCCTCTCACCACGTGAAGAAGGCTCTGATTCAGAGTCTGTGACCTGTGGGATTAGATGCTCTGGGACAGCCATTCTATGCAGTGCAGTGGAACCTCCCCTCCCCCCCTTTCAGTGCAGTAGCAGCAAATGGTACCCATTGCCTGTGAGGGTAGAGACAATAGATGGGAAAGGCCTGGGTCCAGCACACTTGCTGCTAAGTAGCTAGTTGGCTTCCTGGGGGAGATGAGGCCATGCTGGTAAATGTGTTTATCTCTATTGCCAACAGTTTGGACTACCAGCATCACCAGCAACTGTTATGAGGCTTAGCAAGGGGCAAAACGCATCTTGTAGACCAATGCATAGCCTGTGTCTTTGCTACCATGTCTATTTTACTTACATGCTACTCAGTCTTGTTTGAAGGATGCTAGTGAAGAAAAGGTAAGCTAATGTCAGATGGATACGACTTTATGTGTACTTGGTTTTCAGTCATTCTTCTTTGACCTCTACTTCCTGGTTTGCCTTACTCTGTGGTACAAAACCCCTCACCCTTTGCGTGTTGGCCCACATATCCCTTCTATGGTTCTAGCTATTACCTCTTTCATGCCTCATCCACCTGGAGGTTTGGCCATATGGCCCTACCCTCTCACATTAAGTCATGTCTCTCCAGTAATAGAATGAGCTAGTACCCTGCTCATAGATCAATCTTTTAAGCAAGTAATCCCTCTCTGCTGTTGTCTCAGGATATCCATAGTTATCATATTATGCAGTTGTTGACGATCTCCAGCTAAGACCCACCGACACTGACGCACCCTAGATCATGATCAGCCTTTTCCTTGGACTCTGCCGGGGTACATAGGTCCTGTCTTTTCCGTTCCAACCCGTACCGTCTTGTGGGAAAGCCAGGAGAGCAGATCTGATTAATCTCTGAGGGCTAACCTGGAAGTCTGGGCTATCTCCGCCTGCAGTTCTCGTGTGCCCATTGGGTCTGTTTGTGTTCAGTCATGGCTACAGGATTTTCCACCTCAATTTATGACTTAGCAGTTCCCATAGAGCACAGGAAATGCTGGGGTGTGGATTCACTTGATACTTTAGGATCAAGCATTCTCCCTCTGGCAGGATCCACTGACCTCAAGAGTTACTTCCCAAAGATCTAATGGCTTTCTGCTGTAGATGACATGACTTCACTCTAGACTGCTGAAGGTAGCATGTTTCTCTTGCCAGAGATGGTCACGAGTTGTAGTGTATCTGTCTGTGTCTTCCACTTCTCTAGTGCTGTGGGATCTTCTGGAGTGAATGATTACGTAGTAGGGCCGCACAGTCTCCCCTTGAAACTGTCAGTCTTCACAGGATTTGGTGTAAGGAAGAGAGTGGTGCTCCTGCGTATAGACTGCTTTGCTCTCAGAGTCCAAAGTGGCCTATCCTTCCTTCTGGTGGTGACACAGTGAATAATGCCGTGTTTCATTCGTCCTATAGGAGATGGTCCATTACATTCATGGTCACTAGACTCCTAAAACCTCAGAAAACTGGCCCTCCCGTGGAACTTCCTGAGGCTTATTCTCGCCATCTGGAGTCTAGGTCTCTTGTCAAGTCCCTGGAGTGGCCACCTTTGGCTTCCTGATTCATTCAGCATGACATTATGCTTAGTGGTTGGAGTGTTATTGTGTGGCATGCTCCGATAGCCCATACCCATTCAGACTATATTATTATGACAGGGACTCCGGTAACACAGGAAAACTGTAAGTGACTATTGTCCAACCCACACAAATGCAAACTTTTCATTCTCTGCTGTAATTATAAAGGAGAAGAAGACATTCGCTAAATCAGTAACTACACAGCAAAGATGGGGAGTCTTAGTAATCTGTTGTCACAATGACACTACATCTGACCCAGCAGCTACAACTGGGGCTGTGGGAGATGCCTGTCACTCCCTGGTGAGATAAACAATGTTCTAACAGCAGCCTACACCCCTACATTTGTTAGATCTTTGATGACAACACTGATCTCTGATAGCCTCCTCATCCTTACCCAACACGTGTATAGACACGTGCATAGGCGCGCGCACACACACACACACACACACACACACACACACGCACACATGCACATGTGCACACACACATACACACACACACACACACACCAACTACATATACATAGAAGCTCTACCAGACTTCTGTATTCCAGGCTTCTCGTTAGAGAATCTAATTCTGTTGTTCATTTCCAACAGAACTTTTAGAAACAATCACTAAACCAAATGCTGAGGTTAATTAAATTATGTCCTGCCTTCAAGTAGCTCATACTTCAGAAATAAGTATTCAATATGCCAAAAGCCTCCTTGCATTGTGTTTAAGATTTGATAAAAAGGAAACTTAAACAGCCATTCCTTGAAAGACTAGGAACAGTTCAGTGCTTAGAGAAAACTGTAGTTTTGGTGAAAAGAATTTCCTTCTTGGGCCTCCTAATCTATCCTTTTTATCTTTGTTCTCTTTTGGGCCTGGATTCTTAGCCATCTCAAACAACCAGTGTCTGCTTTTCTTTTGTATAATCTGTCCTTCAGGTACAGCCCATTTTTAGTGAAAGAGCGGATGAACAGGGCTCACTCTGAGCAGTATGTGATTGGTATTTAAAAGTGATGTATTTTCCCCTCAAAGACATCTCTGTTTCAATACTGAAGGGAAACCTGAGACTAAGGTAATGAAAACTCTATGATTATCCAGGCCCTGGTATCACTCCTGGAGGAGTGCTGGTATCATTGTGGAAACTGGAGAACTCAATACTCTGAAGTTAATCACATCATGTGGTCAGGGAATCTGTTCAAGGACGGGCCAGCATTTCCTGCCTGTTCCTTCCAGACAGGAAGCTCTGAGTTTCAGCAGCAGTTGGTGAAGGCCAAGGATTTGGACATTGTCATAAGTGTTGGTGTTTGCCATTGGCACTGATGAGAACTGCCCTTTCCGGATAAGCATTACACTTCAAGACATATCTGTTCTTAATGTTTTATTTATTTCCTTCAAGCTAAGAAATTGCTGTGGTAACAGCATGCATACCTGTGTACTTCTATTCTTTGTAGGCTGTACTCCAGGAGTCTCGGGGGAAACACCATTTGCTTTAACATAAAATACTCTTTCTAAGTAATAGAACTGTATAATTGATATTCACTATGCTTTGCAGTTTCTCTAAGCAGAGCAGTGTCAGTTTTGAGTACAGATCCCACACAAACTTGTAATATGGTCGAGGATACTAAGGGGGTTTGTTGATTCAGCTGTGAACTCCCCTGGGCTGTTGCTCTTGCCAAGTATTTGAGTTTGGGGTGCTCTTTGTAGTGAATGGGGCCAGCTGCTCATCACAAAAGCTAGTCAAGGCCATAAATCATAGCAGTGCCAGGATGGGCTAGGTAGCGGGTCCTCTTTTGCATCGGGGTGGTCTTCATTAGAGAAAACACTCATATCTAATAAAGGCAGCCTATTGAATGTTCATTTTTAACATCTCAGTAGACCCAATTAGAATAAGCCAGCACCAGGCTGTGGCTACCTGTGTTAGATGATTACGTTAATGCTAATATGTTCCTTTCATCTAATTCAATTACTTCCTTAATATCTTTTATGAGTTGGATTGGACTAGGAATTCTTTTTTCTTTAGTTGTCACTTAAAAGTGGTGCTAACAGAGGATGGAGAGATAGGTCGTGCTTAGGGGTGCATCCTGCTCTTGCAGAGGACCCATGTTATATCTAGGACTTACATCCAGCAGCTTACAGCCAACTTCCTGCAAGCCCAGTTCCAGAGGGTCTGACACCCTCTTCTGTCCTGTGTGTGCACTGCACTCACATGCTCATACTCATCACACACACACACACCACACACACACACACACTGTATATTTTTTTCTCCTTTATTAATTTATTCTTGTTACATCTCAATGGTTATCCCATCCCTTGTATCCTCCCATTCTTCCCTCCCTCCTCTTTTCCCCTTATTCCCCTCCCCTATGACTGTTCCTGAGGGGGATTACCTCCCCCTCTATATGCTCATAGGGTATCAAGTCTCTTCTTGGTAACCTGCTGTCCTTCCTCTGAGTGCCACCAGGCCTCCCCCTCCAGGGGACATGGTCAAAGGTGAGGCACCAGAGTATGTGAGAAAGTCATATCCCACTCTCCACTCTACTGTGGAGAGTGTTCTGACCATTGGCTAGATCTGGGTAGGGGTTTAAAGTCTACTGCCTATATTGTCCTTGGCTGGTGCCTTAGGTTGAGCGGGACCCCTGGGCCCAAATCTGCCTATCATAATGTTCTACTTGTAGGCTTCTAGGACCCTCTGGATCATTCTACTTTGCCATTCTCCCATGCTTCTCTCATCTAGAGTCCCAATAGGATATCCTCCCCTCTGTCTCAGTTTCCTGGTAAGTGAAGGCTTTCGTGGGACATGCCCCTTGGGCTAATACAGTGCCTAACACACACTGTATATTTAAAGTGGTATTGAAATAGTGCATGTGATTAAATCAGCTAATACAATTTTTATTTATTGATGTCCTTAGCTATATCCGATAAACACACTGTGCAAAACATTTTAACATATCACTCATACTCATTTTATATATATATTCTAGTTGGAAACAGTAAGACCTACACAAGAATGAACGCTTCAGGTGAGAGATAGTGAGCAGTTGTTATAGATAATTGTTAACATGACTGAATTCATAAGCATGGAAAACAGACTTGGAGTTGGATTATTCGTGAACAAATGCCAGGAGACAGGAAGGGCATTCCAGGCAGGGTAAGTCACATAAGCCAATCCCAGGTATCTCAGTAAGAACACCTAGTAGGTTTGGAGACAGTTGGCAAAGCTGACCCTCTCGGTTTTCAAGTGATAATTCCAAACTGACTTCCAAAATGAGTAGTCACAGATGCCCACTCTTTCATACCTGGTGGGAGGAGAAACACCTCTTAGAAGCTGGTACAGTGGAGGAGTTCTGAGGCATCTCAGCAGGTTGATGAGGGTAGCCTTCTGCCTGGAGAAATGTTGGCAGCAACATAGACACTGAGTTGGAACCAGCTTCATCTCATGAAGTCTTGTTTTTCCTGCTCCAAATAGCTATGCCTCCATAATTAACACATACTTGTTACCAAATCAGACAGTGCATTAGGCTTTAAGCTACATGAAAGTTAACACATTAACCACATGCTTCTAGAAGACACGAGTCTTTTTTTTTCTCTCCCTCACTGTGGTGTTTCTCTTTTTTATTTTTTAATTTTTATTTACTTATTGAGTTATTGATTTATCTTACTTCCCAATCGCAGCCCCCTCACACCTTTCCTCCTGGTCCCACTCTCCCTTCCTCTTCCCCCATCCTTCTCTCACCCCTCCCCTATTCCTCAGAAAAGGGGAGCCCCCCTCCACTCACCCACCTGAACTCATCAAGTCATATCAGGACTGAGCATGTCCTTTTTCCCCTATGGTCTGGTGAGGCAGCCCCACCAGTGGGGAAGTGATAAAAAAGCTGCCGACAGAGTCCATGCCAGAGACAGCCCCACTCCCCTTACTAGGGGACCCTCGTGAATCCTGAGCAGCCCATCAGCTACATCTGTGTAGGGGGCCTAGGTCCTGTCCATGCACAGTCTTTGGCTGGTGCTTCAGTCTCTGCAAACCTCCCCCCTACCCCCTGGTTAGTTGGCTCTGTTAGTCTTCTTGTGGAGCTCCTGGCACCTCCAGGTCCTTCTATCCATCCCCCTCCCTGCCCCCCACTTCTCATAAGGCTCCCTATGCTTTGTCCAATGTTTGGCTGTGAGTCTCTGCATCTGTTTGGATCCACTGCTGGTGTAGCCTCTCAGAGGACAGCTACACTAGGTTCTTGTCTGTGAGCCTAGCAGAGTATTGTTAACAGTAGAAGACACAGTCTTAAGACAGAGACGACGAGCAGGTTATTTCATCAACACCAATTTCTAAATCGCTATCAGATCTGCACGGATTCACCAAGCCATCATTCTCACCGGATGACAAGGCAAGATGCCAACACCTGCACCTGAGGTCTGTTGCCCTGCATAAGGGGACTACAGAGTTTAGGGAAATCAAACTTATTACACAGGGAATCATAAAAGACAGTACATTCCAAAAAAGTGATGGTCTTTATTGTTTTGAACACTAAGTTTCTTGGGCTGTACTGTAGATAAAGAGTTTACTCCAGGCTCTACAATGTAAGGCAGGAATAGTGGATTTCAGAACCTTATTTGTATAATGTACAGAGATGCAAGAAAACAATGCCGAATTATCTCACTGTGGTGTATTAAATGCTAAATGCTGGAGAAATGAAGTTCGTGAAGATGCATCTATCTTCCTTCATGAGTGCACATCTTACTGGAATGGAGAAGTGTATTCTTGATCATAATGTAATATGCATGGTATTACATGGCTGTTGTGATGCCTGTTCTTGGTTGGTGATGGCTATTCTCCATTGTCAGCTTGACCATATCTGTAATTAGCTAAAAACCAAGTGGCTGAGCACACTGTGAGGGATTTTAATTAATTAAATCCTCTGAAATGAGAAGGCCCACTTCTAATCCAGATCCTTTGAGGTGGGAAGGTCCACCTTTAATCTGTACCATACTTTCTGTAGCCTAAATTAAGCACATGGAAGAAGGAAGCTTGCTGTCTCTTTGCTTGCTTGCTTTCACTCTTGCTAGTGTGTCCATTCCGTCACTGGCATTAGAGTCTACTTCTTCAGGATTCCATCACATTCTGAAGACCAGCAGAGACATCCAACCTCATTAACTGAACAACTACTGGATTCTTGGACCCTCCATTGGTAGACAGACATTGTTGATTAACAGTCTATAAGTCATTCTAACAAAGCCCAGATTAACAGAGTTCCACAAGATATAAAGAAACACACTACCAAGTCTTGCTGAGGCGAACCCTGAAAGGCATCTTAGACTACATGTTATTCAGCTGGCAATATAATGCATGATTGCAGAACCTGGAACAGATATAGTCTTCTCAGTGTGACCTAAATGTATGTCTACACAGTTCAACAAAGCAGTAAATGTATTTGAGAAAGAAAATAACAGAGAATGCAAAGCTGTGGGCCCTAGCTCCATACTGCACGTCTGGCAGAATGGTTGGCAACTGGAATCTGCATATTCCTTCCAGCATTGTAAATGTGCTTTCTTTGTCACATCAACCCATTGTCTGTCACTAAATACACACATGCACAAAAGGAGGCTTTCTTTGAGATAGTTTTCAGAACGTATACCCACAAAGCCAAGACATTCCCCCGTAGAACGCTCAGTGCCAAGAACAGTGCCTGGTGCATTCAATTGTGTTAAGTGGGTTGACTAAAGTTCATTAATTAAAACAGCAAGAGAAATTCCTAATGAGTCAGACAGATGGTAGATATTGAATGTCTAAAAACATATTTTCTAAACATATGAATAAAATAATGCTGATGCTGGTATCACCTGTGAAATAATTCAAAAATCTAAACTTCACTGAGTTTTGCCTGGGAAGAAGATTAGGGAATAAATTGTTGAAGTTATTTATTTATTTTTTTATATAAAACTTGGTCATTTCTTAACCCGGTTATCACACAAATAATAGAGACCCTTTTATATTTGTTTATAAAACCATACAACACAATTTTGAGCAGCTTAAGTCTATTCTTAACACTATGTTATTTTGTCTTACTCCCAGCAAATATCCCAGCAATACCTGCACTTTGCAGCTTTCCTTGGCTCCAGCTCCTTCCTCCTGATCTTGTACCTTTCCCAGTGCTGAATCCCCTACTTCCTCTTCTAACTCCTCCTTCCCTGGCTGGCAGGAAGTCCAGCCCTATTGTCTCCCCTGCTCAGCAACTGGCTGTAAGCTGCTTCATTGGCATACCAGGGGACAGTGTTGGGGGAGCAGTGTTTACACAACATTGAGACAGAAATCAGAATTTAAACTACAAAATAACCTTATACCTACAGTAAATCTTAATTTTTTTTTCTCTCTAAAGATCTTTAGCGATCTGGGTACCAGTACAGCGTGATTATTTGAACTATCCAACCCTAACTGTCCTCTCATCAGCTTTATTGTGGTTAACTGGTATATAACAAAACGCATGCAGACATTAATATTATAAAGCTCAGCTCTTTTCCTTGGTACAGCATCTCCTACCGTCTAGGCCGGCCATGAACTCACTATGTAGTTACAGATAACCTCAACACCCACGTATTCTTACCTCCACCTCTCAAGTGCTGAGATTGTAGCCATGCGCCACTGCACCTGAAAATTATATGGTTTAATTTTTGACATATAAATAAATTGTGAAATTGTGAAAACATCAAAACCATGTGAGTGAAGATCTAACCAAACCAAAGCCTCGATTCCTTTACTTGTCTTTGTAGTCATTTTCTATCCCTCCATTCCCTCCCCAGTTTACACTACTCTATCTGCTTTCTGTCACTGTTGGTTATTGAAGCCTGAGTAACAAACAACAGAGTTGTTTATTCTAAAATTGTAACCTTTGGTATAGGTCTGTGTGGCCTTTACAAGAGTACATGTGGACTTCCTGTCGGATGCTCTCCATGCCTTTCAGGGTGATATCAGAGATGCGTGAATGCTATGTGGAACCAGGGATGGGTTGCGTCATAGGAATTGCATTGTCTTTTATTTGAGGACTTTCTCTGCTGGGATTTCATGATGATGAGCATATGGGAGTCAGCTGCAGTGTGCTTTCTGCTCAAATGCATGGAATTGCTCATAAGAAAAAAAAATATATGACAAGGAGTAATCAATTGCAAAACTATTCCAAAATATTATAATGAAAACAATCTTGTTTTGAAAGAATTTTAGGTCTAAAATAGCAAGAAGGGGATGAAAGAGAAACAGATACCTCAACAGGGTGTTGACTTTGCATTTTTCTTGGCAGACCCTTATGTTTTCTGCATGTGGTTTTCCCTGAAGAGAAGGAAGCTCCTTCTTTGCAGTAGCTCTCTGCTCTGTGCTTGAGTTAGGTTCCTATAGTTTACTGGGAAAACAACTTTACTATTTTTACCTTTTTGAATATTTTGTTGGCGTTAACTTTTGGACAGCTTAGTCTCATTCAAAAAAAGTCAGTTTAGTCCATTTAATATTATTACTTGAACTGGCCATGTTGCTGGCACGATGTGTGCTGCCCGTAATGCAGAGGAACAAAGTCCCATGGCTGAATTCTGGGTCTCTGCCTCAAGCCAGCTCTCCCCTTACAGAACCTGCTCTCCTCACAGTGTGTTCCTTCTTTTTTGAATATATAAAATTGCAATGTTCTCCACAAATCTATGCTAGGTTTTCCTTTGTGTTTACTTTTGGACAAAGGATAACATTTGAAACTACACAACAATATTTTTGTGTATATTTACCTAAAATAGAATTAATGGGGCTGGAGCCATAGCTCAGCTGATAAAGTGCCTGCCCGGAAAGCACCAGGACCAGAGTTAGATCCCCAAAACTCACATAAAATCTCTGGGGTCACTGGACTGCGTAGCTCACTTTACAAGCTCAAGGCTGGTAAGAAATGCCATCTCAAAAGAAAACTGGTGGATGGCCCCTGAGGAAAGACATGCAAGGGTGTCTGCTGGTCACACACGTGTGCGTAGCTATGCATTTACACCAACACACAGAATTCATCTTTAATTTGTCCATCAGTTCATGCTACTAACTGTTTATTTAATGTACTCTATACCAAATAACAGACTAGGCTTTACCTAACCTAATTAGTAATCTACATATTGCTTTTATCAATTTTATTTTGCAGCCATTTTCTTAAATAAAATACTGCATTCATCTCTACTAATTTTAGATTTCAGAGCTACGCAGAAGATAAGCACAGTCCAATTAGACTGTGCTCTCTCTGTATTTAAATCACAACAGAAACCAGTAGCACTTATAAGAACTAAACCTTCAGTGACCGTTGACTAGCCTAAATATCATCTAAGACAAGTTGTAATATATTAAAGATACTATAAAAATATCAGAAAGCCTCATATTATTCAAAATACAGACTTTGTTTTCAAGCTACTATTATAATCAAACATGCTACTTACTTCAAAAATAATCCAGAGTCTAAAGCTTTACCCTAAGTCTGTAGATTTACCAGAGGACTAATTCAGTGAGTGAATTCCGCCTCTTTCCTAAAGATGTTCACACCATCACACACAGTTGCCTAACCACAGGAAACAGTTATCTAAAAGGTCTGTCTTAGTTACTTTTCCTGTTACTATGATAAACATACTCTGACAAAAGCAGCTTAAGGGAGAAGGGATTGTTTGGGCTCCCGATTCAAGGAAACAGCCCGCCGTGGCAGCAGATGTGATGGGCACATCGCACGGGCAGAGGCAGAACAAGCTTCCTGTTTAGCGAACTTCCTGCAGTCTAGGATGCAAGCCTGTGAACTGGTGCCGCCCATCCTGTAAGTGGCTCTCTCCCTGCTCAGTTGACTTAATCTTGATAATCTTTCACGATGGCCCAGAGATGAACCGAAATACCCTCAGGAGGGTGCTGGGAGGTGTGTCTCCTGGGCGATTCTAGATACTGGGAAGCTAGTGGTCAGTATTCTCCACCACAGTACCCAATACCAATGTGTTAAACTGCAGCAAAAAAAAGGCCTACTGAAGTATATAATTGATTTTTAATAAAATCTAAACATTTAAACTATTTAATTAAATACTTTCCACTTACAGACAATTTACGATATCGTTATTAAGTCAAAATAACAGATATACCTACCAAAGGCATGTTACAGTTAATTTGCCAGTATGACATAATAATGTTTATTATTTAGGCCCATAATTATTATTATGGTGGGATTTTCTAACCTGTTAGCAGTCAATCAAGGCACAGACACCTGTTATATTTTAAAATAGCCTTAGCTAACCTGGGGCAGGGCAGATATTAATCCCCTAAACTACTTCCCATAGTGGGGCAGGGATGGGATCCCTGTCCCAATCCCATGCCATCTGCTTCTAATAATTTCCATCAAGCTACCTCCCTTCCATAATCCCATATACTTGCTAATGTTCTTCATCTGGGCCAAATCCTCCATCCATGCAGGCCACATGCTTCTCCTCACCTAACTCATCATGGTATGACCTTCTTCTCCTCTCCTCTCTTCCAATCTCTCTTCTTCCCAAGATTCTCTCTGTCTTCCCAAGCCTGGACGCCTTAGACACGCCTATCCCATTTGCCCTGCCCAGGTGTGGTGGCCTTTTATTGGTCAAACAGGTTAAGCTGTGAGGCAAGGCAGGTCACAGAGACAGCAAGCAGTAATGAGCATCGAAATCCATCAGACCAACCTCCAATAAAGGCAAGCGCTGCATCTTTTTGCTTTTTAATTTTTAATTTTTTTCTTCTGTTCTTCCTGCCCTTTTCCTCCATAGGAAGCCATTCGTGCATTTTTCATCATCCCACATCAGTCCACATTTTCCAAAGTATTCCCATAAGTGACTCAGAGTTTGTGCTCTTTTTCGGTCTGGCCCTTTTCACTTAGCATAAGACATTTGAGGTTCATGCAGTTTGTTCCATCATGTGATTGCTCTTCATTAATTCAGCCACTGTACTCACTTTTTGCTTGCTGTTTATCCATTTGCAGTTTTTAATAGGAAGAACTATAGATCTCATTTAAATACAGAAATATATTAGTCCCACTGGAAAGCTACTTAAAATGTCAATGTATGCCATAAAATACCATATATTTACCTTGTTAGGAAACTAGTTTTTTTTGAGCTTTTGGCTACCAGTAGGTAAGAGGACAGTATTTCACTTTTACGATTTCCTAGGAAACACATGCAATCTGCTAGTGCTTTCGTTCCCAGGTTTTGCCATAAAAATGCATGTGAATTGTCTCCAGCCTTTAGTGATTAGAGAATAATAAAACTTTGTTTTTACTGGAGAGAACACTGAATCACTCTGTACAGCAAACAGATGTGAAGGCTCTGAAAATAGAAGACACATTTGCACTTATTATTTTAAAAGCTACTTCATTTTTCTGCTTCTCAGTAACAATCTGTGATCAGACTTTCTGTTAAGAAAGCACCAGAAGTCAGGCTTTCCCCCTCCTCCCCCTCTTCCCCCTCCTCCCTCCCTCCTCCTGCTCCTCCCCACTAAGGTATCATGTTCTCAGGTGTGATGTGATGACTTAACTGAAACAGGAATGCTCTTTCTGACGTGTTAATATTATTTCAAATGTAAAGCAATGAGTCCAGACATTTTTATCAGATTTTTGTTTTTACTTTCCTTATTACCGATTTGTCTGTCAATATGATTTTTAAAAATAAAGAAGTCTTGGCCCCAAGAATAGATTTTAAGTGAAAGCTCTGATATTTCACTGCTTGGCACACATTTGTGTCCCATCATTGGTTTTACAGATTAAGCAGTAAATTTAAACGTAAAAAACAAATTATTTTCTGGATGTCATCATTAATACTCAGCTGAGTATTTTAAATAAAGTTTTCATTTTGAAACATTCTATTTACTTAACTCTAATATGAGGTTTGATTTGTTGACATCTTTCCTCTATGGCACTTTGGTTTTTTTCATGGATTTTGTTGATATTTTGACTCATAAAAGATGTAGATGTGCACATATGTCAGACATCCCATGTTTAAGTAGAATTACCTCACTAATTTTTGTTACTGTTTTATTACAAAATAAATTGTAATCACAAGAGACTGTAAAACAAAGGTGTACTACACACAAATTTCAGACATATTTCCTTCTAAGTCCTGTAAAGTTAAGGCAGAGTTTCTTGTTGCCACCCAAAACCTTCTCGTGTCTTGTTTTTGTCTTTAAATTTCTGTGTCTTTCATTGTGTAAGTTCACTCTCCTTTCTTCCTCCCTTATAATTTGGCTGAGGAAGCGCCCAGTCATTTGGCTTACAGCATCTTTCACAGTCTGTGTTGATTATAGTTTCATGGTGTAGTTTTGTATGTTCTTTGATTTGTGTTTTTCTTGAAAATTGCTACTCACATGACAGCGTCCTGACCATATTGGACTTTGTTTTGCTTTTTTGGGCAAGTCAGCAGGTCATCTTGTGTTCTTCCATCAGCAAGCACATGTCTTACATGTCTTGTCTGTGTGTGTGTGTGTGTGTGTGTGTGTGTGTGTGTGTGTGTGTGTGTGCTGGTTCTTTAGGTTTAATCTCAATGCAAGTCTATGAGATAATTTGAGGGATGAAAAATAGATTTTCTTGCTTTCTCATTTCTTTGTAGGGAGAGCTGGGATATCCTTTCCTATTACTTTGATCAAAGTTGTACAGAATAAAACAAAGGCAACTGAATGCTTGATTTGTTATCACCTTTCCACATGATGAGTTAGCTTCCCTTTATCTTCTCTCTATGTAGACAATTTTGAAAGTTAATTCATTTGAACTTATGAATTTAAATATATTTATTGTGGTTAAAGTTAATCCAATTCTTCTCCACATTGAAAAACATTCATTTTCTTCTTATTTGACTTGTATAATCCTATCCAAACACCCTAGGAATTATTCTTAAATGACTCTACTTTCAATGTTTGTGATAGCTTCCTCAGTTGCTGGTATGATAAGGTATTCTGGGGTCATCTGGAAATGGACAAGTCATTAATGTATCCATGAGGGAGCTTTAAGCCAGTGTTTTGACTGGTTGTAAATGAGGACCAAGGGATGCAAATTAGCCACAGGACATGCTGTCCTCTTTTTCAAAAGAAATAAGTCACTCAACAATAACAACAACAACAAAACTTTTTAAAGTAATTACTGCATACCAGATGTTGTAGTAGAAAACACATAAAGTACACCCAACGAGTTTACAGTCTAGCATGAAAAATAAAACAAGACAAAACACTGTATTAAGTTACTTTGTGGTATGAGAGTTTTAGGACAAGAAAATGAAGTATCTGAAGGTGAAGCACAAAACCCTTTGGCTTGGAACTTCAGGTGATATTCATTCAAGTAGTGAACCCATGGGGAGAGGAGTGTAGTGGGTAAGACATGGAGTTCAACCAGCAAGTGTTTGAGCAAGAGCTAGAAGATATTGCCTCAAGCCCACAGTGGCGTTTCTTCCCAGTAAATATAATATATTTAAGAACGAAAGTTTGAAATTAGTAGATTAATATAATTTTATACATGCATGATTACAAATATCAGTATAGGAGAGCCCAATTCATTCTGATCAATACAGCAATCAATAAATCTGTGCTAACTGTCTCACCTTTGGGAATTAGGCCTGGTAGTAAATTCTTCAGGTACATTGCCTAATTTGTCTTTTGACACCAATGTCATCAATACATTTTTCTCCATATAATCCATATTTTAAATCTGAAATACAAATTGCTAGAGTATACATTTCCTAACCAGACCAGATAAATCTATGTCACTTTTTTGTTTTTCTTCACAAAATGAGCTTCACATAATCAGCTTTGCTGCCTTATATCATTCTTGTTAAGGTTTTTATTCCCAGCACATTTACCCCACCACAGAACTATCTTTTCTTTACTTGATGACAACTGTACTTGATCAAAAGCATTATTATCTTAAAAATAATCATTGAGTTGAGAGCCTTTCCTGTCTTGTCTGTGTCAATGGGGATGACCTTTCTTCATCAGTGACTAGATCAAGAGGCGTCTAGTGATGATGTTACTGTTTGAAACTGAGCATGATGTACTGTGTTCTGACTCATTATATCAGCAAAAGTCTTAACCTCACCAGTTTAGAGCACCATCCCAGGCCTTTCCCCAGCACAGACTTTAGTCTACTTTAGTATGTGTTTCACTTTGGGAAGCAAATGCTTTAGACTGCTTTCCAGGTGTGCAATTATGATTCTGATGCAAATATAGACAGATCAAATTTTATTAGTGAAGGAAAGAGTCAGATAGTAAATTTGAAAAACTATAGATGAGCTAAGTATAGGCAATCACCAGTCTGGGATGTTATGATAGGGAGATTTGGTACAAAGCTGATAGACATTATATATATAATTTTTTTTAACTAGATAGAGGTGGAGTATGCCTCTACTCAACAAAACTTCTCGTTCCTAGGTTATTAGTGAAGAGTGAGTCTTACAGGGTGCACCTCATTAGTCCTTGACAGCCAGTGTCTGGTATGACAATGGGAAAATGTGTCATTCTGTTCCATCTTAAATAGGACCACAGTGAGTCTTTAAGCCTGGAGAGTGTGCATAATTAATACAGTAAATTCTATCTTTTTTTAAAGATACTGTATTTTTTATCCCACTGTGGAACATTTGTCTAATAATTATTTACACTGAATTTTGAAGAATGTAAACTTTCCTAACTGGGCACAGAATACAGACAACGCCGGGGGGCGGAGGGGCGGAGTTATATGTTGAATAGATTTAAAGTAATTTTCTGTGACATAAACTCTCTATTTTGTATCTACTAGGGCTTTCCAGGAGACATTGGGATTCCTGGACAAAATGGACCTGAAGGACCAAAGGTAAAAAGCAAATAAAAAACCTCACTGAACACAGATATCTAGAGTTTTCTCACTTATCAGTAAATAATAAGCATCTCGAGCTCGGATTCTAGTCAGTGTTAAATGATTTTCTGGATTTGTTGCGGGTAGAATAGGGATAATATTTGAACATCATGGAGATCCGGCCAAAGGATTTTTCAGAGGAGAGAAAAAAAAAAGAGAACAACTCTTTAAAGTCATTGTAACAGGAAATGGGAGAGAGATTTCTGATGACTTGGAACCGTTCAGCACTGACAAAATGCCCACTGTTCCAGTGAAAGACACCTCAATGGAACAGAAGGTACCACAGAAACCTGAGCACCTTCACTCTGTTTCCTGCTGCTCTGTGTGCACACGGGGTGCTGCTCTGTGCTCACAAGAGGGTGCTGCTCTGTGTACACAGGAGGGTGCTGCTCTGTGTACACAGGAGGGTGCTGCTCTGTGTACACAGGAGAGTGCTGCTCTGTGTGTGCATAGTATTTAGCATCAAGTTTCAGTATCAAAATGTGCCCCAGACGGTCATGCAGTCTGGGCATCCTAAGCCAACATGCATTGGAAATAGTATCATGGAGTGATGGCATCTGACATCTGAGGGTGGGGGCGTTAATGAAGTGAAGCTCAAATGGAAAGTACTGGTGTTAAGTGGAGAGGAAAAGTCAGCGCAGGGAAGGCTGGACAGATATTAATAATAGAAGCCTCTGGCCATGAACTGTGCTCTCTGTTGATGTATATAGTGGCATGGCAAATGTTTTCCTGAGGTTAGATAATTTAAGTTTTATATAATGTTATCAAGTAGATAACACCCCCATTTTACAAGTGTCACAAATATTAAGATGATCACTCAAGGGTCAGAGAGATGGCTCAGTAAGAATGACATTTACCATAAAGCCACACCAGGGACTAAGCCTACATGGTAGAAGGAAAGAACTGACCCCCACATTCCAGATGTTTCTCATGCATGTACAGGAATACATACATGAATGCAAGAAATAAATATTTTAAAGCTGTAAGGAGGAGACACTCAGTCACAGAGCCAGGTGGTACATTCGGGTTTTCACAAAGAGGTGATTGCCAAGTCTGAGCTCTTTATTATTTGGCTTAGGGAGCACCCTCCATCAGATGTAGTTTCTGCATTTCTTACCAGCATCAGGGAGTAATCGAAGATGTGTAAGTAACAAATATGCCATTTGGTCTGTGTCATTGAAAGACAGCCCTTAAGTCACTATAAAGGATAGTTGAAAGCAGGAAGAAGTTGAAGGCAAACAGAGACACTACAAAAATCTAGGTAATGGGCTGGAGAGATGGCTCAGCAGTTAGTTAAGAGCTTGTACTGCTCTTACAGATGACCCATGTTTGACACCCCCCCAAAAAAAACCCATAACAGCCACCTGGAAGTCTAGCTCCATGGAGATTCAAGGCCTCTGGCCTCCTGTGGCAGCTGCACTGGTATGCACATATCCATACACAGACACAGAACAAGAACAATCATTATGTTGACGGTGATGATGATGATGATGATAAAGATAAATTGCTCAGACACAAGCAGACACTAACACAGCAAAAACAATAACAACAGCAGCAGCAATATTTTTAATTATAAGAAATAATAAGGCAAGTGCTGAATAGGCACTGGGTATGCTCTTTCCCAAGCCTAGAGGTTGGGGAGGCATGGGGTGGGGCTCCTCAGATTGTACAGAGACCTGGGAATAGGTCTCAGGTTCTATCTGAGGCCTGGGGTGAATGTATAAGGCTTCCATTTAAGAGAGCAGACTCAGCACGCCTGGCCAGAGCACAGCACGTACAAGTGGGGATAGGACTGGAGAAATAATGTAAAGCATTGATTCACTTAACAAATATTTACTGGGTGACTCTCAAGTGGGACCACGGTGCTAGACCCTAGATGGAAAGTCCTAATCTATGTTTCAAGAGTTTTACAGGCTGGGGCCCGGAGAGATGGCACACCGGGTAAAGCATCTGATGCCAAGCAGAGAGGATTGGAATTCAGATCCCAGCACCCACAGAAAAAGCTGGGTGTGACAGAAACAAGAGAATACCTGATGTTTCACTTTCCACCAATTGCCAATCTCCAGGTTCATGTAGAGACCCCCGCATCTCCAAAGATAGACAGACAGACAGACAGACAGACAGGCAGACAGATGATAGATAGATAGATAGATAGATAGATAGATAGATAGATAGACAGACAGACAGGATGTAATTGAGGAAGACATCCAATAACATCCTCTGACCTCCACATACCCATGTTCGGATGCACGCACATACACACACATTTACAAACACACACACACACACACACATACAATCACATATACCAAAGAAATGTACAACCTATACAAACATGGAATTCCTTATAACCATAATGATTATCATGCACAGTGGAAGAAGTGCACAGTTGTAGGACCTGACATGGTGAGTGAGGAGGAGGCGTGAAGCAGACAAGCGGGCTGTGTGACATTCAGGAAAAGGGGAACTTGTGAGGGAATGGAGCGGCAGGATTTGGAAAGTATTTAAACTGAATGTCACTCGCTGTTTATCTGAAATTCAAATGCAGCTGTGCATCCTGTGTTTTACCTGGCAACCTCACCTGCCACCCACCAACATCCCTCCGTGCAGCCACGTCGCACTCGCTTTTCATGGCTGAGCAGCTGCCCCTGCACGTACATGCCCCACACATGCTTTGCATCAAATCCTCTCTGGAGTCCTGAGCAACCTCATGCCATCAATTATAACCTTTTGCCATTTCTCCTTGACTCAAAATTTCCCCTCTTTCTTTTTGAAACCGTTTTCACTGCCAATGTTGTAGCTTAGGCTCTCTTCATTTCTATCCAGGATTAGTGTGCAAGACCTCCGGTTACTCTCCCTGCCTCCAGTCTGGCATTACTTCAAACCCACAGCGGTGATGCCAAGGGAAAAATCTGTGGAAAGTATACATCTCAGCCTGCCACTCCTGTGCTTGAATCCTTAAGGGATCTGCAGCATAACTCTGTGAAGACTCGCATGTCTTTATTCTTAACACGTGGGTCTCTGTGTTCTAACCTTCTTCTAACTCTGCAGTACACACTCAACACCTAACATCACTCTTTAAAAGTACCACTCCAGCCAAACCCTATAGATGAACAAACCACGCTGTACCTGTTCAGACCTCACCACTTCTTTGATGCTGCTCTTTTAGTGAGATGTGACCTTCTGGGCATCACTAGAACACTGTCCAAGTTTCCTCAACATAAATTTAGTTTTCCCCCATGTCCCTGAAAAACCTCTGTCAAGCAATTTTTGCCATGGATTTTTTTTTTTATGCTTGCCTGCCTCTCTGCTAGACTACAAGGTCTTTGAGAGAAATCATCTTATTTTAAATATATTATTGTGACTAGAATAAAATTCTAGGAATTTCCCAATAGGAGTTTGATATTCACTGACTGAATGGCTTATTGACTAGCTAAGGGTGAAGTTTCCTTTGAAGATATAAACAAAGCTGACTTGATTACTAAGGGAAGATGATGGAAGACAGAAAAATAAAAGGTAAAGCAGAGATTTTGATTTGGGTTTCTTGTCATTGAGCTTTAGTGGCAAAATTAAGAGGGAACTTGGGAGAATTTGCAAATCTGGGTCAGTATGATGAGATACTTACTTTGACATATAGAGATAATAGTCATCAGTACACTAAGATAAAGTGTAGAAGTAAGAAGGCAAGACAGACAGGCAGTATAGAGAATGGTACTAAGGTGCCTCTTGTCCACTTTAGCCTCCCCTTGCCTAGGAACTTGAGCAGAAGCATCCTAATTTGTTTATTCATTCACTCAATAGCTCATTCATTCCATCTCCATAGAGTTGCTTTTTTGTGTCATGTCAGGTACTAAGTGTGAGACAGTAGCTACAATGTTACTACAGTTCTGTTGGGGCAGAGTTCTACCAATCTGTAACTACAATGCCTCCTGTGGGCGGAGTTCTACCAATCTGTAACTACAATGCCTCCTGTGGGCGGAGTTCTACCAATCTGTAACTACAATGCCTCCTGTGGGCGGAGTTCTACCATTCTGTAACTACATTGTCTCCTGTGGGCGGAGTTCTACCATTTTCTAACTACAATGCCTCCTGTGTTCTAATTTGACGAGAAAGATAAAAAGTTGTCAAAAACTATAAGAAGTACAGTATAAAAGAATGAGAGGGATTGGAGAAACAGGTCAGTGGCTAAGAGAGATTACTGCTGTGGCAGAGGACTTAGGTTCAGTTCCCTGCACCCATGTGGCAGTCACGATGGCCTGCAGCTTTGGTTCCACTTCTGGCCTCTGCCGGCCCCTGCACACGCATGGTGCAGATAAACGCATGCAGGCACACACACCATATATACACACATAAAAGTAGTGAATAAGTAAGCTGTTGAGAAGAGTTGATATTGTACTGTGAGAGCGTCAAAAAACGAGCAACACGTTTGGGCTTTGGAAGTCATGAAATGATCATCACCTTGACATGCAAGGGTGTGTATCATGCTTGGCTAAGATCCACATTGCATTTCAGTTTGTTTGCTGGAAGAGGAAAAAAAATTAAAGTGAGATGAGTTTTTTAATATGGTTGCAATGGTGACTGAAGTCTTTCCTAGGTAGTTATTTTAGTCTTACAATTGAAATGTTTAAAGTAGGGGCTGAAGAGCTGGCTCAGTGGATAAGATATGATTTTATAGATTCATTAACACAAAAAATGTGTACTTATTGATTTTATATACACCACTAAAGTTTAAAACACTTTTAGAAGATATTAGTGTATCAAAAGAACCAGAAAAATTAATAGTAAGAAGAATATGACTTTGTGTTTTAAGAATGAGAGATCTGATGTTGTCTATGTTCTTGGTCTTTCTCGTTTGTTTTTATTTGTTTTGTTTTTGTTTTTTGTTTTTTTTTTTTTGTTTTTGGAAACAGGAAAAATAAACCCAAATATGTATGATATGTTTCTTCAGCAATGATTATCCTACCATAACAGTATCCTTAAACTTTATTTTTACTACGTGTCTTGTTTAGGAAGTAGGAATAATGTAACTTACTAAAGCTGTATTGACATACTCATCCATGTAAGGGCTGGGCAGATGGCTCAGTGGCTAAGAGCACTTGCTACTCTTGCAAAGGACCCAGATTTTGTTCCCAGCACCTATATGTTGGTTTACAACCAAGTGTGACTCCGTTCTATGGGACCTGACACCTTCTTGTGTCCTTGGTGGGCACCAGGCACTCACATAATCTGTATACATACACGTTGGCAAGCACATATACACGTGAAATAAACATAAATAACTATTTTTAAAAGAAAAGAAAACCATGTACACTGTATTTGAAAAAAAATGGGTGTCTCATGTTCAATGAAAGGGAGAATTCTTTCCAGGACAAGAGCTCTGCAGAAGCCTTTCATTTTCTGCCAGTTGACTAAAAACCTCAAACTGGGATTGCAAACGTGTCTCAATTATGGCCCTACCGACTGTGGAGATCTGTGTGTGCATTTGTATATGGACACAAACATTCTTCAGTTAAGCCTTCCTGAGACACTCAATTTGGCAATCTGCTTTCAAGAATACTGTAACATCAACAAAACCACATCCTCTGCTGGTCGCTGCAGAAAGTACGAGTGCCCAATAAATAATCTCTGCTCTCCAGTAAACAGAGGAATACTGTATTTGTTGCTCCTGCAGTTTGTGCTGTTGCTTTGGCTATGGAATTAGGAATGCTGAAACCAGCTGTCACCCTGTCTTGTGTTATAGTCCCGATAAGTGTGTAAAGGAAGCCTACTATTTGTAAAGCAGCTATTGCCTTGCCTCACTCCACTATGTCATATGTTTATCTCTATAGGGGAAGCCAGCTTAGCAAGAAAAAGATGCATGGCTCTAGGCCATTCTGCTAGATGGCATTGCATCCACCAAATGGAGATTTTTATATACATATTTATTGTATTAACCATTCTGCTCTCTAGGCAGTGTTTAGTCAGCTGAGAAATGTTTATTGAGTTTGTATATTGGGCAAGTTTTTTTCTGTGTTACTGTTTGTAATATATTAAGCAGTAACTAGAAAACAAGATTAAGAAGACACAGTCTTCTCTGTATTAGGAATTTATAATCTTCTAGAAACATGTCTTCCACATGGAAAAAGTTAAAAGCATAATTACCAGGAAGCATATGATAAGTGCATAGCTAGGGGTTTTAGAGAAGGCAATAGTCAGTGTGGCCATATTTCTTGGAGATTCACAGGTGAATTGGGAATTGAGTTGAATGGGTTGGATTTAGTCAAGTGGAGATAAGAAAGGTTGTATAAAATAGTTATGGTAAAAAAAAAAACAGTGTAGATGACAGAAAGAGATCTGTCCTTTTAAAAACGGGTAGGGAGCAGATACAAAATATAATAAATAAATAAATAAATAAATAAATAAATAAATAAAGTGAGGTGTATGAATCCCAATAAAGCTGTAGAAAAGTGATGTGTGAGTGTGCATGTGTGTGCATGTGTGCATGTGTGCATGTGTGTATGCAAGCATGTGTGTATGCAAGCATGTGGGTTTATGCAAAACTTATAAGACTGTCTTCTTAATATCTTCATCATTGTGTAGTAAAGTATACTTAAAATATGTGGTGTTGTAAGGCAGGTCTCCAGAACTTTTAAAAAAATCTTCCTTCATTAAAGCAGCCCCTAAAGAACATCCCTTCATTATGTCAGTTCTAGGCAAGGCCAATTTACTGTGGGCTTCTATGATTTGTGTACTGTGTATACCTTATGTAAGTTGAGTCCTGCAGTGTTTGCTGTTCTGTGACTGGCTAATTGCATTAGCATAAAGTCTTCAAGTTTCATCCATCTTGAAGCATATAATGAGTTCCTTTTTGTAAAGCTAAAGATTGTATAATTTGTATATAACACATTTTCTCTACTCACTAATCAATGGGCAATAGAGGAGCCAGACTCTTGGCTTTTGTAAATAATGGGTCATCAAATATACATGTAGATCTGAGAGCCCATTCACAATTCCTTTGAATATATACCCAAAAGTCGTCTGTCCACATTTCAGTGAGCTGTATAGATCTTTGAAATTATACATTTTGATTTTAATGCATTCTCAGGTATGTTGGCTCACAGACATTTTCTCCCGTTCTGCGGGCACCTTTTCAGTCTATTGATCATTTGTTTCTTGGCATGAAGGCTTTCAGTGAGAGATCATGTCACCTAACTATTTCTACTTTTGATGCTTGTACTTTGATGTCACATCCAAGTGATTACTGTCATCAGCACTGATCTGACACTTTCCCACATCTTCTATATGAACTACAGTTTGAGATATCCATGTCTAATCCATTTAACCTTGTAGGGCATTAAAAGAGGGCTCAGTATTATCCTGAAATAACCACTTTCCCCAAAACTTTGAAGAGACTGCCCTTTTCTCGTTGTGTAAAGTCCTTACCAAGGCAACGTTTATTGTTGAGTTTATTGATGCGATTTTCTAGCCTATTGGCTTAAGTGTTGCGTGTCCTTACGGCAGTTTGCAGCTTGGTGATTTCGACATCATTGTGTGATATGTTTTAGGGCCAGGAAGCATGACAAAACTCCAGCTTTGGTTTTCTTTCCAAGACTGTACTGTTGGGGTCCTTTGTGGCTCTGTATGAGTTTTAGGTTTTGTTTTGTTCCTGTTTGTACAAAAGACAACCCTGGGCTTTTATAATCAAGCCCCGAATGCACTGGTCTCCTTCTGTGTATTGGGCATTTGAGCAACACTATGTTTTCTGGCCCATCTGCACATGATGTCTTTTACTTTATCTGGGCATCTTTACAGGATCTTCTATTTTCTCCATGGCTTCCCTGGAGTTGGGAGGTAGGAGTGGGTGAACTGTCCTTTGCTGACCACTGAACCAATCGCTGTCTCCAGGGATGCCAAATGAATTGGCTAAATTCACTCTCTGTTTCACATCTACCATTATACTCAGAGTTAGAGACATTTAACCTCAAGTTATGAGGTCAAGAATAGAAACAAATGTTTCCTCGGGGAAAATTAAAGTGATTTTTTGCCATAAACATGTTAATGTGTTGGACTAACATAAAATGCATATCTTTCTTTCCACTCCCTAATACATCTTTTCTTTTTAAAAACAGGAAAAGTCCATTAAAAATTGTGCCACTAGCTTAAGTGTTGTAGTTTCTTGAGTGCTAATGTTCGTGTCAGAGACTTGCAAGGATGCACATTGAAGCTAACCAGCCATTTTCCATTTCTTATTTGAATTAAAGCACAGTCAGGAAAGAGCAAGATCTACAGAAAGATCTCATGTGGTTTGTTGCTAATGAATTCTAAAACTAAAACTGCAAGTCACCAGGGCACATTTACTCTTCAACTCCATGTAATTATTTGCTGCAATTAAAATTATATTTAAAAACTTTTTAATTATAATAAAAAACACTGTAACAAATATATAAAATAAACTTCTTAGGAAGGTTTTACATAAAACTCTCCTGACACTGCACATTTCCAACAAAACTGCCAAGAAATGCCAAATTGAATAGATGTTGTATGGTGTTGGGTGAACTGAAAAATCATTTGTATATTTTGAACAAGGTTTCATTCAGAGAGAAATTGCTTTTTAACATGTTTTATTGTTAACAAAAGAATTTAGTAGTCTTAAAAGTCCCAATGGTGAAGTTCACTAGTTCTGCAAATTGCCTGTCTCGTGCATGAATGAGCTGAAGGGCCCTCTATGCAAGGAATGAGTGTCACAATCTACTTGTCTCCCAGCGAACTCCTGAAATACTTTATATAATGTGTATACTTACTGTCAGAAAAACTGTTGGGCCAACTGCTTTAAATAAGAAGAATTGTCCTAAAAGGTCTGAAAGTTAAAAAATAACAAAGAATTGTTTGAACCTTCACATGTTGTGTAAGAGTAAATTTATTGCTTTTTTTTTTCTTGGTTTTCTAGATAATTTGCGGGTTTTTCTCAACCCCCATCTCATCTCATTTTGATACTTCCCAGTGATAAATGAATGGTACCCAACAATATTCCCACCTCTGTGGTAGTGTTGGCCAATAAAAAGATATAAATGCGTGATTTTCATCTTCTGTATTTGCATTGCTTTTATAGGGACACTTTGGAAGCAGAGGGCCTCCTGGGCCTCCAGGTCTCAAAGGAACTCAGGTACTGAGGAAATTAATGTTTAGTCAGTAAACTTTTAGTTAGCATTTCTGTTTTTTTATTTATGACACTTCAGTCTTTACCTGATAAAATGAATTTTCTGAATTTCCTCAGTGTGAACAGTTTTTGCTGTGAAGGATTTCAAGTTACTTATCTTGGCATGTATGGGATTGGAATTTTGAATCATTTTACCAAGAGTTTTAAGCTCTTTGGTGATTTATTTCAGTGGTCACCAATGGAATGTTGAATACTCGGGAACCAGAATGAAACTTATATGTGCTAGAATTCATATTTACTACTTGTGATTGTTTTATATTTGTGACTTAATAAATTATATTTAATTGACTTGTAAATTGAACAAAATGTCTGTTTATCAAATATATAAGGCATGTGCTACTAAGGAGGTGTGCACATACTGCCAAGAGTGATAACCTAAACTAATACTACCAACTATTCATTTAAAGATGAAAATCCCAGCCAAGGACAATACAGGCGGTAAACTTTAAATCCCTACCCAGATCTAGCCAATGGACAGAACGCCTCACCTTTGACCATGTCCCCTGGAGGGGGAGACCTGGTGGCACTCAGAGGAAGGACAGCAGGTTACCAAGAAGAAACTTGATACCCTATGAGCATATACAGGGGGAGGAAATCCCCCTCAGGAACAGTCATAGGGGAGGAGAATAAGGGGAAAATGGGAGGGAGGGAGGAATGGGAGGATACAAGGGATGAGGTAACCATTGAGATGTAACAAGAATAAATTAATAAAGGAGAAAAAATAAAGATGAAAATCAGTCTGTTCCATCAGTACATTAGTAATTGGAGCATACTCTTTTTTTTTTTTCTTGAAAAATAATGTGTAGAAGTTTCCTAGTTTGGGTCATATTTATCTCCAGTCTCTTTCCCCCACTCATTTTCGACTCTTAGAAGAATATACCAGGTTTTTACATGCTGTGGCATTATAGCTAATTTGACTCGAAGATGCTGTGGCTGTAGATAGTTTATAATACAGCATTTGACAGTAAGCATCATTTGGGTAAGATCTAGTGTGCTTTGGAAGCTCCATTCAGATAGGAAGAGGTGTGCTTTGTGTGTCTAGAGTCTCAGACAAAACTGAAGTTTAAAAATGTGTGCGTTTAGCCAGGTATGGCAACACCATCTATAATCCTATCCCTTGCAAAGCTGAGGCAGGAGGATCACAAGTTTGAGGTGAGACTGAGCTACAGAAGAGACTCAGTCTTAAAAGAAGAAGGAGGAGGAAGAAGAGGAGGAGGAGGAGGAGGAGAGAGAGAGAAGCTGGATGAATGAATTAAGTATCAAATGGGCCTACAGCACATTCTGCATAAGTGATTATTAAATATACAATAAATATGTGTGCTGATTTTCATCTGCTAAGAATAGAGCAGGATTTTTGTTGTATCCCCTAACAAGCTTCAGAGTTTAGAAAATGTACAATGGGTAAAGATTTCTATTTTTAAACACCACTTTAGGCAAGTATTTGTTCTGACTTATTTCTAAGGGAGAAGAAGGACCGATTGGGCCCTTTGGAGAACTGGGATCAAGGGTAAGTAGCACAAGATTGATTCCTTAAGTCCTAATAAGGTGGCGCCTGCCAGTAACTTCAGTACTTGTTGGAAGGCAAGGAGATCCTGAGTACAAGGTCTCCCTGGGCATAATAACGAGTTCCGAGCTAGCCTCGGGTATACAGTAAGACCTTGTCCTAATGGGAGGGCTTGCAAGGAAAAAAAAGGAAGGGAGAAATGTTGTAAATTTTTATTACCTCAAAATATTTTAAAGGTTAAGATATTTAATTATTAAATTAAATTGTATAATTCTCAGTGAAAAAGAGAAACAACTTTTTGTTTCATGCTTGATGAAGGAAAATATAATATATACACTCTCAAAATTAATTAATTAAAATATTTTCTGTACATGTTTGCCTTTAAAACAGCTGTTTTACGATAATTTAGATTATAATATTTTAATTAATAACAAAAGCCGATAGCTAAAACCACTATGATCCTAAAATCCCTTCAAATAAAGTTCACTGATAAGTGGATTTCTCTAGAGATATTTTTTCTGAGAGCTGAGGACTGACCTTGTACATGCTAAGAAGGGCTCTACCACCCAGCTGAAATCCCTACCCATTGATTGTGTCAGCCATTATTGCTTATCACTTTTCTCAGTGGCTTTATGGTCTTGGGAATTTATGAAAATTATTTGAATAGTTCCCAGTAATACCAAGTAAAGTAATTTTAGGAACACTTCTGGAAAATTCTGACTTATCGATATGCCAGTATAGAAATTATAGAAAAGTAGTAGGTGGTCTCCCCTCCCCAATTTTAATCAGATAGTACCATCTGGTGATATAGACACTATTGTTTTCTAAGTTCTGGAAATAAATTTGAATGTTTTTTGTATGCATGACCAAAGCTTGCAATTCAAATAATTATGGTGTGTGAGCAGCATTTAAGAGGCATTGCACATGTGTGATGTTATTATGTCACAGATTACACATTCTCAAGTTTTGCTTTTATTGAGTAAAACAATAATTCTTCACTCATGTCATTGGTTCCTTTGAACCAATGCTCCTTTTCATTTGAAAAGGGCCTTTTTTTTTTAAGAAAGAACATGTGATAGAAAAATTGTTATTTGAGCCTAATAAAACTGATATCGTTTAATATTTGCTTTCCTAGAAACAAGAGAACTATACTCTTTAATATTCTGTATTCTTTCACTCCTGCTCACTGAGGAAAATTTAAGAACTAGGATTGCTTCAAGCATATCATGTGAATCATCCCTAATATTGAAAACTCTGTAACATAGTATATGAAAATAAGGTTTTAATGTTACATTTTCAAGGCTAACTCCATCCTCCCCAAAACAAACCAAAACCAGTGTATTATCACATAAATGGGGACATAAATCATAGCCCATCACCAGTGTCCATAGTGGCTTGGTTCCAGATTGTAAGTGTATTGGCTCCTGATTCCACTGATACTTATTTACAGTGTAGATTTAGTATAGTATTCCAGAGTGTCCTGTGCTGCTTAAATAGGCTGTGTGTTAAGAGCTAAAAGGAATACTTTCACTATGATGCTTTCTAATCAGTTTTTAATAAAAATGGATTGCTGGAAAAATTGTCAATATCAGAAAAATGAAATTATTTCACTCTTAGTTAAATTTCTGGCCCTGTATTCAGGTGAAAGGCTCAGTCCGGTCCAAGAGCAGGAGTAGTGTCAGATCCAGGTGCAGATGGATCTAGAAGGATGGAAAGATTGACAGGCAGGTGACTGCCAGGCCTCTTGGCTGTGTCAGCATCTGAGTACAGAGCCAAGTGGAAGCCCAAGGGAAGGCTGTGAGTCCTCTGCTTGTCAGTCCTTCACACACACACACACACACACACACACACACACACACACACACACACACACACACACACACCAGTGCTGAGTGTGGGCTGGAGTGAGGCTGTTCCATCTCACTCCTGTTGGAAGTATCTGATGGGGTCCAGCTAAGGGAGTTAAACCCTTTCCTTGCTCCAGCATGATCTGACTTCCTATTGCAAACTCTCACTCCCTAGCCAGCGTCTTCTTTCTCCTGCTTTCTCTTCCCGGCGCACAGTCTCCACTCTGAGGGTGCCCGTGTCTACCTTGGTGCTTTCCCACTTGTTCTTTATCGTCCTCGTGACTGCGCACACCTCACTGTCAGGCTCTCCAGCCTGATCCTCTTTGCTACATTCTGAATGCTACTTTCTTGTCCATGTATTGCCTCATTTCTAAACTACTACTTTATAACTTTCTTTTGTAACTGTTTATTTCCATATTATTTTCATCCATCTCCTCCTCCTCCTCCTCTTGAAGCAGAGTAGTCTCGTACACTGGCCTACCATTCATTGCATCTACTCAGTTCCCGGTCTTCCCTGTTTAATCCGCCTTTTGTCTTGTGAGTGAACAGCGCAACCATTGATCCTACTAAAGTTGGAATTTTTTTCATTTCGCTTTTCATTTCATAATGCCCTTCAGTGATTCAGAGGATTCATCCAGCAATTCGTCCCTCTGAGTCTCTACTTCTGACATGATGGTTTTCTCCGTAGTGGACCATCCTTACAACACGCAGGCCTACTATTCTTTCTTCCATTTTAACAATGCAAGCAGAGTGTACTTACACTTGCTGTCTCTTCTGAGTGCTCTGCCATCCTCTCATCTCTCAGGAAACCGTCCCTGCCTGTGTTTTGCTGGCTCTTCTCTGTCCACCTGTATAAGCCACTTTGTCCCAGCACTTCCACAGTGGCCATGGCAGATGGACCAGCTGCTTCCGCTACTGAATCCATCAGTATTTCTAGCCCGTCTCACCTCACAGCACTCAGTACTCATAGCCCTGAGAAATTATTAAAATCAACTCTGTCTTCTGGAAATCATTTTATTTATCTACATGATTTTCTTCCTAGATCTCTAGCATCCATTTTCTTATTATGCTAATTTCTTCCAATTAAAAATTTTAGTATATGAACGGCTCTTTTCTAACAATCCTCACCACTCTCTTAACAAGTCTATGTATCTTATAAATTGAAATATCACCACTAACGACTTCCAGAGCACTATCCTTGGATAAGAACTTTCTACTTTGAACTCTGTGCACAGGCACCCAATAGCTATATTAACTAAAATGTTCAAAACTCAGCTTCCGTTTTGCCATCCAGCCTATTCATAGGGTCCTTCTCATTTCAATTATTTAGTTACTCAAACTGAAAATATTTCATTTTCAATGCATAAACACAACCATCACCTCAAAAGAAAAACTGAGTGACCATGCCCAGAAACATAGATTCAGGTTACCTTAAATTCCATATTGCAGTAGCAGTTTCATGAAGTTTGTGTTGTTACACACATACTGCCCAGGTTTGTTAGCACCATTTGGTGAAGCTGCTGGTGTGTGTGTGTGTGTGTGTGTGTGTGTGTGTGTGTGTGTGTGTGTGTGTGTATTTGACATCTTTATGAAAATCTGGTGGCTGTATCTGGTGGGCTTATATCTGCATCCTCAATCCTATTTTATAATTAATGTGTCTGTTTCTCTGACAGTTCTGTGTAGTTTTCTTTAGTATCATACTGTAGTATAACTTGAAATCTGGAGAGCTGATACTGTTATCAGTTTTTTGTTTTGTTTTGTTTTGTTTTAAATTGTTTAAGGTTGTTTTGGCTTTCCTAGGTCTTTAGAATTTTTATATAGTTTTATATAAAATAAAAATAAATACATTTTATTTTCAATTAAAAAAAAACTCTACTTAAGTGCTGCCTTCTTCTTGAGGTCTTCTTCCATTGAAACCCTACAAAAAATTTCAATAAGACCATCACAAGAGTTGATATCTCCCTTTCTCTGCTTAATTTGTTGCCCTTAATAATTGACATAGCATGTGTGCGCCTGCACATGTATGTATGTGTACGTACGCATGCACACATATGTCATACATTTTAATTCTTTATCATCTTCACTGAAGTGTATTTCCCATGAGGGCAGATGCATGTCGTGTTCTCACCATCCTCACACCGAGAACTGTTCACAGCATGTCCTCACCATCTTCACACTGAGAACTGTGCATGTCGTGTTCTCACCATCCTCACACTGAGAACTGTGCACGGCATGTTCTCACCATCTTCACACTGAGAACGGTGCATGTCGTGTTCTCACCATCCTCACACTGAGAACTGTGCACGGCATGTTCTCACCATCTTCACACTGAGAACTGTGCACATCGTGTTCTCACCATCCTCACACTGAGAACTGTGCATGGCATGTCGGAGACACGTATCTGTAGTCTGAATGGCTAGTGAATACAAGAAGAGATCATCAAATAATTTGAAGTTATTCATTTCTTTGAACAGACGGCATTTCCTAAGCCTTAGGAAACCTTTAAAAGTGATTATTACTAAATATATTTTTATAGTTATTGTTCTTTCTTTCTTTTTTCTTTCAGGGAAAACCAGGTCGAAAAGGACACATGGGTGAACCAGGGCCAGAAGGCTTGAAGGTAAAGTGCCTGAAGTTTTTAATCAGTTTGAAAATACAAATTTTCAAAAGGATAGAGTTATGACTTTTATACAAATTAAATGAACAAATTTCAACTTATGGGTACCAGTAAGAAGTTTAAAAACTGTTCAAAGAGCAATTTAAAAGTCATGTAGCTCCATTTATATTTGTATAGATATACAATTTAATAAAGAAATGTCAGGATACATTCTACAAATGACTGCAAATGAGATACAATGTAATACAAAATAATAAATGTTTTGCAACAATAAACAAATATTAGAGTAAAATTTGTGGATTAGATACACGACAATAACATATATGTTACTATCTCTTTACTAGCCATGGGTTCTTTAAAAAGCAACTAACAGTGGGTCTACTTGAGTCTGTTTCTTTTTTTTTAATTTATTTTTTTATTAATTTATTCATATTACATCTCAGTTGTTAGCCCATCCCTTGTATTCTCCCATTCCTCCCTTCCTCCTGCTTCCCCCCTACTCCCCTCCCCTATGTCTGTGACTGAGGGGGACCTCCTCCCCCTGTATATGCTTATAGGGTATCAAGTCTCTCCTTGGTGACCTATTATCCTTCCTCTGAGTGCCACCAGGCGTCTCCATCCAAGGGACACGGTCAAATATGGGACACCAGAGTTTGTGTGAAAGTCAGATCTCCTTCTTCACTTAACGGTGGAGAATGTCCTGTCCATCGGCTAATCTGGGTAGGGGTTCGAAGTTTACTGCCTATAATTTCCTTGGCTGTTGCTGAGTCTGTTTCTTACAGTCACTGAGAAGCTCTGAAAGGCTGTGCTAGGCAGTCTTTGTTCCTTGTGTACTTCCACATTTTAGATGATCTTTACAACAACAAATACAAAACAGCACAGATATTCGATGTATGGAAGAGACCGGCTTATAGGGATTGTTAAAATTTGCAAACTTAGATTTTGAAACTCAGAAAAGAGACAGAATTAATACCATATTTCCCAACTTAAGGCTTGATTCATATATACTGAACACGTAGTTTTTTTTTTTTCATGTTGTTAAATCCTACAAAAAGCTGGACGTCAAGTTTTTGGTCAGTGAAGGAAGATGATTTAGAGCATTTTTAATGTATCAACACATCGATAGCTAAAATGTACTAGGAGAACATGTGCCCAGCTTTCTCAAATTATATACAAAAGCTCCAGAAAACTGCTTTAAAACCAGAAAGCATAAGCAATTCTTTTTCCTGGGATTAATCTCTAGCCTGCCAAATTGCACTAAAAATTTCAATGTTGAGTCATAATGTTAACAAAATGGCTATCTCAGCCATTAGTGAAAGAGTCACACTAGAAGCAGGTCACGCTTTTGTTGCCGAGGAGCCTGAAGAAATCCCTCCATGACTGTCACTCCTTAGCTGCCATTGCCCCTCTGGCCTGTGTGGGATTTCCTAGGAAACACTTAGGAGTTGGTGAAGGGTCACCACCTTCCACTCAACCCTAGCCTCTGTCTCTGTCCGTCTGTCTGTCTCTATCTCTGTGCATCTCTGTCTTTCTCTCTTTCTTCCTTCCTTCCCTCTCCTCTTCCCTTACGCCCTCCCCTCTCCCAGTCTCCTGCTTTTCTCTGTCTATCCTTCCTTCATTGCTTCTCTTTCCTCCCCCTCTGTCATCTCTTCCCTTGTTCTCTTTCCTCACTCCATTCCTTCCTTCCCCATTTCTCCCTTCTCTCCTGCTTCCCTCCTGTTCTCTCTTTCATACAAGACAAAGCTTCTCTTCCCCTTACCTTCTGACTCTCTGAATGTTAAATCAAGATTGCAAGGCATCTGCAAGCCACTTCCACCCTTTGCTGTCAAACAAACCTCCTGTAAGCAACAGCAGCTCATCTCCTTTTATGGGAAAAGACAAGTTTTGGACGAGGAAAGAAACAGAGTAGAAAACTAATTATTCATAGATTATCCTGCCATCAATTTCCAACAGACTTTCCAGAGATTTCCTTATCAGTAACTAACACTGTACCTTACGTTGTCTCGCTCTTGCCACTTATCTAAGTGTATACTGATTGGACAGGAAACGTGTATAGACTATTCCCCGTGGTGGCTATCAGCTTTCAGTATGACTTTATAGACTTGTAACATGAAACACAGATGTGAGCCATAGTGTAGAGTAAAGAGAACAAATAAGCTTCATTTTAATAATAGAGTTAATACAAGGCATACCAGGGTCATCCTTCCCATATCAATATCAGAAACATTATTAAGATGCTTTATAATCCTTATAAAATGATTTTGAGATATAATATGTATTTTACACTTACACTGTCTATCAGTTCATACCAGCCCATGCCACATGTCATCAGCGGGCACCATATTGTTGGTATCTTAACATCTCTGTACCCTACACTTGAATGTCATTATTAATTTTAGTTTTAAATTTTTATTAAATTTTCTATAAAAAGAACTGTAGATCCCTGTCACATCTACTGTGTGGTATCTCAGACTCAGTCTTTACCTGCTGTCAATGAATCCCTACCTTCTCTTATACAAGTTCCTTGCCTGCTGTGGCTGTTCCGTGTCCCTACTCAATACCCCCGGCCTGCAGGCACAGCTCCACTGAGTCTCATAATCCACTATTTGGGTCAATTCATATGTTTTACCTCACACCTGTACCAGGCTGTGGAGCAGCACACCCAAGGCAGGTGCACCAAAAACCCATGCACTAAAATGCAAGTGTTTTCCAATTAACTGGAAGAAATAAAAAACATAATTTAATTAGGTTTGAAATTGAGACAGTATTTAAGATCATGGTTTATGAGAGCCACTTCCAGTTAGAAAAAGGTTAAGCTTGGGTCAGTTTTTGATTATCATATGAAATTACCTATCCTGTTTACTAAAATTTCAATGGCAAATTTTGCCTGGTATTCAACAAGACAATGTATTGAATGCTTTTTGAAAATCAAACAATAATAAGTAAATTAGTCTTACACACACACACACACACACACACACACACACACACACACACACACACACTGACATAAAGAAATGAGTGCCAAATAACAGAGATTAGGTCAGATTTATTATGGAATGTGTTGCAGACACCTGTGTGTTCACAGAGGTTGTGGAGTACAAAATTGTGCCTCAGAAGTTATGACCATGTCCTTCTCCAGCTCTGCTGACAGAGGCATCAGCTCTTGTTCTGAGGGTAGCTCTAGAACTATCTGGTGGGCAGTGTAGAATCCTGTGTGGCAAGGGCTTTCAGTATATTCTGAACATCTTTCATGGTGCCATTTATTTGTTTTAAAGATATTTTTACCTTTATTATTTCTATGTGTAGTGAGTACACACATGCCACGGTGTACAGGTGAAAGTTAGAAGACAACTACCAGGATGTTGTCTCTTTCCTCCCACTCAGGTCTTCAGGCTTGACTGTGGGTGTCTTTACTTTACTTTCTGAGTCATAGTGGGAAATAACACAGTAAAACATTTTATCTGCCTATGTGAATTTCTTGTAGTGTATATTGCCCACAAAGGCCAGAAGAGGGCATTGGATCCCACAGAGCTGGATTTACAGATGGTTGTGAGCTACCATGAGGGCACTGGACTCAAACCTGGGTCTTCTGCAAGAACAGCCAGTGCTCTTAACTGTTGAGCCATCTTCCCAACCCAAAATATGTTTTTAAAAATACTGAAAGTAATGAATAGAGGAATGTGACTTCAATATGTAAATAATTACTGTTTGGATAAAACTGTGAAAAAAGACCATATTGAACAAAAGTACTATAAATAAGTTAGACTAACTGAAATTGCCTTTGCCTTTTTTTCTGTTACAACTAGTTAACTTTGTGAAATTGAAACAAAAGTTCTGTCCTGGTTAATGTTGCTGACAAATAGTCACATTTGCAATTTTATATTCTTGACCAACAGGGAGAAGTAGGAGACCAAGGAGAGATTGGGAAAATTGGTGAAACAGTAAGCTTGCTTTATCCTCTTACTTTTATTATTCGCCATCTGTGTTTCTTAGGAATTATGTCACTGTGATCTGTTAGCTATTATTGTGTTAGCAAGACTTGGAGGAAAACTCACCCATTACAGACTTAGACTCATGGGGGATGGTTCTATTGACAAAACAAAACAAAAAACAAACAAACAAAAAACTATGGTACAAAAGAGATATGGAGAAAAAGCAGTGATATTTTCATTAAATATAAACTATCTTTATGATCTCAAGAGCATTTCTTGTTAGTATTTGACATTCCATTTCGGTTCCATTAACTTCAGTCTAAAGTTGACATTTTAAGAAAGGAATGTAAATTTCCTTGGTATGGTAGCAAATGTCTGTAATTCCAGAAATCTGCATTTAGAGGCTGAGGCAGCGGGTTTCCGAGTTCAAGACTAACCCGGTCTACATAATGAAACACTATTTCAAAGAATGAACAACCACAAAAAGCTGATTTGATCATAAAAGAGTATGTGTTGGTAATCTGACTTCAGATTTGAAGGGTAGGAATCAAACAAAAGCAGTGATGTGTCAAGTACATAATTATTTTTATAAAATGCACTTGGTTTAGGTTTGCATTACTGCTGTAGCAGAAAGCACCATATAATTTTTTGGAGTGCATTTTTAAAAAATTGTGCTTATGCGTGCAGTTCTCACAGCAGCCAGAAGAGGACAGCAGAGCTGGATTTACAGGCATTTGTGAACTGCCAGACAAGGGCACTGGGGTCTGAAACTGGGTCCTCTGCAAAAACATTATACACTGCTGAGTACCTCTCCAGCTCTGCATATAATATTTATGTTGTATCTATAAAAATATTTTTAACTTGCTTTATTTTCAACAATAAAGAACATTGAAAGTAATGTCTATGAGGTTGGAGAGATGCCTCAGTCACAGTCACTATGTGTTTGCTATGCAAACATAGGGACCTGAGTTTGGATCTTTAGGACCCAAGTAGAAACCAGCACTCTACAGTCTCAGAGCTGGGAGTTAAAAAACAGGTTCTGGGAGTTTGCTGGCCAGTCAGTCTAGTTGGAACAGTGAGCTCTAGGATCAGTGAGAGATCTTGCCTCAAAAAATAAGGTGAGGCACCTCTGGCCTACTCACACACTCAGAATACTTATACACATGAGTGTACACACACACACACACACACACACACACACACACACACACACACTCACACACACTGCATACCACAAACACACACGTTTTTAAGCAAATGAACCTCCATAGTAAAATGATGAGTCAGCAGAGATGAAAGTATTTACAATATGCAAGGTTAAGTGTCACAAAGCAAGTGAACAGAATAGTTTGTCTCTGTGCACTCCTCCATACACAGCCTATATTAAGACTTAAACAGAAGCCCAGTTTTCTACAAAATCGTTCTGTAAGCTTCACCTGTTTACAATTATTAATCCTGATGTTGTAATAAGAAAAATACTCTTATAGTCTTAGTTTTTACCATTAGTATTCATAAAAACAGACAGAGGTGGCTAAGTCCCAACAAATCCACTGCCCCTTTCTGCTAATCCTCAGTCAGCAGAGGCAAGCCTTTTACTTGTGGTTTTGCAAAAAAAAAAAAAATCTTTCAGTATAGTACTTAGATCATTATACAAGACTTCTAATATATTGTAGCTCTTTTATTTCTATAGTCAGGCAAAAAATTAAATTATGACATTTGGGTGTCAATTGCCTAAGAAGTGAGAGAGAAAGAGAGAGTGTGTGTGACTACAGTCAGCATTAAAATTAACATGCTAATAAGTGATGTCTTTTCACATTTTATATATTGAATTTCCAAGTGTTATTTACTTAATCGCACTGGACTAGTTCCATACAGTATAAAAACCAACAGTGTCTAGTGCTGTACAAAGAGGGCATGGACTACCAGAGTGCTAGATTTCTGTGACTGAATTTTTTTTAAAAAATCACAATTATTGGTTCTTTGCTATGTTTCAGGAATCAACCAATGCTATGATATTTCTTTTAATTCTCAGAGCCCCACCCAAGCCCCCAGATTTTACAGTGAGAAAAAAAAACAGGAAATGACTGGTTATAAGTTACATAACTAAACCTTAATTTGAACCCAGACTTTCAAGTTCAAGGCCTAAGCTGCTGCCTCCTGCCATGCTCACATTTTTAATATTATCTGATAAACCTGGATTTGGCCTGGAACTTGCAAAGACACTGTGAGCTTCAGATAAGTTTAATATTCATTTTAACATGTTTTATTACCAATTGAACAACAATTTGGCCTTTATGTTGTAAAGACCATTTAAGCACTTGATAAGTTACCAAACAAAAGACCTTCCCAATTGTCTTTTTTTTTTCTCTTTGAGGATGTGAGATGAAGGACTTTGTTCTATAAAAACATCACTCCCTTATTGAGTTAATTAAAAATCTAATTTCCCTGAAGAATATTTTGAGCTTTCTGTAATTCCCAGATCTTATCTTAAGGTTCTGGTCCTATAAATACACTTCTAGTCTAGAATTTTGTTGCCAAAAGAACTTCCTCTCTTAAAATATACAGAATATCTAACAGTCTTTGAAATTTGAAATAGCTCAGCATGCACTAGCACCTCAATTTTCACTTTAGATGATCCTTTTGATAGTCCCTTAATTTACTTAGCTGAGTGACTTTTTCTTTCTCTTTTCATAGTAATTAGTACCAGATTTGTTATTGGGCTTATCAAGCTCAGCCATGTTACCTATATCTTATGTCCATATTCATTTATAGTCATTTCTTGTCTTCAAATAATTGGTTTCTATAAATCTGCCCCGTAAGTCTCCAATTTACCTTATTATTTTTATTAAAAATAACAAACTCAATTTCTATAAATGCTTTTCATAATTCTCCAATTTCTCTTCTTAATTTTTTATTTAAAAACTTATGTTTGTTCATCAACAGTGATACAATTTTTGCATCAACAAGGGTATAATACAACAAAGTTTCTTAGTGTTTTAAAATTCCTGGTGTGTCACGATTTGAGATTCAAGGAAAACAGTGTTTCCAATTATTCTCAGAGTTTTCAACATTATGATGCTTTAAATATACTCTGAACAATATCCACATTTTAAATCACTAAAATTCTTCCTTAAGGAATGAAATGCACTGAGTTTAGTAGTCCTCACAAAGAGCTACATCCTGCAGGAATAATCAGTACAGACAAAACAGAGGAGTCTAGTCAGCCCTTGCTATAAAAACTGGTTTTTTTAAAAAACTACACTATTTGTTATTTGTCAGAAAAAAATCTGGGATATATGATGTCAGAGAACAATTCCAATTCTAGGAATCTATGGCTCTCTTCTAAGAAGTTCAGTATGCCTGTTCTTCTTCTCATCTGCCAGCTTGGCAGCCTTCCCCTGTCCCTCTTCTAATCTCACTATATCCTTCTGAGGCTGGGGCAAAGAGAACCAGACATATTTTCTTGATTTATGCAGCTGTATTTTAGTGTGTGTTTCTGTGTGGGAGTATGTGCACATGAGTACAAATGCATATAGAAACCAGAAGAGGGCGCCAGATCCCCTGGAGCTGGAGTTGTAGATGGTTATGAATCACCTAACATGGCTATGAGAAACCAAACTTGGGTTCTCTTCAAGAGCAGCAGTGCTTGCAATCACTGAACGCTGAGGGGTGATGATTTCACAGCCATCTCTGTGAGTAGAATAATAACTTCTATGGAAAGCATCTTATTATTGATGATACTCGAAGCCAGGCAGGCATGCTCTTAGAACAGAAAAGTGGAGATATCTTTGGGGAAACGTCAACAGTGACTTTCTAGAATCGTTCCGTGGTCTACTGCCTTAAATACAAAACATGAGAAGACTTTCCATGAAGGGTCCTTGGTTACATTAATTTTTAACCTATCACTTTTCTCCCCCACATGATCAAATTTGTGATTATCACCCGAATTTATTTCTTAAAATGTAGCTTAGCTTATTGGATTTTACTTCACTCATTTCTTAACTTAACAAGTGTAGGGAGATTCATGTGCAGCCTAATCTACCTCCTGCTGTGATAAATGGTGACAAACATCTAGTGGACAGAAAGGAAACAAGAAAGGTCTAGGATAACCCTCAAATCAAGTGCTCCACCTTCCATTACAAAACCATCAGAATCATGGGCGTGGTGATAGCTGATCCCTGGATGGCTTCTAAGTAGTTCATTCAAAGCCAAAAGGAGACAAAGAACTGAGGGTCAGAGACCAAAAAAATCTACTTATTAAACACCCATCCGCTAAGCTTCAGGTGACTAGCCTCTTCTCTTATTGCCATGAAATGTGTCCAACCCGAATCACGTGTAAGCTGTGGTTTGGAAGGCCAAGAGCCCAGATTTCAAAATCCATCTCCCAGGCTCTTTTCTTTTCACGTAATAACTAACTACCAATTTGCCCTGTCTTTAAGTGGGACCCTGAAATACAGCCTTGGGAATTATTGGTTAGGAAGATCTGAGTTACCATTTAGGAAAATTTGAAAGAAGAGCGAACCAAAGTTGTACCCTATAATATCCTAAGCCAACCTGGCAACTCACCTTTAAAATATTGTCAAATATTATTAGTTTGCAAGGAACATGGAAACATATTTATAATGGAAACAGGAAAGATTTTGAAGGAAGTTGGAAGTGTGTCAGACGTGCTCAGTTGATAGAGTGTCTAGGGCTGTGCTTGGGTAAAATTGCCATGGAATTAGTTTGATACAAATTTGTTTTATTATGGTCCCGGTTCTTCTTTTCTTTTTGCAAAAGGGGAAATTGCTAGCTCCTAAATCACGCATTGAGCTTCCCTGGGGGAGTAGATCCAGGAGCTGGGAGTGGGATTTAACCAAAGAGTAAAAGCTAATGTCAAAATTCACCAGCGCATTACCCTTACCCCAGCACATTCTGAATCTTATTGTCACTGCCCTATAAAATGTCAGACAGGTTGCCCTGTGTTTAAGCTACAGGTGACTAGGGCGCAGCTGTAAGGACTGTGTCAATCTCCTGAATGGCATGAATGCCTGTTTCTTTCTTTTCTTTTCTTTATTTCTTTGCATGTGTTTTTTAATTAAATGTTTTTTAATTTTTACATATACATTTATATTATACATATATACAATAAACTACCTATAACAAGAAGAACCATGCCACAATCAGGAATTATATGAATGTTACATTCTGAGTGTTTTGGCTATTTGTATTTGGCCACCTTGAAGAGAACATCTTTCCTATCTTGCTGCATCTAAAATTCTGAATGAAAATCAATATCTATCATATCTCATCACTATCAACTTAAAACACCTATATGGATCTAAAAACGACCCTTAAACAACTAAGCTTATTGTAAAACTAAACTATCTGGTCTTCAACCCCATCAGAGACTTGAGGAGGAATAAAATTGATTACCTGACTATACTGGGAGTGCAGTTTAGTAGCTTCCCAAATGAAAGGATGACAGAGACAGTTTGCTACCTGAGCAGTCACCCAAAACTCTCTATGAGATTGGAGCATCATCTTCAGCCTTCTGGACCAATATATCTGACAGACATATTTGTGAGGCAGGAACTATTGAGGACTTGCTTACCCTGTCTTGGCAGAGTTTGGCTGTCAACTCTGCCTGCATCCAAGCTTGCCCTTTTATAGGCAGAATTCTGTCTGTGGTAGAAATGAAGACATTTTGCCCAATGGCTTGTTTGCCACATTTGAAGCCAACTCCATAAGGAGGTTCTTTGATACTCATCACCCTCTTTGAGGTAGGCTGAGTGTTGCTAGGAGTTAACCTATCTCATTGTCAGTGTATCTTTAAAATAATAAAAACATTTTAAATATCATATTCTATATGTCTCTGAAGTTTTTGAAAACCTATCTAAATATTTTACCTTATTTTCTATAGAATAATAACTGTTGCACCTAAGATGTATGATCTTGTGATAAAAATAGACTAGTAATTGATACAACCATAACTTGATCAACTAACAACTTGTATAATTTATTTATCCTAAACAGCCTATAATAGCACTTTCAACATATTAGAAGTAAACCTTGTATTATAATTTAGTATGTGAGTACAATACCTCATCTTAGAGAAAAAATATATCTAATATATGTGAAGAATAATCTTATATTTGAATTCTATGCCACTGTATCTAAAATTAAACTTATTTTGCATCTATATACAAATATTTTTACCAGTGAGTTAAAAATAACCTTGTGAGTTACAACTGAGGCATTAGGTTGAGGAGTAGATTCACTAATCTACTTTTTGTTCTGTGTTCCCTATATATTTCTATATTCCGCCTTCTTTCTTTTCAACCCCTATGAAGGAAAAGAGAGTCATCCCTGTGTCTAACCTTGTTTTCTCTCTAAATAAGATCAATAATAACTTATAACAAACTCCCACTAAAAATAACCCTCTATAGCCCAAGAAAACAACCAAAAACCTACCCTACCCCCTTAAAGGAAATGGGGCATCATTCTTTTAAAGTTTCTTCCAGCTGATTTGGGACAAATAATACCTTTAGAGGGGCCCAAATATAATTGAAGAAATGGTTAAACAAGCTAGGAGTAGCACTTGTGGTCTAGTTTCGAATGGCTGTTTCTTACACAGTGGGAAAATATGAAGAATGGACATCTATGACACACGGTACCTCACATGGCACCTTAACTTAATATGTTACAAAAAATAAGCACTCGTTTGTGAAAACTTGTGATACACCAGGAACTTTGACTTTATTTGTTAATATCCATAAATATCTTGGTAAATGTCATCATTTCTATTCTATACTTTAAATAACTGCTTTTTAAAAACAATTTAAATAACTTAGCACGGTCAGGTTAGTAGTGAGGTTAGGGCTAACCGGGATTATCTCTAATGTTTCCAGATTATCCTGGGGCCACTTAGCAATGGGCTGCAGGCTTCTAAAGGTGCTCCTAGTAAACACCAGCCTTGCCTACATGGCAGTGCAAATAGCACATTGCAATTTAAGAAGCAGGTGTCCCAAAGCTACAGCATATCACCCTTGAAATGTAAAAGCAGCATTGTGAATCTGATTAAGATGAACAGGATATTCTCCACCGTTGAGTGGAGAGTGAGATCTGACTCTCACACGAACTCTGATGCCCCTTTTCTGACCACGCCCCCTGGATGAGGAGGCCTGGCAGCACTCAGAGGAAGGATAGCAAGTTAACAAGAAGAGACTCATACCCTAAGAGCATATATAGGGGGAGGAGGTCTCCCTCAGTCACAGACATAGGGGAGGAGAGAAGGAGGGAAGCGGGAGGGAGGGAGGAATAGGAGGATACAAGAGAAGGGCTAACAATTGAGATGTAATATGAATAAATTAATAAAAAAAAAAAAGAAAGTCTGGTAGCATGTCCATGGAGACATAAAACACTAGGAGAGATGTCTGTTGTGGTGGGGAGCACCTGTCAACACAGCACTCAGGACGTAGTGGCAGAAGGACATGGAGTTCAAAGCCATCCTCAGATAGAATGGCCTGGAAGATATCCTGGCTCTAAAACCAGATTAGAAGAGTGAATAAACAAGGAACAACAAAAGGTGGATGTGAAAAAACCTTGCTGGTGTTTAAACGGGGGCTGTGCCGGTCCATAAACAGCTTTGGTTAGACAGAGCTGTAATGTTTGTTAGTCTCATGCGTGAATCTGCCACCTATTTTCATGTATTCGATATAATTTTATCATTTGCAAAGATGTGCATCACAATATTTTTGTTCATCTTGACACTGTATGTGTGTGTTTTAAAAGAATACCGTGTGTGTGTGTGTGTGTGTGTGTGTGTGTGTGTGTGTGTATGAGTGCACACATGCTAGTGAAGGCTAGAGACATCAGGTCTCTCTGGAGCTGTAGTTACCAGCAACTAACAGTGGGTTCTGGGAACTGAGCTCGGGTCCTCTGTAGGAGCAGTATACACTTAACTGTTGACTGAGCCATCTCTTCAGCCTTCGGAGAGAGAAAGACATTTGGAGCCAAAAAAAGATGAAACCTCAGTCTTCATTTATTTATCTGTCGTCAAAAAGCATTTCTGGAACACTTTCTGAGTACTAGGCGTATGTTAAATAAGATTTGGTCTCTGGGTAGTTTCTGGTGTAGACAATGACAAAATAAATGTGCATATGATTTTTATTGAAAATCTATTCTGTTCTGTTACATAAGATACTCTAAGAAAAAGAAGGAAAAGTCATTTTGTCATGGCTCATAAGGACGTGTGTGTTGATAAATTCTTTCTTTGGTTGAGAACACATTTCCATTCTCTTGGGTGTGGGTGTTGTGGTACGGATCACAGCTTTCAAGGAAACAGTATTCTAAATTCTTATCTAGAAGGGGCTTAATACTGGCTGTTCTAATAGTCCTCCCTTTAAGCTGTGTATGTATGCAACAAGTTTTCATCCATTACTAGTAGTACATTGTATTTTCTCTTATATACATATTTACACATCAGTACCAAAAATACTTAGATATATTTTTGAAAATATGTAAGATGCAGAATGTGTTGATTCTTTGAGTTTACAAAGTAAATGGATGGTGAATTGAAATAATGGAAGGGTCTGGGATAAGGGGTTGCTTGAGGCCTTCTGCTGACTATGTTGACGGAACACAATGGCCACATGACAACCTGGGGATAGGCTAGCGAAAATATCCATGCTTCACCTTTAAAAAAAATTATATCTGGTCTATGTAACTTGTGGGTTAAAGATTATAAATAGCATAGAACAGGGGTCAGCAATCGTTTCTGTAGAGGCCCAGGTGCCATATGTTTAGATTCTGAGCCATGTGGGCTCTGTCATAGCCCCCTAGCTGGGGTGCTGTAGTGTGAACCCAGCCACAGACAACAGTGAATGAATAAGCCTGGCTCTGTTTCCAGTGAAAACTTAGTTATAAAAACAGACAGCTGGTGGGAACGGGCCCGCAGGCTGCAGTGTGTCTTTTCCTGCTCTGCAATGTTTCACTTATTCTAGGATGTACCGCTTTTATTGTGTCTGTCTTATGTACACCCTGCTCCATTATTATTTTCTCATTAATGAGAAAAGCAATAAGCACAAATGTGATTTCTTTGGCTCTTAATTTCAAATCCAAAAACAGATTCAAGCTAGCAAGCAGGTGGTGTTGCTTCTATTCATAGGTTTTTTTAAAACTGATTGAAAACATAACAAATTTATTTGCTTTTAATATCTGGACCACAAAGGATGCAACCAGAATTTATCATCTTCCCTCTAACAAACTCTTCAGATTATTCCCAGGAAACATTTCTAAGAACAATGAAATATTTTCTTTGTGTATAATGTTTTCCATTGAGATAAGGTATTTTGCATTTGGGGTCAACCTCACTTATGAAATGGCTTTTCTATTTTTTTTATTAGTATAAGATTAAGCCATACACAGGGTGATCATAACACAAGAAAGAAACAAAGACTGTGGCTGGTTGTAATTTCCTCAGGTCAAATGATATCTTCACTTTTTGAGGGAGCTCTCTGTTTCTCTCTGCACTGTGTTTTAAAGATGCTATCCTGCCCCTGGGCTCTGAATGTGTCACAGGATCAATGAAGTGCTACTGCAGAAGTCCACAGCTCAGCAACAAGAAAACTTTAGAGATTTGTCAGTGCCTAGTGGAAAAAGAAAGTCTCTTAAGGACAACTTCCTCCCTCCACATCTTCTACTTTTCCATTGCTATTTTTCTGAGATTTGAGGCAAACAAGTAAAGGTCATAGATTTGTTTGTCTAAGTATGATTTGAGGATTTCCATAATTTCAGTATTTTAGTTAAGCAACCAGTATCCGATGTGCACGGTGCCTTCCTTCTACAAATATTTATGATCATTTGCATACACAAGAGAGAGAGATCAAAACTGAATAGGACACTGAACCCACTTCAAAGACCTCGTACGAGATTAGACCAACAAATTGAGCATTTCAGGGAAAGCATTCTCCTGAAGGTCACACCTGCCTGCTGTGGAGATTGCCAGTAAATGGGTCCTGAGTGATCCTGGAGATTCAGAACACTGGATAAAACTCCTCACTAGAAAAAATATGCAGTTCTATTTCTATGTGAACATGTACACCCCTTTCTTAAGGGTTGAAAAATGTTTTTAATGCCTTTTAAATAACAGGCACTGCTTTTTCTTGTGCCTCAATAGCATGTTAAAGCTGGATGGTATAGAAAGAGGGAGCTCGCCCCCGCAGTTATCAGAATAGGAAGGTGAGAGCAAATGTGTCTAATTCCAACATGTCAGTTTTTGTCTTCCCATATTATCGTATTGTATCATAATCCCTTAGAAACCTTTTTGTTTTCTAATGAGAGACCAAAGGGAGTTGGTCTGAATGGGAGGGGAGAAAGGGAGAAACAGGCATGGTAAACCATAATCAGCCTATGTTGTGTGAAAAAAAGAAGTCTGCTTTCAGTAAAAGGCAGAAAACCCTGGTTCGGCGACTTTCTTTGGAGTTCAGACAGTAAGCTAGAACTCGCATCTTTGCGTTAGTCGGTGGCACCGCATGTTGTCTGTCCTCTTCCTCATTATTAGCTGGCTTGGTCTGGGGCTTGTGGAAGTGATGGGAAACATGACACAGCAAAGTTTTCCCCCTTTAATTGTGCCTTGGCTAGAACCCACAAAAACCACATTTCCTATAAAAAATTTGCCTGAAAAGACATCCAGAACTAATTTTGTTTTTCATACTTGAAAAATATGCTCTGTGCTTATAATAAGTGTACATCCCTCTGTGTGGATGGGCCGGCCTGCTACTTATTAGTCTCAGGGAGACCTCACAGTGAGGATGTGTCACGCAACACAAGTGTCACTGTGGGAAAATGCCTTTTATTTCTCATCCAACTTACTTAAAGGAAGAGCCCAAGTTCAATCAAGGTAGGTGGTTGCTCTCTATTGATATTCACATTATCACCTTTGATTTAGGACCAAGAGGCTTATTGTTGGTCACCTGCCAATGAGCTCAGTGCAGCATGAGTGACCCTTTCTCCTGTTTCCTGTAACATGAGTATGACTGTAAGCATCTGCTCAGAGGACGTTGCAGGCACAGCCTCCTGATCATTGCCAGGCCTGCCTGGGGTAAAATTTCTTTCTGAGACTTTATTTCATGACTGCACATTTGATTCTAAAGAATATGAGCCAGGTAGTTGACAGGGAAATGTCAGCCTCTGACATTTTTACTTGGATGCTTGGTGGGCCATTGAGTGACACTTCGTGGAGAACCTTATGCATCCGTATAGCAAGAGACTACAGTAGGAACTCTATGATACCAAATAGACCTTTCCAATCCCACTGGAACCTGTAAAATTATGAGATACCTGTCTATAGTCTAAATTTAGCTGACCATACAAAGATGTATTCTTTAGTGATGCATAGTGTTATGCTTTCAAATTTTGTTTGTTGACTAAATAGAAAAATGTCTACTTTATGAAACTTTTATAAAATATTAATAAATTTGGGATTTTTATAGTTATATTTCTTTGGTTGTTAGGCAGTGTGCACAGATAGTGTATTGTCAGTGCTCAGAAACCTCAAAATATCAAATTCTTGTGTTTGAACACTTGGTCTTCAGCTGCTTGGCATTGTCTTGAAGGTTGTGCAGCCTTTAGAAAGTAGGTCTTAGGTAAGGGAAATGGCTGACTCAAAAAAAGCCTTATGGATTATAGCCAGCTGCAGTGCCACCACATTCACCTAGTCTCCTTCCTCTTCCTCCTCCTTCTTTCCTTTCTCCTTCTCCTCCTCTTCCTCATCGTCCTCTTCTTTCTCTTCCTCCTCCTCCTCTTCTACCTATAGATCCACCAGAATGTCAAGAGTCCAATCCGCAATTCCACTGGTCACTGCCATGCCTCATCCATGGTGACTATATACATCCTCAATCATGAGCCAAAATAAATCCTGTTAGTTGCTTCCTATCCTGTATGTTGTGTCATAGGAATAGGAGGAAAAACTTACTCAGGTACAAAGCATATTTTCTGTACCAAATTTTATTTATGGCATGTCGGTAAAGTACCTATGTAGAAGTGTCCTATACCTACTCCCCAGCTGCTACCAGTATACAGGAGCTAGGCCTTTTGTTCTTTGGAGTGTGGCCTATTCTGTCTATAACAGGCACACCAAACTCCTAAGTAGCGTGTGACTACAATCTGTTAAGTAGAGAGGAACATTAAAATCTCAGGATATGTGGGCTTTAAATGGGAGGTTCATGCTAGCTTACCATGAAAAAGGACAGACCACTGCTATGAGTTAGAAGAGATAGGGTCTAATGGGGTCAAACTCTTCAAGGACATCTGTCCAAATGTTCCCCTCTCACGTGTCAGAGTCCAGTTCTTCCTGACTCAGTGTTCTATTGACCACAGCACATTAAACTTGTCTCAGTTGGGTGTTTAACTAATAAATAAGGAACACTGATATAGTTTCCTCTGCCCTCTGACTAGAAGAGATAATTGATGAGCCATCTTTTGTGTGAGCTCTGGTTAACATATGGCCCATCAGTGGGCCAAAATGGCCAGACTTTTCTACTTGTCCTCTCATCAGGCCTGGATGTAAGTCTGTCTGCTGAGGCTTTGACCTGGAAGGTGCTGACTAAAGGAGCAATGAGTCTTTCCTGATAGAAGGATGTGGATGGTTTGTATGTGAGTTTATCACATCTGCTTTATTTAATTTGTTCACTGATTTAGTCAAAATATATTTATTACCTTCTGTATTCCAGGAAGTATTCTAGACACACAAGATGGAGTGTCCTTTCTGCTTTATAGGACATTTAGACTGATAAATGTAAAGCCATGTCTTCCTAAATGGTGATGGATTTAGCCAACATACTAGCCAGGCTTTTATGTCACTGTGGCCAAATACTGAAGAAAAAAAAAACATTTCAGCAAGTGAAGTCTTCTCTTGGCTCAGGTTTTAAGAAGGATGAAGTCATGTGTCTGTGCTGAACATCATAGCAATGGCAGCATCTTCTGAGGCTGTTCCGGATGTCTTGGTAGGTAGCGAGCAGAGAAAGCAGGGACAGGAAAAGGCTAGCATAACATATATCCCCAGTGACTTCCTCCAATAGATCCCACCACCCAGGAATACCAGCATATTATGAATCTATCAAGTAATTATCCACACTATTAATGAGGTCAAAGCTTCCATAATCTAGAAAAGTCTTCACAAACACACCCACAGATGGGCTTTTTAAATTTCCTAGGTGTTTTTCTTTTAATTTTTTTTATATTTCATCACTTTACAGCCTGGTCCCAGCTCCCTCCCTCTTTTCCTCCCAGTCGCACCTTCATGGCCCCCTCCAGCCATCCCCCTTCTCCTTAATCTCAGAGAAGTGGAGACTACGTATTTCTTAATCCATTCAGGTTATTCATCAAACAAACAAAAAAAGTTGTTTGCTCCAAGTCACACTGTCAAAGGAATAGCTTCTGAGCTTATAGATTACATTCGAAAACATGAATACATTGATCCAAAGACTGGTTATTTGTAAACTGATAGATTAACAAATAATGAGAAAGGCTTTGGGTATAAGCCTTAAAATTATTCTCCAATACAAAGTCCGAAGGAAAACAGTTGAAAACAAAAATAATAGGCATTATTCATCCTTTGCCAATCTACCTTCTATGCATAATAAATCTAAAACATATTCTCTATCTTTTCTTCTCTCCATATGCACGCTCTCTAGGGGAGCTCTTCTACACTCTAGATCTTAGTTACTACTTTTTCCTGATGGTCTGTGAATTCTTGGCCCTGGGCCCACACCTTCATCTGTACACTGAGTATTCCTACTAGAATCCCTCACTCGTGTTTCATATTCATCATGTTTTAAAGAGGAATTCTTGTAGCGGGAGACACGGCTCAGCAGTTAAGAGCACTGGCAATTCTTCCAGAGGACTAGGATTGATTCCCAGCATAAGCATGGCTCACAATTGCCTATCACTCACAGTTCCAGGGAATCTGAATCCTTCTTTTGGCCTCTGAAGACACAAAGAATGTACGTGCGCACAGATATATATTCAGGCAAAACACCCATACACATAAAAAACAAACAAACAAATGAGAAATTCTTGGGCCAAGGACATGGCTTAGTTGGTAAAGTGTTGGTCCTACAAGGATAAAGTTCTGTGTTTGGATCTCCATGTGAAAAAGGCAAGTGTGGGAGTGTATATCTTCAGCCTTAGCTCTTAGTGGAAAGGAAACAGGCAATTCCTTGGAGCTTGTTGGCGAACCAGTTTAGCCAATCAATGGCCACCATGTCTCAAAAGAAAAGGTGGGGAGAGAGGAAAGAAGGCACTAAACCTCAGCCTCTGGCCTCTAGTGCACATGGACATGAATACCTGCATAAACACACATGCACAGAAAGGAAAAGAAACCAGTCTTTCTGCTTTATTACTCAGCCGGATGAAGTGCTCTTTCTGACACACCCCTCTCGTTTAAGTGGACAGCAGATTATGTGGCCATCTTCTTAGACGTACATGTGATCACTTGATGTGGGCAAACACTTCCTGTGAGAATCCATTCCCCATTTGGAGCTCAAAATGGATTTTTTTCATCTGTGACTGAACTTTTGCTTCTCTGGTCAGGAGGAGTCCCTGTTGCATTGATACACAAAGTTGCCATTTAAGTCCACATTACACTGAATCACAAAGTTGCCATTTGAAAGGTAAAGTGGTCAAATATCAGGGGTTTTTACAGTTTTGTGGAGTCTACATTTGTCATGGTGAGATGACTTAGGTTGTTTCGTGTAGTTCTGAAAGAAAAACAAAAATCACTGATATAAATATTAAAGCAAATAAGTTTCCATGATGCAATAGAACAAGGTTCTGGGGAATTTGCTTTGTAAACTGTATTTTGGAGTGAATTTCAAAGGCTCTGAGGTCCCCCATCCTTTATCCTGTTATGTGGTTGTTTGCATGTTGAAGATTTGAACTCTCCTGAGGCATTCAAACCACTCTCTAAAGCAAAGTGACTTTGGAAGATAATTGCTAAGTGCAGGAACTTTCTATAAAAATGTCTTATAGCACTCTTGTCAACTAGGAAATATTCACATTTTATATTACTCTTAGAGTCAATCAGTAGGATGTGGTTACTTGAAAAAAATAGAATAGAACATTTTAAAGTTTTTTACTGACTTTGGGAAGAAAAATAACATTTCTTCTTCATTCTAAAAGTTGATTTATTCCACATCAGGCTTTTTGGCCCTCCGCATTTTGGCTTTAGTTAGCAAAATCTTTAAATAGACCATTACATATCCCACTTTGTGAAAAGTGAGATGTTTTCAATTATTACGTGGTTTTTTAGCTTCTAAGCAGAATGTGTTCTAGCTGAAGACTCTGTCATGTTCTTCACTATGTTAGATGTAGAGTCATCGCTCACAAAGGAATCGATGAGCATTCTTAGCCAAAAGGCACATGTTGTTGCTAATTCCTAAAAGTGAAGGAGATGGCTTCCACAACTGTTTCGTATTCCATTAAGTATACAACAGAACGAATTTGGGCTTCATGAGCCATGTGGTCTGTTTTCGCACTAGATTCTACTTACACCGTGCAAAAGCGTCAGGGAGGGTTGATAAGCACATAGGCATGGCTGTGTTCCAGGGAAAATGTCAAAGAAATGCAAACATCATGTGTGCTGACTCCTGGTTTTATTGAAATTCTGTACCATTTTATCTCTTGGCAGTTTTTGTTATCTGCTTTTCCTTGATCTTTGTTGATTATAAATTGATTAGTGTGGTGCTTTAAACATAATAGTTATTTAGTTACTGAAATTTTACACATCAATAGTAAAGTCTACCTCATTTGAACAATAGTTTAAAGGCTTCTGTACAAGTATGCAATTTAAAAAACTACAGAAGGTAAATTACTAGTAAGATTCAAAGTTTTATTACATTATCAAAGCTGACCAACAATAGACTTTAGTCATTGTGACTTTTAAAATACATTATAAACTTGCTAGTCTCCCTCAGAGAAGAGCTCTCTAACTTCTATCTTTTAGGATGGAGGATTTTGAGGCAAGAATGATGGTTCAGTGGGTAGGAACGTTGCTATGATTTCAGAGGAACCTGAATTGAAATCCTTGGCACCAGGTAAAACTAAAAATCTGTGTGTGGCTGTGCCTGCCTGTGACTCAACACTGGGGAGCAGAGATGGGAATCCTGGGAGCTCACTGGGCAGCTAGCCTAGCCACAGTAGTGGTGGCTTTTGGATTCACTGAGTAAACCTGATTTAAAGAAATAAGGCAGAGGTGAATAGAGGTAGACTTTCTCCTCTTCCTTGGTCTCTGTGCATCTATGCGCATGGGTGTGTGTGTGTGTGCCTGTGAGAGAAAGAGAGAGAGAGAGAGAGAGAGAGAGAGAGAGAGAGGGAGGGAGGGAGGGAGAGGGAGAAGGAGAGGGAGAGAGAGAGGGAGAGGGAGAGAGGGAGAGAGAGAGAAAGAGAGAGAGAGAGAGAGAGAGAGAGAGAGAGAGGGGGGGGGAGAGGGAGAGGGAGAGAGGAGAGAATAAGAATGAATGATTATAGGTAGACTTATACGCTGCTAATGAGTATGTTATGGATGGCATGACAGTGTGTGACTAGGTCATAAGAGGCAGGGTAGCTTTTCCCTTGCTCACTTTCTATCTGGGATCACTTACTCCATGGAAAGCCACACTCCACATGATTAGTCCCCAAAGAGGTCTGTATGGCAAGGCAGTGATGCCTCCTGCCCACAGGCTTCTTGGGTATAAATTCGTTAGTCTCATTCTGACTACAGTTATGTCAGAGACCCAAGGCACAGCTACCTATGGAATCCATAGCCATCCCATAGTTTCTGCCCTACAGAAATAGCAGTAGAGTAAGTGTTTCTTATTTTAACCCATTTACGTTGGGGAGATTATATGATGCAAGAACTAAGTCAGCATCAGGAAAGCTATAAAGATGGATAGCAAGACTTATTTTCTGTGTTTCTGTAACCTGCATCTCACCTGGTTATCCTTCTCCTTTGCTATGCAGGAATATTTGAGTTTTATGAGTTCACGTTTGGTGGCTCCAATATTCTCTTGAGCAGCTAGAGTCTTGTTCAGAAGGTCTTTAAATGTGCCTGTTCTTGAAGCAATTCTTCCTACTTTTTCCTGTAACAGTTTTCAGGCTTCGGGTCTCACATGGAGGCCTTCCTTTAGCACATTTGGAGGTGACTTTTATATACGTGGAATGTGAGATAGAGATCAAGCTTTGGTCTTTTGTTTGTGGACAGCCAGTTTTCCCAGCACTTTTTTTTTTTAAAGATGAAAAAGAGTGAGTAGAAAGGAACAAAACTCAGCAGGGCATGGTGGAGCATGCCTGTAATCCCAGCACTTGGGGAGGCAGAGGCAGGCAAATCTCTGTGAGTTTGAGAAACCCTGTCTCAAAAACAAAACAAAAGAAAAAAAAAGGAAGGAAGGAAGGAAGGAAGGAAGGAAGGGAGAAAGAAAGTAAACTCAGAGTCTTTTATTTTATTTTTTTTAATCTAGCATCCATTGGTAATCAACTGAAATGAATTGTTCCTGTGCCCATATATATCCAATTAGCCTTTGAGCACTTAAACACTGGCAATCTAATTGTTCCTGGCTCTGAGTTATATCCTGCCCTAGATCTCACTTGTATAGGTGGTGCCTGTTGCATGGATCAATATGAAAACGAGCCAGAGCACTGTGATCTTTCCTTTGGAAAGTGTTTGTAATAAAATAGAAAAAAAGAAGAGGAAAAGCGTATAGAAGTCACTGGCTGATACGCACCTCCCAGCATGAATTCTATGGCTTGCAAAGAATTTCCAGGGCAAGGAGGCTGTCTAGCGATGCGGAGCTGGCTACGGGATAGCCCATGGGGGAAGAAGAAACCCAGCAGCCTTGTCTCGCCATTACAAATGGAGTGGTCCCAACCACTTATGATGGATTAGGCTCCAATATCAGGCAGTTTAAGAAGAATCATTCTGTGAAACAGAGGGAAAATATATCTTAGATATAATTGCTCGCTGTTCAGAGTGTACTGCTGTTTAGATGGACTTTCTTTTACTTGGCTGGCAGAGGAGAAGTCATGTTCTCAACAGAATAATTTTGCAAACTGTGGTCTCCAACGGTAATTGTGTCTCCTTTCTTCGGCCAAACTTCTTAAAAGAGTCAGCAATGCAGGCTGTTCTCCACGCTTCCCTCACATGGACACACACTGTTAACCCTTCAGCAGCCGTGTCCAAACACGCAGGAAGGACTGTTGTCCTCAGGGAACACCCGTTGTCCCTGCAGTGTCAGACCACATCACTCTCAGATCTCTTCCTTAGCAATGCGTTTTGCTTGTTTGTTGTTGTTGTTTTGTTGCGAGTTTTTTTGTTTGTTTGTTTATTCCCTTGCAACTCTGCTCCTCGGCTTTCTTTGTGTATTCCCAGCTCTCCTCTGATGTAAGTCTTTATTTTGTTTTCTCGTCTCTGGACAATCGTCATTACGAGCCTCTTCCTGCTCGCTGTGTTATTCCAGTGGATGGTAAGCATCCTGCTGTCAGTACTGCGTGTGCTGCGTCGCTCTGGTGATTACAGCCATTTCTGTGAAACAGATTTTGCTAAAACAATCTGAGCTGGATTCAAGTTTTCCAATGTTATGTCAATGTATGTTTTAATTCATTGTTTCTTTAGGAAAATATTAGCTCCGGGTCACACGGGGAAGAAAGCAGTGAGGAGATCTAGTTATTACTCATGTAAACATCACCAAACCATATCTGACTCACTTTCAGACACCCCCTGCCTCAGCCAGGGTAGCCCCAACATGCCAGTGGCTTGCATAGCAAAGCTTTCTTGCTGTCTGCTCACTGCGAGCTGCCTATGTCTGCTCCATGCCATCTGCATGCTAAGTCCCAGGCTTAAAAAGAGCCTCTTTGAGTCATGGCGTGTTGTGGCCTCTAAGAACAGTTTGATGAATGTCATGTCCTCACCGTTTCTCTTTGCTCTAAATAAGTCACACAGAGACTCCAGACATTAGTAGGATGGATGGCAATTTTCTTCCCACATGAGGGAAGGAAGGTCCACGTACAATCCACACATGATCCAGGGCAAGCCTCCCAGAAGTAGCACAGGGGTGCGCCATTGTTACATAGAAATAGACAGTGAATATTTTGAATAACACAACCTAGCATGCCATTTTTTTCACATATTAACATTTGAAAATGGGATAGTTCTTCAAAGACACTGACAAATTGCATATGCTTGTTGAATTTTTTTTTAGAAATAAAAATATGTAGGTCATCAATGGCATGTTAAATTTAATGAAACTTTGTAGGTTTTGAATCAAATTGTATTTTCCTTTTATTGCCAAATGGTAATAAACACTTACAGAGAGATAAGTTTGAAGTCTATGGGTTTCAGATTTGCAAGTGCTGACTTAAGCCTCCCTCAGCTTACTTATTTTGATGAGGGCAGTCAAAGACAGCTATAAAAGCATTTGGAAAAAGTTGAACGAGAGAAATGTATGGAATGGAAAAATCAGAGAAATGATCCATGAAATAGAATAGAAATTTTGGGGGAAAAAGCTGTACCTAAGCATGGTACCACAAATTAAAAGAGGGAGTGGCACTGTACATATTCATTATGTATATAAGGTACATATAGAGATATAAATGGAGATTATACAGATGTACATGCAGATACACATACAGATACAGATGCAGATAGAGATACATATACAGATGCAGATACAGATACAGATGAAGATGCAGATACAGATGCAGATAGAGATAGAGATACAGATACAGATGCAGATACACATGCAGATAGAGATACAGATATAGATGCAGACACAGCTACAGATGCAGATACAGCTACAGATGCAGACACAGCTACAGATGCAGATACAGCTACAGATGCAGATACAGAGCTATGTGATGGCTAACTCAGTATATGGGCAGAAACACAAGTTCAAGCTCCTCTTATGTTTTATGATGATGACACACTAGTTGGATTAGAGATTCAAATAGAAAAGACAAAAAATGCACATCATTGAAGAATGTAGGAATAAAGTTTTCAATACATTTCACACCTATTGGAATAGTCATTTTTAAACACTCAGTGTTCACCTAAGCTTACCCATACCATTGAAACTCCTCTGCTTAACTTAGCTGCCTCATCTGCCAAAGGAGAATCCTGATACATGACCAAAGTTAGTGGTTGTGATGACAAATCACACACACACTCGCACACACACACAAACACACACATGGTGTCTAACACGTTATTGTATCCAGAATCATGTGACAACCAATCAGTTAGATATTAATATAGATATGCCTATGAATCTGTATTCCCTCCTCGAGCTGTACACTGGCCTCAGATCACCGCCTCCAGTTTCCATTTGCTGGCTGCCTTCTTCCTGCTCAGGCTACAGACTGTCTGGCTCCAGCCCCCCCCAGACTCTCCTTGCTAAAATGCCTTCTCTTTCCTTCTCCAGCTTCACTGTCATGTCCTTTGTGAGCTTGGACCACAGTTCCCTTCTGAGTTACAAGCTGCTTCGATCCCTTGAGCATTTCCAGTTTGATTTCTGTTGCTGTGATTGACACCATGACCAAAAGCAACCTCGAAAGGATAGAGCTTGTTTAATACAAAGGTTTTAGTCCCATCATCAAAGGAAGCCAAGCAGGAGCTTGAAGCAGTAACCATGGAGACGTGCCACTGGCTGGCTTGGTTTCTCAGGCTTGCTCACCTTGCTTTCTTATGCAACCCAGGCCCACCCCTCCTACTAACTAAGAAAATGCCCCCTCACATGCCCATAGGCCAAGCTGATTGAGGTAATTCCCCAACTAGGTTTCCTCTGCCCACGTGACTGTGGGTTGTGCCAGGGTGACAGCCAGAGATATTTATGACAGAAGACAAGACTGAGTCTGTCTTACAACAGCAACCAGTGCTGTTCAGAACAGACACCAAGTCCTTATATAATTGAACAAATAAATTAACATGAATGGGTATTAAGCTACTTTCAAAGAAGGTAGTCTCAAGACGACTATATGCTAACACCCACATCAAGTAGATATGAAAGCTGTAGATATTTTTTATAACATCCTGTTGTTTACTAGTTTATAAGGACAGAGACTACAATGTCTTCCAAAAAAGTGTCTGTTAGGTGTTAAGCTTTCATTTAGTTATTCTTGACTACCTGAATGAATTCATTCTAATGTAATGTCATAGGATATGTGCCTATTCTACAATTTTCCACCAAATAAAATTAAGATAAAAGAGATAGAAATTATAGTTGATTATATATGTATGTATGTATATGATGCTACAAGAGCAATGTAATGTATACATATTTTCTGTTGTATTTTTCTTACAAGGGACCTGCTGGTTTACCTGGAGAAGTAGGGGTAACTGGAAGCATTGGTGAAAAGGTAACTCATCTTGTTGTTTTGTTTTATACTAACAACTCCAGACTAACTTCATCTTTCCTATGGCATTTTATGTGGGTTGACCAGAAGGCACTCATCATGCTGATAGGGGAATAGACCTGGTGGGTTAGACATGCTAATCACTTTTCTGTGTGTGCACACATCTACAACAAAACAAGTCCACAAAACCACAGCAGCTGCTTGGGCATTCCCCATATCCATTTGCACTAACTAACGGAGTGCCCTGGGCATGAGGGACCATGCAACCAGTGGCCTACAGGCTCAAATGACAGCCACAACTTGAAGGAGGTTCTTGCTTTCTTGTATTGCTGAGCCCATCACCCGGCAGTAATCTGACCCAGCAGTGATCATGGTAGCCTTGAGCCTAGGGGGAAAGGCCATGAGGCTCAGCCTGAAAACAGCCTTCCCTAGTCTAACCTGTTCAAGCTATAAGAAGAGTCTGCTTGTTCCCGATACCAAGGAAACTGCCAAGTAATGAGTTTAGGAGAGAGCAGACCATCTTCATCCTCTGTCTCCTCAGCAAGGAGGAGGTCCTGTTGTCTTTCTGAGTATTTGATTTTGCTCTGTGTTTCTTTTATTGTGTTTCCTATCACTACATTTGCCTGTCTCTCCAATGTTGCTTATTCTTCTTTTGTTTTTACTCACTGTCTGCCTTCATTTTATTTCTTAATCATCAATACTTTTAGCTTGAATAGCTTTTTAATTCTTACCATATTCTATAAGTATGCTAGCTCATTTATCTCCTTAAGGGAATATAACTGATATTTCTAGGGGTTTTTTTTCCCTGAATTTAAGTATCCAATTTGCTTTTGAATTGTTCTATTGTGGTCTGTTTCCTCTCTTCTGAGTAATAATGGAGACTGAGAGGTCAAGATAAAATCACCCACTAAGAACACTTTCACATTAAACCAGAAGGGATATCCCAGCAAATACAAAAATATTTACATAGAAACACAAGAAAATGGAAAGGCAAGGCAATGTGACTCCCACAAAAGTTAACAAGTCCTCAATAGCAGAGTCCAAAAATAATGAATTGCTTGAAATGCTAAGCAAACCATTCAAAAGTTTACTTTTTAAAAATGGCCAGTGACCTCAACAAAGAGTCAAACAAACAGACAAATGGGGTAAGAAAGTCAACTCAAGATTTAGAGATGAAATTTAGTCAGAAAGATGAGAAATTTAGTAAACACAAATTTCTCTCTCTGGGGGAGAAACACAAAAATTTTGGACATGAATAGCACCATAATTAAAAAATTTAAACTATAGAAACATCATTATTAGATTAAGCAGAAGAAAGGTTTTATAGAGATTGATGATATGACTAAGGAATGGTTACATTCAGACAGAAAAAAAGGAAAGGAAAAAAGTATCCTCAGTGTAGAAAATGAGCTGAGTTATAAACTAAAGGCACAAAAAATCAACTTGATGAAGCCGTGCAGAAAAATATTCCAAATGAGGGAATGATTGATGTGTGTGCATCCAAGAGACATTTAGGACCCCGAATAGGCATTAAAAAATAAAACTTGAAAGTAATGGCTGGAAATGGAGATCATCATGGTAAGAGACATAAGCCAGGCATGAAAAGATAACCATTGCATGGTTTCTCCTGCATGTGGAATTTACTGAGAGGAAAAAGGTTATAACCCCTAGGGTTATAGAAAAAAAAGGGGGGGGGAGAGGAAACACAAGATATGGTAAGCGAATGCATGCACTCTGGAAAGTAACGATGAAAATTATTACTTTGTACAATTAATATGTCTAGTAAAAGAAAAACATATTCAAAATAGAACATATTACTTTACTGGATCTCTTAAATATGTTGAAATTGACTACTGATGTGTCTGTTTCTAAATTTTAAAGGATACAATACTCTTCTGGTTATAAAGACATAATCTAAAAGGCAAATATGAAATGGACAGTATAGAAGCATGACAAGAAAAAAATCACTTAATTCTACTTTTAACCTCTATTGGAAGCAATTTTGAATAGGAAAAATAAGCTTCCAGCTTACTTTCCTCTTCCCTCCAAGTCGTTTGCTAAACACCTGTCCTGTGTTCTGTCTCACGGCTTACCTCATCCAGCATATTCCCTTCCGTCCCAGGCTTTTATACATAGACAAACTGCTGGAGACTACCAGGATGAGACCTGCCAGGCGGTGGGAAGGAGGTCCGCTTCTGTCACAGGGAGGGGAAGAGGGTGAAGGAGGGGATAACAATTGAGATGTAATCTGAATAAACTACTTACATAAATTTTTTAAAAAACTGCTGGAGTCTTTCACTTTCCACCACCACCACTTCCCGCTCAGGAAGTGTCTCTAACAGGTCTCTAGTCTTTCCTGACTTCCTCCCTTCCTGGAGTGAGACTAAGTCCTAAAGAGATTACAATTCAGTTTTTCTCTAATTACTTCGTCTCTACTAAGAACACATCTATAGTACCTTGATAGCAGAATGTAAGTTTAACTTTGTAAATATTATCTTCTTAATGTATGCTTACTGATTTTAATATAACAAAATACAGAAGGCATTTGATTAAAAATCAAATGTATTTGTTGGTTTTTTTTCTCCTTATTTGGATATTATTCGATAAGCTAAGACTTTGACAAGGCAAAGAATTTTAATGTGACTACATTTACTCTTAACTTTCCATTGAAGAGTTGATTCTCACGGCCCCTCCAGAATAAGATCTGCAGCTTTTCACTAAGGCCCACAAACTAAGGAAATGATTTCTTCAATTATTCTAGGAATTAGCTCATTTTTCAATCTGCTTCATGTATTCAGGAATTTCATACTCTGTAGTCACTTGCAAAAATCATAAGAATTCTCACTTATAAAAACCTTGGCAGACTTTGTGCTTTTTAGAAGATCTGATTTATCCATAATTTTGATCTATATTTTGATAAGACAGCAAACAAGAGAACTTTGTTATATTAGGAGATTTGTAGCCACAGGGTTAAAAATGCAAATTCTGTAAGTTTCAAGGTGTTAGACATGAAGAGAATGTGTGCATACAAGTTCTAATTCTGAGGGTTTCTTTTTCTAGCCTTGGCTTAACCATCATTAACATGACTCAATACCCCCCCCATCTCTCTCTCTCTCTCTCTCTCTCTCTCTCTCTCCTCTTTATTGTATTAAAAGGGAGAGCGTGGAAGTCCAGGCCCACTTGGTCCCCAGGGAGAAAAAGGTGTCATGGTAAGAGTTCAAGAACCTAAAATTTTAAGTGAAAATTTTATTTTATAATAAATTTCCATTGAATTTTTCCTTTTAGCTATTTTATATCCTAAAATGATGTTCTATGGTACCAAATTTATGAAAACACTTAAAAAATAAACTGCCTTAGTAAAAAAAAAAAATTCTATAGTTCTTGGAGAACAATTAAATGACTATAAATTAGCCATACTGGAATAAAAAGGAAATTCCATTAAAATTCTGCATTTTATTGTGTGAAAGTTCACATTACACATGTCCTCATCTACTCTTTCACCAGTTTTTGGCCATGAGGTAAGTTTTGGCAAATAAGAGTTTCCACACCAAAAATATGTGCTATTCTTTTATATCTTCAAGATAATGACAGCTGATAAGTTTCACATCTGGGTTGTATTTGTTAGCTTTTTAAATGGCTTATGAGTGTTATAGGAAATTAAAGGGATGATTCATATCAGTTTTTGAATTTCCCTTTTAGAAAATATAATAATGGTGGTACATGGCACTATCTACAGATTCATTCCACATTTACTCTTTATTTTTAATTTCTGCATTATCAGAAGAGCATGAGATTATTTTTAGCAGCTTTAGTGGGAACAGGTAGTAAACTCAACTCATAAACTAGTTGAAGTCAAGAATCTTTACCTCCTATGATATCTTCAAAATTAAGTGTTAGTACCACAATGAAAATGTTCTTTCTAAAAGTCAGTGGACTTAATTGTGTAATGCCCTGACATCTTTTAAAAGTTTGTAATTCATAGTATGAATCACAATGTACAGTCCAGACATAGGATGGCATCACCTACAAAAAGAGGAAATGAAGGTGATCCTGTCACAGTGTTACACATGATGCCACCTAGTGACTTTCTTCTCCAAGTAAGGACCCAATAAATGATGTGCAGCTTCTTTGGAAACACATCTTAGTTTCCATGATCCTACTGTATAACATTTCCTGGACTCCATGGATCTTGGGCAGGAAAGGGTAATCTTATCAAACTGTTTGTTGTTGTTGTTGCTGCTGCTACCATTAGTGGTTTACTGTTTTTTTCCTTAAAGGAAAATGATTAATTTTATGTTTTTTTTCATATTTAATTTAAATAATAGGGTTACCCAGGTCTTCCTGGGGCTCCAGGACCCATCGGCCCATTGGGATTACCTGTAAGTATAGACAGTCTTTGCTATCCTTTCTTGAATGCCCACTTTAATTTAAACACATTGCTTGCTTTATTGTGCCATCTGTTTGAGTTTCATGTCAAATCAGTCATGTGTAAGGTACTGGAGATGGTTTCTCTCCAAAACTCTATGAGTGTCCTGAAATATTTTGTGGTGCCTTAAGCTTCCTTACCCACACAATGTATAAAAACCAACTTCAGTTCTCTAGCCTAAACTGTAAAGAAAAAATAATAACCTTTCTTTTGTAAGAAAACAAAATCAGTAACCAAAAATACAGCTAAGAACAAAGGAATGAACAAAACATGAGTAGACATTTTAACATATTTTTCTTTAAAGTTTGAAAATGTTTTCAAACAAACAGTTAACACTCATAGGAAATGTGCCTTTGGTAAGTAAAACTTGAGCTTTGAATATATTCCATCTGCTGTTTTCAGAAAGATAATTAAATCTTGCTCCTGAAGAGAGAACATTCACTTGTCAAAGCTTGACAGTTATTGTGAACACAAGTCTGAGAAAATTCAGCCTCTGTGGTGTCTGGGCAGAATTTATATTTCCAGAAATCACTTATATTATGTCTCATGATGCTTTCATCCTATAACGTGGGCTGTTCATAGGCACTGTTGACTTCTAAAACAAAAATGACTACAGTATGGTTGTCCATCTTTTCACTCACAGAAAAGGATGAGTTAACTTGAGAGCCTAAAATTCGGTCTATATTTATCTACCTAAAGTTTATAACTAAACAGATGACAAGGCTTGTTTAATGAGTTTCAGTGTGCCAGGGTCAGGGTACCCCTCTATGATTGTGTAGTCAGAGAGGGTCCAAAGACAGCCAACCAACATTGGGTATTGTCATTACTCTTGTGACAAAAAAGAAAGACCGGGTAGCTGAAGATACCACACACTTTGTCTGCAGGATATGGAATAATCAGTCTCAAGTTGACCAGAAAAGTCCCAGCTGCCTAGCTTGCACAGTGTTGGAGTGTGCCATGTAGGCTACTGATGGAGATAACAAGCTAAGTTCTTAACCAGGGCTAGTCTCGGCATGCCACGTTACCAAACTAGCAGGCAAACTATGTTAGCAGGCAATCGTGTTATGGTGATTATTGGGGAATCAACTGCTTTCTGGTTGCATTTGAGGCCTGCTGTCAGGAGGGATCGCATGTCTGGTATTGTAAACCTGGTTAGAAAGCCCAAGGCTGTGAAGAGCACATGCCCTAGTGAGGAACCCACTATTGTTGTATGGCTAAATGATCATAGTGCCAGGAATTGCCTTCTACATGCTTACGTTTGTAGCCGTAACTTCATGCTGTATTCTAGTAACTGTTTAGAAGAGACTGTAATATATTTTTGAACCTGACTTTAAAACAGCACCTGATACTTTTGATACATTAAATTATAGTCGTTTATGACATTTTTCATAGGCTCAGATAATACACAAATTTTATACATGGTGTTATAGTATATATCTTTAATAATAGCAAAGCCATAACCATTGTTTCTTTGAATGACCAGGCAGGCGTATTGTGCTGGTTTGACTGGCCAAGTGGAGTTCTCCCTGTTCCATTGCTTGTGTTCATTTATCCTGAAAACTATTTGTCTAATGAATCCTAAACCCTTCCAATTCATTTCACTCAGAAATAACACTTGTGCAGAGAGTGAAACATTTTGACAGCAGAATGGTATTGATTCGTTAAAATTTATTTGTAGAAAGACTAATGAATTCCATTTTTAAAAATCCATCATTTAAAAACATGCCACATAATAAAGGCATAGCTACTGTTCTGATAACAATCTGTGAATTTGATATCTGAGTTTTTAATTTTTCAACATATAGGGTCTTGTTGGGGCAAGAGGTGTACCTGGGAGTCCGGGCCCTAAAGGACAAAGAGTAAGTAACATAAAAGTATGGTAACTCAAGAGGTCCACCTCACATTGATGTGTTTGACACCTTCCAGAATCGAGCATATATGTTGTCAGATTTTTGCTGTTTTTATTCTATTAGATGAAACATATGGCAACTGAAATATAACTAATAATTTGTACTTATAAAACTCCCCGTCTCTACTTCCATCCTGTTGGGTCATTATAAATGTTAAGATCTTTAAGTAAATGATATTTCCATTCACAACAGATTTATATACCATGAAAAATTATTTTGAAAAAGATCAAACAATAGAAAATAGCATAAAGATACCTGGGATGAATTAGTATTTATCTATTATAGATCAAAGGTATTTTATCATTTTTGTCTAAGAATTAATATGCAGAACTATGTATAAAAATATTTATCTCCCAAGTTGTCTCGTAAGCATTAACTATTTTTTTATACGCATTGAGCCACCACTTACATGCTTGACACATATACTTCATGTGTATTAGCTCATTTAATACTCAGAGCCACCATAACAAGGCATGGCATTAGATTACAGCTATTATGACTAAGGGAAGCAGGGCTCAAGGAAAATATAGGACAATATATGTCCTCCAAAGCCAGTGTTGATTTGATGCCACATGGGATATTAAGGGACACTTTTCCTCATCTGCATGTGTAGCTTGAGTTGCATTTCATGTGTTGCCTGTCCACTTGGCTTAATTTTAGAGCTGGTGAAGAATTTTTTTTTTTTAGTTCCAAAATCATGATCTCTAACTAACAAAGATCTTTAAAAGTAAAGAGTAATAAAATTAAAAAGCAGTGCAGCTCCCCAGCTGTGAACCTGAGAGGAGCACTGTGAACCCCAGCTTGAGGACAACCTTGATTTTATGTCTTGTGTGAGGACTGAAGAGAAAGCTTTCTCTTTCCTATTATTTATTTTATGGAAACTATTTTCCTTCTCGGTGTTTAGACTTGCTGTCTACAAACATCAGTGACAGCTGATCCATTTTAGCTTAAATAAATTTAAAACTAAGGGAGAAGTGATCTGAACTCCAACTGTCATTTGCTGCTTACCTCTGGCCAGGACTCAGTTCTCGGTGAGGTCGAATGTGTTTATTCAGTCTAGTGTGAGTCATGGCGGGAAACTCAAACAATTCATGGCAGGTGGATTGAAAAAAAAAAAAAAAGCTTAGCTGAACATCTTGCTAGTGAGTGATTTAGGTCTCGTTGACTCTCAGGCAAGTCCGTATCCCATGGTATATGCCAAACCACTTGAGTGGCCTCAGAAATCCTTTTCCGAGTTCATTTGCTCTGCACTTTTCTAACTTCACTCTGATCATGTGTGGCTTCCTGCTTCCCTGACTTGTCACTTTGTCCTCCGCTTTCACATCTCCAAGATTTTCAGTGTTTTTCAGATACAGTTTCCTGACTCTCTCTCTAAGTGGCTCCATGCAATTTTAAACCATGTCGTTCAGTAGTTTTTACAAAAGGAAACTTTGTTAGGGTAGGAGGAGGGTGTCTTTATTCACTAGAAGAATATTATAGGCAGCTAGTGGACATTATACAAATATGTTTATATATATTTGGCATTGGTTAAAAGCATTTGCTGCTTAGTCATGCGAACCAAAGTTGTTTTGTCAGCACCCGTGTCAGCACACACATCAAGAAGCTCACAACTACCAGTAACTTCAGCTCCAGTGTATCCAATGTTCTCCCCTGGCCTCCACAGACATTGTACACACACACACACACACACACACACACACACACACACACACACACACACACACACACACAGTGTTGATCTGTCCTAGTGAGTGAAGTGGGAAAGATGTCTGGCTCAAGATGTTGGTTCCACCCAATGGTGCCACTGCAGAAGCTGAGGGGGTCAATTGTTCTAGCACATCTTGTCATCACCGTGGGTGACAGGAACCTGGAGAGAAACTCTGCTCTTAAATATAGGTGCTCTGTACCCACACAGAGGAATTGTAATGCTTCTTCACTCTTCCTATTTGGCCTGGGATTTATAATGTTCTCAAATGGTCATAAACAGCATGAATGGTAGGACCACTCCTGGGAGATTCTGCCTACAGACAACTCACCATATATCTACCCTACATGATTTCTTGCCATTTATACAGCACTTACGTAGTAACTCAAGGGACTTTATGTCAACTACCCCTCAGGTTTCACACCACAATGGACTTTCCCATTTTGTGACTTATGGTCTAGAAACTGGAAAAAAAAAACATGGAATACCAAAACTCACCAAGTGGAATGAAAATTAAAGCAGGCCACAATGCCAACATCTGAAAAGTAAGCTAAGCATAATAGTATCATGAAAATGTTTCTAACTCGCAGTGGGACAATTGTATATCCATTCCTCTTACAAAGCTGCAAAGGGCAACAGATAAGCATTAAAAGGTAGCCATAAACATACTAAAATTATATATACATTCCCCTTATATTTAAAACATTACTCATCTTGGCCTTTTTCTAGCTGACATGTTTAGCTAGAGAACAGTTAAGTGAAACGAAGTTATTTGATATACTAAAACTGCTTCATGCAGTTCACAGAATCATTTCTTTTGTGTAGATGATATAAGGTAGCCGATTTGCTACTCTAGTGCTAGAAGGTGGTGGCTTGGCCTGATGGGTAACTAGAACTCAGCATAACCTGAGCCAGGGCCTCTCCCACACACAGCGGACATGATGAGGATAAGTGATGAGAGGAGCCCTTGAGTATCTGCCCAGAATTTCCTTCTGTGTCCAGTGGTCCAACAGGAGAAGTGACACAAGCAAAGCAGACCTCGCCTACTCAGTTGGCCATGAATTAAGTCTTTACTCACAAGACTCCTTTAAGCTCCACACTCTCTCTCTAGAGCAGTGGTATAGAGAGGCAGGTAGCTGATGGAGTTGGTACTGACACCGTGCTACTTATGGCTGAGATGGGGTAGACGGCTAACTGTGTTAGAAATATGCAGCACTTTAAGATTTTCTCTGGAAAAGGGAAGCCGATGTGGTCACAAGCACTCTGCAAGTTGGCCCCTTTGAGGAAATGCACATCGTTTTAAGGTAAAGCACCTTTAGCAGTATTTGTATTTAGGCTCAGTGCTAGGCATGAACTAAAGCATCTCAAGTGATAAAGTGTTTTCTTCCACTCTGTAAAAGGTTTATAGCAGACAGCTTTCCCTCAAGATTCCCGACAGTGTTAATTTTGTTCAGTGAATCACTTGGTTCCAGTTGTGTAAAGAAAGGGCCAGAAAAAGATGGCTTGGCATCCTTAGTTAGGCATGTGAGTGAGCTAAAAATTAACAGGGGTCATACCAAGATCCAGACCTGGCTTCAGAAACATATACATGCACTGAGTCCATCTGCCCTGTGAGTACAGCTATCTCCTTCACCCATGGACACTTGGCTTATCATAATTTATCACAGAGGTCATAGAAGTGGGTTTAGGGTTCTCATAAAAGTCTTCCTAAGTAACTCAAGCATGCAGTACATGCTAATGTTTTAGATGATTCTGAGTTTCTTCTTTTACTTTTAATATTTTTATTAAATGGTAGGCCCATAGCCAGACACCTAATGCATTCTGGATTAAGTTGCTCACTCATGAATCTGGCTAACTCTTTAATATACTCACTTATATTTAAAACATGAAGTATGCTTTTTTTTTAATGGAGTTGAGGTGCTTGACTCTCACTCTGGCTTTGGAACCCTCTCCCAGCCCACCGTGGCCAGATTTGACATTCCTAACAGCATAGAGGACAGTCTTGGTATTCTGTTTATGCAGCATTCATTTTCTCTCCCATAAAATGGGAGATCCATGAGACACTTGCAAGCTGTTACCTTCTTAATATTATGCCAAACTATATGCCTGTTACAACACTGGGTGTCTAATTCTTTATGCCTTGTCCTGAAGTTTATGTTGTCTTAGATGAGGTCAGATCAGCAGTGTGCATTAGCCAGTGTGATATGCCAACCACCTGAGGGAAACCTCTTATGCTGATAGGCTGTGCCTTCAGCTCATCTGCTCACCCTTGCCTGATGCATAGACCTTACCAGTCTTCCTTAGAACAGAGCTCTCAAACCCTCACATGGCGACTTTCACCTTATAACCTCCATGTGCCCTCTTGACTTACACTTTTATTTTTACACTGTATGTAGTTATCTTTATCATCTCATCGTGAGCACAGAAATAAATGTCCCTCAGTACATGAAATGTTAAATGTAAACAAACAAGCAAACAAACCAAAAGCCAAGAGTAGTGTAATGATGAACTGTCTGCTCATGCTAGAGGCCCTGAGTTTAGCACTAGGATAATAACAATAATGATAACAACAATAATAACCACCGTAAAACATTCTTGCATGAAAGCACTTTAATGTAAAACCCTACACAAATGAGTAGCTGCATAGCTATCACGTTATAGGGAACGTGGAGCAGCAGATCCTCATCGGTGGTGAGTGATCTCTCCAAATCCTTAGAGTGTGCCTGGGAATACGGTTAACCCAGGAATCCAGCCTGGAGAGACCTGTGGTAGCGAACAGCTTTTGATGAGAAAATTCTGGACCTCAGCTGGGATACAAAGGTACTCGAGGCAACACAGGGGCCCCTTCAACTCAGCCCTTGATGGGGGAGATTGTGTAATTGCTCTGCATGGAAACCTCCTGCTTCCCAACTAGTTCAACTGCGAATCCCAGCCTTGCTTTCTTAGAACTTCTCTACATGCAGCCAATAGCCTGATCAAGTAAAGTCTCATCCTTTTTTTTAGGGGGTGGGGAGGGTTGATTTCTCAAGTCAGGGTTTCTCTCTATAGCTTTGGGCTGTCCTGGAATTGCTTTGTAGACCAGGCTGTCCTCAAACTCACAGAGATCTGCCTGCCTCTGCCTCCCCAAGTGTTGGCGTTACAGGCATGGGCCAAGTCTCATTCTTTAGCATCTTCACTCTTCCTCATACTGTCCCTCTGTCTGCTTCTGCTTATAAGTCCATGAGGCTGACCTCTCACATCCCAGATGCTGCCTCCATTGCTGGGACAGATGCGACAGGTCTGCCTCCCTGTGGACTCCTCCTCTTGGTCCCTTACAGGATCATCTCTCCCTTGAATTATTTACCCTTTGTGTGACTTAACTTTGTATTCCATAAGTTCTGTGATGAAGAAACTCACAATTAGGTGACCAAACAGCAATTAATATCTCTTCTCTACAGTAGGTATTTGTGGACAGGGTATGAAACTAAGTCCCTTGCATAACCCAAGGTATTTATGCTTTTAAAAAGTAAGACTTATTGCTGTATGAGAGCAGCTGGCTCTTCTCTGAAGATAATAATTGAGCTAATATTGAGAAGATTTGCCCATAAATAGGCTTCCTGTCCCCATTCTGTGCCCCTGCTGTCTTCTAGTGGCTGCTTCCCAGTGTGCACATAGTACGTGCAGTTTCCCGAACATTCATTTTCTAAAAATGCAAAGAGAGAAGGGCAATTCAGCAATAACGAAACATGAGAAGACTGACTAGGCAAACAACCCGGGCACTTTTAAGTTAACTTAGAGTTGTTTTAAGACGAAATCCCCGAGGACTACTGAGTAAAGAAAATAAATAAATAAACAAACCAAATAAGCAAATAATCAACTTAGGCTATAAACACCTCAGCAACTCTACTGGCTGTTCTTGTTCTCATCTTATTCACCCTGTGGCATAAATTCCTCCAAACATGGACTTGATTATTACTTGGTTTTAAAAGGAACATTTCACATTAACAACGGGATCTTTTCCTTCTACCTGTAGGGACCTAGAGGACCAGACGGCCTCCCAGGGGACCAAGGGGGACATGGTGCCAAGGTACCTACTGATTCCCCATTTCATATGCAGATAAATTTGACAGAGCCACTGTGTTCTGAATATGTAAATAATGATGTGTTTTATTCTACTGCGTGGTTTTTAACACACACCAGCCATGTTTTCTTTTTAACATTGAGCTCCGTACTTGATGTCTTGTTTTCTGTGTGGTACCATGTAAGACCGTGACTCAAATTCTGAACAATCCATCTGATATTGATATTTTGCTAGGGTGAAAAGGGAGACCAAGGAAGAAGAGGGCTTCCTGGTCTTGCTGTAAGTAATAAAGCATGTCTCCTTTAGTATGAACCTTTTTATCTACCTGTTTTACATGTTCTTCCTTGGGCTATTTTGAGAAGACGCTATATATGACCTAAGCATTTTTCTCCACCTGTAGGGTAAGACTGGAAGCCCTGGGGAGAGGGGAGTTCAAGGAAAACCAGTAAGTTTTTGTCTTTAATGTGTTATTGTTATTAATAATTGAGCTGATATACTTGTCACTTTTACTTCATTCTCATCATGATTAATTTTTCTCTAAAACTCCTTTTGAGATAAATGCTATGACGCACAACTGTAATAGGGTGTGATAAAGAGTGTACAAGAAGCTTCCAGAACCTATCACTAGTTTCATTCTACCTCCCTTGAGTGCTGTTTTTTTTTCCTTTTCAATGCAAAGCCAAGTACATCTTATATTGCTTTAATGGTTTTTAGCATTTTATAATGCTAGATGTTTTCCTGCCGACTAACATCTTACCAGAATTGTACAGCTTTTCCACTGAACATCGACAATTTCTGTGATGTCATCATAAAAAAGAGAGATTGACAAATCCATATGTGAACATGCACACATATGACACTTACATAAATGAGCACACAGCTTACATGTATAAGTATTTTAATTGCTTTCATTCTGAATCACAATGTTAATGACATTTTAATTTGTCGTACAAATATATTATGCCTTAAATTTAAATAATTTGATCATTTAAATGGATTAAAGTTGAAGAGACAGAGAAGGCCAGTGATTGTCACTAACGACAGTATTTGCTTGTTCCTATTTGAAATCTGCTGCCCCCTGCCTGTTGTTTTCCATAATAGCAATGTATTTGACAGAGGTCAAATCTAAAATACCAGAAATTTAGAAGAGAGAGAGAAAGACTGTCCTGAGAAAGAGCTGTGTTTGCCCTTTATCATTAACCGAACACATTCCCAAAGAACACCCTTGGGTCTTCATATTCATTGTGTGGAGTTATTATTGTGTCAGTGTTAGCAGGACTTCTGTAGATGTCGGCCACTCTGCTACGTTGCAGGCAAGGCTAGGCTTAACTCCATTCCTCTAATTTTTATAGCATGAGGCTCACAGAAGCAGAACTATCCATTCTGTATATTGTTGACCTTCTTAGAATTTTACCTTAATTTTCTGCTTAGCAAAATGGGACATTTCCTAATCCCATGAAATGTACTAGGATGATCATTCTGCAACAGTCCTACAGCACACAAGTCCTGTGGACTCCTGCAAGGGAAAGCTACCTTAAATGATACCATAGCTTCAACAGAAAGTGATAGGTTTATAATGGCTGTTGCAGTTTATGAAACTCTTTGCCTGCACTGATTACTCCTTAAATGTAATTTTAGGGAAGCAAGGAACACTTCATTGGAAAAGCAAAATGAGCCCTAAAGAATCACACTATCTTACAGAGTAATCTTACAGTCTCTAGTCCTTTAGATACTGTCAAAAAATAGGCAATACTCTATAACACAAACATAAACTAGGGATCAGACTGCTTTTCTTGTATGCTCCTAAAAACAGCCACTTCTTGGTTTAATAGGTTGCCTATCTATTTAGAACAGATTAATACCATCTATAAAAACATCCACCTTCTCTAAACCCCCCCTGCTCTTGTCCCTTCTCTTTCCTTTCTCTCCTCCTCCCTCTCTTCCTCCCCCTCTCCCCTTTCATCTTTCTTTAGTAGAGATTGACCCAGGGCCTAAGTGCATGCTCTCTCACTGATCTACCCCACTCCCAAGAAAACCAAGAACTGTCAGAATTATAAAAAACAAAAAATAAGTGAACCCAACAATGCACACAGTACCTTAATAATCTTAATAACTAGGAAGGGTGTGTTTGCTTTGGACCAACACTGTTCCCATCCACCTGTAGCTATGATCCAAATGTCAAATCAGAAGGAAAGACCACAATCCAATAGCCTTGTGGAGTCGTGGAGCCTGGGAGGCTGTTTTGATTAGCTAAATCATGAAGACTGTAACTTTGCATGTGTTAATGAGTTTTTAAGGAAAGCATCCTACCAATCCATGAGATGGGTGTGCAGAGATCTCTCTGTTCAGCTGGGTGTGGTGGTGTACACCTGTAATCCCAGCACTCTAGGAGGCAGAGGCAGGTGTATCTCTGTGAGTTTGCTGTCAGCCTGGTCTACAAAGCGGGTACAGGGCAGCCAAGGCTACATAGAAAAACCCTGTCCTGAATATAAAAACAAAAACTCTATTTTTGTAGGTCTCTGATTTTCCCTTTGATTCTTTCTAGTTTTGCTTCATGTAGTTTGAGATTCTATTATAATTGTGATTATTTTTTCTTCTAGTGATGCTGTTTTGGAAATGGCAGTATTTAATATGAGCATCAGTCTTGCTGACCTTTATAGGCTTAGGCTTGCCACTTTCCCAGTGTGTTCTTCTTGCCACTTTTTTAACCCATCTGTGTCTTGATATTTAACTTTAACATACTGTAGTGGGATCTTGCTGTTTATTCTGATAATATCTGCTTTTTAAATTAGAGTATTTAGTCCATTTCTATTTAGTCTAATAGCTATGACTGGACTTAGGATTTCTATTGTGTGTTTTTCTCTTCTTTATTTTGCTCAGTGCCTTCTGTCTTAAAAATTATATCTTAACTTACCTATTAACTTTTGATTTGTACTCCTCAATATTAATTTACATAGTTATTTAGGTTAGGATCAGCAAACTTTTCCCATAAAATGCCAGGAAGGAAGCATTTATGTTACAGAATATATATGTAAAATTTATAGCCATATAGGACAATTTTTTTAGCATGCTATCTTTATACTGCGGTTACTATATGTATTACATCCATGTGTATTATGAAACCTCATTGTAAACAAAGCTTTTGTCTGAATAGTAGTACAATTTTATTTGCCTTAATATAAATTAGTTGTGTGCTTCAGAGCTTGATGCGAGGAGACAGGCCTTCTATCCATCTTCTTGTTTGCCATTTCTAGTGATCTTCACTCCTCCTTGAAGGTTTGAATGTCTAAATGCTGTCATGTCCCTGGAGCCTATGAAACATCTTTTAAGTTCCTTTTAGAGATGTATGCTAATGGTGAATTATCCTTTGATTTGTGAAATGTTTTTATTTCACTTTTAATCCTGAAGGCAGCTTTCACTGCATATAAAACTCTAGGTGCCATTCCACACCATAAAGAGGCCACTGGGCGAGAAGGGGCTTCAGGGAAAGATCCTCATGTATTTCTGTCATTATCTCCTATATGGGGTGGATAATAATATGTATCTTATATTGAGTTGAACATATTGTTGGTCAAATACTAGTTCTGCCACCTACTGCCCATTTTAACTTTGTATAAATTATTCAACCTTTTTTAGCCTCAGATTATCTGTCTATTTACAAATGATCCTGTCTATTTAAAATTGAATATCTGAGTGGTAGGAACTGATGAGATGGGTCAGGGGTTAGGGCCACATCCTGCTCTTTCAGAGGATCTGAGTTTCGTTACAGGCATCTACACAGCATGGCCCAAATCCCCCTGTAATTTCAGCTCCCAGGGACCCAATGCCCTCTACTGGCATCCATAGGCACCTCACATTCATGTTACACACACACACACACACACACACACACACACACACACACACACACACTAAATAATAATAATAACAAGAAAATGCATCTCCCATGGGTATAAGAACTGTGGCTATTATCATACACTTAGCACAGAAGCCCAATAAATAGCCATAATGGTCTTTGTTATTCTTGTAGCCATTTGTTCCCATCCTTATTGAATGGAAGTCACGCAGTAACAACAAAAGTCACATATCATTAATAACATCTGAAAACCTTAAGCAGAATTTCATTTTAAGCCAATTTGTGCTTTTCCTCTTAATCCTCAATAAAAACTGAGAACATGGAAAGTATGTCCTTGCTTTGTGAAACAACCTCTGTGCGGAATCCCCAACATCAATGGAAACACTAAGTCGCTTCTGTGTCCAAGCACGCTTTACAGAGCACTCTCAGCAGGCACCACTCAGAGGTCTGAGCCTTCGTTACACGCTGCAGTTAGCAGAGCAGGCAGAGCAAGGTCTCTGTATTGCTCCTGTCTTTTAATTCAGGAGCCTGAAGTGAATACAGAACATATGGTTTTTCAGAACTGAAACAGAGCTTTAGCCACAATAAGTAAATAAATAAATGTAACTTAAAAAATAAAAAAGAATAGTTTTGCTTCTTCTCATGTAGAATTACAATATAGCCCATCTAGTACATGTCCAAAGTAATGGAAGGCTACGACTCAGATATTGTACACCCATGTTCACAGTAGTGTGTTCACAATATCCAAAAGCTGATCTGTTCCCTAACAGATTAATAAGCAAAACATGGTTTATGCGTCCACGGGACTAGTATTCAACTTTAAAAGGGGTGTTTTGACGTATGCTCTGAGGAAGAACCATGAAGACAATAAATAAATAAATAAACAAACAAACAAACAAACCAGATACAAAAGAACAGGCATCCTATTATTCCACTTATGATAATTACCTGGACAGTCAAATTCATGGGGAAAACATAGTTCCAAGGAGCAGGGAAAGTGGTAACAGGAATAAATGAATTATTAGCAGGGTTTCAACTGGGAAAAAGAAAAAGATGAGTAGTGGAGATGGTTGAAAGACATTGTGGATCTATGTAATGCTAAAGATTATATTCTTAACTGTGCTCATGGTAAATATTATGTATACTTTATGACAAAAAGAAATAAGGAATACTTCAAAAAGACCCATGAGCAGAGGCTGGTGTGTGAACTGCTAACACACTTTCAGATGCTATTTCTGTCCCTATAAATTTCTCGTTTGTTTGTCAAGGGCTTACAAGGACTGCCTGGCAGCTCAGGAGACAAGGGACCCGCAGGAGAACCAGTAAGTTTCCTCATGCTCTTCTAACTGTGGCTTTCCTGGAAGGTGCATTCACTTTGCATGCCTGTTAGTCTGCAGTGCTCTTAGTGGCTTTAGAATCAGTGTGGACCCCAGATAGCAAAGACAAAACCTACAGAATGGTTGCTTTACGGTATCATCTCTGCATGACACATACAAACATGCTTGCATGCATGCATACATACATACATACATATGTGTGTGTTATAGTTTCTGTTGCTTTTATGGCTTCATGTAGTCCACTTTGGTGCTTTTCTCTGTGATTGTTAAAAGGGGTATATTTCTGGTTTGGAAAAAAATAAGAAGAAGACTTTGTTTTAGTGACTCTCAGAAGTGTTCTTTCTGGACGGCCTGCTGTTCTCATAATTGTTACGTTGCCACACACAGTCACCAGCTTTATAATGAAGGTCACATAGTGAAGCCAGGCTCTGTATCTGATTGGCGCCAATACGCAAATATGACCAAAATGCTGTTACATGAACAATACAAAAACATATGCCACAATTCCCTAGCTATGATTCAGTTCTGGAGTTTCCATGGAAAGTGCGTTATGCAAAGGAAAGGCACAGATGCGCTCCCTTCTCACAGCTTGGTCTTTATTGCCAATGAGTCACTCTTTAGGAATCATGTCAGATGTAAGATGCTGTAATGTACTTCTGAGGCTCACAACACAATGTCGTCTTATGAACCACTGGTTGATATTATCACCAGTTGACACAGAGGTTTGCGGGTGGCTTTTGCGTAATTAATTTAGATAGTAACAAGTGGAAAAGTTTACCAAAGAGTGAAAAGTTCACGCTTAACCTATGACATAAACTCACCAAACAATAAGGGTTCACAGTATGTGTAATTCTTGCCTGATAAATATCTAAGATGTGGCGTCAAGTTTACGTAGCTAAGCCTTTGGTTTGCTCTCTGTTTTATGTGCCTCAACCTGCTATCTCATCACTAACATTTGTCTGACCTGAAACAGTACAGTCCTGCTTTACAGAGCTTAGCTAAGTCTCTGAGAACTCCATAAGCTCCTGGAAGCCAGAGGCCACTGTGATCTTTCCTGGTATGATGCCTAGGAGGCTCAGCTTACTCAATGAGTATTCATTAAAGTCAATAAACAAAGTGTCATGTAGTCAAAAGTATCATGGACACAGTAAGTAACATTACACTGAGGAATGAAAACTGATGGAATTTTATTTGATAAGTGCCCCAATTGAGCCGCGCTCACAGTGAAGGAAAAAAAAATCTTAGGATTTATGTGAGGAAAGACATGTTACTTTCAATTCATACAAGAAAAGAATTGTTGGAAAAATGACTTAATAGTGCTTAAAATGTCAATGTGAAAGTTGCAAGGTCACAGAACTGGCAAATAAACTAATATATGAAGGACGTAATGAATTTTGTGCCATATATTTTTGAACTACTGTTTCAATCACAGAAACGAAGGAAACTAGAAAAATGAGAATGGTGCAAAAATGTGTTTTATATTCTGACAATAACATAATAAGAACTACAACCATTTTTCTCCACTGTAAGGCAAACACGTTCTATTAAAGGCATATTGTATTCAGAAAACAAATGTTTATAAAGAACCTGCTCTTGGTGTTTAACAGTAAGCATGATGTTTACAGTCTGGTGACAGAGGAATATATCGATTAAATAGCTGCATATATAAGTGGACAATATCCCTGGGGAAGCAGTTCAGTACCCTGCTCAAAGCCAGTCTGTGGATGCTCAAAATGCTTGTATAAAATAAAGTAGCGTTTTTTTTTTTTTTTTTTTACCTACCCATTTTCCTTCTGTGTACTTTCAGTCATCTCTGGGCTATTTATAATACCTAATAAAATATAAATCTATGTAAATAATTGCTACAGTACATTGTTTAAGGAATGTTGTAAAGAAAAAGCCTGCATATGTTCAGGATAGACTTTTTTTTTTTTTAAGTTTTTGAGACAGGGTCTCTCTGTGTAGCCTTGGCTGTCCTGGACTCACTCTGTAGAACAGACTAGCCTCGAACTCACAGCGATCCTCCTGCCTCTGCCTCCCGAGTGCTGGGATTAAAGGTGTGCGCCACCACACCTGGCCAGGATAGACATTTTCAATGGTTATCCTTTTTCTGTACTTAATTGAAGCCATGGGTGCAGAGCAAATAAGGAAGACTAACCATGTAGGAACTCAGACCTAGAGGCTCTATGATCAATATGCTGTCATAAAATCTAATGGCTCAAGAAAGCTTCTATGAGCAGACCAATGTGGTCTGAAGGGAAAGTAATAATTATTTGAGCCAAGATTAGGAGATTTTGTTCCAGGGCTAAAGGACAGGCAACATGGCGATGCCACTGGACAAAACGCAGGTACGACACAAGATCAGGATGGATGTGCCGGCCACACACACAGCTCTATGAGCCCCGTGCCAAGGGACTTGCACAGTTACCTTAAGGAAAAATGACCAGCCCCAGGGGGAAAGGAACAACGATAAGATTATTGTCTTATAAATAATACTGAACTACATAGATGAATGAGCCGAGAGCCAAGATTCAGATAAGATGCAGCCAAAAGTCTCTGAGAAGCAGGCGAGAAAGAAGTGGGGAAAGGAAAAAGATTCCAAAGATATTAAAAGCAGTGGAAGATGTAGAGCCCGTTTGTGAGTGTCATTCCTGGGCGCCTGGCTTCCTGCGTTAAATAACACTTATTGAAGCAAGAAAACAAGTGAAATACTGGGCTGGAAAACTGGAGATTACAAATTGAGTGATGAATATGGAATGCCTTTGAGAAATGTTAAGTGTGCTATTGGATTCAGACCAGAATGATGCACTAGAGTTATAAAAATAAGAGTTGGAGCTAGAGGGATAGCTCAGAAGTTAAGAGCACTTGCTTCTCTTGAGAAGACCCGAGTTTGTTTCCCAGAAACTAGGTGGTGGTCCACAACCACCTGTCACCCCAGCTCCAGAAGATCCCATGACCTCTTCCGGCCTCTGGAGGCACCAGGCATGCATTTGGTTCACATACATACATGAAGACAAGCACTCACAAACACATAAATATTATTGCTTGGAGACAGTGGAGAAGAAAGAGAAGGGTGTTTGGTTGGTTGGTTGGTTGGTTTTTCAAAACAGGGTTTCTCTGTGTGGCCTTTGCTGCCTGGACTTGCCTGTAGACCAGGCTGGCCTCAAACTCACAGAGATCCATCTGCCTCTGCCTCCACAAAATGTCTTTCGGAAGACATAATGGGACCAACAAGATGACTCAGTAGCTAAGGTGCTTGCTGCTAACCCTGACCACCTGAGTGGTCCCGGAACACACATATGGAAGGAGAGGCGTGAGAAATTATTCCTGTGTGCTATACTCTGACTTCCATCTGTGCTTTGTGGCCAGTCACTGTCTATCTGTCTCTGTCTCTCTGTCTCTGTCTCCCTGTCTCTCTGTCTGTCTCTGTCTCTGTCTCTGTCTCTGTGTCTCTGTCTCTGTCTCTGTCTCTCTCTGTCTCTCTCTCTCTGTCTCTCTCTGTCTCTCTCTCTCTCTGTCTCTCTCTCTCTCTCTCTCTCTCTCTCTCTGTCTCTGTCTCTCTCTCTCTCTCTCTCACACACACACACACACACACACACACACACACACACAGAGTAAATAAATATAAAATAATAAATAAAAAACATACTGAGAATTGAGCTCTGTCTTGGTTGGGGCTCCTTTTATTCTACAGAATAGAGTACATGTTCCAAAGACCTGAGCACAAAGGATGGGTTTTATAGACAGAATAGGCTGAGCAGATCAGAATCAAGGAGCAAAGGAGACCTGAGAGCTTCTCAGTCACTGTAAAGTAAGGCGAGGGCGACAGGAGGAGGAAAGCCAGGACACCTAGTGGCTGCTGCCAGGTGACCTTGGGAAGGGTGAGAGCTGAAGAAGCATCAATCAGTACTGTGCTGGCTGATACCAGCACGACTGGGAATTTGCATTCCTCCTTGATTTCTCAGAAGGTCTCACTGCACCTTCCTGTTGGCTCAGCATTGACCTCCTCAGCATTTACATTTTCATTCTGTCCTGTTGGGGCTAAATGAGAAATCTTAGTTCCAAACAATGGCCTTCTCTAATTATTTTTGGAGTGAAGTTAAGTTTTAACAATTTCAAAATCTTGGTTTAAAAAAAAAAATAAAGAAGAAGAGGAACACCAAGGGCAGGGGGAGCTAAAAGAAATGAGGGGACTCAAACATATAAATTAGAGGTGTCGGACCAACCTTAGTGCTTAGGAATGAGTGTAAGCAGGCAAGCCGCAGCTGGCAATCCAATCACGGTTTTACAAATCAGGTGCCTCTAAAACAGCCACACTGTGTGACTTCCTTCAGCTGTGGCAGCAGCAACTTAGAGTAGTTAAGACAAAGACCGTATGACCCACAAACCCCAAAATACTAGCTGCCCCTTCCAGAACAGTTTAGTGCCCATCAGCTTGTATTTCACGTGGTCCTTCAGCTCCTCTGTTGTTCTCTGTAGCCTTTGCTTAATCCTACAGTGGCAAGCGAGTGTAGGGACGACCACTACTGCAATAGTATGAATGGCCAGAAACTGAGACAGTTTATATGAATAAAGTAAATTTCTACAGATACCAGGAGGAAAAAACAAACCTTCATTCAGCAACAGAATATACATTTTTTCTTTTTTTTTATTTAATTAATTTATTCAGATTTAGCTCAGTTGTTATCCCATCACTTGTATCCTCCCATTCCTCCCTCCATCCCACTTTCACCCTAATTCCCCTCCCCTAGGTCTATGACTGAGGGGGACCTCCTCTCCCTCTATACGGTCATAGGCTATCAAGTCTCATCTTGATAGCCTGCTTATTCTTTCTTTGAGTGCTGAAGCCCACAAAACATTCTCCAAGATAGGCCATACTGTGGGCTAAAACATGCATCTTAACAAATTTCAAAGAATAAGCATAATACAATGGCTTCTCACAGGCCATAGCAGAATTAAGTTAAAAATTAAAAACAAACACATGCTGAAAAAAAAATCTCAAAATTTGAAGATATTAAAAACCACACTTCTACATCATATACTTATCAAAATGAAATCCCATGCCAGCAACGTGTCTCGGCAGGTAAAGAGGCCCAAGGCTGGTGTCCTTAGTTCAATCCCTGGAACCCGCAGTGGGAGGAGAGAACCAGCTCCTCCCAATTGCTCTCTAGTCTCTGCACACACACTGTGGTACACACATACCATAAGCACATGTAAATACACACACACACACACACACACACACACACACACACACACACACACACCAACAATAATGGTAAAATAAAACTCAAACGAAAAGATTAAAATATCTTAGCCAAATTAAAGTAAGAATACAGCCTTAAAACTGTGGATTAAAAGGAAATTTGTAACAAATTTTAGAGAGGCTGAAGAGATGAGATGGCAGTTAAGAGCGCTGACTGCTCTTCCAGAGGTCCTGAGTTCAATTCCCAGCATCCACATGGCAGCTCACAACTCTTTGTAACTTCAATCCCAGGGGATCCAACACCCTCACAGAGATGTACATGCAGGCAAAACACTATGCATGTAAAATAAAAATAAATGAATCCTTTTTAATTTTAAAAAGATATATTAGAAAGAAGAATGGTTTCAAATAAATAGTCTAAGTTTCCACTTAGAAACGAGAGAAGGTTGAATAAATAATAAGTAGGCATAATAAAGTAAGTAATAAATATAAAAGCCAAATACTACATTTTAAAAAATCAATTATCCCCAAAGCTTGTTTTTATGAAAGAGTAGGTAAAATTTCTCAGTCCCTTAGCAGAATAATCAAGAGACTAATACAAAAACACAAACACCAATACCAGAAATGAGAGAGGCCATCACTACTGACCACATGCAAATTAAAATAATGAACAGCTCCTATGTCCACAAACTCTGTAACTTACACATTATTAACCAGCTACTTAAAAGGCTGTTTCAACAAAGTAACCGTTTGAAGAAGTCTGTGTTGGGTAGCCACTTAATAAATAATCAGTAACTGTCCAAAGAGGAAAGCACTAGTCCTGGTGCTGAAGTTGATAAAGTCTACTACACCTTAGCAAACAAAGGTGGGACATCTGGGTAGCCTGAGACCAGTGGTGGAGGCAGCAATGGCTTCTTCCTCGCTCATTCTAAGGACCAAAGCTATACACATACATCAGAGGAAAAGAAAAGCACAGACCAATATCACTCAGGAATATAAGTAAAAAATCCTCAACAGAATATTGGATCACATCCAACATCATTGTACATCATGACCAAGTAGGATTTATTCCAGGTATTCAAGGGAAATTTATCATTCAAAAATCTATGTACTCCATCACCTTAATGGTTAAATAAGAAAATACAATGTCATAAGTACATCCAGGAAAACTATTTGATGAATTCCCATATTCACTCAGCTGGAAAATAAAGTACAGACTCTCAGCAAACTTGGAATAGAGGGGAAACCTCTAAGCTTTATAAAGAGCATTATTTGGGGAAAAATAACCTTAAAACCAGAAAAGTAGATATAGATCCTTACATTCATGCAATAGAGTATTATTTGGCAAAGTAAAATAGCCATTAAGTTAAAATATTCATAGACAAACCACCAATACATGCTGCTGAATGAAAGAAGCCAACTGGAATGCTGTATACTATGGAATTCTGGGAAAAACAAGACTATAGAGATGAGAGGGGTGCACTTTTTTTCCTTTAAAACATTTTTGTTTGTCATGTATTTGCCAGGGTTATTAGGAAGATACATGGTTGTCATGCATATTAAATAAGGTACACTGAGAATGCCCTTAGCGCATGTTCTACTTTCATTCTGTTGTGGTGAAAGAACACTCTGACCGAAAGAATCGTGAGAAGAACAGTTATATTTCAGTGTATAAACCGCAGTCCATCCTTGAGGGAAGTCAGGCCAGGACCTGGAGGCAAAAACCATGGAGGAATGCTGTTTTCTGGCTCCATCCTGGGTTCTCCTGCCTGGAGAACGATAGCACCTACACTAGCTGAGCTCCTCCAAATCAACTACAAACCAAAACAACTTCCCACAAATATGCCCAAGTTAAAGAGAAGCAAGAAGACAAAATACCTGACAACTATTAGGTATTTGATGAATGTTTGTTGAATGAATAAGTGAATTAGAGAATAAAATATAACAGTACCCCTTGCTCCATTTTTATTTTGAGTACAGCATAATTTAACATCATTCATAAAACAACACAAATAAATTGACTGAAGTTAAAATTTCATTTACATGAAGAGTAAAGTAATATTCCAGTCAGGTACTATTTGTTAAAATGTAATTGAGATACATTGTTTATTAAAAGAGTAAACTGTGATTCTCATATCTTCAATTTATTTGAATATAGGGACCACGAGGACTGCCTGGTAATGCTGGACTTCCTGGAGAGATGGGTGTGGAGGTAACATTTTGTGGTTTATTCTAAAGTTTGATTCAATGTGTTTTATAAAGCAAGGTGAATTAAATAATTAAGTGCATGTTATGAAGAATAATTTTGTAGAATTTTCTTAAATATCTAGAAAATAAAACCTAAAGCTCTATAAAAGACAGAAATTATCAATGTGTTGACATAATTTCGTACATAAAAAGTTCTTCTCTAAGAATTAGTTCACTGAAATGATTGAACAAAAAGTAAATAAAGTTTTCCCTTCACTGATGAGAGTTGACGTGATAGCTCTTCGTTCTAAGAGGTAACATCTTTTAGATCTTATGAGGCCACTCTATTCACTATGGCATTTGGAATAATAAACCACATTTGTTATAATCATGAAATCCAACTACTTCATTTCAGTTTCTTACTTTAGTAGTAAAACCATACATTCCCCCACTGCCTTGACATCTGTGAAAGATGTCTATATAGAGAGACATATATATATATATGGAGAGAGAGAGAGAGAGAATATCTGTATGAATACATCAATCATTTCAGTTCATCAGCCTGCAGCTCTTCTCTTCTCATTAGCCTTTCTCAGACTCAACATGAAATTGCTCTTCAACCTCCTTGGCTTTGCCAACTGAATACCAATGTCACCGTAAACACTATAACTCATGTCTCCCTTCTTAAACCATTTGTTGGCATCTTGATAGCCTTTGTGTGTCTATCTAAGTAGCCCACAAACATTTCATATGCAGAAATTGTGCACTCTTATTCTTCTTTTTCTGTGCACAAAGTCCATCACTTTCCTGACCTGTTTTCATCCCACTGAAAGCTCCCATGATGCCCAACAAGCTCACCCTTAGAGTCACCCTAAGCCACGCCTCCCACTTCACCCTCCTCTTATCTTTTCTCTTTGAATAAGCCCTCAGAGCCTTAAATCTATCCTTCCCTCCTCAGCTCTCCTGCAAAAGGCTACCCTTCCACCTTTATTCCTGATAAGGTCACTGACTCCTTTACAAGCTAATAATCTATTTCCGAGTATCGTCAATATCAACAGTCATTATATTGCAATGGGTTAGGCTCAATCATGGAGATACTGCTAAGGAAATATAGGAACAAAATAATTGCTGCTTAACCCTGCCAGGGTGGGGGTGGAGGTGGGAAATGAGACATGTATATGGGAACGTAAAAAAAAAAAGTGAGATTGAAGGAAAAGAAAGGAGCTTTAGTGATACAAGAAAGGACACTGAAGATAAGAGAATTCCAGGAAGGAGGATGATATTAGGGAGGTCCTTAGACTATAGAACTGTGTGGAATCTTTGGTGCTTAGTGTCAATAGAGAACAGAAACTTGGTAGGAAAAAAAAAAAACAAGAAAAGTCTCAAGTGCGCTATTAAAAAGCCCGAGTTTGTATCTTGGGTGATTATAAGTTACCACATCAATAAGACAGTGATGAGGTCTGATTCATGTTTTAGAAAAATAACTCCAGCAACTGAATGAGAAATGTTTTTCAGCAAAACTAAATAAGGGAAGGTCTACCCACTGAAAGGCTGTTGAAGATGGCACACACCTGCAAGCCTAGAACTTGAGAATTTGAGGCAGGAGGATTCTTCCCGCGAGTTTGAGGCTAGCCTGTGAAAAGGTGAGCTGAGCTATGGTGTGAGACCCTGTCTGCAAAGAAAGAACGAAAGAAAGAAAAAAAATGAAGGAGAGGAGAGAGAGGGAAGGAGAGCTGCAGGCTGATGAACTGAAATGACTGATGTATTCATACAGATACTTGTTACATAAATTCTACAGTCCCTTTATATGCGGAATTTGGAGAGCAAAGCAGAAAGAGAAGTCAAATCATTCTGGCATTTTTAGGTTATGTGCCAGTGCCTCTTCCTGAGTCCGGAAGGCTGTGAGGGAGCAAAAGCCACTGGTCTGCTCATCCACCCAAGGCAAATACCTTACAAAGAACTGGGCTGACTAAGATCTGACCTGAAGATAATGCTGTGACCAGGACTATGCTGCCGCATGCCGAACCTGGAGAAAGCACAGAGAAATCATACCTCGTGGCTTGAATGTTTTAAGAGAGCAGATGAGATCCTGCGGTAATAAGGCTGTGAAGTGTCACTGGTGTTCTGGGAAAAATAAGGGGTTTGAACAATGGTTGGGAGTTAGTGGGAAAGAGAGTGCCCACTAGCAAGTGAAAAATGAGACGCGCCTCACTCTGAGACCCACTGAGGATAGCGACTTCGACAACACCTGACCTCTGAAGCGTGCTGATGTGACTAGCAGCACTTACGAGCTCTGCAGCTCCCACAGGTTTGCACAGCTTCACGAAGTAGGTACAGTTATTGCCCCCACTTTACAGACCAAAGAAAGGAACTGAGCCATGGAATTACCAAAGAGCATCGGCTAGCCATGATGTCAGTCTCAGATCCAAACACAGGCACCATGCCTCTGCATTCTCAGTCACAGAACTAAACACCAAGGAGCCAAAACCCAGAAGCCTAATTTCCTCTGAGCAGTAGAACTACTTTTCATTATCTGCCCATCCCTTCTGTTGTGTGTGTGCATTTCATTTTATTTTGAAAAACAGTAAATGTGGACTGCAGCAACTTTATGAAAAAGAAAAACTGATCCTCCTTCATCTAAAATACTATTAAATAATGTGACCATTGTTTTAATCTCTAATAATTATAAAAAGTCTTACCTGTGCATCATAAACTTCAAAGAATTCCTGAAAAGAAGTTAAAAAAAAAAAAAGAGTAGAGGAAAGATGGTGGTGGGGCTAAAAGGCGGCACACAATCCACTCCAAGCTATAAAGCTCTGGGAAGTTGTTAGCTGCAGGGAGAAAGGGAATGTTTTCTTGAAGACTGTAGTCCTTGATAAGTTGACACCTTCCTGTAGAAGACCACACACCCAAAAATATTTGGGTTGAACTAACTGGTCTTGAAGGAATTTTTTTAATGACACCCAGTTGGGTAGGTGGGGTGTGAATTGGGGAAGACACGGGAGAGACGGCGTGAATCTGATCAACACATCTACAACACTCTCAACGAACTAATGAAAAGAATGGAAGGGTAAAGTGAATAAAGAAGATGGTGCCCACATAGAGGATGCAAAGAGGCATGACTTACAGTCTGGGAGATAGAAAGAATGCAACAACAGCTGTCGAAGTTCAGACCTTGAAAGAGCCTAAGACTGCGAGAAATTGTGTTTCCAATGTCAACACAATAACCAAAGCTCCCCTAACAAAACTAGTCTCACCATGGAAGGGGGCTGGAAAAATAATTCCATACCTCTACTTTTTAGTGTGACAACTTCATCATCGTTAAATCATATAGTACATTTTATTTTTAAAAATATGAAAAAAAATAACTGATCTTAAGAAAGCGGGTTTCGGTGAGCACAGGAGGAAGAGATGTCGTGATCAGAGGTGGAGAAACATCCTTGACTCCGAGGACAGGAAACCTGAAGCTCTAGGAAGTAGATTATTTCATGTTCTCTAAGGCCTCAGTGATGAAAGACTGGGGAGAAATGGTCTTAATTGTTCTGGTTTCAAATGAAGTTCTTTTTGGTATTTGAACTGTTAAAGAATCTAAGAAGTATCTGTCTCCTGCTTTGATGTTTGTATAGCGGCAGAGAAGACCCTCTTCTGCACACAGACTCACCTTTGAGCTGAAACTCAAACTACCTTCCTACGGGGTTGGTACAACCTTTGAGACCTGTCAAATCTTTCTCTTTTAGGGTCCTCCGGGCACTGAGGGAGAATCTGGCCTGCAAGGTGAACCAGGTGCTAAGGTAACCATTCTGAAGAGTAAGAGAGATGGGTGTCTCTAACTTAACACCCATAATTTCCCCAGTCTGACAAACGCCGTCTTTTTTGGTGAGGGAAGGGGGCATGGTTGAGACAGTGTCTCACTGTGTAGCCCTTGCTGTACTGGAACTCACTGTGTAGAGCAGGCTGGCCTGACATTCCAGAGATCCACTGTGTCCAAGTGCTGGGATTAAAGGCATGCCTGGGGACAAACACTATCTTTAAGGCCATCAGAAGAGCACAAAGTTTCTTATCACATGCACTCTATGACCAGAAGAGCGACTCGAGTGAGAAAGGCTTAGTTTTGCTTTTCTTTCTTCAGGGAGATGTTGGACCTGCTGGCAGTGCTGGGGCAGCGGGGGAGCCAGGGCCTCGAGTGAGTACCTACAATATCAAGCTTAATGCACTGACCCACATTTTGGGTTTTAATCAAAACTTAACTACCCAAATCCTACCAAAAAAGTAGTATAATAAGCCTGTCAGATGCACTGCAGGACGTTTCGTGACTTGTAAAACTACACGTTAAACCCCATTTACATTCTAAGTTAGGCGTTTGGAACCCTGAGTGACTTTTCTCAAAAGCAGGTGTGCTCTGAAGAACCTTGCCAAAAATGTGGTCCCATGGTTATTGCTTAGTGATGCATGAAGAGGAAATTCACAGATCACTGGTCAACACTCAAGATGTTTGCTTACCTAACAGACAGATGAAAGATTGAAACATAATTTGTATTTAAAAACAACCCAAGCACAATATGATTCTAATGAGATGCAAGGGAATTTTTATGAGTAGTTGTAATTTGAGAAAAGTTACAGTAATAGATACAGGCTTTAAGCCATGGTAAGTTGGGGTGCTCTTTTTCTCTAAAATAACAATGATGTTCAAGATAATTTTTCACTGAAATTTATTTTTTTATCTATTGCTTTGCATTTTCCTCAAAGGGTGGAGCTTAGGGATCAGCTTAATACAGGGGTCATAAAGGAGAGTGTTGTGGTACTATTAATTACTACTAATTAACTCACTTTAACTCAGTTATAAAGAGAGCAACTCTGCCTTAACAGCTTCTTCATAAGCTATGCTCTATGTTTTTGCAACTTGCATATCTAAATGGCAGCTTACTGGTGTGCCTTGGCCATAAGCTTTGCCTCTGAGGGGAGAAAGAACAGAAGCTGAAAGTCTGGCAAAATAATCCTGCCTGAATCTTGGTACATTAACCTGTGTAAGCTCTTTATGGAAAGGAGCTGCATCTCTTATGATGGCAGTGTTTGCATTCCCTGATCACAGAAGCACGTTCTAGCAATATTAACTTCCAGAATCCAGATGAATATGTTACCCTTAATTATCTAAAATGTATTAGCCTCCTAGAAATGCATCATATTTGAATTTAAAACACTGACTGCTTAAGCATTCCAGCCAAACTAAATCATATTTGTTACACTGTCAAGTCCTCTTTAGAGATAAGGTTAAAGTAGAAACAGATGACTACAAACTAGCTACTTCCTACACTTACTAGGGACAAATTAAGATCAGTGAGATAGTAAAAAACTTAATCTGGCTTTGTCTGCTACAAAATAAAATAGGGTGAACCAGGAGCTCCTGGAGAAGAAGGTCTCCAAGGAAAAGACGGATTAAAGGTAAACTATATATATGTCTGTATATATGTATGTATGTTTGTATAAATGTATGCATGAATGTATGACTGAATGTATGTATGTATGTGTGAATATGTCTGTCTGTCAGTATGTATGTCTGTATGTATGAATGTATGTATTTTTGAGTTATGTCTCATATATCCTAGGCTAGCTTCAAACTCACAATATATCCTGAGGATGACTTACACTTTGGATCCTCCTGCCTCTACCTCCCAAGTTCTGGCATTATAGGATTTATTTAGTGTCGTAGATCAATGCCAAGGCATGGCATCATATGTTCTGGACAAACACTAGCAACTGACCTACATCCCAGCCCTAAGCTATAATTTTAAATGGAATATTTTAAATATCAGGCCTAATTGTTTTTGTGTGTCAACTAAAAATATAATTACTATATGACATAATTATCTAACTACATTCTTAAAAATAAACACCTTTCATTGTGTTCCAGGGGGCTCCAGGAGGAAGCGGACATCCTGGAGAAGATGGAGACAAAGGAGAGATGGGCTTACCAGGAGCAGCAGGGCCCTTGGGTACACCAGGTCAAATGGGTCTTCAAGTAAGTACCGCTGGTTCACTTAACTCAGTGCTATACACACAGGTAAACACACGCGCATGCATATACATGCACACACACATATATGTACACCACACACATGTGCACTCCATGTGCACAAAAACGTGCATGCACACTTTGGCTTCCTTTTACGTCTACATGGTGACTGGAGGTGTTGAACTGTGTCTTGAATGTTTGACAAAGCAAGACTTTGAGTTGTTTTCAGATGCAAACGCAGAAAGACACTTTTTCATAAACAATTGAGCTTCTTTTCATAAGGATTTTGCTGGAGAAGGTCTATTGTCTCAGATTTTGTGTAAATATTTTGTGTCTTTGTTCATAGGGCCCACATTCTCGTTATAGAATAAACAGATTCTTTGTTAAGCATGTTACGCTACCAATACCTGCTCCTGACTTCCATTGCTTTAAAGGGAATTCAAAATGCTGCAGTAAACAAATTTTCTCACCTTAAGGCAAATGTGTGGTGTGGATAAATGAGGACAGTTTCTTTGTTGCTCACACTCTAAGAGTATTTGGGGCTCTTCCACATACAGCGCTCCGGTCTTCGGATTGGTTGATTGGCTGGTTGAAGCTTTACTGTTACCTCTGGTCTGATAGTTCTAAGCACGGAGACTATTCCATACTATTTCTCTAAGTTTTCTTGACTTTAGAAATTGTTAGCTCCTTGGTAGAAGGATACCCATGATTCTACTAACCAGTGACAAGGAAAGGTGTCTCTCTCCTCTGTGCTCTGCAATCTTCCTCCGCCTTTCAAAGAGTCAAAGTTACCTTTGGGCTGTGGAAATCTTCTCTCTGGAAGATAGCTCTTGAATAGTGCATCTCTGTCTTCTGTTTTCCCATTAACTGCATTCTTCTGGGCTCCTGTATTTCCACGTGAGGGCTCCGTGAAGATTGAGGAACTGGCCCTGGGTGAGCTCACCAGGCAGGCAGGCAGGTGGGAGCATAGCAGTGATTTATAAAGTTGGCGATCATCATGTACTTTTGCTGTGTGTCTCCTTATTGCAGTCTAACCTCCAAATCAATAGTATCTCATCTATGGTGTAGCTCCCATCCTAGTGAGCTCAGCTGAGGTTGCCTCACCAAGATGAAGGTGCTATCTTGAAAGGCAAGTCAAACACCATAAATGAAGCTCTAACTGGCTATCTGATCACTCGCAATTATCCACTAGTGCAATTCCTTTAGCGACAATGAAAATGATGCTGTAACATAATTAATGTAATACAATATAGCATATGTCCTCCCCCAAAATAGCAAGTGATTGCACCAGCATATTTCAAACTGGCACTTAAAGACTGAAGGAAAGGGTCTGGGGAGATGGTCCAGCAGTTAATGGCTCTTGTTCTTCTTGCAGAGGACCTGGGCTTGTTCCCAGCACCCACATAAAGGCTAGCACCATCTTCTGTAACTCCAGTTCCAGGGAGTCCATATTCTCATTCTGAGGAAAGAATGTGAATAAAGCAAAGGCATCACTGTGTTTGGACATCCGCATGTGAACGTTGCTCCCTCTAGCTTTACCATCATGATAAACTGCCTGTTTCTCCTCTGTCCTGACATCCCAACACAACACACACAATGCCTTAAGGGTCCTCCTAGAAATCAATGTGTGCTATTATTCCGAATTTCACCAGGAGAAAAAAAAATTCAGCCTCACAATACTACAGTGGGTGCCAGAGCTGACATCAGTCCCTCTACTCTCTGACCTCAGCATCCCCTAACTCTCACTGAAATACTCACTTTGGGTCCTAGGTTTTAGCTTCCTAGGATTCTTGATGAATTTTATTATTTTTAGAGAAATATTTTTTTTCCATTAGCATCAGGGCTAAACCTGTAAAGAAGCTAAGTGGCTAGTGCCAATAAATTGACAGATGGAAGTTCTTCAGTGCCGGCATGTTGCTTAGAGGTAAAGCAGATATCTTGCATGCACAGGTGGGTTTTATCTCCAGCATGCGTGTACACACACCCATATAGTGTATATATCCATATGGTGTGCATACGTGCATGTGTGCATGTGTATGTGTGTGTGTCCAGTAAATTATACTTCAGCATGCACAGTTAAAACAACTAGCTGGAACATAGAATGAAGGCAGCCTCCTCAGGGACTCTGAGGATGATGCCACATGACAGCTGGTGATGGGGAGAGCAGAGATGGAGCAGAGGCTCCAAACAGAGCATGGAAAATAATAAACACAGATTCCATCTGCTCCCTAATGTCCCCCAGGACCAATCCTGCCCAGTGCACATCCTTGGTTTTTTTTTTTTTTTTGAACAACACATGTGTGTTTCCTTTTTGTTGTTCTCTTTGGAATTTTAAATGCCTTTGAGCTTATTAACTCAATAAAAATACCGTGGTACTTTTTTTTTTTTCAAAAGAGTTTTACGATCTGAGGAACTATTGCTTCATCAAGCCGCCTCATGTTGGTTTTATTTTGTGCTTTTAAAACTGTTCCTTGGGCAATGTCACAAAGACGCTACCTCAGCTTCTACAAAATAAACAAGAAAACGGGTGAGAGAAAACTATTTTTTCCCCTTCAGAAAAAGAAGCTGTTCATCCTGGAAGACTGAGAATGAGATCTGTGTTGAGGAAGTGTACAAGGAAATTGTCCATTGACAAACTCAAAATCCACGCTACTGTTTCTCTAAACAGAAGAAAGAACAGGCATACTTTATGCATGAATTCTATTCTAAAATGTTCAATTGCGTGAATGCATACCTCTACTAGAAAAGAACCATCTGTCCAACTTATGGTCGGACACCGGCATCTGAAGATTCTACCACAGTGGAATCTCAACTCTAAACACACGTGGAACTATGAACTCCAACGTAGAGCATATTAAAATGAGATTATTTTGTTTCATTCCTCTAGTGAGTTAAACTTATTGAAACGTGCTTTCTTGATCTTCTTAAGTTAGAAGGAGAGTTTCCTTGGAAACCCTGGAAAACAAATTGATTAGAAACTTGGGTTGGTGGCACTGAATGACATTCAGGGAAAATGTGTGTGTGTGTGTGTGTGTGTGTGTGTGTGTGTGTGTGTGTGTGTGTGTATGTGTGTGTTTTCTGTAACTGTGGGGTTAAACTTTCATCCTATTCATCAGTGATACAGAAATCTTGCCTTGCCCACTGTTTTGAAACCTCTGGTCCCCACTGAAGAGCTGCATGGCGGGCAGCCAGCCTCTGACCTTACACTCCATGTATCCACTCCATAGCATGAAGGGCTGACGCTCCTGCAGATGTTCCCAGCATGGCTGTTGACATAACATGGCTCTGTTCCTGCTGTTCCTACTTCCATCAGAAAAGGTCTCTGATGTCTGCTTAACCTATAGTTTCTGCACAGATTTTCTTTGGAAGAGAAGGCTTTGACTGTGTGGCATTAAAAACAGTAGTCATTGGGGCTGGAGGGCTGGCTCACCAGTGAGGAGGATAGCTGCTCTTGCAGAGGACTGAAGTTCAGTCCCCGTGTCAGACAGTTCACACCCACCTGTAACTCCAGCTCCAGAGGATCCTTGGATTCTAGCAGACCTCTGTACTCTGTATAAACACATATGCCTAACTGTAATTAAAAAGTGCAATCTGTAAAAGGCAGCATTCACTTTTATTTAGCATTCTAAAGGTTTGCTCAGCCTTTCAGAGCATGTTTTTATAATACACACATGTCCAGACAGCCTCTGGTACTTTTGATGATTCTGCGAAGAACTGGGCATATAAAGCAGAAAGTCAGAGTAGTAAAGCCATATGCTGTATTTGGTAGATGAAAGTAATGCAATGGTATAAATAAACTAATAGCAGAAACCATGAATTCTAAAAATATAAGTGGATCGCCTCATGAATGGAAACAACGGATTAAAGGTGGGAAAAATAATTAGTTAAGGATAGCGTTCTAATCATTTCTGTTGCTATAATAAAACCCCTAACCAAAAGCAGCAAACTAGGACAGATTATTAGGATTATTTTAGCTCATAACCTAGGTTACAACACAGGGGAAATCAAGGACTTCTCACATGCACAGTTAGAACAGAGAGACTAAACGCACGGATCCTAGCTCATGTGCTTGCTTGCTTGTTTGTGTGAGTGTGTGTGCTCAGATAGCTTTCTTTATTCTTACGCAGTTTCGGGCCACGTGCCTAAGGGATGTGCTATGCACAGTGGGCTGGGCCTTCCCATTCCAACACGGGCCGGCAAGACAGTACTGTATAGACACACCCACAGGCTGACGTGATCTAGACAGTTCTTCAGCTGTTTCTCTCCTCCCAGATGATTCTAAGTTGCATCAAGTTGACAGTTAAAACCAAACATCACAGATCGAAAACATAGCCTACTAGGGCAGTTCACACTGTGAATAATGGTTGACTGAGCTCAGATCTGGAGGAGTAAAAACGAATCCATCATTCCCAGAACTAGAAGGCGATTCTTCATGACGGATGGAGCAGCAAGGGTAACGATGTGGATGTGAGGCAGCCGGGCACGTTTAGAACCAGAGAGCAGCCACAGCACAATGAATAGTCAGAGGTTGGTTTGTTTATTTCAAACTTGAAGAAATAGGTAGGAAGCAGAACTCAGGGGACTTTGAACTCCATGGTAAGGGATGCAGATGTGATTCAAAGAGTGGAGGAGAGGACGGTGAAAGGATTCAGGAGGAAGAATATAGTCTTTAGTGAGAAGCACCTCACAATTCCCACATTTGTTTGACGTCAAATATTGTGAACTATCAAGAGACATTTGGATGAAATTGTGTATAATGCACCAAGATAGGCCCACTAGGGAAATAATGATCTTTTCAAGGAAATCTGCTAGAACATCAATCTACCTGTGTGCACAAAATTAAGTTGGGCACTCTTTTTACTATAGAGACTAACTTAGAGAAGTTCCCGAGCTCCAAGTGTAAAAGCCTAGGAAGAACCAGAGGGTAAATCTTCATGGCTTTAAAATACCCAGGGACTTCTTAGGTAAAGCTTAAAATAGAACCATAAATAGTGACAGAAACATAATGGACTCCATTTAAATGTATATAATTCCTATACCATGAATAAGCTTGTTAAAAAGAAAATTGATGTGGCATGGCACTTCTTTCTTTGTTTTTGTTTCTGGTCTGGTTTTTTGAGGCAGGGTTTCTCTGCATAGCCTCAGCTATCCTGGACTCGATTTGTAGACCAGGCTGACTTCGAACTCACAGAGATCCTCCTGTCTCTGCCTCCTTAAGTGCTGGACTTAAAGGCGTGTGCCACCACACCTGGCTGTGATATACCACTTCTAAAAAAAATTAACTGCTCTTATAAAACTTCAAATGCTCAAGACTGAATATCAAGTTGGCCTGCTTTTTCACGACATGAAGTCAAGATGCCTTCTGTATCAGCGTCACATATATTAACTATAGAAAAAAATGTACATGGAACGGCTTGTGGGTAAGAACACTTGCTGCGGAGCATGGGGACCTGAGTTTGAATCCCCAGCATCCTGTAATCCCAACCCTGTGGGGACCAGTGGGGGCACGGTGACAGAAGGATCTCTAGGGCTAAATTTAGAGTCAGCTTATTCTCCCTGACCCCCTTCTCCCTCCTTTCTGTGGAAAAGGTCTAGAAATCTGCAGGTGTCTTCTGTGCTGTAGTCACATCCCTGTACCCACTAGTAAAAGCCTTCAGGCGACAGTGTTGTCTTCAGTACAGGGGAGACTTGAGAACTGGTAATCCAGACTGAACTTGTAAATTGTTGAAAATGAAGAAAAGGAAAATAGAACAATCCTCTCTCAAGACATCCCCTCCTTAGGCACATGAACCCTTTAGACTGAAAAGGGGGCGAAGTTCTGGTATTAAAGTAGGCAAAAGAGAAAAGTATTTTAATGATCTTTATAGTATTGTCCCATTTCAATGGAGACGGGAGGACCAGGAGAGACCAGGTTTAGAGGTGGGAGGAAAGACCTTGAGAGTTACATTTGAGTACATAAAGTTTAAGTTGCTTGTTAGAGACTCAAGAGGTGTCATTAGGTGAGGTGGTCCCGGCAGCCATAATTTAGAGATCAAGAGAATCGGGTGGTTTTTAACCACATGGGGAGCACGAGGTCACCTAAGGGGATAAGAGAGAAGAGGCTTCTCCAGTATTAGAAACCTGGATAGAGAGGAAGCATCTCTATTTAAGATGTAAATAGAAAACTAGCACATGGAAACGAAAGCTTTAAAAAAGTTTTAAGTATAAAAAAAAAGGTTTCAAATAAAGTAACCATTGGATTTGGCTCTTCAGAGGTCAGTTTTAGGGGTGAGGAAAAAAGCTGAAGAGAGACAAGAGATCAGATCAGCCATTAGGGGAATCATTGAGTTTTGCTGTAAGAAGAGGAAAACAGAAAAATGGAAAACTTTGGAAGTAAATGAATGTGCGATGAAGGAAAGAAGGAAGGAAGGATGGACAGAAGGAAATGGAGGGGAGGAAGAGAAAGGGGGAGACACATGAGCTTGGGTATTCTCTCAAGTAGCTTTAAGCCTATATGAACGCAGTTGGGAATGACACATTCAGGAAATACACTGGTCGTACAGTCACACTGGACTCCTTCAGAAGGAGATGTCAGGGCAAGTGAGTAGCATGGGGCCCAGGACAGAAGCGAGGCGTGCTGGCCTCACCCAGGGAATGGGCCCTTCTCTCTCTGTTGGTGAAAGGAGGCAGATGTGTGTGAATAAACAGCGGTGCAGGGTCGGTGTGGGAAGACCTTCATCTCCTACTCTGATTGCTTCTCTCTCTTAATGAGCTGAGGCAGGATTACTACTGACTTGAAAATGGGGCGAGAATGGAGGTTTAAAATAGAGATGAGTGTGCAATTTATCTTCAGAGAAACGTCTCAGCTATAGAGTTTGTTATCATGTCAGCACTTTCATTTTAACCATGCATTGCAGACCCACAACTGTAAACACTTCCATAAACAAGCAACACCTAAACTGAATTGGTTGTTGACAGTGGTGTCCCACGTGTCAGCAAGTATGCAGATACTTGAGTTTACTTCATCAAAATATACCTTGAGGGCTTGTGAATTCTGTCATACCAATACTATGCCCACAGCTTAACATTTTAAAATATTATAAATGGGAGTCACGTGTTTTACAAAAGAGATATATTCATCCCAAAAGATGAAAGAACCATTTATTACAACTTAATATCAACACTTTTTTGTTATTATACTCAGTGGAGAAATGTCAAAGAAATCAGCTAAGGTTGGCATTTCTCCTTTCTTCTTAATATTACTCAGATTCATATTGATAATGATATTTATATAAAATAAGTAGAAATACTTGTATAACAAAATAGTCTATAAATTATATTCAGTAAGAGTCATCATTATGTCAAATGAAACATAAATATATACAAAAATAAATTCTTTGTCTCTTTACCAAGACCAAAGAATTTTTATTATAATCAGCAGCAAAAGTAAGCTCCTTGGATCAAGTCTTAGAGCATTTGTAAAATTTTGTAGATTTTTACAAGTTGAGAACAATATAACCTAAATAACCCTTAAAAGACCTACACATATGGACAGAGATTTAATATTCATTTTAATCGTTCCTAAATAAGTTTTCATAGAATACAATCTCAGTCAAAAATCCTTATAGTTTTTTTTTATGTATAGAACTTGATTGATCTAAAAATTAACTCCAAGTTTATACTGAAGATTAGGACAGTTTTAAAGAACAACCTGGGGATGCATGGAGAGGGAGGTAAAAGAGATGACTTGGCCTAAAGAACACACAGTGTTACTAAGGTTACCATGATATCATTAATTTTATAGATATCAATGGAAAATACCCTAGAACCAGAATTGAGTTTATATTGAAACTTGATGTTTGATCATTTGATTTATTAATGTTTGACCATTATGTATTAACAAGAAAAAGATTACTATATAGTACATTTGTAGTGTAATAACTGATTGTCCATATAGGAAAAAAATCACACACACATACATGCACACACACACATACACACACACACACACACACACACACACACACACACACACACAGGTGTGTGTTTATGCAAGCCAGTAATTCAACTCAAGGAGAAAAAATTTTTTAAAAAACTCTTGACATGGTCATGTGCAGACTTACTTATTGCAACATTATCACGGAGAAGAAAGTCTAATCACCAGGTAACATAGTTAAACTGTGGCTTTACCATAATATGGAGCCCTGTAGCAGTCAAAAAAATGTGAAAGGATTAAAGATTCAGAGGATAGCAGCAAAAGCAAATGGAGTGAGGATCTCAGAAGATGTTGAGTACAACGCTGCTCAAAGTTTAAAGGTGCAGGACATGCTGTCATCCTCCGTGTGGCACAGTGTGAGGAGCAGGAGGAGTGCCCTAATGGTGTGAACAAATGTGTGGGGATGGCAGAGAGTTCCAGATCATGGTTGGTACCAGTTTCCCCACCATCCCCCGGGGAAAGTGAATACTGTGTTTCATTCCAGCTCCGGATATGTGTGTTGGTATTGTTCTTTAATATGGGGAGTGAGCACATGGGAGGCCATTGAATTTTTATTGACTTTACATATATTTAAATACTGAGTAATATACTTAAAGGGCAGAAACTAGTGAAAAGTAACTTTATTGAGCCCTTTATGATAAGCCAATATTTTCCAAGCTCTGTGCAGTCTGTAGTCTCTTTGGGTCTTTGTTACACTTCAAAGAGTTTTTGTTTGTTTGTTTATTTGTTTGTTTGTTTGTTTTTTAGGTCCTCCTTTTATTTAATGAGTAAACAGAGGCCTTCTTTAAAAAAGAAATTTTTTTTTTACAGTATGTATGAGAATGTGTCTTTGTGTGAGAATATGTATGTGGGAGCCTGTAAGGGACAGGGGGCTTGCCTCTGCCTGGAACTGGAGTCAGATGATTGTGTGCGCCACCTTGGGTCTTCTGCAAGAACATTGATCATTTTTACTGGCTGATTCAGTGGCAATTAAGTGCCTGAACCAGAAAAACCCAACAGTTAAAGCTCTATGCAGGTTAATCAGCGGCTTTTAGAAAAGTTATTTATTTATCCACAAGGGAAAGTCCTTCCCACGTGCAGCTATCATTTCTACCTCTGGCTGCGGCTGTGACACAGCCCTGGAACATGGCTGCTTTGAACGCTGAAGTCAGTGACTGAGAGTAGAGTGGTGTTTGCTGGGAAGTGCAGGGTGTGAGTCACTTCCTTGGGCATCTGTTTATCCATTCAACAAATATTTATCAAGCGCCTGCATAGCACAGTGGTCAACCACCAGTTATTTCTCGTCTACAGAAGCTTGCCAAGCTTCAGGGACACGAATTTGAAATTTCCATTTCCATTTCCAACTAATGAAAAGAAAACTGTAATTATTACTGCCCATTTTAGGACGAGCAGCCTGGCCCACTATAGATTACACGTATTCGCTGTTGATGCAATACTCAACATAGCACCTCACTCTTGCTTTCAACCCCATTTTGCAAAGGAAACAAATTACCAGTTGAAATTAAAATATTCTGTTAGTTTACCATGACTGCCTCTTTTTCTCCCTGCCCTTCCTTTTCTTTTTTTTTTTCTTTAATCTTTTCATCTCCTTTTTATGCTCCACCTCAGTGGTATTTTGAGACTTGCTTTGACCATGTGGTAGATACATTTTATAGCCTTGTTCTTTCAACAACAACAAAAAAAAAATGCTGAGTTAAATGCAGCTCACCAAAATGTTAACTGGAATGCATTCAGGTACACTTTCCTTACATTCTCCTTATATGTACATTCTCCTTAGTATAGTGGGTACATTCCAAGAAACTTCCTTTCTAAAGAACAGCTTAATGTTTATGTTGAGACATATGTGCATATGAAGTTCATCATTTGGTAACAACTCCGCTTTTTCATCACTGCAACCTTTTAAAAGATAGCTATAGAAATAATAGTGTTGAAATTTTTGTTTATATTTAGTTCATTTATATTTAGTGTTTACTTCAATGATTATCTCAGAAGTAGTCAAACCCTAGATTTTTTTCTTTAATCATTTATTTCTGTTTTTTATATTGAATGATCAGGGACCTGAAGGACTTGTGGGAGCCCCAGGAGAAAGAGGTCGACCAGGGAAAAAGGTAAAAATTGTTCACATCGTTTTCTGTAGGCTTTCTTTCTTCTCATGCCCAGAGATCTATAGAGCACTATGATGGCTGTATTTGCATTAGATATATGGCAGACAGGATTTATAAATGTGACATTAGGGCATGCGTGGTTAGTCTGATAGTACATGCCACCGTCATGGCTTGAGAGCAGAGTTTCCACGTTATAGCTTGGAAAGTCAAACCTGGCTTTCTTTCCTTTGTCTCTTAGTTACCAAAGAGCCATGGACAAGGAAAGGTATAAAGCAAATATATTTCATTTGGGCCATTTGAGAATAATCCTAGTAAAGTATCTGGGAGGACTATTAGGTTTACTCTTCTTTCCAGGTTAATTAGAAATGGTTTCTTAACTGAAAAGGTTGTTTTCTCTTACCTTTCTTGTGTAGGAAACCCCATAAATCAAGAACGTTTTTCATTTGCTTACTTTTTCCAAACGAAAAAGACAAAACACTTGTAAGATCCTGTTGTGTTACTATGCAAATGCATCTTTGTATCTTATCAATAGTTAGTTTCAGTATTGGTGCAGTATTGTTAACAGTTTTTCCAACAGAGTGTGACAGTTGAGTACACATTCACATAGCTAACTTTAAGTCTGTTTCCTCAAAAGTTTAGTTCTGTACCTGAGCAATCATTTTCGGTTTTCGTTAAGAGAGGGATAAGAAAAGCTATAACTACCATTTCTAACTGTGAAAATACCCCCATCATTAAGTCTTCATCATGATGTGTAATAATGCAACTAATAGCAGTATTAGTTTGGGGAGTCTTATGATTGCCTGGCAAGATTTGCTCTAAAGCAATACATACACAGATACATAGAGAGAGAGACACACACAGACAGGCAGACAGACAGACACACACACACACACACACACACACATGCACACACACACACACCAGGAAATCCATAGTGAAATGAGCCTTAGAGACAGTGTGGGTCTTTACAGTAATCTAGAAAAGTGAAATCAATCCCATGAGCTGTCAGCACAGGCCCCAGGTTCCTGCCTGATTACAGGTCTGCTGTGGTCCTTCCCATCTTGAGTATCAGTAATAAAATGGGCTGGTTCTTGCTTTGAGGGGAGAAATGAAAACACTGCCAACGTAGCTTGCAAGCTCCTGTGTTGTGGGTCTTAGAGAAGGGCCTGCAAGTGTAATGCCAGAGGCATGCAGGTTCTAAAGGATGTGAGGTGATGTAAGGAACAACATGGATTCCTGCAGACGTGCTGTGAGCAGGTGAGTGACGGTCCTGAGAGTCCAGAATGGCATGCTCACCTCCTGCCTGTGTGCAATAGACCTTTGGGATGCCGAAGTTCTCTGTAGAAGTGGGCATCTCGTGAGGCCCATTTTCCCATCATTACAAAAGACAGACATGTATGTAATGAAGTATGTTTGAAAGCTGGCTATATAGACTCCTTCTGAGCAGGCTTGATTGGTTTTTTTAAAATGTCCTTTTAACATCTTTTTTAAACTGTTGTTGTTGTTACTATTATTATTATTATTATTATTATTATTATTATTATTATTATTATTTGGTTTTTCGAGACAGGGTTTCTCTGTATAGCCTTGGCTGTTCTGGACTCCCTTTGTAGACCAAGCTGGCCTTGAACTCACAGCTGTCTGCCTCTGCGTCCCGAGTGCTGGGATTAAAGGCATGCACCACCATGTCTGGCCTGTTATTATTTTTTAAATAACGTGTGACAGTAGTTTCTTATTGTTCGTGATCATCTGGGGTGTTAACTTGAAACAAACTTGAATAATTTACAGAGTTTTAGGCCAATGTGATAGCATATACCTATAATTCCAGCAGTCAGACAGCAAAAACAAGAAGTCACCCTGGAGGTCACAGCCATCCTGGTCCCCATGGCAAGCTCCAGGCCGTCCAGAGGTACACAGTGAGGCCTCGTCTCACAAAACAAAATAATAGCCATAACAGTAACACAGGGAATTCTGCTTATCACATATCCTCTGTGTTGTTCAAGTATATGGTGCAGTCAAATGAACTAATACATTTATTTTCAGTCGTGTTCATGTCATCCACAGGGTGACAAGGGGCGAATAGGAGCCGTGGGAGAAGTTGGAAGCAGAGGGTCCCCTGGACAAGTCGGGGAAAGTGGCGCTAAGGGTGCCAGAGGAACTAGAGGTGCTGTGGTCAGTATTTGATTTCTTTTCAGCACTGAGTCACTGTGGATGGAAAAGAACTGAATCCATGCTCTCTCGGAGCGTCACCCTTGATTGACTTTACAGAGGATGCAGAGGCTCCACTGAAAATAATCTATTCTGCGGGATGGCGGGCATCAGAAGCATTCCGCGGTATTAAACAGCTTAGTGAGTTTTGGACATGAAAAAGGAAAGGGGAAATTGAAAAATGGAAATAAAATATGAAATGAGGTTTTAAAAGTCTGATTTTAGCTCCGAAGTTAAATAGGAAAGTTTATATACTGAGCACTTCAAATCAGGATTTAATATCTGTCTAAAGCTGTTGTCACATTGGCAAATCGCTTTTAAAATTAAGTGAACTTGAAATGAGTTTCCATTCACCGCTTGGGCCCGTCCCACTGAAACTCAAGATTATCTTTCTAAACAGCTGGGACAAATCTCCCCGACATCTATTTATAGCTCATCTATTGCATGAACTTTGCCTAACACATGAGGGCTGAAGTATGATGCTTCTGAACTTGTGACCGAAAAATAGCATTGCTGGTTATGTGCCGGACCTGTTCAGAGAATCACAGCGTGAAAGAAAGATACTTAAAAGATAATCTCCTATCCTTGAATTTATTTACAGCATGTGAATGCGTTAATCCCATCTCCATTTAAATAGCCAATGCCAGACCTGTCACCAAGGCCTGTTTGCTTTCTCAAGAAAATTTGCCATTTATTGAAAAGCTAGCACCCAGGCCTTAAGTCAATTTATGTCAGTATTTCTCTGCCTTTGGCTATGTTTTTAAAACATTATATAACACTGTGAATTTCTAATAAACGTAAGAATTAACACAGCCCAAGAAATTGCCTTTAAAGTAAGCTTCTACTTTGGAATTTTCACTGTAAAAGTATTCAGCTTTAAAAACTTCTAAATATATTTTAATTAAAACATAATTATATCACTTTCTCTCTTCTTTTTCCTCCCTGTGTCCCCTTCCTCCAGCCCTGACACGCCCCCCAACTCCCTCTAAAATCTGCGGATTCGTTTTCCTTGATTATTATTGTTACATATAGCTATAGATACATAAATATACACACAAAGCCTTCTCAGTCCATTTTCCAAAGCTGCATTTCCTATTCTTCATATTTCATATTAACTCACTTAGTGCTTGACACTCTGATAATGAAAATATATGTGATTTTTGCTTTCATAATTAAATTTCCCTTGTTATAACTATGTGATCTATTCTTTTTCTTCTGCAAGTTTCTTGTTATTAAATATATGTGTATATGAATATGCACATACACACACACACATACATACACACATACACACACACTACATGCTTCCATTTGGTGGCTATTTTCTTGGTGATTCTCAACCAAACCATTATTCATAAATTTAAAGTGGTGATGTGATTTACTAAACACGTTACAAAATAAATTACATTTTGGGTTCTTTTGCTAAGCACAGCATTTTAATTTTAATAGTCAAAGTTGTCACTGTTTTCTTTTACATTTTCTGGATTTCATTTCTTCATTAGAAATTCTATCTCCAGCTAAAGTATGCAAAATGTCCTTCCATATTCTCATCCTAATACGTGTATAACATTTTTTTTCTTTAAGCCATGTAGAGATGTCTTTGTTGTCTTAGTTACGGGAGATAGATGTCCATCTTCCCGCACTGATCGTTCTCGAAATTCTGTTATTGAGTGGATACAGAATGTATTTCCCACTTTCGTGTAAGGCTGCTTTTACTGTAACTAAGTCCAGTGTGCAGTGTTTTCATCAGTCAGTCATAGCAGCCTGATCTGTCAATCATGCATCCCTCGAGATCGGTTCGAGCAGACCCTGTGTGTTGTCCTCCTCAGAGAGTCCTGGCTCTCATGCTCGCCTTAAGTGTGAAATTTACAATCAGCCTTTCAGCTTCTACTCAGCATCTACTCTCTGCAGAGATACATCTGACATCTTTCCATTTGCTCATTGCTGACGTAGCTCTGATTAGGGCTATTCCATTTTTTCTCAGTTCTGACATCTTTTGTATAAGGTGGATTCTTGTTTTTGAATAAATTTTATTCTCATTAATATAAACACTTTCCCATCATACTGCTTTATTAGTGCTGTGTAAGAACTCTACTTCCATATTTTGAACACACAGCCAATTAATAAACTTAAGATGAGGAGACAGCCTTCACTGTTTATTCCTCTGACTTACTTCGCTGGCTGGAACTTGGAGAGTGACAAGGACTGGAGGTCATGCGACTTGTCCTTGTGAGAAACTCCTGAGGTCTCATGTCAAGTATTATTTTTAAAATATACTTTTTTCCTTTGGAAAAAATTTCCTTTCTTTCTTAAATGACAGTTTCAACTAGGAGATTTAGGGTTCTACTAAGTTCTATGACATTTGTTCGGGTCAGAGTTTCAGTTATTACATTCCAGGCTTTGGTCCATTTTGAATTTATCTGTGAGCAGTGGAAAGATGTGGGATTTCCTTCCACTCTTCCACACGTAGATGCCGAGTTCTCACAGTGCCGTTAGTTCCTCTCCATGCTTTTCCTGTTTCCTCGGTTTCCCCCTCGCCCATTTCTCCTTTTGCTTCTTATTAACATGCTGGGTTTGCAAAATCACCATGCCCACATTTACACTAACAGTGTGCCAGCTCTTCTGTTTCTTTGCCTTGCTGGAGTAAAGCTGAAGTGCTCACATGATTTCATTGCGATTTAATGAGGATTTGTCATCGGGTCATTGCATCTGTGGACACTGCCTGCTTCCCCCTCTAAGCAGAAGCTGGTATTATGTTAGAAGACTCACATAATGTTAAAGAAACTCACAAAAGGCAGACTGAAAAAGAAAAAACCGGAAGGGTACAACTTTCCCACAGATATGCAAATCACAGCAAAAAGCACACACAGAATATTAGCAGACAAGCCACTTGGACCCCTCCAAAACCTTGGTGCCCCTCAAAAACTGAACCCAAAGATAAAGAAAGAGCTGAAATGCCAGAAAAAGTTAGAATCTTCTACAAATGTTCAGGGGCCACAGGGAGGCCCCTTTGTTCTTTATTTAGTAAATACATTTAAAACTACTTATTTTTTAAAAAGATTTATTTATTGTATATGAGTGCTTTATCTGCAGAAGATAAACCATGTGGTTGCTGGGAATTGAACTCAGGACCTCTGGAAGAGCAGGCGGTGCCCTTAACCACTGAGCCATTTCACCAGCCCTAAAACTACTTCTTTCCTGCTGGCACTGGCCTTTACGTTGGTATTTTCCTACCATTCGCTGTTAAACAGCGTGGCGGTCACAGGCTTTTGAATTCTTCTCAGCAAGAGTTGTTCTGAAGAGTTTTACATTTAAGCAGATTCCTTTTTAAGCAGATTCCTTTTTTTGTGTGTTTGTTTTGTTTTGTTTTGTTTTGTTTGTTTGTTTTTTGCTCCTTTCTTATTGTGTCTCATCATATTCAGAGAATGTAATCTGTGCTTCCTGCTTTGAAGAACTAGGACGTGGAGGCCGGAATGTGCTGAACATTTGTAGAGGTGTCTGTCCTCTGAGGGCGTGTGAGCACGAAACTCCACCCTCCTCACAGCGCTCCTCAAGTCCTCAGCCGTCTTTTTCTCAGTCTCTCCCTGATTTCTAAAAGAAGTTACTGAGTCCTCCCCGACACACTTTTTCTTAGGGACATTGAGGTGCACGGGCCCTGTTTGCACTGTGCTTCGCGCATTTCTTGTCTCCTAAGAGCGGCTCCCAGGTACCCGTTCTTGGAGCCAGCAGGCGCGCCTCATTTAACCTCTAAGGAAAGGCCGCCGCTGCTGTTCTGTACTCAGACCGAGCAAGGAAACGGGAAGCCTCCTTTCCCAAATTAGTCAAGCTGACTCCACCCAGCGCCTTCGATCGCTGTATTTTTAGAGTTTGAAACTTCTTTGAAACTATTTACACATCAGAAATAATTTTCTTCCTTGCACATGTTCAGACCTTTTTTTTTTTTTTCACAAATCACAAAATTTCAGCACGGAAATTATGCTTATCATCCAGAGTTACTTCAACTAAATGAACAAATGTCTGTCCACTCTTCCCCCTCCTTCTCATTCATCTCAATCTAATACATAGAACCTTCTTTGAAAGCTTTAGCAGTTGTTCTTGTGTGTGTTACTTTCGGTTAGTGTTGTAAATGCATGATTACATTTCAGTGTAAAAATCCCTGTAATGTATAATTTATGAATTCTCACTTAAGTGACTTTCCTAGTTCTTTCTCAAACCGAAATATGTTCCTAGGCAAGTCTTTGTAAATTTCCTAATTCGTGGCTAATAATTATGACTGCTTTAGAAATATACCGCAATGTGCATTGTATAGGAAACCTGGCGAAGCAGCTTGATCAGACGTAACTACACGCAGGCTCTCATGCCTGCCTAGTACAGTGCATGGGGCTCACATACCTATCTTCTGCCTTCATGTCCTTGTGGCCTCTGTTTTGAGGCCCAAACAGGAGAGACCAGTGTGCAAACTCTGATAATATGAAAAACAGATCAGTTTTACTATCATTACTTTAGCTGATTTAGTGATCTTTTTAATAGATTAGGGACACTTATTTTACAGATGACTGATAACAACAATCTTATTATGGTAACGGCACGCTCATTGCCAGTGTTTCTAAGCTTTCAACTTGGCCTGTGCTAAAGCCATACTCCTGAGAGCATCTGGACCATCTATGAGGATGGAGCTGTTCTGAATCCCGAAGTGATAATATCAAACACTATCAGGTTCCACTTTTCTGATACTCAGTGACCACAGACTTTGACAGACACAGACTGAGTTTCCAAGAGCCTTCTAGGGGGCAGCGGCATTCCAATAAGTGAACGTGTTTTTAATATTGAGTATGCACATATCAGAAATGAACCAGAAACATTGTTTGTGGGACTTTTGTGGTTCCAAATAAACACAGACAAAAATTGGGGGTGTCATTTTATTTTTCTGTCTTCTCAATTATACTCAATTTCAAAGCATGAAAATCTAAAGGTAAAGGCTTCTATAATAGACAAAGACGTGTAATGATTCAAACAATTGTATGTTTTCTCTCTCATGTTTATTTTGATTTTAGGGTCCATTAGGATCGATGGGACCTGAGGGAGAACCGGGAATCCCAGGATATGGAGTGAGCATCCCTAACTTTAAATAGATACATTTGTTCACAGGCAGGAAAGCAGTTTTGGTTCATATTACAGTATATTCCAGCCATCCAAATTGAGGTTCACTTTTTTCTTTATTATAAAGAACATGCAAGTGAAAACATTATGCAATGAAATTATCCCCAAAGACTCAATAAATTTCGGCACAATTAGAATGGCCATTGTGGAGCTTTGTGTGTATGTGTGTGTGTGTATGTGTTTCTGTGTGTGTGTGTGTGTGTGTGAGAGAGAGAGAGAGAGAGAGAGAGAGAGAGAGAGAGAGAGAGAGAGAGAGAAAGTATCCACCACCAAAAAAAAAAGAAGAAGAAAAAGAAAAAGAAAAGAAAGTGAAATAAGCCCTGTTATTTAAAAAGAAGGCTTATTCCCTTAGTAAAGCATTGTGATATGTTAGATTCTCAACCTTCTATAAAATGTATCTTATTTTTCTTCTCAGAATACTGCAATACATAATTTGTAGACTTGGTAGCAATAGACAGTGTCGGCTTGGTCTGGGGACTATCTTTCCACTTGTTTTTCTTCTTATAGGGCCATCAAGGTCAACCAGGGCCCTTGGGATTGCCAGGACCCAAAGGAGAAAAGGTATGTGTGTGTGTGTTGGCCTTTTAATTCCAAATTCATGTATTAAACCTATGATTTCTTTCTAAATGAATACTGTAAGAAATAGAAGAATCACTTTTCAAGTTGGAAAATTTGCAGATTCTAGGAGGATATAAATGCCAATGAGCTAAAATTTAAATAAATTACTGATACATCTTCCATGGATTAATTGAAGATTGAGGTGAAACAGTGAGTGTGGAGGTGCTTTCTGATGCACAGTTTCATAAAAGCAAAATTATTTATTGAAAGAGGATGTGATGTAATGGATGAAATGATGATAGTGTACAAATGTTAATTTAGTTTCTAATGAGTTAATAACTATAGCATGACTCAGTTTAGGATTTAATTGAAAGCCTGCATGTTAAGAAAATTTCTAAGATTCATTCTATGTAATTAAAACAGATGAACACTTCCAAGAGCCATATACAAACTAGAACTGTATGTTAACTATTATACCCTTAATTTCTTAGCTACAAAGTTTTCACTTAAAGTAAAACAAAACAAAACAAAAAACAAACAAAAAAACCAGCATTAGAAAGTAAGAGCATTTAAATGTACTTTCTCAATTTAGTTGTGTTAATAAATTCTTATTTTCATTTTAGGGCTACCCAGGAGACGACAGCAAAGTCTTCGGACCTCCTGGGCCTCGAGGTGAACCAGTAGGTCTTTTCGAAAATTATTTTGGTACCTAAGGATGAAATTGAGTCAAAAAAAATTTTATGCCAATCATATGTGTCAAAATTTTATTGGCTTTTTAGTAAAGCAATATGTATCACCATACCATCTAAATAATGTAAAAATCTTAGATATGAAAAAGTGTATGTATAAAGATCTTTATCCAAGATGTATGAAAAATTAATTATAATTAAAATTAATTATGATCACTGTTAATTAAGAAAATTGATATGAAATCTAACTTCCAACATTGAATGCATGACAAATGTGTACAGAGATTGTCCAAAACCAGTATACTTCAGACTTCTTAGAGGAAGTATTTCTTTAATTATCAGGTTTCTTTCTGAAGATTTTTATAAAAGTTTGATCTTTATATGTGTATAATAACTTACTCATAGTTACCAAATGGTTTGCCTGCTTTTATAAAGAGCCAATTGTTTTTCAAGACTGTGGACCTATAGTCTTTAAATCCAACATTTTAAAAGACAAATTATAACCACTGTGCTGAACAGTAGCTTTGGTTTCTAACTAGCCAATTGTATGGTCATTTAAGGCTAAAGCAATATATGAAGGACATATGTCAATTTAAGTGGTTGCATAATGCTTAGTTCACAAAAATAAACATGTTGGTTATATTTTCCATTTTTCACATAGTATCATTCAAAATAAAGGATGCTAGAGGCATGAGATCAGGATGGATAGTCCTAATATTTTGATCTGGCTCTATGGTACAGTTTCCATTGATATTTTGCTGTAGGGAAGAATATAGAAAATTATAGACTGTTTCAAATTAAGTCAAGACATTTCTTCTAGAGGCTTTCTCTCTGTGTGAATGTTTAGGTGTTTTTATGAAATCTGTCTAAGCCACTTGGAGTAGTACTTCTCAACCTGTGGTTCATGACCTCTTGGGGGTCGAACAACCCTTTCACAGGGTCCTATATCAGATATTTACATTATGATGTATAACAATAGCAAAATCACAGTTATGAAGTGGTAATGCAAATAGTCTTATGGTTGAGGGTCACCACAACATGAGGAACTGTGCTAATGGGTCCCAGCATTAGGAAGGTTGAGAATCACTGACTTAGAGGGAAATATATGGAAATAATATAAAAATTATCCAAGAAACAGGAAAAAAAATCCCAAGTAGTATTTGCTTTCCTAGGTTTGGGAACGTCAATCAAAATCTGTCCAATGAAATGTAATAAATACCTGTGCACTAAAAGTGAAATATAATTTCAGTAGACATGAAATAGGCATGAGAGATAAGCCAGATACCCAGAATGAGACAGGATCAGAGCTCCTGTCTTTGCATTATACTTCCTAACCATCGTTTAGGAGTAGGTTAAACTTTATCTACCATTCGACTATAATAAATTCTCCCGCATTTCCAACTTACCTCAGTTTAGGTTTCAGTTAAGACAAGAAGTTCTAGTGTGTGATAACTAATATTCTGCATAAGCTTTAAAGATTATAATTTGAGGCCGGGTAGTGGTGGCACGTGGCTTTTATCCCAGCACTTGAGAGGCAGAGGCAAGCAGATTTCTGTGAGTTCCTGGCCAACCTTGTCTACAGAGTGACTCTAGGACAGCCAGGGCTACACAGAGAAACCCTGTTTCAAACACACCAAAAAGAAAAATATATATTATAATTTGAACAATTTATCATATCAAAAATTTCATATGAGAAATATTTTTTAATATAAATCTTATTTCGTTAACTCAAGAAGCCTGTAAAGTAAATAGAATTAACTCTTGTTTAGGCTTCAATTCAAATAACATTAAGAAAACTACAAGATTATAATACAATACTGTACTCATAAAATTCAAGGTTTTACTAGACATCATTTCTTCATTATTTTTCATAGTAGGATCACTGAGATCATAGTCATATAATTCTGCTTTAGCAGTGAACCTTATACAAACTATATCTGTGTTATAATTTATCGTATTAGTTCGAATAGCTTGATACAAAAGTTCTGAAATGATATAGCAACGGTGTATAAATTATTAAGTTATAGATCAAGTTTTTAATTCAGTAGCACTTTAAATATCACTTGAAATTCACCCACTGCCCAGTTACATAGCAGGCTTAAAGATGTTACTATCTGTTGACCCCCCCCCCTTTTTTTTTTTTTTTTTTTTTTTTTTTTGCGAAAGAATAAACTACCCTTCTTATAGCATCTGTACTCAGGAACTGCAGCAGTAAGCTCATTGTCTTTGTGTGTGATCTCTGCAGGGGCCAAGGGGGGGACAAGGAGAGCGAGGAGAGCATGGCGACGAAGGCTATAAGGTAACCATTGCGAGCTATACACCTCTCTTCTGGAGTTTCCCCAAAACTGTGTTCAGCTTCGAACAAGCAAACACCCCTGATGCAATCCCCCTTGCGTTCTGTTCTGCGTCCAGAGGACACCTAGCTCTTCCTGCTGTCTGGCTTCGTCCTGCTTTCTTCCCGCAGTTGCTTTATTCTCATCATAGTGAAATCAGTTGGAGTGCTATGACCAGGAAGGCGTCCTCACTGCCCTACTTAAACAGGTCTGGCACTGTCTGTCTGCCCTACCTAAAGAAGATCTATAGCCATCACTCTGCTGTGCACCCTCGTTTTCATTGTGGTGTGAAATATTATATTACTTTACCACCCTTTATTTGCTTTTTTTCTCCATTACCAGTCTTCACCCTTGAAAATGTCAAACCCAGGAGCATAAGAATCTTTTCTCTTCTTTTTCATTGCCACATCCCAATTCCTAGGATGTAGAACTGCAGTAAAGACTTGGCAAAGAAATAGATGAATAACATTGTACCACCATGACTTAAACCAGTCCTTAGCCCCTTCCATTTCTTGGATTTTGTAAAATAGACTTAACCACCTGAAATAGTCCACATGTAGAACTAACTCAAACTTATTTTTATTTTTTTCTCCTTTATTAATTTATTCTTGTTACATCTCAATGGTTATCCCATCCCTTGTATCCTCCCATTCTTCCCTCCCTCCCATTTTCCCCTTATTCCCCTCCCCGATGACTGTTCTCAAACTTATTTTTAGACTCATGCCCCTGTTGATGTTTTGTGCTCTTGCCTTCCATCTCTTGTCTCTTGTTTACAGTGTCAACTTCCCTGTAGCTTCAGTCTTTTCTTTGCCGACTCCCAGCACTGCGCCTTTGCTTACAGAGACCCTCCCTGCTTGCCAGTCATAATTTCTCCCTAACTCTCTTCTCATTGACTGACCCTAACAGCAACCTTGCCCTCTATAGCCCTATAATACTGGTAAATTCTTTTGTTTCAACATATTTTACTCTGTTTTGTTACTATATTTTTGCTGTTTGCTTTTTTAAAATCATATGGTACCTTAGATCCCCAATTATAATCCAACTTTGTTCTATCTTCTATACTTTTTAGTTCTATGTCCTATGTATAATGTGCTTTTAACAATGAATTGGTGGATTACTTGATCCAGTGCATCTCTGTCTCAAAGTCAATGCCCTGTGCTCACTTCTGAAAGACAGACTTCTATTAGCCATGTGATCAGACAAGAAGGTAGACAGATGATTGTCATCATTAAGCGGGTCTTCTCAAGATGTCTTTTGTCTGACTTCTTTCAATAGCTCTCTAACTAGAGCGCCCCGGGGGCCTGCAGCCATGGCCCTCTCAAACCCACTTACCCATTTTGTCACATCAATCTCTACTTCCCATACTCCTTCCTCTACCCTGAAGTCCTCACTGTTTCGTCTTGTCTTGAACGTGGATTCCCTGAGGTTGAACTTGTCCCCCACTTGGCTTCCACAATCCCATGGCCGTTCGGCTCACCCTACCACGAACATTGCCAGACAAGAAGTCACCACACCTCTTGTGCTCTTTCATAACATTGTGCTGTGTCACATTTAAGTTTTGCTGCTTCACAAAATGGCTGTCTAAGTGTTTGACACAGTATGGCAAAGCATGAAGTAAGACTCCCAGGAAGCGCTTTCTCATTGGTGAGAACTGCATCTTGGCTTCGTAGAGTCCAAAGAGGCCGTTGGTGACTATGTTGTCCTTGTGGAAAGGTCTCCCTACTACCACAAGCCAGGGAGGCAACAAAACCATGGCAGCCCATCGCCATCCTGAGCTTTGTAGCTAGCTCAGATGCTCTGAGATCCTTAATGTATATAGAGACTCTTTTCCAGACAACATCACACTCACAGCTTTGAAGATCAGGCACTGTCATTCAGTGTCAGCCTGGTGGCCTGGGTTCCATGTCCAGTGGGCTTGTCCAGGTGCTGCTTGCTTCCAGACAAGAACAGATGGACCTTGAGATCAAAGGTCCCAGGGTCCCATTTCTTACTCTGGGGAGGCTTAGAAAGCTCAAGCTGAGGCCCAAGGTGTTAGGCTAGGTTCCTGGTCTTAGCCAGGGAGATGGGAAATCAGTTTCCACCAGGTGTTACGGTTTAGCTCTTTTAGAATGAGATTGCTGAGCCGGGCATGGTGGCACAAGCCTTTAATCCCAGCACTTGGGAGGCAGAGGCAGGCAATGGTTGTGAGTTCAAGGCCAGCCTGGTCTACAAAGTGAGTCTAAGACAGCCAAGGCTACACAGAGAAACCCTGGCTTGAAAAACAAGCAAACAAACAAAACCAATAACAAAAAGAATGAGATTGCTGGTATCAAATAGCAGTGGAGACACTGGAGACCCCGGAGCGCCACAAGGCTGTGATGATACTAGTAGTGTTACAGCCCTTTGTGCCATGCTAAGTACGGCAGAGAAAGGGACAGAAGCCCAAAACCAGCCCGGCAGGAAGGCAGGTCCTGTGAGACACAGGCCCAGTAGCTCGTCACTGGAGGTCAGCACCAAGCTGCCAGTGATGGGGCAGGTTTCCCCGGTTGCCATGGCAGTTCGGCCTTCCCTGCCTGACCACCGGGCATCTAGTGGCGGTTCTTTCCCAGAATAAATGGGGTCTCAGACGGTCATAGCGGAGGAATGGTGAGCACTGGAGAGTGAGAGCTCCAGTCAGCCTTTATTTATAAACCTTGGACAGTGGGGAGGGGTTTGTGATTGAATGTGTCTGGTTCTCTGGAGAGGACACTTAATCTGCATGCAGTGGTACAGTACCTCATTTGTATGCAGTAGGTCCTGTTACAAGCAGGAGAAAACAGTACTTAATTATCCAATGGGTAAGGGAAGACCTTCCAGGTATGATTAAAGGCCATTTGCTTGGATCTCTTTAGCATAGGGTGGGGTTGGCTATGCCAGTTTTCTTGTCCGGAAAGGGTGGGGCCTCTGCTCTTCCCTAAGGGATATGTGGTGCTCATTACAAGGGCTTGGGTTACCAGATCAAGTGGAGTGTATACTCTGCTGAGAAAGGGGTGCCCACCTTCATACACCGACTGCAAACGGCTACTCGGAGACATCAGACTTCAGCCTTATCCAGCAGAGCTCCACAGGGCACCATTTATAACCCACCATTCCGTCCTCTGCATTAACTGACATTTTAAAACGAAACCAAAAAATATCATATTGGTCCAGCATAACGTACCAGATTCACCAAAATATCCCTTGATTGTTGTGCTCTATTCTAAGTAGGCTCTATGTTTAAGTTAAATTCTAGAATACTCTGCATCCATTTTAAGTGATAACGCTGTAGGTCACATGACTGAGCTTACTTGAATTAATGTGCTATTTTCTTTTTCTAGGGCCATATGGGTGTGCCAGGACTCAGAGGTGCCACTGGACAGCAAGGGCCACCAGTATGTTGTGAAAGTATTCTGTAATTCCACCATTTAAAGAAACCTGCATGAATATAGCTCATTGCGTGTGTCCTTTACATGAGATTTCTCTCTTGGCTCCTATTAAAGGGTGAACCAGGAGACCAGGGTGGACAAGGACTGAAAGGAGAGAGAGGAGCTGAAGTAAGTGGGATTTATTTGAGGCAATATGAAATGTATTGTTGGCTTAAGAACACAGACACATCCAGGTGGGGTGGCACATGCCTTTGGTCCCAGCTGAGGAGGCAGAGGCAGTTGGATCTCTGTGAGTTCGAGGCCAACCTGGCCTACAAAGAGAGTCCAGGACAGCCAAGGCTACACAGAGAAACCCTGTCTCAAAAACAAAAAACAAAACAAAACAAAAGAAAGAAAGAAAGCAGACACACACAGATTGCTGTTTATAATAGCCATTCACTCTCCTAAATGGAATCTCTGTAAGCCTCTTGGGGGGCCGGGGTGGGGATGGGGTTGTTGCTGCCAAACACTGTGCTAAACCATGATCGAGTGATGCATATCTCTTGACTAGAATCTAAATTGCACTTTACCTACCCTGGCCTTATAAAAGTTGCCTAAGGATATCCCCAAAGGTAGTCTATTTTTAACATGTATTTATTCACATTGCATCCAAGGTATAGGCTTCTCCCTCGTCTTCTCCCAGCCCCATCCTCCTTCCCCCATCTCCCCTCCCCTATTCCTCAGAAAAGAGGAGCCCCTCCCCAACCTATGCACCCCAGCTCATCAAATCTCATCAGGACTTAGTTCACCCTCTTCCCCTGTGGCCTGGCAAGGCAGTCCTGTCAGGGGGGAAGTGATTAAAAAGCAGGCAACAAGAGTCCATGTCTGAGACAGCTCCTGCTCTCCTTACTAGTAGACACAGGAAACCTGAGCTGCCCATCGGCTACATCCATGTAGAGGACCTAGGTCCAAGTCTATGCATGGTCCTTGGTTGGTGCTTCGGACTCCACAGGCTTCTCTGGGCCCTGGTCCTTGTGAAGATTTTGTCACCTCCAGGTCCTTTTAATACCCTCCTCCCCCCACTTTTCCTCCAGACTCCCTGTGCTTCGCCCAATGTTTGCCTGTGAGTCTCAGCATCTGTTTCCAAACCTCTGATGGGCTCCTGTCTGCTAGCAAAGCAGAGTATTATTAATAGTGTCATGGGTTGGTTATCTTCTGTGGGGTGGATCTTGGATTGGGCCAGTCCCCCTGGTTGGACATTGCCTCAGGGCTTCAAACAGAAATACTAATATTGTAAAGTGAAAAACTATCAGTCAAGCCAGTTGGAGAGGATAATAACAAGGAAACCTATTGAACACTTGCTAAAGAAGGGTAATAAAAACTGGGTCCATAACAGTCACAATAGGTATACGGATCCCCACAATGAGGTTTTAGAATTGGACAGAAATTGAGTTTGAGTCTGAATATAGGACCAGCAGATGAAAATTTACAGGCAAAGATTAGGTAAGGCTCAGTGGATGGAAATTACCATGGGCAGGGTTAGGCATAAGGGAGAGTTCAGATAAGTAGATGAACAGGGAGTCCTGGTATGAATACGCCAAGGTGATCAGACTCAGGTGGGCATGGGCAGTAAAGGATGCCGCGTTCTGAGGGATCAGAGATGGAAGGCATGGCAGGGGTTCTAACCCAGCCCTCTCTGCTGTACTTTGATTCTGTAAAGAAGTGAATAGATTGGCCCAGGGGAAGGAGCCTGATTGAAGTTTGTCAAAGCAAAGAATCTATCTCACAGGATAAAGGTAGAAACTGCCATTTGATTGTGTATCATAGATTCCACAATTGGTATGAGTTGGGCTTTTTCCTTCATAAAACAAATCAAGTATTCATTATCAAGCAAATGGCAGCTCTGTTGGTTCACTAAATTTAAATTTTTTCCCCAGATACACCTGGCCTCAAGTATGCACAGCAGGTGGCTTTTCATTTGCAGCCCAAGACTGTCCTGCTGTTCAGGACATTCTGATGTCACATGCTACTGATTCAAGATTAACGTGTCTTCTTTCTAATGGTGGGGATTGAACTCAGGGCCTTGAACACATTAAGAACTTTCTTAGTAAGCTATACCCCTAGCCCTTAAAATTCCATACTTAAGAAAATGTACTGTAGCTTAATTGTAAAATATATAGGACTAGACAGAAAAATAATGGTGAGTTTACGTTTCTCCTAATTTCTAAAGATGTTCCTTACTCTGGCGTGTGGCAGGGGTAGGTATGACAATGAGGATGGATCAGATATATTGAGTAGATGCTCAATCATTGTTCAGTCACATAGAAGCCTTTTAAAATATTCAGGTTATATATGTAGTAACATCATATCTGGTTCCTTAGTAGAAAGGAATTAGGAGTTAGGGAGCTAGCTCAGTCCGTAAATTAGTGGCCCTTGCAAGCATGAGGACCTGAGTTGGAGTCCCCAGAACCTATAGTTTAAAAGCCCAGGCATTTAAAGTACGCTGAGAATCAGACTCAGGTGAATCCCTTAGCAAGTTGCAGGTCAGTGGGGGAGGGGCGGACGGAGGCTGGAGAGATGGCTTCACAAATCACTCTTGGATGGGACCCAAGTTCAGTTCACAGCACCCCACTGGGTATTTCACAACCACCTGTGAGACCGGCTCCATAAGATCAAATGTCCACTTCTGGCCACCATGGGCACGTGTACTTATGTGCGCATACCTCCACATAGACAGGTAATTTAAAATAAAATAAATCTGCTTTTTAAAAGTGAGCAGAGCCTGAGTAACAATACCCAAAGTTATTTTCTACATACATGTATGTGCTTATCCAAACACATACATACATATATGGGTTCACACACACACATGAACCTGCACACACATATGCACTTGCACATACACAAACACATGCACTAAATAACAAGGATTGATAAATAGTTAAGTATTAAAAACTGGCTTGGATGAAGGAGAGGCAACTCAGAGGAACATTACGGCTTTCATCTGCACTTAGCCTTGTTAGTGTCTAAAGCGGAAAAAGTTGTGGAACTTTGCTACCCAAGAACAGGGGTGCTTACCAAGGCTTCATCCTAAAGTGCCTAAGATTTTCTAACTAAAACTTTATACTTATCAGGTTTTCCTTTTCTCTTTTGACGTGTCTCTCAAAAAAGAGACTCTCTGCTTCTTGTTAGTAACTGTTAAAATTACAGCAGTGAAAATCAAATTTCTGCATGGGGCAGCTGCCTTTCCAGTGAGCTGGTGAGCTGTCCTGTGCATGGGAGCCGAAAGGTTCTGAGCCCATGCTTTGACTTCTGCATCAGCCGAGGAAACAGCTGCCCTCTGCTGTGGGGTGTGCTGGGGCATGCAGCCCCAGGGCACGATTTAGAACTGCTAAGAGTTTATATTACCATTAATTGGTACAAGAATAGCTGCTATTATATATTGCTCATTAAGGACTCCTTTGGTGGCCAGATGAATCCTGTCCAACTGCTGTCATCTTGTCTTTGGAAAGCCTTGAGTTTATTTTTTTTAGATTTGGAAATGGCCCCTTAAGATCATCTGGGCAGCAATCTTGTTTGCGAAATGAACACATTTAAATCCCAGAGAGAGTACACGTTACCTAAGATCACAGAACTAATTAGCAACAGAACCAGAACCAGAAACTTAATTTCCTTAGTCTCATTATTATACAAAAGCTGAATTGCTTTGAAATCTTGTATTAATTACAGTTTCTTTTTACAAATTAAAATACAGTTAATTCTATCTAACTAATGAATTTATTCACTGGGCTTGTGAGAGCAGGTACCTCTAGAAAAAGGTGAGGGCAAAAGCCACTACATCCTCACAGAGGTTCCTGTGATGCAAATATAAGTGAAAGTTCCTGTGAGCCTCAAAGACTAGGACTCCAGCCAAAGCCTCCTTTTTCTCTCAACACCAAACTTCTGGAGTTTAGTGTATTGCAATGTCTTGGTTAAAAAGAAGAGATGGAGAAAAATTCTCGCATGAAGCCCTGAACCTAGTTGGTTGGTTGGTTGGTTGGTTGGTTGGTTTTGGCTTTTTGAGACAGGGTTTCTCTGTGTAGGCTTGGCTGTCCTAGACTCACTTTGTAGACAAGGCTGGCCTCAAACTTAGAGCAATCCGCCTGCCTCTGCCTCCCAAGTGCTGGGGTTAAAGGCATGTGCCACCACCGCCCGGCTCTAATCTTGTTTTCTAAAGTTCAGCATTCAAAGGAAGTTGGAGCTAGCGAGTGTTGTGATAACTATCCTGGAGACTTCTTTTTAAAAACAACAACAAAAGCAAAAGCAAAAAACCAGGGTTTCAATTGACAAGGCACCTTAAAATGTCCTTTATCACAAGAATTAGATCACCGGCTCTAGTCAGAGACCCAGTGGGTGCCCATGAATGGAAGCTTCCGAAATGGCTCCATATGGGCCATTAGGTGTATTTTTCAGTGCAAACCAAGCAAAAGGAAAGCACAATTTCCCATGTACCCTGGAAAAACTTCCTGCACACTCCTTTGCCTTCCCCATGTAAGGACAGATACTCTATCCATGGATTTATAAAGGTCTTATATTCAAATAAAATAAAATGAGTAAGTTAAGTCTGGCATCACAGAATACAATCTACTTATATTACATTGAATTTGGAATGTTGGTTGGAATGTCACTCCTTCCTTTCTTATGGTACTAATTCAGTTAATTATCCAGTACCAGCTTGCACATCAGAACATTTCCTTCACCTTAGGCCATATGTAATTTCCCACCAGGCAACAGCTCTGTGTAGGGGCGGGGAGGGGGTTAGTAATCCTTAGCTCGTAGTTGAATTAGGAAACATCTAGTGGTACTAGCTTTCAGACATTTTAATATAAAAATTCTCAAAATAAAATATGATACAGTACAAAAAGCACTTTGTCCAGGCTCCTATATCTAAGTGCCACAGGATACGTCATTTATAAACAACATAGTCTCTGGAGCCTAAGTCCAAAATCAGAGTACCAGTGTGGTCGGGATCTCCTGAGAGAGCACCTCTATATTACAGGATGCCAGCTCCTCACTGTATCCCCACTGGGAGAAAAAGGTCTGGGGAGCTCTCTGTGGTCTACTTCAGAAAAGCACTAGTCCCTTCCAAGGCTTTCACTTTCAAAAAATGGAGCCTGAAGTAGCCAGGCAGGACTTCCAGTCCAGGAAGGGGGACACCGACCCACACACAAAACCTTTGACCCAGCCAACCAATGAGTGGCCCAACTTGAGTCACATGCTGTGAGAGAGAGTCCACCACTGACAGTAATAATAATATTCTGCTATAAAGAGAGGTGCCTAGCATAACAGTCCTCTGAGTGGTTTCAAACAGAGCCGGTGAAAACAGATACAGAGACCCATAGTCAAACAGGAAAAGCTCGAGGAATGTTATGGAAGAGGAGGAGAAAGGATTAAAAGAACCAAAGAGGTCAAGGACACCACAAGAAAACCTACAAAACCCACTAACCTGCACCCATAGGGGCCCACAGAGACTGAATCACCAACCAGAGAGCATCCATGGGACACTTCTAGGACACACACACACACACACACACACACACACACACACACACACGTCACAGATGTATACTTGCTCCTCATGTGGAACCTCCAACAGCAGGACCAGGGGCTGCCTCTGACTCTGTTGCCTGCCTTTGGAGCCTTTCCCCCTAACTGGATGGACAGCTTTGTCCAGCCTCAGTAGAAGAAGATGTGCCCAGTCCTAGCACCCAGTACTACTTTATTTACCAAGGCAGGTTGATACCTATGGAAAGTCTCCCCTTCTCTGAGAAAGAAAAAGGGAGGGCACAGGGGGGAAGGGAAGGAGAGGGGAGGAGGGGGTGCTGAGAGGAAAGGAGGGAGAGGAACTTCCTACCAGGATGTAGAGTTAATTAATTAATTAATTAATTAATTTGGGGGCACCTCCGCACCTCCCAGAGGCCCAACTATTATGCCTCATCATTAAGGTCAGAATTTCAATGTGAACTTGGGGAGCGCACAACACTTAGTCCATAACAAGAGCAATATTCTGTGCTCTGATCTGCACATATTGAAACCTCCATTAGAGACCAGGGCCTTTACAGCTTCTCCACTTTCTTTCGGCTACAGTGACAATAACTGTAACAAGGAATGATCCGAGACAGAGGCCAGAATCTTGGTACTGGGTTAAACACTTACTCTCAATGGGTAGATGTTGCCATAACTACCCTTCCAGCATTAACAAAATGACCTTTTAAAACATATCTCCTATCCATAAAGCTCCTTTGGTGTTGTACTATTATGAACTGCTTCCTAATGCCCATCCAAGTCTAAAGAACATTCTAGTTGTGATAAGGCTTTAGGTGCACTCTCAGAGCACAGTAGTGTTTAACTTCTAAAGTAATCCCAGATCATCTTCAGATGTAATTGATGTAATGAAACATAGATCTTCTTACTTGTGTTTTGTTACTTGAATGTTTGAAGCACGCACATGAAAATGTGCTAGAAGCTGAACTTTATCTGTATAAACTTTATCTGTATCTTTATATTAAAATATCTGAACAGAATGTCCATCCTACGTGGTGGTAGAGAGCTAAGTGATGAGAATCTAATTAATTAGTTGGCTACCTCTAACTCTTCTAAAACACTCAACCATGCTGCATTTGACATACAGTGTTTCCATTTGCTTTTTTCTCTTGAGGCTGCAGTAGCATTCTGGGTTTTCATGGTCAGGAAAGACAGTGAGACAGTAACTTTAGTCTTCAGGGATCCTTCGCACATCCACCAAAATGCACACCATCCCTAGTGGTCCCCAACTGCCATCATCCAACCATGCAGGGCCCCCTACCGTGGCCTGACTAGCAGAAGTTATTTGAGCCATGCCTGCATGTGTAGATTCCAGAGTGCTGGGATTATGCAATGTGTCCCACCAAGCCCATCTTACAGAAGGTATCCTTTTCCTCTGTGCCATGCACTGTGCTTCTCAAACACTTCAGCCCATCTTCCAAGCCATGCCATCTGAAATGGAAATGAATGATGTGTGTGCCTGCTGTTAGGCTGCATCTTTAGCATCCTTGTCTTAAGAACTTACAGTTCCAGGCTAAAACAATCCTTGTGTGGGGGAACTTCAGATGATCTCTCAGAAGTATGCCTGGTGATGACAATATGATGTTTTTCCTCATTTGTACACCAGGTTACTGTTTTCCATGTTTTTCATTTGAAAATAATTTTTGGAACATCATCAGAACAATGGAATGATTTTCAAGGACAGAGTCTCTAACTATCCTGGCAGACCAGTTACTGTTGAATCAATTATGACTTAAAACATCTCACACATGGAAAAACAAACAGTTCCTTGGGAAATAAATACCTGTTTTTTTTTTAAGTGTATTCTTGGTGCTTCCATGGAAGCACATTTTGGGATGTTGGGCCACATCCATCACCACACAGTAAGTGTCTTGTGACCCAGGAACTGTGCCTTTGAATTCCTAGCATGTAACAGATGCCATAACACATGATACTCAATAAATAGCTACTGAATTTAGCCACTTCTAAAAGGAGGCATAAACCCTGCCTGAAAGTAAGGCCATTTACAAAATAATGCCTTTTTAGAATTATGACTTGAATTTTTAAGTCATATAATTCAGAGGAAAAAAAGGAATTCATATGTGACCTGTTCAAATTCTCCCATGTTCCATGATGGAAGTCACACACACACACACACACACACACACACACACACACACACACACACACACACACACACACCCCTACCTCCTGGAAGAATTAAATGGCCATTACAGTGATAAGCAGCTAGTAGTGTGTGCTTCCGAGCCATCCAGGCCTCACCATTCTTTTCCATGGCTGTTTAAATCCGTTTATTTCTATCTCTTAACAACTGTGCTTCCCATTTTCAGGGTCCTAAGGGGAGCAAAGGAGTTCCTGGTCCTTCTGGGAAACCTGGCATTCCGGTAAGTAACAGGCCTCTTTTATCTTTCTTGTTTTTCTAAACAGAGTTGACAACTTTAGCAAGCAGAATGGTTTGGGGCCAGTTATGTCATGTTGGATAAATCAGACTGTCTTGAAAATATTCAAACCCATGCTGGAACACAGAGGGAACAAAATATGACCACTAACTCAGAACCAAACTCGCTGTTTAAATCTAAGTCCTACAAGGGAGGGATGCTATTTCCCTGTGTTATGGAACCCTCCCTGGGGACTCTCCCCACCCCCCCCCCCCGCCCCTTCTCTCTTGCTCTCTTGTTGAACCACTGTAAACAGGGAACTTGGAAACATGACCAAGTGAGTGGTAACAAAGGTCAGAGTCTTCAACTATAATTAAAGACACAGTCTGGGTTTTAATTGGAGGGCTCAGCTCCTGGCAATTGGAGCAGAAAGTCTTGAGAAGGGAAAGCAGTCTTTTGTCCCAGACTAAAGGTTAAGTTTACCTTAGCATCGGTATGATCCTCTAGCTAGGTAGGTTATGTGCTGGCTGGTGACGATTAGCTCCTGATGTCAACTAGCCAAGACAGACATATCCACTTCCTCTTGCCTACATTGGGGGTTGGGGGGAGGATAAGTTGTAGGCGCATTCATACAGAAGGCAAGATACTCAGGCCTGTTGTCAGTCACATGATTATCTGACCTAAAGGAAAACAAAAAGCATCATATTCTTTAATCTTAGGAGAAAGAACATGATGCAGGGAGTTGCAGGAAAGACTCGCAGCTGCATCCCAGATTCACAGGTGTCTATCTCTCATCTTTTCCTGACAGCCAGAGAAAAATGGATGGACACAGTGAGAAATATCAGGGAATCCCACTGAGGCTCAAGAAGTTACACAATGAATTGCTGATTCACTTTCACTTTTGTTTAGGGGATTTTTTTTCTCTGGGTACCTGGGCTGAAACGGGGGCCTTCTAGATGCTAAGCAAATGTTCTTGTATGCAGTGATAGCATTACATGTGTTCAGGGGACTTTTAAGGCAACTCTCTTGTATACACAAATACTAAATCATTAAGAAATAGAGGAAATTTTATCTTAGGGAAAGGTATAGAAATATATAACCTTCTCTATAGCCAGGAACTGTCATCTGCCTATTATGTCTCTGTAATCAAAATAAATTTTAATTACCAAGGGACTTCCAGGTCTTCCTGGGTCAAAAGGCTTGCAAGGCTACCATGGAGTAGAAGGCATGCCAGGAAACCCTGGGAAACCTGGGCTGCTGGGAAAACAAGGACTTCCGGTGAGTAGTGTGACTGCATTATTCTCTTATCTTCCTCTGTGTTGGTGTCTTTAAAGACTATGAGGATTTGGGTTGTCTTTCTTACTTTGGGTGTTAGCTCAGATTGAGTCAATACTTTCTCTAATACTTATTTTGGCATTGTACTAATGATTTCCAAGTATGTTAGTAGGCTCATTCTTTTGGTTATTTTATAGTAGCAATTTATATTTTTTTGTACATGTAAAAGTTTAAAATTAAATAAATAAAGGATAAAGAAGCACCATTTAGTGGCTCCACAACCAGGCTATGTTTTGTGTTCGTCAAATGTCCTCAGCCTTCTTTGGAACATTTCGGTCTTGGCTGGTACCTCAAGTAGGTTCTGCCCAGAATAATTTTCCCTCTGCTTTTACAGCCCTAGTGTTTTCAAGAACCGTGTGGATATTTTCTATGTTCATTTAAGGGTGACACAACGATAGAAATTCATTCTTGTTTTTAATGCAACTGTCTAGTTTATTCTATCAGAAAATTTAAAAGCACATATTTTAAAAGATTTATCTTATTTTTGGTAGTGTGTATGTGTGTGTGGGGGGGTGTCTGTGTGTGAGTATATGATCATGAGTGCAGGTACCTGAAGAGGCCAGAAGAGGGCGTCAGATCTTCTAGAGCTAACATTACAGGAGGTTGTGAGCTGCCTAATATGGCTACTGGGAACTGAACCGCAGTCTTCTACAAGAGCAGCAAGCACTCTTAAGTCCTGGACCATCTCTACAGTTCCCCAAACTATATTTCTGTTTTCACTCAGCCATGTTCCCCTACCCCCTCTCTTTTCATCAGTGTCCACCTACTTCAGATATGTTAGTTATCTCGGGTTTTATTTCACTTGAAACATTAGAATAATTTACTATCTTCTTCCAATAACCCAGTAAAATTGAGCTTTTTAGTTTCCCACCACAGGGATGTGGCTATTGATTGATTTGTTTCTCTTAAGTAATAAATCAATCCTAGTTGTTTATTCAAATCTGGCAAGGCAGTGTACATAAACCCAAGCCCATATTAATACTCTTTTTTATTATGGTGAGTTACCTCATATATTTAAAAATAAAAAGAAACGGAAACTGTTATCTATCCAATCTAAGTATTTTTAAATAAACATGTGCAGGTTCTATCTGGAGACATGAATTTTTTTTTAACAGTTTGTATTTATTTTGGAAGAAATACATTAGAACATCAGGTTAAGGCCTAGACCGGTATGATATCCAGGGTGAATATTTGATTTAAAAATGTATAGACTTCTGATAGCAGTGTCTATCTAGTTAAAGAACACTTTCTTCTTCCTCCTCTTTTCCTCCTCCTCTTTCTCTTCATCCTTCTCCTTTTCTCTCTCTTCTTCTACCTCCTCTTTGTAACAGGATCTTAAGGTGTAGCCTGGCTTGCCCTTACACCCAGCTGGCATTTGCTTCAGTCCCCTGGGTGCTGAGATATAAGCTGTATGTAGGCATATGGCACCACACCCGCTGCACAGGAGGCTTTTATCTGAGATTCCAGTCTAAAAGAGAACTCATTTTGACTGTTGACTACTGGGTGCTCCGCACTTGCTTTCTGTCTGTAGTCTCTTTCTTCCTCACATTTTAAAGAGAGGTGCACTTAATTAAACCATCCAATCACCAATATTTTAGTATCTTTTATGATAAAACCTACTGGATTTGTAAGGCAGCCTTCCAAGCTCTTAAATGATAACAGACTTCTCTCTTCCTCCTTGTGTTTATAAGACATTTTCAGCATTGTACTGAAGAGGTTCCAGGCAGGGTAGTAACAAGAAAGAAAAAGTCGTTCAGATTATAATGGACAGGCATAAAACTGTCTCTTTTTTGCACATAACACAATTATCTGCATAGAGAATCCATTAAAAAATGAGTTTAGCAATGTTACAGGATGAATGACCCATACACAAAAGTGAACTTATGTACTGGTGTGCTGTTTAATGACAGGATTCTGAGAACACCGTTTGGGGTTCTATCATTATGAAACACTATAGACTGTACTTGCATAAGCCATAATTGTGCAGCTTGCCACAGCCTGTGAGATGGCGTGGCCTTTGTACACCATGTTACAGAACTGACAGCTGTAGTTGGTATCTTAACACTACATTAGTTATTTATGTGGCTCACGATAGCTAAACATAGAAAGGTTCACTGAAAACATGTGTAAGGGATTTGTCTAAAAGTGGGGAGGGGGCTGGGGAGATGGCTCAGTAGATAAAACACTTGCTGTGCTGGTGTGTGGACTGACTTTAGGTCCCCATTCTAATATGTAGGCTAAGCAAGCCTGACAACCACCTGAAATGTCAGGGGCAGAGACAGGAACTCCCTAGAATAGGGTAACTAGTCAGGCTACCCCTATTGACAATCACAGGGTTCAATTGTGAGACCCTGACTCAATAAATAAAATGGAGGAGTCCAATAAATAAAATGGAGGAAGACACTCAAGGTCAACTTTGTGCTCTCAGGCCTACACGCACATGCACTTGCACACACACATACATGCACGCACACACAGGCACAAATACTCATAGGCACACACATGCACACACATGCACACACACATACGCACAGGCACACACATGCACACACACACACACAGGCAAAACAATGTTGCACCAGTCTAAGGCACTTAGCATGGACAAGGCTGAAGAGCCAGGTATTTGCTCTGGTGAAGTCAATGAGCAACGGTAAGTGAACGTGGAGAGCCAGGCCATGACTCTGCTGCTGTAGACTTTAGGCTGCAGTAAATGTGCTCTATGAAACAGATGTATTCAATAACAAATCAATCCTAGATTATTATGACATTTTAATGTAAAAATTTCAGACCTTTATAGCAACAAAACTTAAATCGCATCAAACAGCTACATAAAAACAGTCTTCCTTTATATTCTCATTCAGCAGTTTGTATTTTTTTTTAATCCTTTAATAAAAATTTAAGCATTCAAATGTCAAATTAATAGACAGGATGCCACACCCTGCTGGCTTTAAGGATTGATACATACGAAAAAGCTGAGACAGATACTCTGGCGGAGATGTACCAGCATCATCCTGGAAACTGCGCACATTTGATGTACACAGTGCACACTGAGGAGGAGACGGATTAGCCTAGTGCAGAGAGACATCCGTGTAGGGCAGAAGTCTCAGGTTGGTGTCATCTGGGAGGCGGGAAGCTGTGGTTGATAGTATCTACGTCGGTGTGCACATCCCTCTGAGCCAGGCCCGAGGAAGGTTTAGTCATTTCCATGGGTCTGAGACATTAGGGTCCTTGACAAGGCCTTGCTCATGTAAATGAAACAGGTTCACTTAGGGCTCCATCTGCCCCCTCCAGGAGGAGTCCATCTGGAGCTACTGAACTCTGCACACAGCTGTCAGCAGCAGTACAGGTGCTGTGTTCAGCAATAAGCACTGTACATGTCTCAGTGGCCACACTGACTTACTGACTGACTTCCCTTGATCAACACGTCCATTGTTTATCCATGTTTATATGAGCTGCAACTGTCTTTTTTTCTTCCTTTAAATTATCCAGAGTCAATTTCTGGAATTTGCAGGTAACGTTCTAAAACAGAAATCTAATAGAAATGAAACTATGATCACTGTGGCAACTTCAGCAAAGACATTCGGCCCGATTAATGAGTTGGACCACTTGAGGAGAGAACGGATGATGAAATATCAAGATGCTCAGACCATCAGGCCCTCCGATGGAAGAGCTGAGTTCTGAATGAGGAGTAGGATAGTAACTAGGGATAAATATAAGGTCAGAGGTCATCACTCGTGAGACGCCTGAACACATTTAACCCCTCGTCGGAAAGGCCTAAGATGTGGAAGATCTAATGAAAGAAGGCCCAGGGAGTGAGTTGAACAACAAAGCATATACATCCCATGTCCATTTCTTAAATTACTCTGTCTGGAAATGACTTTTAAAGAGATTTGGGCCACACATTACTTTATATATGACCAGCACTGAAAGCGTGTTGAACTTTGTGATTTAAAAAAAAAAAAACTTATATAAATTATAGTAATATAAATATGTCCGCAATACACTTCCCATGGCCATGAAGTTGAGTGACATCTGACACTGCCATTAAAAGGCAATCAAGTAGGCATTGGGCCATAGCTATCACATCATACTTTTAACGTTTTCATGAGATATGTTGGAAATTTTTTATATGTATGTTTAGAATGCTGGGAGGTCCTGAGCGCTAAAACATGTCACATCTATCAAAATAAAAACATATTAGCATGCCTCACAGAGCCTGCCCTCTAACCCCAAAGTTTATACATCTGTGGCTGTTTATGAAAATGGAAACGTTTTTCATAAATAGTTCTACTCTCCACAGAATAATTTATATAAAATTGAGATTACAATGCTTTTTTAAAGGATACACCAAATGAACTGAAATCATCAGTGGCTACCTGGTCTTTAGCGCAAATAGTAGCCCAGAGAATACTTTCAAAAACAAAGGTAAAGCTACTAAGTTTTTAAAAGCTATTTCAGAGGAAATAATATCATCGCAAAATACAAGGAAGATTCCTGAAGTATTTTCAACCAAGGACAAGGACATTTTTCCATTGGCCTTTTTAAAAAAATCATGGCACCATGGTGTTCTTTGGCTTCCATTTAAAGACTGCTGGGTTTATCCACTTAGAAAAATATTTATTCTAACGTTTGTAGCATTATGCAACTGCCTAGTTTTCCTAAACAATGTTCTTTCTTTCCTTTCTCTCTTTTTTTTCTTTTTTAGTTTTGATGTGGCCACAGAATTAAAGAATTCCTGGCATATTAACTCTGCAGTTTCAATGTTTTTCAAGGTCATGTGACCATAGCTGAGGGACAGTACTGAGGAGGCTCAAGTTGCCTTTGAGAGTTTCCTTCAGCTCAGATGAGTGTTCCGAGGCCAGACAGCTTAGCACATCTGTGGCAGATGAGTCCACCATGCTGTTTTCATTGAGCTGGGCTTCTGTACAAACACAGCACCTCAATCGTTTAGGAAAAAACCTTTCCTTGAAAAAAATCTTAAATCCATTTGTCACTAAAACGAAGACTTACCAGCTTTTTTTTTTTAATTCTTTTTATTGCCACACTAATAAAACTGGTTTTTCTGGAAAGGAAGGACGGAAATGAAACTAACAACTTATTTTAGGACAAATCAGTGCTCGTTCAAGCCGGATTTTTGCCATTCGTCAGGTGAATCTGTGTTTAACGTGTGTTTTACAAACTGAGAGTCTCGTCTTAAAAGACCACTGAGAATCTTGAATTTCTCCCTTGTGGGGTTGTACCTGGCACTGTAGAGGAGGAAAAGCACCCCTCGGCAGCCCACCCCTGATCACGGTAGAAGCCTGAGGCGGGAGCACCCACAGTCCTGCTGCCCATCCAGTCCTCTGTAACCTATGACCCAGTCACACTCAAGAAACGTTTGTTCCTAAGAGGCCGCAACTCTTCCACTCGGTGCCTTGTCTTCTTGCGGAGGAGAAATGTACTTTGAAAAAGTCCTGTTAACTCTTTGTCACGAAGGGCTTGGTTATCCATCCAGTTCGGGCTTGCTCTCATTATAACGTTCTTCCACTTCTCCTACGGCTGTTTTTGTTCGGCAGATTTCCTGCTCATTAGGATGTCTTCCAGGTCAGGACTCAGGTTGTTTGGCAGCTTGTTAGTCTCGAAGTGAAAGATCTACAGAAGGATAGAAGTTTCCTCACTGAATCGTCAGTGAGCCCACCCCGTCAGACACAGCTCGTACTCCGCAGAGTGGCGTTCCTTCAGTAGCTGCCCTCTGGTTACTTTCCAGCCTGACCTCCTACCTGCTCTTACTAGTGCCCATTCGGGCATAATAGTCAGACACTATCTTAGGCAATGATTCTATATTAAGTTATTTAACTCCTATGAGGTCAATATAGCTATTATTTCCAGTTTACCAGAAGGAAGGGGAGACTCAGGAAGACTAAGACCTTGCCCAAGATCACACAGTCAACAAGCATGGGAACCAGGATTCAAAACCAGACAGTCTGGAGTCAACACCCTGTTCTTCACAATAAAATGCTCACTTACTCTTCCCACTATCTCTCCTAATTTCTCTGCATCTCTCTCCTCACTTTCCTGATTCCATGCATATACAATTTATCCTCTCTGCTTAGAAAGCTCTTCCACCTTTTCCTTTAGTTTTACGGTGAATGTTTTCTTAACCTTTCAGGACTTAATCCAAATTGTACCTCATGTGTGCACTCTAAACCAGAGTCCTGTCTGCTCAGAACTTCAATACACGCAGGGTGCTTTCTCCAGCAATGCAGGGTTAATTTAGGTATCAACTGTTTGTAGAGTTTTGCCCCAAGAGGCTATGAACTCTTAAATAGCAGGTCTTGCGTTTTGTTCTTCTTTGGCTACCTGGCACAATGTACATTGTTAGGCTCATAGGGTACGCACAATGAATTTTTGAGAAATGTTCTTTAGGGGTAACTGTGTCTTGTGTTAACTAATTAGCATCTTAAACATCATCTATTAAGTGACTATATCAATACCTAACTTATATGATTTTTTTTACTATAATCAAATGAAATATTTTATATAAAGGGCCTAATATATTATCTGGGCTTATTGAGCCAGTGTTATCTCTCTATAATAATAAATATAGGTGCTTAATCAAGCATTATTTTAGAACACAAATATTTGTTCCTTGCCTGGTATGAGTGATAAGTTATAGAATATAATGATGAAGTGAACAAAAGCTGACCTCATGGAATGTATATGAAACAGCAAGAAAGGTTTAATATTTGACTTTAACAAAAGTCAGAATTTATGGGTTGATAATAGGGATTGAAATAATGGTTGGATACTAGACATAAATAAATACGAAGATGAGCAGGTAATCTCAAGCCTTGCTTAGAGCAACGAAAGCAACCGTTATGTGATGAAGGATTATAAGAAAGGCAGGTTGTACATGAAGCTGAGCAGGGAAGCCTCCCTGAGAAGGGGACAGTGAACTCGACTGAGGGAAGATGAACCCAGATGTGCAGAGAACCTGCTAATGAAAAGGAACCAAAATGAAATCACCCATGGTCAGGGGGAGTTCGGCCTGTTCTCGGGAGTATTGGAGGGTGGAGTGAGGTGCACAGAGGTGATATCAGCTGCTTTTGATATAGAAAGGTCCACATTGATTTCTTCACAGCAGTGAGAGAGGAGACATGTTGAGAGCCAGCTATAGACAACTCCTCCCTGGTCCCCTGTAGTCCCGCAGCTGTGTGTTGAGACCTAAGGGGAGTTCACACAGTCCCCATGTACTGCAGCAGCACCTTCACTATTCAGGCTCTCCAGGGTTAAGCAGCAGCCCTTGTTCTAATGGGAGCCTGTGAGGAATGCCTGCGCAGCCGAACAGCACAACACTGGTGTGTGCGGCATCGGAGCGAGACTTCACAGACGTGGAAGCAGACACAAGGCAAACACCACTGTCCTTACCCACGGAAGGCTCACCCCAGCCTACTTCAGTTCCCCAACCTTTAATGTGCCGCGATGTTTAAACTGCCTCCCAGCTTTAGCACACAGCTCCATCATAAGCCGTGTTATAGCTGTTGACAGCGTTGCTTGTGGCTGGAACTGTAGGACACTGTGGTCAATGTGGCATGCTTCATACGTGCTCTAACTGTGCACAGAACTACTTGCAATTACTAGCCCATGTATTTTTAAACAGCCACTTCTTCCCTAGGAGGGACATATTTAGTAAATCAAATAAAATGAGAACTTCCAAAGCAGACGTGGTTTCACTGCTGCAGTAGAGGAGGCTCAGAGCTGTGCTTGTGGCTCTTGAGTTTGCTGGCTTTGAAAAACTGCACACTTAATGTTGCCTAAAATAAAAGGGATTTTAAGGGTGTTGTGCTAAATTTTATACAATAGGAAGGAAATTAATTGGATGCCCTCTTCTTGCATTATAAATAACTATATGAACATAACCTTATGTATAATAAAAGGAATACAGCAATACAGAGGGCCTAAAGGGGGGAATGAATCCTATTTTCCTAGAAATTTTCAAGAAAACATCAAATAATATGAAAATGAATGTCATTTAAGAGTTTTTTCTATTTAACTGAAAAAAATCAATAAAATTCATGTCATGGGGTTTTATAACTCATTCAATGTAATTTTAAAGACATTAGCCTCTAGCTGGGTCCTTTTCAAACGTGTATTTCTACTGTTGCCCAGATTTCAGTTTTCCTGAGATACCACGGATTTCTCAAGATAATTTGTTCAGTACTAGTGAGAGCATGACAGCTAACGCCAGGGCCAGAGGGAGCGGCAGAGAGGGCCTCTTTGCTTCCTGCCATTATTATGCATACCTGGGTTCCAAAAGCTCTGCTTTTCTCTTGGTGCATGCAGGGAGGAGCCCTTGTCGGTCCTGAGCGTTCCCATCCAGTTCAGCCTCCTCCTTCCTCCTTCCTCAGTTTACACCAATCAGGGAGAACAATAGAAAGGGGGTGATGCCTGTTTCAAACTCATGAGAGAGCCTGGCAGTGGTGGCACATGCCTTTAATCCCAGCACTTGGGAGGCAGAGGCAGGTGTATCTCCGTGAGTTTGAGGCCAGCCTGGTCTACAAAGTGAGTCCAGGACAGCCAAGGCTGCACAGAGAAACCCTTTCTCCAAAAAACAAAACAAAAACAGACAAACAAAAACCCTCACAAACACATGGAAGATACACAGTGAAAGAAAGCACCAATGGCATGACACTTTTGTTGTCTTTACTCATCAAATTCAGGACCTTTCTCCTCAGAGTCTCTGGCTAACCACCGTTTGTTCTGTCAAAATTGGCAACACTCTCCTAGTTGTTTATGTAAAGAGAGAGCCTTTGTCTAAGCATAATGGAGCTCCCTGACCATGAAACATCATTCGCTCTCTTTGTTATACTAACCTTTTCTTTTTATAATTGGATAGTACCTTTTAATTATAAAAATGATAACAAATTGAGTGGAGAATACTGGTTATACATGAGAGAAAGATCTAGCTTATACATGAGTGTGCTACCATGTTAACCTTCTAAGACTCAGGTAAGCTATTCAGTGATTTCATCATCACTTACCATAATGAATTATTATGCTCTTATTTGTTTATAAAATTCCCCTGTATTACTTTACTCCTTTGCTCAATCGTTTGAATCAAATAATCCTTTGGAAGCCACTGAAGGGAATGCCTGGAATTAACATCTGTTTCTCTTGAAAGCAAAATTAATTATCCATCTGTATATCCCTAATAAAAAATGTTTGTTCTCTACTTGTCTGAAACACTCTTAGAACTTTGTACAGAACACTCTGCTACCATCCTCAAATTTCTCTCTAAGAAACCAACGTGAATGGTAAATGACTTGCAGTGTATTCGTGGGGCTGAGCTGAATGTCTGATAACTCAAGTAAAATTAAGTTTCCATGTAACCTTAACAGGGCTCCTCATGATGACTTCTACAGCACAAATTATCTGTTGGCTTCAAGGCGGTGGTTTACATGGTGGCTCACAACCATCTATAATGTAATCTATAAGGTGCACTGTGTACATAATAAATAAGTAAACCTTTTTAAAAAAAAAGAAATCTGTAGGTCATCATAGAGTCTTCCAGTTGATGAGTTTTTCCTCAAATGGGAAAGGATGCTTTGCACTAGAATTTTGATCTTTCTTGGTTGTTTGTTTGGTTTGTTGGTTGGTTGTTGCATGGTGATTGGATAGTGTTAGGTGGATTTGGGTGTTGTGTTATTGGTCATAGAATTTTTTTTGAGACTATCTCACAGTGTGGCCCATGTTCACCTCAAAGTCATTAGATAGCCCAAGCTGGCCTTGAATTCATGACCTTCCTACCCCAGCATCCTAAATTCTGGGATTACAGGCAGATGGCACCATGTCCAGCCAAACTTCACTTTTAAAACATCTCTTCTCTGTAAAGTAATATTTCCTTCAGATATCTGGTCATTAACATAACACATAAGTCTTCTTTGGCCAATTCTGAAACTTTCTGGAAGTCTCAGTTGCCTCTTATAGGATGTACTTTCATTTGCACGAACTCTAAGCAGAATCATCTCATCCTCTTGGAGTTCTCAGGATTCATATAGAAATCCATCCCAGAAGTGTAGGCTCACAGAACATACTAAATCAATGCAAGACATAGAGAAGCAAAGGAAAATAAATAGGACAGACTAATATATTAAGGATAAAGTGAAGTTCTTGTAATATGAAATAATTACAATACCTACATCCAAAATCCACAATGTGGAGATTGCCCCCTAGATAGACAGATAGATAGATAGATAGATAGATAGATAGATAGATAGATAGATAGATAGATATGATATAGATATCACTATCTATCTCCTCACTCTTTATTCTTCCTTCTTTCTCTTTCTTTGCCATCACCTTCTTTGCCATTCCAACCTTCTCTCTTCTGCCCTTCCTCTTTTCCTCACTCTAAAAGGGTTTTGCGTTTATAGTGGTTCCTCAAAAATATTGAGTTCCACTAATATAAAGAAATGATGGGATCCAGATGTGGTGGTGCATACTGGTAGGATTTGCTGAAGGAGGCAGAGGCAGGAGGATCACAAGTTTGAGGCCAGCCTGAGCTACACATTTTTGAAGACCTGATAGTTTAGTCTTACAATCAACCTAAGCTATTTAGGGGTTAAGATGTTTTTAGGTCTAGATAGAAGTTTTGAGTTGGCAGAGATGAGAGAGGATAGATATCGATTCTCATTCAGAATTTTAAACTCACCAAGATAGGAAAGATGTCTTCTAAAAGATTGCCAAATGCAATTAGCCAAAACACCTCGAATGTAACATTCATATGATTCCTGAATATTTTGCGGTTCTTCTCACGGTATTAATTTTTCTACTTTATGTGTAATAATATAAATGTATGTGCCAAAATAAATAAATAAAATCTAACAAAAGAAAGAAAGAAAGAAAGAAAAATGATGGGAGATAAAATAGTGAGTGTACACAAGGACAGAAGACTCTTAATTCCAGCCATAGGACTTTTCATGAATATGAATTATGTCCTATAGCTGCCTGCCTTTAAGCACTTGGCATAGTTTATTAATACTTAGGTAAGTCTTTTGTGTTTATGAAATTCTACATCTAAGGGGTACCTCTTAAAGGTAGTTAGGTACTGGAGAGATGGCTCCCCAGGTAACAGTACTTGCTGTACTAGCTGCTCTTGCAAAGTGCCAGAGTTCGTTTCCTAACATCCACATCCAGCAGCTCACAACACCCTGCAACTCCAGCTCCAAGACACTAAGCAGCCTCCTCTGACCTCCATGGGCGCACATGCACATGTGTATACACACATGCAAACACACATACACATAAAAATTTAAATCTATGTAATAAAGAATGTATTGAATTTTTACAATAAGTGAAAGTATAACAAAATGTGAAGCTTCTTGAAAATAAGAACCACGTCTAATTTATGTGCACATTCCTTAGATGGCTTCCTATGGAATCTTCTTTACAATAGTCAACACTCTAAAAAAAAAATCCTTGTTGAGTGAGTGGAGGAGCCACTGGACAACATGATTTAGTATCCCAGGAAACTGCTAGTAGCAATCCCCTACTACAGGAGAACTTAGCCGCTTTAGTAAGAATCAGTAGGAAAAAAGGAATTGAGAGCTTTGCTTAAGGAATTTGCATGGCAAAATGAATTAAGTGCTGCACACTTCTATTCATTAATAATTTTAATATGTCATAACTGAGTATAATTTTTATAATAAGATCTACTAGTGAGAAAGGTGGAGAAAGCCAAACCCCTTCTTGGAGAGACAATGTTTAATTCCCTAGAGTCCCCTATTGACAGCTGATTTGCTCATCTACTAAACTGCCCTGTGTTGGGAGTCTGAATAGTTTATATATTCCACCTTTGAAAGTTTTTCACCCAGGGATAGGAACTTCCGAGGGCTGCAGTTTATGCGCATATGATCTTAATTGAACATATTCAGTGCGTGGAAGGAATTTGCAGAATTCTATTAGATTCTCCCCCCTTGATATTTGTCTTTCAACATTCCGTTACATTGTAGCCTAATCGTTTCCAATTGAAGGTTATGTGGGAAATGCCTCAACTGCACAGTCCGATGGATTGAGAAACACAGAATCTTCTCCCATCAGTGTCTAAAATATGTACCTGAACCCAGGCTCAGAAAAATCTGACAGAGCCCTCACTTTCATTTTATTATTTGACAGTACAGGAAATGTCTAAGGCTCTTAGCATTGCCTGTGGTTAGTTGTGAAGTTGCCACAGTGTGTGTTTCATATACCCTCCCCGTGTTCCTACGCTATTTTGAGTTTCCTTAACTAATATAACTGTTTTCTGTTTGTTTAATTTTGGTTTTTGAAATAGGTCTTAAGTATCCCAAGGCTACCCTCAAACTCCACTTTGTCATCACAGATGACCTTAAACTCCCAGGCCTCCTCTACCTCCTGAGTCCTGGGGTTATATGTGCACACTACGTACAGCAGACAAAACCTTGTTTCTGTAGTGCTGGGCATTGGGACCCTGCATGCCAGGCAAGCAGTCACTCACTGAGCTACATCCTGTGTCATTTCTTTCTTTGTATGACTTCTTTCTTTGGAGAAGATTTCAGACCTATATACAATGTATTTACTGTCATCTTATATTGGGGGATATTTCACTCATTTAGGAAAGTTTTCATCTCTTTCTCAAAATGCTTCAGCTAAGCTATACTTATCCCAAGTTACCAAACATTGTGTGATCAGACAAGACTAAGATAGCACATCCCTGGTTTTTTTTTATTTAAATACTTCATTGAACCAAAGAATATTAAATCTACAAAGCCAATGGATTTCACTGCTGACACACAGGTTGGATAGTCTATATATTAAACTCAAATATTTTTCTCAGATTATCCAATAACAAATGATGCAATAAATATTTATAGCTTTAAGCATCAGAATTTCCCCAAGCTTTGAAGTTTGTCCAGCAGCTTTTCTCCTGATCATTGCTGTCAGTTTTGTGGCCTCCTAGAAGATTCCACTTCAGGTTGATTAAGCTGTCCCTTCTTAACTCCATTCACAGCAGTCTTCCCTGCAATCACCCACAGCTTATTTGTGCAGGTTAACTCTGCCATCACTTCAAACTCACTCCTCTCCTCAAATGAACAATTTATCAACATTATAAACTTCTGCTGACTTACCAAGACTAAGGAAACCAGTTTAAAAGCATTTCCTATATTCAAGAACTTCAACATTTCAAACAGCATTCTTACCAAAAGGCTAAACAATCTTGGACCGCAGTTTGCTGCTATGTGATGTAATTTAGTCACCACAAACAAGGTTAATCCTTTGCTTGGCTGACAGTTGAAAACTTAATTTTATTTCAGCCTTCTTTTAAAAAGTGTGTGTGCGAGTGCAAGTGTGTGTGTGTGCGCGTGCGCGCTCGTGTATGTGTTTATGAATTCTTCTATAATAAGACACTTCTTTTCTTAATTTTCTGATTCCCTATCTGGTGCATGCATGTAAAGTTGAAATACATCCTTGGTCCGATATTGCTGGAGTGTATTATATTAGTTATAGATGTTATAGATGGAGTGTATTAGTTATAGATGTTGCTTTAGTACATAATAAACATTAGAGTTTGTCATTTAATTTGACACACACAAAATAATACACATTCTGCTGCCTCTAAGTCATGACATTCAAGGGCCACCTTTTATATTTTGATGTGGTAGATATGTTCTCATAAATAAAAGACATGAGCTTTTTTAAAAAGTCATAGGAAGACCATGTATGTGCTATTTGAAACACCATTCACTCCACTCTGCTGTTCAGCAAAGAGAAGTTCTGCCATCTCTGCCATGGTAACTCAGATCTGCTACTGTAGTGCAAGTGAAGCTGGAGGCAATACATTAAGGAATGATGTAGCTGTGTCCCAATAAAACTTTATTTACATTTACTGAAATTTTAATCTCATATACTCTTCACATTTTAAATTGTTGTCAAGATTTTGATTTCCCATCATTCAGTGTACAAACTGTGCTCACGCTATAATCTGTACAAGGACAGTGGAAGGCTTGCATTTGGCTTGCAAGTCATACATGGCCAACTTGGATTCAGGACTTGGTTTTAGGAATTTAATATTTGCTTGCTTGTCTTTATTTTCAAGCTACTTTTACTGGATTTTCCAGACTCATATAATTGAGGAATAGAGAATTCTTTGTGAGGAGTCATTCTTCCATAGGAGTCGCTGTGCACAGCCGAGTACATGTTCTTTAAGTTAGAACAGAGCAAAGCATATTGTACACCTTGCTTGTATAAATCAAGAGCAACTTGGCATTGTGTTAGTGTTTCTATGTAAAGAACCCAAGATCTTTTTAACTATACTTAGACAGTTCATGTGGGTGGCAGGGCTTCCAAACCATCCTTTAGTTGTTTCACTTCTATAGAAAAGCATAACTCTCAAACCTGGGCACCACCTCACCAGCAGCCTTTAGAAATGCATTGCTTTCTATATGTATCGAGCCTCTACATTGACTTTCTCCAAATGTCCTAGTTTCCATTTCTTGTCTGTGTTTTTTAGGGAGTCACAGGCAGCCCAGGAAGAGCAGGACTGGCTGGATCCCCAGGTCTTCGAGGAGGAGAGGGTTTATCGGGCCCTCCAGGAAGCCCTGGTGTTCCAGGCCCAAAGGTATTTCCATATTGTTTGTGTCAGGGCCCTGTATGTACTGGGTAGGCCACAGATGAACATGTTTTAATAAAATCTGGCTAACAGTAAAACTACATTAGAAAAAAAGGAAAGTATATGGCCTGCAAGCATCTATTCCCTGTGCTGGTGGCCAATCATGTGAGTGGTGGGGCTCCCAAACTATCTCTTAATTGTTTCACTCTCAGCTACCAAGGACAACAACTCATTAACCAAGAACTAGAGGCATTTCTAAAATGAACCTTTTTTAAAAAAAAAAAAATTATTTCGGGCTCTCCTCCCCTCTCTGTCGTCATGTCTTCTACAAGTAGAGAAATGGAATTTGCCCCTAGCATACTTTCTCAAAAACACTTCTTACTCCTCTGAAGTTGGACACAGTAAACAAACCTTTATACACATTTATAATCAACACGCCTGATAATAGAGCTGGCTGCTGCTCAGACTGGTAAAACTGAAATGATAATCATGGTAAAAATCTGAGTCCATCCCGCAGAAAGGTCTCTCTTTCTGGTGTCTGTCACTGAGTCATCTCTGGAAGACAGGGAAAGCATCACAGTGACCACTTGGGTACAGAGAGTGTTCTGTCTCCCATAACACATTCTAGATACCACAGCGTCACCGTTTTCTCTGAACACTCCCACATCCATGTCACAGGTTCACCCCTTTCCCTCTTCTTCTGACATGCACACCAACTCACTGGAACTTCCTTTAGTCATGGCTGTATTTTCTGTTTATTATGATAAATTTTTACTTGTAGAAAATGGTGGAAAAGACAAAGACGATGTATTTGACATCCCCAATGCCTTGTGCTGTTATCAAAAAATGGACATATATATGCATATATATATTTGTATTTCGTTAACGTATTTACAGATTCTGAGGTCAAGCTCACCTCTCTTTGTTTGGTCTGTAGGGTGAACAAGGGCTACCTGGTCAACCTGGAGTTCCAGGTAAAAGAGGTCAGCGTGGAGCTCAAGGTGACCAAGGACGACCTGGAGAGCCTGGTCTGAAAGGGCAACCTGTACGTGTCCATTCTGCAATCACCATACACTTACTCCACAAATCAAGCCACCACTGAGCAGTAATGATTCTCCTGTCTGTTCACCTTGCAGGGAGAACATGGTGACCAAGGTTTGACAGGTTTCCAGGGGTTCCCAGGCCCCAGGGTATGTTTACATATGTTCTGGTAGTCTTAAATTATCAGCAAGAAAGGCAGGTGTTGAAATCATCAATACTTAGACTATGACCAAAGTTTTCCTTTGATCTTTAAATTTTGTGGTGTTACACCTATGTGTTTGAAGTTTGAAAACGCTAATTTCAAAACCCATCTAGTTGCTGAACTTGGTGAGGCAAGAGGATTAGAATTCAAGGCACCTAGGATATACAAGGCCTTGTCCAAAAACAAACAAACAAACAACAAATAAAGCTGGAGAAATGGCTCGTTGAGTGAAATGCTTGTGGTTCTGGTCCCAGAACCCACATCAAAGCTAGTCACAGTAGCTCAGGGTTCTTTAATCCTAGCACCCACTGTGAGAGGGGGAATCGCTCGTGGGCCAGCTAGCCTGGCACATGCAGCAAGAAAAGTAATGTCACAAGCAGGGTGAAAGGTGTTGTCTGTCCTCTAACTCTGCTCTCTGCACAGTCTCTCCACCACCACCACCACCACCCCCCCCTCTCTCTCTCTCACACACACACACACACACACACACACACACACACGTTGATTAAACAAAATTTCTACAATCCTATGTCCTATCGATTTTCTTATATAATTGTCTTGTTCCCATTTTAAGAGCTATTTTTGATCATTCTATCTTGGTTGGTACAAGACTCTTCTTTATGTGTAGAGTATGTATAAAAGGCTAAATCAAGCTTTCTGTTTTCATTGCATCTCTAGGGTCCAGAGGGTGATGCTGGCATTGTTGGAATTGTGGGCCCTAAAGGTCCCATCGGGCAGAGAGTAAGTACAGAGTCATCTTGTCACCCAAGGCCTCTGCTCCTTTGCTTGTTGTAGGACTTTAAGTTAATATACTTCACATCAATGATAACTTAATAAAGTGATTTTTTTAAAGACAAAAAGTCATAACACTATTGGAAGCTCCAACCTTTTACAGCTCATCAATCAGTTTGAACAAAGTACCATCGTAGACCACTCACTCTTTTCAGTCCTTATTTTGAATAGTCATCAGAATAGCAACGAAGAATGGGCACTGTATCTGTTAACCCACCCCAGCATTACCCCAGCATAAAGCAGTTTTGTGCCGTGCACATGAATACAGCTGGAGTGCAAGCACCACCCACCCAGAGGAGGTTAGCCTCCGTCCAGAGCTCTGGAGACCACACTTGGACGGTTCTTTTCCCAGAACTGAGTTTTCTCTCCTCAGGATCGGGCATGCCAAAGAGTGGTATGAGCGGCTGGAAGAGTTCCAAAAGCCAAAGGCTAACAAGCTTCATTTAGCAGTTCCGTGCCTGGAGCTGCAAAATGTAATGAAAGCCAATGAGCCAGCCTCGGTCCCGGGCAGTGTTCGTTCATTTCGCCTTCTTACAGTCTTTATTATTCATGCCGCCGTCATGCCGAGGGATGGTCTATAAAGCAGAAAGGAAACAAAACAAAGGTTTTCAAAACGTCAGACAGTGATTCTGCTGCAGTCACAGCAACTGCGCAGTTCGCTGCGTCTGTGCTAAGGCTGTTGGGCAGGAGAGAGAGGAAGATGAAACAGTTCAGAGGCAGCAGGGAAGGCTGTTGCTTAAAGTGTGGTATAGGAGTGGGCTACTGTAAAGGGTAACTGTTGCTTCCCTGAGCTCCTCAGCATCTGGCTTCTGTCTGAAGTGGGGCTGCATGAGGTGGGGCTGGGGGAGGGGGAGGGATCTGTGGGCCAGGACTAGAGCCTGTATCCCTTTGTGGGTCAATCCTTTTTGTCACCCCATTAATAGTACAGTTCATGTAAAGAGCTCGCAAGACTTAGAATAAGAACATGGGGCATAAGTAAGAGTTCTGATGTGTTAGTATTGAGGTAGGGGATGCTAGTGCCCAGGCTGTGTCTCTTATGTCATTTAATTCTAATTAAAATCTTATGAGAGTTGCTGTCACTCCACCTTGCAACACAGAAAGCTAAGTGTCTGGAAAACATTTCCAATACCTTGGTATGCTAGTGTGACAGCGGGGGGGGGGGGGGGGGGGAAGCTTCTCTCTCTATCCCATTGACGAGCTCCCAAGCTGCTAGACAAAGCTGCAGAGTCAGAATGCACTGTGGGTAGTAAGTGGCCTCAAGCCTGCTTCCTGCCCCAAAGATCAAGAAATGTTTGGTGGTTAAGCTAGGAAATCAAGACTTTTTTGTACTCCATTCCAAAACCACACTTGCATAGATAAAACTACTACCTACCTACACAGATGGCTGATACCCACTAGTAAAATCATAGGGTGGTGTTGGGAACACTCAGATAAATACACATTATCGTCTCCTCGTATCAGTCTACACCTTTCTATTCTTTTAAGAACGTATTTGGGAGACATATCATAATTAATTAGACTAAAGTTTCCTGGACGGCTATTGATTCTAGAGGCTACACTGCATTAAATTAAAATCCTAAGTTTCTTGCTTCAACTATAGATCATTGAAATTTGAGTACCCTACTTATCACAGGTCATCTCTTAAAGTTTGTTATGATTAAAAAGTGATCTCAGCGCATTTAGTCTACCAGGTAATTTCTCTTTTTGCAGTCCTATTTATGATTAGAGCTGTTGGACAATGGACCATATTACATTAGATTTAAATTTGACAATATTATCTCTTATCTCCACATGGTGTAGAAAAAAACTTGTTAGGTATTTATAGTTGAATATTTCATACTAATTATGAGCCAGAAAGATAAATTTTCTGTGAACGGAAGCAGAATTTAATAGGGAGAAAAAGAAACTCAAGTGAGTATTTTATATTCATTCAAAAATGACAGTCTCTGTACACACTGAGGAAGGAGTTCACTAGCTACCCAGCTCACTCAGGGAATCTCTCCCTAGGTAACAGGTCAGACTCTCAGCATCTTTCCTGTCTAGTTCTGTCATGGCCCTGCCTCACAGAGGAACCTGCAGCTTGGTTGGTCACATAAGACCCCTCTGGTTCCACCCTGTGCTCCCTATCTGCCTTGCTTCATGGAACTCAGGCGCCCGTCCCTCCATCATCTGTACAAAACACCATTCAAAACTGTGTCCATTATCCCAGCTCCTCTACATTGATTCATCTCATTTGTATGTAATGCTCTTCACATAAAATCCGGCCTAGGACTTCCCATCACAGCAACAGTTTGATTTTGGTTTGGGTTACTTAGAAACAATAATGTACAGCTCCTTGGTAGGGAATACAGCAATATTCCAACTGCATCATAAACTGCCAACACTGCTACAATTTCCCCTCTAATGCCCTTTTCTCCTCTGGGCCTCTAAAAGAGAGACATGAAAGATGGTAGTTCAGTGATATGAATGGGCATCTGCGGTTCTTTTTCTTTTTTCTTTTTCTTTTTTAATTTTAAATTTTAATTTTATTAATTTATTCAGATTACAACTCAATTGTTATCCCATCACTTGTATCCTCCCATTCCATTTATACCCTATTCCCCTCCCCTAGGTCTATAACGGACACTATATGGTCATAGGCTATCAAGTCTCATCTTGGGGTTCTTTTTCTTAGAGTGAAACTGACCGATTCCTTTTCCCCCTGCAGGGAAGCACCGGCCCTCTTGGCAGAGAAGGTATAATAGGCCCCACAGGTGGAACTGTAAGTTTGTTACAACACAGCTTTTATTCTTTTGTTGTTAATCCTTTTTCAAAATCCCTAATCCTAGAATACTCCATAAAGAATCAGCCTGCGTATTTGGGAAGCAAAGGTTAAAAAACGTTTTACGCTCTTTCTTCCGGAAGGCCATTCTTAGGGGGTCACAGCACAGTAGGTTTGCATGGTGGAGACATGTTAAGCTTGAGAAAAGCAGAAGAAGCTGACTCAGAGAGAGGGGACAGTAGTGTACACAGAAGCAATTGCTAAGCTATAAAAATGGGCCCAATTCCAAAGGAAAGAACACAAAAAGCAAAGTGGGTTCTGATAGCCAAGATCTGAGTCTTTGGGACAGTGGCTCTCAGCCTCCCTAATGCTGCCGCCTTTAACACAGGGCATGTCATGGTGACCCCAACCCTGAAATTCTTATTGTTACCTCATAACTGTAATATTGCTACTGTTATGAATCATAACACCAATGTCTATGTTTTCCGATGGTCTTGGGTGATCCTTGTGAAAGGGTGTTGGGCCCCCAAAGGGGTTACAACCCTTGGGTTGTAAACCACGGCTTTAGAAGCGCCCACTGTAAAGAGAAAGATATTGATCAAATGAGGAAGAAAAGCAGGACAGCGCAAGGGTAGAAACAACAGTCTCAAGAAACAAGTGGTCAACACACTTTCCGAGAAAGCAATCGCAGGTTACACTGTAAAGAATAGGAGCTGTGGGCGGATACCGTCTCTCTAACTCACTCTGTAGCCCCCGTGGCTTTTGTTTTGCTTCTTTTCCATGACAACATTTCTCAACTTGTTACAGCAAATGGCTGGAGTAGGCGCCATTTCTATTCAATACATGATGTTCATAGAGGCTCATCTGGTCAGTCAGGGAAAGGGCTCAGTGAGGTACACAGCGGATGCTTCACCCATCCCATCCGTGTCTGGAGTGGGCAGAGAGAAAACGTTCTGCCAGTGCTGTAAGAAATGTATCTGTGAAATGAAAGCAAGAAATAAGTCAGTGACTGAAACAGTGTCCTGGGGCCTATTACCGCGCCGATGTCCACACAGAGAGACACAACAGGTCAAGACTGGGAAAGCCAAGACTCACTCCCTTTGGGGAGGCCATATTTTGAATCATTTGAAAGTGTTACGTGCAGACATTTTAAGGTTGAAAAACGGAACATTTCAAGTGTTAAGGGGAGCTCTTTTCTTTGATAAATTTAGAGAATTTGCCACTAAAGTTTCTGGAGTTTGTTCAAAAGACATAAAATGTGTAACTCATTCTCTTGGCTTCCAACATCTGCTATTCAGAGCTACATAAAACTGTAGGTGGGAGAGTTCTCATAGTTCAGTGGGTGGTTCTGCAGCACACACTGTTCCGATTAAGGAATGACTGTTCTCCTGTGTCAAAAATGTGAAGTGTTATTGGTCAAGGAAAATGTGATAAAGAAATGTCTCAATTAAACTATCTCACTGTGTTTTGTTTGTACGATAGTTGTTAAAGGTCATTGTGCTATTTGCCATGCACGTCAAATTTCTTTTCAAATTTTTTCCATATTCTGTTTTTTCCATTCTAAGAAGAAAAGTCCATTATAAGAAATTAGCATCTGAAAATCACATGTGCACACACACACACATACACACACACACACACACACACACACACACACACACACACACGTTGCAAGGGAAAACAGGTAGGGCTGAGACAATGACGATTTCTTTTCCAAAAAGGAAAGCAATAATGAGAGAGCAAAGTCATTGTAATGGAATGCACTCTAGTAAAAAGAAAAAAAAAAGCTGGCTAAAATAACAGACAAGAGGGCAGAAGTAGATATGCAAGCATATTGTAGCTTAATCATTACCAAAAGATGCTGCAAGTAATATAAAAAAAACTTTTTAAATAAAACATTTTAAATTTGTATTTTTAAATCAGGTATGAAAAAAATTATTCCCAAACACAATAAGAAATTAGTGTGGAGCAGCTAAAAAGCACTTGCTGTGCAAACCTGACAGCCTGAGTCCAGTCCCCAGATCCCACAGGAAGAAGTGGAAGTGCTCATTGCTGAGCCATGCCACCTCAACACATATACTGAATAAAACTAAAAGGGGAACAGACAGTGAGAATAAAATAGAACAAAGAAATCACTCTAGAAACAAGGTTTTCAAGGGCTAAGAGAATCAAATATTGGAACTTAGAAGTTGAAAGGATTTTCCTTCCAAATTCGTTTCTGACAAGTTTCTGAGTAAAACTGTTACTGCATCAAACAGATGCCCATCCATGTCACTGAACTACCATATTTCTTCCCTCTCTTTTAGGGACCCAGAGGAGAAAAAGGCTTTAGAGGTGAAACTGTAAGTTTAATAAATAATTATATTTGTGATTACAGCATCCCTTGTCTTTCTGTGATAGTCCCCAGGGAATCAGGGGCTGTGTTAGATTTGCCTACCATGCCCCTGATACTCATGGGCTAAAAATCAAATTACAGTTGTCAAAAAGAAATAACACGTATGGTACATTCCAGTGGGATCTGATAAGCCCCAGATGTGTTTAAGAACCTGCCAATCATATTCTCCCCAGATCGCTGTGTACAGGAAGAGATGGGTCTTCTCCAGGGCTGAAGCAACAGCCCTGCCAGGTCACGTGAGGCACACGGGCTATAACCAGCCAGCACTAAGGATGCTGCAAGGGAGAATCAAAGCAGTAGCATGTTTGTGCCATTTTGAGATAGACTCTTGCCATGTTGCCCAGGCTAGCTCCGAATTTTCACTCCTCCTGTCTCCTCTCCTCCTCCTCCCCCCAGGGCCAGGGATGGCAGACATTTATGTATACAAAGGGGAAGTGTGAGCTTTGATTATAGATAGTAGGAAGAGGCTATATCCAAGAGAAGCAGATGAGAACAGCCACCATTTTCCACAAGTACCATCATTTGGTCAGGTTTTGCCACAAGCACGATTCATGCTGACCAGACTGCACCATCCCCCATGGAGAAACAGTAGGCATGGAGTAATTAGCTAAAAGGGGGGACATAGGAGTATTGGGCACACCCTGCCCCCACCCCTGGAACTAACGCTTACTACCCAGGACTGAGTTACAGTACCTGCCACCTGTACCTTGGTTCTTTTTTTCAGGGGCCTCTTATCACAAAGTCTTTTCCTGTATATTCTATCATATAAGTTTCTTTCGTAGTGTGTGACTAAACTATGTGACAGAAACAACTTAGGGAGGAAATATCTGATTCAGTCATGGTTTGGGAGCGCACTCAGTCCACGACTGCTTGGCCCCACACACAGGATCAGAGCATCATGTCTTCAGGGACCTGCGATGGAGAACAGCTGTTCACACCATGGCAGACAGGAAACAAAGCTGCAAGTCTTAGCATTCTGCTGGTCTTCTCCCTTTGTTTCCTATTCCACTGGCCCCAGCCATGCAGGATCAATCGGTCATCTCTGGTAATGCCCTTACAGATGTGCCCAGAGCTGTGTCTGAACTCTTAAATGCCAATAAAAGGCAGCCATCATACCTTCCTAAAATACTTCACCTCCCATAACCAAATCCTGGTGACCTGCTGTGCTACTCTTGGACTTTAGTTCAGTATGTCTCCCTCACTGGAGCATAAGCTCCATGGGGCATAGCTTCTGTTTTTTAGCATTTGTCTTAATGATGGGGCTGCAATCACTGACTGCACTTGTCTTAATCGGCACTCACTATGTAATGAATCTTATTTATTTATTTATTTATTTTTGAGGATAGTGAGACACTGTTTATCTCAGGATGTAGGGACTTTTATTAGAATAGTTCACAAACTACTTAAATAAATCTAACTTCTAAAGGAACATTTTACCTCTTCATATGGTACACATGTTATAACACTCAGTTTCTGTAGTTGTGTAGATTTGATCCACATTATTATTACCTAACAACACAAGTGAGATACTCTTTTTAATTTTTATTTTTTTATTAATTTTTTAAAATTTTTACATGTACATTTATATTATTACACACACACACACATATATGTAATAAAATGCATACAGCAAGTGGAACCATGACACAATCAGGAATTATATAAATGTTACATTCTTAGTGTTTTGGCTATTTGCATTTGACAGCCTTGAAGAAAACGTATTTCCTATCTTGGTGCATCTAAAATCATGAATGTAATTCAATATCTATCATATCTCATCATTATCAACTTAAAACATCTATCTATACCTCAATATATCTTAAACCCTAAACAAATAAGCTTGATTATAAAACTAAACTATCTGGTCTTCAACCCCGTGAGAGACTTGAGAAGGAATAAAATTGATTACCTGAGTATACAGGTAGTACAGTTCAGCAGCTTCCCCAGGTGAGATACTTTTAAAAGATCATTTTCAATTTTAATAGAGTGTTCTCTCATGCAATGTATACCATCCACAGTTTTCACTCCTTCCACTCCTTTCAGTTCTCTTCCACCTCCCCCCTTCATCCCCCACTTCCCCATCCCCCACCCCCACCCACCCCCATCCCCCATCTCCCATCCCCAACCCTCACTCCCTGGCCCATTCATTACCCCTCCATCTCTCTTCAGAAAAGAGCAGGCCTCAAAGAGACAAGAGTCAAGCTGGACAAAACAAGATACAATAATGCAAGATGAAAGCCTCCATATTGAGGATAGACAAGTCAGCCCAACAGGAGGAAAGAAAACCCAAGTGCAGTGCAGGCAAAAGAGTCAGAGATACAAGTTCTCCCACTATTAGGAGTCTCACAAAAAACCCCAAGCCAACAACCATCACCTACACACAGAGGACTTGGCGCAGGCCCATACAGGCCTGGTGCTTGCTCTCTCAGGCTCTGTGAGCCCATACGAACCCTGATTCTTTAAATCTGTGGGGTGTGTTCACCTGCAGCCATCTATTCCCTCTGTGCCCTACAGTCTTCCCTCCCCCTCTTCAGCAATGGTAAATATGAGTGGGTGGGTAAATATGGAGGATGGGTTCAAACGGTTTCATTTTAAGTATTATTTACATTTCTGTGATCAGCTTCCTGAGAACGGGCTCGAAGAAGACATTGTACATGTTAGATGCCATCTTTGATATCACTGTTTGATACAACTGCTATCTACCATCTTTCATAGCTGTAGTCCACAGTCAACAGCCCAGGTCTATAATGAGAGCGCAGATGTTTTCTCCTTGTCGTGGGTTTGGACTCCTTACCGAGGAAGCTTCATGTCTCCTGCAGCACAACTTTGTAGATGCAGAATTGGTTAGAAACGAGGCCTTCCCACCTGTGGGTGCTGTTTCTGCGCCTCCACGCGAGAGGTTTCTTCTGTAGTCTATCCTTGGTCCTTGTCTGGCTGCCTGCCTGTGGGTTTTATTTCTAAGTCCTAGGACTCACAGACTGAGGAGTCCTAAGGACACCTAAGGAGCCTGCTCATGGGCAGTGTGCAGGAAACACAAAACTCGTGTGTTTTAGTTTGTAAAAGTTAAGAAGAATTTCTGACTTGCCTGGGATTTCAAACCTCTTTTAGGACAAATTAGCTAATTTGAGGAGAAATTTAAAGAGCAGTGTCAAAAATAATAGGATGCAGTTATCCTAAAAGTAAACCGTTAACTCACACCAACAATAGCATTCTATCGTTTCTTTTCTAATTTTAACAGAATGCCTCAACTTGAAATATAACTTAAAGCGTCAGAAGTAGAAAAATTTAAAAAGAGAAATGCGCCACAGATTTTAGGGAGGCTGCTTCATTTTTGTAGTATGTTATGATAAAATAAAATCTAGTATAATGTTGAAGAATTCTATTGACATTTTCTCATTTAGTCTAAGTTAATATTGCTTTATACCTTTTGAGTATCAGAATTATCCTATTGCCTCCAATGTGGCTTATACCTTGTAAGAAAAAAAAGTATGAAAAAATCCTATATCTTAAAGTTAAAATTTTTAAATATATGGGTGTATATTTCATTCCTAGATAGCATAATTCATTCAAATGAAAAATAAATCAACTCCTTTGATTCAACTACAAATTTCCCTACATGCATACAAACTTCGAAATTGAACCCTTTAACTCACACTCCTGGTGTGACCCCTTTCTCCAGTTACAAGAGATTAGGAGTCTATGGCCATACCACGCTGAGCCCATCTCTTCTGATCTCCTTAGCTAAGCAGGATCAGGTCTGGTTATTAGTACTTGGGTGGGAGACCACTTGGGAAGACCTATTGTGCTGTGGGGATACTCTGGTTTCTCTTCAGATGGTATAAGTCTTTCGCCTTTTACAAAAGATGAGGAATAAATCTTTTTTAAAAGGCTTGAAAACCACAATTCTCTCTCTCCTTTCCCCTCCCCTCTCCCCGCATCCTTGTGAGTCTGTCTGTCTATTCTTGTGTGTGTGTGTGTGTGTGTGTGTGTACACGCTCATGTGCATGCTCGAGTGTGTACTCAAAACTACAGTCTTAACTAGCGCCTTAAGCAGCTAGGCAAGTACTCTGCTCTGAGCTACATCTTTCGCCTGGAAACCAAATTCTCAGGTGGGCCTCGCAGAGCATCCTTGCCGAGCCTGTTGTTTTTTGGGGCTACAAAGAGAGTAGACAGCCACTCACAGGGCAGCTTGAAAAAGCTCATACCTAACTTGCAGCCAGGCTTTAAACCTTCAAAATCGCTGATCCCGGCCCGGCATCGCTGCTGTTAATAACCCTCATTTAATATTGTACAGCTCATAATTAATCCCTCCAAAGCTCTCAGGAGTCGCCTTCCCCTCAGCCGCAAAGACACATTTGGCAAAGGCTAAATAGATTCTCCAGTTGTCACAACTGGGCAAGGAAGCTGCTAGTGACTGTGAGAAGGGAGGGACTGGGCGTCCTGTGATAAGGTCCTCGGCTTTCAGATGGGAAGACTACTCTAAAACTGAACCAGCCTAAGAGACCACACCGGTGCGGGGGTAATCGACAGGTGCGTTTATGTAAGAGAACCGAACTAAGGAATTTACCTAAGGAAAAGACCACATCACATACTCACATTCCAGGCCACACACTAGTTTTCTTAAATCAAATGATAAGTTGTGTTACTGTTCAAGGATTTGTGTAAATTGGGGAACGAAACAGAGAGAAGTAGCATAATTTAAAGAGAATTCTGTACAACCACCCAATCCACTGCCACAGCCATCTTTATGAATGTGACTCCCCTCAGGAAAATCAGAGTTTTGCTACAAAGCACTTTATAGATAGAATGTGGGCAATTCTGTGGTGCTAGCTGAAGGGCTGAGGGAACTGATAACATGTAATACAGTTGGACTCACAATTTGTTTTATTTGGTTACTTGGCCCGTTTCATGCCACTGCTGCATTGGGGTTGCCCTGCCCTGTCTTGTTGCGTGTTAAGGATTTCATTGGGTCATACTTGTGGTGAACGGCTCTGCTCTGAGGAACAAGCTGAAATGAATCTGGTTGTGTCAGCAGTAGGAAGAGATTGTTCATTTCACTATGGTACATTCCTCTTTCAGAGTCAAATATAGGATAGACAGTTTGTACTGAACCATCAGAGAGATTTTATAAATGTCAGGGACATGCTGAGTGGCTCGGCTGCACAGCTGTTTATTGTTTTTGCAGTGTTGGTTCAGAATGGCTCTAACTCGCTCTAACCTCTGCATGACTTAAACTTAGACTGCCGCTAATAATGTCATTCCTGCAAATTAACGAGCAGCTTCTGGGGACTTTTGTATGTTTTCTGATTAAATTTGTAAGCCCCAAAAAATAAAATAAAATTTTAAGTGTAGAGAATACAAACTATGAAATGTCTATCATGCACAGTGTGACAGTTCTCCAGCCTGCTTAAGTAACTCTGTTATTTGTTCTAGAACCCACATTAAGAGCTCTAGTGATAAAGGGCCCTGAATATGAAGCCAGTTACAGTATCACCACTTGAAACCGGCTGGACATTAATTTTTCTTTTTGCCATCTTTTAAATATAATCTGGGTTTGACTCAATATGATGTTAACATTCAATTCACCATCAAATAAGCTAATTTTGAGCAGATGTGTAGGGCATGAACGATGATTGCTGTTGATACATTTTGAAACATTTGAAAAAATGTTGATACGTCTGAAAATGTCAGCATAACTTTTGGCATCTAAATGTACCTACTTAAGCCTTCCTACTTTCTAAATTAATAACATTTTAATGTTCAATAATATGGTAAGAATTACTGAGGATCTAGTATGTATTTAGGCACTATTCTTGTTCCAGAAAATTAAACAGCAACAGACATTTTATCAAACCTTAGGAACTTTCCACATTCTATGGAATGAAGGGGGAAAAGGTTGTAGTTAGTTGAGGAAAAAAGAAACTGGCATGAGAGGTAGCTATGGAGGATATAGAGCTTTAAAGTGCTTCTGAGAGAGTAATGTGCCTTCAACAGCTAGAACGGGTAGTCAAGAGTGTGTGGAAGAGAACATGGGATGCCAGACATGGTGGTACATGCCTGTGACCCCTGTACTAGGAAGGCTGGCACAGGACAATTTGAAGCCAAGTGGGCAACGGAGAGAAATCCTATAGGAAGAAAAGAATGAAGGGAAGAAAGACAGGACAAAAGGGGAAGGAGGCTTTAGAGATGTGGAAGCAGCAGGCTGTCGAAGGTGTGTAGGATGTGTTGGTAAGGACCACATCCCGAAGAGGAGGCAACGGGATGAGGTGGCCAGGAACATCATTTCTGTGTTCCGCTGACTTAGGTTGTGATCCAACCTCCGTTCCTCATTCTCTGGCTGCTCAGTTGGTTCATGTCCTGCTGTGTGACGTGGAAATACAGCACACAGCTTAGCACAAGGAAGGTCAGTATGCAGTGCTGAGCTGCACGATTAGGAAGTTTACGCCTCACGTCTAACTGAGAGGCGCTGCATGACTAGGTTCTAAGAGGAGTGTCATGGGTGTCGTGGATGGGATGGTGTCTTCCTGGTTTACAGTGTCTGCGTGGAGGAAAGCAGGACATCTCTCTGCCTTTTTAAAACAAGGGCGCTAATCTCTTTATAGAGAGTCCACCCTCATGACCAAGTTCCCTCTCAAAAGCCCCATTGCAGACACCACAGAGTTAGAACTTAGGACACTATTCAGAGATTGCGTAGGCATTAGGCTACATTGAAGATGAAAAAGTATTTTAGAGATGTTTAGAGGGAAGCAATTTATAAATTATAATTATATGATACAATTATAAATGTATGAAGGAGAAGACATATAAAAACAATGAAGTTTCCAGCTTTGGTCTTTAAGTTGGTGCCAACAGAAATAGCTTAAGCTATATTAATATTTTACATCATAATTTACTTAATTTGTTAATATGAACAAATTTATGCCTCCAACAAAAAAATTAGATTTACACATTTTTCACAATTGTGGGTCATAGTTAAGGGTAAGAGCATCTAAATATGGAAACAACTGTGAATCGCATGATGTGCACAGCATCAACAGGCGACAGCAGAGGTTAAACCTTGGTTTATACCAAATCTAAAGCAATCTACATAATCTACAAAAATGTGCTTTTGTCTTCTTTTCTTTTAGGGCCCCCAAGGACCAAGAGGTCAGCCAGGACCCCCTGTGAGTTCATCTCTATTTCTATCCGCTTGCCGTTGATGGATATACAACTGCCTGGTTCCGAGATGTTTACTAACAAGGTTTTGTCTTGGTTTTTGTTCATGTTACAGGGTCCACCTGGAGCACCTGGTCCAAGAGTAAGTTTTCTTTGTTGTTTTTATTCTTTTTGTCTCAGAATATCAACTTGTGTGTATGTGTATGTTGTATGTGTGCATTGTATGTGCATGTGTGTATGTTATGTTCATATTGTATATATGTGTGTGTAAATTGTATGTATGGTATGTGCCTTTTGTATGTTGTGTGTAAATAGTATGTGCACACATGTATGTTGCATGTATTGTGGTGTGTGTTGTATGTGTGTGTGGCACGTGCATGTGTGCATTTTGTATGTGTATGTGTAGTGTGTGCCTGTATGTGTGTGCTGTGTGTATATTGTATGTGCATATGTGTATGTATTGTGCATGTCTGTGTGTGCATGTTGTATTGTGTATAGTGTATGTGCATGTGTGCATGCTGTATGTATGTGTATGTATGTGTTGTGTATGCTATATGTGTGGTGTGTGTGTGTTGTATGTACATGTGTGCATGATGTATGTGTGGGGTGTGTGTGTACATGTGTGTCTTATTTATGTTAGTGAAGGCCAAAGGAAGATGTTGGCTTTTCTTGTTCTATCTTCCGTCTTACTCTGTTGAGACAGGTCTCTGGCTGTAGCTGTGACTAGTAAGCACCAACACCATATCTGCCCCTGCTCCCCACAGCTGAGGCTTGCAAGCTTGCCCACCCATGCCTGTATTTTAACATGAATGCTGTGCTGGTTCAGGTCCTGATAGTTGAAGGGCAAGTGCTCTTACCCACTGAGCTCTCTCTCACCCCCAGCCGTGTGAACTTTGAACTGTTAAAGTCACTCCATCCTTCTGGTATACCTTAGTTCTTTCTGTTAAGCCAGTTCAGCTACAATAACTTGAAATCCAAGTCCTGTGTTTCTTATCTAGAAAAGGGTTATTATATTTCCTGCTTTTTGGTTAAATTTGAACATTAAATAGTAGAAAAGCATCCAGCACAGAGGGATAGTACATAATACTCTAGTTTTTCTTCTTTCTTGGCCCTGACTCTTCCTTTTAAATCTTTTTCTTTTAACCAGAGATTTCATCTCAGGCTTTACATGAATCCTTGTCAGTAGCTAGTGTCTGGAAAAGCCATCAAGCATCTCAAGCTTCTCATATGTTTGCTTTTGATCTAATTACCACAGCCTAAAATGTGCTGGGCTTATTTTAAAATAACATTTCTATTTCTTTGGCTTTTATTCCTGATATTCAAATATTCTGAGATTACTTTCTCTTTCTATCCACTGCATATTCTAAAATGTCTTCAACCCCTGGTCCCTGCGAGGGTTCTGCCTGTACCCTCAGTCTCAGCTGTTCCTCGTTTTGTTGGTCTCCTGGTCATATACAGTGGCAAGTGATCACATTTACTTCCCTGTTGACATCCACCATTTGCTCCAAGCAGTGGTCAGCCATATGCCTTCCAAGCCATAATTATTTCCACACACTGTTCTTGGGTCATTTAGATCATGATAGTTCTGCGTGGCTGTCCACCGTGTTCCGTGCTCAGCAGATTCGGAACTCTGCATTTCCCTCAGTTTTGCTTTGCAGCTGGGAATAATTTTCCAGCAAGTGTCACAGAATTTTCATACACTCTTACTAGTAATGATATACTGAGGATGGTTTTAATGGTTGATTTTTATCGACCATGTATGCCACTCTGTTCTCTCTTGTCCGCTGTGTGCTTGGAATGCTGGTTTAACCTTTCTTTTGCCCTTATCCATTACTTCCAACCTCATGGTGGCTTTGAGACATTCTAGCTGTCTTCCTGAAACATCTGAAGAGTCACAAAAATTAATGGCAAGCTAGAAAGCCATAAAGAATTTTTTTTTTATTTTAGTGCCTACTTAGGGGGCATATTCCCTGGTCTCAGTGAAAGATCTGTAGGTTGCTACACAGCTAAAACCAAGTAGACACATGGAAGGCTCCATCTTTGAGAAAAAATATACAGATATACACTTTGAGGAAGTATTAAGAGGCTTAAACTAGGAAGTATAGGAAATACCTATGCTTGATAAATAATAGATGCTCCAAAAATGCTACATGCTCAGTTCCTTTTTTGCTGTCTTCCTCTCCGGTCTCTCCTAATCTCATCAAATGTGAAAGCATGTTTCTTCACACTGCTTGCAGAGGCAAATATAGGAATGTCAAAGTCTAGCATCTGTGCAGCAGAAACCTACATGGCAAGCGCCATGCCACAGGCTCCCTAAAATTCTCCTAATCCCAGATCCTCATTGCCCCCCCCCCCCCCGGTAGAACTGACAGCTCCCTCTTCTTCGTCCATGCTTACTTTGTATGTCTATTTCCTGTTCAAGTCCTAAATGAGCACTTGTTGAATACATGTGCCATGTGTGCACACACGTGTGTATATTGTGTACACACATTATAGCCGGGCCTCTCAGGATACTTCGGCATGAGTCCTCTAAGGAAAAGTTTTCCCTTTGCGTGGGGGGGGGCGGGTGGGGGGGCGTAAGATGACTGGATTAGAAGTAGATGGCCCATGCAAGCGCAGTGGCACATGAAGCAGAGGGCCGCAGAGTCGAGGGCAGCTGGGCAGCGCTGCGGGAGCCCGCCTCAGAGAAACAGAAGAGCAACACAAGTCCTCTCTGGTTCTCTAGCGACTATTTCAGGCTGCAAGCTGAATTCATTATTTGGTGGGAGAGGAGGCCAATTTAGTGAGCCTCTTACAACATTCTTTTGTAATAAAACAAAATTAAATATTTAGAAAGTTGATCTGGAGAGGCGGCTTGGTGGATGACAGTGCTTGTGGTGAAAAAAAGAAGGCCTGAGCTCCAATCCTCAGCACCCATGTCAAAAAGCTGGACATGGGTGCCTGCACATATAACACAGCACTGAAAGGGCGGAGGTGCCGACATCTATATCTACAGCTATAGCTACATGTTCTAAAATGACAAAACAGGTAAATTTCATCTTATATGAACCTTACCTGAGTAAAAATCAACCATTAAAAAACTCAGTATATCATTACAAGTAAGAATGAAAGGCTTTGGTTTTTGTTTTGGTTTGGTTTGGGTTTGGGTTTTTTGTTTTGTTTTTGTTTGGGTTTGGTTTGTTTGTTTGTTTGGGGTTTTTTTGCAAAGCCATTTTGTCAGTTAAATTTTTGTGTGACCCTTGTCATGACGTAAAAATGTCTTGCTGCGGGCAAGATGAAAGACGATTGACAAGCTCTAAGCCAGCCTCCATCCCCTGCCCTCTGCCAAAGGCCTATGGAATTAGATTGACTCACAGTCCTAAGTACAGGGAAAAGCTAATGCTTCCAGAAAAGCAGTATTTTTGATGATGATGCGAGAGTGAGCCGGCAATGACTAGACTCGGTGTCTGTGGCAGGATACGCAGAAAGCAATGATGAAATCTACCCCGGGATGCCGGAGACAGCCCTCGGTGTGCTAAAGGGGGAAGCATGGTGGGAATGTGTGTATGTGTGTGCATGCATGTGCACATGTGTGTATGTGTGTGCATGTATATGTGTATGTGGGTGTGCATGCATGTGCACATGTGTGAATGCATGTGCAGGCATGTGTGTGCATGCGTGAGCGTGTGTGTGTGTGTGTGTGTGTGTGTGTGTGTGTGTGTATGTGTGTGAGATGAGGCAGAGACAGATATCAGTAAAAGTCAGTGAATGTGATGATGAGGCGTTTCAGCTGACCTCTCCTAGTTTGTTTGTCCACTGTGAGAACTGGAGAGGTGAGTTGAGGGGTGGCAGCGAGGTCTTGGCTTCAGGGGCCAGACGTACTTCCACTGCAGAGAGGGTCGTGACCTGAAATGGATTCCTAGCCCCTTGATGTTTCCGCCATCCACCTACCCTGAGACATCAGAACTCCAAAAAGGAGCAATCTGCAAAGGTGCTCAGGTTAGATCCGCATCACCGCCATGAACACAGACGGGAGAGAGTGGGAGGAGGACCCTGACAAAGTGCAAGGAAACCTTCCTGAGCCCTAGGGTCTGCGCCCGTGCGGCGGCTCGCCAGCTGGGACAGTTGCCCCCTCCCTAGTCTGTTTCTTGTTTTATATGCTTGTTTGCTTTTTTTTTTTTTAATGTTTAAGTGATTTTCACATGATACTGTGTTCTCTCTCTCTCTTTTACTAGACTACACGAGGAAACTGCTTTGTTTTATTTCATTCTGGACCCTTTCCCTGCACTTAATGACAGCCTTACACTCAGATGTGGGCAGTTTTATGCCCGTTTTTAAAACATTAGGTGATTTTCACGTTATAATATGTTCTCTCAAGCTAGAGAATGTAAATCTTTTCTTTTTTTTTTCTTTTTTTTTTTCTTTTAGTTTACTTTTTTAAATTTTAATCCCTTCACCAAGCTTAGAGCTTTTTCTGTCACTTTGTTTGGAAACAGTGTCCCAGGCTTACCTTGCACCCATAATTTCAAGTGCTGGGATTACAGTGTCTGCGCCACACCCAGCTCTAAATGAAACTTCTATGCTCCGACGTGGACACCACTGAGCCATTACTGAATGACTTAGCCCCAAATCCTCTTAATTCAATCTGTCTGGGTCTATAAAACAGAAGAAAATAACCAAGTCAGCCTAGTGAATTCCGATTATGTGCCAAGGGGTAGACTAGGCCTTGGGAATGTCTAGGAAGTACAGAAATATGAGGAATGCAAAGAAAACTCATGAGAGCTAATCTGTGAAATGTCTTTGTTTTCTAACGTCTGTTCCAAAAGATAACTAGCTCTTTCTCTGAGCTGTCATTTGCACCAGCCGTGGTTAGGATTGTGGATGCGTTAGTGTCGATAGTAGCATCTCCACCTCACATGTGTTCAGAGGAGACAAACCAGTCATTTCATTAGGAGTATCCTGTTATCCTTTCCTTCTTTTCTTTTGTAAATACAGTTGGTACAGATGATCTGTCACATATCTATCATTTTGTCTATGTGGACAATCCTTAGGACCAATTCCCAAAGCTGAGGTGTAATTAGCCAGCCTTCCTTCCCACTGTGGCAAAGCTCCTGAAGAGAGAGCAAAGCAGGAAAGGTTTATATTGGCTCACGGTTCCGGAGGTTCTGTGATCAGTCACCTGGCTACATTGCTTTGGTCTTATGACACCACAGAACATCAGGGTGGTGGTAGCCAAGTGAGAGGAGGAGACTAACATCCTAAACTGGGCTGGCCTCCCACCCAGAGATCCCCCTGCCTCTGCCTCCCGAGTGCTGGGATTAAAGGCATGCGCCACCACCGCCAGGCTCAACCCTGCTTTAAAGTCACACTCCTAATGACCTACTGTCTCCTGAATGGTCTGCTGGCCCCATCAGTGCCACAGACAGGTGACCAAGTCTTTCATGTGGGGGCTTCTGGGAAACACCCCAGACCCAGATTCTGCTGGATATTCAGCTCTGTGCATAGTGTTTTTCATTTTGGCACAGTGTACATAGCATGAATTTGCCACTTTAAGCACCTATACATCTACTTCTGGCCTTGGTAATGGCTACCGTTTTTGCAGACAGTGTCACCATCCATTTCCAGAGCCTTTCTCATCTCACCAAACTGAAACTCTGAATCTACAAAAATAGTTAGGTCTCAGTTTTGTCAGGCCCCTGACAAGCACCTTTCTACTGCCTCATTGACAGTACTTGGCTACTGTAGGTATTTGACACATGCAGCTATGTATTTTACACACATTAAGCATGCAGCTCCGTATTTTACACATGTTAAGAGATACTCCTCTTGGCGTAAATGACTTCTCAACATGTGATAAGCATGTATCAGAATTTAATTGTGTAGCCCTCAATAATGCACCATTAAATTTATACAACACATTTGGTTTATCTGGATGAATGCTTTACATTGCTCCCATCTTGTGGCCATGTTAAATAATAATACTATGAACACAGATATATAAATATCTGAGCCTCAGTTTTCAACACATTTGGGTACATAGCCGTTAGTGAAATTGTTGCATCACATAATAATCCTGTATTTAAACTTTTGAGAAAGTGCTATAGTGTTTTTTGTTTGTTTGTTTGTTTGTTTTTTGTTTTTTGTTGTTTTTTTTTTTTTTGTAGCACCTGCCCACTTCTCTTTCAACACTCCCTTTTTGGGTTTGGTTTGACTTGGTTTTATCTTTGAGATCATAATATAATTGCAACATTTTCCCCTTCCTTTCTCTGCCCTCCAAATTCTCCCATATACTCCTCTCCATGACTTCAAATTCATGGCCTCTCTTTCCACTAATTGTTATTACATGCATTTGTGTGTATATGTGTGTGCATGTATGCATGTGTTTGTGAATACATATATATATACATATATGTCAAAAACCTGTTCTGTTTGTATAATGCCACTTGTATGTATGTTTTCAGGGCTGACCATGCGGTACTAGACAACCTGTTTCTGTGCTCTTCCCTGTCCCTCTCCCAGCTTTTTCCTCAGTTACCTGTAGTTCTTTGTACAGGGTTGAGAGCCCACAGGGTTGAGAGTCCATCCAGTTCGGCATGTTAACTGGTGTCTCCCTTGTTCAGCTCATGTGTGGAAAGGTTTGATGGGGAGACTTCATAGCTTCTGGTGTAGCTAGAAAACGCAATCCAACAGCAAACTCCCTGACCCTCTGGCTCTTAAAATCTGTCTGTCCTCTCATTTACCACGATGCGGCTGAACAAGAAGGAGACCGTGCCTAGGACTGGAAAGCTCGGGAGCTGACTACCCGGCACTCGTGAAGGCATGGATGTCGGAGAATCTACAGCCACCGATGTGCTAAACCAGCACAGTCCCTAACAGCAGTCTGCAAACATCCACCCTTATATCCACACGTCAGGGTAGTCTTCACAACGCTACAAAGAAACTGCTCTTTGCAGCAGACAGAGACCACTAGAGAAAAACACAACCAATCAACTTTTAGGATTGTGGAACTCAGTCCCAGTGGTTTTGGTACAGTGAAACCAGATCTGGCTAGGTAGCCCAGGATGACCTAGGTTCACAGTGTAGCCTAGGCTTGCCTGAGCATTCCTCGGCTGCCTGCAGTTGTATGTGTAGGGTTGAGAGCCCATGGGCTTTCCTCCAGCCAGGCTGGCATGTTAGCTGGTGCCCCTTGGTCAGCTCTTCCCATTCTAATTATACTTGTCAGTCCACTTGGCACTGTCCATCAGGCTCCTACGTTTCTGTTCATTCATCTTCTGTTTTGTTTGTTTGTTTGTTTGTTTGTTTTTCTGCTCAGACTAAACAATCTCACTAATGCTGTCATTAGAGTCACTGGTACATCTTCTCACTAGTAAAGTCTACTGCTGAGTCTGTGAGTAGGTTTTCACCTCAGCTATGCTCTTCAACTCCACTCTCTATGGGGTCCTTTTCAGTGTAATTTCTGTCTTTGTTTTGGAACTTTCTAATTGATGAGATGTATGTATCATTCCATAGTCCATTAGAAACAGCTCCTTTAACTCTTCCAACATAGCTAATTCAACATCCTTGTCTTACACCATCTGGGCTTTCTCACGGACAGTTCATTCTTATTTTTTTAAGGGGGAGCATAGGTGTCAGTCTGCACTTGCAGAGGATAGCCTGCAGAGTCAACTCTCCCCTACTTGTGGGTCCTGGGCATTGACCCCAGGTCATCAGGTGGGGGCAGGCACGTTGACTCTGAGCTGTCTTGCTGGCCCCCTGAGAGTTTCTATTGACTGCTTGTTTCCCTATATAGTGACCACACTGTCCTGTTTCTTGCAGATCTTGTAATAGTATGTTTTGGGATTCACAGGGAAGACTGAGCAAAGACTTCCTTAAGTATCCAAAATGAGACAAATGCTGGAGTACCTTATTTAAATTGGCATAGCATTTGCATATAACCTACCACCTTTATATTATCTGCAAATGCTCCTGTAACCTTTAAGTTAGCTCCAAATTACATGTAAAACACAATGTAATAGACTAATTTATTACAGTGTGTTGTCTACTTAATAATGACAAGAAAAAAGTCTGTACATGTGCAGTACAGGTGAAATTTTTTATACTTCTGGTCATGTTTGTTTGAACCCGAACATACAGAACCTCACATACACAGAAGCAACTGCAGCTGTGTTCTTGTTGAAAACAAGACATTTTACATACTGCATTGTCACAGATCTGGAAATTATATTCGTGCCCTCAACCTGAATTTGCTCCTGCTGCTTTTTGTCATTGCTGATTGACATTTCGGAGCCATGTAATCTCTTTACTCTTAGCTATGTGTTAACACTGAATTCTCGGCTAGCCTAGTGTTCGGCTAATTTCTATTAGAGATTTCCTGTTCAGTTCCTTTAGGCGCCAAGAATGATAAGGCTACCATTTTTGCTATCAGGATTTGTGTGTAATTGTGATACCATTTCAGTGCTCTACCAGGCAATTAACAATTACACCTTAACCTTCACCTGCTGTCGCAGAGCCTCAAGATTGGCCAAAGGTGAGGGCTTAGCACTTCTCACGGCTCTCTGAGCACATTAGTGCTAACATCACATGGCATTTTAGATTCTGGAATATGCTCAGAGCTTTCAACAGTTTCTAAGAACATCATGTTCTCTAGCTTTCTGTGGAAACTTTTTGGTTGCCCTGGTGTTGCTTCATTCTCTACTGTTTTAGACAAAGTTTAAAAATTCACTGCATATGCTTTTAGAAAATGCTCCTGTGGACAGCTTTTTGTTGCACTGAATAACTACTGGATAGGGTAAGATAAAGATGTCTTTGTTGTCTTAGGGAACCACCAGAGAGGTCAAATAACCTAATGTCCAGGAAGTGGACATTCTGAAGTGACTCTGGTCCTGCACTGTTCCTCCTGTGGCCATTGTGTCTTGCAGTCTGTTGACTTTGTAAAAATTCAAAATCATAATAAATTTACCTTAGAAGTCTTTTGGCTCTTATGTGTGCTTCTGCAAGTGAACAGTGCCTAGTGAAATGAACTAAAATGGCTGTTCGGATGATCCAAGTCAAAATGATGAAAAGAAACAGCAAACCACTGTCTACAGAAACCAATGAGAGCTTTCTACCTTTCATCATTAACCTAAACATTAAAGACATGTAAAAGCATATGGCAGCAGCACCCTCATGGGGCTTTGTTTATTTTGTAAAACAGTACAAATGGATATTTTAGTGATTTTATTATATAATATATGTATTGTTATTTTAAGCGATTAATAGAACATCTAAAATTTTATGTTCATATTTCAACTTTGGAAGTTGCCGAAAGTTCTAACTCACAGAAGCAAAGTCTTTTAAGGTGCTCAGTTACCCTTTAGTTGGTTGGTTTTTGTGTTTTATGTATGGTGCTGAGGACGGAGCCCATGGCCTATTGTATGCTTGGAGAGTGCTGTACCCCTGAGGTAGAAGCCCAGTCGCACTCAGTCACACTAAAAGAGCATGTTGATCAAGGAGTTTGGGAGTCGCTGTGCTAGGCGTTCTAGTAAGTACTTTTAGTCACACACCAGGAGCCAGAATGGTGGCGTGCACCTGTGATCCTAGCAATGGGGGAGCTGAGCCAGGAGGATAGTGAATTCAAGGACATCCTGAGTCACACAGCGATTCTGAGCCTAACTTTTCCTGCTTCTTGAAGAGGCCATTGCTGGTGGACTTTGTCCAGGGTTGTTGTTTCTGCTTGGAAAGCTCCCCTTCCTTTTCTCACGTTTTCTCGCCCCACTCAGCTATCACTGTCACAAGAACATGCTCCCTCACCAATGCCTTGCATGCCCCAGTTTGGGCTCTCACATCTCTCTCTCAGCTTCCATCACACACACATGACGTATGGTTGTGTGTTTTTAGATCACCTGAGCTATGTTTGCCTCCCCCCTGACGCTATCCTCCAGTGGAACAATGTTCTGGCTTGCCTACCATTTTCTCCTCAATACTTACCATAGTGTTTGGAAAGACATGTATGCAGAATGAGTGAATTACTTTCCAATGTGAAAACCACATGTATAGACAAGGGGGAAAGTGGTTTTTATTGATTGTTCCATCATCTTAGATGGCTTTTCCGATTACTCGCCATGACTTGAGAATAAGCTGTTGATAAACAGCTTCCATCCTTCAGGCCTGCACATACGTAGGGTGGATCAGAGCCATATTCACTCTGAGTGTATCAGTCGGCTTCCCTCACTCTCGCTGGCACAGATGTGCTCTCCCAGGCCCTCCCCAGCTCATGCCTCTTCATTTCCAAGATATTTTTTTAAAAATTACAAAAAGACTATTCCAAATGGTTATCCTGAGTTTTTCTCCTAAAATATCTTTTTTATTAAATGCAGGAGCAGATTGAGTTTGTGCTGTGTTATTTCTTTTGGGACTAATGGTACATTTTCCAACTTCAGAAATTGTTTTTAAGACCACAAAAGTATCAGATTTGACTATTGCAGTGACTACCTCAGGACAGTAGGATTTTATTCTACTTTCCTTCCAAGAATAGAACTGTTAAAAATTACAACTGTTATTTATTCTTCAGTTTAAAATTTATCAAGTGAGGGGATTGTGTTTCACTCTTCTCCCACTTGAGTAATGATGTGTGCACACCTCCATGCAGTGGGACAAACAGCTTACGTTGGTAACCTTTAGACCCGGTCCTATTTGAATGACACTTGTGGAATTTGGATGAAGGCAGCATGTTGTATTTCATACAAGATAACCGGGCCTTATTTCCAAGATCTGTCATCGTAAGAGTTGCAGATTAAGGGATGTCTCTGACTCTGTTTCCTGCCTTTGGATCTCTTTCCCCTAACTGGGCTGCCTTGTGAGACCTCAGTGGGAGAGGATGTGCTTAGTCCTACTGTGATTTGCCAGGGTGGGTTGGTACCCATTGAGGGGGGAGGGGTGCTTCCTTTCTCTAGGAAGAAGGAGAGGGGGTGGGGGAGGGGGGCATGAGGGTGGGACTCGGAGAAGAGGAGAGAGGGGGCTGGTATGAGGTTGTAAAGTGATAAACAAATAAATGGGAAAAGAGTTGCTGGTCGCATTCAGATCAATCTCATAGGGTTTCACAGCCATACCGTGAAACAGAGTACTATGAAACAGTATCCAGCGTCATACTGGACCCAGAGCTCTTCAGAACACAGTCCTGATCTTACAGCTATCTCAAATGGTTTTGTTTTACTCAGAGACAAATGGATGTCAATGCTGCTATTCGAGCCCTGGTGGAATCAAATTCTGCCCTGCAGATCGAGGTAACATATCTGACTCTATTTATATTGGCAGTTTCAATATTCAAATTAAATAGAGGGAAATTTTTTGAAAGCCAAAATGTGGCATTATCTCAAATACTGTATTTTTTTTTATCTGAAACTGTTTTCAATTATAATAAAATAGAAATCATGCACAGGATGTTTCATAAGAAAAAGACTTAAAACAAGAAATTAAGACTTTTAAAGGAACTGCTTGTCAAGGGATTTTGTACTGTTTGGAAAGATAGTAAAGTAAAATTAACCATATTTCTTACAGTGGATTTTGTCATAACCGTTCATTTCATTTAATCTCAGAAAGAAAATAAAAGGTGTTCTCCCTCTTTGCTGTACAGTGTAGCATGTAGGAAGGAGAACTCAAAACACTAAATATTAGGGGAGAAGGGAGACTCCATGCAGGCCGTATGGGCAAGGATATAAAGCTAATTGCTTTTCCACTTCTCACAGCCGTGGGCTTTTCACGTTGGCTCATGGGATGTGTGCATGAAAATGTATTTGACAGTCAAGGTGTGACATCCAGTGTGAAGCCCCAACACTTCCAAGTGTGACATCCAGTGTGAAGCTCCAACATTTCCAAGTGGCTCTTCCCACTGTGCAGGGATCATTAATTAAAAAACAAACAAACAAACAAACAAAAAAACCCTTTCATTCTAGTTGAGTCCAGTGTGATTGGTTTTACCTGCAACCTTTTTATAGTAACGTTTAAGATAAAATTTAAACTCTATTTGATATGGAGTTTAAAAGGCATGATGCAGTAGGCATAATAATTATGTAAGTCTATCCTCAGCTTACAGACTAAACTTTAACCTCCTATTGGGATCCGGCTTTAATAAGCTGGTGTTCGTGCTTAGACCTAAAGATGTGCTCTTCCCTTCCTATTCCCAATCCCCTAAAAGCGGTTAGGATCCCAGCCTCATTCTGCCTTGTCCAGGTTGTTTCGAGGGCTTTCTTGCTCATATGCTTCTTATGATAACTTGGCAGAGTTACCAGAATACTGAAGTGACTTTAATCAACCACAGTGCAGAGATATTCAAAACCCTGACCTACCTTAGCAGTGTACTGAGCAGCATCAAGAGTCCCCTCGGCACGCGGGATAACCCAGCACGGATCTGCAAGGATTTGCTCAGCTGTGAGTCCAAGGTTGCAGATGGTAAGTCTTCTCGCCAGGTTCCCACATCTAACACCATCATCTCAAAGCTTGTGTGATCTGAGATGCGTTCGCTTCAGATCAAACATCGGCAGAAGGCAGCATAGCTTCACCAGAACTGAAACAGTCTTTGAGGAGGATGTACTTGTGAAAATACTCACCCCTGTGTCTTTTGTTTACAACACTTTGTATTTGCAAAGGGACAAGTGTTTATTTAAAATCAAAATAGGGAAGAGTGATCTTAAGTGTAATAAACAGGGACACGTCATAGTCTGGTAATTCAAGACCATTGAAGTTTACAACATTAAAATAAAAAAATAAATAAATAAATAAATAAATAAATTCTCCTCCACAGGACTCCCTAAAAATGCGGTTTAATAGAACTTAAATATGGTCCAGCTGGAATCAGAAAACATGAAAATAGAGTGGTTTCCAGTCCTGCTCAAGTGCACTGATCTGCAGTCTAAAACTGGGTTTATGGAAGACCATTAAGGAAATGTTTTAAACCCAGAGAATCAATCGCTACTTAACTAAGAAAAACACTAACTGCCAAAACAATTATTTCATTCTATTTTCATTTTTATTTGGTCTACAATCACCTCTATGATAAATAGTATATTGTTTTGTTTTGCTAAAAAACTCAATTCGCGGAACATTTTAAGCTCAGGTGGGCCCAGTGAGCCCAGTTTTGCTTTCTACAGAGTAGTTAGAAGAATGAATCTTATTTAGGATTGGATCTTATAAGACCAATACGAGGAAGCGGTAGGGCAAGAGAGTTCAGAACTTCGCTAAGGAGTGCCCTTCAATGGAGTAAGGATCTCTGAGCATTGGGTAAAAAAAAAAAAAGGAAATGACACAGGATTGCCAGAGCTATCTGGCAATAGATAGTCGGTCCTGGTAGAATAAAAACAAAACCATTGACTAAACATATGAGAAGGTATACAGAGGAAGAAGCAAAGAGGAAGCTGCTGAGAACACGGAATTACAGGCAGCACAGGTTAGGGGAGATAGCCTTGAAAGTTAATGTCAAGGAGCCTGGAATGTCAGGAACAGAGGGGCCAAGGCATAAGTGTTCATGTGGGTTTAAAAAAAAAAATACCAAGAATGAGGTTATACACGAATTTTTCTGAAAGTAATAACAAACCAGAAGCTAAAACATTTAGAGAAGAATATTCATGGTCATCCTGGGGAGTGATAATAGTTGCTACAACATGACGGTAATCACCCCGGTTTGGAACGTTTCGAGGGGGAGCATATTTCAGGAGAATAATCTGGTTGTCGTAGCAGGAGAGACACCTTCCCACAGTTACAGGGAGGTGTAGGAAGCTTTTCCGTAGGCTCAGGATGCTGTCTGGTGACATCCGTAGCTTTTGGAATAGTGGAAGTTAGTGGTCTGCTAAGCTGATACATTCTAAAAGGTTTCTGTCTGCTAGTCACAAGGTCTTAAGGTGCCACGAGGTGGGCAGGAGTGGCTGGAACTAGCCCAGGACCTACCACAGCCCAATCTCCCCACAGGACTGCGGCACTAAGCGGCCAGTCAGTCTCCGCAGACACGGCTTCTTCCCGGAAGCTTTTGTTCAGAGATGTGACAGTACTTAAGTCCATATAGTTTAGTATGAGATTGAAATACTGTGTTTTGTTACAAAATAATAGGAAAATACTGGATTGATCCAAATCTTGGATGTTCTTCGGATGCTTTTGAGGTTTTCTGCAACTTTAGTGCTGGTGGCCAGACCTGTTTATCTCCTGTTTCTGCGGCAAAGGTGTGTACTGAATTTTACAGCATATTGTATTCATAAATGAGAATGCTATTTTTAAAAAGTGCCTTCATATAATTGCTGATTTTTAAAGGTAAATTAAAATGGGCCCTTTACCCTTCATCCTCTATCATATCTGAGGAATGTTTTCATGGTTAAAAATGTTTTTAAAGATTTTGTTGTTGTTGTTATGTGTGTAAATGTTTGCCTGCATGTTTGTGTGCAACATATACATGACTGGTCCCTGGAGAGGTGAGAAAAAGACATGCAATCCCCTGGGACTGAAGTTATAGATAGCTGCTAGCCACCATCTGGGTGCTGGGAATTGAACCCAGGTCCTCTGCAAGAGCATCAATTGCTGCTCATCACTGGACCATATCTCTAGTTCTCATTGCTTAAAACAAGGTGAAACAAAACAAAACAAACAAACAAAGCATTTAACGGCCATGAGTCCTGGCAGCTGTGTTTTATGGTTGGTTCAGCGGGGTGTGCCCCACGGATCTTGTTCTCTCAGCTCAGTAAAGCTTGTGCACTACAGGGCTGTGATTTTAAACATGCACAGACCTTAGAAAACCTCCACTCGGCTGCACTGTGCCAGTCAATGATCCATAGCTACAGCATACAGATTTGCTGAAACTGTGTCATCGGTAAAAGAATTCTGCCACAGGCGCTTGCTGGATTTGGGTGATTAGCATGAAGCAATCTCTGGAACACATTCGCTAAATGCCATTTAGAGGCTTCAAGACTAATTTTATAAGTACACTATTTAGAATGAGTGTGGATTAGTTTCATATGACAGAGGCAGTTATAAGTATTTTATAAACCCAAAGCCCAGTTCTCTTTATACCATCTTGAAACTAAAATTGTTTCTTTTTCTGATTAAACCCACTCGGTGCATTTTCTTGTTGGCAAAGAGTTGATGCTTACACCTATCCTGTGTTCCATCCATGTTTAGAAGGGTTTTGTTGTTGTTGTTTGGTTGGTTTGGTTTTTCAAGACCAGAGTTTCTCTGTGTAGCCTGGACTCGCTTTGTAGTCCAGGCTGACCTCGAACTCACTGAGGTCCACCTGCCTCTGCTTCCCGGAGTGCTGGGATTACAGGCGTGCGCCACTGTGCCCGGTTTATTAAAGGCAGTCTGCAGCTGGTTTCTATGGAGCTGCTCTTCTTCTTCACTGCTCAGGGCTTTTTACTGTGCAATCTCAGTAGACATCCAGGTTTGGAGCAGAGGAAGAAGTGCTACCCCATCCCTGGGGGCTCCACGTCCCTCTAAATGACAAGTGACACAGTAGTCCTTTGGATAAAATATATGCCCACATCCTCATCTTCCATGCCCTGGAAGTTACCCGAGGCTTTTTAATACAGATTTTTGTAGAAAGGGGACAGAAGAAGGGGAACATTGAGCAAACAACACAGGAACAGGGAGGACCAATCTTCTTGTCCCTTCCATGCCTGAATGATCTTGTTCCTTCCAAGCCTGAATCAATTCTCCTATTGAGCAGCGGTGGGAGGAACCAGGAATGTGTGTTGCAGAGCACCCTGGAGAACGAAACTGCAGGCTACCAGTAATTAAACATTTGCCAGCATACCACCTTTTGGCATTCAAATTTCACGTTTCTTAGGCTGCCCTTCCACAAGTTTCCGCATAGCAGACGTTTCCAAGTCACCATTGTTTTTTTTTTCTTTTCTTTTCTTTTTTTTTTTTTTTACTTTATTCATTTATTCTTGTTACATCTCAATGGTTATCCCATCCCTTGTATCCTCCCATTCTTCCCTCCCTCCCATTTTCCCCTTATTCCCCTCCCCTATGACTGTTCCTGAGGGGGATTATCTCCCCCTGTATATGTTCATAGGGTATCAAGTCTCTTCTTGGTAACCTGCTGTCCTTCCTCTGAGTGCCACCAGGTCTCCCCCTCCAGGGGACATGGTCAAACGTGAGGCACCAGAGTATGTGAGAAAGTAATATCCCACTCTCCACTCTACTGTGGAGAGTGTTCTGTCCATTGTCTAGATCTGGGTAGGGGTTTAAGGTTTACCGCCTGTATTGTCCTTGGCTGGTGCCTTAGTTTGAGCGGGACCCCTGGGCCCAAATCTGCCTATCATAATGTTCTACTTGTAGGCTTCTAGGACCCTCTGGATCCTTCTACTTTGCCATTCTCCCATGCTTCTCTCATCTAGAGTCCCACTAGAATGTCCTCCCCTCTGTCTCAGTTTCCTGGTAAGTGAAGGCTTTCGTGGGACATGCCTCTTGGGCTAATATGCAGATATAAGTGAGTATATACCATTTGAGTCTTTCTGCTTCTGGGTTAACTCACTCATTATGATCATTTCTAGCTCAATCCATTTATCCACAAATTTCGGGAATTCCTTGTTTTTAATAGCTGAATAGTATTCCATAGTGTATATGTACCACAGTTTCTTTATCCATTCTTCTACTGATGGACACTTAGGCTGTTTCCATGTTCTGGCTATTATGAATAAGGCTGCTATGAACATGGTTGAGCAAATTTTCTTGTCACCATTGTTTTAAAACATGACTCTTGTTTCTGTGACGCTAGTTGGAGTTTGGAGTCGGCAAAGTGCAGATGAACTTCCTTCATTTGCTGAGCTCCGAAGCCGCTCACGTTATCACCGTCCACTGCCTAAACACCCCGAGGGGAAAGTGGACAAGCACACAGGCGGACGGTACAGGGCTGTCTATTCGTTTCAAAGGATGGAATGGTCAGATTTTTGAAGAAAACACTCTACTTGAACCTCAAGTCCTCTCAAATGACTGCAAGGTAAGAGAATGGAAATTTTAGAAATGTGACTTAAAATGATAAGACGGTTGTCCTTACAAACTGGAACTACAGAATGGTATTAAGTTTTAAGGTCCCTGGAAAAACCTAGGTTTTCCATAAACAATCATTACTTGTCTATATCTATGTATCTATCTATCTATACTAGAGAGAGAGAGAGAGAGAGAGAGAGAGAGAGAGAGAGAGAGAGAGAGAGTCAGATTTTGTTATGTCATTCATTTGTTCATGGATTTTTGATTTGTTTTCTGAGACAGGGTCTCTCTGTGTAGTTCTGGCTCTCAGTGATCTTGTTATGTAGCCCAGGATGGCCTCGAACTCCCAAAGATCCACCTGTTGTTATCAAAGAATGAAAATCTCAACCATTGGATTTTACCAATGAAGACTCAAGAGCCAGATGCTAGGGCGAAAACCTGCTGGCTCAGAGAGGCAGGGAAAACACCCACCTGACCTTCCTACTCATCTCTCGTCCCAAAGGGAAAAACCCAAAAGCTAAAAGCCAAAAAGTTTGCCAGCTCAGAGTATAGCCCAATAGGTTTTAAAAAGCTAAAAGCTAAACACCAAAGAGCTAAAAAGCTTCTTCTTCTCTTAAATACTCTTCAACCCAGTGCCGCTCCTTTCTACTTAATCCCTGTCAGCTGGTTTCTTGCTGCACCTCTTGACCTAGGGTTAACTTTATTAAATCTTGTGTACAAAAAGCTCTTGGATTAAAGGCGTGTGTTAGGGCTAAACCACACAAGACAAGAAACAGATTTTTACAGTTCACAGTCTCCAGCTTCATAAGGGGATCAAATATCCTGTAACATTCACCTGCCTCTGCCTCCCAAGTGCCACTATGCCCAGCTTACTCATAGGGTTTTTTTTAATGTGTCTTTTTAAAGATTTATTTTATTCTTAAAGATTTTTTCCATGTATATGAGTGTTTTGCCTATATGAATGTATGTGCACCAGATGTGTAGCTAGTGCCTTTTGAAGTCACTGGATCACCTAGAACTGGTGTTACAGACATTTTTGAACCACTGTGTGGGTGCTAAGAACCAAAGCAGCGTTTGGTGCAAAAAAGGAAATGTTCTTGACCACTGAGCAGCCTCTCCAGCCCCTAATTTTATTTTAATTATGTGTATATCTTTATGTGTTTGTGTGTGCCATGTGTGTGTGAGTTCTTCTGGAAACTAAACAAGGGTGTTAGGTCTCCTGGAGCTGGAGTTACAGGCAACTATGATCTGCCTGCTGTGGGTGCCGGAAGGCAAACCTTGCAAGAGCAGTATGTGCTTTTAACTGATGAACCATCTCTCCAGCCCCTGCTTATGAATGCTTATACGTAAAACAAATGTACATGCACAGATGTTACTCCCTGGACAAGATCACAACATCTGCATAGATGAATGAATGGGTTGGTAGGTCAACTGGTCAGCTGGCTGACAGAGCATGCACATATGTATTTCATGTTTTTTTGTGCTCTAGATCTCAGTGATACGTGGAAGACAAATCATAGAATTGTCACTTTGTTTGATTTTGCTAATTCTTATGCAAACAAATATAAACACAATTGTGGTCTGACTGCCCTCTTGATATTTAACTTTAGTTCACTTTTTCCTATTGAAATGATGTAACAGATACTATGACATATTTGATTGTATATAAAATTAATTTTTCATTAGGTATTTTAAATAGCTTTGTTTCCTGCCCTCGTGTATAACTAAGCCCGTGATCTAGCATCTCTTGTCACTTCTTTGAGACCATTTTTTCATAACACTTCTTTTCATAGGTAAATGGTCAAACGTGGATTGCTCTGGTCTCTTTATTTGAAGAGAGCAGTATCCCAATGAACCCATGTTACTTTCAGTTCTTCCCAGAAACTTTCAGTGCCTTGTTAGCACCTCTGAGGTACACTCTAAGCCTGAGTGAGCTCAACAGCAGTCAGGCCTCAACCTACCTTTCTAGGTTGGGCTTTCACTGGTTGCTACCGTATTCTATGGCCAAACCGATCTATTTATTTTATAAAGCAACAATTCCTAATTTTCTGTGCTAATTGGCCATTCAGGACATATATTATCTCATTACCATAATACATTTGTAAATAAAAATTAGTCCAAGCCAGGCTTTAGTAATGCACACTATAAGCCTGGCAGTGAGGATCTGGGGACAGGAAGATTAGGTGTTCAAGGCCAGCCTTGGGCTACATGAGACCATCTTCCAGACAAACACATCAGATGAGTCCCATTTCATAGGTAAGAAAGTGACGGCACAGAAAGTTTAAGGAACTTCTTGAAGGTTATCAACTATTTAGGGGAGAAACAGACAAGCAACCCTCAGTGTACATAGCTCCAGATTCCATGCCTCACAGCCTACCTGAGATGCTTAGTTGAACTCTGGTTTGATTTCCAGACCTATAAAACAGGTTGACGTCCCATCTTGTATGTGAAGAAAGTATTGGTGCTTGAGTTTCCATTGCCATTTTCCCAGGTGGTGCCAGGCAGAATTCACCACCATATACTTCACCATCTGTACTTGGTGCCAGGGTGTTTGTTACCCTTGCTTTTTCATTGTCGCCATGTATCCCCTGTTCTTTGCAATGGCTTCCTCGACTTTTTTTTTAACCACCTGGAAGATTCTGGAATTCTTTAAGACCCGGCTAAATTCTGAATCTAATGAAGCATTTTCTGACTTCTCTAGCAATGAAGAATTTAGTATGCATTTCTGTCTGCACAGTGTATCTTGCTCTTACTGTACACGCGCTGTGTCTGTGTGCTATCTTATTGTACACAGTCTGTCTGTGTGATGTATTTTGCCCTCACTGTATGCAGTCTCTCTGCATATGCTGTGTCTTGCCCTTACCATACATGGTCTCTACCTTTACAATGTATTTTGCCCTCACCATAAGCACCCTCTGTCTATATGATGCATCTTGCCTTTTTCTATACATGGTCTTGTGTTGCTTATTTATGTCAGTCAGATTGCTAAGCTGTTGGCTTCAGATGTCAGAAGTAAGTTAGTTGCATTTTTATTTCCCAACCACTGTAATAAAATTAGAAATGACAGCTCATTCAATTACGCCTAATGTGTAGCAGCATGTTCAGTGTCCCCTTGATGGGTTAGTGACTGCATCTAAGAGTGTCTTTCCAAGTTCCAGGTCTGGTTATATCATACCAACCTTATGACATCAGAAAAATAACTTCTTGGTGAACGTCAGTAGCCTTGGCTTTATATGAAGATACCAGCTTAAATAATCACTAAAGATCCTTCAAATCTTAAAATTTGACCATGGCAAGATTATGAGGAAACAAACTGGCTTCTGAATAAAACACTGCACAAGCTTAGGCAATTGCGTTTCTCTGTGTTCTCTTGTTGAGTATGTAACATAGAACACTTTATGATGGGTTTTGACTATATCGTTTATCATAAATAGCAGAGGCTGCAGTAACGTGAGAAGCAGACGGCTTAGGAAGAACAAAGAAGGAAGCCATACAAATAGAAAACCACAGAATGGGACAGAGGAAGGGAGCTTAAGATACTTCAGTGTGACTGTCATTTGATTGCCCGTAAGCGAGGCAACCCTAGTTAACTGCTACCCAATACACAAAGACTGCAATAATTAGCCCTCTTCTCCCCAAGAAAAATGACCACCCTGAAGAAAAACAGGAGGAGGGAACTAACCAGATGGCTAATGGATAAAAACTCTGCTGCCAAGCTTGATGACCCAAGTTCAATCACGGGAACCTGTGCAGTGAAAGGAGAGAAATAAATCTCATTGGTTTTTCCACTGACTTAACATGCACACGCACACATACACACAACAAAAAATAAATTTTATGAAAAAGGGACAGATGGGTCTGAGCCTTATTAAGAAATCTGAAGGCTTTTAACTCCTGTCTGTCTGCTACAGTGATCCACAGAGATCAGAGGCAGAGGGCTGGCATTAGCCTCCAGCAGTGAAAATCAGAAGATAGTGCTATTACAAAGAAAGGAAGCCTGGCGTCTTAGCTTCTTTTCCTGTTGCTATAATAAAACACTCTGGCACAAGCAGCTTAAGAGAGGAGCAGATTTGCTGTGGGTCAGAGTTGCTCACAAAGTATCCATAGGATCGGCGAATGAACACATCGCAGTGCTCAGCTGACTTTCTCCATTCGTATCTAGTCCAGGGTCCCCTGACGAGGGAATGTGGCCACCCACTGTGGGCAGGTCTTCCCACCTCACTTAATGCGTTAAAGACAATGCCCTACTAAAGTGGTCGGAGGCCAGTCTCCCGGATGATTCCTGGTTCTGCTGACAACACTATCACAATAGGCCTGTTGGTACAGGTCTGTAGTGTTAGCCACTCAGGAGACTGAGGCAGAAAGATCCTATGTTCAAGCCATGCCTTGTCTACAGAGTGAGTTCAAAACCAGCCTGAGCAGTTTATGAGACCTTGTCTTAAAAAAAAAAAAAAAAAAAAAAAAAAAAAATATATATATATATATATATATATATATATATATATATACATACACATATATATTTGGCCCTGTGTTAGCATTGCAGGTAGCTTACTCTGATCAGTATATAGATAGTCCTGAGGTGTAGCCCAATGATAGAATGCTTCCCTGGCAAGTGGAAGGGCATAGGGTTAATCCCCAGTAGGGGCAATGGGTGCAAGGATGGGGCAAGGGAGGAAAAGAGAAAAAGGAAGAAATAACCTAGATATGCAATTTTTGATTGGTAGTAGTTACTATTTCTTTACCATTGTCCTAAGTGTTTCCTATTCTTTTAAATTATTTTATTTTTGTTTTTCAAGATGGGTCTCTATATACCCAAACTGGCCTCAGATTCACCAAGTACTCCAGACAGGCCTCAAACTTGTGATTGCCGTTGGCCTTTCTGTCTCTCTACATCTGGAAAGGAATCCACATTGTCTATGAAGGGTATTGTTTGTGGAGAAAAACTGCTTGGAGAGGCAGTTGCTGATGAAAGCTTTGTGCTGTCCCTTTGCAGATGCAGGATGGCAGCTGGCACACGGCAAAGTTCCTGTTTCACACCCAGAATCCTAACCAGCTTCCTGTGACTGAAGTCCAAAACCTTCCTCATCGCAAAAATGAGCGAAAGCACCACATTGAAAGCAGTGCCGTGTGCTTTCTCTGATGCCTCTGTGTCGGCGGCGCGGATGGCGCACCGCTGCTCAGGTAAATCGCAGAGGGGAAATGTAGTCAGAAATGTGTGTTATGAGCTGGGGGAGGAAAAAGAGGCTAAATGTTTAGCAATCTCAGGAAGAAAAGATTCCCTCCTAAGGAGAAACGGCATTTGTCAAGGACTACGATTGATAATGTATTTAATTCTCTTACATTTTTAAAAAATTGATCTGAGTTTTTCGTAAGGAATCTCCTAGAACTGAGATTGTCTAAACTTGAGATTTTGAGGGTGTCCTGTGCTTTCATCCTACTAGCCGGCTGGAGCTGTGCGGCGCCATGGAGCGGTACTGGGTAATGCTCCAAATGGTGTGAGGTTTCCACAGTCTGTGCACCCTTCCCTTCCCAAACACTAAGCTGTATTCAGGTCCCCCGTGGCCATATAAAACCTTAGCCGGGGTACACTACCTCTTCCATGTTGCCTTTTTGTGTTGCCTGGTGCTGTTTCTCAAAACAGGGTGCTGTGGCTGTCATAGACTATTTTCTTTCTTTCTTCATCTTCGTCATTAAGGGTGTATGTACTGGTTACATCAAAACATGTCTTAATTGTTAATTCTTATTTCCATTTGTTTGGTCTCACGCTTAATAACGAGTAAAACTATTTATGCGAAGTCTTTATTTTATTTTAAAATTCTCTTTTTTGCACACGAAGTCAAAACCAGCATGTCATAGCTCGTGTGTATACACAAGGGAATTGGGTTGTTTCTTTCTTTTCTTTAAATTGCTGTAAAAGGCCACCTATATCCAGTGGTAGATTTGGGTTAGAAACTAGTGTTTGTGATATACTATTTTAAAACTCTAAGATCATCTGGAATGATACTTTGTATATTTATATATAAGTACTGTGTAAAGTTTTAATTCAGCCAATCTTTTGAAAATTGCTGCTGTTTTAAATTATAAAACTTTATATTTATGCTTTGTAGAAAATACTTGCTTTTTAGTACTCACTGATTTTTTTTTCTCTCACTGTTCTTAAATATAATATTAGTGCTTAAAAGAATGTTAAAGTCTTTAAAACAGCATAATGAATTAAGGGAGTCTTCTTCCAATAAGACTAAGCTTGGCCCATTCAGTCTTTTGTTGTCAGAGAAAAACGTTAGTTTGATATTAAAAGAAAAAGATTATGCCTCTTGCTGTCTGGATGAGCCTGTTGTTCATCCACCACAAGCATACCGTTAACCTCAACAACCACATTTACCTATCTATAATAAAGAGGTGCTTTAAATCGTTTTGAGTGGTGCTTGTCTGTCTTCATTTATCATCATACTCATGGGTTACATATAATAACCCATCTGCCATTCCATACTACGTGTATTTTTATGATTAGAAAGCATGTTGTATGATCTCTGAAGGAGGGTAGGGCCTGCCCCCCCCCCATTTCTACATGTTGAAGACACTGCAGAAACAACCGTGGCCTAAGATGTGCTGAGTGATTTCCAACAAGGATGTCAGCCCCATCCAGAGCGCTGTTCTCACCAAAGGGAGCTGGGAACGCTGAGGCGCCACCTGCCAAAAAAGAAGGCAGACAATTTCCTTCCTTGATAACACAAAACAGCTCATCAGGGACCAGAGCTGAAATAAGCTCTCAGATATACCAAAAACACAGTTAAGAGGAGATCCTAGATAAAGTGGACTACATAAAAAAGAAAACAGAAACAGAAACAACGCTTGAATTTAAAAGACACTACCCTGCCAGCTTTTGATTACTTCCCCCCTGCTGGTTCCAACTTGCCAGGCCACAGGACCACCTGATGCCACTTGATGAGCTGGCGTGGATGGGAAGTGGGGCTCCCCTTTTCTGCGGAATAGAGGAGGGGGTGGGAGGGAGGGTGAGACTGGGAGGTGAGAAGGGATGGTGCTTTGACCAAGATGAATAAATTAATTAATTAAAAAAATAAAATCAAAAGAGTAAAGAGGCAGCCCACAGGATGGTGGAAAATTCTGGTATTTATATCTAATAGAGAATTAATATATACAAAAACTGTCTAATGCTATAACTCAACAAGATGAAAACAACCTAATCTTTAAAGAGGGAAAGTGACTCAAAATGACATTTTCCCAAGGAAGATGTGCCAATGGCCCGTTAAGAGAGAAGATGTTCATAGTTGTTCATCATTCAGGAAATGTGACTCAGAACCACAAGAAAATACCAGTTTTATGATTTTTGCTCCCAGTTCCTGTCACAAAGGATCTAAAACTTCTGGAATTACATGAATAAAGAGGGTCTTGGTATTTGCAATGAGACACTTTAAAGCAACAGGAAATAAAGGAGGAATTTGTGTTAATCAAGTAATTTAGGTTGGGGATTTATATATAAAAAAGAATTTATGACAGAACCTTGCTCTGTAGCCCAGGCTAACCTAGAATGCCTATAGTCCAGGGAGGTTTTGAACACATAGCTATCCTCCTGTCTCAGCCTCCACTCCCAGTTGCTGGGACTACACGTGCATGCAGCCAAGCCCAGATGAGAGAGGAGGGACCTTAAGTAGCTGCAGGATATGGCTGATTAAACAAACAAACAAACAACAATAACAACAACAACAATCTAATAGATTAGAGCTACAACTTACAGCCCCATCTATATCACTTGGGAAGAAAGGTCTGGTCCCAGTCAGTAAGCCTCTATAAAAACTTAAAGAATAAGCATTCTCATTGGTAGATATAGCCAGCTTCTCAGGAGGTTGCACATCCAGGGCAGGGACAGACGCTCAGCATCATATCTCATCCCTGCCCTATACCTTTTTTTTTTTTTTTTTTTTTTTTTTTTTTTTTGTATCCTCTAACAGTGAACAGGGAAGGAAGGCAAGGCTTCGGTAAGTTCTGTGAACCATTCTACCATGCACATCACCAAGTCTGGGACAGGAGTCATGATGGCTGAACAATTGCATTTGGTTCATCAAAATTACATGTGACCCAGACTTTACCCTTGGCGTCTGGAGTGTGATGCTAAATCCAGGTGGTGTGAAACTGAATCATCGGGCACCAAAATTGTTAGTATTGGAAAATACCCTAGGATTTACACCCATAAGGATAGCTGTTACTGAAAACAAAAATGAAATGAGCAAATAGAAATGAAAATAGCAAGCATTCATTTCAGTGTGGAGAGATTGAAAGCATTGTGCATAACTAGAAGCATAAAAATGCTGTGGCCACTGCAAAGAGCTGCTTTGTGGTTCATGAAAAAGTTAAGTGGGATTGTCACATCATCTAGTTTTTCTTCTAGGTGTATATTCGAAGCAAGGACCAAGCAGAAATTTATATGTTAGTGCTCAGAAAAGCATTGTTCACAAAAGCTCAAAGGTACATGTTAACTAACATATGGATGGATAAGCAAAATAGGTTATTTTCCTATAACGGGATATTCTGCAGCTTTAAAATGCATGAGATACTGGTATATTGGTGAGTTGTGAAAACACTACGTGAGGTTAAGCCAGTTACAAAAGGACAAATATGACAGGATTCCCTTTATGCGAGGGAACACCAGCAGACCAACTCAGCACACTCACAGAAATCCTAAAACAGATTAGCAGAGGTGGGAATCTGGTGGGAAATACCTTAAATATCTCAAGAGGAACACAAAGCATTTCTCTTCAGGATGATGACAAAATACGGAAGACAGACTAGTGTGGGTTGTACAATTTAAATATGCCAATATCAATGGATTGTGCACTTAACAATGATTTAAGTAGTATTTTGTTATGTGTGTTTTATATGTGACTTTAAAAGGGACCAAAGTAAACACATCTGACTTGATATCTAAAGAAGATAAAAATGTTTTTAGAGGTTGATTCTAATGAGAAAAACCGTATTCTGTAATTGAGTTTGAGTCTCAAGGCTACACCTGTTCTGAACGTAACTACTTATTTCAAGAACTACAAACAATAAGTGGCATTTTTAGGTAGCATTTAGGAAATTCATAGAGATGTAGAGTGGTCAAGAAAGATAAAGAGAGGCAGGGAGGGAGGGGAGAGGGAGGGAAACCGAGGCGAGAGAGAGAGTACGTGCAGAAATAACATGCGTTATGGTTCATTTGACTGATTTGGTTTTGTTCTCTGTTTTGGCTTCCAAGCAGGATCTCACTGTGATCCAGGATGACCTCAAACTCATTCTTTAGCCAAGGCTTGAACTCTCATTCTGCTAAGACTGCAGGTGTGCACCACCAGATGTGCCACTGCGCTTTAAATGCATTGCTGAAACATTCAGTGCCAGACAGACCTGCCTTCAGTGCAGAAGGATGGTTAAGAGCACTGAGGAGGCCAGCTGCGTGGTTCTAGAGTACCCTGGGTTTGCTATCTCCATTTCTTCACTATTAAATGGAGATAACAAAAGCACTCCTCTCGGTCTGGTTGCTGAATGGATTCACCTGACATAGGAAACTTCTTAGGAGAGCCTGATGTATGGTGTATGTATGGTGTCCACTGCTGCTGTTGCCTCTGTCATCATTAAAGACTCAGGCTGAGTTACCTCTGAAGAAAGTTGTAGTGAATCCTTAACAAAAATCTGTGCAAGAAGGAAGAAACAGACGACCCCTCCTCAATACTTATTCACTCACAGGGTGCAAGTGCCTCTACCATGGTAGGCTTCAGGGAGGAATCTGATGCTACTGAACATGAAGTCAGGCTGCCCATAATCACTTTGTAAGTGTACCTTTTTATATGTGTTCAATAATTGTTTTATATGTATATGTAAGTGCCTGAGTGTATGTCTGTACATGTGTATGTCTGTGTACACACATGTGCAGGAGCCCAAAGAGGTCAGAAGCGCCACTGAATCCCCTGGAATTGGGATTACAGGTGATTGTGAGGAAACTTGAGCCCGCCCATGTCCTCTGCAAGACCAGAAAGTGCACTTAACTACTGAGCCCTCTAAACTGCTGTGCACCTTGTAAAGTATCACAGATTTTTACTGTGATATAAAAACCATAGAAACGATATTAGACTTGACCAGAGAAACTTCAGCCTAGACCTGTGCACTCCTTGGTTTAGGTGTTTGAAAGCTTCATTTCGTTTCCTCCGCCATATTGAAAAGCTGCCGTCCAGTTGTCCAGTCAGTTACGGGAGGAAGGGCACTGAAGTCTCCGCCTCTGCTCGGACATTTGCCTCTTTTCATTTTTGCATTATATGTGTGATTAGTCTCAGTCAGCTAATCTGATCTTGTGCTGGTAAACGACTGGCATTTGCTGTTACCATTGCATAAATATTCCTATCATGCTTGGTTTCAAGCTATGAATTCCTATTACTGCATTTAAAGATCGGAGGGCATATGATGGCTACGCAAAGTCACTCCCAACCCTGCCTGTGCCTTTCTGTTACACACTTCGCCAGGCCATGTCCCCTTTATCTCTGCTGTCCTGTAGCATTTGCCTGAATGAAGTTTGTCTGTTACAAGTAATCCAGTTGTCTTACCCTTACCAGGGAAAAATTATGGACAAGTGATTATACTCTTGTCCTGTTTTTTTTCTTAAGCTGTCTGCATCCTTTCTTTTAGATATGTCTTTTGTGGGCAACATATGGCTGTGTTTTTATTTGTACTATATGTGATAATTTGGGCTTTAAAGTAACCAGTAATTTAATGCACTGTTATATTCACATGTGCCCCTTCTCTCTTCATATTATTTTGCTTGTGTTTCATCTATAACTTGTTTCTCTTTCCTTTCCTTTCTTGCCTTCCTTTTTATTGCTAAAATTTTTTTTTTTTACCATTCCAGTTAGTCTTTTGCAGACAATTGTGAGGCACCATGTGGGTTCTGAGAATTGAACCTGGCTCCCCTGGAAGAACAGCCAGTGCTCTTAAACACTGAGCCAATTCTCCAGTTTAACTTTTTAATTCTAGTCACGTCATTTTCTTAGATTCCAAGCCCTTGGGGAAATCTTCCACTTTCGTCACCCAGTCTACTCATCACAACTGTTTGAAAGTCCTATCTGGTTATCCCAGAGGACCTGTGTCTCTTAAGGATCTAGCTACATTGTTTCATTTTCCTTTTCGTTTTCAGTCATTTTCTCTTGTCTCTGGCGTGTTTAACAGTCCCTTGATAACTATCAGACACTACTTGTAAAACATGGCAGAGCCCGTGAATAATAGATAATCTCCCCCCAACAGAAAAAGGAAACCTGCTTTGGACAGTTGGCCCTAATCGATGACTGGGAGAGCTTTGACATTAGGCCTCCTGAGGGATAAGTCTCTCTCCAGCTCGCCTTCCCTTGTAGTTTTTAGTTCTTTTCAGCTCTCAGTGGAAAGCCAAGGGTGGGTCCCAGGCCTCTGTGGTCCTGCATCAGCCTTCAACTCCGCGTTTCGTCCTTGGCTTATTGTTTCCTCTTCATCGGCTGCCAAAAGCTCCAGGATGCTTTCTGCTTGGCAGTTTCCTCCAGGGAAAACGTGACGAAGGAGTCCAACTCGTCCAGCTCGTTTCAGTCGCTTCCTTCTTCACTAATCCTTTACTCTGGCTATTCACAATGGTCGCTGAGTCTGCCAGACATCTATTTTTTAGATCTGTACAGAGTTAATAGTTGTTCTTAGCAGTAGGTTTGGTCTCATATAAGCAATTCCATAATAATTAGAAGCAGATGTTTCTTTATCTGTAATGGAAAAAAAAAAAAAAACACTGGCCTCGGTTCCATGTTTTAGTAGGGATGACAGTATTAGGCTCTAAATTCTCACAGTCAACTTTCAGTGAACATTGATTATTTCCAAATAAAAGAGCAAGCTGACCTCATGTACTTTCATCACACACTTCTACTTAGCATACTTTCACAGTACACATGTCAGCCTTCCTGTGTATTGCTGTCATATAAGATACATCTGTGTTTCATAAATCTAATAACAAAGGCTTACAACTTATTGTAATTTTACAGTAATTTTTTAAAAAATTATTTCCTCCTAGATATTAAAATTTTTGTTTCAGGTTTTCTTTCATTTAAAAATCGTATTTTTATTTATGCATATGTGTGTCTCTGTGAAAGTGGACGCCACCTCTATGCAGGTGTCCATGGGGGCCAGGGGAGGGCACTGGACCTGCTGAAGCCAGAGTTATAAACACTTGTGAGTTGCATGTGGATACTGAGCAGAAAAAAAAAAATCTGGTCCTCTGGAAGATCAGTATGTGCTCTAAACTGCTGAGCCATCATTCCAGCCCTATTTCCATGGTGGCTGTTATTAATTTTTTCAGAGTTTGCTGATGTTTTCATTCTCCAGTTCTGTGATGAAGAGCTGGGAGCTGGCCATTTTTCGTTCTTTTCTTTTTGTTTGTTTTTTGGTTTTTTGGTTTTTCAAGACAAGGTTTCTCTTGTAGTCCTGGTTGTCCTGGACTCACTTTGTAGACCAGGCTGTCCTTGAACTCACAGAGATCTGCCTGCCTCTGGCTCCGAGTGCTGGGATTAAAGGCATGCGCCCCACACACAGCTGAACTGGCCATTTTCCATGTTGTTGTTCTCTGTTGTGACACACTACTTTTCTTTCAGCATTTCTGTTGTCTTCATTTGGTTTTCAGGAATTAATCCGTGGCACTCTTGTGTGGTAATATTACCTGGAGTTTGCTGAACTTGTATCTAACACACACACACACACACACACACACACACACACACACACACATATATATATATACACACACACACACATTTTTAACCCACAATTCCTTGTGTTTTGTTTGCACTTACATAGAAACAGCATGAATATCCAAGCCAAAATACTTAAACACATAAACTCACAACCATTGGTGAAAAGTAAAATATGTACATTTACAACATACACTCTAAGCATATCTTTCCACTAATAGAGCAATCTAGTTATACTAAACTGCAGCCTGAAAGGTACAGAAAAGTAACATGTCTTTTTTCAATTTTGCTTTCTTCTCAATGACTCTTTAGTGTGATTAAGTATGTATGATGTGTGTGTGTCACATTGGGCACACACATGCTGTGAAGCTTCTGTGGTCAGGACCACTTTCAAAAGTCTGTTTTCTCCTACTAAGTAAGGACTCTGTGTGGCAAGAAATTTTACCCGCTGAGCCACCTCACTAGCTGTCAATGTGCTTTCTATTCAGGCAGAGCTGGCACCGAGTCAGTAAATCTAAGTTCTTTTCCATGCAGAAGATCCTACATGAAGTCCTCACAAAACCTACTTAACCTAAAATGAAACATAACTGTGGTTCCTTCTATACAGAACAAATACACGTTGTTTGCCTGCTTGACAGCCCTATACTAAAGACACAGCAAAACCTGACCCAACTAAAGCACTCAGACAGCAATGTTTATAGCTTCAAAGATGTGGACTAAATCTTCACTGTATAGTGCTCAGCCCCATTAACGTGGCACCTTCTCCTCATGACTTGGGTAACGATCATCAGCAGTGGGTAGGTATGATGCAGCTGTTTTCACCTCAGCCTGGGTACATATTATGCAATGTGTGTGTTTTGGATTCACAGGCTGGACTAGTTCAGAGCCAAGGTAGGAAAACAGCCCCTCTATAGAGACGCACAGATGGGGAGTCTGAGCTATCATCATCTTGGCTGTACCTAACAGTATGATTTTTAGAATTACACATAACCATACACACACACATACACAAAATTTTGTAACCACACACTAAAAAAATAACTTTACTTTATTAAGTATCTAGTTCAGGAAAAAGTTACAGTTCAAAGGCAAAAGAAAATTCTCACTTCCTGCAGCAAACACTGGAAAGCCAGCTTCATAAAATGGGCGCTTTTGATGCAGGGTGATGTTCTACCTCAGCAAGAAGTGAAAAACCTTACTTGAACTTTATTATGCTATTTTCAAGTTCTTTGCTTGAATATTTTCAATTTATAGACGTTTAGCCATTTAGTAATAAAGATACCAAGATATTACATTTTTCTAATTTACAGTTGAGAGCCATGAAGTTGGTCCAGTAAGATGCTTGCTGTGCAGCACAAGGACTTGAATTCAGATCCCCAGCGTATAAATAAAAAGTCAGGTGTGGTGTGTGCACCTGCAACCCCAGCACCTGGTGAGAAGTCAGGTGTGGTGTGTGCACCTGCGACCCCAGCACCTGGTGAGAAGTCAGGTGTGGTGTGTGCACCTGCGACCCCAGCACCTGGTGAGCAGAGACAAGGGTGTCTCTGGGGCTTGGTGGCCAGCCATTCTAGCTCAGTGTGCTGAGGTTTCAGTTAGGGACCTTGTCTCAAAAATAAGGTGGAGAACCGGAGAGGAAGGCACAGAGTGCTGACCTCTGTCCTTCATGTTCGTGCACACATATACATAAAAATAATCAGTGATAATAAAATCCACAGCTAAAATATTTTTAGTATTCCCAGATAGCTTACTACATAATCCAATGCAGAAAGACACAAAAGAGGTAAAAATAAAAACCTCAATATGTATTTCTTTGAAGTCTTCTTACAATGAGGGGGAAAAAACACAGTGAAAAAAAAACCTAATGAGTAGAAACTTAAAAGTTTCTGGTTTAATAATTATTGCTGGAAAAATAGAAGGACTGACTGGCCTTGTGGTTGTTCTTGGTTTGCTTTCTTCAGCTGTGTTTTGTTTGAGACAAGGCCTCACTGTACAGCTCAGGCTGCCCTGGAGCTCATAGAGACCCACCCGACTCGGTCTCCTGGGTGATAGGATTAAAGGAGTACAGCATCTTGCCCAACTAAGGATTAAATTTTTTTTTTGAGTGTGGCATCATAGCTACATGTTATTCTAGCTAGACCTCTTGGTTTCATGTCCCTACCTGTCAACCCTCCACATAAGTAAAGTTGCCCATGCTCCAGTGCTTAGCCCTAAACCCACATGCATATGGCAACATTAATTGGATTCAATAGTGTTGGGGGGGCTGCCTCTGGCCATTCTCAGTCTGATCTTCTGTTTCAAGCTTGTGGCTCAGGATGTGAGCCCTCAGCTTCCTGCTCCTGCTATCATGCCTGCTGCTTGTTTCCATGTCTCCCTGCCTGAGAAGACTCTCATCCCTCAGAAAGCATAATCCCAAGTAAACCCTTTCTTCTCTAAGATGTCTTGGTCATGATGTTCTCTCACAGCAACAAAGAAGCAACGAATGCACCCATGGAAGCAATAGAGATGAAACTGGAAGGAAACACACGGGTCACGACGTAAGGACCTATGCAGGGCTGTAATATGGACCCAGTTCATCATCCTAAGAGCAACAGTTAATTAGACACTGAAGGGATTTAACGAGGTCACCGAAGTTATCAACCTTTGATCCATAATGAGGCCAAGTGACTGTTTGGAGAATTGATTGGAAAAAAGCCAACTAGATTATCAAATTAACTAATATGCCTAGATAACTCTTGTGTATTAACTTCATGTTAATGATGTGTAATTAAATTTGAGTTTTAATAACAAAGCTCCATGTAGTACTGTCTAATTGAAATATAATACATATATAATTTCAAATTCTCTAATAGCTTCTTTTAAACAAGTAAAGAAAGGCAAGTAAAATTAATTCCAACAATACGTATCATTCATTATACTCAAATAATATTATTTCAACAAGTAATCAACATAATGGTATTATTAATGCAATAATTTACATTACCTTTTGCATTAAGTTATGTGTTTTATGCTGAGATCTTGTGTCAATTCAGACAATCATATTTCATGTGCTCAGTAGTCCTTAGGGGGGGATTGTCATAGTGAATATTATAGTTGTAGTGACTTCTCAAATAGGAGAAGTGCCATTTTGCCTCAAGTTATGAAGACCGTAAAACCTTTAGGCATCGTGGGAATTTTGAACAGTAGCACTACCATTCACCTGTCTCTGCTCCCTGATGGGGGATGCAATGTAGTCAGCGGCTCCAGCTGCCATGTCCTCTCTGACATGATAGACTAACTATATCCCCTCAAGCCGTGAGCCAAAATAAACCCTTTCTCCATGGAGCTGCTTTTGTCAGACATTGTTCACAGAATCAAAAACAGTAACCAATATGCCCTCCATGACTGTATTAGTAAGGACACGCTAGAGACCCGAGACAGGGTAGGCTCCTGGGAAGATATGGGGGTGACTCTAGCTGAGACTCTTAACGTCAAGGGATATTAGAGACTGAAGTGGCCACCTCCTATACCAGGCAGGACTTCCAGTGCAGGGAGTAGGACACCAACCCACCCATAACACCTTCAATCCAAAATTTATCCTGTTAACAAGGTACAGGGATAAAGATGGAGCAGAGATTGAGGGAAGGGCCGAACAGTGACTGGCCCAACCTGAGACCCACCCCATGGGAGAGAGCCAACCCTGACACCATTAATGATTCTCTGCTATTCTTATAGACAGGAGACTGTCACAGACATGAGGATAAGTCGTGGAGGCTTTGCTTGACAAAGTTCCAGAGACCTCTGACTGTCCAGCATGATCTCTAGACATCCAGAGCAGTTGTTGAGGCTTTGCTTGACATAGTTCTAAAAATCTCTGGCTGATCACTACTGCCCCCTGGTCCAGGTATAATGTTGTTTAGAAACCTGTTATTTTTCCTTAAACTGGTTTTTTTTTTTCTTTATTTCTCAGCCCTTAGAAAATTCATACAGGGAAAACTTTTTCCGATAGAGAATGTTGAAAGAGGGCATCTGGCCAAAGGCTTGAGACAATGATAAAGTTTTTTGCTCTGACTGTGAGCACCCAAGCAGAAACTGCATGTAAGAAAGTTAAGACCTGGACTTAACAGTACCTGGCTAGACACTGTTACCTATAGAAAAGTTTCTTTAGAATCTGCTTTGAGAGCAATAGAAGGTGGGCTTGGAATGTCATGCCTTACAGATACTTTACAATAGAGGACCTCTTGGCGGTTAACCTAGGCGTAGATAGCACACCTGTTGGTCTGGGACTGAAAGTGGGTCAAGTTTTTTCCTTAGAGGACATTTAGCTCAAGCTATGTTGCTATGACCACCTTGTAAACACATTGGCTTTAGCCCAGGGATATTTATGATTAAACTTTCCTGTGTATTGTTTAAAAGGTAACGAGCAGATTATGCTGAGCATTGTTTGGAAATTGATTGATTTTTGCCGTATACTTTATCATAGGCTATACAGAACTCTTTGTATTTCTTTGTTTTCTTGCTCTGTTTATTTTAAAAGGCCCTATTGATTGTGAAAGAAAAAAATCATGATGTAATCTATAATGAAAAATTGAACTTCACTTAAATAAAGTACTGGGGTTGGCCTATGGAGTTAGTTAGTTAGATAGATAGATGAAAGACAGGGCAAGCAAGTAACAGACGTAAGAGAGTAAGCTAGAGTGAGGTGAGGAACAGCAAGAGAGATGGATAGATGGGGAATGGCAAAAAAAAAAAGCAAGCAAATAACAGACATAAGAGAGAGAGCGCTAGAGAGAGATGGGGAAAGCAGGAAGAGAACTAGATGAGGAACAAACAAGCAAGAAGATAGAAAGATGGGTAACAGCAAGCAAGATAGATAGATAGATGCATAGGTACATAGATAGATAGGAAGCTAGGAAGCAAGCAAGGAGCAAGGAGTCAGCCAGACAGCAGGGAAAGAACAAGCAGGACAGTAGTTACTGAACAGACAGACAGCAAGCAAGACAGAGATGGAGATCGATAGAAAAGTTCTCCTGGGCTTTAAGACCTTCAGCTTGTACCGCATATGCCCAAGTCTCCGAGTATTTCTCTTTCCTCCATTCCTCAACCTCTCCTCAACAACTAGATCCTCTAGTTAGTTGTTCAACCAATGGTTGGCTTCCCTTAACCAGCCATTCACCGCCTGCTCAGTTCTCCCTACCGCAGATCCTACTCTCTTCTCTCCTCCTCCCCATCCCTGGAGCTGGTCTTGGGGAGCTGAGGAGACTAGCATAACTATCCTCTGAGAGGCTCTGTCCAGCAGTGGATGTAAAGACTCACTGCCAAACATTAGGCAGAGCTCGAGGAGTCTTGAGGAAAAGTTGGGGTAAGGCTAGAGGGACCCAGAAGGGGCAAAAACTCCACAAGAGTACCAATAGAGTCAACTCAATGAGGGCCATGGGGGCTCACAGAGACTGAACCACCAACCAAAAAAATGCACTGACTGGACCTAGGTCCCCTACACATATGTAGCTGACGGGCAGCTTGGTCTTCATGAGGATCCCCTAGCAATTAGAGTGGGGGCTGTTTCTGACATGGACTCTGTTGTCTGCTTTTGAATCACTTTCCCTTACCTGGGCTGCCATTTTCAGCTTCCGTGGAAGAGGACGTGCTCAGTCCTGACAAACTTGATGTGCAAGGGCGGTTCGGGCAGGGCTCTGCTTTTCTGAGGAGAAGGGAGGGGGGAAAAGAGGGAAAAAGTTGGAGGGCGGGACCGGAAGGAGAGGAGGGAGGGGCTGTTATTGAGATGTAAAGTAAATAAATAAATAAATAAATAAATAAATAATAAATTATTTAAAAAGAGTAACTGATACACCCCAATGACTGTATTAGTCAGTATTCTTTAATGGAACAGAAATGAAAGATTTTTGTGTGTATGTGTAATGAAATATATACTTAATGTATATTTTAACATATATTAAAGTGGGATTTATCAGACCAGCTTACAGAATATGGTCTTTGTAATACAACAATGGCCATTGCCTTAGTCAATGTTCTTTTGCTGTGATGAGACACCATGACCACAGCAACTCATAAAGGAAGCATTTAATTGGGGCTGGCTTACAGTTTCAGACGTTTGATCCATTATTATTATTATGGTGGGAAGCACGGCAATACACAAGCAGACATGGTGCTGGAGAAGTTGAAAGTTCTTCCTCTGGATCCTCAGGCAGCAGAAAGAGAGAGCCACTAGCCCTGGCTTGGGCCCACACCTGATGACATACTTCCTCCAACAAGGCCACACCTCTTAGTCCTTTCAAATAGTACCACTCCCTGCTAACCAAGCATTCAAATACACGAGTCTGTGGGGGCCATTTCTTTTCAAACTACCATAAGCATCTAATGACAGAAAGGTCATGACCCTGGTAGTTGTTTAGTCCTTGGGACTGGGTGTCTCCACATTTTCAATCTGGTGCTGGAATTCTGGAGAATCTCCAGAGAACTGATTTTCAGTCTATATTGGAATCTTGAAGTTTTTCTAACACCAATGGGGGAAAATGTCTCAGCAGCAGGATTGTTGCAGGATATTTGATGCCACTGTGATCCCTGAGATTGTGAACTATAAAAGCCAGTCTTTTGTTTGGTGAACCCTAATACACCTTTAATCCAAGAACTTTCTGTTTATTGTAAACAGGTGATTATGGTGTGGTTTGGCCACACCTTTAATCCAAGAGCTATCTTATCTGAACACAGGATTTAATAAAGTTAATCCAAGGTCAAGAGGCAGAGCAAGAAACCAGCTGATAGGGATTAAAGAGAAGGAGGGACTTTAAGTTGAGGGGTGTTTAAGACAGCCTGGAGAAATAGGGGGAGCTCTTTAGCTTTCAGCTCTTTAGCTCTTCAGGTCCTCAGCCTTTGGTTTTTTGAGTTAGCAAGGCTTTGACCTTGGGTTGTTGTTGTTGTTGTTGTTGTTGTTGTTGTTGTTGTTTTTGGCTTTTTCCTTCTGGGCTGTCAGCTTAGCTAGTGAGCCTTTGGAGCCTTGCCCACTGGTTTGAGCTGAGTAGGAAGGTCAGCTGGGTGCTTTCCTGCCTTTCTTAGCTAGCAAGTTTTCACTCTAGCATCTGGCTTCCGAGTCTTTATTGGTAAAATAGAATGTTTGAGATTTCCATTTAAATCAGCAAAGGATAGATGAACTGAGCATGCAGAGTGAAGGCAAGCAGGCAAAAAGCCGAATTTCCTCCTTCCATCCTTTTCTTTGGGCTGACAAGATTTAGCATGGATCTTCCTGCTTATAATAATAATGATAATGATAATAATAATAATAATAATAATAATAATAATAATAATAATAATAATAATAAATCCCACATAAGAGTGTCCAGAAGTTTGGCTTTTTGTTTGTTTTGGATTTCTTTATTCTTTTTTTTTTTTAAGTATATGAGTGTTTGCTTGCATATTTGTATATGGAACATATGCTTGCCTGTTGTCCTCAGAGGCCAGAAGAGGGCATTGGGTCCCCTTAACTGGAGTTACAGGCAGTTGTAAGCCACCTGATGTAGGTGCTGGGAAACTGGGCTCTGATCCTCTGCAAAAGCCACAAGCACTCTTAACCACTGAGCCATCTCTCCAGCTAGAGCTTGCGTTTTAGTTGGTCTGAGGTGTAACCAAGTTGACAACCAAGATCAGCCATAACAATGACAAAACCAGTAATGCATGACCACTGACCCAGCATTGCAAAGGATACTGGAAGGAATTCTGCACACAGAGAAGGAAGAAACGCCTCACAAAGCATAAGAGTCAGGAAAAAAGCAACTATGATGAGAAACAATCGTTCAGTTGGCATCACCGGTTGCCCTCCCCTCCCCCACATGGTCTGGTAAATCCTACTTCTTCCTCCAACCTTGCCCCCTCGAAGGAAAGCCTCCACATTCCTGGAATTTCTCAGGACTGCCTTAACACCCCCCCTCCAAGCCCAGCAGGTGGCAGACACATCATCTTCCTTTACTTGCAATCCTTAAAAACCTCTGCTCACCACAGTCGAGGGGCAACTTGTTCTGGCCTCATCCCCAGAGGCTGCTGAACTTGCCCAGGAGCCTCCTTTACCCAAGAAACCTGCCCTTTTTATACTTTTAACCCAGCTCCCTTGGCTTGTTTGTTCAGCAGAGATAACCAACAGAGAACTGAGAGAAAAACCAAACATAGTCAACTCAGTAAACCAATGAGCTCCTAAATGAATAAGAGAACAAGAAAAAAAAATAGTGTTTAAACCAACCAAGACGACAATGAACAAAATTACAGAAATCTGTAAATACCAGCCAGCAACAAATCTCACTGTAAATCATCTCACCAGATTAGGAAGGGTGGATGACTCCAGTGACACCAGCCCCTGGAAACCTGAAACAAGAGAATGAGAAGTATTGTCACAAGGTCAAGGCAACCTGAACCACAGAGTAAGAAAAGTCTCTCTCATTAAAAAAAAAAAAAAAAAAAAAAAAAATTCCACCTCTCCAATCAAAAGATACAAATGACTACATCAAAACACAAGACTCAACTGTTTGTTTTTTTAAGAGACATGCCATTGGCATGGACAAAAAAGTGAAAGGATAGAGAAGTGCGCACCAAGCAAGTGGATGGAGGGAACAAGCAAGAGAAGCCGTTCTTATCTGAGAAGTAGAATGCAAGTGTCTCAGAAGTGACAAAGGTCTTTACGTATTAACAAGGGAAAAATACAGTGAGATGACAGAATGACGCTCAGCATTGCCCAGTTTCATAAGCAAAACTCTGCTGGGTCTAAAAGGCAGACAGGCAGCAGTAAGTACATTCAGTACATCGCTCTCCATCACACGTCAACCATGCATGCAAAATATCAACAAAGAAGCTTCAGTTAAACTGCACCCCAGATAAAATGGACTTGACAGGCATCTGCTAAGTACCATATCCAGCAGTTACTACAGAATGTACAAACTTGTCAGTAACCTAAGGAACATCCTCCAAAATAGATGTGTCCTGACTATAAAGCAAGTCTTAACAACAACAACAACAAGATTAATTAATTAATTAAAAATAAAAATAGTTTATTTGATGTTATCAGACTGTAATAAAATAAAACTGGATCTTAATAAGCAAAGAAGCTATATAAACACAAGAAAATTAATATTTTTCTTGAGCTCACCACTGACCCTAGATTCCCAGTGATGCGCTTCCTCTAACAAGGCCACACCTACTCCTACAAGGCTGTACTTCTTAATCTTTCCTTAAACGGTCCACCAACTAGGAACAAAGCATTCAAATATATAAACCCTCAGAGCCATTCTTATTAAACCACCACAGGCACATGCTACTAAACCTGGCAATGGCCTGAGGTCAACCCCTGAGTGGTAGAAGAAAAGAATTGAACACAAATTGTCCTGCACTGGGATTCTCTTTCATGAGTATACACACACACACACACACACACACACACACACACACACACACACACACACACAGAATGAATGAATACAACTATAAAGCATAACTCAAAAAAGGCAAATGAATTGAACAATTTTCAGAAGTACAAATGTCCAATACACTAGCCAGCAAAACAGCTCATAGGTGAAGGTTCTTGCCACCCAGCACTGCCAATCGTAATTCAATCCCCAGGAGCCATATGTAGGTAGGAGAGAACTGATTCCACGATGTTATCTTCTGACAACGTGCACCATACCATGCGTGTGCTCGCGTACATACATCATACACACATAAATAGTAGATAGACAAGACAATAGTAGATAAACAAATAACATCCTAAATGGGCAGAAGATATGGGAAAATGCATCCTTAGCCATCACAAGAGATCAAATCAGGGTCCATTAAGATGCCATCTTATAGCCGGACGTGGTAGTGCACGCCTTTAATCCCAGCACTTGGGAGGCAGAGGCAGGAGGAGTTCTGTGAGTTCAAGGCCAGCCTGATCTACCTGAGTTCAAAGAGCCAGAGCTGTAGAGAGACTCTGTCTCAAAAAGAGGAAAGAAGGAAGGAAGGAAGGGAGTGAGGGAGGGAGGAAGCTGCCCATTCATGTTGATTGAAACATTATTCACAAAAGCCAAGATATTAGCCTAGGTGTCTATCAAGAGATTAACAGATAAAGAGAACACATATACATACATACATACATACATACATACATACATACATACATGAGTACACACACACACACACACACACACACACACACAGAGTATTATTTGGCCATTAATTAGAACAAAATATTGGTTTTGGTAAGAATATGAGGGGAACTTCTGTAAGTGATCCTGTGTACTAACGGGCTCATCAAGTTGGACTCTGGTGGAATCCTTACTTTGGTCTGTTGCCGGTTCCTTTCTGAGGTGAACAGACTTTTTTTTCACTTCTTGCCAGAAACACTGTCATACAACAGCAGGTCCCAGTTCGTCACAGCCATGTGCCAGTGTGACACTCACTGGAGCTGCCAAAACACGAGAGCACAAACTGCATGACTTAAGCAAAGCAACTGTTATTTCCTCAAAGCTCAAGAAGCCATAGAAGTCCAAGGTTAACAGTTTAGCAGTTCCTGTTGAGGCGTTGTCCCTGGTTGGCAAACAGAGGACTTGTCACATTTCAGTAGTCCTTCTGTACCCGTCCATCCCACTTAGGTGTAAATTCCCTCTTATTTTAAACACATCAGTCAAATTGGATTAGGGCACATTCTAACGGCCTCGTATGCCTTTTAAAAGCCTTTTCTCCAAAGATAGTCAAAGTTGTGAGGTGATTAAGGGCTTCAGCATATGGGTTTTAGGGGATACAATTAGCCTGTAACAGCCAGAGTTTCAGCTGTTGGCTGTAAATCTTTTTGTAGGTGACTGCCACGCATGGTTTCATGTAATCTTTGCAGGAGCAGACGAGGTTAGAGCTTCTCCTCTTTTTCGGCTTCCTTCTCTTCCTTCTCCTGTTTGTTCTGTTTGGAAACGGGGTCTTCCTCTGTTGCCCTGGCTGTAGTAACTTACTTTGTAGACCAGACTGGCCATGAAGTCAGAGAGCTCCTCCTGCCTCTAGCTCCTAAACACTGGGATTAAAGGCATTTTCTAAAGCCAGGGTCCCCAGTGTGTGTAGGCGAAGAAACAGCGTAGACCAAAGATTCTCAATCTGTGGGTCTCGAACACTTTTGCAAAACCCCTGTCTCCAACAATACTTACATTATGATTCATAACCATAGCAACATTACAGTAATGAAGTAGCAATGAAAATAGTCTTATGGTTGGGGGAGTCACCACAACATGAAGGGTGCAGCATTAAGAAAGTTGAGAACCACTGCTTTAGACAGTCTACGTTTTAGAGAAACATGGGAGGATGTCCCCTATTGTCATAAATTATTAGACTCATCCTTAATACAGATTAAAGAGGGTCAACTGATTTAGAGACTGTGATTTCAGTTCCCAGGACACCAATTTTAGAGTCCGAGAAAAGTGTGACAAAAATCCCGAAGGGCGGCAGTCACAGTGGGCGTGGTCTCACCTGGCTCTAAAGGATGGGACTGTAAAGCCGGAGAGCCGTAAAGAACCGTAAAAGTCGTGAAGAGTCGTGACGCAGGAGAGTTGCTTTACGGCTAACCCCCCGCTTCCATTGAGCGTGCGAGCTTGAAGCTTGTGGTTTGCACACGTGTGGCGCTGTCGGTGACTTGTTGGTTGGCGTGATAGCGCCGCAGTGAAGAACGGGGTGGCAGCTTCGGCCTAGACTCGTGAGCTGATGGAATTTGCTGCGGGGAAGGAAGAGACTGCCGGAGGAGATCCCCAGAGGGTAGCTGAGGGGGCGCGGCCGAGGCCGGAGCCTGGTGGGGAAGGAGCGAGGGATTTAGGTGGGACCCCCGAGGCTGGCGCTGGAGAGGAGAGGAACGGACTGACAGGAGTTAAGACCGCAGAAGATGCGGAGGAGATAAAGATGGACTTAGCCGCGGTGAAGCAGGAAGTAGTGGACTGGTCCGATGTAGACGGTGGCAGTTCGGCCAGCCGCTGGGTAAAGCAGGAGGTGGAGGGCGCGCCTGAGGTGGAGGATGAGAAGACGGGCGTGCTGGAGGTGAAGCAGGAGGATGGTAGCCCGGTGGTGAAGGAAGAGAGGGTGGAGGAGCCGGAAATAAAAGCAGAGAACGTGCAGGTGAAGGAGGAGGCGGACTGGGAAGCGGTGAAGGAGGAGGCGGACTCGAGCGTCAAACAGGAGGTGTTTGTTGATGAGACCGTGAAGGAGGAGGAGCAGGCGATGGGGGGAGTGCATGTAAAAGCAGAGGATTGCCTCAAGAGAGAGGCCATGGAGGACACGACGGTGAAGGAAGAGCGTCAGACGAACCCCCGAGTGGGCTGCAAGAGGAAATTGGCTATGTCAAGGTAGGGCAGGGAGAAAACCCAGAAGGGACATTGGCTGTTGGGTGAGGAAGTGGGGTAAGTTTCACCTGGCAAGTCTGAATGGTTGTGTTGACGTTAGGCTTGGTAAGGGTGCTGTTAGATAACAAATAGGACACTGTGTGAAGTAGCAGTGTCCCCCTGAGGATGGTCAAGTCACGGGGTGAAAAGGCCAGGGACCAGGAGACCTTTCTGGAACCAGATCTTGCCTTTTGAGGAAAATAGGAATTAGGAAACATCTGATAAAAACCAACAATTTAAAGGTCTTGTCCTACTTTGTTTTGCTGGTTTTAGACTATCCAAATGTAAACACACAAACTCTCCATGAATTACAAATTTAAAAACCACCAATTCGTGTTATTCTCTAATTACAGTAGAAAAAAAGAAGTAAAAAAAAAAAATGAGGTGGTGATGTATGTGTGTGGGTATTATTGAATTGCATTTCATTGTAAATGTCAATTTTGAACCATTTTATAACTTTCAATGGCAGCTGTCACATACTTTATCAGAGGTGCTGACGAATGTTTTATTTGCCTTGACTACCAGTGTTCAAAGATTACAGGACATAGGAGAGTTAGCTTATGAGTATTACATCACAGGTGCACTTTTGCAGGTGTGAAACTTGTGGGACAGAGGAGGCGAAGTACAGATGTCCACGCTGCATGCGATATTCCTGCAGGTAGCTATGTGACGCCCTACCTTATCCCCTGCCTCTGTGCACTTCTTCCTGTGGATTTAAAACCACTTCCTGTTTGTTTCTTCAGTTTGCCCTGTGTAAAGAAACACAAAGCAGAATTGACTTGTAACGGAGTCCGAGATAAAACCGCTTACGTCTCACTACAACAGTTTACTGAGATGAATCTCCTAAGTGGTAAGTCAGCGTGTGCAGAACAGTCGAGTGCTTGCTGGTCCCTGGCATCTGTCACTTGTTAATTTTTCCATTCTGAAATTACAAGACTATAGATTCTTGGAAGACGTGGCAAGAACAGCAGACCAGGTTTCAAGAGATACTTTTTTGAAAAGACCGAAGCACAAGAAATATGTAAGTGTTTCTTCTGATCTTCCCAAGTTCGAATCTCTTCCAATTGGTTCACTCATTCCTCTGCTGTTTCAGGTGGCCGCTGGGATCTGGGGCTGTTCTGGTTATTTGAGACAGATCCAAAGCACCACCTGTGAGGAGTTTGTGTGTTGGTGGGGAGTGGTCCAGGTGAAGAGTCAGGGTGTTTGAGGTCATGGGCTGACTGTTCAGAGCATGGTTTTCAGCACACTGAGAGGGGACAGGAGGCCGCCACCTTCGTGGTGTGAAAGGGACAGATGGAGACATTTGGAGGAAACTCTTTTGGATAGAACATAAGCACCAGTGGCACGAGCCTGTGACCTGGTCATTGGGAGGGGTACATAGCAAGGGGGTGTGTGCTTGGGGGACTGCGTGGGGCAGGACAGTGAAGCCTGGTGAGTGGGGAGGGATGCTAAGCAGAGGCTAGGGAGACCTGTAAGAGTTCCCACGCATCCTCAGTAAACGTGAAACCAAGGGAGGGTAGGCGTGGCGATGCCTTTATTCCAGCACTCAGGAGACAGGTGAGTCTCTTGGGTTCCAGGGCAGGAGCGGTTGTGGCGGGGAGAGCCCACAACAAGGGTAGAGTTGAGAATGTTTGGTCTTTAAAAGAACTCTCTTGAGCCTGGAGATGAGGCTCAGCAGTTAAGAGAACTTGCTCGTGCAGGAACCATGGGCTAGACAGATGTACAGTCCCCTGTGACTCCAGTTCCAGAGGCTCCAGTGCCCTCTTCTGGCCTCCAGTGGCACCAGGCACACACATGATGCACATACCCACATGCAGGCAAACACTCATACACATAAAGTAAAAATAAGTATGTATTTTTTAAAGATTACTTTTGTTGCTTGTGTGGTGTCAGGGAACAGCGATGGAGGATTAAAGCACGAGTAATAGTGTGTATGCCGAGTGAGAGATGGCGGTGGCTGTGCTATGCTGTTAGAAGTAATTGGAAAATGGTGAGATAGTTAACAGAACCCTACATCCTGACACTTAGTTTTTATATTCTTGCTTCCCTCAAGCACTAGGAAATTAAAGCTTAACAAACTTGTGTAATATTTGGCAACTGAGAAACTCATAAATGCTGTTACTGAATCAGAGACCATCTTAGTGTAGAAGTTAAGATTTTCAATACCTTTCACACACTTATATTATTGGTACATAGATGATATTACACATACAGAAAGGTACTGTGTAGCAGTTCTTACTACTACTAAGGTTAAATTAGACATCATTAAATTCTGTTTTTCTTTTTGTTGTAACATCCAACATACATTTTTTTAAAAAATTGTAAAGTGGAAATACAGTATAATGAGTAATGATGTGATGGGAATGGGTGTGGCTGCGCTGGGCCTGGGACAAGAACAGTCTTGGCTTCACTGGGGTCCTTGCCAACCTCTGGCTGGACACACTGACCTACTCTTCTCTCCACAGGTTGTCTTAGAAGCATACCTTTGTCCATTCTGTTGCTCATATGCTTTGAATTTTCAGTAGTAAACAACCACAAATCACAAACAAAAAAATCCTGCTTTTAAAACAGTCTTTTTGGTTTTGGACTCTGGTTTGTCTGTGCATTTACTCTTCTACAGTCTTTACCTAAACATGAAATTCCTTTGTTGTGATGTGTTTATATCCTTAGTTTGACTAAATGTTAGTCAAACTTACTACTGGTTTTCATTCTGGCCAAATATGTGTAAAATTTAGTCCAGCTTTTAAGTTTTCTTTTGTTTTTTTTAAGTCTCGTTGCTGTGGTATTGTGTTGGGCTTTACTTTTACAATTCTTTTGAGAAGAAAGATCTTTTTATTGGACATTTGAATGTCCTCTTTTGTGAGTGCCTGCTTAAGCCTTTTATTCATCTTTTTGTTGGTAGCTTTCTGTTAGCTTTGTGAGTCAGTGTGGATGGGTACATGCCATGGCCCATGTGTGGTCAGAGGATAGCCTCCAGCGCTGCCCTCTTCTGTTACCTTGAAGAGACAGGATCTCTTCTGCCTCTGGCTCCCATCCCTCAGTGAGAGACTGGGAGCGCAGACTTTGCTGCCACGCTAGGCTTTTTGTTTGTTAGTTTGTTTCGATGATTGCAAGCGCAGTTCTTCATGATGCAGTGGGCTTACACACTGAGGTGTCCTCAGCCCTTGAGAACTTTCTGTCCTATCGTTTATAAGAATTCCCTTGGTTTTTAAGGACTGGTCAATGCTTGATGGAATGTTATGAACTATTTGTGTGGTTTATCTTTTCACTCTTGATGAACAACTTTCTTTAGTGTGAGCTTTATCTTTTGCTTGTTTCCTTTATAGGTAGCAGCTTTCCAGGTTCATAAGGAAGTTCTTTCCTGGACATGTCAGCAGCACTGCCTTTCGGGTGTCCCGCTTTGAACCTTACAGTTTCTACCTTGAAGTTACAGAGATAATTGTTCTCTGAAAATTTTATAGTATTACACTTCACATTGTCGTCTTTTCCTAGAATTGATTGTTAGTCTCACTGAAAGTGAACGTGCCATTTAATTTTCCCTATAGATAATCCCTCTTCATGGCACCATTTCCTGGAAAGATCATCTTGTCCTTCCTTGTCTCAAGGTCACCTTTATCATAAGCTAGGCAGCCATAAAACAGAAGCTTCAGTCGGGTTCCAGCCTGTTACTCTATCTTGTTGGTCCTTTATCTATCTTGCATCTCTGCTACCCTCTCATGTATTATAGCCTGCTTCACTCAACATGTGGCCTGTTAGCTTGGAAGAAATAGTTTCAGCCAGGCATGGTGGCACACACCTGTAATCCTAGCACTGTGAGTTCCAGGCCAGCCCGGTCTACAAAGCAAGTCCTGGACACAGGGCTCTGTTACCCAAAGAAACCCTGCCTTAAGGAAAAAGGAAAAAAAAAAAAAGCAGTGGTGGTGCACGCCTTTAATCCCAGCACTCCAGAGGTAGAGACAAGTGGATCCCTGTGAGTTCAAGGCCAGCCTGGTCTACAGATCGAGTCCAGGACAGCCAAGGCTACACAGAGAAACCCTGTCTTGAAAAACCAAAAAAAAAAAAAAAAAAAAATAGGCCTTGTAACAGATTCAACCAGCCACAGATCAGAATGTTTGGGGTGAACATTTAGTCCATACTGAGTAACCACAACTCTTTTTCTTACCATTATTTGCCACATTACCTCTTGACTACTATCCACACAGTGTTGGGCATGGAGATTTGTTCAACATAGACAGAATTACAAATGTCCTGTGCAAGTATTACACCATTTTTGTAAGGGACTTGAGCATCTGCAAAGCCTGCTGTCCATCATGGCTCTGAGGAGAGGAGTGTGTGCTCTCCTAAAGTCAGGTTAGTGAGTGTGTTGCTTAAGTCATGTCCAGCTCTCCTCACTCACAGTGTTCCTAGTGAGTAAAAGCTAAAGGACTTGTGGCCCCCTGCGGCTCGGTTAGTTCTTGCTTGGTCAATTTAAAGCTAAATTAATGCATGTGCCAGGAGTTAGTTCTTTAACTTTACCTTCTTCTAAGCCGGTGGGTGACAGCCCCTTTGCGGCCTTTGGAAAGAGATTTACATTACGATTCATGCCAGTACAAAGCTACAGCTATCGTGGGCCACCGTAACATGAGGAACTGTATTAAAGCAGCATTAGGAAGGTTGAGAAACGCAGCTCTAAGCTTTAGTCCCCGCTGCCCAGTATCAATAAAACTGTCCGTGCTTTGCATGGAGTTTCTGTGCTGTGGTTTTCCTTTCCACTTCCCCTATCAGCTTGTGTGTCATAGTAGTGTTCTGTCTTGAGCAAGTACTTATTTTTTTGGGTTTTTTTTTTTTTTTTTGCCAGCTCATAAATGCTTTTAAGGCATTTTAAAGTATATTTACTTTACATATACATTTCTCCCATTGCCTGGCTATGATTTTAGTGGGAGAGTTCATTTTATAACTACTGCCATTACTAAACCCAAAGTCACCTGACTTACAAAATTACATATCATCCTTTTTGTCATTTTCTTACTTAGCTGGTGGTTGCTAACCCTTTTCCATGGACTTAGGACCTGATCATCCAACTTTGCATTACAAGTTTTAGATTCCTATCCATTTAGCCAGAAAACTTGGTTTTCCTTTTCTTGGAGTGATTTTTCTTTCTTAACTCAGTAGCAGGCTCAAGAATCTCTAGTTACCTCCTTGAGTTTAATAACTAGTTCAAGTAGAATAATACGTTAGAAGAAGCTGTTTTTATATTCCAGTTGTATTCTCTTTGTATGGCCTTATTTGATTACGAATTTTAAGGCATTCTAAAACTAACTTATGTTTGGCTTTGTTTTTAGCTGTTCTTTATGAAGAATCGTGCCCGAAAGCAAGATATTTACTTGAGGCTTCTACCCAATGGATTCAGCAAGAGGAAAGAGAACTCAACAGTTTTTGACCATAGGTAGGCTTCTCGCTTTCTCGCTCTTACTGTATAACTGTTGTAATCTGATAAGGAGCAACCTCTAAGGTTTGTTTTGTTTTAGAACATTGTTAGCAAGTGCGACCTATAAACTGTTATGGATAACAAGAGAAACTGATAAATTGCATGTTCTGCAAGTGGTAAAAATTGTGCCATGTAGTGTGCTATCCTGCTGTCCTTTGAGAAGCTTCTCAAATGTTGATGTACATAACAACCAGGAAATATACTTGTCAGTTGGCATTTGATAGCATGTGTTGGTGATAGTGCCTCAGCAGTCCACATGACTGGGTTGGGATTTGAGAGCATGCGTTTTTAATGGCACCCAACAATGCTAATGGCTGGGAATCCTGCTCTTAGTAATAGTGTTGTGAAGTTTTCTCTGAGACCTAGAACATTATGGAAGTATTTGGAGGCCTTAAGTTCAAATCCAGAAAGAGTGATAAAAGCTAAGTTCCATTGATTAAATCAATTCCTCCTCACTTACCACTCTGTACCTTGATGTAAAGTCAGAAACTCTGAGAGACTTCCTGCCTCGTTAGCTTTGTAGAGTGATACCCAAGCTGGTCTCACAGTTGTGACTCAAGTGATCCCCCACCTCATTGCAGGAACATAACAGCGTGCACCCAAAGCCTCAGCTTTATAATCTGGGAGGAACTAGGTAAACTGTAGTGCCCCTTTCCAGTTTACTATTCCTCAAGTCAAAAAATTAGACTCATCAGAATTATCATCAGTATTATTCTAATAAAACTTCCACCATTTCAAAAGATGTTATGTAATTACAAAATGACAGTATTCATTCAGTTTGTGTTTTAAGACATAATATTAGTGAGATTGACTTTCCTTGCTCATGATTGGTTCCCAAAATAGAGTAGTTACTTAATTTTATCAAATGTGAGATTTGCATACTTTGAAACTGGCACACTGAGAATTTGGCATACTTCAGTGTACTTTAGCGTAACTGGTTTGTGCATTGTACATAAGGTGTGTGCTGTGTTGTCAAGGAGTCATTCCAAACTGTCATCCCAGATGGGTTGTGGCTCCAACTGTTACATTGTTGCCTCTACACAGAGAAACCCTGTCTCGAAAAACCAAAACATAAAATAAGTAAATAAATAGATAGATAAATAAATAAAATATTTTTTTAAAGGAACACCATATAATTTTACTTGTGAGCTAGTCTTTCAATGTCTTCATCATCTAAAGCAGCCCCAGGCCAAAGAGGCTTCTAATTATGAAAAATAGCCAAGAGTGCCATCTATAAGAGAGACATGGAAATGCTTTACCCCTGCTCAGAGTTTATATGTGGGTAAAATTAAAACCTACTTACTACTTGGTTCAAATAAGCCTTCTAGTGTTAAAATCTTGATGACCAATAGAAAATTAGGCAAAGACTACGACTAAAAGTAAGCATGTCAAGAGCAATGAAAAATTACCAAAGTGCCATAAAAACCAACATTGCAGCAGTCGAGAGAAACAGCCCAATACGATGACAGAAAACCCAGGGCAGTTATTTTAATGCAACTTAGTAATTTGCCTACACTTTGTTTTACTTAGCCATTCAAGAGATTTACTATTTTGAATAGTACTAGCTAATAAGGCAGTATATATACAATGTGTATAAAGCAATATACACATACACCTTGGGAAGTTACCAATAAAACATTGTACTGTGGGCTGGGAAGATGAGTCAACAATTAAGAGTGAATTCCTCTTGCAGAGGACCCAAGGTTTGGTTATCAGCACCTTCGTCAAGTGGCTTACAACCTCCCGTAATTCAACTTTAGGGGAGCAGATCCCCTTTTCTGGCTTCTGTGGGCATTTTCACGCACATATACGTACCCACACACAGACATAAACACATACACATAATTAAAAATAACCCTTTCGGACTAGAGAGAAGACTCAGCAGTTTAGAGTACTGACTGTCCTTCTAGAGGACCTGGGTTTGTTTCCCAGCACCCACATAGTGGCTCGTAAGCATCTTTAACCATCTTTAAAATAATTTTTAAAAAGAAGAAATATGTTATATCAGCATTAAAGGAATAAGGTTAAACTACTAAGTAACTATTAGTTAAAATATATTACATTTTCCCCTCCCTTTGCTACTCCCAGTTTCTCCCCCCCTCCTCTCCTATTTGGATCCACTCCCTTTTTGTTTCTCATTAGAAAAGGCTTCTAAGAGATAACAAAATATAAGAAAATAAAATATAATAAGATAAAACAAAAACCATCATCTTAAAGGTAAACAAACCAAGCCAACAGAAAAATAAAAGAGCCCCAAGAGAAAGCACAAGAATCAGACCCACTCGTTCACACGTTCAGGAGCCCCATAAATGTGCCAGACCGAAAGCTATAGTATATTTGCGGAGGGCCTGGTGCAGACCTGTGTAGGCCTTCTGATTGCGGCTTCACTCAGGCGCTTTGAGTTCTTACAAACTTTGCCCAGTTGCTTTAGAGGGCCTCTTTCTCCTGGTGTCCTCTGCTCCTTCTTTCTCCCTGTCTCCTGCCTCCTCTTCATTCCCTGAGCATGTGAGTGCTCACCCTCCCTCCCTCCCTCCATCCCTCCCTCCCTCCCTCTCTTGCCTGTGTGTTTAGCTCTGCTCTCAACCTTGTCTAACCACCTTTCCCCCACCAGGTCTAGGCAACTCCTAAGCCTCGTGCTTATTATTCGTTCTCTGCGTGCTGCTTAGGACCGTGAGTTCCAAACTTCTTGAGCAATCCTTTGGTCTTAGCGTTTTGGTTGGTTGGTTTTGTTGGCTTTGCTTTCTACAGAGGTACCTGTCATCTTTACAGAATTAAGAGAATTAAGATAATAGAAGCATGCCCATTGTTTAAAAATGTGAATTAGTATTTAAGAGCGCCAGTTCTATTTAGAAGTTAGCCACTAGGTGTCCCTATTGTAAAGACACAGCAAACATTTACAAATTTAAAAGTATTTTATTCTTTAGATATAATTTTAGCTTTTTAATTATATCATGTAATATTTATTTGTTTGTTAACACAATTGCACTAGTTTCCTTAAACAATGTAGCAATGTATTTCTTTAAACAGGATTTTTTATGCATATGGTATCTATATAAGTATAGATTTGTACTTGGCTTTAGAAAGGAGCAAGGAAAAATGAAATGATGAGCTAGCAGTTGTCATGGAGAACAAGTAGATTTTGCGGTGAGATTCAGAGGGTTACGTAATAGGTGCTTGGTGAAAACTGTAGCTAGGCTGAAATGTTGAGCTCTGCCATTCCTTTTCCATGTAGCTTTTAGGTGTTGATGGGGAAATTTCAGAGCCACTGCAAGGTCTTCAGAAGCGCTAGGAAGAAATAGAAGCCTGATTGTTCCCTAGTGCAGCCTCTCCTGTCCACAGCCGCGCCCATAGGAGCAAGGGAGCTTTGTGAGACTGCTTCCTAGGGCGTACCTTCCCGTACTGTTGCTTAAGCACTGTCTGTGGAAATGTCAGTGTCCACAGATTGACCCAGTTAGGGAAGTCCTTTTCCTGTCACGAGGCCTTCAGCATTGGCCTCAAGAATGTATCCTTCCCTTCGTCCCTGACTACGGTATTTGGAAGCTGTATCTCTGAGTGTGTTTCTGCCTCATTTAGGGGAATCTATGTGATTTTCTACCTCTGTGGTCTCTACACTGATGCCAGGTACATCTCTCTAAGGCATACTTGTACCATGATGGTCACCTACTCAAAATAGTATAGTTTCTTGCCCCCTGTAGTCCATGCCTCAGGTGGCTCCATGGCCATCAACAGAATTGCCAGTAGTTTAAATCTGTTATCTCATCACCTAGCCTATGTCTGAAAGTAAAATTTTTTGTCCTTTTCATGGCCAGATGTTAACATCTGCTTCTCAATCACTCCAACCTGAATTGCTACCTTTTAAGCAGAGCAAAGACCATTTCAGGTATTTCCCATGAAGCAAGCTAATGTGAGCTGCCTTGTGTGTTAGCTTGTTAACGAGGATTACAACATAGGTCATACTCTTGGCTTGGTTCATGCTCAGCCTGATGTTATGTGAAAGGAGTTTTCTTGCCAAGTTACTTCTCTGTGCCTGTTGCCTTGGGTGTAAAAGAGGATCCATAACAGTGATGGGACTGTTTGTAGTGTTTCTGAGTCTGCCCTTCAGAATTAGCTGTGGACCAGTTCTGAGCCCATATACTTGGGCTTGGTGAACAGAACTCATTGACCTACCCTTATTTCTAAAAAGCACCAGATGACTTTGATCTCTGCCTCTGGCTGAAAACTACCAGTCTATATACCGAGTAGGATTCCCCAGCTCTTTTGGCAGTTTAGTCAGTGGGAAGACAAGGTGATAAACTCCTTGCACTGTTGTGTGCTAATGTTTGGAGTGGTTATAAACAGGCAGCAGAGGTAGCGCCAAGTCCCACTGCTTGAGATTGCACAAGAAAATCATTCATTAAGAGCAGTGTGTATTGTGACCACGTACCTGACAAGAAGCAACTGAAGAGAGAAGGAAAGGACTTTCTTGGCGCATGGTTTTAGAGGAGGTTATAATTGCTAGGGTCAGGAAAGCATAGCAGGGTTCATGGCCAGAGCTCTTGCTTAAGGATCCTTAATATCTCAGCCAGGTAGAGCAGGATGCAGACAGGTTGCAGCCTAGAAGCGGGACTGAACTGTAATGCTCAAGGCCTGTACCCCAGCAGCCCGTTCTTCCAGCTGTGTCCCACCTCCTAAGGTTCCATAGTTTCCTAAAGCCATCCCACCAGCTGGAGATAAGTGGGAACATTTTATATCCAGACCTGATCAAGGGGATAGGAAAGATAGTATTTTGGACACATTTAAAACGAAGAGAAACAGCTTTGTGGTCGGCTGGTACAATACCAGCTCCAAAGGCCCAGGGAGTGTAAGTCAGAGGAGGTAGATGTGTGTATCTAGAGTCGGAGAGGCTGCCATGCCACCCCAGGGAGGTTGTTGACATAAACTCCTACAGACAGGTGATCTGCGGTCTGATCTCCTGCTGAACTGAAGTAAACCTGGCTGTTCGCCTTGCTGACTCCTAAGATGCCTTCGTCTTTTGTGTTGCCTCACCATCTTCTTCATCATGTCTCTTCACCTGAGTTCCTATAGTACTTATTTTCTCCACAGCTAACATGAAACAGATGCCAGCATTTATTTAATACCATTTTGGTATGCTCATATCTGCTCTTCTCCCTCCTATATTATAGTACTTTTTGTTGTTGTTTTGTTTGTTTGGGTTGGGTTTGGTTTTTCAAGACAGTTTCTCTGTAACTTTGGCTGTTCTGGAATCACTTTGTAGACCAGGCTGATCTTGAACTCATAGTGATCCTCATGTCTCTGCCTCCCGAGTGCTGGTGTTAAAGGCATGTGCCACCATTCCCAGCTCCGTTACAGTGTTTTTATGAGGGCCTCCCAGGGTATTTTGAAAGATACATTTTGTGTGTGTGTGTGTGTGTGTGTGTGTGTGTGTGTGTGTGTGTGTGTGTAACCCTTTGATACTGGTAGGTTTTAGAAAAACTTAACATGCCTGAACCTTGCCTAGTAAGTGACTCTGTGCTCCACAGTCTTAGAATGAGCCAGCCATTCCCAATGCCACTTCTACCACACACCCAGCTTAAATTCATTCAGCTGGGTGAATGAATTTTCCATTCAGCTCTTGCTGCATCATTTTCTTAATCTATCATCTCCTCTCCTCAACACCACCTAGCCACCTGCTTCTTCTTACCATGGAGGGGAGTGCTGCATGGACTAACATGACTGCTCCTTTCGAAAGCATTCTCATAGTGCCATCAAACATACAACTGGTTTTCGTTCTTAAAGTCTAGTAATTCTAATTAGTCCAAACTAAGTAACTAAGCAGACTCTTTGTATCCATGCTTTCAGAAATATTTAATCATGGTACTAATCCTAATAAAGTAAATTATTTTTATTTTTATGAGGAAGAGTTGGATTTTTGAGAGACTAAGTTTTCGTCATGAAAAGTACTTTAAAGGTCAGATAGCTGTGAGTGAAGGATTGTTTAGCTATTTCATGCATTTGTCCTTCAAGGGCTTCCAAATTTGGTAGATTTTCTTTCCGTTTTCAATTAAAATAAAATTTTATTACTGACAGTGGAACAAAATACTTTTATCCCTAAAATTCCACCAGGTATTACTTGATGCTTCTAAATGTTCTAACAGTTGCCAGTTTAGATCTCTTTTCTGTTGCTTATAAATGAAAGGTTAAATATACTGTGTAAAAGGAACTTTTATTCATCTGTTTCAAGTGTTGTCTCCGATGCTTACTGCGTCCTTCTGCAAACCTAGGCCTAGTCCTGGGAGCTTCTGGCCTCTGTAAACCTAACCTAGGCCTAGAATGTTTTCAGCTTCTAAAACTTACTGCGTAATAAGCTCACCCTTTCTTGTCTTACTGAGCTCTGGTTTCAATTCAGCTGTTCTGGCTCATACTCTCTTCTCTTAATCTGACTTATTCAACCTGGTTTTACTCTGGGCCTCTGAATTGCTCTGCTAGGCTTCAAACTCACTCCAGCAATCTTTTTTAATCTTCTGGCTCCTTCTCTGGTTTGTTCTTTCTTCACCTGTGTCTAGCTTGTTCTCTCACTCAACCTCTGTAAAACTCTGTTGGTATGACTGGCTCCTCCATCTCTTTCTGCGTTGCCCCTTACATAGCTTCCCTTTCCTCTCTCTTCTCATTAGAGTTGGGTGCATGCTATTCTGTCAAATCTTTCTCTGCTTTGTCACTTTTTCTGTCATTCATTCAAATAGACATCACTTTCAAACATGGGTGCTTCCTTCTACAAACTAATTTTACCTTCATTGTTTGGGATTAAAGGCACGGACCACCACACCTGGACCTAATTTTTTTTTTTACTTGAAACTTGCTCTATGCCAGGCTGGTATCCAACTCAGCTCTGCTTGCTTCTGTCTCCTGGATTAAAGGTGTATTTGTGTTCCAGCTGCTCACACAGACCTAGAAAGTCATTGGATGTGATCTCTTGCAAGAGCAACCGTATTCGGGGTTAATATTCCTTACAGTCTGGTCTTAGTTTTTGTCAACCTCACATGAACCTAGACACTCAGGAAGAGGAAGCCTTGGCTGAGGGACTGCCTTCATCCGAAAGCTTGTGAGCTTATTAGTTGATATAAGAGACCATAACCCACTGGAGCATACCATCCATGGGTATGCTGGCATGGGATGTGTAAGGTCACTGAGCAAGCCAGGAAGCAGTGTTTGACTGCCAGAGTTGACTTCCCTCCATGACAGACTGACTGTAGGACAGATAAGTGTTCTTCTCCCTTATGTTGTTTTCGTCTTGGTGTTTATCCCAGCAGAATAAAAACTAGAGTCTCTGAGATAGTCCTTGAGTCAGATAGGATGCTTGATGATGCGGCAACCAGAGTACCCAGTTCAGACCAGCTTGACAATTTGAAATATCATTTTGACATTCAGACTGTCCAGTGGTAGGGTGGACTTCAAGGTTATTACAATACAATGATTTATTTACTGCATCAAGCATCTGCTTTTTTATTATTATTCTTCCGTGGTGTCTTCTCTTTGCTTTTCTTCTTTTGTTTTGGAAGTGATAGGGATTAAATCCAGGGCCTTCATTGTATTTTCTATGGCGTCAGCTTAATTTTCGAGGTCATAAAATCTTGCTAGTGCTGGGAGGTGGTGGCGCACGCCTTTAATCCCAGCACTTGGGATGCAGAGGCAGGTGGATTGTTGTGAGTATGTGAATATTTGGGAGAAAATCAGAAGACCTCAGCCACACCCTTGCTTCAACCTTTGGTACCTTTGGTTTCATAGTACTCAGAGAAGTATATGGTTATCAGTTGTCCAGAAAGGGGTGGTATTGTTAGTGTTTGTGCCAATCTAGTCAACTGTGAGCAAGTGCTTTGGATTATTAAGTTATGTAGAATGTTCTAGGTAGTATGTCCATTCCTGAGAAAGTGGATGTGCCACGAGTACATTGACCCTTGTTGAAGGTATCTGACCAAATGTGGGGAGCAGTAGATCCATGTAAAGATTTAAAGTTCTGTAACAGACACTTGGAACAGTAGTTGGCTCTTTTTGTTTCTTTCTTTCTTTCTTTCTTTTTTTAATTTTTTTTTTATTTTTGATATGATAGGTTTGTGGCCGTTTTTCTAAAACCAGATATTTAATGAGTCTGATTTAGATCCTATATAGACCAGAGTTTAGATGGAAGGCAAAGGCACTCGGTGCATTTTGCTTAGCAGCTGGTTTGTTGTGTCCTGTTTTGCTACTGAATGCTCGTAGTCATGCCTCCCAAGTGCCTGTGCAGCAGCTGGACTCAACTGGACAAGACTCCATTCACCTGCTTTCTGGGCTAGTCAGGCAGCACACCAGCTCACAGTGCTTAATCATGAGGAAATGTGTTTGTAAACTCCAAGTGGAAGGAGCCTCATGGATCTGAGCAACCCCAGCTGTGAGAAATCACCTTCTAACTCTGGAACACAAATGGCCTCAAATTCAGAACTGCCTCACTTCCGTTCTTCCCTCTTACCAGCCTTCCATAGTTGCCAGGGTTTGCAGATAGCAGTGAATACCAACAGTAACTTAAGTTTTGAGACCCACCATAGGAAATCTTAGAGTGAAAATTCAGGTGTGATCTGTAGGCTTCGATTCTGTCCTTCACTTTGCTTGTGATTGTTCTCTCCTAGGAAGCAGCAGTTTTGTTGGCATGTAAAGCTTCAGTTTCCGCAGAGTCAGGCAGAGTATATAGAAAAAAGGTATGGTACCCACTGTCCATTATGAAAGCTCTATTTTAAGGCTCTGTAATTAAACAGGTAAGTAGCTGAAATGAAAAACCTGAGCTGTTTGTCACGTGTTTGTCACGCAGTGCAGTTCCTATCAGCAGTGCCGGTGAGTGACCTGCAGCTGAGCCCAGCAGCAAGCAGGTCAAACTAGTTGTGGTGCGGAGTAGGAAGAGTACACAGGACTAAGTAGAATCCATTTCAGGATGTCCTCAAAGGGGGACAGAGTTAGCAAGATTAGAGCATGGGGCAGGGCTGCAGATGTGATCTGAAGTGGGAGGTCTGAAACCTGACCCTTAGCCGGAATTGTTCCACAGGACGTGAAGACAGCCCAGGATTCTACTATGGAAGAACTGCTCCATAGTGTTATAGTCCTCAGAAAATACGTGTGAAACATGTTTACAACCTAATACATCTAAATATGCATGCATACGTATATCATAATTTAATATTAAGGGGTTTTTTTTTTTTTTACTAAGACTATTTCTAAACATCACTCACAGATTTTCTTAACTATGTGCTGTGTACTTTCTTGAGTTAGGGAATATCCAAGTTGATGTCAAGTAGTGTGCTCGGCATCTGCCCCACTGTGCACTCTGTCTTTCTTTGGAGTTGTTACGGGGAGTTAGTGAAGAAATTGTTAGCAGGCTGAAGGCAGGGCTGGTCTTAATACACATTCCACAAGCTAAGGGTAAGGGAAGCTACTGTTTCACCGGGGGTCTTCATTTTGTTTTGCAGCTTTTTAGAGTGATGTAAAGCTGTGTGCATATAGGGGAAAGTTTGAAGGTTTAAAATGCTCCATTCGGGAGAAATTGAAGGGAATTCTAAGGAAATTAAGCCTGTGTGGCTATGATTAAGTGAACTGAACACGCGCGCGCACACACACAGTTGGAGAGATGGCTCAGAAGTTAAGAGCACTGACTGTTCTTCCAGAGGTCCTGAGTTCAGTTCCCAACAGCCACATGGTGGTTCACAACCATCTATAATGTGATCTGATGCCCTCTTCTGGCTTGCAGGTATACATGCAGGAAGAGCACTGTATACATAATTATAAATAAATAAATCTTTTTTAAAATGAACTAAGCTGAGCTGCAGCCTCCTGAGAGCTCTCCTCAGCTGTATTTCAGTGAGCTTTGTGTATGTTAAAAGCAGCTTCCTATTTTAATAGGCAATTGATAAGGAGATTTTTCTAGATTTTTAAAGACTTTATAACATGTTCTTAAAAGGTCTTTCTGTGCATTTCTTATACATAATTTTTTCATGGAAGAATGTTATTTGCCATATTTTGCTAAGAGTAAAATAGGGAGTCCTTATACAGTTTTTGCACCAAATTTAGTAGTTTTAAGTTAACACTGAATAGCAAATTATGTAATAATTTAGCTATTTTCTTTTTTGTTGGAAAGAGTACCAGATAATAAAACGATTAATGAAATTCTAAAACCTTACATCGATCCTGAAAAGTCTGATCCTGTGATTCGTCAAAGGTATGTTTCAAAAATCTTGTAGCTTTCTGACATGAATGAAAATGTTGAATTCTAAAATGTGATGTGGTTTGTGCACTCATGCATGCACGTGCTGAAGAACACCTGTGGAGTTCAGAAAGCTTCAGGGAATGGGACCATATGGATCTCGGGGTTAGAACGCAGACCACCAGGCTTGACCACAAGCATCTTTACCTACTGTGCCGTCTTGCTGTATGCAAATGTTAAAATATTTTTAAGTGTGCACTTATTATGAGGAGCTGTGACTGTATTTAAATATGTTGTTGGAGTTTACTAAAGTACAGTCATTGTATGGCCAGCCCCATTTACTGTGCCACAGACTCTCAAGTAACAGGAATCAGTTCATTGAACAGTCGCAGTGGTTCTGCATGGGGATGCACCATGTCATACCCACTTGATAGGTGGAAAACAGAGTCTTAAGTAGGTTAAGTAACCTCCTCTGCCTAATGAGCAAGGGAGCTCAGATTCAGACCCCTGTAGTACTGTCAGACTGATGTCTGCAGACTCAGCCTTAGAGCAAACTGCCTCTCACATTGAACCAAAAATTCTAAAACCTAAAACTTTCCTAGTAAGTATTAAAGACAGGAAATTATATTTCCGCCAAGTCCTTAAAGAACTAAATAAGGTTACCCTTTGCCTCCAGGAATACAGCATAGTCAAAAATGGCCAGCATAGCTTAGTGGAAAGTTCCATCCTGGACATAGGAATTAAGTGCTGTGTCTGTCTGCCTCTTATTAACTGTGTGATCAGAGCAAACTGCTTCATGACCATGCTTTAATTTCCCATCAGTGGAATGAGAATAATACTAGATAGGAAGTCAGGATGTATAAAAGAGAGAAGTCTGAAGTCCTCAGGGTCTGGCGTACACAGAGCAGTGCTCAGACAGGAAGCTTGGTGTTGAGTTAGTTTCCAGTCAGTGCTCCTGGGCAGGAACCTAGTGACTTTATTCTCTCCGGGTGGTCTGTTCCTGGAATGGGAATGGTGCTTGGTTCCTGGGGTTGAAGTTTACACCTAGTGGATCCAAAATGTCTGATCCGATCCAATTGTTTCTTTACTGTTGAAGAAGGCAGTGCCAGTCCGACACAGGCAAGCTGTGCACACACTAAGCCCCGTTCTTTGGGGCAGCTTCAACAATTAAAGCTTGATTGTTTGATAATCTGGTTATTATCATTGTTCAGATATGTGGCATTAATAAAGCATCTGCTACTAAATTGATGACAATATATTGGCAAGCAGCTAATATTTTCTGTCACAAGTATATTTTTCAGCTCATACACTGACAAAAGAATTTTAATTTAAGATACCTACTCAGAGTAAAGGAAAGTATTTTTTTTTCACATTTTGCTTAACATTTTTACTTTTTTTCTATTCTTGGATAGATGAATTATAAAAATTATTAGCTAGTCATAAATGCTTATTCTTCATAAGTTTATCTTGAGCAGGGTGTGGTGGCATATGGGCAGGCAGATCTCTGTGAGTTGGAGGCCAGCCTGCTGCACAAAGTGAGTCCAGGACAGCCAAGGCTACACAGAGAAACCCTATCTTGAAAAACAAAATAAAACAAAAGATTATCTTGAATTAGGTTAAAAGTTAATTTTGCCTTTTCAACTCCTAATGTTTTTATTTCAGGTTGAAAGCCTATGTACAATCACAGACCGGGATCCAAATTTTAATGAGGGTTGAAAATATGCAGCAAAATTTGATAAGGTAAAATTTCTTGCCTTTATTTATATATATTTAAGTAGCTTGATTAGGTTAAGTAGCTATTATACTAATTGTTTGGCTGTCAACAAAAATCTAGACTTATCACTTTCAAGTAAAAAATAGTTAAATAATCAAACTTATAAAATAAATTTGATAGCAATCACCTGTTCAAGTTTTGTTTGTGTGTTTTTTGTTTTTTCGAGACAGGATTTCTCTGTGTAATAGCCCTGACTTTCTTGGAACTTGGTTTGTAGACCAGGATGGCCTCTGGCCTCACAGAGATCCACCTGCCTCTGTCTCCTGAGTGCTAGGATTAAAGGTGTTCACCAGCACACCTGGTTTAAATATCCTCAGATGCAACCAAAAAGCTTCCAAGTCCCATTTATATTACCTCAAGAATATATAGCACTTCCAATGTTTACATTTATAATTTTGGAAATTCAAAAGTTCACATGATCAGCTGACTGCTGTGTACGTAGTCATGGATGAAGGATCCCGGCAAACCATGGGCCGAGAAGGTAGTACTGGGCTTTGCTCTTCACTCAGGACTAGGTCACCTCTGGAGGTACATTTGTACCACAGAGCATCACACAGCTCCTTGTCCTAGGCCGCTGCTGTGGGCTGATACCTATCTGGGTCCAGAAGGAGTGAGGGAGACAGTGAAAGTGCCGTCCATCTTGGATCCTGAAATCACTGAAAGAAGAGAAGATATGGGGGGAATGTGTTATCTGATCTTAGATAATTTCAGGCAGCAGACATTAGTCACCATTGCAGGGGCTTCCAGATGGCTCCTTTATTGTTTGTATTGGTACACAGATCTCACACCCACATTACTTTACAAAATGAAATAATGCTCATTTTAGTTAGTTTTGGTATGGGCTTGGTATAGCACCTTACACTTACCTATTCAGGTAGCCTGGTAATTTAGTTTTACCAGAGCCGGGGAGGGCAGCCTGTATCGTTTTAATGGAATAAGAAAACTATTGTCTTCTGGGTTTTTTGGTTATTTGGTTTGTTTGTTTGGTATATTGTTTCCATTTTCCCTCCTGCATTAGCTGTGAGGTGAGGTTTATTCTATTTGGATTTAAGTCAAGGTAAATTGGGCTGGGGATAGTGACAAAGGTAGTAAGTACTCATTAAACTAGTCAAATTTGACTGTTTGGCACAATGCTCACTTCTAAAACTCAAGGAAATCAAAACACTTTTGATAAAAAAGGTAGTTGTAGGATACTCATTTAAAGTACAGGGCAGACTGCTGAGTTCTGATAGCAAATATTTTAACAGTGGAAAAGCTGAAAAGATGGAAGAGTGGCAGTGGTGCCTGTCAGGGGACATGGTGCCTGTCAGGGGACATGGTGCCTGTCAGGGGACATGGTGCCTGTCAGTCAGGGGACATGGTGCCTGTCAGGGGACATGGTGCCTGTCAGTCAGGGGACATGGTGCCTGTCAGTCAGGGGACATGGTGCCTGTCAGTCAGGGGACATGGTGCCTGTCAGTCAGGGGACATGGTGCCTGTCAGTCAGGGGACATGGTGCCTGTCAGGGGACATGGTGCCGAGTCAAAGAAGCAGGATGTCCAGTTGCAGAGAGAATAGTCAGTCCTGCACACAGGACTGCACAAAAAGCTGTCAGATTGAAGAGACTCTAGTCAGTTCCAGCAGGTGACCCTGCAGATAGAACTCATTTTCTGCAACTGTATTTTTACAGTTTTTATTAGTCACATGACTAAGATCCCTTAGCTAGAAATTGTGTTCCAGTAAGAGATAATAATAACATTATCTTCCAGAGTATGTAATTTACAGAGAACTTACATACCTGTTTGTTTTACATTAAAACATCCCATATTAAACCTTATAGGCCAAATTTCTTGATTATATTATTCTCAATAAATATATTAAAATATTTTTGCTTAGCAAAATTGCATCCAGCTTAGTATAATACTAAAATGATGTGAATGTAAAAGATTGTCATTTCAGTTTACTTTGTTTTGGTTTTAGCATCCTAGAGACTATTTTCTTGGTAAAAGGAAGAAATGTTTTCTATATGCCCATATTAGGCATCATATTTGTTTGTTTTTAAGATTTATTTTATTTATTATGTACAGTGTTCTATTGCATATACGGCTGTATGCCAGAAGAGGACATTAGATCACATTATAGATGGTTGTGAGCCACCATGTAGTTGCTGGGAATTGAACTCAGGACATCTGGAAGAGCAGTAAGTGCTCTTAACCTCTGAGCCATCTCTCCAGATCAGGGATCATGTTTTTAAAGCTTCTTTTAGTCAGTAGTTTCTTATAGGAGGCATACTAAGGTCAGTGTGAGCTGTCCTCACAGGCTGCTTCCCACAGGGTGCAGATACGATGTTGGTTTATAGTTCTTTTAAAATAAATTGAGTCCTGGAACACTGTGAGATTTTCAGCAGCTTGTTGAATATGGCAGCAGCTGTTACCATCTGGACAAGTGGCTCCTGGATCTAGATGTACTGCAGCTTTTCTCCCAAATGCTCAGACTGGTCTCCAGCTACCTCTACTTACATATCTCATTAAATTTAATACTCAGTGTGTCTGCCTATCATTATAGCACATCCATCTCTTCTGTGTGTGTGTGTGTGTGTGTGTGTGTGTGTTTACGTATGTGTGTATTGTAATATGTGTGCCTATGTGTATGTCTGTGCATGTGATGTACCTGAGTGTGATGTAGTGTGTGTGCGCACACATGTGCTCACATGTGTGTGTGAGATATAATGTATGTGTGGTATGTGCATGTGTGATGGGTTGATAGTATTCCTGGCATTTAGTAAACAATCAGCAGGTTATGGTACTCATCCTCTGTTGCTGGCATAGCCTTGTAAGCGTAAACCCTTGCACGCAGCATCTTTGACAGCTTCTCTTGCCACCCTTCTTTATCCACTGCCGTCCATAATGAGTCCTGCCAATGCCCCTTCTCTGTTCTTCAGGCTGCATTAGTACTTACCAGGATCTGCTATGGCCCCTGTTGTTCTCATTGTCCTTTGAGCTTCAACAGCTGCTTATACATTTCATTCATCCTTAATATCTTCGTAATTGGGTCATATATTTCATCACAATAAAAAATTCTGTGTAATGCTAAACTGTTAAGATAGTGACTGCTTTAGACACCTTCATCTTTATTTTTCCTACTTCTGTGTCCATGACTTCCCCAGAATAGAGTGTAAATCCTAATCTTGGGGGTGGTAAGATAGCTCAGTCAGTAAAATAACTTGCCATGCAAGCGTGAGAACCTGAGCTTATTCCCCAGAACCCACATTAGAAGGCTTGGTATGGTACTCACTTGTAATCCCACTATTGGGGATTGTAATACAATATTGGGGAGGATCACGGGCTTGCTGGCTGGTCAGCATAGGATAAACTGTCTCAAAAACAGTGTGAAAAGCACCTGAGAAACACTGCCTAAGGTTCATCTGTACACTTGTACACACACACAAACACACGAAAGTAATTAAACAAATAAATCTTGATTTTTTTTTATTTTAAACTTCGGCGATTGTGGCATCGAAACAACTACAGACTATGTAGATGAACAGACATGACTGCATCCTAGTAAAATATCTTCATTAAAAATAGTGAGCTGGGTTTGGCCTGTTGTAGACTGCTAGCTCCTGCTCTAAAGGGTTTTTGAACAATCCTTTGAGGTTTTTATATCATCTCACAAGTTAGATGCTTCAGTTCTCAATATGTAAAATGAGAAATATCTTGACAAGTGTAGTATGCACTGCGTTTCTGAAGGGTAGAGGTCCAGACTAAATGTCCTAGTGCATTAAGATTGATCAAGACTGCACTTTACATCCATGTCATTAAGTCACTAAGCCGTCCATGTGCCACTGCAGTGCTAAGCCTAAAAGTACATGGGCTGTAAAGACTCATCCTTCATAAATGTCAGCAGCTACAGGCTGGGGCTGAGGTGCGTTAGTGGTGCATACTGGGATGGGCTCAGTGGAGAGCAGGAGCATCAGCTCGTGGACGTTCCAGACGTACTTTCTGATGGACACATAGATCAATCCCTTTCAAACTAACATGTATACCAAACATGTTGACCCAGAGCTGAAGCATCGCTAGGCGTTGGCATCAAGGATGTTGTAGAATGCTGCTACTCTTCCTGAAATGACTACCTCGGTGTACCCACGCTCTCGTAGGTTCTATTAGTCATTTCCCACCATGCTGGCTTTAGTGTGGAACACTTGTGTTTGCAACCAGGAAAAAAAAAAAGGTGTGAGCTATTTTTTTTTTGGATGTTTTTATTCCTGTGCTGACAGGATTTCTTAGTTATAAAATAAATAGATATTTATTATGAAATATTTTAAAGTCATTTTCGGTTAGGTTAAGAGCTAAGACACTCCCCTGTAGATAAGTTGACTTTACTGTGTGTAAGCCTCAGTTGGGGTTCTGCTGACGTTTTCTTGTTTTGTTGGGGAATGGGAGCTCTCATTTCACCTCTTCTAGGTAAAGGCCATCTTCTTTCAGAGAGTAGAACTAATGTCTTAATTCTTGTCGCTTGATCAGGTTCTAACTGGACTTGCCTGTGTTGCCTGCCTCACCAGATAGTTCTACCAGCTTCCTCTTAGCTTTGTGTCACCCCTCGCCCACCCTGTTCAGGTTTTCTCTCCCACAGCTGAACATGTGTCCTCAGTGCTCAGTGCCTGTCACACTCCTCTGGGATGCTTTCCAGATGTCAGCTTCCAGCTCACCATAGAGGACTGGGCTAGTGCATCTCATACAGACTCAAACTTATGTCTCAGGCACTGATTGGTCACCTTTGGGGCAGCCCTTTGAAAAACACTAGCCAGGTGATACACTCCCCGAGGGCCTTTCTGGCTCTCATGTAGTGTCAAACAGGTTTTCTTTCCTGTTTGTCTAAGTATTTGGTGGATGTTTTTTCACTTGGGTTGAAGAAGTATGGGAAAAAAATGTCAGCTGACATTAGCATGGATTTTCTTTTCAATCACATTTTTACATCCTTAAAGATACTAGTCTGTACACTCTGCCTGACTGCACTGGAAGTGGAAAGTTAAATGAGCATGTTAGACTTAGAGAAGAATTGAAAACTATACTTTGCAGATTTGAAAAGAAGTTAAGATTTTAAAATGGTGGTTAGAACTTGGAAGTTCTCAGCATTAGCTGGTAAAGGGAGACTTGATGAAGACCGTGGCTTGCTGCCTGCATGAGTGCGTTAAACTTTCTCTTGGGTTTTGTTTTGTATCTGACTCTGCTGATTAGTTGGTAGTGGGGGTGGGGAATCAGTTAGCCTAAGAATCACTAGTGACAAAAATAAGCAACCTTGGCACTAGTAAAGTTTTGTGCACATTGTATTGAGATTCATTTTTAATAAAGTTAAATGTTGGTAATATGATCATAGTTCACAGTTTTTAGTAAAAAAAAAAAAAGAAAAAAGAAAGCTTAACAGTTAAAGTCTTAAAATAAAAGGTAGCTGGGGCTGGAGAGGTGGCTCAGCACTTACGAGCACTTGTTTAGAAACATAGGCCTCCTTGCTGATCTGATTCCAGCCCTTCTCCTTTTTCCTCCTTCCCTTTTTTATTGCACATGTATGTGTGTGTTGTGTACTCATGTTTGCATGTGGCAGACTATAGTTGACACTGCCTTCAATTGTACTCGCACCCACTCAGCAGTTTGGCTAGTCTTAGCCAGTCAGGTTACCCTGTCTTCCAAGTGCTGGGATTGCTGGTGGCCACCCTGCTTGCCTGCTCTAAACTACAGAGCAGGGTGTCTGCTGAACTACAGAACTACGTGCCACGGGTTCACAGCCTGGCCCTGTTGCACTTGGAGAGCATGGTTCTTCTTTTCCTTTACTATCTCTAGTTCCTAAATTGTCCTGAGCCACTCCTCCTCAATGGTCCCTGAGCCTTGGGAGAAAGAGGCATGATGCAAATGTCCCCTGAGGCCTGAGCATGCTGAAGTCTCGTGCTCTACACCTTGACTTTTGTGGGTCTCTGTGGTAATCATCACTACTGCAAAAAGAAGGTTCTCTAATAGCGTTGAGAGGTACACTAGCCCTGAGCATAAGAAGTGTGCCATTAAGAGTCAGTTTACTACTGTGCCCTTTTAGCAGAATAATAGCAGTAAGTTCTCCCCTAGGACGGATGAGCTGTCTAACCACAGGCTCTTGAACCGGTAATGGTGCCAGATAAGAGTTTCATCTTGTGGAATAGGTCTTAAAGCCAACCATGGTTACACTCATGACGTGTAACTTTCAAAGAGTGCACAGCTGAGTAGGATTGATGGTGACTTCTCTTCTCCAATAGCATGCATAGCACCTTCCAGGACTGTGAATGCTAGCCAGCAGGGATGAAGCTTCCAGAAAAGTACCAGCTTGATGTCTGCATGTTCTTTGACTTACATATGCAGTGTCCTCAGCAGTAGAATCTTCCCATAAATTCCAGAAGATAACCAAGAGGACTGCCAGCTTGTAATGTTTATGGATGTATGGCTTTACTGATGAACAACTCAAAAAGAGGTAACCCATTTCTGGCACTGGGCTTCTCTCTTGTTAGCCTGTGGTAGGGGCATTGCCACTCCATTGTAAGATAACCCCATTTGAACTCCTTCAGTTGTTCATATTAATTCACAGCAGCTGTGACAGCATTCATAACACTTGTTCAAGCCCAACACAGACAGAACCCCAGCATAGAGGAGACGCAGACCTAAGTCCCACCATTAACTGAGGAGCTATTGGCAAATGATTACTGCTTAGAGAGAATTAGTCTGTAAGGGTATGATCTCTACTAGGTCAGTCACACTCCAGTTAGTGGCCACACATCCAAGAGTAATCTGTGCAGCACAAATTGGACTTGATGGGTGTTTTTTAGAAGGAAGACAGGAAGGAGAAGGAGAAAGAGAAAATGACAGAGTTGGGTGGGTAAGGAGGAGGGGGATCTGGGATGAGATACGGGGAGCGATGAATATGATCAAATGCATTGTACAAAATTCTTAAATAACTAATAAAAATAAACCTTAAAACAACAAAATTTTAAAACATACAAACTAAAAATCTATTTCAGTATCTTACTGAATTTCATGATTCTAGAATGAGCCATAATTTAAAAAACATTGAGCCACCAGAAAACAATGAACTGAACTATACTATATTAAGTCTTTGGGGAGTGGTTGTTGTTCATTTGTTTTTTTGTTTTGTTTTGTTTTTCCCCCTCAAAAAGTCAAAGGTTCAATTTTGTACTTTTGGAATTAATTGGTTGCACTTTCACCCAGAAACCTAGATTGAGAAATATATACAACTCTGTGAAAAACAGGTTATGACCTACCTCTGGCAGATGTGTATCAAAATTCAGAGTTTTAAAGCTGTGGTTGCCTCATTCAGTGACCTTAGTTTGTAGTGGAAAAGTACTGTGGACTTGAGTCAAGTACTAAATTGTTGCATCTGGGAAAAGTTGAGCTTGGCTATTATATATCTTAGGTAGTGGAAGCTTGGTAATGAGAGCCTCATCACCTAGATGGGAAACAGCATCACTTGTGGCGCTCCTCTTGTCAGTCTCTTCTTTAGTGTGGAGACTAGGAGCCCGTCGCCCTAATTTGCTGGGACAGAGGGAGGATGAAGAAGTTGGCAACAGAGCCAAGGTTACACTTGAGAGTTACTGCTTTATTTAGCATCAGCCCCTGTGACACCTGTTGGGCCTACTGTGTGAGCCCTGCTGCCTGCTGATGCCCCTGTGTGACTGCTGGGAGCAGGGTCAGCTGGTCCAGGGGAGGTTGAGAAAGTAAAACAACAAGAAGTGCCTGCAGCCTCCCTGAGGGTAAGAGGAAAGGCAAATGTGGGGTTGTGAGTCCTCCAGACTGTTTATCCTCTGGCAGCTAAGCCGTGCTGATGGGAAGAACAGTTGCAGACATTTCAGAAAGATAAAGGTGTCCTTTGGGATTTGGTGGCCCTAATGGCTTACAAAGGAGCTGCATCTGGATGTCTTAAGAGGGTAGGACTGAACTTTTAAAAACCTGCCTCAGGACGTTGGAAACAGAAGCATTCTAAGTACTTTTAGACCCTTGAAAATAAACATGGCAATACAACAGATGTTTGGGGGTGGTGCTAAAAGTCATATTCTTATACCTAAGCAAAATGTACACAAAGGCAAAAATGTGCCAATGCTGCATAAGTGCTGTTCTTTTTTACAAGGAAATCCAGTGACTTTGTCCTGCATCTGTAACCAAGTGAAAAATCTGTGTCCAAGATTTGTGTGTGTGAGCTAGTGGTCTCTGTTTAGTCACTGAGCACTCATAACTCTGAAGAAACAAAACAGGATTAAAGGAGTGAAATGGGCTCAAGAGACTCTTGGTGGACAGAGCACCTGCCACACAGGCATGAAGCTCTTGAGTTTGAACCCCTGGCCACTGGGAAAGTTGGGCACTGTAGCCCATTGTGAGATCCCAGTGCTCTCAATAGTAAGATGGCAACAGGGAAGGCAGGATGCCCAGATGCCCGGGGTCCAGCTAGTATGTTATATGCACAGCAAACAAGAAGGAGATCCTATCAAGGTGGAAGGTGAGGACTGACCCCCGAGGCTTTGTGCACACACGTACATGCACTTATCACACACATGCCAAATATATAAGTGTAAGATAAAAATCTTAGAGGTGATTTATCCAAAATCATAAGCCAATGGGTGGTAGAGCAGGACTTTAACTCCTGTTAGGCTTTCTGCTTCATTAAACTAAATTCCACGCCCATAAAATGTTAAGCCTGTCTGTATTTGACTGGCTTTCTTTGTGAATGACTTCCATGGTGCACTTTCAGTCCTTGGTGCATACTGATGTCCTAGAATCTGAGGAATTCAGACTTTGAGCTCAGAGAGTCTACACTGAAATAGGAACTTCACAGTCAGCTAGCTGGAAAGCCTGATCTGGATGCTTACTGGCCCTTAACCACAGTGTTCTTGTGGCAGAGGCTAGTCACCATGCAGGCCCAACACTAACTGAAGCCCCGCCACAGGGCCTACAGCAGTATGGAGAGCTTGCTGCTCTTGCGGAGGACTTCAGCTCTCAGTACCCACCTTGGGAGACTCACAGCCGACTCTTAGGGCATCTGCTACATGGGATGTGCACTCACACACAGGCGCGCAGACAGAAATAAAAACATTCAACAAACCCACCTTTCTGAGTATTTGGCGGGGGGAGGGGGGGAGGTTTTAAAAACAGTTCTTCAGGTGACAAGTCTCTAAAATCTTTGTGTCCTGGTGTCTTGCATAATGCCTGCTTGGCATGTGAAATAGGATTGGCTTCTCCAGGTAAACAGGTGCAACCCTAACAGTTTCAGGTATCTCATTTGTCACGTGCTTGTAGTTTTTAGGTATCCAGGAACATTCCTTTGCTAGGAACATGTTATTTTTTCTCTATCAGCAATAATATTGGAGTTTGAGTCCCATACGGCTTTTGGCAATCTAGAGCAACCAAGTACAGATTGGATGCTGTATAATGAAATAAAACGCTAAAAGTATTAGCTATACACAGGAAAATATCCACCAAAAAAACTTAATCAGTAGAAACATCACTTTATTTGTGAAGTCTTAGAGGGAACCTTGTGGTTAGGATTCAACATGTAGAGGGGAAACTGTTTCAAGTGTGTACCCCATGCGGCCTGAAAAGTCCTGTCTGAAGCCTGGCATGGAGGCGCACGCCTTTAATCCCAGTACACAGGAGGCAGAGGCAGGTGGATCTCTCCAAGTTTGAGGCCAGCCTGGTCTACAAAGTGAGGCCAGGGCTACACAGAGAACCCCTGTCTTGGGGTTGGGGGACAGTTTGGATGAGAGCTTTGGTTATGTTTTCCCTTAAGGATGCTTAATTTCAGTTGCACTGTTAGATCCTATGCATTAACTTTATGTTCCATTCATTATCTAATAAAGTCTCATGTTTTTCTTTGTTTAGCTAGTACTGGGGTTTATCTTAATTGTTGCTTTGAATTTATTTTCAATTTTATGTATATGAATGAGTGTTTCGCCTCCATGCATATAGTGCACCACACATATGCAGGACTGGCGAAGGTCAAGAGGGCATCAGATCTCCTGGAAGGCAGTAGCAAACCATCGTGAGCTGCCTGTAGGTCCTGGGAGTGAAAGCCAGGTCCTCTGCAAGAGCAACGAGGGCCCCAGCTGAGCCAAGCCCTGTGTTGTTTATTTTTAAGGGAAATAATGTTTGAAAGATGTGAAGCATTTGGTTCTTAAATTCTGGACCCACTTGCAAAATATTTTCTCCCCATCTGTCTTCTGTTACCAGGGAAAGAATGGTGTGTGAATGCAGATGCTGGTTCAGAAATGCAGTTATTTGCATTTCATGCTTTTTAGTGATCCTAAAATAAACGCGCCATCTCAGGGAAGAGCGATGGTCAGAGAAGCTCACACTCTGCTTTCCTTTATACTCGTTCTTTCCTTGTCTTCCTCTGAGGAAGACATGTTATAGAGAGCTGGGTTTGCACTGTTACAGCACTCCTGCTTCCCCTGTTGCACAGGAAGTCTTAGAACACAGAAATTGCTTCTATCAGAGTTTATAACTCGGTGTACAAATACCTTCATGTAAACTAAAAGATGCCAAAACTTGCCAGTGATTTACTCTGAATCACAGCAGGTTGTAATGTAGTAGTTAGGTGACATCTTTGACCTTGAACCTTCACAGTCCAGTATTTAAGGTTTATTTTTATTATTTTAATTATGTGTATTTGTTTAGGTATGTGCATGTGAGAGTGGGTGCGTATGGAGGCCAGAGGTGTGGGTCCCGCTGGAGCTGGAGCCACAGGTGGTTGTGAGCCACCGCTTGGGTGCTAGGAACCAAACCCAGGTTCTCTACAGGGAGAGTGAACAAAGTGCTAAGTGGTCTCTCAGGCCCTAGTGGGGAATTGCAGCCAGCAGACTATCCTGAGCCTGTGGCCTTGCCTCTGAGAGTCAAATACCATTGGTGGGAAGACTGAAGCTGGTGAGCTTCTGAATGTTTTCTTCATAACCTAAAATGGCATTCGATGCCAGACCTCCTACACACACCATTAGTGTGCTAACTGACACACTGCCCCAGAAAGCAACCAACGGAGACGTGAGGAGGGTGCACCTTTAGTCCACTTCATCGGTTAAGAAGTGAACAGTCTTACTCTTTAGTGTATGTTATGAATTAACTGTTGAATATTATCATCTATGTCATGATACCATGACCAGTAAACTATAATTCTTACGTTTTTCACTTTCAGTGCATTCAGAAACCAACACCATTAAAGTATTAAAATAAAGATAAAACAAATGTAATTGAAGTTTATGATGCATTGAACATTAATTTTATATAAAACTTAATCTCTTAGTGTATATGAAAACTAGGGACTTGGTCTAGGTTTTGTCCAAGTGCCAATATCTGACGCACCCTTTTCCTAAATGAGGCGTCTTGCAGTCGTTGCCTAGACTAGCCTCAAACTTAGGCTCCTCCTGCTTCAGCCTCCCAAGTAGGTGGCCTAGGTGCACAGACTGCCACACTCTGCTTGGTGTACATTTTGATTGTTGGCTGATACTTTGTTCCCTCGAGGTAGGGTCTCAAGGTGTAACCTAGATTGGCCTGGAACTTGGCTGTGTGGCCTAGGCTGGCCTCAGAGCCATGATCTTCTTACCTCAGCTTCTCATGTGTTGGGTTATAGGTCTCTGGTATACTTGTCCATACACTGTAAAACTTCTATAACATTAGCCTTTTTACATGGTGTCTTAGAAGGTGTTAAATTTAGGTTAAGGAGCTAACTAACTCCTGAGTTAATATTTGCGACTTTTAAAACTCTTATATGAGAGTCTTTGGTGTATTTATTTAAGATTAATTTAAATTTTAAGGTTTTTTTTTTTCTCTTAAGATATTATGAACTGGATCCTTACAAAAGTCTTTTAGACAATTTGAGGAACAAAGTGATCATTGAATATCCAACGTTCCACGTGGTGTTAAAGGGATCGAGTGGTGACATGCAGCTTCTCCACCAAGGTAAGCGTAGTCTGTTTTCTTCTTTAGAGGGGCAAGCAGTTACATGGCTGCTCCTACGTTTTGTGTGTGTGTCTCCAGTGCATTTATAGATGTAAAAGAATTTACTGTGTACAGTGGCTGGTAGTCTAAAGTGAGTGTGAAGTAAGTGAGTGCCACTTCTCACCCACTAGAAAGTGGGACGCTTGTGACGCTGGTTGGAATGGGTGAATCAGAGTGTCCTGCTGAGAAGGATATTTGGGCTTTATTAGAATCGTCAAGATTACTTTACTGTCTACAGAAAACAGAAATTACTGTTTCATATCCTCCCTTCTAGCAAAGGATGCTGTTGCAGGGAACTTGGCGCTGGAGAGATGGCTCAGCAGTTAAGAGCACTGGATGCTCTTCCAGAGGACCAGAGTTCAATTGCTAGCACACAACTCTCTGTAATCCAGCTTCAAGTGATTTGACACTGTCATGCAGACAAAAGTGCAGGCAAAACACCAACACACATAAAAAAGATAAATAATTTTCTTAAAAAATAAAAATGAAATGTGTAGTTGAGCTGCGGTGGCCACGCCTCTCTCTCTCTTTACCTCTTTAAGCTCACTGGTTCTATTTCATGCCTATTTGGCCATGCGAGAGGCTGCCAGAACTGTGATAGAACTGGGAGTGGTGTGTGAAATATTGTCTATAAAATCGGCTATAGTCCAGCCATTGCCCAAAGAAACCTAGTTGCATTGTGCAATACAGAAGTTTAGGGCTCAGCAAAAGCTCAGTAATTACTTCTAGAAGGTGATTACTCAGAACCCTTAGATAACACTTCAGCCAAGAAACAGTGGCTGCAGGCCTCTGTTGTGCAGGAGACGCCACAGACTCTGGTGTGAATCTGTGTGTGTATAAGGAGTTCTTTCCATGTGTATCATGTCAGTTTTTTCTTTCTTGGATAAAATAAATAAATTTTCCAAAGATTTTTTTTCACAGCCACATCTTGAAACTAGATTCTGATTAGCAAATGTGGAGTTTTTTTTTTTTTAAATAACAAATTATAGTCTGTTAGCCTTACATTTATTCTTGTCTTTGTTTTTTACAATGCAAGCACAGCCAGTTTTCTCAAATTAGGAATTTCAGTTTTAAGTCATCACTTTTTTAAACTTTGTAAAATGTTTCTCTTCAGCATGATTAGCATAGTGTTAAGTCTACTACATGTTGGTTTCAGGGGAAGTTGCTGTGTGTGTTGCCAGCCAGGGCAAACACTGGCTGTGTAAGCAGACAGCACACACAGCTCCTCTTTCACCCTGTTTAGGAACAGCACACTCAAGGGAGGAAGGCTTCCTGGGAGAAAACAGTAGGAGCGGCTAATTCAGCCTAAACAAGTAGAATGTGTTACTTATTTGGACTTACTTACAGGCACACGCCAAGGCAAGTCTTCTTTCTATGTAAACGGTTGTCTAGGGCTGAAGCTGCAAAGAGAATCTGACAGAATTTAAGGATTTGGCCTGAGCTGTCACATCCCAAGTGCACTCCCCTTAACAGTAAGGGCAGGCATGTAGACATGCATTTATTTTCCTCAGCACATCAACATGCCTGTTTCTTTGTGCAGTCTTGTAGCAGTGATATTCTGCAAGGTAGCTCCATGATGGGGGATGTTCTATAATAACAGACCATTTTCTTTAGAAAGCACTGAAAATGTTGTTCTCGCTAAAGGTGAAAAAAATTGAATTTTTATCTTGAGACTAGAGTCCTGTTTCAGGGGGAATGTGTTTCTGTAAAATGCAATCTTGAGTTGATGTTTGGTGGGAAGATTGCCTTAATCAAGTCTGCCTGTATTAACAGCAAAGGGGTTTGGTATTTGCATGTCTGTTTATTTGTTCTTCCTTCTTTTTTTGAGGAATGAAAAGGGTTAACTGTGAAGCTCACATGGTAGACAGGAGAGGAAATTGCTAGGTACCACGCACATGCCTGTGTGCACACACACACACACACACACACACACACACACACCATTTGGATCCTGTGGAGAGCACTGAGAGTGTAAGAGCCTGCACAGGCTCTCCTCTGCTGACACTCCAGTAGCACTTGGCAGTGTCTTGAGAAACCGGGCTGCGCTGTCTTCTAAGGAAAAGGACAGAGCCTTGTGAAGACACACGAGGCAGCTTTAGTAGGCACAGAAAAAGACAAGTGCGCTTCGTTGCTGTGTAGCTTCCAGTGGTAATCAGTGACGTTCCCTGGCAGAGCACTTTTCATATGTCCGACTCGTATTGGGAAAGTAAATCCTTTCATTTCCACCATCTTTCCTCAAGCCTCCTGGTTTTCTTTCCCTTTTATGGTGGAGGTGATGGTGAGGCACAGGCACGTGGAAACACAACTAAAGCTGTCTATAGTGGGCGCTATGACAGCCCTACAGAGCAAGCTGCAGGATCTCAGAGGAACCTGAAAGGTTCTCCTGGAGTTTATAAAACTCCCAAAATGGAGACTGCCTGAGGTGGCAATATTTTGGTGCTTTACACATAGGAAAGACTTGCCAAGTGTTGCTTTGGTTGCCAGTAGATCTCAAAGAACCCCCAGGACCTAGTCAGTTGGACTGTGAGACGAGGTCCACGCTGTGTCTCTAGCCCATGTGCGTCCTCTCTGAGCTTCCTTCTCTACCTCATAGAGACACGCAGTATAAACTTGAAGCAAAATCATCCATTTTATTATTAAAGATTTAGTTTTATTTAAGTATGTACTTGTGTGCATGTGCATACACTCACACTGACATACAGTGCTCCCCTAGGGCTGAAGTTCCAGGCAGTGTGAGCTTCTCTGCCCCTGTCCCGTGTGGTGTTACGTATTGGGCACCAAGCTTTGGTTCTATGAAAGAGCAGGGAGTGCCCTTAGCCACAGACCATCTCATCTCTCCTGACCCTCATATTTTAACCTTAACAATTATTAAAGTACTTTAAATGTGTTACTTTATTTCAGTTTCATGATATATAAGGTTAGAGTAACATACAGGGTTAAGTATACTGCATACTGTGAGACAGATCCCAGGAGGAGAGGTTGGGTTTTGGTTATGACTTCAGTGTCTGGCTGGGTATTGCTCACCCTAAGCGTAACAGGAGCTTCCCGAATGCTCCATTTGTGCACAGCCTTCTGTCAGCCCACATTCATTCACATATTCAGACCCATTAATTTTAAGTTTAAAGCACACATGTAAAATTTTCAATCACATGTGAACAAGCTGTGTAGTGAGGTGGTGGCAGTGTATTTGGTGCTATGACTATGGACTCATAAGGGAACTGTGTGGTCGGTTCCCAGTTCTTCCTCAGTCAGGAAGGATGTAACGTCACAAAGTACAATTGCCACTCTATTCATTATGTCCAGAATTGTGTATCCTGGCTGCCTGGGACATAATATGTTTGTCTGTCCCTGTGAGCAGTGCTGTTGCTATGCATCAGAAGGGAGGAGAGACGAAGAGAAAACAAGTGAGCAGTATAAACAGCTGACTGTATGTTTACGTGGTTTTTTCCAGTGAAAAGTGAATCTGCCCAGAAGCTTGGCAATGGAAACTGAGCACTTGCGGAAGAAGGTGAAGGTTCCCAGATGGTTGGGAATATGGTGTGTTGCTGGACTGCTGGGTGACTGGGGGTCAGTGGAGGGTTGGAATTTGTTGTTAGTCTAAAATGTAATTAAACAATATAATTTTCTTTTGGGGAAAAAGTGTATTTTATCACCTTTTAAATTAAGTGACTTACAAACCTCTTTTACAGGATGAGCCCCTCATGTACCTGGTTAGTGTAGTCCTTACTAGACTTTTAGTCTGCTTGTTTCTATACCCTGAAAACATTTTTTGTTAGGTTGACACAAGACCAAACCCAACATGTGTGTCAACCACAAAGATGGTGTTCTCTGTGGTCACACCTCACTGGAGGGAATGCCACATAGCAAAACAGCTAGCCAGAGTTGGCCTTCCTCCTGTCTGGGTTTAAGTTTAGCCCTCTTAAGACACTCTCTTACACTTGACACAGTCCCGGTCTTAAGGGAAGGTAAACAACAGGAATCAGTCCCACACTGAGTGGTCACTGGTGACCAGCGTGGCCACATCTTCACACTTCTTGCCTCGTCCACTCCCAGCTGACTGATTACTGTGAAGAACAGCTCGCTGCTGTATTGATGCATCTAAAGGAAACACCCACGTGGACCTCTTTGGGGTGTTGGTGAAGTGTTTGGAGGTGTATTCATGTATATATGGGGTGCGGTTCCTACATAAGCAGTTCACATACTGAAACTGTATTTCCATAATTTCAAGGACATTTACACATCTCTGAAACTTTAGAAGAGTAAAGAATTATATCTGTTTTGGATTTGTGTCCTAATTTTTTTTTTTAAATTAATGAAAAGGGGCCATGAATTTGAAAAAGAGCAAAGGGGGCATATGGGAGGGATTAAAGGGAAGGAAGCGAGAAGTGATGTAATTATAGTAAAATCTCAAAAATAAAAATTTTAAAAGTGATAAAATTGGACAACAATGAAGATTATGTAGCTTATAGGTAGAATAAGATTTAGATCAAAAGGAAACCAGATACCCTGAAAAAATTGAAGAATTAGAAATATGAAAATACAATAAAATGAGCACAGGAGAAACTTGGAGAATACAAATATATATGTAACTCAGGATAGAAATCACAATAGAGCCAGATACAGTGGTGCACACCTGTAATTCAAGCATAAGGAAGCAGAAGCAGGCGATCTCTGAGTTCAAGGCTAGTCTGGTCTACAAAGCAAATCCAAGACAGACAGGGTTACACAGAGAAACCCTGTCTTGAAGAGGAAGAAAGAAAGAAAATAAATTACAGTAGAAAACCAAAAGGCAGTAATGCCCAAAGACCTTTGGTCTCAAAGCGTCACTGGAGTAGTTTGTAGATAATTGAGAAATGTACTGACATCCTGACATGGCAAAGGATTGTTATGGAACTCTATCGTTCCACTACCACTAGAAAGACAGTGAAGCTTGATCTCACGGGATTCAGATTGATCCAAAAGAGAAATTTGCGTCACTGAAACAAGCAGGAAGAAGAGATGGAGGTATTGAATCAACTTGGCCTGGAGTTGTTGGGGAGCCTGACAACTCAGAAAGAACTCGTGACCTGAGCATGCTGGAGAGGGAGAAGGAATCTCCTAACAACGAAATCTGGTGCTTTCATCTTAATTCTAAGAAAAGTGTGAGCTCCATAAAACTCCGTAAAAACAACAAAGAAAGAATTTACTATGTGCTTCCCTCTGCTTCCCAGGAAGGGAGGGGGCAGAGTCCACCTAAATATAACTGTCAGCTCACTGGATTAATATGCATGTTTATTCCCAAGCAATTAATAGTCAACACATGTCATAATGAATGATCATGTTACTCTTAAAGGAGGTGAACTTAGGGTTGTTCACTGAGAGCCCTAGAAGACAGTATATTAAAGCTCACTCTCTTCATTTCGCTTTCTCTTGGATACTGACAAATTCTGCAGTAAACACACTGTGTTACCAATGCCTGGTTTGTCATTCTGCATTTTGCCTGTGTATTACTTTTAAGGGGAGGATCACCACCTGACTTTTTATTTTTTAAACAATGATTTCAAAGACAAAATATGGCTTTTAATAACTGCTAATTGTGACATTAGGATTAATAGCATAATTTAGTGTATAAAATTTGCAGGCACAAGGACCTAAATTGGAACCCTGGAGCCCACATTTATAAAAGAAGGAAAAAAAAAAAAAAGAGGAAAAAGAAGCAACAACAGCCAAGCATGCAATCCCAGTGTTAGAGACGTAGCAATAGGTCATGCTGGCGCTGCTGGCCAGCCAACCTGGGAAACACTGTCTCAAAGTCAAGGTAGACAGCAAAGTTATCCTTTGACCTGTGTGTGCTCACGCATGTACACACACACACACACACACACACACACACACACACACACACACACTGCATCCGTTAGCCTTTGACAAAGTGAGCTTACTCTTTTTTGTTTCATATTTTTGGTGAATTAAATCAAGACTCCAGAACTCCTTTTTCTTTTCATTCTTTGCTGTGATGACTCGACTGTGATCTCTAGAGACACTTAAATATACCACCGTCATCAAATGGAGCAGGAAACTGAGGTTCCAGGCAGATTAAGGATTGTGCTCAAGATCACTTAGAACAAGTGAACCAGCGTCCAAGCCAAGCCAGACTGGGCTTCTTTGGTCACATCCCTGACTGGCTACAATTTCCGATAGGCTCTGTCCCAGTCAGAGGCTAGCTGGAATTTCTTCTGTTTCAGAGTCGTGTGGCTCACTGGTGGCTGAACGTGCCACAGACAGTTCTTCATACTTTGGCCAGTTATGGGTCTGTGTTTACCACCTTCCACTGCACAAAGAAACTTCTGTGATGAGGTCTGACAGCCGCTATACTCCATAAACATGATTTCATTTTGTTTTTATTTGTTTGTTCATTTGTTTTGCAACAGGGTTTCTCTGTGTAGCCCTGGCTGTCCTGGAACTCTTTGTAGACAAGGCTGGTCTCAAACTCACAGAGCCCCACTTGCTTCTGCCTCCCAAGCACTGAGATTAAAGGCACCCAGCCCTCTTAGCCTTGTTTTCTTTTTACAGGCAGGTCTCCTGTATTCTGGGCTAGCTTCAAATTCACATGTAGCCAAGAATGACCTTAAGTACCTACCTGATCCCTCTACCTCCACCTCCCAGATACATGTCACCACACCCAACTAGCCACACCATTTTTAAAGGGGATTGTTCATAATTTGTTAAATCACCTTTCTCCATTTCTTCCAGCATGCTTAGCAGTTTCCTGTGCCTTTTACTCATGCTTGTCCATGTCTTTGCTGCTTTGGACATAAAACTTCAATGACATCCGTGTTAGCTGCTTGTGTTAGTAGGTCTTTTTTGATGGGCTCCAGGACATTGGCCTCTGATCTTTTTCATTGTCTCCTGTGAGTTGTCCACAGCTGAACTTAGCACTGCTCAGAGCTATTGCAGCAGACCTGAGGTAGCGTGGCTGTCCAAGACTGCCTGGCTAGTGGTCCCACATGGAAAGGACACAAGCATCCAAAAATAACTGTCACTGACTTGTGTTGGCATATTGAACATCAGGAGAGTCATGTGCTCAGCCTGCTGGTGAGTCCAACTCTACCTGCTGGGCCATGCCTTTCAGACAGGACAGGCTTCAGAGGAAGGGCCTGGTGGGAGATAATGTCATTTCATGACCTTTTGGAATTTCTGGGAAAGCCTTCAGAAGTAGAAATCGAATGGTTGAAGGAAGTCATGAAAACAGCAGGGCAGACAAAAGATACCAACCAGAATGTATGAGCGTCCATTTCATAGACTGCAGACAAATGCTCACGCTCTGACATACGTTCCCAGGAAGAAAGCCAGCCTGTGTAGTTTCATTATTAAAAACAAGCTTCCTATCTCCTGAGAGAAATACAGAGACAATTACTCCGTGCTTTCACATTTTTACTTCAGAAAGCTCAAATTTCTCTCAGGTTTCTGTTTAGCACTCTAGTTCCTTTTCCTGTTAGAAGAACGTGTCACAATCCACCTTAGTATCTTGATTTCTTTTGGCTCCTTGAGTTCTGGATTTAGTCCATATGGTATAAATCTGTGGTACAAAGACAGTCCTTAAAGCCCAGTGATGTCTTGTTTTCCTAAATCCCTGTGGTCTTCCTGTTGACTGGTACTCTGTTTCTAAAGAAAAATAGGAGAATCAGGTCTCTGTGTTTTGAAGTGTGGGTCCTGGCTAGCCAGGCGCTGGGGTTCCATGCTTTGGAGCCTCACCACTGTAAGAGACAGCAGCCTTCCCCGTGTTCTGACAGATTGGATGGTGTTTTTCAAGTTCTCTGCTTCAGATCTCTCCCTGGAAAGGTTGGTCAGTTGTTCAGCCAACATCCTTGACCTCTGCAGCTGTTGCAATTTAGAAGCCTGTAATAGTTTTTGCCACATTTGGACCCTCACAAACACAACTTCTAAGCACTGGAAATGGAAAACTGGGATAGTGAAGAAAGCCAAGAGCATGGGTACCCAGTTTTCCAGGTAGTGGACTCTACAAGGAAGCTACTGTGTGGCTTGACCAGTGTGCGGACAGTCAAAGGGAAGGAATAAGCCAGGTGTGTTTCTGGCTTTCCTCCGTGGCATGGAGGCCAGTTAGGAGGTTTCAGTTGGTTCTTTTAAAAGCACTTCTTTCCCCTGAGCGGCTTGTGTGTCCTCCGCAGTGAGAGTGAAGCAAGTTAAATTACCAAGGGTTTTGGCCTCTCAAAAAATGCTTTATTTGAATTTCAATAGCTTGGACCAGAAATACTTGATGTCATTCTATAATCTCCCACATTGCTCTTCAGTACTTCTCCAGAGAGGAGCAGTGAGTCTGGAGAGCTTGGAATTCTAAGTTACATTAAAGGGCATAGGAAAGCCAGCTGTTTGCTGCTCAGCGTGCTCCCTACTCCCACTGCTAACAACTCTTTGCAGTGACTGACTGGCTTCTCTGCTCTCAGCCACCAAATAAAGGGGCTTGACCCCATCTCCTCCTGCTGGGCTTCTTTGGTCTAAACCACCCAGTCTCCCACCCTTCTGTTTAGGTCAAAACTGCAAGTGACTTGAGCATGTGTGATCTAAGAAATTGGGAAAGGGTGCTGAACATGGCCACCCACAGACTCTGCCAGAGGCTAACGGGTCAGTTATTAACCTGTGTTACTGTTGTGAGGAGAGCTAGTCTGTCAATGCTAGGAAGAAGCCAGTTGTATCTATCTGTGTTAACCCATGCCATCCATCCCTTGAAGTATTCAGTAACATTAGCCAAAATACCGCCCCCTCCCAACTGTCAGGCTCTAATAGCCAGGAAATGAAGTGTAGTAAATGACAGCCCCTGGATTTGCTTAATTATTGCAGAGTCTTCGATCACACTATGGTCCCTAGGAGATTGTAACCTGTAAAAACCTCTCTTGATCCCATTGTGATCCCTGAGATTGTGAACCTGTCTTTCGTTTAGCGTGGTTGAGCCCTAGCACACCTTTAACCCAAGAACTTTCTGTTTATTGTAAACAGGTGATTAAGGTGTGGCTCGGCCAGCTCTAGCATACACCTTTAATCCAAGAGCTTTCTGTACACAGGATTCAATAAAGTTAAGCCGAGGTCAAGAGGCAGAGCAAGAAACCAGCTGACAGTGATTAAAGAGAAGGAGGGACTTTGAGTTGAGGGGTGTTTAAGACAGCCTGGAGAAATAGGGGGAGCTCCTTAGCTTTGAGCTCTTTAGCTCTTCAGCTCCTCAGCCTTTGGCTTTTTTGAGTTAGCAAGGCTTTGACCTTGGGGTTTTTTTGGCCTTTTCCTTCTGGGCTGTCAGCTTAGCTAGTGAGCCTTTGGGGCCTTTTCCATCCGGACATGAGCTGAGTAGGAGGGTCAGCTGGGTGCTTTCTCTGCCTCTCTGAGCTAGCAGGTTTTCACCTCAGTGTCTGGCTCCCGAGTCTTTATTTGTAAAATAGAACACTTGGGATTTTCGTTTAAAACAACATTTAATAAAATAGAAGAACCTGAGTATTCTAGACTATAACATTAGTAAGGATTAGACTGGCCTACAAAAGAAACATAATCGTAACTATCACTTTAAAAACAGTTTGTGGATGCCATATACAACATTTCTGCTTACATCTCACCTGCAGGGCTTTGCCAGGCAGAAATGGAAGGAAAACTGGTTTGTGGTTGTTTTTATTGCAGGGAGGGTTATAGAGAGAGTTTCTCTGTGTAGCTCTGGCTGTCCTGAAACTCTGTAGATAAGGCTGGCCTCAAACTCAGAGACCCACCTGCCTCTGCCTCCTGCGTGCTAGGATTAAAGATGTGTCCCATTACCACCTGCCTGGTTTTGTCAGTTTTTACTGGAAATTATGAATATTCTTGATACGGTATTGAGACATAAGAAACAGTCTTTACCACATTTGCTCGTTGGCAAATCTTACTTTGTAATGCAGTGAAATGGTTATTCTTCTGCCTAATGTGTATTAAGACCCTCAGTCCGCATGCCTGCCAGGCTCTGGCGCTAAGGGATTTGGACAGGAGGCTGCTGGCTCAGTAGCTAAGCGGACTTGTTGTTCTTGCAGAGGACCCAGGCTCTGTGCTTAGCACCTACATGGTGGCTCACAGTCATCTGTATTTCCAGTTCCAGGAAGTCCAGTGTTGGACACCAGGCACATGTGTGGTGCACATACGTAAATGCAGGCAAAATAACCACACATATAAGTAAATCCTTTAAAAGGAGGAGTTAGGAGAGACTTGGACAAAAACTTCATGCTGAACCCAATCCCTGAATAAATGACAAAAATGGTCTTCAGGCCTCACCCATAGAAAGGAGCTACTGGGAGGGGATAGTTGATGGGAAAGGGAGAATAATTCTTTACCGACAGCACTAACTAGACTTAGTGGGTTATTTAAAAAGACATGAAAATGGGAGAAGGGCATGATGGAAAAACCTGGAGGGGGTTGGAAGAAGTGTGTGTGATCATTTTTATTGCATAAATATATAAAGTTCTCAAAGATAAATTTTACAAAGTAAGTTCAGGTTACATATCATATTGCCAATAAGTTGAAGGTGATTTATTTTATGTATATGAGTACAGTGTCTTCGTGCACACCAGAAGAAGGCACCAGATTGTATTACAGATGGTTGTGAGCCACCACGTAGTTGCTGGGAATTGAACTCAGGACCTCTGGAAGAGCTCTTAACAGCTGTGCTCTTAACCACTGAACCATCTCTCCAGCCCTGACTGTAAATCTTAAAAGAGACCAGTTTACTTTGAAATTAATTCCTTTCTTGGGGAAAGAGAGGAAGGAAGAAGCTGTGATACGAGAACACTGCCTGTGCCTCTAGACCAGTCAGTTACATGCCTGGGAAGGCGGAGTCCTCTGCAAGTCCGAGTCAGTTTGCAAGAAGAGAAGAAAAGGTGACTCAGTCGTCAGATGGAGCCCAGGACAGGTGTAACTCCTGAACCTCCTCTGCAGTCTCCACCCATGCCCCCTGGAAAGATGCAGCTGATGCGCCACCGTACCTCAGAGGGACATGCTCTTCCTTCCCTGACCAGGTCGCTGGTTTTGTAGTGCTCCAGAACAGACCAGCATGAAAGTAGAAGCCAGTAGGCTACAGCCACCTAAACATGGATTCTGAATTCAAAACATGGAATCAGCTAATCTCTTCTAGTATGAACCCACAAAACTGGCCTATTGGAGAGCTTCAGGAAAACAGAGCCAGTAAGTGTACGTGACTGGAAAGGAAGAGGTTTCTATACAGAAGTGACTCCCAGCTGTGGAATGTGGCAGGACACTTGGGTTTGGCAGCAAGCTAGAGACCCATGAAAGCCAGTGTCTCTGTCAAAGGTCTTAGGAAAAAAATCCGCTCTTACTTAGCTACAACTTTCATTGACCCCAACAAATAATGGGCTGCAAGTGCTGTCCAGTCCTCTGAAGAGATGTCACAGTTATTATCAAGGACTTCACTCCAGAGGAGCAGCTCTCTGCTTTTTATGTTTTTAAAGATTGTGATGTGTACGGAGGACCAATGGCCATGAGTTGTTTCATAGTCTCTTTGGAATTAGAGATTTTATTATGGTTCTATTTTCCTTCCCTGCAATATGTAAACTACACTTGTTACCCACAAATTACTGAACCAAAGTCTCTTGAAATGAGACCCCATTGACCTGGAAGTGTGACTTTCCGTCTGGTCTGGCCGTAGTAGCACAAAGATAATTACCACCCTTGAAAGAGACCATGTGACTGTAGTATTGTGGAAGTTGTAAGTTCATATTAGATAGTATTTGTGAGTTGATGCATACAGTAGTGCCTATTCTACATATATACATATATATATATATATATATATATATATATATATATATATATATATATATATATATATAGTCTACTTTGAGAGTTACTTCCCTTCAGTCTTTGCATTTGGTTGAGATTGACAACTCTGTTCAAACTGCTGTCTTGGTCACAGTAACTAGTTTAGGAATGGGCATATAATCCATATCAAATTAAGATGGACTGTTACAATTTATCTGCCTCTAACTGGGAGTACTGTAATGTAACTACCTCATCCCCCTGGCTGATTTTTTGAGGATGTGAGCTTGAGAACCTGTGTGACCACGTTGCCTTCAGTCTTGCTGTTCTGCAATGTGTTTCTTTCATTTCCAGCAGCTACATTGAAGCTTCCTGAGTAATACAGATGATGTAAGGAGAATCAAGCAAGCAGCTCCTTACACAGGGCCTGTCATCCTTGCCAGTGTTCCCTCTGAGATATATGATGTAACTGCAAATGACCAGAATCTTAGAAAAGATCAGACCAGCTAGTCCAATGCCTTCCCAGTGCCACAGGTGTGCAACATGATTTTTAGGTTCCTCATGGATGTTTCTTACTTAATAAATATGATTCCCAGAAAAATGGGAGTTTTTACATCAAAGTTGTAATTTTATGGGTTTTGTTGCAATGCTTTTATTGGAGAACAAATTAAAGGTCGGAGAAACAAATGCTTGGCTTTTTTAAGGGATTGCCCAGTTGGCAACTGAAGGGTAAGAGATATTAAACATGAAATCCTAAAACTGGAAGAGACCCTGGGGACCCGGCACTTGCCTCTCACCCTTGTCCATCTTCAACACCAGAATTCCCCCCGGTGCTGCCTCATACATGGCCGTCTGGCTTCTGTTAGGCTGTCCAAGGATGCTGTGCTTACCACCACTTGAGGCATGCATTCCAGCTGGCAATTCTAGTGGACAAGCCTCCCTTGCTGAGCCAGGACCGGCCCACCTTGAAATAGCTTTCAGTTTAGCTCTCTTCTACCTCCTGAGGCCACCTACTGTGTTCCGAGGCAATGACCCTGCACCCAACAACACTAATTTTATCATAGCTGATAACTTTTGATCACCATTTTCTCATCCTTTTTTTTTTTTTTTTTTTTTTTTTTGCTTCAATAGTCAGTTGTCTGTACATTTGCTTTGTGTCTAGAACAACACTTAATATGCCAGCAGTAGAGAATAAGCCAGCTATTCCAGCCTTCATCCTGGACCTTAGGTTTCTGTGAGCAGCCTCAACTCCCTGTACATCATGTTGAACACTGAATGGCAGCATCAGTCGTTTTACTTTTCAACCCTCCTCCTGTTTCCTGGGACAGGTCTGGGAATCAACTATGTCTCTTGTGTGCTGGGCAAGCTCCCTGCCACTGAGTCGCACTCCTTAGCCCTCCTGTTTTGTTTCCTGTGCCATTTATGCCATGTCATAGTCAAGTGACTGAGAGATTTAACTTTTCTCAGATTATAATTCCCAGTTTATCCATCTTGGTTCTGTCAGCCAGTTCACTAATCCCATAATGATAGACCTCAGAGTGTCTAGAAACTTAATAAAAATAAGATACATTCAAATGTCATGAGTGGCCAGGTGCTGTGGTGTACGCCTGTAATCGCAGCACTCAGGAGGCAGAGGTAGGTGGGTCGCTGTGAGTTTGAGGCCAGCCTGGTCTACAAAGTGAGTTCAGGACAGCCAGGGTTACACAGAGAAACCCTGTCTCAAACCAAAACAGAAACAAAACGAACAAATGTAATAAGCGAAGGAAGTTAAAAACCTGGAACCTAGTATGTATCCAAGAGATTGATATGGGCTGAAAATACAAAGAACTTAACACAGGTCAGTGATTAAGGATTAGGTTATTCAGCATTGAGAAAACATTTACCTAACCTTATCCAGCCAATACCCCTGGTGAGTGCACAGAACGTGTGTGCCTGTTGAAGATCTAATACAACATGAAATTCCTACCAGCCTCTCCCTGCCGCAAAAGCTACATGTCTTTGCCTCTCTACTAGTTAAAGGAACTGGTATGGAAGTTAAACAGGATTGAGTTCAATCTTTAGCATTGTAATTACTACTTGATATTCTCTGAAAAGCTTCCACAAGCCTCCACTAACCTATCAAATAATACAATTATAATCTCATAAGCTCTGCATAATAAAATTTTGGCATATCAACCCTTAATATAGCATGGATGATAATGTGGTCCCCAGCCTATTGATAGAGTAATTATAAAAACTGAAAGTGAAATTAGCCCATACAAGGTAGATCTGTCCTTTATGGCTCTGTATATTTGGCTTTGAACAGTTTACTCTGAAGCCCTTGAGTGAGGATGCTCTAGTTTGATGAAGTCCCACAGTCCTAGGGCTTCCCAGGTTAAAGAGAGCAGGCCTGTATGAGGGTCCGAGAACAAGTAATGAAGGAGGGTGCTGAAAGCAGGTACAGACATCCTCTTCACCAACATTGGCTAAGGTGCAATCTGGAAGGCACTTAGATGCCTCTTCCATTAGAAGGCCACCAACTTCTCCGTGTCACCTAGAAAGGAAGCGACATGCTGTTAGCCGGCCATGCTCAGTTCTACAGAACTGCAGGACAAGAAGGAAGAGATTGTTCAGTCATGAAGTGGCACATTTTCCCAACTGCTGACTTGCCATCCCAACAGGATGATTTTTTAACATGAGGAAGTTGCTGGGTGTTTCCAAACAGACAAGGCTTGGCGGTCTTGGGTACTCACCTGACCAAAGGATTATTAAGAGAGCTTTAAAAATTAAATCCAATTAAAGGCGGGAAACTGTCAGGCTTCGTACCCTGTGGAATAGCTCCCATTGACACCCCTATATTTGCTTTGTCCTTCAAATTTTTGAGATGTGGTGCTTTTTCCTTCCCCCATTAGTAGAACATTACCTAGAAATTTTACCTGTGACCCAAACCATAAAGGTGACCACCAGAAGCTCCTGGTTAATACTTCTGGTGACCCCATAGTGGCTCGACTCTCCCACTCACTACCATTTGTTCAGCAACGGTACTGCCATGCTGAGAAAGGGGGTCCCTGACAGTCTATACACTTGGGGGCAATTTTTAACTAATCAGTCATTTCATCGCTAGATATTCAAAGGGCTGTCTGTCTGTCCCATTGGTCATTTCATCTGCCTCACACTTCCTCGGTCAGATCACAGAGCCCTTCCTGAAGTATTACCAGTTTTCCATTTCTCCTCTGCTCCCTCCTTTCTTTTAATAACTCTGGGAGACAGGGAGGCACCTTGTAAAGTTAATTTCCTCCGAAGCTTTCAAAGCAAAGGCATCACTCAGGCCAGACACCACCACCCCTTTCCACCCCTCAGCAAGGTCACACACCCCTCCTCGGAGCCTTAGTCACTGGGCTGTGCCTGCCACCTCAGGTTTGCCAGGCCTCAGCTCTGTCTCAGGGGCACAGTGAGTTGCCCTGTCCAGTGGTTCTTTGGTCATGGGGTGGGGTCCCCAGATGGGAAGAATGTCATTTATCTGCCTTGTTCCTTCCACAGTTCACGTCCTAAGTATGCCCCCTTCCCCTTCTCTGTTATGTTCCTTTCAGGACTGAGGGACTGGCTGGCTGCCTGTACCTTAGCTGGCATTTCCTCTTCAAAGGCCTGTGGCCTCAGCCACCCATCTCTACTGAGCACACAAACCAGTGGAATTGCTGTGGCTTTGCTGCCTGCCTCCTTGGAAAGCAAGGGTAGTTTTTTTTTTTTAAACACCCCTTTGGTTTCTTGAGGTGAAGCTTTTCTCGATCACATTTTATTTATGCCAACGCGACCTGTGGCTTTAGAGTGTTTGCTTTTGAATGTTTGTGTTAATGGACTGAGCTGAAAGCATTTCCTCTTACCGGGAGAGGGCCGGCACAGCTGGGGGCCTGGCTGCTCAGCTCTGGCAAAAGCCGTCCCAGAAGGACCAAGTCGCCAGCGAGGAAGTATAGAGGCTCAGAGAAGGATTGATTCATGTGGCTGCATGGGCAGAGCTGGGATCATAGACTGAGCCTCGACCCGTGGCAGCTCCTTTGATTAATGAGAAGGGGCCTGGACTGGAGACACCTAGATTTGTGCAATTATGCTTTTTAAATTGCGCATATATTTACCAAAATTGTGGTTTTTAGCAGCTGTAGTGTCTGGTCTTTTCCTCCTATCCCCAGCCTTCTAAGCACACCTGTCGGTATTAACTACTCCCAAACTTGGTCAATCCCAAAGCCATTTGTAGGTAACCTAGATCAGCCTATGAAATTCTGTTTTCCCTCCTGTATTCTCCCTCCCCAGTACCTAAGGAATGAAAACAGAAACAAAAATTCAAAAGTCACAGTTTTAGGCAAGGCACTGTAATTCACAGTAGAATGTTTCCTTAACATATTCAAGGCCCTGGGTTCAATTCCCAAAACAGGGAAAAATTAAATCTCAGTTTTCCCCTATCCAGTAATTAGATTGCCTAACCTTGAGGTAAGAAGTGGAGGCAGCAGACAGGGAAGCGGGACCAGACACAACTGTGTAATGAAACGGGGTCCTCAGCTATGTCTTTGGGATCCAGAACAGAGTTGAAGGGACACTGAGCTTGGCAGTTTTTTAAAGAGTGGGTGTTATCCATCCTTACCACCCTATATCCTGTGAGCCTTTGAGCCAACATTGTAGACTGACCTGGACAGCTTGAAGATGTGAGCGTGTTTGGGCCATGTCTCCCTACGACAAGGTGAGACTACTCCGAGCTAACAAGTTGGGAACCTCTGTGAGTTGGTCTAGATATTGGACCTACCAGGGATGAAGCCTCTGTTATTAAGCTTAAATAGGCAAAATAATTATTGAAAACTAGTGGAGTGCTGTAAGAAAAGCTGATGTAGAATTCCAGGCACAGAGAAGCTACAAGAGTTTTGCTGTTTGGATTTGGACAGTGGTCAAACTTAGGGCCTAGTGGATGCTGAGCATGCACTCTGCCACTAAGAGCTACAGTCACAGCCCAAAAGTTAAAGCTTGGGGAAAAACTACTCCATGGTCCTTCATTTGAACTGAGTTCAGTGATGACGACTCTGCATTCTCTATGCCAGCCCTTGGCCCTGTGACAAGTGTAGCTTCACATTCGTGGTATCTCTTCTCGGCATCAGACTTCTTGCAACACACTCAGCCTAGACCCGCACATGCTCTCAGAGTGATGTGGACTCATCTTAACTCTTCCTTTGTTGTCCCTTCCCCGTGCAGAGAAAGCTCCTGCAAAGTTTCTTTCTCAACCAGCTCGGATGAGAGAGAAACAAGATCACCTTCTGTTTCACTGAGATGTCATTAACCAAAGAAGGCTAAGCTCAGACACAGAGAGAAAGACTGAAGCCTGCTAACACCTGCATAGTTTTTTTTTCTTTAAAAAAAATAGTGTACAGGTGGTATCATACATGTTTAATCTCAGCAGCAGAGGCAGGTGGATCTCTGTGAGTTCTAGGCCAGCCTGGTCCACAGAGTGAGTTCCAGGACAGCCAAAACTACACACGGAGAAATCCTGTCTCAAAAAACCAAAAAAGAAAAATGATACATATACATACATACATACATATACGTATGTATGTATATAACTTATTACATTTACTATACATTCTTATAATTTAAGTAATTTTTTCATATAATGTATTCTGATAATTTCCCCTTTCCTAGACTTTTCCTTCACATCATTCTATTCTTTCTATTTTGGCTTCTTTTACTATCCCAAAGAGAACTGTTTATAAACCATTGTCCACTCTGCGTTCCTGAGGGACTTTGTTCTGGACGATATGTTCTCCAGGCTCATTGAGTTCCCCTAAAGGTCATCTAGTGTCCCCCAAGGCAGGGCTTCACTCCCTTTTCCTCTCAGCTACTGATCTGACCACTAAAGACTTATAACAGGCCACACTCCTGGGAGATCCCGGGTCATGTTGGCTTCTGGGTAATGGTGGCTGACTGGTTAATCACATCCCTACAATGTGCCTGCCTGTTCTCCTGCTTAGTGTTTATTATCTGTTCACTGCCGAGAGAGCTTTCCCTTCATCCTGACACCAGACGCTACACTGGGCCTCACCTCTTGGTCTTCCCCTCTTGAAGCCCCTTTTCTACATACCAGTTTGAGTGAAGAATATTAAATGTAATCTGATGATGCTTCTTGCCTCCCAAGCCCTCTGAGTAGCTTTCTGTTGCTTCTCAGATTATGTGTAAAATCCAATCTAGCCTCCTGCTTACTCCTTCCGGCCTATCTATTACCAGGTCTGTCTCTCTACTTCACTGTTGCCCACTCTGCCTCTAGAACAATGTCAAGAACAGGGCTCCTCTATAGTGGTTGCATGGATGAATGAATGAATGAGTAAGTGAATGAATGAATGTATTAACAGGAATGCTATGAAGTTGGGAATTGGAGAGGGGTGAATGGGTACAACTTCTGAGGGTAGCTGTCTTATTCTAAGGCAAATATTTCCATCTCGGGATGGCTATAAAGTAGATGAAAAGTACACAAAATATATGGAGTGGGATTACCTGCCTGTCCTGTGTCACAGGCTCCCATTCTGGTGTGAAGACACAAAACCCGTCCAGTGGTCTACCGAAACTGAAAGCTGGCAGGACCTGACAAGTCTAATGTCAGAGATAACTTTGTTTGCTTTTTTGTTGTCATTTTGTTTTAAGTTGATGTTTGGCTAGCCAACAGCCATCCCACTTCCCAAGAGTCCTCTGGTTTCTATTTGAAGGAGACAGTCCTTCCTGTTGGACTCAGTTGTAGAGGTTCATTTTAAACCAAAGAGATGATTTCTTCCCCAAACGCTACCTTTGAGCACAAGGACCAAGAAACATAAAAATGTGCTGTGTGGCCTTTCTGCTGGGTGCCAGCTGCTTGCTGTCAAAATGGGCAAGTCATGAAGCCGGTCCTGGCTGGATGGTACTTTAGATGCAAAGCCGTCACCATGAAGAATATTGATGACGGCACCTCAGCCCGCTCTTACAGCCATGCCCTGGTGGCTGAAATTGACTGCTATCCCCGAAAAGTGACAGCTGCCGTAGGCAAGAAGAAGATTGCCAAGAGGTCAAAGATCAAATCCTCTGTGAAAGTTTGTAACTCCAATCACCTCATGCCCACCAGTCACTCTGTGGATATCCCCTTGGACAAGACTGTTATCAACAAGGATGCCTTTAGAGACCCAGCCCTGAAATGCAAGGTCAGGCGAGAGGCCAAGGTCAAGTTTGAGGAATGATACATGACAGGGAAGAACAAATGGTTTTTCTAGAAGCTTTGCTTTTAGGTATATTTAGGTATATTAAAAATTTGTTTCCATAATATATATATGGAGGTGACATCTCAGCCATACCATGCCTTCTGTGGGCCCACTAAAGTGGTTCATGGTGCCCCGTCATCCACTAACTAATGCAAGAGCAGGTGCTCAATAGTCTTCTAACTGCCCTTTTCCATAATTGGGTCAAAGTTCTTCCCACTATTTGTAATTGTTAGCATGGTAAAATTGATATGAGGAACATCTGAACACAATTCTAATATGTTCCATAGATTTGGGTCAAATCTATCAATGAACCCTAAGTCTTCTGTCCTCTGTGAATCATGACCCTTTCTCCCCTGAAGACTGTTCCTCTGTTCTCAAAAGCCTGGGGGAGACGGCTACTCTGCCAAGCTGTTCTTTTCGTTGTTTTGTTCGTTTGTGGCACTGGGAACAGAATCCAGGGCCTTGGTGCATGCTAGGCAAGTGCTGTGCCACCGAGCTGTACCCCAGCCCTAGTCAAGTTCTTACTGATTCTTCTGAGAGGTCCTAGAGCCACTGTCATGTGGTTCCAGGTCAAACTGTGGTCATTTTGGACACAGTTGTGTTTCCACAGTGATGTATGTCAGCAACCACAGAGTAAGCTTCCTGTGAGCTCATGTCAATCTGATACCCTGGGTTTATTGGCTTCTCGGGTTTCACTTTCGCTTATGTAATGGGCTGTGACATTTTTCAATCATTACCTCATGCTGGGACCTTCTTTTCCTTTGTCTCTCCTGGTGTGTCATGTTCTTGCCTCTACTCCCTTGGACCTCTTGGCTTCAGTGTTCTCAGCTGGTAGGCGGGAGTGGGTGGGAGCCAGATTGTGTGACCACTTCTCCACCCTTCTCCAGACAAGAGCCTGGGTTTGTCACAGTGCAATCTCTTGACATCCCTTAGAAAACACAGTGCTAACAAGTATATCGACAGTCAAAAGTATCCACTAAGTAGGCCTGGAGGAACCCAGGCTGTGCTTCTGGGCTAGGCAGGGAGTCAGGCAGTCTTCTGAACTCAACTAAACTGCCACTTTTCCCCACACAGTCTCTACCTCTAGCTGGCTGCAGTCCCCTGGCTGTTGTCCACCTGAACACATCTATTCTTAAAGGAAATATGAGCCTCAACATGCGAGCAGTCTGTGTGAGGATCTTCTGCCTGCGCCATCCACTCTTCTATGTAGCCATCTCCTTGAAATTCAGAAGCCATGTGAGGCCTGAATGAGACAGAGCACTTGCTTCGTGCTCCCATGCCACTTCCGACCACACGGGACTCTTCCCAGAGTTCCATGCTGGAAAATGGCTGATCTTTACCCATTTGCTCCATCAAAAAGGAGGGAAGAGGTGGAAGGTGATTCCTTGGTTTCTCCTGCCCTTGCTTTCACCTTTCACACCTACTTCAGCTATGATCTTCTCCCCAGAATGTACCAAAGGTATCTGATTGCTTCCATCCACCTAGCTTTCATCATGTGGTCCAAGCTGCTGCTAGAGCTCCACACCTGATGTTACCAGCCACCCTCCTACACGACAGTCCATCACCAACAAGTAGCCAAGGTGACCAGGTGCATCCCTCCTGAGCCTAAAAGTCCATGACCACTTCCTTCAGCTCTCAGAACAGAATAAAAGGCCGGTTCCCTTGCCCACCTATTAGGTCACAGCTCCTTTGCCTCCCAAGGCCACTGACTCTCTGGCCTCTTCTCTCTTCCTCACAAGTTCCAATGAGTTGTAATCAAGCCCTGACACTTGGTTGTCTCTCCTTGGGGACCTGCCCTAGAGTTCTTACCACTAAAGGCCACTTCTTAGTGAAATCCTATTGCCAGTGACTCTGCAGCCCTTTTCTTTCCTTCATAGCACTTTCTATCACATAAAGGTGTGTCTCCAGTGTTAATATGGTCACTTTTTAAAAGATTCATGTGTATGAGTGTGTTATCTGCGTGTATGAATGTGCATCACATGTGTGCAGTGCCTGCAGAGACCATAAAATGGCCCTAGATCCACGGAACCTGGAGTTACAGATAGTTGCAATCCACCATATGTGTCCTGGAAATTAAACCAGGTTCCTTTGGAAAAGCAGCAAGAGAGCGAGGTGTGGTGGCGCATGCCTTTAACCCCAGTACTCAGGAGGCAGAGGCAGGAGGATCTCTGTGAGTTCGAGGCCAGCCTGGTCTACAAAGTTAACCCAGGACAGCCAAGGCTACACAGAGAAACCCTGTCTCGAAAAACAAAGCAAAAACAAAAACAAAAGAAAGAAAGAACAAGGAAATAAAGAAAGAAAGAAAAGAAAGAAGAAAAGCAGCAAGTGCTCTTAGCTGCAGAATCATCATCACTCCAGCCCCATGCACACCTGTGCACTCTCGCTCTCTCTCTCTCTGTCTCTGTCTCTCTCTCTCTCTGTGTATATACAGCGTTCTCTCTTGCTCTCTTTCTGTCACCCCCCCACATCCTCTCCCTGTTTCATTATCATATTCATCTGAAACACATGTGTTGCTCATTTCTGGGTCTCTGATGAATATTTTAAAAAAAATAAATACCATATGAAGTAAAGACTCTCCTGGCGCTGGAGCACACGGGTGAGCCCAGTGCAGTAAATTCGTTCCCAGCCATCTCCTAGGTACAAGGTGCTCACAGGTGCACCGTTCAAATGGTGAACAAGCCCTTCTTCCTGCCTGACTTCTTTCAACCATCCTTTCTAAGTTACAGGTTTTTCTCGTGTCTATTTCATTTTTCCTGGCCTTTGTATTATCAAATTTCTCATTTCTTTGGCCCTTTCCCCTACTTCTGTTTATAACCTGAGTAATTCCTTAGGTGAATCTTATGATTCTCTGATTTTCCCCTTACTATATCTATTCTACTTTTACTCAGCCATCACTTTTAATTTTAATAATTTATGTTATCTTGCGTACCCTAATATATAATTAAATATTACAATATAATATTTTTATATAATTACTATTTTCTTTTTCTCAGTTTTCCTAGTCTTTTCATTTTTAAAAATTTTTTATATTTCATTAAACACCTTATTGTTATTAAAGACCTAGTTTCATTTTCTGTGGTGTCTGTTCACTTTCACTCATGGTGTCTCAATGACACTTTGCTTGTTGGATTCTGTGCAGCCTTTGTGACCATCCCTTTAGAGAAGATCTGCTTCTGCCCATGTCCTGGGATACTACTACCCTGGGACTAGTTAAGGTTTTGTTCTTTTTGTGTGTTTTTTTAACTTAATGTTTCTCAGCTCATATAGAGAGTATAATTTCAAACTTTAAACCTATGTGAAGGGAAGACTGTGACTTTAGAATCTTGAGTCCAGACCAGGACACACAAGTTTATTTGCCTTTAAGGACAATCAGCCAGGTTTTGGGTTGTGTCTGCTTTGTTTTTGCTATAGTCTACCTTTTCACTGGGTGTCTATTCCTTTGTGGCCTCACTTTTATGCAGAAGCCTCATTTCTAATTCTCCAGCATTTGAAGGTGCTACGCTTCTTCCTCTATAACGTCTCTAAAACCTGCTTCAGTATAAGCAGGATAGAATGACTCTCTTAAGCAGCTAGAGTTTCATTAGCAGTTTACTCCGTGTGTGTGTGTGTGTGTGTGTGTGTGTGTGTGTGTGTGTACACACGAGTATGCACATGCACGCATGCTTATGGACAATTCTCTATAAGAGCTTGACAATGCTAGTGCCCAATTATAAGTGAGTATATGCCATGTGAGTCTTTCTGCTTCTGGGTTAACTCACTCATTATGATCATTTCTAATCCCATGCATTTGTCCACAAATTTCGGGATTTCCTTGTTTTTGATAGCTGAGTAGTATTCCGTGCTGTAAATGTACCAGAGTTTCTTTATCCATTCTTCAACTGATGGAATAACAATGGAGTTGTAATCTGAATAAATTAATAAATTTTAAAAAAGAGTTTGACAATGCATTTGAAAATGCATTGTTACATGTTAGTATTAACTAGTAACCAATCTCCAATTGAGTGATTCATCAGTTGAAGCAATGTTACTGCTGACGTCACGACTTTGTATTTCTGATTAGCTCTCAACCTATTTTTACCTCTATTGATTGGACCTTACTAGCCTCCAGGAGGCGATAGGATGGGTGCCTGGCCTCCTGATAAATGGGCACCCTACTGTGGTGGGAGCAGGTCAGTGCTGGAAAAGCTTGAACACGAATGCGGCACAACCAGACAAGGAAGAAACGGAGAAGAAGCCAAGGGTAGGACTCCAGGAATGTGTGGGAAGGATGTGGAGGCAGGAGTCCAGGCGTTTGTTCCTGACTGATCTTTTCAGTTCTAGCCACGTCGTTACGTCATCGGGTGAGCTGCCCATGTCTCTGTGTGCTCTCGTCTTACATCCAGCCTCACTCAGCACTCAGACTGGGGGGGGGGGGTCCCTCTGCTGTTATGCCCATCACACTCGGTCAGTCTTCCTCACTAGACTGTGGGCTCCCCGAGCTGAGTTACTCTAGTATATCATGTATGCTCTACACATGGAAAATGCTCAACATTTATTTAATGAATGGTAAGTGATTGACTTAGGAAGAAGAAGAAGGAGGAGGAGAAGGAGGAGGAGGAGGAGGAGAAAGAGAAAGAGAAGGAAGAAGGAAGAAGGAAGAAAAAGAAGAAGGCAGGAGAAGCAAGGTTGGCTTTTAGAGATTTAACTACAAAGCCTAAGAGAGGAAGCAGGATGAAGAACTAGCAGTGAGCCAGAGGGGTGGGTCAGCCTGTAAAGGGGCGGTCACTGTCCAGGGTAGCACACATGTGACTGGTCATGGAGGATTTCAAGAATCAAGAGGGCCTCAGTGGATAAAGGCCCTTGTCAGTTCACCTGGTGAACTAGGTCTGATCCCTGAGAAAGAACTGATCTCCACAGGTTGTCCTCTGGCCTCCACGTGGGCACTTCAGCATGTGCCCCAACCCCATCAATAAATAAGAGTGTAATAACATTTGTAAAAGAATCAGAGAACTTCCCCGGTGGCTTTAATTGCTATGACTTTTCATTTATTTAGCCCAATTTTATTTTTATAGACAACACAAAATGAACTTCAGCCTTGGTGTTACCAGAAGTCCACACACATTCAAGAGCAGAGACAGCTGCTCGGGTATTTACTGCTGAAGTTTTACACTGGTGAAGGTGGCTGGACCTTCAGGAGGTGGCTCTGAGCATTTCTAGACTCACCCTGGAGGCAAATTTGCCTTTCTCCTTCTCTACGACTTCTTTTTCCTTTTTCCTTCGCCCAGGGTTTGCTTCAGCACATTTACCATGGATCGTAAGCCTCCGGCCAATCAAATGTGGTCCTGCCTTTTGTCAGAAGCTTAACAATACAGGGTTAGATTCGGCCCTAAGAACCATGTGACTAGATGGGCAACCCAATGCGTACAAAAATAAGATGTGCCTACCTTACCTTTAAAGAGATATTATGGCTCTTAAATTAAAACTTGGATCCTCACTTGGTCTGGAATCACAAGATGGTGGTTGTATTCCCTAGGACTGCAAAAATATATTTCAAATGTAACCACGCTGATCCCTGGTGCAGGTAGTATCGTTCAAACCAACAGGAAGGAGTGCGGAACGCACATCCAGGTGGGGCAGCTGGCAGCTGTAGCGCATGTCACTTCTGAAATGCCTCCTCACCCAACTATGAAAGTGACCTAATCGTGTACAGCAAACAGCACTTGTACAGGGAAGACAATACAGTAACACAAATATTCAAAGCAAATTGGAAAGGCAAAGAAAGAAGGAGCCAGAAGACATTAGATCATTGCCACTGCAACCTAGCCAAGACAGCATCTGGGCGAGCATCCTCTGTCCAGCCTTTGTTCACTCTCCATCCCTCACTCTTCATTGCGTGTTTAGAATTATAATAGCTCATATCTACACAAAACCCTTTGTGTGGCTGCACTTTGAGGAACAAGGTCTCCCACAGTGTCCCTTGAGAAGGAGCAGGGACTCTGTGGTCGTAATGCTTTAATAGACTTCCAGGTCAAAGTGGGGTGCTTCTGCCTCTGAAGGGAAGGGTGGAGGAGTGTGCCTTTGGCCAGTGTGTATATACTTTAATCGTCTGACCAGGGCAGGCTGTGATCATGCTCCCGCCTCACTGGGTCATTTCCACTTTAGCTCTGAAAACAAGAACAATTGAGTAAACAAAGAGCCTTCTTCCTGAGTGAACCGTGGATCCCACTGTGGGTTTGGACAGGGAAGTGGGGAAGTGTCTCCGTTCCTCCCACTCTGTGTCCCACTGTTGACTAATGTCTGCCTGAGTCTGCAGAAACCCTCCTGGCTCATTCTTAGCAGGGTTTCCCCCTACCTCCCATGGGCAACCCCAAGCCCAGCCTATGGGACATCAGTCCTACATAGGCCCTAAATGGGATCTTACTTCTACCACTGCATACTCTTAGGATGGGTACCCAGTTAAATATATGGCATTGGATCCTGACCGTGCTAAGCAACACCACCAACACCGTCTGTCTCCTGGGTATGTGAGCAAGCTGTGTTATAGTGTTTCTCCCACACCCAACACTGGGCCGGGCACTCCAGAAAGAATAAGTCTTCTTGTCCTTCAGCATTCCTTCTGCATCTCTGAGGCTATGGGATAACCCAGCCCAAGTTAGTGAGTAAGCAGCCAAAGACCACACAAATAATCATGGTGAGTGACTGAGATGCTCAGAATGGCAAAACTTTTCCCCTTCAGCTACTGAGTGTTCTTCTTTCTGAAAACCACTGTGCAGTCAGTCCCTAGTGGCCTGAGAATTTTCTTCATTTCAGTGTGTCTTCCTTTATTAGAACATGTGAAACCATAAAAAGTAGTAGTAATATAAAAAATACTAATAATGAGTCTGGAAGATGGCTCAAAGTTAAGAGCAGTGGCTGTTCTTCCTGAGGACCTGGGTTCGATTCCCAGCACTCACATGGCAGCCCACAACTATCTGCAGCCCCAGTTCCAGGGGGGTCTCAGCCCTTCTTCTGGCTTCTAAGGTTACCACACACATATGCCAGCAAATACTCATACACATAAATTGAAAATAAATAGTATTTTAAAATAACAGTAGTAGAAGTAACAATGGTAATATAAAACCTGGGGCTTGGGGTAGAAGTAGGAGGAAGTTGATGGAGGACCAGAGACAGAAGATACCCCCAAGCCCAGCCCATCTCCTGCAGCTGCACCCAGGAACTGGCTAAGAAGGAATCACAACACGGGCTCAAGTCAGTGAGCCTGTAGGCAGGTGAGTCCTGGGAGTGAGGAGGCATGATGGGCAGAGGAAAGTAAAATCAACAACAGTCCCGGACTCAAGGTTCTCCCCTTGGTTTGAGCACATTGTTAACCCTTCTGAGGCTAGAGGCTTTCATTTGTGAAGTGTAGCTGATATTGGTATCATTTTGATGCGGTTACGTGGAATGGGATATGTTGTAGGGGATGCTGCAGTAATGGCTGAGCTGAGACATCTCTGGATGCCTTGAGGCCAACAGAACACACACACACACACACACACACACATACACACACACACACACACACAAACACACACACACGCATGAACTTGTGGTGCCTGGCAGGAATGTCTGGAACCTAACCAGCTCTAGGGTTCCACAAGGCCAGGGACATGGCCCCAGAGTCTCTTGAGGCTGCATGCACCGGTGGATGAGAGCTGGCAGTCAAAGACAGTGCTGGCATTCTGCGCAGTGGTCATTATCTCATTGGAGGTCTAGGCCAGTCTGGTGGCTCACTGGGGCTCCCTGCTTAATCACCAGTGTTGCAGCCAAATTCCTGATGATCTAAAACTATTGATTTGCAAAAGAGGAAAAACTCAGGGTGTGTGAGGGGTTACCCAAGCATATGTTGTCTGGCACCGTTGCCGTGGGATTATGTTCAGATGTACACAGATGGAGTTTCTTTTTATTTAAAAGAAACAACACAAAGAAAATTCCCACAGATCGTTGCAGTTCTCTGCTACAAAGAGTGCAGTGTGTGTGTGTGTGTGTGTGTGTGTGTGTGTGTGTGTGTGTTGCAGTATTGCTATGGCGATGCATATGGTTTTATTTGGTGGAAATATGCATTGAAAGGACAAGTCATATGTACGCACCACAAAACAAATGCAACCTTCCAGAAACCAGGCTTCTGAATAAAGGTCACTTGGATTTCTTGATAATAAAATGGTGACTGTGGTGCAAGGGGACCACTCAGCCTTGGGCTCCTGAGGAGGCAGAGAAGATCAAAGTTGACTAGAAGAGGCTTCAGCCCAGTTCTGTCACTTACTCGCTGTGTCACCTCTGGCAAGTAGCTGGGCTATAGGTGGCTCTCTGAGGCAGGAAGCAAGGACCCTTTCTGTGTGTCTCTGCTGTTGGAATGGAAGATGGCAGTCAGTGCTCAGTCGGCAGTAGGCGTCCATTCTGCAGCGGTCTGAAGTTCTGCTGCAATTGAGGGTGGCTGTGTTCAGAACTGGGCCCTGGCCTTGACCACACTGCTCCTGGATGAGCACTCTGAGCAAAGGCAAGGACTATAGGCATGGCCATCCTGCGGACTACAGCGATCAGACCAGAGACCACTGAAGAGCCCAAACTGCTGACCACCAAGGGATCTGTCCTATTGGAACAGAGGGTGTGCAGTCACCAAGATGAGGGTGTGTGGCATTGATGTACTGTGGCTTCCCATATCTGCCTCTTCAATCCTCCCACCCAACCACTTTGCCAGAAGCAGTGTATCATCTCAGGCCTGGTGCATCGGGAGGACAGAGATCCATCCCCAAGGTGCCTGTGCCTGTCACCAATGCGGAAGGAGCATTTTTAGGTGACTATGTTATCAGCATAATTACAATACAGTTAAATCTTGACCTCCCTCCCTCTGTTCTCCCATTCTCTTCCTTTCCTTCTTCCTTCCCTTCCTTTCAATGCAAACATAAGCCCAGCTGGCCGCAAACTCACTGTGTAGCCCTGTATGATAACCCTGAGCATTTTCATCCTTCGAGCTCCATCCCCCAAGCGCTGCGATTACAGGGATGCATCATCCTGTGCAGTCAAATCTGCATTTTCTAGTTCATTCACCTGAACTTAAGTCTGACAGGGAAGTAGTCTGCTTGTGTTTTGTGTAGTTTGCATTTTTAAAGGATTCACAAACCTACTGGGATGTGGTCTGCCCATCATGCATGCACTAGAGATTATCAAAGCCTTTGGGAGATTGATTGAGTGAGTGAGTGGCAAATTCCAGAACTGTGTTCTTCTGATGTGCACCGGATGCCTTGATCAATGTCAGTGACAGTCTGACATTAACTAATCAATATTGAATACAAGACAAGAAGTCACCCTTTTAGTGACAATTTTGGAATTTTTAGTTTCTTTAAAAAATATTATATGAATATGTTTTTGTTTTAATCCCAGGTGTGGGGATATGGAGCTGCTTCAAAGCAGCTGACTATAAATTGCCTTGTGCTCTAGCATGGTTTTGCAAGCTGCATGTTTTGAGACCATAGTTTCTGAGATTGTGTGACATTTGGAATTCTGGGAACTTTTTAGAAGGCATATAAATGCTAGGACCCCAAGGGGCATGGTGGGTTGCTAATTGGTTGTTTGTTGCTGTTGTTAGGTAGTTAAGAACAAAGAAGAAGAAATTAGATATCTTGACAATGAAGATCAAGCTTGCCCCAAGGAACTCAATATCCCTCATCAGCAGGAAGTAGTCTAAGGATAACATCCCCTTTTGGATCCCTGACTTTATTCAGGGGTCTCTTTCCTTTCCTCTCTAACCTAGTGTTAGGGGGTAGAAAGGGTGGAAAAGGATGGAGAAGGGTGGAAGAAAAAGGAACCCACAAAATAGCAAATGACAATTACAGTCATTTTCTGTATTCTTGATGGTTGAGATTTTAATTTACATAAGAAACCATGAGGAAGGCCTATATTCCTGTAAGTACTCATTTGCAGCACAATGCTACATTTTTTTTGTCCTATGAAGGAGCCTCAGAAGTAAGGTCTGATAAATGATCACTCCCCTGGGCCTGCCACACTTCCTTGTCCCATCCCGTAGCCTTCACAGTTAGGCACGCTGATCCTTACCAACATTGAGTGTGCATAGCACTGACTCAATGCACTTCTGCTTTGTCCTCTGCTTTTCCTACCACCATGAGGTAGGTGGGGTTCTGAGTCACCCTTGAAAAGTTGAGAGGGCCTGAAAAAAGACCCAGACCAGGAAAGGCCTTTGTCATCGAGCCTGATCAGAGCTCAGTTCCTATGACACATATGGTGGATGGAGACAGAACCAACTCTGGCAGTTGTCCTCTGATTGCTACATGTGCATAATGGTATCCGTGTGTGTGTGTGTATGTGTGTGTGTGTGTGTGTGTGTGTGTGTGTGTGTGTGTGTGTGTGTGTGTACAAATAACTAAACAACATCTAAGAAAAACAATTTTAAAACTGACAATGAAAAGGACTTAGGTAATTGTTTTTAAAGATTTATTTATTAAGTATACTGTGTTTTGCCTGAATGTATACCTACATGCCAGAAGAGGGCACCAGATCTCATTATAGACGGTTATGAGCCACCATGTGGCTGCTGGGAATTGAACTCAGGACCTTTGGAAGAGCAGACAGTACTCTTAACCTCCGAGCCATCTCTCCAGCCCCAGTAATTTTATTTTTGAGCTGCAAGATTCTCATCATTCTGTGCATATTACAAAGGGCTTTTTTCAGCTGGGCGTTGATAATGCTCTCCTTTAATCCCAGCACTTGGAAGGCAGAGGCAGGTGGATCTCTGTAAGTTTGAGGCCAGCCTGGTCTCCAGAGTGAGTTCCAGGACAACCGAGGCTACACAGAGAAACCCTGTCTCTATAAAACAAAACAACACAATAACAACAACAACAACAAAAGAACTTTTTTTCTTGGCAAAATGGTCAAGGTAGCCAGGCATGGTGGTACACACCTTTAATCCCAGAACTCGTGGAGGCAGAGGCAGTCAGATTGCTGTGAGTTCGAGGCTAGCCTTGTCTACAAAGTGAGTCCAGGGCAGCTGAGGCCACACAGAGAAATCCTGTCTCGAAAAACAAAAAACAAAACAAAATAGTCAAAACGTGTGTTCAGATGAGGATATACTGTGTAAATCTGTAAATGTGTATGTTAATTGTACTGTTTATATGTTTATAGTATGATATGCTTTTATGTAAATAGTATACACTTATAATCCCTGTATATTCCTCCTCTTCCATGCAGGAGATATTGTCTCTCATATTTAGAAAATCAATAAGCTTTCCTAGCAAGTAACATTGGCTGTGAGCCATGAGAGGGTTAGTAATGACTTTTGGTTTTGTTTTATTTTGCTTTGTTTTGAGACGATCTTAAGTAGCCCAGGATGACCTTGAACTTGTAGTTGAGGATGACCTGGAACTCTTCAGGTCCCCACATCTCCTAGTTGATAGACTCTGGCCTAGAAAGGTCATCTGCTGCCAGTGCTGTTGTCTCTGGAGCTTCAGAGGTGAATCTCAGACCCTATAGCTCTGAGAATGTTCAGTCTGTGCACTGTAATATTCTTCAGGAAATCAAGCTTGAAGCTTTGGGCCATATTTTGGTTCAAAATCTCAGAGTCAGAAAACAAAACAAAACAAAACAAATCTCATTATCGAACAGGGGTTAGGACCTGCAGCCCTTCCCAGAGTGAGTGGGTCATATTTTCTGTTTGTTTGGCCTGCCACCTGATGTTTGTCATCTGTTCAGTCATCCCAGGTGACAATACCTTTTCTCTGTCCTCTTCAAATTTCACATAACTAGCTCCTGCGACCTTATGAGAGCCTCTCAGTAGTTGTTTATTTCTGTTCTCATTTTGTAGGAAAAGATGAGCCATCATGTGCCATCATGCCCAACTTATCCAATAGGTTGCCTGTTCTTTCCCTGCCTATATTCTTTCTTCATTTTCACTCCTTCTATATCTTACACAAAAACCAGAGGATTGTCTCAGCTTTGTACCTATAATAGCTAAACATGCCTAGAAGGATTTGGGGACACATCTGCAATGGTCTGTTACAGGTTGCGAAGTAAAGAGAACTCTTTATTTGTTGTTTTAAATTTCTTACATGTATGAGTGCTCTTCATGAATTCATACTGTGCACACCACATGCCTGCAGTGCCTGCAGAGGCCAGAGACAACATTAGATTCCTCTGGAGCTGGAGTTACAGACCAGAGCTCTCATATTGATGCTGGGAACTGAACCTAGGTCCTCTTCTAAAGAAGCAAGTGGTCTTAACTACGGTACCACTTCTCCAGCCCCAGGAGACATCTTTTAAGGCCCATGAAAGGAATTGCAATACAAAGGCCAAAGCTGGAGCAGTATTATTCAAGCAAAACAGAGTTTGTGGTGCCGTGGGTGCAGCCTCTGCTTCCTCCTTTTTCTACTAGATCCAGGACAGGCAGCAATGCTTGGAATATGGCTTTCCGGAGGGAAGAACCGCAGGAACACAGACGTGCCTGCTGCCTGAGGAGCCATCACAGTCTCTACGGTTGTCGGCCCCCGACCCCCACCCCCGCCCCTCATTGTGAGCCTCTTTTTGCAAGGAGGGTCCTGATGGGAAAATATGCTCAGGGGTAGGGGGATGGGGGTGGGGAGTGAGGCCGAGGACCAGTTTGAACGTCTGGGATTTCAAATTCCTCAAACGGCAAACTCAAAATGGACACTAACTATATCCAACTTGGTTCCACTGGTACCTGTTCCTGCCTTGTGTATTTCAGCTCCCTTCCCCAGTGGCTTGGAATTCACATAACAAGCACTTGGAATTTGTTATTCTCAACTCTTCTAGGGCCCTTTGCAGACACTAGTTAATGCTGCTTTGCTTTTGCACTAGGAAGTCATTTTGGCTCTATTTTAAAAGTGGCATTTGTAAGGACAGGGAACGCTTTGTCATGTTTCCACTTGTGTTTAGGGGGAACTGAGACTCAAGCTCTAAACCTATTGGATGAGGTCTTAAAGAGCTGTGAACGCAGAGTGGCTGGTCAGAAGGGAAGGCTGCCTTTCCTCCCCTCCTCACTGTGGTAAGACTTTCTACATAAATCTCTGACCAGGGCTCCTGGTTTTCATCGGGGGAGAAGTCTGGAGGTAAGATTCGGCTCCATGCACACTCTTTATGACATCGAGAAAGCCTTTTTTAAAAACTCGACATTTGAGAGTGTGAGACTGAAAGGTGTGTGCAGGTCGTATTTAACCTGAAGCCAGTAGGGAGGGGCCATTCCCAGAGGCAGGGCCCTTGCAGGTCCAACGAGGTCACAAGAGGGGCTGGACCAGGAGCCCTAGGTGTCAATGGCAGCAGCCTAGCTAAATCAGTGAGTTACAGGCTGGAGAGAGGCCATGTATCAAAAATAAAATTAAATAAATAAGTAAATAGATGAATGGTAGGTGACAATAGAGGAATGACAATGGAGGTAGATCTCTGACACACATGAGCATCTATGTCCACACATAAACGCATGTGCATATATATGTACACACGCGCGCAAGTGAGACCCTATCTAATATTCTTACCTCAAAGTTAATGAACTAAGGATATGTCAGAGGCCAGAGGAGATGCCTTAGGAGCTAAGATCACTTGTCCTTCTCACAGAGGACCAGGGTTCAGTTCCCAGCACCCACATCAGGATGCCCTGTAACCCTAACTCCAGAGAATCCAGTGCTTTCTTCTGGCCTCTGTAAACAGCAGGGATGCACATATATCCAGCCACGCAAAGCACTCAGACACAAAATATAATAAATTAATTAAAAAAAAAAAAGAACATATTAGATTAAGTGCAGCAAACCAGTCCACAAAAGGAGAAAAGCTTTTTTTAAAAAAAGGTGGGGGGTGAGCTGAAAGGCCTAGACTGATGAACGTTAGAGTAGAATGGTGGTTTCCAGGGGCCTGGGTGACAGAAACTAGGATGCAGTTGTTCAGTGGCTGTGCTGCTTAATTTGAGATGGGGAAGGAGTTCTGAAGAGAGGCGACATGAGGCTCCCCCACAACACAGTATATGAGATACCACCAGGCTGCATGGCTGAAAGTGGCAGAAGTGGTCAGCTTTGTTTCATATGTTTCCACACAGTTTTTGAAAGTGCATATGTTAACGCAAAATGACACTTTATGATTGTCTTAGTCAGTGTTCTGTTGCTGTGACCATGACCACAGCAACTTTTATAAGGGCAAACATTTCACTGGGGCTGGCTTCCGGTCCCAGAGGCTCAGTCTGTTATCATCATGGAAGGGGAAATGACGGCGTGCAGGCAGGCATGGTGCTGAAGAAGGAGATGAGAGTTCTACATCCGGATCTGCACATTGCAAGAAGAGAGAGAGCCTGAGCTTGGAATGGGCCTTTTGAAAGCCCAAAGCCCACCCTTTGTAACACACTTCATCCAAAAAGCCACACCTCCCAACCCCTCCTAAGTAGTGCCACTCCCTGATGACCATTCAAGTATATGAGGCTATGGGGGCCAATTTTATTCAAACCACCACAATGATTAACATAAATTTACAATGATATGTAAATTTACATGTGTATACATACATATATATGTATATATATGTATGTATATACATATATACGTGTGTGTATATATATGTATGTGTATATGTACGTGTGTGTGTGTGTGTGTGTGTGCTCTTTTGTTTGGAAATGGGATGACCTAAGGAAGTGTTTTGTTGTCTTTATACCTCCACTTTCTGGTTACCTTGGACATCTGCTAATATTGTGGAATTGTTTTAAAGCTAAATGAAAGTATAAATGTAGTATGCTTAGAACAGTCCTCAGGACACTAATTAAGTGTGTAGGAATACTAATTATCATTTTTATGAAGTAGAAAAGCAAGTTGCTGAATTCCATGTATATAATACCATGCCTTTTATATTTTATGGAAATATTCTGAGTATATACATGCCGTCAATATTCTCTCTCACGCACCCGTCATGCAGCTAGCAGATGGCTTCTGCATTCCAGACATTGTGCTGGGGACTGAGTGGCCAGCAGCCTGGGGCTTAGGACAAACAATGTTCCTGATGGGACATTCAAATAGAGAGGTCATAGAGAACGTCTCTGTAGGCGCTAGTTCTGAGTAGGATGTAACAGAACACAGAAAGAGCCTGTGACACAAAGGGACAAGAATTCCCAGTCAGCAAAAGCAACAAGGACGGTCCCTGGAGCTCAGGAAAGTGATGTGAGAGAAGGCGCAAATACATATAGATGATTCTAGAAAGATGGGAAACTGTCTTGGTGGAGGTTTCATTGGGGATGGTGCCCAGGGAAGAGGCTGTAAAGTGGAGACATGTTTTTAAATGTTCATTAAGTTTCACTTACTTATATAGTGAGGGAGTGTGTAGGCACATGTGTGTTACAGCAGGACTTGTAAGAGTCAGTTCTGTCCTTCCCAGGGATCGAACTCAGCTCATCCATCTTGGTGTGAGCACCTTCACTCCCTAAGCCACCTAGCCGGTCCAGGGATTTTTACTTTTCACCCCATTTCCTTCTTTCCTGTTTGAATTATTTACCATATGTCTTTATTTATTGTTAGGGGGGGAGAAGCTAGTTAATAAAAAGAGAGATTTTTAATGATTAATAGTAAGGAATCTAATAATGTCACATTTCAAGAATCACTGTGTCTCACTCTCTGGTTACTTTTCACAAGGTGAGACCAAGGGAAGGAGGACGCCAGCCCTGGTCTGAAGATAGGGCAGCCACTTTCTTCTGTCCACTCAGCTGTCATTCCCTCTAAGCCACGTTCCTCTGGTTCTCTCCTGTGAAGCCCCTGGCCTCTTTTAGTACAAGTGTTTTCAGTTTAAAAGACCTTTCAAACTCACTTGAGATTCAAACTTATTGGTCACATGTGACAGACACAGCCGGAGGCAGATACTCAGCCTTTCCTTGAGGAAGGACATCAGAGGAGGAATTAAAGCCTGATACCCACAGGACACACCCTGCGGTTGGGGGATGTCTACTTTACATCCCAGTAGCTCTGCTGGCTTTCTGTGTCAGGGAGGAATAAAACATGTCTTGGAGAATCTTCCAAGAGACAGAGAACTACTCATCTTAATGGACCCAGGACTGCTTAAGACTGCTTAGACTCAGACCTTTGAGTCAAGATAACTGATAATTTCCCTTTTCTTTTTTCTCGTTCTTTTTTAGAGAGGGCTTATGTAGGCCAGGGTGGCTTTGAAAACACTAGGTAGCAGAAGATGACCTTGAACTTTTGGATCATCTCTTTGTACCAACTGAGTGCTAAGATTATAGACACACACAGCCACACCTAGTTTACATGGTCCTGGGGCTTGAACCGGCCAGGGTTTCATACATTCTGACCGGCACTCTACAAGCCCTAATGATGGACAGATCTCAAACCTAGCTCAGAGGAAGGTGCAGCGTGTATGTGCTTTATGTATACCTCGTAGGGAGCGTGTCTGGAGATCAGCAGATCCAGTCCTCGAGGTGTTGAGGTCAGAACAGAGGAAAAGAGTATCCCATTGGATCTCAGCTTGGGACTCTAGGTGAGAGAAACATGGGAGAATGGGGAAATAGAAGGATCCAGAGGGTCCTAGAAACCTATAAGAAGAACATTATGATGGGTAGATCTGGGCCAGGGGTTCTGCTCAAACTATGGCACCAACCAAGGACAATATGTGCAGTAAACTTCGAACCCCTACCCAGATCTAGCCAATGGACAAGACATTCTCCACAGTTGAGTGGAGAGTGGGATATGACTTTCACACGAACTCTGGTGCCCCATATTTGACCACGTCCCCTGGATGGAGAGGCCTGGTGGCACTCAGAATAAGGATAGCAGGCTACCAAGAAGAGACTTGATACCCTATGAGCATATACAGGGGGAGGAGGTCCCCCTCAGTCACAGTCATGGGGGGGGGGAGTAAGGGGAAAATGAGAGGGAGGGAGGAATGGGAGGATACAAGAGATGGGATAACAATTTAGATGTAATATGAATAAATTAATAAAATATATTTTTTTTAAAAAGTGTCCCCTTGGCTCTTGACCCACTCATCAGCAGGACAAATGAGGGATCCACACAGTCCCCAGCTACTTGTGTGTCCCACCCAGATGTCACATCTCTCCTGCACACCCTGCATTTCGAGGCAGCATGATGGCTGTTTCCAAAAGGAAGAAATGTGTGATGAATGGAAACTTTGTTATTGGTCCCAGGCCATATGTGGTCCTCACACTCATCCTCTTTCTAGCCTTGGCACTACACCCGAGTGTCATGCCCTGGATCCTCCTCACCCAGTCATCTGTACACAAGGCAGGAGATGGTTTCTAACCCATTTCATCCCACAGATCCCATTGCAGGAAGGCTCCCTCTCTCCAACCCCCGCCCCCTTTGGAAGATTCATTCTTCGTCAACAGAGAGTGTTAATAAGCAAGTGTTTGCTGAGCATCAGCCATGTCCAGATGATTACTTCACTGCTTTCTGCAGATTTATTCTTTGGGTCCTCTTCACAGGCCCTTGAAATAGATGCTGTTGACCTTGTCTATGGATGAGGAAACTGAGACCAAGTGCTGTTGGCTTCAGCAGCCCTGCCTCTCCTGTGGGAGGACCGTGCTGAGCCAGGCTGCCATTGTCAGTGCCGGCTGAGGGCCTGGCGACTGAAGGCGGCTCCTTGGTCTCTTCACTTCTTCTTCTGCTTCCCTGTCCCCACAGCCTTCCTGCAGGCTCCAGCCGTGTAGCATGTGGGCCGATGTTTGAAGAATGACTAAAGGGAAAAGCGGGGTTTTATGAACTTCAGACTGTGAACTCTCAAGGAAGAGTGAGTCAGGCATCCACATTCCTGGCATACTTTCAGGAGGTTCCATGACCTCAGACAATAAGAACCGGAGGCACAGTGTCCTTGGTAGGCCTCCCACGAGGAAGACCGACCTGCGGATCCGCCTCTCCGGTGCTTCTTCCTGAACCGGATTTCTGAACCTGGCCGCAGCTCAGGATTCCACCTGGTCAGACCCCCTAGGCCCACAGGATGCCCTCCCCCCCTTCCCACTAGCTGAAATGCCTTTCCCTAGGCCAAGCTCAGCTTGTCCTTTGAGGCTCTGAGGCCATTCAGCCTCCTCTAGCTGCTGGAGAAGGGGGTAGAGGCCCTGAACTCCAGGGGCCTCAGCTCTCAGTGCCAAGTGCTTGGGCTCTGGGAAACACTTGATTTCAATACGCCTGGCCTATGCACTCGTTGAGACTGGCAACACCATGGAGGAGGAGCAGCCGAGTGCCAGAGATCAAGGCACAGGTCCCCTCTCTATCCTCTGCCCTGACATACTAGCTCCCACACCCCCCACTCCGCCTGAGTTAGAACGTTTGCCACTAACCATAAAGCACAAGAACCATTAACCTGAGGCACTGTTCTCGCAGGTGTGGGTCTGGATCTATTAGTGGATTTAAATACCATAGATGAAGCTTTTTCCACGGCTTGTATCTCTCATTATTCTTTTACATCTTTTAGTCAACAACAGGAAAGGAGAGAGGGAGGGAGGGAGAGAGGGAAGGAGGGAGGGAGGGAGAGAGGGAAGGAGGGCGGGAGGAGGGAGAGAGGGAGAGAGGGGGAGAGAGAGAGAGAGAGAGAGAGAGAGAGAGAGAGAGAGAGAGAGAGAGAGAGAGAGAGAGAGAATTATTCTGGGCACAGAATAAATGAGAGACTATCAAGCGAGGCTTCATTCTCCACAGTCAAATTCTGGAGAACAATTTGCTCCAAAGATAAACTATGAACTACCTCAGACGTTCCTCCAAGCCCTGCAAGCAAGGAAAGAGTGAGAGACTGTACTTGGGCCCGTCTTATGGATGGAAAAGCTGAGGGAGCCTATCTGTGGGCTTGAGAAAACTCCAACAGCACCGAGGCTTCCTGAAAAGAACAGAGTGAAGGGTGGGCGATGTGAAAGGAACCACTCTGTGGATTGTTGGTCCTCTGGTCTCCTGACCCTTAGGAAAGTGCTTCTAGTGGTCTGCCCTACACGGCACCCACGCTGAGGAAAAGGCTCTGTCCTGGAGGAAGGAGATGCGGATCTTCGTCATATCTAGGGCACCGTGGCCATGCCACTCCACTTTCCATGTCACCTGAGTAGGTCATGAAGAGCCTGGGCCGGAGACAAGACTGAGCTCTGAGCCCATAACTCCTGTTCAGCTCTACTGTCCTGTGCCATAGGCACAAACACGGTCCCATGACCAGTGGAACTTGGCCCAGTCTCTATTTCCCTAAGAGGCAGCTGCCACCCAGGAGTTTCTCCCTCTAGGAAGAAGGAAAGAGTGTGGGTTGGTGCAGGTGCGCAGGCCATACAAGCATCGGCAAAGCTGGGCTGGCATCACCTACTGCATCCGAAATGCGTTAGCATTCTTGGCCCACCCTTTCTTGCACACAGCCCCCACCCGCACCCTTTTCCTGAGTGACAGTGGGTGGCCTTTTTCTCACTCTGGCTAACAGGTAGAAGCTGCATGAGGAAGCCCGAGCCTGGTACTAGACCGGAGCTGCCCTGGCTCCCTGTGTTGCACCTGCCAGATGCTTTCTGCAGCCTCCCAGTAGTTAATGATCTCCCCTGGGCAGAAGAGTCCTTTAATAATTTACCAGGGTAGATAAAGAAGAAAGCATAGCTCTCCACTTGGAGTCCAATTACGCTGGTGACCCAGACACTGTGGATGAAGCTAAGATTGGCTTCAAGTTCAAACTCCCTTTTTAATTGAGAAGCCTGCCCTGTAGCAGTGTGCACACAGTCTTACTGGAACCTTCTCTCCGGTGTCGGAACATCACGGCCATATTGTATGATCAACACTTTAGGGCACCTTCCTTTACTCAAGGGGACCAGCTCTGTAGAGTGGAAGAAACCAAAATGCCCTAGGACAAAACGAGATTTAAACATTTGAAGGATTCCAGGGAACAAAACATTATCTTCTGGCTTCTCCACTAGAACTCTTTCAGTCCTTCTGCAGAGAGAGGTACTGCATGTTTAAAATAAAGTGCAGACTCTGAAGACAAGTGGAAAGGCTTAGAAGGTACAGGCTGAGGTTGAAGTTTTGCTTCTAACTGATGGTGAGGCTTTGAGAAATTGGTACGGTTCTAAGAACCTCACTTTCCCTGTGTGTAAGCCGGAAATGATACGTCTGTGTGAGCTGTATATGAGCCGTAAACAGGTAAAGAACGATCTGGAACAAGGAAGTGGGAAAGGCTGCGTCTTTGTTCCCACACCACTATCACCATTACCTCCATCACTCCTGTGGTTGCCCACCTCCAGAAAACTCTGGATTTTATAAAGACATGCTTTTTTCCCTCTGGAAGATTTAACAATGAATGTACTAAGAATAAGTCAGCAGTCCAGGCCTGTGGTCTCAGCTACTGCAGAGGCTGAAACAGGAAGATGCCAACTCACTGCCTACCTGGCCTAGAGTGAATTCCAAGCCAACCTGGGCACCTTAACTGAGGCTCAGCTTTAAAAACAAAAACCAGGAGCTAGAGAGATAGCCCTGTGTGTAGGAGCCCGTTCTGTTCTTCCAGAGGACTGGAGTTTGGTCTTAGCACCAATACTAGATGGCTTAGCATTGTCTGTGCCTCCAGCTCCAAAGAGATCTGACTCCTTTGCCCTCTGTGGGTACCTATACTCATATGCATAGGCCCCTCCCCACCACACAGACATTATGAAAAAGAAAAAGAAATAAATCCTTAAAATTAAAAAAAAAAGGGGGGGGGAAGCTTAGGATTAAAGATACAGTTCAGTGGTAGAGACCGTAGCTAGTGTTTAGGAGGCCCCGGGTTTGATCCAAAGTGCCAAACAATTATTCAAGCAATAAAAAAGCAAATAGAGGAAGACCAGAACCTTTTTGGCCCCAAAGAGCCACCTTACCCAGTGACACACACACCCCCCCCCTCCCACATCTCCTTGTTTTGACTCTGATTTGTGAAGTATAAGGCAATCTAGGCTTCATAGACCTAGCTCCAGCATCGGGCCTTATCCTGATTGAGCAAGCAATCCTAGAAACCAGTTCTCTGATGTGAAGAAGTTTAGGCTAGGCCAGGTGTGGGTAATCCAAGCACTTCTGTGGGAGGCAGGGCCTGAGTTCAAGACCAGCCTGGTATATATATAGCAAGTTCCAGGTCAGCCAGGGCTACATAACGAGACCCTGTCTCAACACTGACAATTGAAAAGAAGCTTAGGCCGGAAACACCATGCAATGGTGCGAATCTGCAGGACCACAGAGAGTGAATGAGAGGACTTTGGGATGTCCTAGCCCAGCCAGGCCAGAACGGAAGGAGTTGCCTCACAGCGGAACCTTATCAGTCAAGACAACTGTGACAATAAGCAGAACAGCCATTTGAAGCCACAAAACTGTGGAAGGGTTCACTAAGAACCCGTTAAGTTTTAAATTTACATTCAAAAATCAACAGTACTACTAGAAGCAACAGTCTCCTAATATGAGGCCGTGATAGAAATTTGGAGCAATTAGCCATTAGCCTGGCCCTCTGCTAAGAAATTAAAGTCAGACGCAGCCTGCTTTCCTTTTTCCTTTTTTAAAAATATTTATTCACTTATGTATATAAGTTCTCTATTGCATATATGCTGCACAACAGAAGACAGTGTCTGATAGAAGAGGGCACCAGACTCCATTATAGATGGTTGTGAGCCACCTTGTGGTTGCTGGGAATTGAACTCAGGACCTTTGGGTTAGCAGCCAGTGCTCTTAACCACTGAGCCATCTCTGCAGCTCCCCCAGCCTGCTTTCCTTTAAACAAACACACTTGTTGGTTGACAGTGCAGTAATTGAACACCTGCTGGTTACCAGGTTTGGGGCGAGGGCCTGGGGATAGATACCCAGGCAGTGAAGGCCCAATTCTGCTGTTTCACACATATCTTGGATTCAGGAATGGAGTCCCGCATTTTCACTCTGGGGCACGTGGGAGCCCCGAGTAAGTGCATGTGGGTCAGTTGGGAGGAAAGATGTGTACAAGAAGTGAAACACCAAGGGCTTGAGCAGCTGCCAGAGAAAACCTGGAGTACCCACATAGCGCTGTGATTTGCAGAGTGGCTCTGATAAATGGAGGTAGGCGAATCCGGAAAAAACAGGCTGAGAAACGAGACCTGAAGACCAGATGGTGGGCAGGATAATTATAGACATGTGTTTATCCCAGGAGGGAAAACAAACGAAAAGAGCAGTGACAATCCTGATGGGGATGGAGCTCACTGCAAGCCTTCAAGGTGACAGCTGAGAGGAGATTAGATCCATCCAGGGGCCCTCAGGAGGAGAACCGTGAGCAGTCACTGACAGCAGAGGAAGACAGGTCTCTACCTACACACTTGTGAGTCAGCCCCAGTGGAAAGGGTGGCATTGACTCTGCCCAGGCCCCTGACTTTCCCCCAGCACTGCGATGACTAGTGTGCACCATCACACCCAGCTTCTTGCACGGTTGCTGGAGATCAATGCCACACCCATGCCTGGGCTGCAAGCACCACCCCCATTGCACCCACCTCCTGAGCTTTGTCAAGACTAAAGAGTCTTAGAAGTACGAGAGGCAAGATATGCCTAATAGTGACCCGGAGAGTCCTCCATGGCTGAGGACAGTCCTCAGCTCTGATCCTTAGAACTTAACCCAGGAGCCTGAGCAGGGAGACCAGGGATGTGAGGACCATACATCTGGATCTGGACCCCTGTGTGATATCTAGTATCTCTCACCACTTTGAGAGAGTCTGGGATAACTTGAACTTTAGCATGCTCTTGAGGCCAATACAGAGGCTCAACCCCTGGTGAGTGGGATCCATCATGTGGGCCTCACAAGCATAACATTCAGCAGGAACGAAGGAAGAAGGCCAAGTGAGTACAAGGAAGCCACCAGACATTGACTGTTAAACAATGCAGCCCTGCCCAGGGTCCCTGTGCTCCTCACTGAAGTTCTTCTCAGCCTCTCGCCCTCTGACCCACAATACAACAAGGAGGGTCTTTTTAGAGCTTTTGGGCCCTACTTCCTGCTAGGGAGTGGTACAACTTCACCAACAGCTGGGGTGGGGGAAGGAGAGAGCTGCCCGAGCTTACAAGTTTGTGGGGGAACAGACCTCAGAGACCAAGATGAAAATTTCCCTCCCCAGAAACAGACCTTGCAAGGATGACTCGGGTGAGGGAAGTATCCCATCTGTCTGGCACTGCCTGAGGACAAAAGCTAAGGGACACTGGGGACCTGAGACACTGGTGGCCCCTTACTCACTAGGTGCCTTCTCACACACAACCTCACTGTCTGAAAGTGCTTTCCTTCTCTCTTTTTCTTCCAAGGCTCATCTTTTTTATTCTATTCCCAAATAAAAACTGTCCCAGATCCCTGGAGCAGAAAGCCTCATGGAGACATCACAGCGTATAGCACAGGAAATGTGTGACTGGGTGGAGAGCACCTCAGAGCCAGAAGCTGAGTCTTGTTCATCTCCTTAATCATTAAAGGAGTAGTTCTTAATCCAAAGTGCCTCCACATTCAGGCCTCGTGGTCGACTATGGACCCCTCTCCCTCCATCACTGTAGCACTCTCCTAACTGCGTAGCATTTTGTGCTCCTGCTGTCACTGAGGCCCATCTCCTGAGAGCTGGAGTGAAACTCTAGTCGGAGACACAGCTTCATTTTAGAAGAGGTGAAACAAAACAAAATGTGGTATCCATTTTCTCCTCCTCCCAGGGCAGAAGCCAGGGCACCTGGGGGGAAAGGAGTTTGGTTAACAGGAGCCTGAGCAAACCAAGGCTCTCAAGGGAGGCAGGCTGGTCATGGCCAAAGCTTTTCAAGCCACTGACCTAGCACAAAGCTCTACTGTGGGGAAACTCAATATGAGGGTGTGCCTTGTGCACACATAAACCCAAAGTTATGCGCAAGATAGACCTGGGTAACAGTTATTGACTGGACAGATGGACTGGCCAGCAATGTCCTGTAAATAGCCAGCTCCTGTAGTCCACTGAAACTGTAGTTTTATTTTCAGAAGTTTGATATTGCTCACTAATTTTCAGGAGAAACATAAATAGGGCCCCAGGGAATCTAGCATGCCCAGACCTTAAAGGAAGTAGGCGTAGAGCTGCTCCAGAGTTTTAGGGCTGTGGTTGTGAAGCACTTCCCCCAACTCTTCTGTCCAGTCCCAGCACCAGGAAGAGCAAGGTCCACTGGAGACCTTCCTGCCTCTGCGTGGACAGCTTGGTTCACGTTTCTATGGGGAGAAGACGGACATGATCCTGACTCATCACTTACTCACCCATTCACCCACTCACCAGGAACCGTCTAGGTGTCACATGACACTCTGCTTGACACACCAAAGTGCAGAAGACAGCGAAGTCTGTTCTGGGCCTGCCGGGAACTCGTAGTCAAGGAGGTACAAGCCTCCAAACTTCATTGATGCTGGAACTTTTCCGAAGTCTACCAGTTTTAAAAGACAAATCATATCTTATTGTGGGTAGCATGACATGGTCTGTGGTTTGTTTGTTTGTTTGTTTTTAGACGGGGTCTCCTATATCCCAGTTGTCTTCGAACTGTAACTGAGAACCACTGTGAATGCTTCCCCTCCAGCCTCTACCACTCAAGTGCTAGGATCACAGGCACGCACCGCCATGCCCATTTATGAGGTGATGGGACCGAACCTAGGACTTCATGAAAGCTAGACAGACACTCTACCAACAGAGCTCTCTCCGAGCGCGTCATAGTTTAATTGGCTAGGCTTTTATTGGTGGTACATAGATCGCAGCGCCCAAGGTGTCACGTGGGTGAACAGGGCACACAAAAGTGCAAAGCAGTAGCTTTAAGGATACAAGAATCCAAAGAGGAGTAGATGCCGGAAGCTGCAACTGAGCCCATGTAAATGTGCCGTATTGGCTTTCCTTTGCAAAGGGCACATGTCCTAAACTTAAAATAAGGCCCCTTCTCTTTATATGGGCAGCTGGGATGGACTCACCTGACCTTTTTTTTTTCCTGAGGGTGAAGAACAATGTGTAGCCTAGGTCTGGTTCCCTTCCATATGAGCTACGGGAAGCAGGGACTGGTCTAGAAGGCAGCCCTTCAAGGTCAGGACGTGATGCCACTGATACTGGGTCTCTGACTCCTACATGGAAGAGTCCTTACTCTCTTGGTCTCCGTGTCTCTAATGCATACATTCTTTCTCCATATGCATGTGTACACACACAGAGACATGTGTAAGTGAGAGAGAGAAAGAGCAGCATTTCTGAGCCTGAGACCAGGAGCTGACTGCATGAAGAGTGCAATGGACTGCTGATGTTGACTTTTGGGCCAAAATTCAGGAAGGGGAAAAAAAACCCTTATAATCTACTAATGTTACGGGGGATTTCTTCTCTTTCTTTTTTGGGATAAATTATTCCTCACCCCAAATGCCAGAGGCTCCAGTTGCTGGAGCTGAACCACTGCCATGTCCTATTTATGCAAATGTGTGCCAGGGGACCTGGCTTCTGATTTATGGGAGCACGAATAGAATATACAACTTCTGGGCCAAGCCTAGGGTGACTATCAGGAGTGGGAAACATTCTTAGGAGTCCTTGCTCAGAGCCAGATACCAGCAGAGGTTAAGAACAAATGGGTTGACATAATAATACAGCCCAAGGTTTTAACTTCTGTTGTTGTTGTTGCTTTTGTTACTGTTGTTGTTGTTGTTGTTGTTATTATTATTATTATTATTAATGTTGTTGCTGCTGCTGCTGCTACTACTATGACTACTACTACTGTGTTTTTATTATTTACTTATTTTGGGTTTTCAAGACAAGTTTTCTCCGTGTAACAGCTCTAGCTGTCCCGGAACTTACTCTGTAGATCAGGCTGGCCTCAAACTCACAGAGACCCACCTGCCTCTGCCTCCCAAGTGCTGGGATTAAAGGCGTGTGCCACCATCGCCCAGCTTTACTGTGTTTTAAAACAGGGTCTTGGCATATAGCCCAAGCTATGATTCTCCTGCCTCAGTGCCCCAACTCCTGGCACTACTACTACCATGGCTGAATTTCAGTTATTTTTTTTTCACTTAATTTTTTTTAGATATGTTTGTTTTATTTTCTGTGTGTGGGTGTTTCATCCGCATGTGTGCACATACACTACATGTATGCCCAATGCTTGCAGAGATCAGAAGACGTTGTCCAATCCCTTGGAACTAGATTTATTGCATACTTGTAAATTACCAGATGGGTGCTGAGAACTGAACCCAGTCCACTGCAAGAATAGTAAGTGCTCTTAACCACACAGCCATCTCTCTAGCTCCAAGCCTTCAGTTATTAATCCAGCACACAAGGGCTGTGAGCTTCTTTGGAGTTCTTGCTTGACACATAAAGGTAGTGATTGCATCGCTGTGCCCACTCCAACACCCACTGGGATTAGGAGGGCACTGTAGTAGTTCTTTTCCATCTGGAGAAATAGCTGAAGTCTTAAGAGCTGCTAGAGCTCCTCTGTTGGCATGCTACATTACCGCAGGCTTTGGAGTTCTGAACATGAGAGCCACACATACATACATGTCACTCCTAGAGGAACCAGAAGGCATTAAGTGCTTGACTTTGTGTGACTTGTGCTCCAAACACAAGCACAGCAGATATTTGTCATGTTTATCCAGGCCTCCTTTCAGCTTTTGCTTTTGGGTCCCCGTAGTCATGGGTCTGCCTGAAGTGTCCACCAGAAGGCCAGTTCCTGTCAACATGAGGCCAACCTGCCTGCTATCCTGAGTTTGCTGTGGATGTGGAGGCGGCTGACTGCTCTGACACACTGGCACACTGAGGAGACAGTTCCTGGTTCCAGTTGGTGATGTCAATGCTAACCCATCCTTCATAGCCTGACAGTTCTCATTCCTGAGGTGATGCAGGGCGCAAGGTGCAGGGAGGGGGGGACGGGAGGGGGGGAGGCGGTCGAATGCAACTCCCATGGACAGCATAAGCCTAGCTCCATTACCCAAGATGTCTCCTCTGGGTTCCCAGCCTCTCTGAGGGCTGCTTTTCCTCTTGTTATTCATAAAAGCAAATACAAGATGGCTGTTACTCCTCAAGACTTGTCCCTGGGCTTTAGATACTGTGACCTTTTCTGATTGTGGAAGTTAACCCCACAACCAGAGATACCTATTCCTCCTTTCAACACTTAGTTTCCATGTGCCACCGGCAGAGTCCTCTGACAATCCTCACGGCTTCTATGCAGCTACACTGGTAGTGTCACCACACATTAGAATTATTCATATCCATGACCACCCTTGCCACATGTGACCTCCCTCATACCAGTGAACATAGCTTAGTATTTCCTTGCTGGCCAACCATGTCTAGTTGGCCCATAGCCTATCATGTGCTTTATATTCAGGAAATGAAAAAAAGAACCAAGTCACCACTAGATTTTTGAGAGGTTGCCTTGGGTTTTTACTGGTTGGTTGGTGGGTTGGTTGGGTTTTTTGTTTTTGTTTGTTTGTTTGGTCCATTCATTCATATCCAAAAGTGCTTCCTTCCCTTTTGAGGATGACCCTCCATAAGCATTCAAAAAGAAAGAAGGAGCCAGGTACCCAGCACTGATGGAGGCAGAGGCAGGCGGATCGCTGTGAGTTCTAGGCCAGCCTGGTCTACAAAGTGAGTCCAAGATAGCCAAGGCTACACAGAGAAGCCGTATGTCTAAAAAACCTAAAAAATAAGAGAAAGAAAGAATGAGTGAATGAAGAGGAGAGAGAGAGAGAGAGAGAGAGAGAGAGAGAGAGAGAGAGAGAGAGAGAGGCCAAGTGTTTCAGTTAGGATAGCTTTACCTGCAAGCATCAGTTGCCTCACTAAAGTAGCTCAAATAGTGAGGGGTTTATTGTCTCACTCAATAAGAGGGTCAGTGGGACTAGGACCAGGTGACTCAACTGCTCAAGTTCATTCAAGTGCACAGAGGTTCCTCCCTGCTGTCCCATCATTCTCTTGGGCCTCAAGGAGGGGTGGTGGCCAGCGGAGAAGGAAGGCATTTCCTCTCCTCAGCTTCTTATTCTCAAGGATATCCTCGGGAGTGTTCTCGCCCCTGGAAGATTCTCTTTCAGTATGCTTGATGAGATTAAGTCGTGGTGATCTAAGGCAGTCCTGATGCAACCCTTGAGTGTGAGGGTGGAGACAGCGGATTTCCTTCCCAGACACATGGGAGGCAGAAAAGTCAACTCAATCAAAATTGAGTCTCTGCTCATGCAAGAGGACTCAGGGACATGGGGCATGGCTGTCGGGTAGGCATAAAATAGCGCCTACCATGCCAACTATTTAAATAGAATTTTGTCACATCATCAACAGAATGAAGGCCTGTGAAACTACTACAAAGACTTAATAGTTATTTGGGAGACAGACTAAGTGTCTACCATCTATTCTTTTGAATTAGTGATTTACTACTTATCAATAGATATCAAGTTCCAGAATACATGATGTTACCTCCTTAATACTGGCTGGCTGTGCTTTTGTGTGAGCGCATGTGTGTGTGTGTGTGTGTGTGTGTGTGTGTGTGTGTATGGGGGGGGGGAGAGAGACAGAGTGTACTAAAGATTCTCTGACATTCTGTCTTATCATAGGGAATTTGTCTCTGTACGCCTTCCTTTTATAAACGCAAAATAGCAACAAGAAAACCCAAACATTGCAAAACATTTTAAATGGCCAAGTATCGTCTTAAATGCAAGAGGTCAGCTAAAGACACGGGCTTCTTTCCAAGAACAAACTAAATTTGGAATATAGGAGGGACCTTTCAGAAAGCCTTTCCCAGGAGGCTGAAATGTAAGTTCCTGCTATGGGTGAATGCATTTACCGTAACTAGCAAATCTTCAGAATATATAGAATTGTTCTCCATTTGCTGGAGAAAGGTGACATGCTTGCCGGTGAGCCTCCAAGAATGCTGACTCAACTTTTAAAAGCCCATTGATGACGTCTTCTGTAGGACCAGCACATTATGCCAAGAACTTGTATGACGGCCAGACCTCTGTGGAATTCAAGTCCCTTCCTGTGTTCCAGTTGCCTCTGTCTGGGGCAATCTCAGGCAATAAATCCTCTGAGATCTACTTTCTCCTTTGCTACTGTGTGACTAGCCAGTAAAGAAAGCCATTACATAGACCAGTCCTTGAACATATCTGAAAAATAAGTATTTATTTGAAAGTAGGACTTGGAACTATTTCTTTAAAAAAAAAAATCCCAAAATGCACCCCTCAGGTTATCTGCTGCAGCTCTTCCCTCATACCCAATCGCCTCTTTGGTTATTATAAAAATAGGTGGTTAAATTCAGCTCATGTTCAGGATGCGCTGTATATCTTTGATTAACTTATCCGGTGTCAGTTGGAAAATATGACATGGTTTTATAAATGGAGTATGCAGTTCTTTACAAAAATACACAGCCTGGAACTGCAGGGGAGGTAGGGGGCGGGGCACCAGGAGGCACAAAGGTTTAAAGCAATCTCTGTTCTTTCTCAGGTTTAAACAGTCTTACCCCACTGAAAACTGATTTTCTAAGCACCTGCTCTGAGAAAGGGGTGTTCTAGATTGGGCTTTGCTAACAACAAACCTCCTGGATTTTTTTTGTTTTTGTTTTTGTTTTTGTTTTTCTTTTGTTTTGTTTTGTTTTTTTGAGACAGGGTTTCTCTGTGTCCTGGACTCACATTGTAGACCAGGCTGGCCTCGAACTCACAGAGATCCATCTGCCTCTGCCTCCCAAGTGCTGGGACTAAAGGTGTGCGCCACTACCGGCTGGCCAAACCTGGATTTCTAATTAGCTCTTTGTGCCTTTGCCTTCCAGGAGCTGGAGTCACAGGTAGTCGTGAGCAGGCTGGACTCCAGTCTTCGGCAAGAGAAGTGCACACTCTCAGCAACCTGGCATGGCTTTCTTCAGAGGAGACAAAGGTCAGTGGCAAGGGTGGCTGGTGACAAATAGGCACAGCTAGACCCATGTGACAAGTGAGAAGCTGAGCTTTATTCCAAGAGCAACGCTCTGCTCTATGTTTCAGAGTCCCTTGGGCTCTTTTGCAGAGAACTGAGCACCAGAGGACAAGAACATATGATTTGGTTATCTGTTGTTAAGCACACCCTAAACTCCTTCCCTACAATCGCCACCCTAGTTCACTCAGGAATAGCGGGAAGGACTCAATCAGTTGATGTCAGAGTTACAACGAGCATCAGTTGACATGAGTGAGGGAGGAGAGCTGTCTCTCTAGACAGTTTATTCATGCACGGACAGGCTGCCCACATGTTCCTTGACCTTTCTCTTTCTCCTCATACCAACTCATTCTCTAGGACCAGTTCATGTTTCCCACGGTCCACTGAGCTCTGAGGGTGGCACTCCTTTTCCTGGAAGCTCATCTGTAAAAGAAAGGAAGGGAGCACTCCAGAGCTCCACTCTGAGGAGCCACTGATAAACTCAGACTCAAGAGAAAGGGAGACACACTCTGCTTTCTGTCACGGAAGCAAGGGACTGCATGACAGAAGTCCAGGTAGGGTAGGAAATGTTGTTGCAGCCATCCTCAGAAGACACACCGCCATCACGAGTGAGGAGACCATTCGATAACTCAGACAAGAGATGGTGGTGGCTTAGGTGTGCATGTTTGCACAGAAGAGCAGAGGGCATGGAACCGTAACATTCTAAAACAGCACATTTGAGGATTTTGTTCATAGAATTGTAGTTTGGACATTCCGTAGAGGAATGCTAGTCATCACCTCTGAAATTGTCACAAGGTGCATAACCATGCTTCAAACATGGGACAGTGTTCTTAGGACAGCAAAGCTAATGAGGCACAGGTTCCAAAGAAATTCTGTGAGGTCCAGGGACCTCCATGAGCCTCGTGAGGTAAGAGCATGGGGCTCTAAGGAAGGTTCTGGCGACATATTTTTAACCGCTTCATGGAAGTGAGTGTGTTTAACCATAGAATTTTGACCTCACAGACCCATGTGATTCATGGCCCCAGCTTAGGAGGAGTTAGAAGAATGCACCACAGAGAGCATATGACGCTTGTATAGGATGTATTTTTCCTACAAAAAAAAAAATGCTTAAAGCTTGGACTGGGGAAATGGCCCAGAGTTTAAAAGCGCTTACTGTTCTTGCAGAGGCCCAGGCTTTTATCCTTAGCGCGCGCACACACACACACACACACACACACACACACACACACTTGCTCACAACTGTCTATAACTCCAGTTCCAGGGACCCTCTTTGAACCCCACAGACAGTGCATACACATGGTGCACACACACACGCATGCACGCCAAACACACAAACACATAAAACAGAGCTTTATTTTTTTTTTAATTTTTATTTATTTTTTATTTTTAAAATATTTTTCCTTTATTAATTTATTCTTGTTACATCTCAATGGTTATCCCATCCCTTGTATCCTCCCATTCTTCCCTCCCTCCTCTTTTCCCCTTATTCCCCTCCCCTATGACTGTTCCTGAGGGGGATTACCTCCCCCTGAAAATGCTCATAGGGTATCAAGAAGAGACTTGATACCCTATGAAAACAGAGCTTTAAAACAAATTCCGAAAGCCATCTACTCGTTTTCGCGCCTGAGAGGGTGACCAAGAAACTTTCCTAGGATGACCTAGTAAGCTAATGACGGAGCTGGGTGCCATGAAAACAGGACTCCGAATGTGGTGTGGGATTCCTTCTGTTGAGAACTCAGCTCTGCATGGTCCTGCGGTTGTGTTCGGCCTATGCTGTTTGTTACTCAACAGACTTACCAATAGTGCCCCGAAGCCTAGGAGAAGACATTGTGAACAGATCAGATATGTTCCCACTGTTGGAAAAATAACCCTAAAATACCCTTTTCTAATTTTCACTCAGTTGCATCTCTTTGTGGAACAGCCAGTACATAGCATTCGTATGAAGCAGCATCCCAGCAAGACCACTGACTGGGCTGCTGTGCCTCTCATTTCAGAATATTTCTTAAGATTCATAGAATGCCTAAGATTCTGAGGTCAATCTATCACACTCTGGTCTTAAATCTACAGAAACCATTCCAGAATCACTGGCTGGTATGGAAAGAGAACTGGGAGAGGTCTTGGCTATGGTCGGTAGTAAACTGTTGTTACATACGTCACAGCGCATGTTGATATGTTTAACTTTCATGTCATGTATGTAGAGATAGTCACTTTTGTTTTTACAATAATGGAGCCAAATGTCATCCCATCCAGGCAGTTGATCTTGTATGGTCCGAATACTGTCATTTCATTCTTTGCTAGTTTCGGGTTCTTCACTGTATTTATACTTCTGTAGTGTTTTTCTGTCCAAGTAAATGGGCATAATTTGCTTTTATTCATCATTGTACTAAGTGAACACTCTTGTGGCTCTTGCCCCGGCTTGTCATCATCACTGTAAGGGTTTGGAGATCAACGACCTTTCAAAGATCCAGTTTTCCTCAGCTACGTTGCTCCTCATTTGAGGTATTTCACACAAACACGGTCTTTCTACACATGTGGTAGATCTTCACACCAGCACTCTGTAGTCTCTGTATAAGGTGGGACTTTGTGGACTCTCTCAAGGCAGCATCTCAGGATTCATGCCGGGGAACCAGGAATCCTCATGAATTCCAATGTCTGTCCAACAGGACTGCCCCCACAAAATCCTCAAGCCTTCATCTTCTTCCACAGGTTAATATCGCACACTGGCAAGCCCAACTGCACCACAGATCTCAAACACCTGAAAATGCCAATGCCTCAGGCAAGAAAAACTTAACAGTTCAGAAGGTTCCATTTGCCATATTTTAGGCAAGAGACTGTCAAAATTAGAGAGGCAGAAGGTGACTGTGGATCTTCCCAGCAGCCATCTCATAGAGTCTAAGATTGATGCTGATGGAGTTTTGTTTTGTTTTTAGGTCTTCATTAAATCATCAGTATTAATTCATCTATTTAGGAAACTCTCTTCTAGAATCCCAAGAGCTGACCCCCCCCCCCCACTTCTCAAAGCACTTTCTCTTATGTCTAAAGACTCAAGTACCCTCTACAAGCGCAGACTAAAATATCTCACTATGGATTTGAATGGGAGCCAGAACTGACGGTGAAAGGAAAATTTCTCTCTATAAAAGGTTTATTGTCAACGCTTTCTAAAGATGTAGATTTTTCTAACCCAGCTACTGGCTTGTTTTCACAAATGTTAGTGCAGCTGTCACTACGTCTCCCTGACCCACAGTCAGGCCCTTTCTTTGAAAGCTCAGTGTGTAGCCTTCGACCTCTGGATAGCCGGCTCTGTCCAAAGGCTCCTTCTGCCATCAATATAATGTGCACTATTAAAAGGAAGGGGGTTGGTTGCCCTGGCTCTTTAGTGATTGGTAAGTACTTGAAATTCCTCACATTCTTCTCTATTTGGCAGCCTGTTTACCTAATCACTGGCTTATTAGGATTAACACAAGTCTTGGCTTCAAGTTCACCTATTAGCAAACCAGGGACCCTATAGATCCCAGGACTAGCCTCCTCTTCTGGTGCTAGCCAAGGGCAAAATGTTAAGCCAGCCTCCCTGATTTTTAGATACACTTCAACGTTGCAGTTATGGTCAATGGTTATTTAAAAAGGTTCCCCCCACCTCACCCCCTTATGTGATAGGCAGAATCACCCTGATGTGAAAATAAGAAAGGACACCTGCCTGACTAATAGGCACTGTTAGGCTTTCCTTTTAATTCTTATGAGAATAATTCATTTCAGCTTCCTTTTTAATCTTCATCTATGTACTGCCTGTGCTTAGTACATTGATCCTCACACAGATGACTTTAAAGATTTGCAACAGCAACAACCACTGTCTTATTTCCTCTCCTGTCACCCAAATAGGATACCTAGAGCAGTTTCAACACATAGTAGATCCTCAAAAAATACAGCCTGCTGGAATGATTGACAGGAACAATTGCTCGTGATAACTTGGATAGTTTCTAACAGCACTGAACAGCATACACTCAGATATTAGGTAAATATTTCTTTATTAAATGATTAATTTCATAAATAAATTCTCTTCACTGATATAAAATTAAAATCATTTACAAATTATTCCAGTATTACATTTGCCCTCCCTCCCCAAAAAAAGCTACATTTTTGATAAATAAAAACATTCAGTCTTAAAACACCTGGTTTCTGTTTGCAGTTTAGAGTGCAGGTAGCTGCCTCTCGGGACACTCACAGAGTGTCCCCACCCCCTCCTCAGGAAGGAATGGGAGGCCCTTTCATTTACTTCAGTCAAAGGACAAACAGGGCTTTCACAAGGCCCCGGCTAATCTTATTATCTCTATTACAATTGTAGACCCAAGAGGGAGGAAAAAGAAAGATCTAGAGCAAAAAATACGCTTAACAAATAATTTACAAACAGAAAACAGAACGCCATCCACACAACACGCTCCAAAACGAAGCATAGACACGTGCTCCAATACTATGAAGCGAAGTATTCTCGAACTGCGGCTGCCCTACGTCGGTCCACACAGCCCCCCTTGGCAGTTTTTGAAATAACGTTAATGCTACTCATCAAAGAGCAAGGCATCCCTTCTACAATGAGCCTCTTCACCCCACCACCCCGCCCACGTCTCCACGATGCGCACATCCACGGCGCACTCTAGGTACCCAGGAGGCACTTAGTCCCTGAATTTGTGGATGTCATTGAACAGACTGTAGAGGCGGAAAGATGCCTCGTTGGGGTGCGGACAGTTGTAGTTACATTTGCAGGACTGAATCATCATGACATTCTTGGAGAACATCTCCCCATCTTCGCATCGGAACCTCATCTTCACTGTCCTGGTCTGTAGAGGCGTGCAGCACCGGCCGTCCACGCAGGAGCCGCAGTATTTTGGTCGGTATTTCTTCACACTGGAGCATCCTGCATAAGTAAACCTGACTGGTTCTGGGGATTTCTTGGTCTTGCTGCATTTCTTGCCCTTCTGGAAGAAAGAACAACAACAAAAAGTCAGGAATGGGATTTGTTGGGTATTTGGGGGAGGGGGTGTGTGCATAGTATTGAGCTTCATAAAGACAATTCCTTTCAAACATATCTTGGACTTTTCTTCTTCTTGAACAAAAACTCATGTCCCACCCACCTGTGGGGTCATGGTCAAGTCCCTTGAAGGAACTTACTTTCAGGCTGCTGTACACCGATTGTCCACAAGGACGCACTTCACAGATCCGGGTCTCCTTCACCAGGCGGCACTCTGGGTTGTCATTGGTTACTCGAGTGGAGATGCCAGTCCCGCAGCTCTTGGAGCACTGGGACCATGGCGTGGTCTGAACGATACACTTCTGGCCATGCAAAGGGTTGTAAAGCACCCGCGGCTCCGTGCCAAAGACTAGAAAGATAAGCGAAATGGAAGACTTAGAAGCACGCAGACACACACTGGTCTTTTCAAAGCTGCAGAGCAAGAACGCATTTCAGTACAACATCTTATGGGGCTCAGTTTCCACTTACCAGGAAGCCTCTTCAGTAAGCTGCCTTTTCCAACTGCGATTAACTCGTTGTTTCTCGTTAATTCCACCTCAGAGGCATCGGGTCCGAGGAGGTCATCCTGGTCATCCAGGGAGTCCTTAATGCTGTCTTCATCACAGACCCACTCCTCACAGCACTGCCCACTGACTTTCACCAGCCGGGGGTTGGGACAGCCCAGATTGGGGAGAGACAGTTCTTGGGGACACAGAGGAATGCAGCCCACAGCGCCGTCTATGCAAGTGCACTGGTGTTTACAGTTGGGCTGGAAACTTTCCCCGTTCTGATAGATTCTGGAGTTATATTCACAGGGTCTGCCTTCTGACTGAGCTGTGAAAACGACCAAATGAGAGAGGAGGTTAAGATTCGCCGCCACCGGGCTGAGACTCAGACACGCTTTCCGCTGTTCAATTCAATGTATGGTAAAGTTCCCTACAATTCTCCCGAGACTCCAGAGCCGAACAATAAGTTAGTCAGGAATCACTTTTCCGTATGCGCTTTTCGTTGGGCCCAGACACACTGAATTGCATTCCAGACTGCTGAAATCATGTGCCTTTCTGCCAAGCTACCATCAACAAAGCGTCACCATACATGGTCTCAAAATTACTAAACTCCTGGACTATGGGACTATTATTTTTTTTAAAGGGGCCAAACCACAAGGCTCTTACCTCTGCAGATCCCTTTCAGAGCGGTGGAGCTGGCGCCGAAATTGCATTCCAGCCCTTTGGTGTGGTCGCAGGGCTGCGTTTTGCTGCAGTCCTCGTTGAGCTGTTTGGCGCAGACCTTGCAGCAGCCGCAGCCATCCCGGACCAAGCCGACTCCCGGGGCGCACTTGGGCGCCTCCAGAGGGCAGTGGCAAGCGGCAGGGCAGGTGGAGAGTGCCTGGAAGGGGCAGAAGAAACGCATGAGATTGCTTTGCATTGCTTCGAGGAGGCGCCTAAACTACTCTGGGTATAGGGCTGGCTGTGGGGCTCCATCCACTGGTAGTCTCGATCGCATCCCTCCAGCCCGGCCACCCCGGCCGCTGCGCCCCAGGAAGAGGCCTCCCGGACACGTCGTCGGGGCTTAAAGCAACAGCTCCCTCCAAACTTTTTAGTCTAAGTTTCCCTGCTGTGAAAGATCAGGGCCCAGAGAAAGAGATCGGAGAGGGTGGACAGGGAGCGGGTGGTTAAAAAAAAAGAAAAGAAAAGTCCAACTCACCAGCCTGGTTAAGTGGAGAAGGGTGACGGCGACAGCGAGCGCCCTGGCGGTGCTGGAACTCATTGTGGCGCGCAGAAGGAGCCGGGACGAGCACGGCGACACGGAAGTCAACAAGCCGGTGAGCAGCGGGATCGGATGCTCCGGGAGCGCGGTGAGGCGAGAGGCGAGGCGGCTGGCGTCTTTCTCTCGAGGTTCTGGGGGAGGAGGCGCAAAGGTTTCTGTCGCTTCTCTCGGGCTCTCTAGCTCACGGTCTGCCCGGGCGCCGGGAGCCCGCCCTTTTATAAACCTCAGCCTGGGCGCCGCGTGTTGCAGTGACGTCGGCTCTGTCTGCGCGTTCCAGAATTCTCAAACATCTCAGGAATGTTGGTTGGCGCGAGCCGCTGCCAAGCACCTCCCCGGCTCCATTGCACCTTTCCCCCCCTCCTTTCAGATCCATCCAAAAAAAAAAAAAAGTTCGTTTTTTCCACTTTAAATAACGACTTCCTTTAGAGAGAGCGGAATGCTTGGGACGCGAGGGTGATGATTTTGATTGAAAAGTATATGGGGGGGGGCGTGGTGTATGTGTTGGTGGGAGAATTTCAAATCTTTGCCTAGACTTAGGAGAGCAGGAGGACCTGAAACGGAGGAACAAAAGTGGTTTTGTTTGATGATGCCCAGTGGACCCTACATCTGCCGAAGGCCTCACCCAGGGAAAGCAGCGAGCTGTTTGCTTGTTTACAACTAAGGTGAGAGTAAAGTTATCTACTGAGCCCAAAGGGAGGGGGAGTAGTTTTCTGAGCCAGGAATCTATTTGTGGACTTCAAAGAGGCATGCTCGGATCAAGTCCCAAAGCTTTGGCATGATGTTTATTAGCCAAGAGAAGTGTATTGCAAATTAATACTCGGAGAGGCAGTTATGAATGGGGGTGGGGGGTAGGGGTGGGGAGCTTCCTTCTTTGCCTGGCAAATTTCCAGCCAGAGGTCTTCCCTCATCCCTCCCCCCCCCCTTTTTTGGTATGTTGTACTTGTTTGTTTTTGGAGGTTCCCAGTTTTAGTTCCAGCCCACTGCCTGCGTTGGAAATCCAAGAGGAAACGAATGCTGGGAGTTCTCCCTGAGCCTGACTTCCACTTCCTCACGGATGCGGGAGGCCGGGTAAGCCTTCCTGGCCTCTCTCCCCGGACTGGCAGCAGTGGAAACTAAGCAGCCAAACCAGAAGCTGAGGAGACCACCGTGGAGTGATTTGTCCGGAAATCCTCAGGTGCAAAAACTGCCAGGACAAAACGGATTTTAACAGGACCTTTGTGCCCTTTTGACAGCTGGGAAAAAAAAAAAAAGACTTATTGGTGTGTTTGCAGCCAGCCCCACCCCACCTCCTGTGTGAGTGCGTATGTGTGTGTGCTTGTATGTCTCTGTGTCTGTCTGTCTTCCTCTCTCTGTGGGTGTGTGTGTGTGTGTGTGTGTGTGTGTGTGTGTGTGTGTGTGTGTGTGTGTAAAACTCCTTTGGTTTGGATCACTTGGAAGACCTTCATTTCAAATGAAGTGCAATGGCACTCTCTCAAAGTTCCGAGATTTAGAGGGCAACACTGTAATTAATAAAGGATTTTAAGATCTTATTAGACAGACACACAACTGAAGCCCTCCACGAGACCCTCTCCAATATTACTTGTGCCATTCATAAACTTCCCAAGTTTCAGAACTACTTCTTATGTAATTTTAATGAGACGTGATTTTAGATATCTCCCCACCACCCCCACTTAATGCACTGGGATAAGCTCCTCTTCCTTTTTAATGTTTAAGGTTTATCTGCCTTCTGCACCGTAGCAGTCTTGCTTAAGAGAGCCTTCTGTGCTGACCTCTATGAACACAGTGAGAAGCTATTGGGGTGAACGCCCGCTCCAAAGAAGACAGCTGTTACAGCAAAGAGTTAAGTTCATTCATTCAAAAGTGCCCTTTCTGTAAGCCCCAGAGGAATTTGCTGGAGGCAGTTAGATCTCTAAGGCTTTCTGGGAGTGGAGACTTTTAAAGACAATGGTTTGTCAAGTGTTATGCAAATAAAGAAAGCAAAGCCTGGGCCCCGTCCATCCCCTAGGCCAGCCAATTGGTCTATTAGTTAAAGGAGAACAGTTCCTCCCGCCTTTCTGTTCACGTTTCCATCTTAGGGAAGTGGAGGGAGGGTGGAGGGGTGAGGGTGGAGCAGGCAGCGGGCAGGGTAGAAGGAGGGGATAGAGAAAGAGAACGGAGAGGAGGGTCCCTGGCTTCTGTTGTGGCGTCTTTTCTATTTGACTTCATGGTTGTAAGTATTTCCAGATGGTGAATCAGACACCAGACGTAACAATATTTCCATATTTGGGTATAGCAGTAGCCTGCGTTTTTAACATTTTTCTGCCTCTGTTATCCAACCACAAGGCATTCTTGACAGCTTCAAATGTTGTTAAATATAGACTTAACTTCTGTTCCCAGGGCAGGAAATTCTTTGGAATTCCTTGTTTTTCACGCAATCTGTCTATCATGATTTAAAATAAAGTTACAGTGGGTGATCCAATTGGCTTGAACATACTGTGTTCGTTTGCTGGAAAGGGGGAGGGGGGCAGCCTAGAGGTCCAGTATACTGCACAGCATTCAAACAGACACACCATTCCATACGTGCCTTTAAAAATCAGATTAAAGTTTTCTAAGAAGGATGTGTGGGGCTTTGTTTCTGGACTCCAACTGGGCAATCTCGGAGAATGGGATTGTCTTAAAGGAGGAAGCCCCGGAGAACGTTACCAACAGCTGCCCATTTAAAGCAGTCGGTGTGTGGCGGGAAGAGGAGGGCGAAGCTGATGTGCTCAAGGCCAGGAGGTGCCACAGGAGGAGAGACTAGGGTAACCTCCGCGCAAAGCCTTGGCAGACGGCATGCCCTGCTTCGCCTGCTGGTAACCAAGGGGAACAGCGGCTGTCTGAGTCCTTGCCTAGGATGGTCCAGAAACTCCAGACGTCCTGTCGCCTTCTCACCTCCTCCGCTGAGAGCTACAGATCCTTCGTTGACAGACAGGGAGGGAAATGTGCAAATGGTGTGGTAAGTGTTGCTTCGGATGATCATTGCAGGACTTTCTCTAGCCCCCCCCCACCCCGCGCGCCCCTACCCCCCGCCCCTCACCGTCCCTCCACCAGCCGACTTGTTTCTTTGAGCCACAAGCCACTGAGAAAGAACTGCTTGTCCTCTGCGGCTCCTGGCTTGGGCTGAGAGATGGCGAGTCTCACTCGCAGCTGCCAGGGAAGTTTAGATTACCCCAAGAAGGTTTCACTGTCTGGCAGCAACTAAGACAGATCACAATCCCAAACCTGTCCACTCCTAGCTTCCTAGTTCAGTGGGTCTCAGATTAGGGCGTACACCAGAATCACCGGGAGTGTTAGTTAAAAGTCTGATTGTTACCCCAACCCCCGCTCCCACCCCCCACCCCCACCCCCGCCACAGTTTCTCCTTGGTTACATTTTAACAAATCTCTATGTGATGTTGATGCTCCTAGTCACAGAATCCTAACACTGCCCTGGACCACAGGAGTGCTCCCTCTCCTCTTTCTTCCTCCCCCCTTTTCTCCAACTGTCTCTCACCTCCTCCTAATCACCTTTCCCTTCCCTTCCCCCCCCCCACCCACCCATCCTTGAGCGTGTGTCCATAATAGGGGCTTGTTCAGGATTTCACTTTTTTCTAGCCACATTTACAGCGTCTGCAAGACGCTTTAAGGTGGCACCCTCTCGTCACCTCACATTTTTGCACCCCTCTTCATTCCCACACCCCCACAATTTGGCTTGGTCTCGGGCCCGGGGTGGCAGCGGCTGGGATTATGGTGGCGGCGGTGGTGGAAATTGAGTGACAGATTGTGCGGGTCGGGAGGGCACGAGGGCAACGGGCCTTGGCTACAGGGATGGGGTCAGCCGCCGCCGCCCCCTGCGGGCTGCTGGCCCAAGAGCCTTACTCCCGCGGTGGCCGCGACTAGAAGTTTCCGGCGACTCGCGCCACAGGACGTTTCCAGCCTCGGCCCATATTTGGTGAAAGTCTTTCGAGACTCCGTCATCCTGCTCCGAGGGGGCGGCGGTCCTGGGAGCGTGCCCGGCGACCGCGCTGCCTCCACAGTGTTCCTGAAAAGTGCACCCCGGCTTCCCACGCCAGGGTCCCCCGCGGCGAAGGACCCCAGGGCTGGCTGGCCATGCCCCGGAGTGCGCAGGGCCTTAATTCCCAGCCACAAGGCGGGAATGCAGAATCCAGTATTGCCTGCGGGAGAGGCTGGCGGCACAGGGCGCTGCAAGGATTATGTCACTTTTCCCATCCACCCCGCTGTTGACTAGTTCTCCCTGCGGGGCAGCAAGTGGCTGCTCTGTGCCAGACTTCGAGGGTACGCCCAGGAACCGGAGGCTTGGGACTCTGTGTAGGAAGAGGGCCTTTACTGAGACAGGACAAACTGGAGATGGGTGGGGGTGGAGGATCTGGGGTTACCTAGGGTAGCAGGGTGAAGCTCAGAATGGGTCTGGGTTCTTTTATCTTCCAAAAGACACCAGCTGGTGCCCACTCTTGTCTCCAAGTCTCGCACAACCTTCCACCTTTTTTCTTTTCCTTCTTTTTCCTCCCACCACACCCCCGACAGAGTTTCTCTGTGTAGCCCTGGCCATCCTGGAAATCCGTGCTACAGACCGGGCTGGCCTGGAACTCCCTGGGTGCTAGGATTAAAGCTATGTACCACTGCCTTGCTTTTTCTTTTCTTTTCTTGATTCAAGCGTACATCAACAAAAGAGGCCTACCAGAGTAAAACTTCCACAATCCCTTTCAGGGTCAAACCTAGAGATACGCCATCATTAGCGTGTCTGGGTCACTAGGGCTCACTGTGGTCCTGCCGCACTGTCATTCCTGTCACCATGCCCCCAGGAAGCACATGGTTTTGCTAGCATCCTTCATTCAGAAAGAGAACTCCAGAAGCCCAGTGACTAGCCACAGGCCACTCAGCACACCCCAGAACTAGATTTGCACCAGAGTGTCTTGGTTCAAACCTGTCTTGCATTTAACCACAGGCATATAGCGCCTGCTCCTGGTTCCTTAACTCAAGGGTTCAGGCCTGCCCCGCTCCTGGAACTTTTCCTGTAGTTCGACGGCTACATAGCCAGGCAGTCTAAGGAAAGAGACATCAGAAGAACAGTCAGTAAAGTAAATGAAGCTGCTAATCTCTATTGGCTTTGAGGATGGAAAAACAGTGCTTTATTTTAACAAAGTCTCAGGAGAGGTAAGTTACAGGAGATTTTAGGCACCGTGGTAGGGTAGTGGGGAAGATATTTAAGGCTGGATACCTTGTGAACCACATTGATTACGCTTTCCCCACCTGTGAGGGAAGGCCTGGCCTGGTGAGAGTGAAACGCCTTTATTGCTGAGTTAAATTTTCAGTACCATTTACTTGATGGTTCATCAGTTGCTTTTAACTGTTTTTCTCCCCCTCGCATACTGTGTAAAAACATACTAATATACCAAAGGTCTGATTCTTGTTTTCTGGATGCGAGGTTTGTTTAGTTCATGAGATGACCTGGTACAGTGCCAGGGACTAGTGAAGTGAAACCCAGGACTTTAAACACCGAACTTCCCCCGGAGGAGGCTCAGGTCTGATGAAGAAGCAGGCACCAGAGTTAGGGCTGAACTTGCTAATGTGGTGGAGCTGAAAGGACAAGCGGGTGTCTGCAAACAGGGAAGCACACTTGGCAGCAGAGCCTTGACCAGGCATGACAACAGTGTGGCTGAGCCACAGGCTACTTTGGGATGCTGGTCAGAGATCAGGTGGGACCTGCCTTGCCTGTCACAGCTTTAGGACTTTAGCTGCCTAGTGGCAAAGGATTCTGAGGGTTTGTTTGCCTTGCTTTCTAGTTCTGTAAGATAATGGGACGATCCCAGTCTGAGGACACACACACTCAACTTGGTGCGGGACTCTGCCAGGTCACAAAATGCCTTCCTGAGGATGCATACTGGCTGATGCTTGCCTTAGTGTTGAGAACTGTGTGTGTAGGAAAATGTAGGCCTGTTTTCTCATACAAGAGAGATAACAGAGATAAGGTGCATTTATGAAGTCTTCGATGTTTTAAAACGTTGGCAACCAGGGGAGGCAGATGCACTTAGTCCTGATGTGACATGATGCACCAAGGTGGATGGGGAGGGGGCTTCCTTTTCTGAGGAGAAGGGAAGAAGGAAAAGGGGGAGGCTGTGGTAGGGATGTAAAGTGAATAAATAAATACATTCAAAAAAATTGGCAACTAGTTAAAAATGTTAAAACATCATTTTGGTTGATTCTAGGAAAGCCAAAGAAGACACCTCACAGGTGCCAGGTGCAATCAGTGTTCAGGGTACAGGCTTCAAGGGACATGTCTTCTCTGGTGCTTTGTAGCTCCCTGGGAAACTTCTAAGAGGAGCACCTGCTGCCCATTTAATTGCCAGACAAACTTGACTTTACCTAAGCATCAGAAGTGAGGACATGGCGCAGAGGCTACAATGTTTGCCACGCACACATGAGAGCCTGAATTAGAGTCCCAGAACACATTAAAAGCTGCGCATCGGTGTTGGAGAAATGGCTCACCAGCCAAGAGCGCTTGTTATGATGGCTCACAATCATCTGGCATTTCAGTCCATCCCCCAAAGTCTGACACCCTCTTATGGCCTCTGCTAGCACCAGGAATACATGGCACACATACATACATACATACATGCAGGCCCATATCTAGAGCTCACTGGCCAACCAGCCTAGAAAAATCAGTGGGCTGCAGGTTCAGTGAAAGACCCTGACTCAAAAAAGTAAGGTGGAGTCAGCCTTTTAGATCTATGCCCTTGGGAGGCGGTGACTAGCAGATCTCTTGGAGTCTGGGGCTAGCCTATTCTGCGAAGCAAGTTTCAGGCCAACCAGGGCTACACAATTAGACTTTGTTGTTGTTGTTGATGATGATGATGATGATGATAATAATAATAATAATAAATGTGGAAAGTGATTGAAGAAGATGCCTAATCTCTGGCTTCCATAGGCAGGCATAAACACACACACACACACACACACACACACACACACACACACACACACACACTGCCACTCTTGGTTTATTACCTATCAATAAAATGAAAAAAACTGTCCTTTTCTTATTTTTTTAAAATCCACCTATCATCCTCTTTGCACTCCACTGAGTCAGCGCTGTGAGCAGCTGGCACTGTCTTGGCAGCATGATAGGAAACACTTTTCTTAGGGCACCCGTATCCAATGGGAACCGTATCTGTTTATTTCCTCCACCTGGCGCAGGGCCACAGGAAGCCCGGCTTCTCTATCTAAATCCCTCACCTTGCAGAACTTCTTGTCTTGTTTTAACACCGAAGTATTTCACTGGAAAGAACTGGAAGGCACCTCCCCCACCCCACCCTGCAATCTATCTTCTGGAGATGATTGAGCAATTTGAAGTATAGTAATTATAAGTCACTATCAAATGGGCTGTCTCCAGATTCAGGGAATCAAGAATTCAGCCTCCGCCTCTTGTGTTTTATTTCTGGAAATACCTTTCTCTTAATTACCCACTTCAAAAAAAAAAGAAAAAGAAAAAAAAAGAAACCCACACATACCACATTAGGAATTCAGAAGGGATTTGATTTGGGCACAGTCAATGTGCGCACAGACACAGCCTACAGACAGAATGAAGCTTTTTATTTGTGCCAGCTTTTTGCAGGTCATGGGGATTAGGTATTAGGGAGGGTTCTGACACTGGGCTGATTGTGTGAGAACATGTGTTAATACTCAGCCTGATGTTTGGCACACAGAAAAATGCTTAATAAAGTGTAATTACCCCTATTGCTAAGCACTACCACTATTTTAACTTTTATGACAATTAGTATCGAGTGAGCTAGCCTTATTCTATAAAGTATTTCCTAGTCTGTAGAATAGATTAGCTTAGGCTATACGTGCATGTATATGGGATAGTGACAATGTGATTAAAAGACCCATCTACCCTAGCTTTCTAGCCGGCACTGGGTGCCAGAGACCATCCATTACGATACGCAAATCATCTTGCCTACCATAGCATTGCCGTTTTGCTGGTGGCTCTCCACGGTGGTGAGCAGTGTAAAATTTGTCTTGGTTTTCTTGGCCATAAAATATTAGGGTTGGGATAATTAGAATCAGAGAAGTGCCTGCAAAGATCAACTAAGTAAATAAATAAACAAATGGATACATAAAGTGCTATGTCTGAGGGTGCTAATTGGCCTCATCGATGGAGCCGGCTGGGACCCCCTATGGAGCCTGCCTTTTGCCCATTGTGAGCTATTAGTTAGGATACACATATTCAACTGAACTTTATAAACAGCCCTGAAGTATTTTTATTAAAGGATAAAAAGGGGAGGCTTCACTAGAAGTTTATAAGTAGTGCACTCATGCAAGGCAAAGCTCTTGATAGAGCAGCCTTTCCAAATGCTTTCAAGGACAGCATATGTGCTCCGCCTCCCTACCCCCATGAAATTTACCTTAAAATTCAAGAACTAGCTTGCAGATTCTGGAAGACTCCTTAATAACTGACTGAATCCATCACTTCCGTTTTGTTTTCTAGAGATGTCTTCAGTTTATTTGTGTTTTCGGTAACTGTAGACCCACAGTTTCTATGAGGAGAGAGTTTGGCAAATAGTGAGTCAACAAAAATCATTCTCTTTAAGGCCCCTGTCTGAGCTTTCTCCTAGTTTCTCTAAAAAGAGAGAGAGGAGGAGGAGGTAAGGAAGGGGGGGGCGGTGGAAAAAGGGAGGGAGGGAAGGAGAGCCAGGTGATTTTAAGAGTCTCCCAAAGACTGAGCGGTACCACAGTTGTAACTTAGTCATCAGGACTGATTTTGTTACCTGAGGCAGTCAAAGCTGCCACCGCCCACGTGTGGCCACCTTCACAACAGTTACTAGGCACAGAACTCTCCAGTCACCAGGCAAGCACACCCAGTGTGTGCTTTCGCAAGCTGTCTTTGAGCCTTGGGTGGGTGGTAATGCCCTAGGTTATGGCAAGCTGAAAGCAACTTGAAGCTAGGATGAGTTAGTTCTTTGGCTAGGTTTTAGCTTGAAAAACCAAAGGGTTTTTTAACACCGTTGATTCTTAAAGGACAAAGAAAATGTATGTGTTCAATGCTTGGAATTTCCGAGGCTCTGGGAAATCTCCGGAAGAATTACAAGGTATAAAAAAGTACTAGGGTGTTGCAGACCAAGGATGAAGAATGCAATTCCATCTAATAAACTTGAAATATGAGACTGCCTTATCCTGGCTATCCAGGCAGAGACTAATCTCTCACCTTTGCCTCAGAGGCTTTCAAAGCCTAGGGCAACATATTGTTCACAAAGAGAACACGGGCTGAGAGGATGGCTTGCGGATTGCATTTGCCTCAGAAGCCTGACACCTGAGTTCAATCCTGGGCACACACATGCAAAGCCAGATGAGATGGCCCATGTCTGTAGCCCCAGAACACCCCACTTGAGATGGGAGGCAGAAACATGAGAACTGATCTGAAGCTTGAAGCCCAGCTACTCTGGAGTCCAAAGCATAGCAGAAACATCCAGAGACCAGAGACCCTGTCTTAAGATGGTAGAAGATGAGACCTGAAAGTTGTCCTCTGACCCCTGCAAAGATGCTGTAATGGGGTTGTCCTAACTCACATACATCCGTAAGTACACTCACATACACAGATACATGATAGATGGATAGATAGATGGATAGATAGATAGATAGATAGATAGATAGATAGATAGATAGATAATGGATGGATAGATAGATAGATAGATAATGGATGGATAGATGGATGGATAGATAGATAGATAGATAGATAGATAGGTGGGTGGGTAGGTGGATGGATGGGTGGGTGGACAGATGGACAGATGGACGGACAGATGGACCAGCACAATGTAAGGGGTTCAGGCTTCCGGAGCAGTATGGCCCGGTTGCTGTGAGAGAGAAGATAGAAGAGGCTTACCTCTGAAGACACTCCTTAAAAATAAAACTACCTGCCTGTGTGCACATTTTGATACATGAGAAGAGGCTGGCATGGTCCTTCCTCCAACACATATTCTTTTAGAAGCTGATGAGAACATACATTTTTTCATGGGAAATTAGCGTGTGCTCTCAGAGGGCCTTGATTATAGAGCGACTGAGCTCTATACTGCTTCGTCTGTGGCCCCTTCCTTCTGAGGTGGAAAGAAAAGTGCTATTTATTGGGCATTTACTTTGGGCCAAATGCCTTCAAGGTCACCTCACCGAAGGTCCGAGAAATCCTCGCAGGCAGCAAGATCTCAGTGAGTGAAAGCACATGACCCAAAAGCCTGGGACCTGAGATTGATCCCTGGAGGAACCCACAGTGAAAGGGAAAAACTAACTCCTCAAGTTCTCCATACATCTCTACACACAACACAGAGTATGGCAATACATAGCTGCACTTACACATATACATACATCATACACACGTACACCACACATAAACATACACATACATATATATCCATACATACACAATACACATACACAATAGACCACATACATGCATATACATCACAATACATGTATACACATACATCACAGGCATGCACACAAAAATATCATACACATGCACAGAAATATATCACACACACATAACACACAGACATCATATAAATACACACAAACATACACTAATAATAATAATTTTTAAAAATTTAAAAGCCTCATTTGTGATGAACTTTTCCGACATTTTCTAAAGTTAAGAAAAGGAGTTTCCACATGTCTTTAATCCCTGCACTCAGGAGGCAGAGGCAGGTGGATTTCTGTGAGGTTGAGGCCAGCCAGGCCTTACAAGTGAGCTCCAAGATAGGCTGTCTCTAAAAAACAAAAACAAAAAGAAGGAAGAAATGGAGCTTCAGGAGGCCAAGGAGATGGCTCAGTGGTTACTAGGCACACACATGTGCACAGACATCCATGTAGGCTAACCAACCATGCGCATAAAATAAAAATAGATAAATTTTTTAAAAAGACAAAGAGTTTCAGAGAAGTTAAACAGATGGTTAGAACGTGACAGGTATTCTGATAGAGCCCTGTGTCCTTTCTACATCCCACAACACCATCCCGATTCATGGAGTTTCTCTGTAATTGCTTGCTCTTTTTTTTTTTTTAACTTTAAATGTGTGTTGTTGTTGTTTTTTTTCCTTGAGGCAGGGTTTCACGTTGCCCAGACAGGCCTTGCATCCACTGCGTAGCCAAGGCTGACCTTGACCTTGTCTCCTGCAACCATCACCTAAGTGTTGGCAGTATAAGCCTGTACTACTACCTGGATTTTATGTACTGTTTGGGGATGGAACCCAGGCCTCTGTGCATGCAAGGCAAGCTCTCTACCAACTGAGCTACAGCCCCAATCCTCATATTTCAGAAATTGCTACCAGCGCTATGTCTTTATGGAGCCAACCTTTTAAGCTCTCCCTAGCACGTTCAGATCTGCTAATGGTAGTCTTTGAGCCAGAGGTGACTCTTTAGTGTCTGAAAGGAGATGCAAATTGAAGTGAATGGGATCATTAGCATCAAGTTGACACCATCAGCACCATCATTATAATCAGAGAACAGCATGGTGGTGTACGAAGCCTGCGCGCATCCTTGTTTCTTTGCCAGGCACTGTGAAGGATGACTTGGACGTGTGTGAGCTGTTTGCCAGGGACCAAAGACAAACTCCAGAGGAGGTGGTGCTTGTTAGAAATAATGAAAGAAGCATGATTTGGGGATTTTGTATTTAAGAGATAGCTGATGGGCGCTATGGCAACTCAAGGCTACCAAAGAGCACTATGGGATAATCTGGAAGTTCATTTTTGGAACGTAGTTAGCTGGTTATGGTAAGAGAGCATTGAACAGATACAATGAGTGTGTGCTGAGGGATGTTGAGGGGTGTATTTGTGTGTGTGTGTGTGTGTGTGTGTGTGTGAGAGAGAGAGAGAGAGAGAGAAAGAGAGAGAGAGAGAGAGAGAGAGAGAGAGAGAGAGAGAGAGAGAGAGAATATTGAGAGGGAGAGAGAGAGGAAGGGAGGGAGGCAGACATAGAGGGGGAAGGAGGGAGGGAGAGACAGAGACAAACAGAGAAACAGAAAGAGGCAGAGAGACAGAGAGAGATAGAAAGAGACAGAGAAAGCCAGCAGGTAGCTCTGGCTGTGGTAAACCCTCAGATTAAGCACCAAATCTCTCAGGACCTCAGTCTCTTCTAAGCCTCTGTTCTTTGCTTTCAGCTTGGATCTGAAGTCTTGTTTTCAGCTAAGTCTGAAGGCTTTGTGGGTGTTATATATGAACGCTTATGTTTTCAAAGTCCCCCTAATGCTTTTTTAAAAGAACATTTACAAGATGGTTTTGCTGTGCTAGGGTCTGAAGACACAAAGATTACAACAATGATGGAATGAAACGGTGTTAAGGGATGCTGTCTGGAAAGTGAGGTGTGCCCTGTCAATCAATTAATCTTGGCCCAGGATCCAGGACCCATCCTGAAGCCCCCATAGAGTCTTTGGGAGGGAAGAGGCATGGCTAGTGATGGAGAGAGAACGGGGCGTTGGAGAAGCTGAAAGACTGCATCCCCAGGGACTCCTTGTCTTTCTTGTTAGCATCTCTGTTAGCGTCCTTTTTCTCCAGGCTTTCTTCATATTCTAGGCCATAGCTCTCTCCCCTTCTGCCTGACTAGAGAAGTTCTTGAGCCCCTGTGTAAGAGAGGAAAGCAGAAAGGGCTAACTCACAGAGGTCCCTTCTTCTCTACGCTGCTTTAACGCTGGTGACCCTGAAAGCTGAAGCCAGAGAAATAGAGAAATATGGAGATGGACAAAGGCCATGGAATAAGAATGGAGACAATCTCCATTTACAAGCCTGTCTCCAGTTAGTTGTTAACTACCTAGAACTGAGCGCTGTTAATTTAGTGCCATGCTGGAAGCCTTATATGGGACCTACTTCCGCAGGTCTTGTTTCTCTGTTGGAAAACAGTTTGGTGTCGACACACAGGAACTAAGAAGTGTGCAGAACTGTGAGTCACAGGCAGCCTCCTTTCTTCCAGGACGCTGTGAGGGAAAGGATGGGCAGATGGAGTCAGATAAAACCCAGACCCACCCAAACTCTCACAGAAGGCTGGAAACAAGTGTGTTTAAAGTAAATGCTTTTTAAAAAATCTAATCTCAGAAAACAAATAGGGAACTTCTGTTCCTTGGCTTCAGTTTCTGATTTTTTTGTTTTTTCTTTTGTTTTGTTTTTAAAGCTCCAGGCTTTTTTTTTTTTCTTTCTGTGAATATTTATAGTTCCAGAGGAGTCCCCTTATTGCATGTTAGAGAGCCTTTATGAAATGTTTGTGCCATGCTAGGACTTAAGGATGCTGCGATGACTAAGGTGTGGCCTCACACCTTGATTTAGGTGTAATAGAGAGAAGTGAGTGCTGTGTAAGTAGTGAGTCCACAAGCACAGCTGGTAAGGACTTTTAAACACAGAGAATGTCTGGGCAGTTTATGCAAGGGCATGGGCTAGGGGCCTGGGGATGGGGGCTTCTTATTATCCTTGGGGAGCTGTGCTTGGTCTCCCAAGTTTCCTTAATAAAGCTTGCCAGGGCAACCTTCATGCTCCCCCTGATTAGATTTAATTGACTTCTTAGGACATAGTAGCAAATGAGATGAGGATTTTGAAGGGCCTTCCATTCACAAGGGGTGGGATTTTTTTTTTAAATCAATGGTCCCTCCACTTTCCTTGGTAAATAGCCCAGCTTCCTACTGTCTATAGCTTTGGGGGAGGAAATTCTATCTTCTGGTGTTCTGGCCATAGCTTGGTGGCCTTCTATTACTCGTGGCTTTACTTAAAATGGATGTGAAAGAACCCTACATTTCTGCTGAAGAAAGATGGTGCCAGTGATTAGAAGCCTTATCTCAGCACAAGTGGACAAGGGACAGCCTGTTGGCTAAGAGGGTTGACCTCCATGGTTCCACATCATTTGATGACAGGAGTCTTCCATCATTTTTAAAAAATTTGATATCTATCTTGTTTACTGTCCTCTCTTCAGTTTACTTTGGGTCTAACTATCTTCTTTTTAAAAAATGTCTTAATGTGGAAATTGAGCCTTACCGACATAAGTCTCCTTCATTTCTATTGAGTTTTGTGTTTTCAGACAGGCTTGCATGGAGCCCAGGCTGGCTTTGAACTTGCTATGTAGTCAAGAATAAGGATAAACTTGTGATTCTCTCCCTCCTCGTCCAGAGTGCTGGGATCATAGGGGTCCGCCACCACACCCAGTTCAGTTATGAATCAAACCAGGACTTCGTGCAAGCTTAGTAAGCACACTGCTCATTGAATCTCTCCCCAGCTCTGTCTCTAATTATTGTGGCAAATATTACTCTACTCCTGTTTTAATTGCCTCCCCCAACTTTTGTCTTGTTCTGAAACAGGGTTTCTCTATATAGTCCTGGCTGTCCTGGAGTTCACTAGGCTGCCCTCTAACTCAGAAAGTCACCTGCCTCAGCCTCCTCAGTGCTGGCATTAAAGTCATGAGCCACCCTCCTGGCCACATCCCTCAAATTCTGATATACCGTGCTTTCATTTCATTCTGCTCCAAAGACTTTCTAGTTTCCTTGTAAATTTATTTTGACTCATTATTTAGAAGTAGTATTTAGTATTTAGCAGTTACATATTCTCCAGGTATTATTCTTTTATTGTTGGTAGCTTGAATTCCTTGTGATCAGGAAATAAAGTGTGCAGGACTTGAATTGTTTTGCATTTTTGAGACTCATTTTATAGCTGAAAGGAAAGTCTATCTGAAAAGCACATCAGTTATGCTGTTTGGGGTCTGGTGTTCTGGCTCATGGTGGCTTTTGCCCTCACCCATCTTCTGCCTACTTATTCTAAAGCAAACCTACCTAAACTAAGAAGGAGCATTGGGAGTCTCCATCTCAGTTGTGACTTTGTTTAATTTCCATTTGTGATCAACTTTGCCTGATTTATTTTCCTTTGCCTGATGCATCTGAATAAGCCTCACCTCCAGCCTATGTTTAGTGCAGTCTGACTCTACTCATGAGGTGCTAAGAGGTGCTTAAAGCATTGATTTGTACCTACCTAATGGCATTGCTCACTTTAAACATTTTACTGTTATTAGTGTATCTTCTTTTTTTTTTTTTAACTGTTTTTAGTCAATGACAATACTTTCTGAATTTAAGTCTCATTTTATCATTAATACAGAGATGCCACGTTGTATTTCTTTATCTGTCTGTTTGTCTGTCTCTCTGTTTGCTTGAGACAGGGTCTCATGTAGTCCAGGATAGCCTCAAACAAGCTTTATAGCACAAGATCACCTTGGGCTACTGGCCTTCCTGTCTCCATTTTCTGAGTGTGTTTACTTTAAAGAGACAGAGTCTTGCTGTTACCCAGGCTGCCCATGGTCCCCATTCAAAGAATCCTCTTGCTTCAGCCCCATGAGCATCATGGTCTAAGAAGACCCAGAACACCATGCTCTACCTCACGCTGTTGTAGGCTGATCGGGGGTCGCTATATCCTTTGACTACACTGACTATAATTATGAAGTGACTCTTCGTTGGTTTCATGAGTCACCCTGACTATACACCACAGGTGCCAGATATGTGGCCAGACGCCATGTGGCGTGTGTCAGAGGTGATTTCGGATGATCTTATCATTCGTATGCTGACTAGAGCATACCGTTCTCTCTGGTGTAGGTGGGTCTTATGCAGTCTGTGGAAGACCTTGAAACACGGCCGTCTTCTGGGGGAAAAAATAAGAAATTCCTCCTGTCCGAGTGCTTTTGAAGAGGGGTTCGCTGGGTCTCTGCTCTGCTGGGTCTCCAGTTTGCCATCTACAGGTCATAGACCCCCTCAGTCTCCAAACATATATAAACTAATCCCTTGTAGAAGAAGAAAATACATCTCCATATATGTGTACATGTATACATACATATACAGATGATCATTTGGGAGGTTCTTTTCCCCTGAAAAATTAGCTTCACAAATCTAAACACATTCTTTATCCCTAGTGATCATTTTTGCTTATATGATATTTTTTGTTATTTTATTTCCCACTTGTATGAATTTTCATAAAGTTTTGTTTTGGTTGGTCATAGAGTTGGTTGGTTGTTGCTTTTGTTATTGAAATTTGTCTTTTAGGCCCAAGTGCCATCTTTTACTTCTAAATTGAGTTTCTCAGACTGTTATCATCAAATGTGGCTCTAAGGTACAGTTTAAATGCATTTGTCATCCTTATCTGTTTTTCATTTGCTCCTTTTGTCCTTTTTTCTTTTCTCCCACTTGTTTTTTCTTTCCTGGGTTGGAATTTTGAGGCTGATGCTTCATTTCAATGGTTTAGAATTTATAGAAAAAGTTCAAATTAATCCACTATCAGATATTACATTACTTTGTATGTAGTACAGTGACCCCCACCAGCACACCTCCCTTTCTAACCCTGTGTAATTTTTGTTACATGTTCTATTTCTGTGTATGTAACATCATATTTCATGACACAGCACTAATATCTTAGCATTAAACTGTCAACTTTCTCAGACAGATGTCTAAAATGAAAGTTTTATATTTACCCACGAATGCGACATCTCTGGTGCCCTTCATTATTTTAGTTTGAATATTGGTGCTTCTGAAATGTCGCCATTCATTTTAGTTTGAATGTTATTTTCATTTCATCTCTTCTCCAGGTGTACTGGGGATGAACTTTTCCACTTCCTCTGCATCTGCAAAAAGCTTTGCTTAATTTTATTTTTTAAACTTTTAATTTTGATATTCTCTGGAGTTGCAGAACTTACAAAATAGCACAGAGCACGCGTCAGTCATGAGCTATCACCTGCTTCCTCCAACAGTGGCATCTCAGGTCACATGAAAGGTAGAAAATACCTTTCTACCTTTAGTTAAGTAAACTACTGACCTTCGTCAGTTCCCAACATTCGTTTACGCATTTCTCCTTTATTCTTGGAAGACAGTTTCCCTGGAATATCGTGTTCTACATAGGCAGGGTGTTTTGTTTGTTTGTTCTTCTCTATGTAAAGACTTTGTCACTGTGCTCCTGACTGGTGTTTCTGAAATAACACTATTCATTCTTCCAAATGCTGCCACTTGAGAGTCAGCTCCTCACTCTATACTGTGTGTTTTCTGTGGCTTTCAAGAACGTTTGGTCTAGCCATTCATAACCAACTTGAACGTGACATGCCTTGGTTGAGTCTTCTGCATGTTTCCTGCCCTTAGGATTTTAAATTTGTCAGCGCATATAGAAAACATTTCAGCCATTATTTCTTTAAATATAACTATTTTCCTTACTATTGGGTTTTCCAGACTCTAGAAGTATGTGTATCAAGTTACTTGAAGTTTTCACAAACATATGGTACAATGTCTATTTTACTTTTAGTTTGTATGTATTTTTATTATTATGTTTTTATTTATTTTGTGTATATGTATATGTTCTGTATGTGTATGTGTGTATGTTGCCTGTGTGTCTGTGTATGTGTGTTCACACCTGCCTGCCACAGTGTTCATGTGGAGGTCAGGAGAACTTTAAGCACTATGTGGGTCCCAGGGATCCAACTTAGATAACCTGACTTGCATCAGGCAACTTTATGCACTAGCCATCTCTGTAGCCTTAAGCTCTGTGTTTTATTCTGGACACTTTTAATACTATGTCTTCAAGTTCATCAACCTTTTAACAAGTGTGTGTGTGTGTGTGTGTGTGTGTGTGTGTGTGTGTAAGAGAAGAATGTATACAAATGTTCATGTCTGTGAATGCACTCACAGTGGCATGCATTTGAAGGTCAGATGGCAGTCTTGGGTGCTGGTGCTCCATTTTTACCTTGCTTGAGGCAGGGTCTCTTTCTTGTTGTCAGCGTTCACTGCTATGTGTTCCAGGCTTGCTGGCAGGAATTCTCCTGTCTCTGCTTCCTGTTTCACCACAGGCACACTGGGGTTATAGACGAGTGCTATTGTCAGACTTTCCTTGAGTTTTGGGGACTGGAGCCCAGATCCTCATGCTCCTGTCACAAGTGCTTCACCCGGTGAGCCTTCCTCCTGGCTCCTCATCAGCACCTTTAAATGACAGGTTTGTGATCTGCTTTTCATCCCTGCCGCTTTGCTCTCCTCAGACATTATTCTTTGAAGCTTAGAAGACAACTCCCTCATCTTTCTTTCTTTCCTTCTTACATTTTTAGTACAAGCTAGCCTCAAATTTTTGATTCTTCTGACTCAGCCTCTCAAGTGCTAAAATTATCAGCATGGAGCACCACACCTGCCTTCAACTCTAGAAGCTTGAGTCAGATCTTTTAAAATATCTTCTGTATTGCTATTGAATAGTTCTCTGACCTTGCTGCATATGTAGAACATAGGGATAGTATTTTATAAGTGCTTATTCCTAAGTCTATCATGTGTGTAATTTATGGATCTGTCTTTGTTAGTTTTTTCTCCTCGTCTTAGATTGTATTTTCATATTTGAGTATCAAATTATCTTAGTCACTTTTCTATTGTCATGAACAGTCTCCATTATCACGGCAACTTATAAATCATTTTCCTGCCATGATGGTCGTGGGCTCAACTACCCTCTGGCACCATAAGCCCCAAATGGAATGAACCCAGTTCCATAGGCTAGAGTTCTGAAATCTGGGTATCAGTAATCGTGTTACTTCCAAGGGTTCTGGGAAATGACCCATCTTTAGCTCTTACAGCTTCTAACGGTTGCTGGTGACCACTGGCTGCCTGTTCTCTCCCTGTCTTCAAGTCTACCTGAAGCCAAGTTTCTTCTTGAAAGTGGATCATTCTTTGGATTAGAATCTACTCCAACCAAGTATGATCTCATCTTAACTTAGCAACATCTGCAAAATTCATTGCTTTCCTGTTGCTGTGAACAGATACCTGACCACAAGCTACCAAGTGGGGGAAAGATTTATTTTGGCTTATGGATAAGATCATAAAGGCACTGCATAGTGCAGGGAACTTGTGGCACCTTCTTGTTATGAGGAAAGACCCAGCAGCCAGAGAACTCAGCTGACCCAGGGCCAGCCTAGAACCTTTGAGCCTTTCTCCCGTGGCTAACAAGAGCTCATGCTCAAAATATTCCACAACCTTCCAGAACACACCCACCAGTTGACCAAGGTTTCAAATACACCAGATGGGAGACATTTCATACCAAGACCACAAAGCATCTTCTTTTCTTTTCTTTCTTTCTTTCTTTTTTACATATACATTTATATGAGAAAATACACTACATAAAGCAAGAAGAACCATGAAACAATCAGGAATTATATTGATATTACATTCATAGTGTTTAGGCTATTTGTATTTGGCAACTTTGAAGAAAACATCTTTCCTATTTTGGTGAGTCTAAAATTCTGAATGTAAATCAATATCTATTAACTTTTTTAAAAAAGCATCTTATTTCTAAGTAATATCTCATGTCCAAGTTCAAGACACTAGAATTTTAGTTCTTTTGAGGAAACATAATTCAACCCATAGCAAACATTTGTCTTAAATAATAAGTAGAAAAACCAAAAAAAAAATGTTTTGAGAGAGGGGATTGAGAAAACACCCCACTTGTCTTTCATCTATTTTGAAATATTCTCAAGTGTTTCTAAGAGTCATATTAGTTTTCTTTTTCCTTAATTATCATTTTTAATTAATTCATTCATATTACATCTCAATTGTTATCCCATCCCTTGTATCCTCCCATTCCTCCCTCCCTCCCATTTTCCCCTTACTCCCCTCCCCTATGACTGTGACTGAGGGGGACCTCCTCCCCCTGTATATGCTCATAGGGTATCAAGTCTCTTCTTGGTAGCCTGCTATCATTCCTCTGAGGGCCACCAGGTCTCCCCATCCAGGGGATGTGGTCAAATATGGTGCATCCGAGTTTGTATGAAAGTCAGTCCCCACTCTCCACTCTCCACTCTCAACTGTGGAGATTGTCCTGCCCCTTGGCTAGATCTGGGCATATTAGTTTTCAAATCAGCTCTTTCTCCTCTCTTTCCTTCCTTCTCCCCCTTTCTCCTCTTCTTCCTTCTTCCTACCCTTCTCAGATAAGTTCTTATGTAGCCCAGGCCTTCCTCCAACTCACTATGTAGCTAAAGTTGATCTCAAACTCTTGTCCTTCCTGCCTCTTCCTCCTCCGTGCTGAAATTACACGTGTGTGCCATCACAATCTCCTAGTGTTGCTGAGGACTGACCCGCGGGCTGTATGTAAGTAAGCTAGGCCAATACTCTGCCAACTGGGCTATGCTCCAAGCCCTTTTGTAAACACACTTCTCACTTTGTAAAACTAAAACTTTTTTCTGCCTTAGACCAGAAAAAAAAAATTGAAATTAGAAGTTCAGACTGGCTGGCCAGGTGATGGTGGTGGTCATCTTTAATCTGGCGAGGCAGGGGCAAACAGATCTCTATGAGTTTGAGGCCAGCCTGATCTACAGAGCAAGTTCCAGGACAGCCAAGGCTACACAGAGAAGCCCTGTCTCACAAAACAAAGAAAAATAAACAAACAAAAAGGAGAAGTTCAAACTGGGAAAATATAGTAATTAGTTGACATGGTACCTCTTCTTTCTTTCTTTCTTTCTCTTTTTGTTTTGTTTTGTTTGCTTGTTTCTTAAGTTTAAGACAGGATGTTGTTATGTAGCCCACTCTGGCCTTGAACTTATGATAATCTTCCTGAAATGGCTTGCCTAGTACTGGCATTACTGGTGTGCTTCCCCACACGGAACTCATGATGCTCTTTTAGCCTCTTACCTATGGATAAAAAGGGGAAGTCAATTACAGCTTCCATGTGTGGAGGGATTGGAAGCGGCTCTGTAAGAGAGGCAGCTTCACCTTTGGCTCCACTTATATCTAGATTTAAAAGGAAAAGCCACGAAAATAATTGTTCACTTGATCTTCTGACATTCAGTGAAGTTTAGTTCCACAAGATGATTTCATCAGTCCCAACATCAACATTAGAAAAGGGTACTTAATAAAGTTCCTACATTCTATGATGGCTTTCCTTTTGGCAGCAATGCATACTTGGTTATGCCCATGGGTAGACACATAGACTTTTTACTACAGAAGGGAATTCTGAGGTCACCTTCATTATATTTAATGTGCTGGAATATTTCAATTATGCATCCAAGTTTAATTTTAGATGTGACTTTACTTCTGAATGTGACCTTCTTCCCAGCAACCACCTTGAGAGAACAAAAATCATAATATTTAACATAATGCAGTTATTGGATCCTCTGTAAGTGTGTGGAAAGGGGGGAAGCAGGAACTGGAAAAGGGAAGAACAAAGAAGAGAAGGAACCCTCAGGAATGTCCGTGTCATGTCTGCAAACGCATCACTCCTGACAGGACAAAGCCAAAGCTTTCTCCCTGTCAGGTTGTTTTCTTACAACATTCTCTACATTTGTTATCTCTCTGAATCAATTCTCTTTTGACATTACATTAGTTTCCATGAATAACTACAATCCAATGTATTTACTATCGTTCTGGTACTTAGAAAGTACATTTTGGTTTTTCATTTTATTACCTTCTTATTGTGTGTGTGTGTGTGTGTGTGTGTGTGTGTGTGTGTGCGCGCGCGCGCACGTGCATGCGCGTGCACCTGCCACATGTGTGCTTGGCACATATACGGAGGTCAGAGGTCATTCTGTGGATCAGTTCTCCCACATGTGAGTCCCTGGACTTGAACTCAGGCCACCATGCTCAGAGGTAAAAAAACAACAACATCAACAACAAAATCCATATGTGATATGGTATTATTTATTTTAATTCTTTATGTGGTATCAATGCCACAATTTTCTGAAATTATTTTTCTTTCAGTACATTATCTTTGTTTTTGTTTTTGTTTTTGTTTTTTGAGACAACATTCCTCTGTGTAGCCTTGGCTGTCCTGGACTCACTTTGTAGACCAGGCTAGCCTCAAACTCACATCGATCCACCTGCCTCTGCTTCCCGAGTGCTGGAATTAAAGGTATGCACCACCATGCCTGGCTAGGTTTTTCTTTTTAATTTGCACCTACAGGTGACAATTGCTTTACTGCCAACTTTCATTATCACTGTTGTTGCTATTTCTAGGTCTCTTGCTATTGGTTGACTTTTTTCCTTATTCTAGACCAGAATGTCTTGCTTCCTGGCACACTTCATGTTTTATATTGGAAACTAAGAAATGTACATGTCTTTTCATTGAGGTTTGGGTTTTTTGTCTGGTTTGGTTTGGTTTTTGTTTTTCAGTAGTTTTGTGCTTTATTTTGTCAGGTGTTGACTAACACGCAGATCAGCCTGACCGACTCAAAACTCAATTTCTAAAAGAGATTTCTTGCCCAGAACCAGGAGAACATTCACTCACAAAATAGCTGGCAGCCACTGTTAAGACATGACTGTACTGCCCAATGGCTCCAGATGTCACTGAGGTGTCCACTACAGCAGCAGGAGTCATACAACCTACAGTAGGTGTTCAGGGTGATTTCACTGAGAAGACAAGTCTGAATATGCTTTTCTGTTGCCTTCCATCGCTGAACAATGAGTATGGATCATTTGATTAGTGCTGGTATATAATGTGAAACTGGTTTCCAGATTACAGCATCTTAGCACAAAATGCTACCAACAATTTAGAAGATTGTTCATTTTGCAACATCCTTTCCGGCACTGATCTTGTTAAATTCTAGTACATCTCCTGGGAGTCATTATGCACTAATAAGTTTACAGTTTTTAAGACCAATGACTTGGGGGCTAGCTCTCAACCCAATTAATTGAATAAAAAGTAAGGCAAAATGTTCCATGTGGATCAAGATCTTATTTTCATGATACTTTCTTTCTGTATAACTTCTGTGTCATTTTTAGTTTTTAAGCTTCATTATCCCTGTGTGTGTTTGTTGTGTGGGGGTGCACATGCCTATATAGTTCAATCACCAACTTTGTAGACTTTACGTGGGTCTGGGATTGAACTCAGGCCATTGCACTTGCACATCAAGCACTTTTTATTCCTGAAGCATCTTGCTGGTTCCCTTTTATGCTATTTTTAGTATGACTTCAAAGCTCTTTGTTGTAAACCATAGGCACCTGTTTGACCTTGGTCATGGTTTCTAGTCTCTCTGAACTTCAATAGTTTTCCCCAAAAAGGATACAAGATCATATGCCATTGTGTGTTTGCCAGTATTCCATGACATAATTTATATAGAACTTATAAAATAGTTCTTATTACATATACATAATGCCAAGTGCTCAATACATAGTGACTTTCATTGTTGTATGTTTCTTGTCTAATTAATGTAGCTGTCTGGCTAACCCTGTGTATAACACAGGAGGTAGTGACAAACACAAAAAGCAATTCCTGTCTCTTCAGTGAAGACAGGTTTGTCCCTGAATCTAAATGCCTGCTTTATTTCTATTATTCTTATTCTACTTTAAAATGTTTTGTGCAGAAATACTTGTCTGTGGACTACTAAGAGTCAAAGCATGGTCAGTCTCTAGCCAACAGACAGTGCGTTCTCCACAGTTGTGTGGAGAGCGGGCACTGACTCTGACATGAACTCTGGTGCCCCCTATTTCACCACTTCCCCTTGGTGGGGAGGCCTGGTGACACTCAGAGGAAGGAGAAGCAGGTTACCAGGATGAGACTTGATAGGCTGTGATCATATGATGGGGGAGGAGGTCCCCTCTTGTCACAGACGTAGGGGAGGTGAATAGGGTGAAAGAGAGAGGGGAAGGAGGGGAGAAACAGGAAGATACAAGTGAGGGGATAACAACTGAGATGTAATCTGAATAAATTATTTAAATAAAAAATAAACTTATTATTATGCGTAGTTTATAGACTTAGGGAGAAACGAGGTAAGAAAAATGAACTCACAATAATAAATTCTATTATCTTCTTTATGGTTACTCCTATTCTTTCTGTATCTCCTAAGCCTCTCTCTCTTACATACACACACACACACACTTTTTTTAATGGAACTTTATCTGTGTTGGCCACATTACCTCATATCACATGTCCAGATCTGTACCTAGATAAAGCTGTCTCATGGTATCTAATTGATTGAGCGGTCCTTCTAGAATGCTTTGATGACTAAAAATATGCATGGTGTGCCTGTCTTTTGTACCACAGTTCACTCACCCTCCTGTGAGAACATGTGCTTTGGGTACTTTGTCAAGCGAGGACTTGTGTTGATCTACCTCATACATTGATTCTAGCTGCAGTAATACTTTGGGAAAGGAATATGATCTCAAAATAACCACCAGGAGAAGTGTGTCATGAAAGGTCACAGCAGTGGGGCAGAGGATGTTGGACAGAAGAGTTCTAAAAATAGAAAGCGAGAGATCAAAGCAGCCAGCAGTGATGAGGAGCCTCTTTGGCTTTGGTTCCCAGGAGAAGGGGAGGAGAAACCAGCGGCCCTGACCACTCTGCTGCTGATTCCACAGTCCTGTGGCAGAAATGGGGGTGCGGGTAGCACATGGCTCAGCTCTGGATATCAGTTGTTTTAAGTGATCTATAGAATAATTTAAAACAAGTCGATATACTGAACATGATGGAGATTTTACCTTACTGCCACATTGCTTGCATGACCAGGAAGGTCTAAACATCTCTGATGAAGACTCTCTGATTTTCACCTTCCTAATCCACCAGTCTTTGTGCTACATTTGGGGTGGGGGCCGGGGGCTGTTGAGACAGGGTTTCTCTACGTAATCTTGGCTGTCCTGGACTTGATTTGTAGGCCAGGATGGCCTCAAACTCACAGCAATCCACCTGCCTCTGCCTCCGGATGGCTGAGACTAAAGGCGTGCGCCACCACTGCCCAGTTTTGTGCTACATTTTAAGTCAGCATTTTCTTGTCTTTCTGAGCTGTACCTAATGGCTAAGGATATTTGCAAAAGCCAAATACAGCATTTGGTGCTTGCGTAAGAAATTCAATCGGTGTGTTCAGCCATGTCAACGCTGTCAGCTACTCTGAGTTCTGTAAGCGTGTGGCCTGGCAAAGAGACAGATCTCTTGGATGTGCTGCCTCGCTTCCTCTCCTGCAGCACAGCTATGAGCAAAATAAGATAAGCTAAAGAACTTGAGCCACCTGTGTGAATTTTGGTAAATTTGTATAGTACATGTATGTATTTTCATTGTCTAACTCCACAACCGGGGGAAGTAGCCCATCTGGGATGAATGAATCCCATAGTTTCTCTAAAGGTGAATTTCCTCAGTACTAAGACAAGCTTACTGGTATTTGGCCATGACATAGTGAATGTACTGAATTGTTGCCCAGTACAGAGTGCTGTACAAAGGGTTCCCAACTCGTGCTGTTGTCAGAGGCCCAGCCTGTACTTTCAAGACGATCCCACTCCTTTCTATACAAGGAGGCCTCTGTGTCTCCTTCTCCTTCTCCTTCCCCTTTATGTTCTCGACTTTTTTTTTTTTTTTTTTTTTTTTTAGATAGAATCTCCCTGTGTGGCCCTGGCTATCCTGGAACTCACTCTGTAGACCAGGCTGGCCGTGTACTCACAGAAATCCGCCTGCCTCTGCTTCTGGGGAGTGCTGGGATTAAAGGTGTGCACCGCTACACCCAGCTTTAAAGGAGGTTCTTTTTCATTCATTCTAAAACTATTTAGTGTCGTTCGGTGCACAAGGCACAGACAGCGCCGGACAGCAAGGCTGTTGGCGATGAATCATACCCAGATCCTGCCTCAAGGGATGTGGAGGACAAGGCTGCAGATGAACCACAGAGAAGCGAGGCCCCTTGGGTCCTCTGACTTGGCTGCAGCTCATTGCACAACTGAGCATAGTAGGTTGCTTACAGGTGATTTGCAGTTCTGCGCAAACATTTAAATATCAACGTGTCTGTTGATAAACTGACCTTAGTCTGGTAACAGAATAATTAACATTTATAATATTACCATCCAGTTAGTCTGGAGCCTTGAGGAATGCCTGTGACTGCAGAGGTGGCTCAGTAGGCACTGTGAGGCCTTTTGGTGGGTAAGGCTGGCAGACAGCCCTCTAATCCCAGCCCTTGCTAGGCAGCCAATCAGTCACTCCTCATTAGGATCGCCAAGCCAGCACCACCTGGAAACTATTGATCCTGTCTGCCTCTGAAGCTAATTCTCCCATTTGTTTCCGTTCAAACCAAAGAGCCTTTTGCTCAAGGATTTTAGTTGTGGTGTAGTTTACAAATGTCTGAGAAGCACAGAGATTGAGGAGAGTATCCTCCCAGAGGCAGAGTCCTAATGGTTCAGGATCTTGAATATTTTACAGTTAGTTCCGGGGGCGGGGGGGGGGGGGGGGAGGGAATGATATTAGCCTGGAGGAAATGTCCAGTCATTTGAAGGTGACAGAAAATCGTACTCTTGTAAAACCCTAACCGGAAGTGTGTTCTTCCACAGGACAACGGCTTCCCAAACATCTCACAGGTAAGATGCTAAAGGTCTTCTGAAAATTCAGGCCATGATACTGATCTCCTCTCCCAGGAGGAAGAAAGGGTTCAAGTGATCTGAAATCTCACTGTCTCTTTCCAGGCCAACGCTAAGGCCCCTGTTGGTCTTCAGTCAGCCTTTCCCTCAGGCTTTAGTAAATGCAAATCAGCGTGAGAAGATTGTTAAGTGTGACCCTAGGTAAAAGAAGCTTTGTCAGCTCAGGAGAGAGTCACATTCATATGGTACTCCGGGAAAGGCTGCAGAACCATCAGGGGACCACGGGTGCTAACATTTAGATAGTGAGTTCCACAGAATGGGAGAGGAGGAATGTAAATATTATGCGAGCATCAAGCATAACCATCCACAGTAGGCCTGACGGTGAGGCTGATAACTCCCATCAGAATCCTTAGAAAATCCCCTTCCAGAGGCCAGCAGGCTGGCTCCATCCCTGCAATCTCTGAGCACTCTAAAAGTCCTTGAGGAAGCGGGTGCTGGAGCGTGTCCAAATTGTATCAGGCTGTGGCACCCCTGTGACCCTTGGGTATAAGCAAAGCCATCAATATTGCTGACAGTCCCTGGGTTCTATCAAGCCCAGCAACAAATATTCGTCCACTCTCTACCCTTTCTGGTTTTCCATCCGTAATGAACCTATTCATTCCTCCCACCTGTTGGATCTGTGCTTTTACAGGTGCTGTTAGCTTCTGCAACCTAGCATAAATGGCTGTGCATGGTCAGATGAGTGATGTACCCCTTTGTTGCTCTGGGCCCGCAACAAACCCCTTCTGGTCTGATATTTATGGTCAGGTCCTAAGAAGTCAATTGACAGTTCTCAAAAAGTACAAGCTATTTATTTTGAGATACAGTCTAAAGCCCGGGCGGACCTCAAACTTACATATGTAGCCAAGGGTGGCCTTGAATTTCTGAGCCTTTTACCTTCATAGCCCAAGCCCTTGGACTGGAAGCATGAACCACCATGCTAGTGTAATGTTGGGGATCGAACCTTAAGCATGCTCCGTGAGCACTCTACTACCCCATTGGCATTTGGGGGAGATGGGGAATGTCAGCTTTAATCCTGAGTTGTTGAGTAATCTTGACTTTTTTGGAAGTTTTAGGAATGAGAGGCAGGGTCAGGAACCCCTTCCAACACTAACTTTTACAGAGCACGTTGTCCCTAAATTTAGCTACTTAAAGCAGTAAGTACCAATTGCATGTTATGGATCCTGCAGCCGGGTAGTTAACCAAACCACTTGAGTAATTTTCCCCCTCTTCCTGATACTGACCTCTGTCAGTGGGCTGTATGAGACATGGATTGGGACTCCCAATAGGGACAGCTGGAAGTGTGGGCTCACATGGACCTCTCTCGCAGATCTCAGCACAGATTCTTTATTGCCACACACTCTGGTGACAATCATGCATGGTGGCTCACTACTCCACAGTGACACCTAGATGACAAGGAAAAGGTTTCCTAGTGTCTCCTGCTACAGTCTCACCAGCACTGTAGCATGGCCTCCACAGGACTCCCTTGGTTACAAGAACATCCTAAGACCAGCTGTGGTTCCATGGGACAGATTTTTAGGTTCCTTTCTTGATGGAAGGCCACACTGTAGAAGACCTTGGGAGATATTATAAGATCTGTCCGTGAAATAGACAGCATCCCACATTGGCCCCACCTGTCTCCAGACACCCAGTTCTTGTCTAGGGGTCATTTATGTGTCTACCCAAAAGTGAAGCTTTTTGCCTCATGTCTCTTCTTTCTTATTTCCCTTCCAGCCAGCTAAGATACTCACACCAAAGACTTCCCAGGGGTGGCCTAAAACGTAATGCAGAATTGATAGGCTTTACAGGAATCAGAGCTGTGGTATCAGGAGGCAGAAGAATTAAGGGGGTTTTGCTGAAGAGGTGCCTGTCAGACTACACTCACCTAGGCAGGGAGAATCTTATTCTACCATAAGGCAAACCACAGAAGCTTACAAAGGTATGTGTAGAACATTCTAGACTGCTTAGAGCCCATGGGCACCAAGGAACCAGATTCCGAAGCTTGTTTGAAGATGGTGGCTTTGATGATATGAGATTGCACTGGAGAGGTTAGAATTTAGGACAAATGAGAGACCAGTGGATGTAGGAGCTTCAGATAGATCAGGGCACTCAGAATTCTTGGGTTAGAGACTGTGAGGTACCAGCAATATCTGGAGGCGGAGCCCCTGGGAGGTCATCAGGTCATGAGGTGGACCCCCACCATTATTAAAGGTTTTTTTGAGGAGAAAAAGGGAAAGCGAGGCCAACCTCTCTTCTGTCTGCCTCACCGTGTGATGTCCTCTGTATACAGGCTTGTAGCCAGCAGCCCTTAGCAGATGCCAGGCGAATGTCAGCACCATGTTCTTAAAATCTTTAGTCCTTAGAACCATGAAACAACAACCACAAATTTTATATGAACTTTCCAGCCTCTAGAATTTTGTTAGAGTAACAGAAAAACAGATGGAGACAGTAGGGGAGTAAAACGATGTGCTGGACAGAAAGGATTTGATTTTCTTTGTCTCCTTTTCTGTTAAATAGCTGTGTTGCACAGATGATGGCTTAGACTCCAGCCATTTACCATTGGGCTTACACATTCCCTCAGCAAAGACTTGATCAGGTGTATTCAGATTGAACACTGGGTAAAACTACTCATCCTCTGGGATTTCATGCCGCCCACCCTTATCTTAGTGACTGTATGGATCATCATCAGCACTGAGAACCTTCCAGCTCCCAAGTCAACTCCAAATCTTGGCCATGTATCCTCCAGCATATCCTCAAATTGTCAGTTTTCTCATCATTCTCTGAGCAAACCATGCTCCTTCACAGTGCATAGAAGTTTCCCTGTACCCCGCCCCCCCCCAGTATTCCATTAACACTCACCTGACCTGTCACCTCTGGAAAGTACATCATAGAAGGCTGCTGCGTTCTTATTTCCCACAATGCTTTGTCTCCTGTTAACCCATTTCCTACTGCTGTACCAGGAGTATCTTGTGGTCTCCGTCACGTCTCTCCAGGAACAAGCGGTTCTTACCTCTTTGGACCACTGTGCCTCTCAAAGACTCAGGATGTAATGGGTAGTCATTCAACATTCGATGAAAGAAGTAAATTAGGAAATTTATTTATCTTGTGCTGGCCTTTATTTCTGATCCAGAAAAGCCTACACTTTGAGCGAGCAAAGGCCGGCAAGGTTCTACAGCGCACAGTGGTGTTTAAGTCTCTTCAGAGGACGCTGTGATTCTGTTGGCAAAAGCTACCAAGAAGCCTGGGAAAGCAGCCAGTGAAAACCAGCATAGCCCAGAGCAGCAGCGTTCTAGTCACAAACACTGTTTATTTCTAACAAACTTTCCCAGAGGCACCCTCAGCAGCTCAATCAAGAGTCTCTCACACCCCTGCAACCATTAGAGCTGGTGATTTCTCTCCCGGTTTCAGAGTTCTGAGCGCCCTATGTCTCGTCTTCCAGAGTCCTCATCAACATTCTCCTCTCTGAAAGGTTGACATTCATGGGTGGTTTAGATCATTGTCAACGTCTGTGTTCTCCTTTTAAAACCCAAGGTCGCACATTCATAAAATCCTTGCCGACGCTGTGTGGATAATGGCGGGGAACTCAGTTTATATATACAGTAAGCCCTAAAGAATGTCCCGTGGGTAGAGCGCAGCTTTCTTGGGAGAAGTTGTTTGCATGGGGTTTCAGAGCTTGGGAGATGAGATGTTTTCCACGAACAACCTTACGTAACATAGACAGAGGTGACCAGAGTTCCCGGTGCTGCCCTGGCTGTGGTCAGGTGGGAGCAGATGCGGCCTGCCTTCCTAGGCCCGAAAAGGACACAAGCTCAAGGACAGCCCCTAAAGCTTACCTTTTTCTTACTTGCTTAGATCCTTCTCTGGGCTTATTAAATAAAGGCCGGTCGGGATGTAACATTTTGCATCTTTTTTAGTATAACATATTGATTTAATTTTGCCATGAGCAGACATTACTGTGCCTCTCTAGATTTCAGTGCCAAATTTATGTCATTTCTAAAGTGACACATGATAAGATTTTTTAAACTATTTATTTTATTTTGTTTTGCCTGCATGAATTTCTATGCATCACATATGTGACACATGCCCATAAAGGACAGAAAGAGTCGGTTCCGACACTGGAGTTTCAGACAGTTGTGCATTAAGGTCGCGGTCTAGATGTGGAAACAGAGTTAGGCAGATATCTTCGATGCTCATGAACTAGGCTCACTACAATAGCTCCCAACAGTAGCATGGGCGCCGTGAGCAGGATTTACAACTGTGTAAATTCTCAGGCTTCCTTACTAGTTTACTGGTTGAGACACCTTGGCGTGAGGCTCAGCAACTGTCATTTAACAAGTCTTCCAGAAGATTCTGGTGATGACAAAATTTGATGACCATTAACTGTATAGCCACTGTTAGCATAGAACAGTATGTTTTGTTTAGAGTCCCTTTTGTAGCATTCCACACAGTACAGATACTGCCTTACTGACCTGTAACCTCAGACTGTTGTTTGAAACTAATTCCAGAAAACCTTTATGTACAAATGAGGCCAAATACCCTAGAATTTTAGGGTGCTTTCCACTTCACAAAATGAATTAGGTTTCTTTGGTGAGAACCTGTTTAATTTTGTGTGATCCAGCCCTGAAGGATTTCTCAGAGCTTTTAAGTGTTTAATAATGATTCTCCGAAAGCGGATATTCTCTTTCCTATAAGGTGCATCTTCTAGTTTAATTCCCATTTTCTGGATCTACCTTACTTTCTCAAATAAATTCCTGATTATTTTCACATATTTGAAAAAAGAATATCCCCCCCCCCTACAAAACATGTCTGTAAATGATCATGTGTTGTACTAGACTTTTTTTTTTTAAGAGCTATGTTAACTTTCATTTGTTTCTGGCCCACTAACAATTTAGACCTCTTCTGTATAAGAGTTTTATCTCTAGTTTCTATCTTGCATGGTCTTCCTGGAAGAGCCAGTAACACTGTTTTAGTCGGCTTTACTCAAATGTAACTGAAACCCTACCCCGGGCAGTTTGCAATAAACACAAATGTTTCGGCTTCACAGTTCTAGAGACTGAGAAGTTCAACATCAAGTTAGTGGCATCTGGCAAGGGCATTGTTTGGGGCCATCTGATGGCAGAAGGTCAGCGGGGAAGACAGAACCAGAGGAAGGCTGGGCTCCCCCTCTGTAAGGAAGCTGTGTTCTCCCATGACTCCTATTGTAACTGCCAAGATGGTCGCCTTTTACTCTTGAGAGCAGAACTCTCAAGGGTAATTTCTTCTGCAAGATAACACTACCAATGGTATCACAGCAGTCATGTTTCCAACGCATCATTTTGGGAGAACACATTTGAGACCTAGCAAAGTGATGCCATGAACTTGGGAGGATTCGTAGGTATACTTTAAGACATGGACCATTCGTCTACCCAACCACACTAGAAGTTTAGAAGCTCCCTTGCTCCCCCTTACAAGTAAGAAAACTATATAAATAAGGATATTGAAATGAAAGAGATTTGCCCAAAGTCACATGACTGGTCATTTAGCAAAGTTGGTCAAACTCAGAGTTTGTCATCAAATCCTACATCCTTTTGTCTCCTTAGAAACAGAAAAGTGGGAGACACTCAAGATTACCTATTTTATCTGCCCACGTCCCCATTACCCCCTTTTTAAAAAAAATAACCTTCACATTGAATGTATTTAAGCAACATAATATCATTAATTATTCAGACTGAGGGTCCTAGGGAGAGGGAAGGAAATTAAGAAAGGGAATATTTTGGATATAGTTACATCTTGTGTGTGCCTCGTTCTCAAATGCAGGGTTGTTCCCTGAGCAGCTTTCCTAGTGAAAGAGGCATTCACTGCTCACAGAAGCAGGCCCCACTGCTGCCAAGACCAACTGCCAGTCAACATGGAGAGATGGGAAAATGAATAGTGAACTGCCATTTTCTACACATCTCAGCAACTGAACGAGTAAAAATTGATCCTTACCTAGAAAGAAAACACATAAACAACCCCAAGGAACTTCTCCTTTGCCTTATGCCCTGTGCTGTGTCTTAATTTTCTGATGAAACCGTGGGCTAGGCATTTTCTTCTGCTAAGAGTTGGCCTCTACATTACTAAAGGTGAAGAATTTTCGGCCCCTGCTTCCCTCTTCTCTTTGAGTGTTTTTTCTCCCCCTCTCCCCCCCCCCGCACCCCTGCTTTTGAAAGGCTCATAGCTGCTGGGAGTCTCATCTGGCTCAGCTTGGTGCCTGCAAGGAAGGAAGGCAAAGTTTAGGCTGTTGGATGAAGCCAAGGAATGTTTGAGTGGCAGGAGAAGGGGGTTGTTGACTTTGCTGAAAATACTTCTCGAAAAATACCTCCTATAATGCTAGGTTGTGCGGTTCCCCCTTCGCACTGCTCCAACCCCCTCCTTTTAAGTAAACGTGTAGAATTCCAGTCCTGTACAGAGGAAGTTAGAAAATGAACCCCACTGTTGCTATCTCCGCAGGCATCTGTGTAGGTGTGACAGGGTGAATAGGCCCTTTGGGAATCTTAAGGGGAGTCCTCTAGTGCCAAATTCCTCAATGAGGGCACGCTTCCATCAGCTGTGTAAACAGTGTGGCAATGTGCGGAGGCCACAGGCAATTCCCTGATAGTCAGCTACTGTGCTCAGGTAGGTGAAAGGAGCCGTGTTCCATCCACCCCGAGGCTTGCAGGATGAGAGTTGGGTTTTGTGGTTCCCGATGAGTGGGTGGCTAGGAATTCCCTCTGCACTTCATCTAGTACAGAGGGCAGTCTGACTAAACTAGTTAGTGCTGGCTGGATAAAACCAACACCCAACGTGGCTCCTGGCATCTGAGTGAGTGAAGAGAAGGACAATACCACCAACATGGCGGTGCAGCTCACTGGCAGCCATGCCATGGCTCAGGAGATTTCCTATCCGGCGGACAGTATGACCTGAGAACGGTTTAACTGGTTTTTTTCTTTTCTTTTTTTTTTTAAACGTGAGGCTAAATGCAGCGCATGTATCTTGTTTCTTTACTTCCTGCATCATCTGAGCAGGCAGCGAACCCAGGAAGCAAGGCTCTGTGCCTGTCCAGCAATGTCTCATGCCCATGCTTGAGCATGGTATACATGTCGGTATACAGTGATGCTAGCCTCAACTCGTCCTTGTGTGGAAATCTGGATATTGGGTCCAGTTCTTGGCCTCACAAAAATTCAGACACTTTATTTTTTTTAATCCCTCTGACATCCGATTTGTTTGGCTTAAATGAATAAGGAGGAGCCTGAAAAGTTGGCTAGGTGAAGTTCTTTAGGTGTCTCAGTGTGTAACGCATTCTTGACCCTATGAACAAACTTGCAAGAGGTAAATAACAGATCTCCTTTTTATAAACATAATTCTAGTACTAAGTAACCAAAATACAAAAATGAAAATGAAAAACAATTCAAACATCCCCAATATATCTTACTTCTAGACATGATTTTCTTTCTTTCTTTCTTTTTCCTCCTTTTTTTGGGGGGTGGGGTGTTTTTTGGTTTTTTATTTTTGTGGTTTTTGTTTTGAGACAGGGTTTCTCTGTGTAGCCCTGGCTATCCTAGACTTGCTTTGTAGACCAGACTGGCCTCGAACTCACAAAGATCTGTCTGCCTCTGCCTCCTGAGTGCTGGGATTACAGGTGTGCACTACCACGCCCAGGTAGACAGACATGATTTTCAATCATGCTTTATTTTTTTTTTAAAGGCATTTTGCTTAGACAACATCCAACTAGGGGAAAAGTTTCTCTGCTTTGGGCTCTCTATTTGCTCTGGACAATAAGATTGTATTGAGTTAATGACATTTAGCCTTTTTAAAAAAAAATCAGTATTGTTAATATTGATTTTTTTTTCCACTCTGAGCTTTACTTCTGTAGATATAAAACCTAATCAAGATATTTGCTTATGCAACTAGACCTGCAGGAAACTGGTATCCTGATGCCCAGCAGAGCCATCCTCCTGCCAATGTGGCTTAAAGGCGTCTGCATTTTGTTCTTTGATGCTCCTTCAGCCTACCTATGCCGTCACAGGTTAGCAGAAATCAAGACCGCGTGCTACTTTGGGTACGATTCTGGAAGTGATTGGCTTCAGGGCATGGTCTGGGGTGACAGGAATTCCTGGAACACAGGTTCAGAGGCAGCTGTTTGTGTGTTGTGTGCACCTGGAACACATCTGCCTCAGCACGCTGGCCTCCTTATGTAGATTCCACTGCATCCTGCGCCGTAGTTTCCAGGTGCTGTGATCAAATACCGTGGCTGAAGGAACGTGGGGGAAAGGACTTTATTTAAGCTCACAGTTTCAGCTCGCAGCCCATCAGAGCAGGGAAGGGGCGAGTTATGCATGCACGCTGCTGCTCAACCCACTCTTCCTCTTTATTTAGTCTATGATCCTCTGCTTAAGGAATGGTTTGGGCCATAAAATTAAGGTGTCTTTCGGCACATCAACAGAGATAATCAAGGAACTCCATCCCAGACATCCTCCGAGGCTAACCGTAACTTAGACAGCCCCTAACAGATGCACCTACCTAGGCCTGTCTCTGGAACATCAAGCTGACAACACCAGCACGCTCCTGCATCCGTGGCAACAATCATTTAAAACAATAGGATATTTGAGCTACTCTCTTTCTCTCCTTTTCCCTTTCTTTCTTCCTTCTTGGTCCGCGCTGGATCACAAATCCGGGAGTCTCACTAATGCTAAGGAATTTCACACTGAGTCCCATTCTCAGCAACCCCACCTCAATTTTGGGTTTTGTTTAAACTGTGCTGAGCGTGTAAAAGGAAGGTTGCAGCCTAGAACTCGGTGAAGAGTGATTCAGGGCAGGGGGTGGCACAGAGGGACGAGCTAAGAAGGTTCAGATGTTTTGAGTTTGAATGTTGTGGTATCTCCTGGTTCCTGGAAAATACACCCTACAAGGGTGACAATGTGGTGCTTGGCCTTGGGACTTGGTCTACACTTCATTGTCACACTTACTATGAAATAGGTCTGAGAAGCAGAGTGGTCAGCCCACTAAGATCATAAGAAGAAGTCAGTTTAGTTCCTGAGGCTGCTACTTTCCAGCTGTGTGATCTCAGGGGAGTTTTTAACCTTGCAGGCTCTCAGTATCTGCTCCTGGTCATAAACCTGAGACACTTGTGCACATATCTCAGGACTGTTATTAATGGTAAACATAAGTTATGGAAACTTTTGGGCGGTTACTCAGTTGTCAGCACACTAACAAACTATTTGGAAGAGGTGCAGAAAGATGAGTAGAAGCTTTGACAACCGTAGTACTATCCTTGGAACTCACATATAGGTAAAAGGAGAAGACTTTCTCCACAGTTACATGCATGTGTGTGCATTCCCACACAGAGATATGTCTGTCTGTCTGTCTGTCTATCATCTATCTGTCTGTCTACCTATCTATCAATCATCTGTCTGTCTACCTATCATCTGTCTGTCTATCTATCTATTAGCAAGGGAGTAGTTTTAGTGGCTGGTCATCACAGGATTCTACTGTATCCCACAAGCAAATAAATATAACCCATGGAGCATTATTCTCTAGGCTTGAGCTACAATGTATGATCAAATGCTGTAAAAGCAACTATTTTCCTATTAGGGTCAGAGATCAAAACATATTTTTGAAATAATTCTCCCTCCCCCCCCCCATGTGTGTGTGTGTGTGTATCTGTGTTCATGCTCAAGTGCACTCACAGGAAGGTCAGAGGACAACCTGAAGGAGTCGGTTCTCTCCTTCCACCATGTGTGTCCCAGGGACTGAACTCAGGTCTTTCAGACCTGAGCAGCAAGTGTGCCATTACCTGCTGAACTCAAGGTTCACTCCCCACCCCCACCCCCCAAGGCACGATTTCCTTGTCACAGCCTTGGCTGTCCTATCCTGAAACTCTGTAGACAAGGTTGGCCTTGAACTGTCTCTGCCTCCCACATGCTGGGATTAAAGGCACGGGCCACCAACGCTCGGCTTCCTGAGGTCCGAGTTTTTAGTGACAGTGTCAGAATAAAGACAAACGATAGCCTTGTCTGTGACAGGTACGGGGGAGCTGGCTGTTCACATGCAGACAATGACAATCTTGCAGATCCCCTTCTCTGTGGGCTTCCTGTTTTGTGCCCCTGAAGGTACACAGACGGTAACCTAAGGACTTGTCAAGAGAAAGAGGAGCCTCCCCGCAGCAGACAGGGAGCGATCTAGAGGGGACTGAAAAATGAGTTGCCACTAAAAGACTATGCTTAAGGCTTTCATGGGTTTAAGTGGGCTCTGATTGGCTGGTGATGGTGAAAGGACATTAATGGAGGGGAAGATCCATAGTAATAAAAAGTGTATTGAACTAGGATAATGAAACCCATTGTTTTGTATACAAAATTTTAAAACTACCAATAATTCACTTAAGGTGCTGTGACCCCACCCCTGCTTGTAGTAACAGTAGCAACAACAACAGCAACACAGAGACAAGGCATGTCTTCTCTTTGTCACTTAAAAGGCCTTCTAAATTGTAAAAGGAATATTCAAAAGGAGATTACAACTCCTCCTTGGAAGGAAACAGAGGTCATAATCTGGAGGCAGCACCTTGCTGCAGACTTGCAGGGTGAGTCTTGGTAGACTGGAAGGCGGCGGTCTTGAGGTCTGACAGCTCAGTTCTCACTGGCATGGCAGCCAGAGGCATGAAGAACGCAGTGTTCCTACTGGTTAGGTTCCCGTTGCCGTGACCAACACTTGACAAGCACAAGCAAAGCAAGGTTGACTTTGGCTTTCATGTCTGAACGTACCACGGTTAGTCCCACCGCGGTGGAGCAATCACGGTGGCAGGGGTGAGAGACAGATGGTCACATTGTACTCACAGCCTGGGAGCAGAGACGGAGGATGGACCGCACTCGGCTTGCTTTGCCCAACTTACTCCCAGCCCACGGGATGACACCACCCACATTTGGGGTGGATCTTCCCACATCAATTAAACCAGTCTAGAAAGTGTCTCACGTTGTCTGCTGTGTGCATGTGCACTTGGAGGCCAGAGATCCATATTACAAGTCTTCCTTAGGTACCAGTTTGGTTTGATTGGCTGGTTAGTGAGCTCTAGGGATTTGCCTGGCTCTGCAGACCCCAAGGCTGGGGTGAAGGGATGCAACACCAAGCCTGCTGGCATTCTGAGCTCCAGTCCTCACACTTGGACACGGTGGCACACTTCTGCAATCCCAGCACAGGGAACGCAGAGACAGATAGAGCTCACTGGTCAGCTCTGATTTGAAAAGTAAGCTGGAGGGATGAGGAGACCCGCTAGCTGGTCAAGCGCTTGCCATTCAAGCCTGACCACCTGACCTAAGATCCCTGAAGCACACATACAGAGACGGATTTGGTAGAAGTCATTCATAGTCCTGCTGTGTCTAAGCAAGGGGAGAGGTGGAGATAAGAGTTCACCCAGACTTGTGGGCTGACAGCATGGCGCATGCTGCAGAGCGGCAGAAATGATCCAAGTCCTTTCTCCAAAACAAGGTGCAGGGCCGTAACTGATCCCCCAAAAGTTGTCCTCTGGACCTTCATATGCCCACATCCTCACACAAATCCACAAAGGTGCATACACAAAATAAGTCAATTTTTTTTCAGATTTATTTTTTTCCCTTCTTCCCCTCTCCGTGAAACAACTTAGAAATCTAAGTACAAGTAAGAAGCTCTCTAGGTCAAAAATACGTTGCCTGTACAGATTAACACATGCAACTGGTTGTAACTTAGAGATATCTAATAAAATAATTAGGTGAAGGCTTTGAAAGACAGAAAGATCTCACTGAGAACTTCTAGAAGAACAGAGAAATTTGGGAAATTGAATAAGAGTCCTTATATTTAAACATTTGTGCACTAATAAAAGAGATCCCAGCAACTACAGGCTGTGTGTTTAACTTCCACGGGGACTATTTTCATAACTTTGGTTTGGTAAATAAGCAGCGCTCTCCAGCCCTCCGGCAGTGCTCTTTAGTCAGCACGGAAGGACCTAAGCTGAAACCGGAGCGTGAGGGATTTCAGGCAGAACGTAAGCATTTCATGACCCAGAGGGAGGGACACAGGAACAACTTCCTAAGAAGATTGTTGGGGAGCCTCATTCTCTAGAGTGCTGCAGCATAGCATAGATTTCCATGTCTGGTTTAAATCTGGTGCTGCCTAAAGGCGGGGAAGGGGGGCAAGGGGGCTAGGGGAGAAGTCCAGAGTGCTTGTTTCATTTTGTGCCATCTATGTTTTGAAGACCTTTTAAAAAATGGTTTTCTCATGTGTTGTACAGGGGCACCAATAGTTTTTAAGGAGGTCTGTCTCTTTAAGCAGGTTTTTGCCTCACAAACACACATGCGCACTGCTTTGCCTTGAGACTTGCATTAAGTGTTCGTGGAAAAAGAGAATCTCGGACTGTGCCCACTCCCAGCCCATGACTGTTCCCACTGTTGCTTTGGTGCACTGTGGTTTTGGTCACGTGTGTATACAGCAACAAAGTTCAAATAAGCAGTCATAGGAACCTTTTCTGGCAGACGTGGGCAAATCAAATATATGTTATCCATATATAATATGTAATCATATACACAGAGGGAGAGGCAGAGGCCTGAGAGCTCTTGGCAGCTGTGCCGTCTGGTTAGAAAAGGAAGTTACAGAGTTTGGACATTCAGTTCTGAGACAGTATTCCTGAGTCAACAGGATTTTAATTATGTATGTGGCCTAGAAGGGGCATTTACGCAAGAGGAACATATTGTTGTCAAATGTGTTTGTGATTTGCTCATGGTTCGGAATCCAGAAGAAGCCTAAAGTAACTTAACTTCTAAAGGTGCACGGCTGCTCTGAAGAGCTTGAGGTAAAAGAGCCTGCATCAGGAGGAGATAACCCATAGCCTTGGCTCGCCACGTCCCACCTCACATACACAAAATAAATAATACATAAATAGATGTATGAGGTGACTTAGTAGGAGGAAGGTGTCAACGCCAAGCCTGACCCCATGCACAAATAAGTTTAAAAAGTTAAGAAAATCTAAAGGTAATCTCTACCTTTTTGTTTTTGTCTTTTCTCCCTCCTCAAAAGTCCATCTGTAGTTGTTTGTCTGTTTGTGTTGTGTTACTGGTGCCTTTGGTTTTGTGGGTGTGCTTGTGGCTTTTTGAGGCAGGGTCTCACTGTGTGACCTTGGCTAGCCTCCAACTTTCAGCCCTCCTTCCTCCGCCTCCCAGTGCTAGGATGACAGGCTTGTGCTGCCGTGTCCAGTGTGAGGTGGGGTTTAAAGGAAACCATCAACTATCAGAACCTGCAGTAACTTTAGATTTCTGGGACTCTTCTAGACTTTACTTTTGATTATGTGCATACCTGTGTGTGTGTGTGTGTGTGTGTGTGTGTGTGTGTGTGTGTGTGTGTTGTGTGTCAGGGGGTGGGGGGTATGTACACTTGAGAGAGTATGTGAATGCCTGAGGAGGCACTGAATACGGGAGCTGGAGTTACAGGCAGATGGGAGCCACCCAACGCAGCTGTTAGGAGCCAATATGGGTCCTCTCCAGGAACAGTATAAACTCGTAACTGCTGAGCCACTTCTTCAGATCCTCTCTGGAAATTTTTGAAAGCCCCATTTACAACTAACTCTTAGTGATTCTCTCTCAAAGCCTTGTAACATAGCAAGATCAATGTTCCACATCCATACATTTACATGAAATAAATTGTTTCAGGAGATTAAAGTGGTCCCACCACCACCACCACTGTCCATATACAGTAAGTTAGTCCCCATAGTGCTGTGAAAAAAACTAAAAAATACAGCCCAGTTGGTCCAGGAAGGGAGTGCAGACCACTCCAAGAATACACAGCACTGGCTTCTGCAGCCTAGAGACCCAAACAAGCTCGCTGCAGCCCGGGAAGGGACAGCTATGATTTTGTGAGGATGAGAACCCGAATCATGTTTGTTAAATGCCAGCTGTACCTTCCAAAAAAATGTTCTTTTAAGACGAGCCACATCTGCTGACCAACATATCATCTTGGAACAATTAGGGGTTCTCAGGTCTCCCCTCTAGACTCTTATTTCCAGTTGACAGATTTTGAAGGTTCCCCAAGGATCACCATTTGTGGATGTCATGTTCCTTTTAATGGAGGGTTTTCAAAAAAAGCAAATGATCACTTTGTTAGAATGTGAGGGCTCTTGGCTGGCTTCGTGCAAGCCCAGTGTTAACAGCTAAAGCATCTGGGGGACAGTAAAAGGCCAGGCTGACCCTTCACCCTCTGGTTCTAGTGTGTGCTGTGGAGCAGTCAGGCCTGAGGCACATTACCTCACCTCTCGGTGCCTCGTCTTGTCCTTCTGTAAGATGGGAACACCGCCTGTCTCCATCCCATACATATACGTGAAATAAGACAGTCTATGTAAAGCCCAGAGTGCTTGGCCCATAGGAAACACTTGGTAAACATTAGATTTCATCCACCCAAACCACACAGGAATTAAAGGTGTCTTACACCGAACTCAATTCTTTTAAAAGACATTCATAGAATTACCATCCACACTGCAAATCCTAACCCGTAAGATCATTGAGTGTCTTAGGATTTTCAGATATTCAGAGCACAAAAGTTGCCTTTCTCTACATAGATAAGAGATAGAATTTCATTTCCTGTTCTAAAGTTATTTCTTTTATTTTAATCTTTGCACACCCATGCTATTGATTTTATTCCATCATAAGGTTTGAGGAAGAAGAGTGCAAGCCGTGGGTTTTGACGCTGAAACTCTGCAGTCTGGAGAAAATGGAGACTGTGGGGGGTCTCCAGGAGTGGGGGAGTTAGAGAACACAAAGACCAGGCTCGGAGAAGCAAGACAGGAGAGAAGTTAGGCCTGAGACTCCAAACCCTGTTTGCTGAAGCTGATTGCTGTAATCATAGGCACTGCCTCCGCACGGTGCTTCCCTGGTCAGTGGAGTTTGGGAAATCCTGGGCTGCACACGGCTACATGACTTCCCTGGCTGCCCAGCTAACTCTCCACACAGCTTCCATCTGAGTTCTAGCCCCATCTCCTTCCATCTGTGTAAACTTGACAGTTTGCCCGATTTCATCTTATTTTCCCAGTCAGAAAGTAGAGCTAGCAATAGCCCCTCTGTGGGCTAATTATTTATTAAATCCATTACTGTTTGGTGCCTGGCTTATAATAAACATGATGTAAGTGTCAGATCTTATTAGCATGGTACAAGGAATAAGTCATTGGCATTACCTGGGCATGGGAGTCATGCCTGCAATCCCAGCATGCAAGAGGCTGACAGGACTGTTGTGAGTCTGAGGCCAACCTGAGCAGGATAGTGAGCCACAGGCCAACCTGATCTACCTTGTGAGATGGTGTCTCAAAACCCCAAAAGTCAACCAAGCCAAAGAGTTGAACAAACTGATATAATTTAATCTCAGCTATGATCTGAGAACTAAAATTTGAAAATTTTGAAGACCATCTATGAAATGGGAGCAAGTCCACTCACATCCCAGGCTCATTGTGAGAAGTGTCACACAACACACAAAAGATAGGATCATGCAGCACACGCAGTGTACCACCATACCGTAAGTGACAGGCACTACAAATTCAATATAAAGTCTGCAGAACACAACCTGTGTGCAGAATACAGCTCTGTCCCTTCCTGATTGCCAGGAGAGTTAAGAGGGCCTCTGCCAGGGCCTCTATGTGGCTACGATGTGTAAGACATTCAGGCCTAGGTGGTGAAGGTGGATAGAAGCCTAAGACCCTTGACTCTCAGGTCACAGATGGTCCTCCTAGCTCTGCACTGCCAACTGTGTACTAGGCATGCCTTCAAATAATGCTTCATCAGCCTAATCAATACCGTTGCTTACACAAGGCCCAGTAGCTTCCGTCACTGTTGAGCCATTCCGATTCTTCATCGCAGAACTATAAAATTCTTGAAAAAAGGCATCATTTCCAGCATTTCCCACACGAGGCCTTTTCTCTGTCTCCCTTCACGCATCTTCTGGGGATGAAATGCATCTGAATATGCCATGAAAGCATCTGGGCAATGGTGTGGCCTCCGTACTCTTACTTGGTGCTTGGCTCGCCCCAAAGGCCAGATGTACCAGCAGACTTCCTTAGAAGCAGGACCCAGCCCTGACTCTTTCGGAATGCTGACGTGTCATGTCTCTGACTACACTATGTTGAAGTGTAGGAAACTGTTGGCATTTGATCTTTTGACCCACTAACATGATAACTGCACATGGGTGAACAAGTGCTCAGGACAGTTGATGTGAGTTGAACGTACCTGGTTAAAGAATTTTTTTGTGTGATTTCTGAAGAATGCTACTTAGCATGTGGGCACTGGAGTCTCCTGGTTTGTGTCTTAACTGATTAACCACATCCAGATAATGCTGACTATAAATATTTACCCCTAAAATTATCTCCTTCATTAGCAGAGAAATATTTGTCACAGCAGTTTTGAGAAGAAAAAGAAAAAGACTTGAATTTTCCCTTTTCTTCAGACTTTGTATATCATCAGATTTGCTGCTTCTAGGCATTTCCAAATGCCAAGTCAGCGGTTTCAACTCGCAAGCATCACTCTCGGAGATCCCAGGGCTCCTGCTATAGAGCTAAGGCTGTACTTAGACACTGGCTGGAAGCCTTCTGGAAATGAGCAGCCTTCTGGCTTGGGTGAAGGTGATCCAATAGCTGCCTGGCACTTGCCCCACCCTGTGCCAGGCCAACAGGGAAGGTTGACTCTTAAATGGTCCTACAAGTCAGAGCAAGTCATTGGTTTGCTATTTGTTCATGCATATATGCTTTCCCTTGACGTATCGCGATGGAGCAAAATAAATAAATAAATAAAATGTAGCCAGCCAACCATCTTAGGTTGGAGGTGTACCAGGATAGATACCCTATCCCGGCTGCTCTCTGTGTATGCCAGGGAGGAGGCAGGAGTTGATAGATACTTGCAACTAAGTATGGTAGACAAAGTTAGAAAAGATGGATGAAGAAAGCCATTGAGAATAGGACAGCGGGGCCTATTGTAAATTCCTGCTTGAGTTCCCATGCTAAGCTGACGCAGGAGTTTGTACAGAAACTCCATGTAACCAGCTGCTGAGGAAGGATCGGGTCCAGTAGAGAAATCCTTAACGCATAGCCAATCAGAACACCCTGGGAATCCATGTTGTTGTCTCTGAAGTTTTAATATATGTTTCTTAATCTCAGGATAGCCTCCTTAGAGGCTAGCTTCTATGATGTTAGAAAGTCCTGTGCAGGCTGTTGCGGGAGAAAAGATGTCAAAAGCTCTGGACTTGGTATCTTACAGTGCCTGACCTGTCAGCCAAGCCGTGCCCACTGGTACAATAGTAGCATGACTGTTATGGGAAAACTAACCACGTTCTTACTGAATTTGAGGCCTGCTCTGCTGGAAGGCATGCCATGCCTGGCACTGTAATACTGATTATAAAGCCTGTGGCTAGCAAGGCTATAGGCCATACGATAGCTGTTGTTCTTTTGCTCAGCGGTCATGTCCTTAAATGGCCTTCTACATATTTCTATTTAATAACTATAGATCTGTGATGCTCTCAACCTTGGTTAGAGGAGAGTTTTTCGTTTTTTGTTTTTTAAACCACGGGTAGCAGTCAGTGTAGAGATAGATGCTTAACTGGTCAAAGCACTGAGAGTAAGAGATTGAGCACTCAAGTTTAAATAGAACATCTCTTTGCCTACCACATCCCTTCATCCTAAACCCCTCAAGACTCAGGGGACATCGTGGAAGAGGACACAGAACAAATGTAAGTGCTGAGGGATGAGGAGGAGTGTGCTGTGAAATGTTGTCTCCTGCACATGATGTAATATGGCTCTCATACACACACTTTCTCAGCTGGTTATCTGCATAAAATGAAGCCGACTAAAAATCCCAGTATAGTGGAGCAAGTGGTTTTCAGCCCCCACCCCTAACTAAGTTGATATCCCCAGCTTCTTGGGGGGAGAGAATGCTTGCTTCTGGAGGATGTTCCTACTGGTAGATTTACTTCCTCCTCCAGTGGAATGCTTCATATCTATACACATATGGGAAACACTAACTGGATTTAGTGAGCTATGGGTGGGGGAGGAGGAAGGGTGGGAAGAGGAGGGGGGAGGGGAGGGGCAGAGGGAGGGGAGGAGGAGAGAAGGGAGGGGGGAGGAGGGAAGGGAGGGGGAGAGGGGGAGGAGGGAAGGGAGGGGGAGGAAATAATGAAGTTGAGAAGAAGATATATTGAAGGAGATATAGAAGGAGTTGGAGGAGGGAAACGAGAAGAGGTGGATATGGTCATATTTCATTGTACGTACATATGAAATTATCAAAAATAAAGAAAAGTTATAATAAAGTAAAATCACTCTCTCAATGAAATGTATGAACTCAGCAACATCATGAAGAAGTACAGGGAGGACCATTTAAATTCAGTTCCACATACAAAAGTTGGCATGTGTAAACCAAATGTGAAAGTAAACACACATAATCTATTTCAAAAATATTCTTATCCGTGTCCTTAATTCTAGGGATCCAACCAGACCATCACTGTTGATAAAGAAAAGCCTCAGGACTGGGGGGGCCAGACTTTAAATTACAGAACCTTTCACTCTCACAGGTAGAGTTGCCATACAGTTGGGGTTTGTTTGTTTGTTTTGTTTTGTTTTGTTTTTAAATAATTATGCTATTCAGGTAATTATTTTTCAAAAGCTAAGTTTATATATTAAGTTGGTTATTGTTATTATTATTTATTATTGTTATTGCTTTGTTGGCTTTTCTTTGAGACAGGACCTTGGGTGTCTCAGGTTGGCCTTGAACTCCACAGCTGAGTATGACCTTGAACTTCCGATCCTGTGGACCCTTCAGAGCCCTCTGAGTGCTGGAGTTACAAGTCTGGTCCACTCTGCCTGGCTTATGCACTCAGACATCTGAGCAACATCTCCAGGGCCTTCGAACATCAGTTTTGAGGAAGTGCCCATCCTCAAGCGGTGAATGAAGCTCTCTCCTAAACCTAGTCTCTGGCTCTTAATTCTGTGTGCTCTGTACGAGTGTGTTATCTTCTATGAAAAAAGAAAAAATGAAAAAGAAAGAAAAAAACAAGGGAGGTACTAGAGGAGTCTAGGGAAATGAGATAGCTTATAATTTTTAAGTTTGAAATATTATAGCAAATGTTATTTAAAAGGAAGAAAAGTGGTACACTACTAGTCTCTTTTGAAAGTTGACAGCCTCTCCAGGCAGTGGCAGTGACCACCTTTAATCCCAGCACTCAGGTGGCAGAGGCAGGCGGATTTCTGAGTTTGAGGCCAACCTGGTCTACAGAGTGAATTCTAGGACAGCCAAGGTTACACAGAGAAAACACTGTGTCGGAAAAAAACCCAAACCAAAACAATGCTGACAGCCTCTAGAATGTAGACCATAAGCCACTTAAACCAAACATTCAAAGTCCCCTCCAGACTAGGTGCCGGGGAGGAAGAGTCACTTCTTTTAGGGGGTTTGTGGCCACTAGCCTGTTGCCCAGACTCCCATGGATGAGCCCCCCTACCCCCACCCCCCCACACACACAGGTAGCGCTAACCAGACACAAGGACTTAAAAAAATACTTAGATTAAAAAGTAATTCAAAGAAGGAGCATGCAGTCAGGAGGGCTATGTGATGGGGGAAGTGTCTTAGTTACTGTTCTATTGCTGTGAAGAGACGCCATGACCAAGGCATCTCTTATCAATTAAAGCATTTGGCTGGGGGCCTTGCTTACAGCTTCGGAGGGTTGGTCCACTTTCCTCACGATGGGAAGCAGGAAGGCATGGCTAGGGGGCAGCAGCTGAGAGCTTTACACCCTGGCAGCAGGCAGCAGGCAAAGAGACAGTGGGATTTTGAAACTTCAAAGCCTGCAGCGGAAGCACAGCCCCTCCAACACGGCCATATTTCCTAATCCTTCCTGAACAACTCATCAGCTGGGGACTAAGCATGGAAACGTATGAGCCTATGGGGGCCATCTTTATTCAAACCACCAGAGGAGCGGATCCAGGGAGGAGTTAGAGAAGGAGAACTGGGATCAACATGATCAGGATAGACTGCATAGGTATGCGAAAATCTCAAATAATAAATGAAAATATCACTTTTAATAAGATAGGAACATGCCAGGCTGTGTTGACACACGCCTTTAGTCCCAGCACTTGGGAGGCAGAGGCGGGTGGATCTCTGTGACTTTGAGGCCAGCCTGGTCTACAAAGTCTAGGACAGCCAAGGCTACACAGAGAACCCTGTCTCAAAACACACACACACACACACACACAGAGAGAGAGAGAGAGAGAGAGAGAGAGAGAGAGAGAGAGAGAGAGAGAGAGAGGAACATATAAAAAACTCAGAATCTTTTCAGTAGCATTTATGCATTTCCTGAGTCACTTCAAACACATGTCCATGTTTGTCTCCTCTGAAGATGCTTTCCTTCACACAGCTATGAAGCTATTTAGAGGGTCAGGGAGAACAAAATTTCTCACATTCCAAGTCACGAACTATCAATGGGCAGAGAAATAAAATGAGTCACTGTAACAATTTGAATTTTCTATTTAAAAAAATAATAATAAAACAGACTGGAAAATATCAAATGCATCAAGTAGGTAAGAGTAAACTTTATTTCATGAATTTTTGTTACCACGCATATTCACACATGGTATGCCTTTACAAGATATTTAAATAGTATGTACCTGTGCGTCTGACTGCACCAACTCACCATGGAATGCAGACAAAAGAATTTGAAAAAATTCAAAAAGGAGAATATTCAAAGTCAGTGGCCACAGTATGTAGCAGTCTTTAAATGAACGTGTGCCTATTAAAATAGCGTGTTCTGTAACAAGCTTATCCTTTCAGAGACATAAGAAGCAGTCAAGTCAAATATGTTCCCTTATACACACAAATGGGGATCCAGCTATAAATAACCCTTTAGAAACCTTTAAATATAGTAAAAACTTTACAAGGTAACCAGAAATATGACTTCCAGAGTCCACAAATAGCATTTGGGAATACTGTAAAATTACAACACAGAAGATATGTTGGTATTTTAACTGCTCACTATTCACATACTGTAAAGGCCAGTGAGGAGAAAAAAGAAAAAGAAATAAAATCTCTGCGTGTTGCTTTTTGTAACATTTACAGAGTATTTGGAGCTGCCCCTCTCTCATCAGCCTGGGATGCTGTGAGTTTATCTGTGAGATGCAGCTAGAATCTAGAAAGAAATTCTGAGCCAGTATCTCATGCTTGAGAGGGGACTATCTCATCCCTCTGTCTCTCTTCTTAATGACTTCCTCAACCCCTCTCTGATCTGAACCAGTCTTGCTTAACTCCGTAATACCGCTTTGCCCATTCTTCACTGGAGACCATACAGGTTTCCAGGAAACGATTCCAGACATTCCTTAACACTGCGTTCCTCAAAAGGTCGGTTTCTTAGGCTCCTGAGAGAGAACACTGCCCACATGGTTCACAGGGACCGCCACACAAGCCTTGCATTAGCAGACAGCCAAGGGTGGCCTCCTGTCCCTTGCTCTGAAAGGCTCGCTGTACTCAATCTAACATCCAAGAGTCACAGTTTTATAGGGGAGCTGAGGACACCGGGATCCTCAGAACAGACAAATCCAACGAGGGAGGTCGCATTCCCAGCAGCACAGTGAAGCTCCACACAAGGTGTGTGTTTTCTTTGAAAACAGACATTTAAATGCAGTTTCCTTCAGCAGAGTCTTGCCCCCAACAAGAGTCTCAAAAATACTTTTAAAGGCTTCAAGAAACACAAAGTGTACACTGGAACTCATACTAGCTGCCTTTCTCCTACAGTGCACATCAATTTCCTCCCCTTCAATCTCAGTTCCTCCTCTTCTGCATTTCTTGTGCACCCTTCCTCCTCACTGGCCTCCCGTGCATTCATTTGAGATGCTTTCATTCTCTGTTTCTGACTAGGCAGAGTAGGTTTCAAACATTCCAGGGCTGAAGGTTTTCAGCAAAGAGATAAGGCCTGGAAAGCTTTCTCCCCAAGTAGCCAGATGTTTCTCGCTCCTGGTTGAGGATCTCCTTGGCCAAGCTCAGGTTCCCTGGCCTGGAGTGTGTCCTTCCAAACTCAGCACCTTTGCTTACTTTCCACATTTTCCCCCTTTATTTAGATGTTTCTAAATTTATTTTACTTTATGTCTTACTGTGCATCCATATGTGTGTGGGTGCTGGCAGAAGTGTACCACCCTGCATATTTGGAGGTCAGAGGACAACTTTGGAGAATTGACTCTTTCTACTTTTATGTGGGTACCAGGGATCACACCTTAGCATCTCATTGGGCCCTTGTTTGCATTTGTGAGCTGAGGTGTTGCACCGTGGTTGCTCTTGGATGCAAGGCAGCCCTGTCTCAGTGTTACAGGAAAGAGCAGAATGTACCCCTGTGTGGAGATACGCCATTCTTTCCTCCCTTAAGAGATTCTAGCTGGGCAGGTCAACTGGCTGGCCTGCCCACCTTCCTGATATCCAACTCAGGAAGGCGCAGCTTGTCCTTTTTCTTTCCTGGCTCTTTGGGATGCTGGCCAGAGACTAAATATTCTCCAAACAGAGTAACGAACCCTAGTGCCAGGTCCTACAGTTCTCACTCTGTGAAATAGGGTGTAGTCTGTCATCGGTCCCATTCTTCCTCAGAGACTCATCAGGGTATCTTCATCATCTCCTGACTATAGGAGAAAGTGCAACTATAAGCCCAGTGTGCATCACTGAAAGGGGGGGGGGTGACTCATGAGCTGAGCCATCATTTCATCCTCCACACAGTGCTGGGGGTGGAGCTAGGAGAAACTACTAGCTCAGGACTCTCCACTTCCCCTCCTTGCCTCTCCCCCACGAACTGTGGGTCCCTGAGAGTGCCACAAAACAACAGCCAGGTAAGCAGCACTTTAGGATCCACTAAACCTTCTGACTGTGGGATCAATGGCAGCATGTTGAGCACCCCCTGTCTAGAACAGTGACTCTCGCCTAGCTATTTCCTGGAAGAACACGTCACCTCAAAAGATCCCTGGTAGATTACTGGGGGCTGAAAATGAGGCAGAGATAGCTACTTCACACTGACTTCTGAAAGAGTCACTACGGGGTGTTTACAAAGATCCCACAGATGGCTAAAATTAGCTCATTCTGAACAGAATTATCTGCCGCTGACTCAAGATGGTGACACTGGCAGGTCTAAGCTCTGAGCTCACCAGGAAGCTTATTCCCTAAAATTACTCTCTGGCAGCCAACAACCCTAGTGCACACCAGTAGATGCATGGTAAGCTATAAATAGCGATCTGTTATGTCGTCACGCAGAAGCTGTGTCTTCAGTGCTGTTTCCTGCAGACCTGAGAGCCTTCTGGCTGGCTTGTTATCTCTGAGACAAAGTATAATGTGGTGTGTGTGTGTGTGTGTGTGTGTGTGTGTGTGTGTGTGTGCGCGCGCGCGCGCGCGCACATGCACCTCTGAATATTAATCCTTTAGTTGCATGATATGCTAATCAGAGCAGAGGCTACAGCATCTGTGCATGGGATCACCTGACAACTTGATGACACTAACCAATGTGTTTGCCACTGGGTCCTATCATCTTCAAAGACTTCAGCCCACTGAGCCTTGGCTTTCTGCTATAGTGCAGAGAACAATTCCTGCCAGTTGACCTTGGGCCAGTGGTCAACATAGAAATGTGTTTGGATTTGTAGACAGAGGATATGGTGTTGGTATACACACCCTTACAGTGGTTTTGTTTCTAAGTGAAAGTTTAAGCCAGGTCCAAGGGCATCTGTTTATAATCCCACACTTGGGAGGCAGGAAGACTGCTACAAGCTGAGACCTGTCTGGCCCACAGTTGTGAATTCAGTGCTAATGAGACCCTGCCTCATAAAAAAGGAAAGACAAGACAAGTACAAGGCCAGCTTATAAGAATTAAAGTGTCCACACTCTACTCAAAGCTGTAGCTTAGTTGTCTCTGTCATGTACCCAAACTTGAGTGTTCGGCGTTAGACAAGTGAGCTATTTACCTCATCAGTCCTGTTAAATAAAAAATGGCCTCACCTTTCCCAGATAGGCCCATAGCCCACTACACCCCCTCTCTTGGCGGCTAACTTCGTGGTCCTTCCCACCTGTACTACAGCTTCTCTGTATTGTTCATTTCAGGACAACACTAGCATCATCCACGCATGTTGGACACATTTTGGTTCTGAATGACGGCAAGTGTCAGGTCTCTAGTGGATGCCATCTCCTGACTCCCGCAGTCTATTTTCTGGCTCATTAAGAACTATGCTGATTTCTTCAGTTACAGAAGAAATGTCAGAAAGAAAATTAGCAATCACTTTTTTTTTTTGAGCCCTGGAATTTTTCTTGTTGGGACACTGAGTACTCTCCGTCTAATTAGACCTTACTTCTTACTCATATTTGGCTTTATCAATAAATTACACAACTGATAATTAGGAACAGGAGCCCAGTGCGTGCGGCAAAGTGTGTAATGAGAGGAGCATTCAGGGAAACATGAGATTGGAATAGCGAGGTGGGAGAGAGGACACTTGGGCCTCATGATGGGTAGGAAGTTGGTCATCTTTAAGCAATAGCACACAAAGGCTGAGCTCTTACTCACGGGAGGTTGTTCTGCTCTGTGGTCAGATGGAGTGCTCACTAGAAAAAGCAGTTTCATTTTGTGTGTGTGTTTGTCTTTTCATTTTATTTTATTTATTTTTTTATTTTAAAACCAGATCGTGGGTAGCCTGGGCTGGCCTTGAACTCTCTGTGTGGACAAAGAGCCTCCTACTTCCATCTCCCAAGTGCTGAGATCACAGTCGTACGCCACCGTTGCCTGGTTTATGCAGAACTGGTGACTGGACCTAGGAATTCATACATGCTAAGCAAGCATTCCACACAACCAGCTTCATCCCTGGGCCCTACTACCATCATCTTGCCATGTGTCTTTAGGAAAGGGGTTGGACCTGCTCGCTGTATAACCAGAGTTGAGCAAAATCTTGCAGAAATAATACTGGCATTTCTAGCATGGTTCTCCCTGTCAAGCTATTTGGGGGCTGTGGCTCGGGAGACACAGACCATAGAGGTGTAAAAAAAAAAAACATTTAGATGATGTTCCTGGTTATGAATTCTGCTTTTTTGAAGTACTTATAACTTCTGCCAGGCGTATCCCCAACACTCACACATTATGTGTCTCCCCCAGAGAACTAAGCCACTAGACAGGTCTAGCGAATACTTTAATCTTTTACACTGATTTGTGCTTTCTGGGTGTTTGATAAATGTGTATTGCATGAATAACAGACTGCTAGCCCTTGTTGGGTCAGTAAAACAAGGATGGAAATACATAAAACATCCACTACTAACTCTTCTGAAGGGCTGTCAAAGTTCAGCTTTTGTGTTTAACTTTCTGAACATCACGTTAGTGACAACGACATTAAATAGTAACAACACCCGTGTCGTCTGTAGCCACCACCCTGCCCTGTTGGCATTCTCTCTTTCTCATGGTCTGGTCTCTCCCAAGCATTCTCTCTGGCATGGAGTTCCCTATGCTCTGACTTCCTTCCCCTCCACGGGTCACTTGAGGCATTCCTTCAGTGGCACTCAGAGGTCATCCGTGACTTTCCTGAGCATGAATCCGGATTCCTGCAGTTCCCTGCTGGACTCCAGGCAGGTTTTATTGTACCACATAGTATAGACTGTAATAGCTGTTCCCTGTCACCGTCCTACAAGCCCACCAAATGTGGGGAGCCTATTTGAACCCCTATATCCTGAGCAGAAAGAACATGTCTCACAAACATTTGTTGTCTGAATAAATAAAATGCATCTTCCCCATCCATCCCCACTTTAAACATACTTCAAAAACCAAGCACAGGAGCTAGACACCTCCACATTTAGATGGCCAAGATTTGGCAGGAAATTCACAGCCACAAAAACAAACAAAACAGGTTAGAAATGTGATTTATCGTCCTATAACATAGACCCAAAACAAGACCATGGGAATAAAAAACTTTTTTTTGATGATGATTTAAAAAATTGTAAATCTGACGAACTTGTGGCTGAATAGAATGTTTCAGACAGCGTTTTCTTTCCCTCCACTGCGGGCTTGATGTGTAAACAATGTGTAAGGGCGCAGGAGCGAGAGAGATGCCGCCGTAATTACTTCTTCTCAAATGTTTGCCTAACCGCTCCTCTTAATCCAACACACAGTAGTTTAGAATGGAATTAAATTCTGCCCTTTAGGCAGGATTAGCATTTGGAGTTTCTTGTTTCTGTCATTTAAGTGTTTCTTATTCCAATATTTGTACTTTTCCGTTTAGAATAAATGCAGGGCATGTGGGGGGAAATATAAAGAGAATGGAATTTTCACCATCCAGTTCATCACCCTTATTGGTCTGTGGCCCATTTTTACCGATACCAATTTTTAAAACCTGACTCACACACATCTACTTTCAGGAGCTCGCAAGAGATTACTAGACCACGCTCTCCTCTCACCAACCAAGCACACCCCCTTTGCCTGAAATTAAGACTTTTAACCAGGAAAGTGTAAGAGGGACCATGGCGTGGGTTCTAGATAAGGAGCTGGTAGCACACAGGTGCCATGAAGAAGTAAACGGGGTAAAACGGGGCGGGGAGAGGAACTCAGTGCAACGCAAAGGGAGGAGGAGGGGCAGATTGTTTGAGAAAGCCATAGGGAAACATAGTAGTCTATGCTTACATAAGAATACAGGTGAGGACGGGTGGTGGTGGTGCACGCCTTTAATCCCAGCACTCGGGAGGCAGAGGCAGGTGGATCGCTGTGAGTTCGAAGCCAGCCTGGTCTACAAAGTGAGTCTAGGACAGCCAAGGCTACACAGAGAAACCCTGTCTCGAAAAACCAAAAAAGGAAAAAACAGATGCACACACACTCTAAGATATATTACATGAAGTTGTGCCATTTACCAAGAGCCATAGATGATCTAACAAAAACCCTAGTGTCATGCAATGGGCAGCGATTGGTTGGAGGACACTAAGAGAACCCCAAAACTCTACAGGTTCTTGCATTATCCTTGGTTGCTTTCCAGAATCTGAAGACAAGACCTTATTACTGAAGACATCATAGGACTTACAGGGATTGAGCTGGAAGTCCCCTCCTGGAGACCTGCTCTCTGTCAGCCTATGAAAGGGCTATGCAAACTGCTAAGGGAGACAAGCAACCAACAAATACCAAGTGGAAAAGCCTTGACACCAAAAAATTGTGTTCCCTGGGGTGCAATAGCGACGCTAATACCAACAACTATGTGATTCAACTTAAGGCCTGCTCAATAAGAGGAAAGTCATCCCTGACATTAAAATCCTAGCCCATCAACCATAACTGGTGACGCTATGTACCCCAGAGGAGAACCTACTACTGCCACTTCCCTAAACTAGTATCGTTGCATATCTGCATTATATCCAAAGATAAGTGTCGCTCATCAGCTGACCGTGGGGTGCCCAACCCCAGCTGATACACCTACAACACAGCCACCCCAAGACTTAGAGAGTACCGCAGAAGAGAGGAAAGAAAGACTATAAAGCCAGACGGCCAACAGGTATACACTGAGACAGTGTTTCCTGTATATGACAGGGACCACACCCATGGAATCTTAACCATATGGCCACCTAAACAAGACAAGAACCAGGACAACAGCTGTTGCCTTGTCAACACGGATGCTGGAAGTCTCTAGGCCCCATCCTGAGATGAAGAGCAATAGGCAATGAGTGGCTGCTGAGAAACGGCGAGGGTCTCCTCCAGGAATAAGCCTCTTGCTAGATTGTCCAGTCCCAAGCCTTCATCCCTAAGCACATGCACATACGAGCAACACCAATGGACCCATCAGATCGTATAACACACACACACACACACACACACACACACACACACACACACAGAGAGAGAGAGAGAGAGAGACAGACAGACAGACAGACAGACAGACAGACACGGACACACATATGTTAAATGCAATAACTAAGGAAGAAAAAGTGATGAATTTGAAAGAGAATGAGAAGTATGCAGTAGGAGTTAAGAGGAGGGGAGGGAGAGGTAGAAGTTATATATATATATATTACTCATATATGAAATTATCAAAAAAATAATTAAAAATTTAAATTATAACAGATTTTTAATTTTGTAAGAGTGAAAACTCTCAAAATAAAAACTTCATGAGAGAATGCCTATGAAATAACTAGGGACAAGATTTCTCTTTTTAATCTGTATAAGGGAAAAGAGGAAAACATGATGGCTCTGTTTAACATAGGGAGACTCTTTAGGTGAGTGGCATAAATGAATGAGTGAATTAACAATCCAGATGGTTCCTCAGTGTCACATCCAAATGCCTTCATACATGTTAGTTTGCAAACATACAGTAGATAGGGCTCTGTACATGTGGCTAAAGGAGAGCGGCCTGGACTAGAATTCTGGGCATGCCCAATCTAAACCAAATCAGTTTAGTACCTAAAGTAGGACCTTTGCCCATTGGTTTAGAGAGTGATGCTTCAGCGGAGGTAAAGAGAGGGTAGCATTGCTCTTTGAGAATGTGGAGATTTACATGCAGGGGCTAAGGGCAGCCTTTAGCCAACAGCTAGCAAGCAGAGTCCTCAGGCCCACAACCATGTGGAATTGAGCTCTGTTAATGCTAAAAAGCAAGGAAGGTCTATACAAGGAGTGTAACTCCAGCCACACATTGATTTCTGGCTATAGTGGATGTCTCAGATAATTAATGTATGCTGCTTTACACCTCTAGAATTGAAATAGTTTGTTATGGAAGCAATAAGAATGGATATAAGTGGTCATAATTAATAGATTAGAGAGAAATGGGAACTCAAACTTAGCTCAATTCCAAGGACACATATAACTATCATTTAGTTAATTACATTCATGTCGATGGACATTTAGGTTGCTTTTAATTTACACAATTTCAAATGATAGGACAGATTTCCTAATATTTATATTTTCCTACATCTTATAACTTCTCTACAGAAATTATTCTTAAAAAAAATAAATGATTGGGTCAAAGGTCACATACATTAATCAGTTTTAAGATGAGTACCGTCCAATCTCCTTGCAAGGCATTCCCAGAGCAGCTCTTAGGTGAAAACGAAAGTTGGTAGGAAGGACCCGTGGATGTGTGGATGTACGTGGCTCACTGAGGTCCAGGTCAGTAAAGCATAGGATCGAAGTGACCACAGACAGAAAGTGCTTTTCTAATCTTTAGCTGGAGAATCTGCAGGTGACTATGCACGCTTGGAAGAGCGCCCCTAGCCCAGTTCTCCCTTATGTGCATTGAGGGTGAATTCATTTCTTCATTCTTTTTGTCTGGTTTATGTTATTTGGCCCTTGAGATAGTAAAGAATCACAAAAATAGTCTTTTGAGTAAGGATCATTCATGTTATTTGTCCATCCAAAGAACTGTCCAGTTTGACCAAAGACAGAGTTTCCCATGTGCACCGTTAGGCTCTCACACAATTAACACGTCATTCCTTTTGACTGGTGATAGCCTTTCCAGGAAGACCAGGGAACCCAACTACCAGAGAAAGCCCCAACTAAAGACAGTGAGCATAGCACCCAGCCCAGGTGCCAGAGTCCAGTGACTCGCTGGCATCTAATAGAGGTCTTCTTATTGGCTATGACTTTGATTTTCTTGGGAAGCACTCTCTCCTCTCTTTTTCATTCTTTCTCTCTCAAGGGTAAAAAAATGTTTAATTACAATTTGCTAGTGCTTCAGCTTCGATGATCTGAAGAATGTTGGCGATGCCCAAGCATCCTTTATACCAAACATGTGCCTTCCCTTCATTAGGGACCAGCCAGGACACTGACCCTGGCTGTGTAATTGCCTCGGCATTTCTTCTCAGCACGTTTGATCTATTGTTTGTTGGCCTCCAATATCCACGACGGGCCCAGTAGTTCCTGTCCTCTGTATCCTGCACGGCTGGTCAGAGGGCTCTTTACAGATCTGAACACATCTGTGGTCAAGACTGTTTCTTACAGGTAAGAGTTATAGGATATAAGGCTTATCTCAGGAGCCATTGCTTCTTGGGACATGGGGAAGTGGATGTGATGTGACCTTCCCCGTGAGTGTGTGTGTATGTGCTCACAAGCATGTTTGTCTGTGTGGTGTGAACACCATCTAGCATGGCCTTCTTAGTTTCAACCACCTTGGCTGGAAAGGGCTGAGACATGATAGGTCTCGCATTTCTGTCTAGCACTGTAGTTTGGTTGAGCTTGTAGATTTGATAGCATCTGTTCATTTTCTGCAGCTATTCCATGATTCTTGTCTACCGCCTTAGGTTTTTGCTTTAAGCTGTGATTTTTTTTTTTAATCAATGAAAGTGTGAAACCCTTTGACTACTTTGCTGTCGTTTGTGTTTGTTGTTTTTTGTTTTGTTTTTTGTTTTTTTGGTCTGTGTTCACAATCGCCTAGTCTTATAAAAATTGTCTTCTTTGCTGTGAAATGGAAAGATGTCTCATTAATATAGTTATTTGCTATCTAATTTTATTTTGCTTTACTTAAGATATCAGAATGGAAATTTGAGTTCTGCCAAGTTTGAGGTTATTATATTGAGTTGTAACACTTCCTGCTTGTGGGGCACTTGCTGTGTAACACTGTTGGTGTTTTACAACAGCATTTTCCCTTGTTAAAGTCCTCAGGCTCTTTCTGTGAGGTAGGCACTGTTACTACTTACATCCCACCACTGAAGAATATATAAGTATTTTACAAATGTGACACGAGACAAGCATTTAATGGTAAAAATTATGGAGCTGAGATTCAAACACCAGCTGGCTTGGGCACTTTGTCCTCTTCACCACTGTACTGTCCCTTTCCATGGCAGGCAAGTTATTTCCAGGAACATTTTTCAATTAGAAAAACGAAGCCTAGAGCTACTTAGCTGTGGTGAAACAGAAAGACCATCAGGAGAGGAAACCAGGAGAGTGAGCCTGGCCTCGTCCTTAAGCCAAGCCAGTCCTTGTGCCTGTCATTTCACCAGCCCCAGCCTGTGCTTTCCTCATCGCTGAGGCTGCCAGCCTTCTAAGGCCCTTAACAAAACGCGACTTCTCCCTTATTAATGATGGCTGTAGTAAGGTGCAGTCACTGCCACTCCCATGTCATTTTGACAGCTAAGAGTGATATCAAGTGAGTCAGTCGGCATAGAGATAATTGCCCTGAAAGAAAAGAATGAGAGAGAGAGAGAGAGAGAGAGAGAGAGAGAGAGAGAGAGAGAGAGAGAGAAGAGAAGGGGGCAATGATTAAATGCCACCCCCTGACAGAAAACAAGCTAAGCATAGTGACTCAAGCACAAAGCCTAGGGAAAAAATATACTGGTAGAAACAGGGTGGGTATATTCCAGTGTCTCCAATTTTGTCTGTATGTATTCATCATTGACCATAGCGATGTGGACGAACATGTGACTCAGTTTTAAGTCAGCAACTCAGACTTGCTCAAGCTGTTGTGAGGCAACATTCCTGCTCCAGTTCATCCACCTAGAAACGAGACCCAGCTGTAGAGGCGGGCTGATTTTCTTGGGCATGTAACTTTATCACATAGTCCTTTTCAGTCCCATGTGTTACAGGCTGAGTTGTGTTCACCGTATCCATAAGGTCATGGGATGACGTTCTAACGCCCAGTACATAAGAACGGGACATCACTTGGGCACAGAGCCTCTAAAGTGGTTATCGAGGTACAATGGGGTTATATAAATAACCAATAATCAAGTAAGACAACTATCCTTATAAAAAGAGAGTAGGGTTGGAGAGATGGCTCAGTGGTTAAGAGCACTTGCTGCTCTTGTGAGGACCCAAATTTCTTTTCCCGCACACATATCAGGTGGCTAACAACTGCCTGTAAGCCCAGCTCCAGAGGGTTTGACAGGCAACCACACAGACACAGCTCTACTCATACATACATACACATTTTTAAAAATCTTTACAAAATAAGATTAGGACACAGACCACACATAAGCTGAGGGGCAATCATGTAGGAAGACAAGAAATAGACATAATGAGCAAAGGAGAGATATTGCAGAAGGAAACAGACCTCTTGATACCTTGAACTTGATTTTTTTTTTCATCATTTAGAACCATGAGAAAAAGTTGTGTTGTTTTAATTCATTGGCCTGCAGTGCCTGACAGTGGTGGTGCTGGCGAAATAACACAGTGTTTCATCTTGGGGTTGCTAGAATGTTTCTCCTATCCAGATGACTCACACTCCTGCTCTGCCTTCACCAGTAAACTGAGGCACAGAGGTGTACAGATGTTAATGGTATTTGGAAAACTCAATTCGGCATCAGAGGTGACTCTTGCTGGCGACTTGGAGCATGGTTTGCATTTCTCCATCTTTGTTGATCCTTGTCTTATCTCTTCACAAGTTTGATACATTAGTTCCCGAGTAGGTCAGTTTTACTGCTAGCACATCACACACGGCACATAGGTTTCTCAAGGCAGCGCCCACTCTGTGACTTACCTTCTGTCTTCTCATCCCTGCCTTAAGTGAGACAACAGCAGAGATGCTTCCCATCCTGGCTCTGGTTCCTGAGTGAGGGCTTCCAGAAGTCACCCCCTGATCCTTTCTTGATCCTTGCCTCTTACATCTAACTTATTCCTCACTCTGTTCCCTCTTCCTTAACAGTGTCTAATGTAAAAAACCTATTGCATTATCGGAAGTATCAACATAGGCTACATTAAAATACATGCATATCAAATCAAAACAACTCTGAGATTCCATCTTACACCCATCAGAATGGCTAAGATCAAAAATTCAAGTGACACCACATGCTGGCGAGGATGTGGAGTGAGAAGAACACTCCTTCATTGCTGGTGGGATTGCAAACTAGTACAGCCACTTTGGAAATCTATCTGGTGCTATTTCAGAAAACTGAGAATAGGGCTTCCTCAAGACCCAGCTATTCCACTCCTTGGAAGATATCCAGAAGATGCTCCAGCACACAACAAGAAAATTTGCTCAACCATGTTCATAGCAGCCTTATTCATAATAGCCAGAACATGGAAACAGCCTAAGTGTCCCTCAGTAGAAGAATGGATAAAGAAACTGTGGTACATATACACTATGGAATACTACTCAGCTATTAAAAACAAGGAATTCCCGAAATTTGTGGACAAATGGATTGAGGTAGAAATGATCATAATGAGTGAGTTAACCCAGAAGCAGAAAGACTCAAATGGTATATATTCATTTATATCTGCATACTAGCCCAAGGGACATGTCCCATGAAAGCCTTCACTTACCAGGAAACTGGGACAGAGGGGAAGACATCCTATTGGGACTCTAGATGAGAGAAGCATGGGAGAATAGCAAAGTAGAAGGATCCAGAGGGTCCTAGAAACCTACAAGTAGAACATTATGATAGGCAGATTTGGGCCCAGGGGTCCCGCTCAAACTAAGGCACCAGCCAAAGACAATACAGGTGGTAGACATTAAACCCCTACCCAGATCTAGCCAATGGACAGAACATTCTCCATAGTTGAGTGGAGAGTGGGGTATGACTTTCACATGAACTCTGGTGCCTCATATTTGACCATGTTCCCTGGAGGGGGAGACCTAGTGGCACTCAGAGGAAGGATAGTAGGTTACTAAGAAGAGACTTGATACCCTATGAGCATATACAGGGGGAGGAAATCCCCCTCAGGAACAGTCATAGGGGAGGGGAATAAGGGGAAAGTGGGAGGGAGGGGAGGATACAAGGGAGGGATAACCATTGAGATGTAACAAGAATAAATTAATAAAAAATTTTAAAAATGCATGCATATGTGAGAAGAGTATTATTTATGTACATATTGATAGGCAGACAGACAGACAGATAGACAAACAGACTCTAGCTCTAGAACATATGAGTAGTGATGTCTCTCTAACAATAAGCAGGTCTTATCTTCTGTCCAACTTTACCTACTTAAAGAAAAAAAGATCTTTGGTGAAATAGTTGATTCCAGCTACTGAGAAGGAAAAGTATGGGTTAAGTTCAGGGTAGGTCAGACAGCAAAGAACCGCTGGGTCACTTCTGAGGTGTTACAAAGACGTAGGAGCTAGTTTTCAAGGCTGGCTTCTCAAATTCTGGACAATTTGAACACTTACATTGATAGTAAAACAACATCAACAACAAAAAATGTAAAAAAAAAAAAAATCTATGAGTCCCCAGTGATAGCAAAAAAGGAGGGATGTCATTTACCATTATTGAAAGTGACTGTTCAACATACCGTCACCCTGTGACTGAGAGAAAAATAAGAGAATGGGACAGCTGCTTCCCTTCAGGAGAGTCCCTTCATCAATGAGAGGGTGTTTGTTCATAGAAAAGATGGGGTAATGACATTTAGAAGTCATCACATTGAAACTTCCAGTGACACCACTGACTCGGGCTGAATTTGCAGTGGAAAAAGCCCCAGCTCCTCTCCCCTGGCAACGCTCACAAGGAGATCTGGCATTGCACTCTTACCACGTGACGGTAGAAGATGGGATCGGGCGTGTTCAGGATGTTACGGCTGTAGATGCGACCAGTATCAGAATCAACGAAGCTGGTTAAGTTGCATTCTAGCCTTCCTTGTTGATGCAGATAAAGTCCACAGAATATTTTATGTAATATTCTTGCCCAAAGTGTTAAACCCAAAGATGATGAAGCCTCTATGCCTAAGTTCAAATATAGAGTTGTTGTTGTAGAAAATAAAATTGTAACCAAATTACGTAAAACAAACAAACAAAAAGAAAACTCTGCGGAGGAATCCTGAATAAAAGACATTCTTTAAAAAAAAAACAAAACTGTTAAAGAGACCCAGAGATTTAACAGCTAATATAATGTTTGAGCCTTGATGTAGCTCAACACAAATGGCTAAAAACTATTTTAGGGACTACTCAGAAAAGTCTGGACCTGAGTTATAAATTAAATGATATGGATATTATATGATGCTAACAGGACTAATGCTAACTTCTTCAGTTGGAACAATGACATTGTGGTTATATACAAGATAATTCTTATTTTTGTTTTTTTGTTTTTTGAGACAGGGTCTCTCCATGTTAGCCTTAGTTGTCCTGGACTTGCTTTGTAGACCAGGCTGGCCTTGCACTCACAGCAATCCACCTGCCTCTGCCTCCTGAGTGCTGGGATTAAAGGCATGGCCATCACGCCCAGCAATAATTCTTATTTTTAGGAGCAATATATTTTAGTCTGAACATTTAGCAGGAAATATAAAGACACACACGCACACACACACACAAGCACATAGACTGCATTTTCCCACTAGATTCCCCCTCCTCTCTCTCTGTCTCTCTCTGTCTCTCTCTGTCTCTCTCTCTCTGTCTCTGTCTCTGTCTCTGTCTCTCTGTATCACACACACACACACACACACACACACACACACATGCACGCACGCACACACGCACATACAGAGCAAGAGCAAATACAGTAGCCACCCCCGCCTTGTGGGTTACACTCTAAGCCCCACCCTCAGTGAAAGGCTCAATCCACAGATGGTTCTGAGTCTGCATAAACACACTGTTTGGTTCTTACAGCAGATCTTAGCAAGCCCATTCTCTTTGCTGAGTAAATAGAGAACATTCATCTTTTTACCTAAAAGAGTCATCTATGCCCTCTATGGAGCACATCCAACTGCCAGCATCAGTGGTCTTGCCCTTTGGGCCCCTATTAGGCAAGACAGGGGTTATTTGATCACAAATTTTTCAATGGTCAATTGGATAAATAAGAGCACTACTTAAGGGAATTAAGGGAGCAGCAAACACAAAGGATATGCAGAATTCAGTACAGTGTGATTTACATCCTGTCGTGTGTATGTGTGTGTGTGTGTGTGTGTGTGTGTGAGAGAGAGAGAGAGAGAGAGAGAGAGAGAGAGAGAGAGAGAGAGAGAGAGAGAGAGAGAGAGACTGAGACACAGACAGACAGACAACAGATCTTGGCTGTCAACTTGATTACATCTGGAACTAAAGCCCCAAAATGGAAGGCACACCTGTGAGAGATTTTGCTTAATTTGAAGTAGGGAGATCCACTTCTAACACCGATCTTTGAGTTAGGAAGACACACCTTTAATCTGGGCCATATATTCTCCTGGAAGTCTGTGTAAGGGCATGGAAGAAGGAAGCTTTTCTCTTTGTCCACTTGCCCGCCCTCACCTTGCTAGCAGGTCCACTACTTCCTGGCCTCAGTGTGTACTGAAGACCAGCTGAGACATCCAGCCTGTGGACTAAGCAGCTGGCTGTTCATTGTTGGATTAGTTGGACTGCACCCTGTAAGTCATTCTAATACATCCTGCATATATCTGTAGCTATGCAGGTATAGATATAGATATACATATAGATATAGGTATAGATACAGGTGTGTGTGTGTGTGTGTGTGTGTGTGTGTGTGTGTTCATTCTATAAGTTCTGTTGCTCTACAGAACCCTGAGTAATACAGTGGGGCAGGATGAGGTACAAGAGTCTATTTCACTGCTCAGAATAGCATGCAACTTAGAATTCATGAATTGGCAATTCTGTAATTTTTCATTTAATATTTTCAGGCCAATGCTGGTGGTTTATAGGTGAAGCCACAGAAAGTAAACCCCAGTGTAAGGATAGAATATTGAGCCAGTATATGGAAAATAATAACTATTGTTAAATCTATGAGGATTCTGGGTAGGTGTTACTATTATTTCTACAGCTTCTCTAAATATCTAAAGCTTTTCATATTTAACTATATGGTTTTTTTTTCTCTCCGGTGTTGTTTGTTTGCTTGGTTGGTGTTTGTTTGTTTGTTTTAGAGGGTGGGGCTGGTAGCCATTCTAGGAATTAAACCCAGGAATTCACACATGCTAGGTTAATGTGATGATGTAGAAAAATTTAGGATATGGCATCTGCAGCACCCAAATGGAAATATACTTAAGCCTATCTTTTAGGGCACTGGAGAGGCAGCTTTGCAGTTGACTGTAGCAGTCAGCACTCACAACCACCTGTAACACCAGCTCCAGAGTGCCCTCTTCTGGAATCTACGGGCATCTGCACTCACATGCACACACGTACACAGAAAGACACACATATGCACATAATTTTTAAAAAGAAATCTTGAAAAAAAATCACATTCGTGAATCAACAAAAGGAAATCCATTGCTGTAATTCAAGTTCAGGTCATCCTTGAGAATCATTTGCATATTATAGGCAATCAGGTTACAAAGTCACTTAAAAATTTTTTTTGCCTTCAAATCAGTGTTCTTTCTGATACTTTAACCAGAGAGAAAGACAAGAACATTGTTTCAAGAGTGGTCTTGGGGCTAGAGAGATGGCTCAGAGGTTAAGAGCACTGACTGATCTTACAGAGGTCCTTAGTTCAGTTCCCTGTAACCACATGGTGGCTCACAACCATCTATAATGTGATCTGATGCCCTCTTCTGGCCTGCAGATGTGCATGCAGACAGAACACTGTATACATAATTATAAATAAATAAATCTTCAAAAAAAAAAGCGCTGTCTTTCTTGAATTATCTTGGACGTAATCAGGGCAAGGATCTGATTTCAGTAATTTATGAGTACATCTGATACAGCCTTTTTAAAATAACCTAGTGTGGGGATATGACAAATCAAGCCACCTCTCTCTTTATGACCTCTCCTAGGTTTCACATCTCTCATTCTTGGCTGTTCCACGCCCTTCTTTTCTAGAGGAATTGTTTCCTCATTTTTGGCATTGTAGCCAAAATTCAGCTCAAAATGTCCTTCTCCCAAGAAACTGAGAAGTGCCACCTAACTGAATTCCTTCTTTGTGCTGTATTCTGTTTAGCTGTCTTCCTTTTTTCTTGGCTGTGACTTATGCTGGATCCTAAGAAGAATAACTATACTATTGAGAATAAGATGACATGATAAGAAGAAACATTTAGGTGCTATTGTTAAAACGAGTGATAGCTTCCTCCGTGCCTGTGGAGGTTCTGGCTTCTCGGTCTGGCGTGGTCAGGAGGAAGCACAGCCAATTCTTATCTCCAGGCAGCTGTGGCCTGTGTTACTGGGACACAGGTCATCATGGCTGTTCCTTTGGTTCTTCAGTAGCACCACGGTGATTCAGGATAGAAGAACCCAGAGGACTTGACTCCAGCCAAAAACTATTGTCAAAAGCCTGTTGGCCTCTGCCAATTTCTGTTTTGCTCTTTGAAGGCTTTTTTTTTTTTTTTTTTTTACTTATCATGTTCCTTAAATTATAAAAGAAGGTCTTTGAGACCAGTGACTATCATCTAGTTTTTTTATGTAGAGGCTCAAGAATTCGTATTCCATACTGAGCTAATGGGTGCGATCAAAAAGAACACATATTTATTTCCTATGATTACAGACACATCATCTGTGACTTAGGTTTCAATACCCTGAGTGGGTCTAGGAATCCTACAGTTTGCTCACCTCTAGTCTCCCACTGCTTTAAAAATAACATTTAAAAGGCAGGACATTGTGGCGCACGCCTTTAATCCCAGCACTCGGGAGGCAGAGGCAGATGGTTCGCAGTGAGTTGGAGGCCAGCCTGGTCTATAAAGCAAGTCCAGGACAGCCAAAGCTACACAGAGAGACCTTGTGTCAAATAAATAAATAAATAAATAAATAAATAAATAAATAAATAAATAACATTTAAAAACTTCTTATGCTGGTGTTCTGAACTGGCGTGTCTGTTTGACCTCCTTTCTTGTGATGTACTTCCCAGGCCATTGCCCTTCAGCAACACTGGTTGCTGTGCCTTAGAAATGGTTTGAGTTGCACATTTTTTTTTATTGAAAGTCGCGTCCCGGTGTCACAGGGTGAGAAGTGTGGAACTTCTCAGAGGCAGAGCTCACTGAGAGGTAATAGAAAATGGACTAATATGCCCCTGGCCTGGACTGTCCTTTCACATCGTCACATGCCCTTCAGCCAGTGTCACTCTCTGACAGATCTCTCATTTCACAATCAAGTGTCTTCCTTCCACTGCGTTCTGTCCTTTGATTTTACTTATTTCTACCCAACACAATACTGGCCAGAAGTTGATTGGTGTCTCTTTTGGGTTTGCAATGAGAGCTGCTATCCTGCTCGGCCTATACTCTGAGCACTGGGGAGAGATTCTGGTATTAGAACCTGGTATTTTGTGGCTTTGGTCTATGCTTGTCCAGCAGACAGGTAAGCTTTATAGATAAAGAACATTCACATAATGAAGTTTCCACAATGAAATCCATTAGATTTCAGCTTTCTTAAAGCAGGGAGTTCCTGTTAAACAAAATGGCCAATTTAAAGTCATTTATTTGTTTGCTTCATACTGTTAGTTTCTTATTTAAAAATCAATACAATTTTATATGTATAAAGAAGTTCTCTGTGAGCCTGTATTAATTTAATGAATCTTTGTTCTTCTAGAGCCACCACTGGGGATTGATCAATCCTCTGATCAATAGTTGTGGACAGTGAGAAATGATGCAGACAACCGGGGCAAGCAGGAAGGGACACTGAACATTCTAGAAATGTGCCCTCCCTCTGGGCATCTCTATGGCTATGCAGAGAGCCTCAGGAAGCACAGGAGGCAGAGACTGCTCTTAAAGAACTCAGACGTGCCAAGCAGGGTGGCACATGCCTTTAATCCCAGCACTCGGGAGGCAGAGGCAGGAGATGAGTTCGAGGCCAGCCTGGTTTACAAAGTGAGATCCTGCCTCAAAAAGCAAAACAAAAAGTCAGAGGCAAGACTTTTTGCTGCAGATGAAGTCTCAAGAAGATTCCTGGCCGTGTAGCAGCACTGGCCCTGTAACTTCTGCGTTACACAGAGGGTGGCCATGGCCAGTGGTCACAGCAATGACAGTGATGCCACAGGAGGCACTGACATGCGAGGTTGTATGCCACCAGGCTCAAGCAATGAGGCCTGGCAGTGGGCAAGCAACAGCCTCAGGGTATTTGACCATTTACACCCTCGTGAATAACAAGAAGAGATTCAAAGAACTAAGCCAGAATCTCAGCATCTGGACATGCGAGGCCTCGGTCACACACATTTCTGAGCATGGTAGCTCAAGATCGTTAAGTGCATGTTGTAAAGGTTTTTCTGTGTTCTCAGCTTGTTTCACAAGGATGATATGGAGAATGGCTTCTAGGCATGCTTGGCTTCCTTTTGTTTTGTGCCTGCATGCTCATGCACGCACACCCTGTGTGTGTGTGTGTGTGTGTGTGTGTGTGTGTGTGTGTGTGTGTGTGTGTGTGCAGTTCATGGGCTGTCTCACAAAGCAAAACTAATACTATGAACTTTATTATTATATCTGGAACTTAGCAATATCCTTAGGTGATTCCATATGCAAAACTCTTCAGTATTCATTTTCTTTTGTGAGACAGTATCACTGTGAAGGCCTGGCTAGGTTTGAACTCACTATGTAGGCCAGGCTGACCTTGAACTTAGAGCTTCACCTGCCTCTGACTCCTCAGCACTAGGAGTAAAGAGGTATGGACCATACATACAAATAAATGGTATTTGTAAAAAGATATATCAACAGAATAGAATATACCAGAATATACCCCCCTTCCCTTCATTTTTTAGAAGATTGATTTATTTTGTATCATGTGTATAAGTGTTTCACCTCAACATATAATGTATACCACATGCATGCCTGCCCTCCAGAAGATGGCCTGGAACTGGAGTTTCAGATCACTGTGTGCTGCCATGTAAATGCTTGGAGCTACACCCTGATCCTCTGGAGGAACAGTAGCCAGTGCCTTTATTCACTGAGCCATCTCTTCAATGACTTCTTTTCTCTTCTAATGTAGTATTACTTTCAACCTTTGTACTTAAGGCATTTCTCCTGAACTTTGTAGAGTTGGTTCGTATCTCTTTTCTCAATGTCATAATCTCTGCCTTTCAATTGATATATTTAGTTCAATTATACTTAATATAATTATGACATTATGTTTATATCCACCATTTTGAAATTTGTTTTCTCCTGTTTGTTTTGTTCTCTTTTTTTGTTGTTGTTGCTGTTATTTCTTTCTTTCTTTTTTTTAATTTCCTTATTTTGAGTTTGTTGGAAACTGCATTCTAAATATTTGTGTTTACACCTATAGATTTATGCTGTTCTCAAGCTTGGCCAAGAAGCTTCTTTTTGGAGTGGGTAGTGGTTAATGCAGAGACTCATACCTGGTCAAAGTTCTGAGTTATAGGCAACTGATGCTCAGCTGTGGATGAGTCCTCTTTATCAGCCTGTCAATGTTTAAGGGGCTTCCAGAAAGTGGGGAGCCTAGGGGTGGGAGGAAACCTGTGAAATGTTGCCTTCAGGATATGGCCAGGATTTTTAAAATAATAATAATATTTTTTACTGGTTTAAAAATTATGTCCCAGCTGGGTGATGGTGGTACATGCCTTTAATTCCAGCACTTGGGAGGCAGAGGCAGGCAGATCACTGTGAGTTCGAGGCCAGCCTGGTCTACAAAATGAGTCCAGGACAGTCAAGGCTACATAAAGAAACCTTGTCTCAGAAAAAAAAAATGTCCCTTTGCTTTATTTTCTTCTTTACTAGATTGAGCTGGAAACTGGAAAAGGTGTTTTTATAAATGTATGCTCCTCTTTCCCAGCTTCTCTAGGAGTTGTTCAAAAGTGCACACTGTAGTCATGCTTCTGAATGGAGAGCTTAGGACTGGGTTTACCATCTTTACTTTGAATATTCTTTTGTTTAAAAGAAATGAGAGGAAGTTGTTAATGGAGAAATTCTGGAAAACTTCCTCAGTTTCCTCTCTAGTCATTGTATGCCAGAGGTTCTGTGACGTCTCTTTAGTCCCTTCATGTGGGGTTGGGTGAGACCATGCACTGTTGTGGTGTCAATACCATCCTCAAGATCTGTTTAGAATTCACACTGGAGACAAAAGACAGCCGGAAGTTAGCGGGGCAGGGGTGGGGGGGTGGGGAGGACAGCAATGGCTGTGAGACAGGGGAGCTGGAACCACTTAAGCTGTGTTCTTAAAGTCTTACAAAGTGACCATCGGATATGGCCGCTCACATCTGTAACCACAACACTCAGGAGGCTGAAGCAGAAGGCTTTCTGTCGCTTAAATTCAGCCCTGGATACATGGTGAGAGCCTTTCTAAGTCCCCAGTTCAAAAATAATCTTATCAAGCATCCCTCTGCAGAAGTATAATTATATTTCTTTTTAGAAAGCAAATTGAATTTAGCAGTTTTCTGGCTCAGCAAGTAAGAAACCTATTGCTAAGCCTGACAACCTGGTTCAATCCCTGGGACCCCCGTCTGTAACCACTCCCCCACCCCCACCCCCACCCCATGATCATAACAGACTCCTGCAAGCTGTCATGTGACCTCTGCATTAAATAAATAAATGCAATAAAAAGTACCCAGAGCAAGGGCTGGAGAGGTGGTTTAGCAGTTGAGGGCATTTGCTGTTCTTGTACAGGACCTGAGTCTAGTCCCAGCACTGATGCACCAGCTCACAGCTACCTGTAACTCCATTCCAGAGATCTGGAGGCCTCTTCTGACTCGGCCGACACACTCAGCACACACACCTAAAATTAAAGTAAATAAACAACACACCTTTGGCAGAAAGAAATCTACTTCTCAAGGCCCATGAGCTGTTAATGAATTAAAATGCATCATATAAGAGGTTATGTTTTGTAATTGTTACATTTTCTTATCTTACCTTTTGATGTAGAAAACTGAGAATGCCTTATATCTGATTTATATTTGAGTTGAAGTATATTCATCACCTTATCACATAGACTTCATAATCATCTGCTTTCAATGATTTTACTCCTCAATTTCCTACATATTTGTATTGCACACTCCCTTTTGGCCTCTCTCTTTTGTTTTCCTGTATTCAGATTATACCCAGTACTCTGCCCTCGCATGCAGGGCAAACATCCACATTTTGTACGAATAGAAAATATAACTAAGAATTTCCTACAGTGAGAAACACATACCTTGAGAATGAAGATTGAAGGCTTGCCAGTGAGACTCCTACTTATAAAAAAAGTTGGTTGGCACCATCTATTTTGCTTTTCTCTTTAGACTTTTAAAACTTATTTTATATGTGGTATGCATGTGCCACACTGCATATATAAAATGGCTTTACATGGGGTATGCATGTGCCATGGTGCGTGTATGAACATCAGAAGGGTTTATGTGTGGTATACAGTGCTACAGTATAAACATCAAAAGATTTTACGTGGTGATGCACGTAACGCTGCTATGGAAAGGATTTTGATTTGCTTTCCTGTTTCCTCCCTTACCACATCATTAATCACCACAGTCCTCCGTGTCTGGAAATACCACACCTTCAGGGGTCACTGGCTAAGTGTTCCACACCAGCAGAGAGCTAGGGTCTTGGCTTCTTAGCGCGGCTCATGGCTGTTTCTTTACCTCCTGGGCTGTGTGGCATTTCCCATTTCACTGAGGCCCCGTGTTCTCGACACTTGCGTACCGAGTTGCTGGTGTATTGTGTGGCTTTCCACCTGGTCGCTGGCCTGAGCTGTGGGAATGGGCGCCGCTGCTGCCAGCCCCGACCCGAGTTCGGTTCTCTGGTGGTGCCTAAAACACTTCTGATGCAGAAAACACGGGCCGCGTGAGCAGTACGGGCCGCGTGAGCAGTCCGTGTAAACAAGCCTTGTTCTTTCCGGAGAAATGTCCCCGGCTTGAGCACCTGAGGAAGGCCGTGTGTGTTCTGTCGGTTTCATCACATTTATCCTTGCAGAACGAGAGGCTGGGCTTTCGTTCTTGCTCTGTAGAATTGGTTGCTGACACTACCATGTGGGCTCATAGTATTGAATTAAACCACAGGAAACTGTTATTGTATAAAGGGTTGATTTGGCTCAACCGAAGGGGAAACACTGTAGCTTTGGCTCTACAGGTAAGACTTATTTGAATTAGTTCTGGGTCGTTACGTGTCTGTTACAGACTTTCTAAATTAACACATATCGTTTAGAAACTGGAACTTGAAAGGTGAGGTATTTTTATTCTTGTTCTTAAGAGAAAATAGAGACTGTGCATGTGCATTTGCAATCTCTAGGTCCTTGAAAGGCAAACAAATAAAAATAGAAATATTAATTATTCGATTGCAGGTTAAAACCATCTTCAGTTCCTTGTAACAATGATTTAAACTTGCAGCTGTTCCTTTATGAATTTTTATGAGGTTTTTTTTTTTCCTGCAGAAAAGACAATCCCACTACAGGAATATATTAACACAGTGGCTTCCCCTCCCCCTTCCTCCATATTTTTCAGGAGCAATTCCATCTGTAGTGAAAGCCAGTTCAGGCAGCCTTGGTCTAGACTTTTCAGCAAGAAAATCGAACCCCAGCTTCAAAAAAAAAAAACAAAACAAAAAAACAAAAAAACAAAGAGCTGCTTTTCAGCCAGATCTTCCCCAGTTAAACTCGGGTAAGTTACACTTGAGGTCCAGTTCCTTAGCGCTAAGGGGCAAGCCCTGTCTACTTAATCATATTAGTCAGTCACGTGCGCTACTATCTTAGAGCTCCTGGGTAGATTTAAATAACATTGACAGGAAACACTTATTTTCTCACATTTTCAGATGCTGAGCAGGTTCTCAGAATCTGGTGTTCAGCGAGGGTTTTTTTGGTGGGGTGGGAGGGGGAGCGGCGGAGAGGACAGCAATCCATAATTCAGCTAAGGATGATTATTCCTTTATTCCTGAAGCCAGGAGCAATTACTGTTCATTTCAGGATTAAGACCTGCGGGGTGGCGGCTGGCTCCTGCGGCTCCCCTCCCCGTTCCAGCATGCCTCGCTGGTTCCTCGCCAGCCACAGCACTTGGCTGTGCAGGTAGCAGCTGGTGCTGGGAGTGCCTCTGCAGCCTACATTCCTTAGCCGTGAATTTCACAGCCCTGTTTATCTATCTGATGAAGACCTCTGGGTAGTGGATTCCTCAGGACACTGTCACACAGACCTTAATGAGTGATATGGAAAGAATGGGATTTTTTTTTTTCCTTTTGGAATGCCAACCAATCCGGAGCTGTCGTTCCCCCCACCCCCCACCCCACCCCAGACCCCCTGCTAGGGCTGACTGCCACCAAGGCCTGGTGCTGAGAGCCAATGAGACCTTCCTTATGTCCACCAAAGCCTAGCAGGACACATATGAGTCCCCTTGGTTAACCCATCACGGCAGCCTGTTCAAGAGATTTTTTTTTTAATTACACCTGCTTCTTCAATGAGCCTTACTCTGCAGCAAATGCGCCATTTCCACTGTACTGCAGTTTCTTGGGGTCCTCTGGAAATTGATTCCAGGACTTCTCTACACCTGAGGGAATAAAATCTGCCGTTTCTCAAGTCCCTTGTATAAGATGGCACAGCACTTGCAGATAATCCCACATCTTCCTATACAGTTTCCGTCATCTTCCACAACAGTTATCCCTCATAGGATGCAGGATTACACAGCTACTTATTAACTATATGCTCTTCAGAGAACACTGACAAAAGCCTCTGTACACTTCCACTGTCTCCATCAAATGAAAAAAAAACTTATTATCATGTGCACACACCGCGCATGTGCACACACCGTGCATTCAGATGCATGTGCTACAGCAGGAGTCTGGAGGTCGGAGGACACGTACGCAGAGTGGATTTGTTCCTGCCACACAGGGGTTCTGGGGCTCAGACTCAGGCCTGGGGAACAACTTTATCTGTGGAGTCTCCTCTAATTAAAAAAAAGATTTATTTTTTTATTTTATGTATATGAGTGTTTTACCTTCGTGTATGTCTGTGTACCACGTGTGTACCTGAAGCCCATGGAGCAGACGGGTGGTGAGCACTGAACCCAGATCCTCTGCAAGCGCAGTGAGTTCTCTTAACAGCTGAGCCATCTCTCCAGCCTCCCCCACACGCCCAGTTTTATTTATTTATTTTTAATCAAACACAACTTAAGGGTCTACGGGGAAGACTGTGGTTGTATCTACCATCACCATCACCAGCTTTAGCACCCCAAACAAACCTACTCTTCCCTTGGTTGGCAAGAGTTAGCTGGGCTGGCTTTGGGACACCTCCCCCCCCCCTTTTCCCCACTTCTCTCATATGAATTCTTTGAGAGAGAGGACCCAGATAACTAGAAAGATAAATGCACATAAGGGGGTGGTGGCTGAAACAGGAAGTCCTCTGCTGCTGTGAGTAACCCAGCAAATTTGCCATAACATGTTCAGAAGACGAGAGCTCTGACTACAGCGAGCCTCCTCGCCTTTCCCTGGCTGCCCTCTGCTGGCACGGCTAGCCAGTGAGATAGTGACCCAAGCTGGACATGTGAGAAGATAACCTGCTGCTTTGATGGACAGCCAGTTGAATAACTTCGACTTGTGGGTCTACCGCATGGATCATGGGAGCTTCTCTTTAATATGCCTTTGCATAGGTAGCACCAACCTTCCACCTGAGCTGTTCAACCGTGGGCAGACATCAGTTCTGCCCATCCATATGAGATGGGCCAGATGACCTCGTGTGTCCTCCCTCTCGTCTGCTTGTTTTATCTCCAGAGCCATCCCACAATGGCTAGAAGCTGAGCCGGGTCCTTCCCTAGGCAAACACAAATACCCTTCTCTGTTCACCTTCCCTGGGAGCCTTCACCAACCCCATCAGCAAAAGGCAGCCTGACGATCTGGTAATGTAAGGCTGGAGATAGTCTGGAACTTTAGACTGGTTTCCTGTTTCCAACGGTGGCAGGATGTGTCAGCGGCTGAGGCAGCCCCGTGCCCTTGGAGAGGAGAGAAACAAGAATGCGTGACCAGTTGGCGACCTCTCTCTCCTTTTGTCTTTGGAGTATGGACAAGTCTCTGCTACTGGTCAGGTGGCTAAATGTCATTAAAGGGGGACGAAAATGTGATTGTTTTCCTTTAAAAAATATTAAAAGAGCGTGCTGTCTGGGAAGTGGAACCATTAGTGGATGCCATTCCAGTGTCATGGCTAATTAATTTAGGCAGCTTTAATGCTATTTCATTATGCAGCCTTTGAGAGCTGTTCTGGTAAATGCCTATCCCATAAATACTAACATGACTTCATATGTATAATTTCCTCCCAGAACAGTGAATATGAATTATGACTGGATATTAATCTGCATATAGCTCTATGCACACAATACAAAGATGCCGCTTGCTGCTTTGAACACTGTTCGTTGCATTCCACTCCGAAGCCCGCTCAGATAGGCCATGTATATTTTAGGACCCCGGTTGTCAGTCTGGTTGCCTCCAAAACCATAACATTGACAACCAGTTTCTCCATGCCAGGAACTAAATAGCTGCCTTCTGCACTTTATTCTGATATTAAATTGTAAGCATTGAAGTGTTAGAAGAAATAGCTCAGCACACAGGTAAATTGTTCCTCTAAAATGACTATATTTTAACTTGTTATGTGCAGTCATATTTATCCATGCCTAAGATCTTGTCAGATAATTTTCTATTTACAAAAGATGTTTCTGGAAAAACGCATAGGTTAATAAGCTCTGCTCAGGAACAATATGGTCTAAGCACAAGCCCAAATTTTTGAACAGACTCTCTTGGAATGTCAGAATTTTAAAAAGAAAATATTTGGATTTCATCATTTAGAAGGTGTGCTGTGTTTGTTCAATATTATAGCAGTCTCTGATGTTATTGAAAAATATTTATTTTGCCAGTTTGACAGCCTTCTGCATAGTTCTTGAGTTTTAATTTTGTTTATAGTACTGTGCTTCAGTAGTTGTCTTTGGATTAAATGAATGTCTGTGTTTTTATAGTGAGTTTATTAATTGGTTGCCTCTGAAAAGTATTTTAAGCTGAAAGTCATTGCTGAATAGCAGCTGTAGGAACCGCCACTGCCGAGCTAACGTTAAATCACTTTCTCATTTCTTCCCTCAATGAAAATATGTTTAACACGTGTGGACACTGACTTATCTCCAGGTGACAGGGGTCAGAGGCCCCCTCCAGAGCACATGTTGGAAGTCAATGCCATTGGAACAGTATTAAAAGGTAGGACCTCCAAGAGATGATTGAGTTATACTGGCAGAACCAACTGTAGTTAATTATAGTGAGAGTAGAGTCCTAGTAAAGAGAGTGACTGGCCCAGTGCCTCCATCCACTGGAGTGTGCTTGCTCGCGCTCTCGCCTGCTATGTAGCAGCATGAGTCTCCCCCATGTCTACCCTAGCTGCGATGCCAGCACCACGCTCTTGGGTTGCTCAACCTCCTGCAGTTCTTTGTGATAGAAACAGAACATGTCTAAGATCATAGAAACCATAAACATGGCCCCGGTCTCTGCGACACATTCAGAGACTCAGGAACAATGGGCTTTCCTGGGATGCCCAACTCCTTGGATGCTCTGGTACCCTCTGTGAAATGGTGTGGGAGTTGCATACAATCCTTACACACACTTGTAACACGCTGTGATGCAGATGCTATGTAAATCCATGCTTAAGTGTGTTGTTTGGGTGATAACAAGAAAAAGGTCTATACTTTTTCAATATAAAATATAAAATAATTCAGTCTGCATTTGGTTGGTTCCACGGGAGACCCACAGCTATAGTGCATCATTTTACAACATTCTATTTGTCTTCATAGTGATGTGGTCATAAAATACTGTCTTTAATAGTATAATGGAAAAAAATAGTATAATGGATGGAGGGCTTATGAAGGTGCAAGTTCAGGAACCCCTGACTTCACACACACACACACACACACACACACACACACACACACACACACCAGATGAGGGAGTATGCAGGAAGCACTCTGCAACCCAAAGGGCAATGCAAATATGGAATTTCACCATCAGCCTAACTTCCTACTTCAAAATCATCTAAAACTCACCAATACAAACAGTGTATAGACCTTACTCTCTACATAACTCCTGGTTTTTTACCTTAAAGTTGGACCTACGCTTCTTAGAACACTATGTTGAGGGTCTGCCTCATCACTTCTTCCGGTGTCTAAGGCTGTGACATTTTCCTTTCTTGGCATTGGTTTGCATCGTCTCCTGATTTTCCTCTTCTCCAGTACCTCTTCTCTTCTCTGTACCTCTGGATGTGTGTGCTTTGTCCCATTTTGTCCTTTCCCACTTTCAGTCTTGTTCTCATGATCATTCTTCAAAACTACCCACAGATCTCTCTCTTCAACCCATGATCAACGCCTGCTCATATTTTGTTGTTGTTGTCTTCATGACAGGGTTTCTCTGTATAGCCTTGGTAATCCTGGACTAATTTTGTAGACCAGGCTGGCGTTGAACTCACAGAGGTCTTCCTGCCTCTGCCTCCCCCAAGTGCTGGTACTGAAGGCTTTCATCACCAGCACCCAGTGCCTGCTCATAATTTTAACCTAGAAATCTCACCAGCACCCAAACATAATGTCCTGCATATTAAAATAAGCTATTATGTCACCCTAAACACCTTTCATCCTATCATAGCCAAGAGCGGCTTTGCTTCCCGGTCACCAAGGCTTAAAACCAGTTCCATCCTTAACACCTGTGTCTCCCCTTCCCCATCCAGTTCTAGCCCTACTTTCAGGGTGCTGTGCTCCGTTCTGCCCTCGCTCTGCCCTTCTCCCATGACTTCTCTCCCTTCATGTATAGTCAAGACTCCTTGAGGAGCATATAGCCTGTGCTGCTTCTGTGTTGTGTTGCTCTCGTGTTTTGTGGTTGTACCTTTTCTCCTCTTCATTCTTGGTTCTTTCTTTCTTTCTTTCTTTCTTTCTTTCTTTCTTTCTTTCTTTTTTAACTGAATAACCATTTGAACTTTATTCACAAAAAAAGTGCTTAAATACACTGAACTTTCTTAGAATGGCCTGTGTACCATGCCTGGCCAATGATAGTCAGTGTGGGTTGACTGTTGTTTATGAGCAAAAGCATAGCTAAAATACAACTAGTCACCCTATGAATTTATTAATATAATTTTCACCTTCAAAGACAGCCATGTTCCCAACTTGAGACATGTCACCGAGACCTGAGTCAGTAAGATAGAAATGTGCAAGACCAGTGTGAGTACTGATTGACACCTGTTCACTTAACGAATCAGGTGGCATGCTTTCTCAGCAGTCAGCAGCATGCCATTCCATTTCATGTGTAACCTCATCAGAAACATCAACTTTCAGTCTCCGGGACTCAACTCTTATCCTTTTCTTCCTGCAGATCCTATCAATGAAGAATCATTAAGAATGGCCTCAGGTCCCCAGTTTTGACATGAGGAATGTGTGATGTAGTAAGAGTGTATGGTGCCGTGGTGGGAAGGGAAGAATAGAGATTTCTGTTTGGTTGGGAAGATCTGTCAGCGACTGAGTGTTGCCGTTCCCTCAACATTATGAGTCCTAACCCTGATGTGATGGTGTTTGGAGATGGAATCACCAAAAGTAGGGTTGGATAATGTCATCTGAGTGAATCTCTCAAAGTGGAGTTTGTGCCTCTCTAAGAGGAGACACCAAGAGCCCCCTATTTCCACTACATAAGGAGACAGCCTAGTGTAAACCAGGATAAGTGTTCTCATTAGAACCCTAGCATGTGGGGCTGGGGAGATGGCTCAGTGGAAAGAGTGCACACTGCGACCCGAGTTTGGTTCCCAGAACCCACACTGAACAACTGACAATCATATGTAACATCAATTTCATAAGGCTCAGTGCCCTCTTCTGCCCTCCATGAGCACTGTACTCACATGCACAAATCTACATGTACATATATACATATACACATGATTTTAAGATAAAAATAAAATCTTTTTTTAAAGTCTCTATAAACTGGACATGGTGACACACACCAGCACTCAGGGAGGCAAAGGCAGGCAGATCTTTGTGAGTTCAAGTCTAGCCTAGTCTACAAAGAGAGTCCAGAACAGCCAAGGATACAATCTTGGTTGTCTCAAACAAACAAGCAAACAAAACAAAACACCCCAAAAAAATCTCTATAAAGAGCCCACCCTGAGGAGAGAAGAGAGGGGAAAAATTATCTCACCATGCTAGTGCCTCATCCCACAGAGTTGTAGGAAAATGCATCTCTGTTGTTTAAGTCCCCAGTCTATAGTATTTTATCGTGACAGCCTGAATTAACTAATATAATAGGTAAAATTTATTTGTGGTTGGGATAAGGGGATGCCAGAATAATGTACTTCAGCTAGGGTGAAAAAAAGAATCTGTACTTGTATTGATTTACAGAAATATTCTTTAAATCTTGAGATGTGTTGATGAAAAACTGATAATATTGATAACTTTTGCAGATATGTATATATCACTTTTATGCTTTTTATTTATTTATTTTGAGAAGAGTTTTTCTGTGTATCTCTGGCTGTCCTGGAACTCACTCTATAGGCCAGGCTGGCCTCAAACTCACGGAGATCCGCCTGCCTCTGCCTCTCTTGGATTAAAGGCATATGACACGACCTCCAGTTAGTGTTTATGCTTTTTATACTCAAGCTTGCAAGTTTTCTAACAGTTCAGGAAATTAAACTTAATTTTCCTAAAATGATAACAAAAATGTTAGATTTGAAGAAACAAAATTATGTTAGAAGAGAAATGCAGATTGTATTCAGAGCAGATTCTGTATGACAGAATTACTATAGCCGACCAGTGTGTTTGGTGCTGGTGCAATCTGAACAAGACGAACATGGAGAAATTGCAGTAAATTGTTTTTTCAGGGTTTTGTTTGTTTTGTTTTGTTTGTTGGTTTTGATATCTCCATGACAATGTGGTGTTGATCATCTGACGCCTTTTCTTGGATCTAAGCTGAAAGTCCCCTCATGTGACACATGTGTGCTTGGAAGTTAATGACTACAAGAACATCTCACACATTCTTTCACTGAAACCCAGAAGTTCTTTGACGTTAACGTCACACTTAGCCTAGTTAGTGATCTTTCACTCAGGCACAACTGCCTAGAAAGGCCATGCTCAGTCATTTAAAAATATTGATGTAGGACTGGAGAGAAGACCCAGTGGTTAAGAGTATGCGCTGTTCTTGCAGATACCCTTATCTCATTCCCACATGGTGGCTCACAAGAGCCTGTATCTCCCTTTCTAGGGGATCCAAGATCCCCGACCTCTACAGCCACTGCATGCACATGGTACACATGCATACACACACACACACACACACACACACACACACACACACACACACACGCATACCTACACATGTACATATGTGTGTGTACATACATATACATATACATGTGTGCAGGCAAAACACTCATCTGCATAAGATAAAAATAAACTCCAAAATCCACACAAAAAAAGTTCATGTCTCTTCTTGGGAGACAGAATGCAACTTCATTCCTGAGGTAGTTTGCCCAAGCAAAGTACCTGCTGTTTTAAGGATACCGTATTGCCTCCAAAGTGTTCCCCTAATCTATAATTCTGATAGCTTTGTTCTGATTTTCACTCCCGTTGATGTTTTCTTTTCAATTAATTCAGGATAAAAATCCAAACTCCCAAATGTGTTATGCAAAGACTGTGGTCGTCTGGCCTTGCTTCTGTCTGTACCCCCATCTGCTGTGAGCTATCCTATCATGACCCCCAAGTGTCTTTGTACCGCAGAATACCATGTCATTTCCACTTCCTGGACCACCCTTCTTTTTGTTCCTTTTGATAATGCTCCTGCGCTGTGGGGTGAGTGTTTTCCTTGTACCACCCTGCAATTATCGCACTCCACTGAGTTCTTTTGCTCCTTTCCACTGAGCTTAAGCAGTTCAGGGAGCCATCGCACATTCGCGCTGCATCTCCGGTGCTGGCATCCAGGAAGCACTTGATGGTTGCATGAGTGAATTAGTACACAGTTGGGCGAGTCTTAGAGACAGAAGTATTGTGGCGCTGCCCTCTAATACAGTGCAAACCTAGGCTTGGGGCAAGTGCTTGGCAAACGGATCCTACTTCTCCACCTGCAAGAGCTATGCAGCCTCCAACTGACCTATAAGAGATGACCTCTGTCAGTCCAGTTCTCTGCGGGGACTTTTCACTTTTTGCAAACCTTTCAATTTTGTAGATTTTTGTGGACATGGCCTGAAAACTCTGTCATACATCTCCACAGTAGGCAATCTCCTTCACTGTCGCTTCCGTTTGAACATTTTACCCAGAACGTTCTGAAGCATCAATGACAGCTCTCAGCCTCGGTACTTTCATCTCCAGGAAAGTGCACATCTTATGCTTGATGGTTAGCGACTCACGTTATCTGTCACAATCTCCCTGTGGGAGCCGGCCTTTGATTGGGACCTCAGATCTACATTTGCTCAAGAGGCAGGAGTGACAGCAGCGTAGCCGCTCCCGCTTTGCACTTAGAAGTCTTTCTCAATGGAATTCTTTAAAATGCTATGAAAGTTTTGGAAAGCAACCCTTCCTTAATGGGGCTGATTTGGGCAAATTTGAGGAGACTCAATAAGATGCTGTCTAGCCAGATCTTTAGAAATAGGCTCATTATCTTTGATTAACTCAATTTATCCTGAACAAAGGAAAGACAAGATTGATGCCAAGACCCCAACTCTTCAGACCTGCTTGTATAAACGTGTCTTCATAATGAGTTGTTTTCATAGCTACAAGGTTTAATTGTCCTGTGAAGCTATTAAAATGTTATACAGATACATCAATCCATTTACGACCATATGTCATGAAAACAGAAGTGAGACTTGGGGGGGGGGCGGGGGTGGATTATGAGGAGAGGGGAAGGAATAGAGGGGCCAGAGAGGAGCTAATGAGAATGCACATCTTCTAAAAGCATGAAGCACTTTAAAGGAACTGTCTTTTACGGAGCTCATCACTGTGTTCCGTGACTATCCGTCGGTAAAAAAAAACAAACATTAAGAAAGTGTCCGTTGACATGCCTAATGCATTAGTGTCTGTTTTCTGTTGTGATGACAAACATTCAACAGCCGTGCGCACAGAAGCGTGTTTGTTCTTCATGGCATGTGGCTGGAGAGAGGACTTATAGAATTTGCTGGCCTTTAGTTCTGTGGCCACATGTGGCCAAGATCAAGGTGAAAGCAACAGGGATCCCAGACAGGTCTCCAGGTGGAAGGTGACTACTTCACAGTCTCCGGATTATTTCCTGTCCTCGAGGAAACACAGTCTTAATTAAATAATTAATTAGGCTCTTTTACAAACTGGCTTCTCTCCTGTGGCTTGCCACTCTAATTGCCTCTTCACCGGAGTAACAAAGGGCAGTCCCTCCTATAATGTGTTTCCTGTTTAATCCATACACAGCTATGCATCACACATCTCATGTGTTGGTATTGGTTATCATGGTCCAGCATGTCCTCCATGCCTCCTGCCTCTGCTGCTGCTCTGACTTCTCCCAGTGATGGGCCATGATCTGCCTGTGTAAAGCCAAATAAACGCTTTCTTCCCCCACTGCTTTCGGGTCACTGTGTTATCACAGCCATAGCAAGCAAGCTGGAGCACTACCTTAGCACACTCGAAGCTCAGCCTCTCGTGAAGGCAGTGAGGGGAAGTTTAAGATAAAGCACCTTCTAGGGATATGTGTGTCCTCTCATGGGTCACCTGTCTTTACTGGAGAGCTGAGCTTGTTTTTATTATGCATGCCATCCAGAAGCCGAAGGGATCCAAGAGAGGTAAAATTAGCCTTGGAGGGGATGGAGTGGGCCCTGGGATTGACCTCAGGGCTCACACGAGCTGAGCAAGATTTTTACCACTGAGCTCATTTTAAGATGTTTGTTACCTTGAGGGAACCTCTCAAAGCTACCTAAGCTATCTCTGAATTCATTGTATAACCCAAGCTGGTCTTGAACATAAGTTCCTCTGTCCTTGTCCTCTAGATAGCTGGAGTGATGCATCTGTGCCCTCAGGCCTGGCTAAATTGACCAGTTTTTGTTGTTGTTGTTTGCTTGCTTTTTGTTTTTTGTTTTGTACCATCCAGCTTGTTCAGGCGATAGACTGGCAGGTGAAAGGCTGTAGGATTGCTAAACAGTCCCTGAGGACGTCGACCTGATGACCTTGAATGCATGAAGTGCACTCATCGCTATAGAAGCACAGAGAAATGCCTGTTTCTGTAGGTGAGGTTTGATGGTAGATCTGCTGGCTGCATGAAGCAGTGGACTAGTCCATCCTGGTGACGTAACGGAGCTCAGAGGGACAGGCCTTAAAGCCAGAGCCCAGACTGAGCATGCCAGACCTCTCTTTCTTCAGCTTTCTCAGGAAGAAGATTGTCAAGCTTGGCTGTGAATGACTAATCCTTGGCATTGTGTCTGACCCCAAACGGCTTATCTGTCACTTGTTCAAAACTGTTCCCTGTCCTCAGTGGGGTACAATATTAGGTAAGATGTGGCACACACTTCATTTACTGAAGCATTTATAGATATTATATATGGCTATAAGTATATAATACATATTAAAACAGAGCTACAGAGACAGACAAGACGGATAGATCAAAACTTCCCCCAGACTAGCTATATGCATCCATATACTCAGCAGCTTTTGAGTTATATTCTGAAACCATAGCCTTTGGGTCACTTGTTCAGCCTAGAGACAACATTAAAGTGAACCAAGAAAGCCAGGCACAATGGTGCACGCCTGTAATCCCAGCATTCAGGAAGGTGGAGGCAGGTGGATCTCTATAAATTCAAAACCATCCTGGTCTACAAAGCGAGTCCAGGACAGCCAAGGCTACTCCAAGAAACCCTGTCTTGAAAAACAAAACAAAACAAAAAAAGGACCAAGAAGTGCATTTCTACAGATCTATTAATATTACTTCTGGCTGGGCGGTGGTGGTGCAGACCTTTAATCCCAGCACTCAGGAGGCAGAGGCAGGTGGATCTCTGTGAGTTCAAAGCCAGCCTGATCTACAAAGTGAATCCAGGACAGTCAAGGCTATAGAGAAACCCTGTCTCGAAAAGCAAAACAAAGCAATAATGACAAAAACAAACAAAAAAAACTTCTACATGAATAACCTAAACAGTTTTTGATTTCTTAAAAACTGAGTTTATGACATTTCCCCTCAAAACAACAAACAAGCAAACCAAACTACATTATCACAAGTCTATGCAGGGCTTGTGTCCTCAACACATAGAATTGGATGACTTTTGTTCATAGAGCATGTATGAGATACAATGATTCTTTGCTAGAATAGGAAGTTTAGTTTTGACACCTCAGTGCATACACCTGAGAGCTGATCTTAATGAACAAGAAATCAAGGCCATGTAATGCACGGTGCCATGTGTCACAGCCTCTGAGCCCTGAGCTGCTCACAGAAGTCCAGGAAGCATCAAGATTGCAATGCATGGTGCCATGTGCCACAGTCTCTGAGCCCCGCGTTGCTGATAGAGGTCCACAGTCTGTAATATGCCTCCCAGAAACCCAAGAGGTCTGCACAGCAGGACTTTTTGATGGCTAAAGTTGCCATGAAGCCTTACAATCCTTACAACTGGGAAGTTTACTGCACTTGATTCTGGGATGCTGCCTCAGGTCTGAGCTGTTAAGAAAATGAATATGTTCATGTTATTTTCCTTAAAAAAAAAACAATATTTCTAAGTTTTGAAATGAAGAAATACTAAGGATTTGGTTAAGCACTGGTTAATTGTACCTTCCTAGAGAGAAAAAGACTTTTGCAGAATCATGGACTTGGAGAACTACATCAAATCTGTCCCTGTGTGGGACCTGGTTGCTCTCCCAACACCCTGTGCACAGCCCTCCACACAGTAATGCTTTCTTTATGGTCTTCCAGTTTGTACTACTCTTACAACTCTTCCAGAGAGAAATTGTGTTCTTGGAAAATAAAAAAATCATTGCTTCTGATAACAGTGTAAGTATAAAGAAAATTTGGAAACACATGAAAGTTTAAATAAAATGTAAAAGCACATGCCATCTTTGCTCTCATTTAAATATTCTTTTGTATGTTTGCCCTTAAAACAAAACACAGTACTTTTCAAAAGTGCTATTTGTGACAGCTCCAGCACACCTCACAGGTAAGGATGCAGCGTGAATTATTGAGCTAGTCCCCTACTGTGGGGTGTTCAAGTAGTTTCTACTTTTTAAAATGGTGAGAGAGAAAAGTGTCCATTAATCAGAGTCTTAGCCACAGAGTCTCTCAACATAAAAACAGTGATTCCAGCTTAAATTGGCTTTTTAGATTTAGACACTGGGGGAATGTGAAGTGAACTCCAAGGTAAGAAAAAAAGAAAAAAAAAGGCCCTGTGTTCTGGAGGCGGGGCTGGTTGAGCATGCCTCAGAGGTGTGGCAACAGGGTAGGGCATGGCAAAGGATGTGTGGGATGTGGAGGAGGGAGCACAGACGCTTCCGCTTCCTGAGACGCATTCTAAGGCTGTCAGAGTTGAATCAACTGACAGACGTGTTGAGCCAACTACAATGGCTAAGTTCCCACACACTCGCAGAAGGCGCTGCTCTGTCACGTGCTCGGTATTCTCTCAATGCTCACACTCGCTCCTCTGAGAGCAGACGTGCGCTCTTTATGTTAACTGAGTGTCTACCTTACAACACTGTGACAGAGAGGAAGATGGCGGGACTCCCAAGTTCCCTCTTCCCTGAGGGGCATTCTAAGACATCACACAGACAGTTCGAACTGTGGCTCCTACCAAACCTTACATGTACCACTTTGCCTATACCTAGCTATAAAGTTTAATTTATAGCTAATTTAAATTAGACACAGCAAGCAATTAACCACAGTAATAAAATAGGACAATTATGTTAACATGCCGCAATAAAAGTTATTTGAAGTTTCAAAAGAGAGAACAGAAGGGAAACACTATCTTCTTTGAGTCAGTGAGCAGCACGGGTACCCATATTTCTGCTAATTCACAAGTCAGATCTGTCTGAGCATCCCAGGACACATGGAGAACTCTCAAGCTGGGTCCAGCAGACGGAGGCTGGAGCACCATTTTACCATAAAGCACCAAACAGGATCCAGGGAGGTAAAGTAGCACAGCCAGTTGTCTGGTGTTCTGATGGTCCTCACACAGACCACATTTCCACAATGTCTGGTACCTTAAGACGGACCACTGGTCCCACCTCTTTGGAGTGGGGCTCTACTTTGAGACGAACACCAATTGTAACACTTGGAAGCAATTAGTAGAGTGAACACCCGTCCTGGTAATACCAGCACTCACCTAATTTGTGTAATTTAATTAAGCAGTTAATTTCCTTTTGGCATCTATATAAAAGAAAAACAGGAGGGAAGAAATATAATCTCAGATTATTAACTACTTTAAGCTTTCCAGCTACTATGTCTTGGGCTGCGGCCAGGAATCTTCTTTAAAAAGTGGTGAGCAAAATAAATGAAAAGGAAAATTACATCTAAACTTTCAAAAGACAATGAAAGCATAATTTCTTTTAAGGGGCACATTGGCTTGAAAATATTTACATTTCTTGTAATTAATCATTATAAAGCAATAGACTGTATTGAATGTAGGATTATATTGTACTATAAAGCCTTTTCTTTATCATCTGGCATTCAATAATAGTCTGACAATGCCTAGCCTATTTCTCTGCTCTCCAGCTTATCAGTCAGTGACCGTTTCTGATGAAAATCAAAGCAATATTGCAACGCGACAGGCAATACTATAGAGCTCTACACACAAGAAATGTCATAACACGAAGAATCAAGCAGCCAACAGGAAAATCCCAAAATTAATTATGACATCAGAAAGAGTCCTTGGTAAAAAGTAACGTAGTCGGGCTAGAGAGATAGCTCAGAGGTGATGAGCACTGACTGGTCTTCTGGAGGTCCTGAGTTCAATTCCCAGCAACCACTTGGTAGCTCATACCACCTATAATGAGATCCGATGCCCTCTTCTGGCCTGCAGGTGCACGCTGTATACATAATAATAAATAAGTAGCTTAAAAAAAAAAAAGTAATATAGTCACAAAACCCCTCTCCTTCCTTCCCCCAGACACATCTCATCCTTTTCTTCCTTAAGGTCTATTTTTAGTTGTATCTACACACACGTGTGTGTGTGTGTGTGTGTGTGTGTGTGTGTGTGTGTGTGCATAAGACTGAAGTGCCTGTAGAAGTCAGAAGGGGGCATTGGACCCCCAGGGCTGGGGCTGCGGGTGGTTGTGAGCTTCTTGACCTGGGTTCCTAGTAAGGAACCCAACTTTGATCCATTGTTAAAGCAATATAGTCACAGTCCCCAAGCCATCCCCACCCCCACCCCCCGGCCCACATCCCATGTTCTTTAGAGGGAACTCATGAGTTTCTCTATAAAGCGAAATTCTGACATCTATACAATGCTCTTGCCCATTCCTTATCTAGAGTGGGTGGTGGTTTGAATAGGAATGACCCTCATAGAACTCATGTGGCACTATTAGGGGGTGTGGCCTTGTTGAAGGGCGTGTGTCACTGAGGGGGTGGGCTTTGGGGTCTCCTTTGCTCAAGCTCCACCCAGTGTGGCACACAGTCTCTGCCTGTGAATCAAGGCAGATATTCCATCTCCTACTCCAGCACTATGTCTGCCTGGATGCTGCCATGCTTCCCACCATGATGCTAATGAACTAAATCTCTGAAGCTGTAAGCCAGCCCCAGCTAAATGTTGTCCTTTATAAGAGTAGCCAGGGTCATGGTGTCTCTTCACAGCAATAAAACTCAAGCTAAGACAAAAGGTGTATATAGCATGGTGTTCCCACAGGGAATTAGTTTCAGTATTTCTAAGGCAACTTTCTAAAAAAAAAAAAATTGAAACATTCTTTCATTAAAAGTCTTTCTAATATTTTTTTCCACTCTGAGCTGTCAGATGACACTGCTAATTAATTTTTCAATTATCGAACTAAAGTAAAATAGCCTGAGAAATGAAAATGGGATCTGAAGCTCATACACTGCAGGACAGCACAAAATATCCTCCATATGCTAAATTAGACCCTGGGCAGCCTCTTCAGTTTTGCATATGCCAGCTTGAAGGTTATGGTATTTAAATAAATTATTGGAAAATTATAGTACGTAGCTACATATGGATGGATACAAATTGCTATTTCTCTTTAGTGTTCATGTAAAAATTAACATGCACACAAACACATGACCTCACAGTGTACAGATGTTAGTCCAATCAGTAGGCAGTTGGTTACTCCATAACTAATATGCCACTACTGCACTGTGGACATGTATTGCCAGCATGTTTTAAAACAAGGCCAATGACATCACTGACATTCCACACAGCTCACACACTCTTCCCTTACTTCACTGCCTTTGATCAGATATTCTCTCAGGTTCATGAGTTGTCGCCACGCAGAGTAAATACGGCCATGTCTTTTCATGCTCAGTTCAAAAGCCGCCTCCTCTAGGATGCTTTCCCTAATTCATCCAGACATGGAGGATTTGCATTATTATATATGCTCGTGCTATCCAATCCTTTACACGCTGGGCGGTGGTGGCACACGCCTTTAATCCCAGCACTTGGGAGGCAGAAGCAGGCGGATTGCTGTGAGTTCAAGGCCAGCCTGGTCTACGAAGTGAGTCCAGGACAGTCAAAGCTGCACAGAGAAACCCTGTCTCGAAAAAACAAAAAAACAGAAGAAAAAGAAAAACAAAACAACAACAAAAAAAAACCCCAATCCTTTATAGCACACAGTTTGTGAGTGTTTATCGATAGTAAATTGATTATCAATTATCGACTAATAATATTGATAATGTCAGTGACAATAGACTAATAGACGTACCACAATAGACAACACTAGCACCTGCACTCTATAGTAAATAACCATAATTACATAGATAAATCTGTAAATATGGATCCTGATTTTAATTTACAAAAAAAAAAAGTAAAACTTAAGAAAAAAAATTTTTTTTGTTTTTTGAGACAGGGTTTCTCTGTGTAGCCCTGGCTGTCCTGGCCCAGCTTTGTAGATGAGGCTGGCCTTGAACTCACAGCAGTCTGCCTGCCTCTGCCTCCCGAGGGCTGGGATTAAAGGCGGGTGCCACTACGCCCAGTATAAACTTCAGATAGTTTAAGGGAATTTTTGAAAATAATGTTTAAATACTACATGAAAACAATACCGAGTTGATAAGAGAGTCTGACTGACTAGTGGCACACTAGTCTTTTATCAAGGAGTCATTTCTCTCCCTTTGACTCTGTCCAGTGCTGTGCTTACTTTGATCATGGTGGAACACAAACTATGGTAAGAGCTCTTCTCTGGCCCAAGTGCTTCTACTTCTCATCTTCAGGAAGCCACCTGCCAACAAGGAGTGAGACTCTCCTGAGAGAAGCCCAAGGCAGGTGCAGAGGCCCCCAAGGAAAAGCCATGTTGGTCAAACAAGGCCCAAGGACCCTGAGCACAAGCAATGTGAGCAAGGAAAGCTGCCCCGAGAGTGGCTTCTCCAACTCCCGCTGCCCCCAACAAGCTCTGTGAGTCAAAGAGGAAGTGCCTAGGCTTGTCCTTCCTGGTTCATCAATCAGGCACAGAACACAGTGGCTGTTGTAAGCCACTCAGCTTTGAGTGACAGTCTGCTATGAAGCAACGGACAACTGGAGCAAAGATGGAACAAGCAAGTGGACAAGGAGGAAACAGCTGAGCATCAATGACTCAAAGAAGAAAATGGGTTGAAAGACGAGGTCAAGAGAGGTCTGTCACCTGCCATGGAAGCAAGAGTATCCGATGAACAAACGAAAGTGTCCCCAATAATGAGAGAAAAATGTCATGAGAAAGAGCAGGAAGGGTGGCTCTACTGTGAGGTTTTACAGGGTCTTAACTCCTTATTTTCCTATGTCATCACAGAAGTGACCAACTTGTATTAATCCCTTTTACATATTTTACCTAACCAGTGGAGGGCAGGTAGGTGCCACATCTTCATTTGGGGAACTCTAAAACAAAGTCAGATCTCCAGGACCATTCGGATAGTAAGTTGATGAGCATTGAATCAGAGCTCTGTCTTAGCTAGTAGAAGAGAAAAGGAAAACGTGTTAACATCATTTGACTCCCATAATGACTACACAGTGTGAGAAATGACATTTCTGTTTTACAGGTGAGGCCTTGAGGCCCGAAAACCAAAAGCACATGTGTGACACCACACAGATGAGACGGGGAGGCTTCAAATCCAGACTGCGCTCTCCAGCACCACAGTTAACAGACATCTGGAGCAGTAAAGTCACTGACTTTTGGAACAGGAACTGGGCCTTATTTTATAAAAATGGGAAGTTTTATGAAGAGAGGCCAGTGAGAAGATGAGAGGGAAATTCTATCTCCGGGTCACTAATCCATGCTCTACATACCCGAGTGGAGGGTCTAGCAATAAGAGTATGCACCTGTCCCAGGAGCTCCTCAAATTAGCCAGTGACAGCACCTTGTGACAGAAGTTAAATCTGAGATCCAGTTATGTCATCTAGCTTGGGGGATTTGGGGAATGCTTCATTGATTGGTGTCTTTTTTTTTTTAAGCATGTATTATTTGTACAAAACAATGTGGCATGTACTTTCCAAGAAATAAAATGCCATGGGCAGAATCCTAAGTAAGAGACAGAGTGGGAAAAAGGAACAGAATCCAGTCTGGAGAACTGGTGGAGGGTGTCTTATGGGGGGAGCTGGGAGCCATTAAAGGATAAAGAGAATGGCTCATCAGATCTTCAGTTTGGAAAAACCCCACTTGCCATAAGGCTGCTGTGGCCGTAATCCAGGGAGTTAATAATTTAAAGGTAGGTGGTGACAAGTGTTCGACATGCGTGGATGTGAGGTAAACCTGTTAGAACATGTCAATGATTAAATGTGAGCATGCCGTTATAAAAAAAAATGGAAATCCCACACATTTGCTTTTACCAATAAAGACTCAGGAGTCAGATGCTAGGGTGAAAACCTGCTAGCTCAGAGAGGCAGAGAAAGCACAAAGCTGACCTTCCTACTCAACTCACATCTCAGAGGAAAAAGCACAAGAAAACCCTCACTGGCTGCTCACTTGACAGCCCAGGGAAAAGCCAAGAAAAACTAAAAGCCAAAGAACTTGCTAGCTCAAAACTCAAAAGCCCCATTCTTATCCATGCTGTCTTAAGTGCCCTTCTACTCAAAGTCCCTCCTACTCTTTAATCCCTGTCAGATGGTTTCTTGCCCCATCTCTTGACCAGAGTTGACTTTATTAAGTCCTGTATATAGATAGCTCTTGGTTTAAAGGTGTGTGCTAGGGTTAGCTGAACCACACCTTAGTCACCTGTTTACAATAAACAGAAAATTCTTGGATTAAAGGTGTGTGTTAGGGCTCAGCCACGCCAAACAAGAAAAAGAGTTTTACAGTTCACAATCTCGGAGCTCACAATGGGATCAAATATCCTGCAACATGGGGACCCAGATGAAAGAAAAGTGGGCAGCAATAAGATCGCCAGCTTGCTTCCAAAGCTCTATGGATTAAAGGGACAGACTGGAAGGGAAGACAGGTCATTTGTTAGTTTCTTTTTTGCTGCTGTGATTAAAGTAAAGAGTTGGGTATTGTTGAGAGTCATGGGCCAATATTAACCCACCCGACCCAACTGACAAGGCATGTAAAGTTGGAAGAAAAGCAACAGGCAAGAAACAGGCACAGACAGACACACTGAAGAAAATAAGCCAGAAGAAAGTACTGCCTATGAGGTGATGCTTTTCTATGACAGGTGCTTACCAGCATCATGATAAAACAGTGCTCCATCTGCACACGGGCAAACACGACAATCCTCTGTCTGTGTAATTCACTGTCTGTATAAGGAAATATGAACACTTTACAGACAGCCTGGGGTGCACATGTGTAAGCACATTTAAAGAGATATATAACTATCTTAACTGTAGATAAAATGGTTTTTCTACACACACACACACACACACACAAACACACATTTTCAATTTCAAAGGCTTTTCCTTCAAGCTATTCCTTCTTTCCATGAACTTAAGTATGAAATTGTATTAAAAATATTCCTGGAAATTTAGATGTCACAAAAAACTCTGAGAAACTGAAAGTCTGGAGCCATGCCTACCCCAGTGGATGATCATCTTCCTAGGGATAATGTAACAGTTTCTTGATAAAAATTCAAGACAATTTAATGACCCTTTGTACATTTTAGGACTTTATTTTCCTCTGTAGCCTCGAATGTAGGTCCAATGCAGTTATGGCTGTAGCAGGATGGGCTGTTGCACTAGGCAGATAAGCAGCAGGGCAGGATGTGGCGAGGATCAGGAAAATGCAGGGAGTGGGTGTATTGTCTATGCACAAAGGGGTGGGAGTGGAGAAGGTCGTATTTTAGGGAGCGCTGAGGATACTGTATTCATCTTGTCAGTTACAGGCTTTCTATAGGCTTTGCAGTATGATAGGATTTGGGCATTTTGAAGGTAAACATGGGTATTTTACACAAGGCAGATGGATACTTGGTATTGATCACAGTGTGTGGCATAAGGGCACAAGGCTATTAATAGTGTCCACCTAGCCGCATCTCAGCCTTGTGACAATTCTGATGTCCACTTTACACATAAACTCAAGCGACTTTTTCCTCTAAAAGGAAATGGCATACTTAGCTAAGAACTTGAAAGAGACTACTTAATGTTTTTGGCGGTATGGACAGAGTAAAGAGAACAAAGGACATTGAGGCACCAGGGACTAGCAAAAAACAAAAACAAAAAAACAAAAAACAAAAACAAAAACAAAAACAAAAAAACAAAAAACCAGGAAGCTGATGTCACCTGTTGTTAGAGATTAGTGCGTGTCCGTGGCATTACAGACCTCAGTTGAGGGTTCACCAATAGAAACTATGTTTGTAGAGGGAAAGCATTGCTAGAATCATCAGAAGGTAAGAAGGGGCCATGGAAGTCATACTCCAACCTTTCTCTTCTTTCCTCCTAGCTCCCCTGTAGGAATACCCCATAAGTTGAACTCAAAAAAAAGGGGGGGGGATTCGAGGTGACTCGATCCATGAAGACAGTCCTATGGGGGCTATAATAAGATGGAAAATAGCAAAGCATAATTCTTGACCTTGTAGAGGTTACAAAATGCAGCAGGAGTAGGAATCCAACTCAAGTGTGTCAGCATCTAAACTTCGTGCTGAACGGGGAAGGGGTACCTTTTCTCCACTCCACACACTTCTACTGCTTAGCTAGTCAGTAGCTAGTCAGTGCAGCAGCAGACTAGCAGTGCAGAGCTAGTCAGAGAGGAGCCTAGGTATATGTCCTGGGTATTTGTAAATGATTATCATGATTCTCAAGAGTCATTATTGTAGGATCTGGGGACAGGAGGAAAAACACTGCACCTACCAAAATGTCAGAGCTGTGTCTTGACTTTCTTGTCTGCAATTCCCTGCCTGCCCATTTGACCAAACATCACTCATTCCTTCGGGGGTTAGAGGAAATCTTTCACATTAGATTTCTCCACAGTTACCTGTTCTGTAAATGTTCCTGTGTTGAAATCCTCAGGTTTAATGCCAGTCCACTCACTATTCATGGTACTTTCTCGATCCATGTTTCTAGCACTTGTGATGGGCATGAACACCTCTGTGCTGAAGGATGTTTTGTGCCCTGTGTATTCAAATGCTAATTTCTGTGCCCGGAGAACTGGTTGCAGTCTGGACATTGTCCATTGTCGTTGCTGTTATTATTGAAGCATCTCCTGTCTCAATGTTGCGTAAAAGTTATTCTCTCTCACCTCTGATTGGTTAATAAAGAGTGGAACAGCCTATAGATAGGCAGGTGAGTTAAGGTAGGGCTTCAGATCCCAGGTGGGGATGAGAGAGAAAGAGAGAGAGAGAAGAGAGAGAGAGAGAGAGAGAGAGGGAGGGAGGGAGGGAGGGAGAGAGACAGAGACAGAGACAGAGACAGAGAGACAGACAGACAGACAGACAGACAGACACAGAGTCACAGAGAGAGACATAGAGAGAGAGAGAGAGAGACTCCATGAGGACACAGATGGAGCAGGAACAAGGCGATGTTAAAATGGCAGGTAATGGGTCAGTAGAACAGGCCAGAATAGCTCAGAATCTGCCCAGCTGTAGTGCCTAGAGCTATTATTCATAAATGTAATCTCTGTATCATTATTTGGGAGCTAGAGTGAGCATAGAAAAACCCAGACTTTCAAATTTATACCTTTGAATCCTCCATCTCTTTTGATATTCCCAATCCCATCCCAAAAGACCCTCCCCCAAGAAAGCACATCTTGTATATGCCAAAAATTAAGGAAGGAGCAAAGCAGGAAACGTCTTTAATCTTGAAGTATTTTATGTCTAAACTGATTTCAAATGCAGAATCGGCAGAGGAGATTTGCCTCCATCCTCAACAGCCAGTCGGGAAACTAGAAACAACCCCAGGTTTGTCAAGAGAATTGGCCTCTGCCAGTTCTCCACCCTTCATTTTTTCCCCATCCTTTCTTTTAATTTACCCATGGTGCTCTACTTCCTAGAACTGGCTTCAAATATGCCAAAATTTAAATATCAAAATAGTTATAAATACTTTTATATGTCTGAAAGGCCAAATGAGGCAACTGGACAACATACTGTGCTTTGCTACCCACACTACACACCCAACACCTAGCACAGTCTCTGGCAGGGCAGTGGTTCAGCAAATACTCCCAGGATCTATGATCACACCCCTGGTGAGGCTGTGACCATCAGTCTAACTCCACTGTGGGAAAACAGGAGGACACCACGTGACCCTTGTCAGTGGCTGCGCAGGTACTGTTTGGTTTGAAGCCTTCTGTTCAGCCCCTGTCATAAGGAGGTCAGTCAGTGGGGCAAGTGCAAGGACCTGAAACTGATCCCTAGAGCCCAAGGCACAAACCAGTCATGGTGGCCCACGTTTATAACCCAGGGCTAGGGAGGCAGGTTCTTCCGGCTCACCGGCAGGCCAGCCTCACCTACTTGGTGAGTTGCCGGCTAATGATAAATCCTGGTTCCAAAGACAAGGAGGATGGTGCCTAATGAATGACACCTAGGGCTAACATCCACCCAGTTATAATAAACATGGGCCAGCCTGGGTCTAGCAAAAACTGCAGCCAATGCCTGACCACACACAGAGTGCTGATGAGTAATATTTACTGAACATCTATGTGCTGGGCTGCAGGTACCACTTTAAATACTTCGAAAGTACTTTGCTTAGGAATATCTTCAAAGCCGCCTCCTGACAATGGCTTTGGTTTTCCGTTTTATGAATGAGGACAGACTGAGCTAGAGCGCCATGATGTCTAAGGCCATGCAAGAAGGGAAACAACTCCTCACTTTTGCCCACACAGTCTGACACCAGGACCTAGCTCTTGCTTTCTCTAACATGTCTGCCACTGCTCAGTGATGAGAATACAGTCTGCCTGTTTCCCATTCTCTGCACTGTGCTCAGGGACAGGCATTAGCTAGCAGTTTCTGAAGCCTCCTGTTTCTTTCTAGACCCAGGCTAGGCCGTGTTTATTATAACTGGGTGAACATATGCTAGCCAGTAGACCGGGCATCCCTTCCAGGCCTGACCCATCATACCTTCCACACACGCTGCCCGACGTTCTTCCTCATGAGGAAGGTGAACACACAGACCTGGGACCTGTGCTAAAGGGTTGGGGCAATAGAATAAAAGATGGATCCTTGGTGCTGCTTGGAAAAAGAACTGCAGATGGAGGAACATCATTGCTGGGGCTGAAGAGACCAAGAGCTATGCTTCTGTCACCTTGTGCTGCCAAATGAGGTGGTTGTCCTGTCATTGTTACAGCAGCTAGGGCTACTCCTGTGACACTGAGTTGATTCACCTATTGTCCCCTTGAACATGTCTCTAGCAGCTAGCGCATACTTTCCTTAGGATTCTCTTTCCCTCTTTCAATAACTCACATCCTAAAAAAAAAATTATTTGTGGCCTGGGCCAAGTCCCACCACCCTGGAGCAGCGCCCCTCCCCCTCCTGCCAGCCACAGTGACAGCTCTTTCCTCAGCTGCTTACGCTGTTGGGTTGTTTATACTCTTCTTGTGTGCTTATCTTAGCTTGAGTTCTGCGCATCTTGGGTTTCTTTCTGCTAAGGATTCTGAGCGCTTCAAGGTCAGAGATCATTTTATGCTATTTGCATTGCTCTGAAGTATGTGGTGTGGTGGTGTGCCTCGAGAGCTTTTGATAAATATGCATGAGGAAAATGAGCTCATAAATGTCTTAGCTTCAGTAAGTCCATCTTCCTACGAACAGGCTTCCTGTGATGAAGCATGTAGTCTATAATTTACTGGATCCTGGGTGGTTTTCTTACCATTTTTCAGAAGTATACACATTTTTTTTTTGACAACTGCTTAGAGCAGACAGAAGGCACGTTTATCAAATTTCAGATGGCATAGACCAGAAGTAATAAATAATGTACAAGATGACAGAATCAGACTTAGACAAGTTGGAACGAAGCAGATGACATTAAATACGGATAAACTACAAAATTAGATTTGGGAAAAAAACCCGAAGCTCTGCAACTTCAGTATGGGAAACGTGGACAACACTTATTTATGGGGGAGACTTACAGTTCTGATCATTCGCTAGGCTAACACAAACCATGCGTGATACACAAGGCCCCATTCACAGATTAGCTGAGGGCGTCGAGTGACAGAAAAATGGATGAGGCTCCAGTGAGGCACAGACATGAATAATGTCTACGTCATGACCAGCTGAGGGTAGATACAACCTTGTTGTTAAATAAAGTTCATAGGAGCAACAAACCGAAGGAGAAATAAAGGCATCTGTTTTGACTGAGTAACCGAGACACATGGGTGAACATCGGTGTCTTCTATCTAAAAACTATTGGGTGATTTCTGACATTAAGATGATGCTAATAGGGCTGGGCCCCCGGAGAGCTCTGATTTGGAAGAAGAACCTAGCTGGCCTTAGAGGCCTTGCTTCTAGTGGTTAGTCAGTCAGCACTGTCTCACACTGAAGCCTTCTCAATTTGGAAGCTGGAAGGTGCTTTACCAACTGTAAACTCAAGTCATCCCTGGGGGAAGAGAGAAAAGGAATGCCCCAACCACTCTGGGCTTAGCTGGGACAGCCACTATAGCATAGACCAGATGACCTTGCTCCTGGACATTCACAGACGTCCGAAAAGCTACCATTTGAGTTCTATCAAGATGGCACTAGACCCCTGGGGAAATGTGTGCAGAACTGAGAGGCCCTGGCACCTGTCACAAGTGCACATGCGTGGATTGCAGGGGCAAGCCGCCTCAGCGGCTCACATATTAATACTCAATGGTCCTTAGGTCACCCCCATGTTACAGAACATGGGGGAAGAAGGCTAGCACCTTAGATTTTTTTTTAGAGGTGCAGCCTGGATTTTGAATGGTCTCCATGGGCAGAGCATACCACCCCCCCCCCCCACCCTCTGCCACCCCCATCCCGGGTTAAACTGCCTGTCAGTCAGACAAGGGAACAATCATCTCCTGTCTGAATACCACGCCTCAGACGGGGGCTGGTCAAGTCAGTTTTCATGGAAACGAAGACTACTAGGGTGCTAACGGGACTATGACACCAAATCATCATCAGCTTTCTGCTGGGTCAGGCTTCAGGAGTGCTGGGGCCAGGATGGACGGCAGAGATAAGGGAATTGCCTTCAGTCATGCCGCAAGAATGGCGGCCCTTTCGTCAGGAGGCGGAACCTGGAGACAAAGTGGAGTGTAAGCTCACACCGAAGAACTTCTTAAGCACAATAAAGGTTCTCAAACACAGGGAAATATACCTTGTTTTGTTAAACATGGCTCAAAATACACGGCAAAAGGTTGATGCGGATACTGCATAGCCAAGCTGGATTTCAAAACATTAGATAAAAAAAAAAAAAAGAGTCAAATGAGAGGGTTCCTAAGGTCACATTTATTTATTTATTTTGGTTTTCTGAGACAGGGTTTCTCTGTGTAGGCTTGGCTGTCCTGGACTTGCTTGGTAGACCAGGCTGGCCTCGAACTCACAGTGATCCACCTGCCTCTGCTTCCCGAGTGCTGGGATTAAAGGCGTGTGCCACCACACCCGGCCCTGAGGTCACATTCAAATCATACATAGACATGCTTGTGTATGTGTACATATGTGTATACATGTAAATAAGCGGCTTATGTATCCCCTACTGGCCTAGAACTCATTCTACAGGTCAGGCTAGCTCAAGCTTTCCTCTCTGACTCCCTAGTACTTTGACTGCAGACACCTGGTTCATACATAATATTTGGTCATCAAAATGATCTTTAAATTGGTAGTGTGTTACAGAATACAAGGAAAAAGGACTTCGAAGATGGTCCCCTTGGGAAGGGCGTACCCCCTGGATGATTTAAACTCTGATGTATAGAGAGCAAAAGGTAGAGGCTTTGCATCATCAGGAAACAAAGCACAGACTCTTGAGAGGTAAGGAAAGGGAAAGGTCAATCAGTAACAGGAATTCCGCAGTGTGTGCGCCCACAGGAAGGGCGAGGCTGGGAGGAAGCTGGAATCTCCTTTCCAAGGTCAAGGAACTGACTGTACAGTGTGTTCGTATTTCTACCTTAGGGACAATGTGCTTGCTCCTAGCTCTGCAGGCTCTGGAGACGAGCTTTATATCACGTATTCTTCGGAACTGATCACGTTGGGATCCGGTTTTATGTTTTACCTGAGCTTTAGGGTAAATGTCCCCAGCTCTGGGAGTCCCCATGGGCTAGGCTCAGCCACCAGTCCCCAAGAGGAGAGTGTTGCTGAATGGCAGAGAAAGGAGACTTAATGAATGCGGCTTCATTAGAAGTACAGATAAAGGGGTTCAGAGACCCCCAAGTCCATCTTTGGAGTCCTGACAAGAACTTTATCTAGAGGAGGAGTTGGGGGAGGGGGGAGGCTTGCACTGCTCAGATGTCCAGTTGTCCTTAATTACAGTCTCAGTTGTTGAAGGTATTCTGGGGACTGGATAAGATGGTTATTCCTGCTCGGAGGGGGTGCTGTGAACCCACCAGGGATGGTATGTCTCCCAAGCTCGGCTGTTTCTGGCACTCAAGGTTACCACGGGTTTATTTTATTTTATTTTATTTTTGTTTTGTTTTTTGAGACAGGGTTTCTCTGTGTAGGCTTGGCTGTCCTGGACTTGCTTGGTAGACCAGGCTGGCCTCGAACTCACAGTGATCCACCTGCCTCTGCTTTCCAAGTGCTGGGATTAAAGGCATGAACCATCAACACCTGGCTGACCACGGGTTTATTTTAACAGTGACTTTCCAGTGCACTCTGGCCAAGTCTGGAATAGGACGTTGTTAAAGTCCACAGCGGCATTCCCCAGCTTCTCTCCGTGCTGTCTGCCCTGAAGGGAGATGAGATAGCGCAGGTATGCAGGTATGCTGGTTTAGGCGGGAACTCCTTGAATGAGTGCCGCGAGCAGCGAAGAGTTAATCAGATGAAGGAGAAAAACAAGATGAAGGAAGAGACTAGGTTTTCCTCCTGCTTTTAGTTGCCTTGTGGGCTTGAAGTATCAGTGTTTTGTTTTGTTTTTTTGTTTTTTGTTTCCTTGTTTGCAAAAGAGGTTTATAGATATGTATTATATCTGTGTGTCTGTCTCTTGGATTGCTCTTTCTCAGGGGTGGGAAGAAATGTATCCTTTGTACAATATTGAGTTTCACTTGGGCCAATAGGTCACTCTGAAGAAAGTCAAGACACTATGGGTGAAGGACAGGCTGCCACACAGGAATCTAGGGCCCATGAACTGGATAATGAAGGAAGATGAGAGTGAGAAAGTTTAGCCATATCGCGCTTCACCTGGTCCCCTGACCATTACTAAGTCCTCTCCAGCAGGTCCGGTACAGCACTGCTGGAGGATTTCCAGGTCCTTATGGGGGACCTTGTGAGGCATGCACCTGCGGTGGGATACACACACCTAGGCCCAGGGAGGGAATCATTGCTGAGAATTCCCGAGCCGAGTCACCGCATGCCAACTGACCCAGGTCGAGCTGCGGCAGCTGCGGGAGCGCCGGAGTAGGCGCGCGGGCGCTGGGCTGGCGCCCTGAGCTCTGGGCATGCTCAGTGGCGCGGGCAGGGTTCCGGGCGCGAGCCGGGCTCCCGCAGCAGCACATTCATCCGCTGCCAAGAGGAGCTGCCGGGCGCTCGCAGGCTTGCAGGCTGAGCGCGCGCTGCTCTCTGAAGGACGCGGCTGCCGCGCCAAAGCCCCGCCGCCACCGTCTCTCTGCGTGAGCCATGGCCGGCCTCGGCCACCCCGCCGTCTTCGGCCGGGCCACCCACGCCGTGGTGCGGGCTCCGCCCGAGTCCTTGTGCCGCCACGCGCTCAGGCGCTCCCAGGGCGAAGAGGTGGATTTCGCTCGCGCCGAGCGCCAGCACCAGCTCTACGTGGGCGTGCTGGGCAGCAAGCTGGGGCTGCAGGTGGTGCAGCTGCCGGCCGACGAGAGCCTGCCCGACTGCGTGTTCGTGGAGGACGTGGCCGTGGTGTGCGAGGAGACCGCCCTCATCACCCGCCCCGGGGCGCCCAGCCGCAGGAAGGAGGTAACCCGCCAGCCCCGGGCAGGCGACGCGAGGGGCGCGGCCGGGGGAACGTGCGCGTGGGCCCTTTCGCTCGTGGAGTCGACCCCACGGGCTCAGTTCCTAAGTTCCCACTGCGAGACTTGGGGCAGTGTGTCTGGGTGTGGGCGATCCGAGCCAGACAAGTTCATTGTTCACACCTCCAGGGTGTCGGGAGCCTTCGAGGCGATCTCCATTGGAGTGTGGTGACGCGGACTTGGTCGGGCAGGTGGCAGGGCTGGGGACCCATCTCGCCACCGTTTCTATCTTGCAAATTACACAGCGCCTAAGTCAATGCTACTCTGTTTCTTTGCCAGTGAAAACAAGAAGGGACCTCCAGGAGGGCATGTGGAGTCTTGGCGGGGTGGGGGTGGGGGTGGGGGCGCCTCCCAAGTCCTGCTGGGCGCTCCTGGCAGGGCGGCCCACGTGACATTAGGGAGCGCCTGTGCCCAGTGACCTGGGGGTGTCCAAGTTACTTTTCAGTTGTGGCCAGTGAGTCTTGAAGAACGCGCTTGGCAGGCGAATGTGTTTAACGTTTGTTGAGCTGTGTTTAAATGTGTGTGTGGACAGGCCGTGTTTGAAAAGCTGTGCTCTCTGCGGGGAGTTGGGTGCATATGTTTCATTAGCAGTGGTAATTATTATTTTTTTTACAAGTTCTGTAACTTTTATTTTTCTTTCTCTTCCTCTTCCTCCTTCTCTTGTACTCTCTCCCCTCCGTCCCCTCCCTTCCCTCCCCCCTTTCAGCAATTAAGACTTTAGTGTGTGTGTGTGTGTGTGTGTGTGTGTGCATGTGTGTGTGTATGTGTGTGTGTTCGTGTGTGTTCTTAAAGGAGCGCGGAGTAGTGCCTACAAATTATTTTATCTTGTGGAAACGGCTGTGGGTGCTTTAAAAATAATGTAGGTTAGTGGGGGAGAGACACATTGAGCAAGATTAGATTTTAAGATGCCATCTGCCTGGGATTCTTCTTGCTGCCTGGGAAGAGCCTAAGCTCAGAGAGTCTCCTTCATTCTTGGCATCCAGCAGGGTAACAAGATGCAGGTGCTTTCTTTTATATCTGAAGGGATTCCCACCCCCCTCTTTTCTGTCATATTGGAAGTAGTTCCTGGGGCTTAGGATTTAAATATGCTTATTCCACATTTGCTCTGCTTTCCTGGTGAAACCCTTCAGAGCCCAAGTACAATCAAAGTCCACCTATTTGTCACTTAGGTAATCAGCTTTCTCAGCACAAACCAAGAGTAACAGGTCTCATTTTCTTAGCCCACCGGCTTTCCTTTTGTCACACCTTCCGGACTGGACTATACAAAGGCTCCCACTCTGTCTTAACCTAATATAAACCTAGCCATGGTGGATAACTTCTGATGTACTTCTTACCATATGGTATGTGTAAAACAGACTTCAAAACTCTCAAAATGGTGCTCATCTGATGGGAGTCTTCATTTCTTCTCTTGACTGTGACCATCCTTATCCATTGCATTTTACTTCTGTAAGGTACATCTCTGTAACACAAATAACATGTTATTGCTGTAATTAACTTTACAAGCCTTGGTTTTCCCAATGTAAGAGCTAGCAGTAACCTTTCTTTCTTTCTTTCTTTCTTTCTTTCTCTCTCTCTCTCTCTCTCTCTCTCTCTCTCTCTCTCTTTCCTGGTTTTTTGAGACAGGGTTTCTCTGTGTAGCCTTGGCTGTCCTGGACTCACTTTGTAGACCAGGCTGGCCTCGAACTCACAGCAATCCACCTGCCTCTCCCTCCCAGGTGTTGAGATTAAAGGCGTGTGCCACCACGCCTGGCTCTGAGCTAGCAATGATCTTTCATCTGGTGAGATTTTGATATATTAAATGTCACAATTTGACTCCACTCTGCAGTCAGCAGCTCAGTGGCCCACACTTGCCAAAGGTCACCCCAAACTCTTGTTGTGTTTTTCTGTGTAGGGCACTGAACCCAAGACCTTGCCCATTAGGTAATCGTTGTAGTGCTGAACTACAGCTCCAGCTCCAGAAACCACACAGCATAGAGATTAAGAGCACTGGGCTGGGGCTCAGCGTTATTGCTCTGATTCTGTGCCTCTAGGCACGTGACTAATTCTTCTTACTCTGTCATGGGCATACCAATACCTGTTTCATAAAGTGGTGATAAATATGTAAACCCACCTGAACTCCACCAAAAAATGTTGAGTAAACGTTGGTTGTTACTTCATGGTCCATGAATAGTGTCAGCTGCACACTAACGTTCTTAGTGACCTTCTGTGTCCCAGGGTGAAGCCAGGCCACCGGCATGCCTTGGGCTTGGGCGTGTCTGTTCTATGGGACCGCCATGTCCTCTCTACAGAGCACCTGCTCACGCCTGGGGGCCAAGGCTCCCCACCCAGCTAGAGAAGAGATGGGCAGTCATGGTTAGGTGGGATGCTTCTGGTGAGCAGGGTGGTGCTTGCTAATATCTCTTACAGCGCAGTCTGCCAACATCACAGGGATGGATGGCCGGTGAATGGATAAATGAATAAACAAGTGGATGGGTGAAAGAAAAATAAGGAACTTCAAGTGCTGATACTCATTGAGTGAGTGAATGAATGAATGAATGAATGAATGAATGAAATGCTGGACAGACAAGCTGTCTCGTATTGATGCTCTTTGGATAGATGGATGGGTGGGTGGATGGAAGGAAGGAAGGAATGCTGACTTTAGGTATCGATGCTGATTGAACAAATGAGTGAATCCATCAGTCAGTCAGCCAGTCAATGAAATGCTAAACAGACAAGCTAATGGTTGACTCCAGGCTCCTTTTTAGATTGAGATAGGAGTGTGTGTGTGTGTGTGTGTGTGTGTGTGTGTGTGTGTGTGTGTGAAAACCTACAGCATCCCAGGAGTTGTTTTAAAAATCTTATCATTGGTATTCCTGTCTGCAGTCACTTTACTCACCATGGCCACCACCACACCAAGGCCAAGATGGCCAACACAAATTTGATTCTCCTCTGAACAGAGTTCTAGAGCGGCACCAGCTGAGGTGAGCTCTGCTGCCTTCCCAGCCTTAGCGTCATCATCTCTGCATCCTCTTCCTCAACACTTGGCTCATTCATAGGACCTCCTTCCTGCATGCACAGTTTTCCTTCATCTGGAACCTACCTCTCTTCCCTTAACCTTGCTGTCTTGGCCTGCCGTCACCATTAATGCCATTTTAGCTGACATTTACTGGGTGCTTGCCATTTGCCTGCAAACTGCCAGGTCTGTGACATGCATTTCATCAATGCTCATTCAACAGTATCATTATGGATGAAACAGAGTCAAAGAGATTGCATAAATTGCCCAGGGATACAGAGTGGCACCAAGGAAAAACCAGCCTCAGAACTAAGGTGTGTAGGATTCCGGAGCTCTTGCCCCCCACTCACTGTGACATTAGACACCACCTTCCCTGCCTGAATTGTTTCTCCATATGAGTGTCCCCACCCCCACCACCATCCCCACCCACCCACCCCCATCCCTGCCACCCACCCTGGCCACCTCTGCCTTTCTGACGTTTCTCATACCCTGTGATCGCCTGCCTACAGGCCCCTACCCTCTGCTGTCTTGTAAGAGCAGGCATCTTGTCTACATTGTTTCATATTTTGTTTCCAAGGCCTAATACACAAGAGAAGCAGAAAATATGTTGTAGGACAAACGTTTCCATGATTTGGCTGAACTTATTTTTCTCCGCTTAGGAGGGATTTGTATTTTGTTTTGAGATGGGTCTCACGCTGTAGCTCCAGTTGGCCGGCAGCTCACTATATAGCCCCGGCTATGTTCAACTAGTGGCAGTCCTCCTGTCTCAGCCTTCCAAGTGCTGTAATGACAGGCACGGTCCACCACCCTCATTTCTAATGATAGATTTGGTATTTTATAAGCATTCCGAGTTGGTGGAGTCGCAAACATTTCATTATGAGCACGGGTGGTTTATAACGTCAGTCCTCTGCCCTTGCCTGACTCTTCTTGTCATTTATCACTGCTTTGTTTTTAATAAAAAGTCTTGAGAAAGTATTTCTTAATCAAAGCATTGTGCTGTATTTAATAACTTTTCTTCCTTAGAAGAAAGAGCCGAGAGGGCTTCCAGCGATTCCTGGAACTTGGAAGCCCTGTGAGGAAAGCTGTAGAGTTAATGAAAACAACTGTATACACAGAAAGTCAGCAACCATATCCACTGACAGCTCTGTGTCTTCCTGGGTTGGGATATTTTTTTTAATAGGTTTAATAATTAGGAAACAAATAACTTTGAGAAGCCAATCGCGTTTCAGATGTACTCCTAAGGGCAACGCCTGAGAGTCAAAGTCCTATAAATAAACTAAAGCCAGCAGGACTGAAGACAGTGTGAGCATTGGGGTGGTCTAATGATTAAACTTTCCGTGTGGACAATGATTGCCTAAGATCAGGGTGTACCTGAGGACGTGTGATGTCCCAGCCTTACCTCCACTTTTGGGGAAACCACTAAGCCATTTTCTTCAGAAGGAAGAAAGCCATCTTCTTCTCAGAAGGGTTTTAACTGCCAAGGCTTACTTAAACAAAACTGTGAACGGCGTCCTTTCTCAGGCACGTGTCCTGCGGTTTCCAGGAGAAACCACACCTATCTATTCCCACAGGACGATAATGCCTTTAATTATTCTTTCTTCAACCGTTTTGAGTCTTACAGACCTCTTTAGGAAGACGGTGCTTAGCTTAAGGTAATATAAATTCCAAATGGGGAGGAGATGAGTGGGAAAATGGCGATGTTAAGTGGAGGGAGGGAACAGTGTGGCCCACAGCTAGGAGTATACGGACAGCACGTATTGGAGTCAATGGGTCATAGAATTAAAACAAGAAGTGACATGAAGCTGGGGCATTAGGAAGCTGGCAGTGGATCTGGGGGAAGATAAAGGGAGGGACTGAAGATAAAATATCATAAAAACGGATTCTTATGAAATTCTCAAGGAATTAATAGAACATATTTAAAAAATGTACATTTATGTTGACAGTCCCTTTCTATAAGGACACTTAAATATCAGGACCTGTACATTTTGGTTCTGAGTTTCTTATGTTGCCTCCAGAGACAAAGTTTGTGCTGAACAGTAGCAGGTAACCACGGAGTATATGGGTCCTGAAAGATGGTACTATTGCCACTCTCTTTAAAAGTCAAGGAAATCTGGATTTGGCTTGACCTCCAGCCCCAGGCATGTGCTTGGTGTTCCTACATACATGCAGGCGAAACACGCACATAAAATAAAATAGTGAATCTGTAATAGGAATTGTCATTTACATGAACCTTCAAAATTGCGCAGCAGAGTTTATTGATAACTGTGTTGTCTGTGAGCAGAGGAGATGCTTGCTTCCTCCTCCTCCCCCTCCTTCTCCTCCCCCTCCTCCCCCTCCTCCTCCTCCCCCCACCCCCTCTCTTCTTTTTCCGAGACAGGATTTCTTTGTGTAAACTTGATTGGTCTGGACTCTCTTTGTAGACCAAGCCGGCCTCGAATTCACAGAGATCCACCTACCTCTGCCTCTGTGCTGGTATTAAAGGCGTGCGCCACCATGCCAGGCTGAGATGGTTGCTTCTCAAACACATGCATTTCCTCAAGCTTCCGTGTGACTTCAGGTGAGGATGCCACTCACAACCATAGTCAGAAATGCCTCTGGCTGCCACTCATGGGAGGAGACCTCACCAGAGGCCGCTCTCAACAGCAAACCATCACCTCACAATGGCTAGAACAACGGGTTCTTTTCCGGGTGTTTCGTTTTCAACTTTTCTATATGGGCTGGGCAATAACATTGGAAAATTGGTGTGAATCAGAGACAGAGGTGTGTCCACTAATGTAACCTGTTCCAGTACGGGGGTGGGGGGTGGTGGGGGGGTAGGGTGGGGGGAACTCAAATGCTTTGGAAACGAGGAAGAAAGCGAAGATCAGGGACTGACTTTCAGTAGAGAGAGACCCTTAGGCAGAAAACAAAACAAAACAAAACAAAAAAAAACGAGCCCCCTGGTGAGACTCTAGGAGCCACTAGAGGGGAACGGGAACGCAGGGCTGGATCCCTCACAGCTCACATGTCCTGTGGCATTGCTCTTGCATGTATTTGAAATTTTTTTTTATTAAGCTCAAATGTCTTTCCAATCAGTTTTATTATAGTCATGGTAGTAATCTATCCACTATTATATAATCCTTGACTATGGAAAAGTCTAAGATTTGATGGGGAAATGTCTCCAGCTACCTTTCTGAGACAATCTACTGTAATTTGAAGATGTATTTAGTTTTATTTTTCCATTTGGGTGTGTGAGGGGATGGAAAATGCATGTTTGCAAGGTGTGGGCACACCATGTGGGGGTGCAAATGCATGTGTAACACAAATACACAGAGGCTCAAGGTTTATATCAGGGATCATCTTCAATCATTCTTCCACAGTTCACTGGGCTGTGGTCTCAGTCAGACCCAGAGCTCATATATATGGCTCACCTCAGGGGGTCGATCCTCTCTCTCTCTGCTTTCTGGGGCTACAGTTTACAGATGGGCTGCCACACCTGCCCAGCATTTGTGTGAGTTCTGGGGTTCCAAACTCAGGCTCTGACACTGTCTGGGCAAGAGCGTTAACCACGGAAGCATCTCCCAACCTCTAGAGATGCTTATTTAAAAGGTGTGTTGGTTAGCTTTCATTTTGTGGGCCAATGAAAAACCTGTAATCTTTGAGGAGATTTTCTGAATTTGCTGAATGGAGATCTACATATACGGTAGCCATTCTTTCTTCCTCATCAAAATGAATCACAGCCGGGCGTGGTGGTGCACACCTTTAATCCCAGCACTCGGGAGGCAGAGGCAGGAGGATTGATGTGAGTTTGAGGCCAGCCTGGTCTACAAAGTGAGCCGAGGACAGCCAAGGCAACACCGAGAAGCCCTGTCTTGAAAAACAACAACAACAACAACAACAACAACTAAACAAAACAAACTCCCCCCAAACAAGAAGGAATCACAAAGATAAATTAACTAAAGCTGTAATGAGAGAAAATGGCTTTATTAATATCATACATACACATCTCATTGCATTATTAACTCTATGTTGTCTTTAAATATGTATTCACCATGACTGAATCTGCAGTGCTCTATAAAGATGATCAGGCGACCTTTGACATTAGCCATTGTTGCTTTCTTCAGACTGATGCCAGGTATTAAGTCAGTCCTCTGGCTCATTTCGAGAGTAACCTCAAGCAACAAATCTTACTTAAAACTGTGTGTCCCTAAGGCTAACCTAGTTGACTTTGTCATTGTCAAGTAATTGAATAATGTCCATTGTCTTCCTGGAGCTGGTGCTGACAGAGCAGTGGCGTCCATCCCCCAGAAACACATGAGTCGCCAGGCTTTAGACTCCTGTCTCCCAGATCAGCCAAGCAAGAATGACAGAGGAATCCCTGCAGCACAGTGTAAGATTAAAGAACAAAGAGCTACAGGTTTAATTTCCCCAGCACATCCTCTGCTGGGCCTGGCTGTTTGGGCTGAAAGTCAGATGGGGCGGTTCTGTTGTTTTGAGCCCAATGGGCTTAGAAGGGTTAGTTGTTAGTCAGTGGCTTATGCTGAATGCATGCAAATAAGTAACCTTTGCCCTCATCAAAAGACTTTTGCTTTAGTTCTTTGTTTTGGTTTGTTTGGTTTTTTTTAAGACAGGGTCTCTCTGTATAGCCTTAGCTGTCCTGGACTCTCTTTGTAGACCGGGCTGGCCTTGAACTCACTGAGTACTGGGATTAAAGGCATGTGTCACCACACCTGGGTAATTCTCATATTGCTTAATAAATATAGTGTTGTTGTTGTTTTTTTTTTTTTTTTAATTTTTGGATAGCAGTGATTGTGAGTGCGGTGATGGTGCTAAAAACAACTTGGGAAGCTGGACCAGTCGTGTTTGTGTGTGCAGCAAGCGCTTGCATGTGCCAGACCCAATGTTCAGTGTTGGAGAGATTGACAGCATCAGACAGCATCACTGCCCTTTGCCCAGCCAGGGGAGCAGACCACTGGCCGAGTGGGGAATGGGCTCTGGGATGGAACTGGTGGGTGATGGGATGTTCCCGGAGTGTCTGACCCATCCTCGGGCTCCCAGAAGAGCAGTGGTCGCGTAAGAATGAACTAGAACAGTCAGAGGCAGCCTCTCCAGATAAAGGAAGCTAGGTGGTCCAGGATGGGAAGGGCCGCAGTGGGAGAGGAGTTCATTTGTGTTGGGAAAGATGCAGAGAAGCAGCCCTTTCCACAGTGCTCTGTTCCTGGGGTTTCAGGTGCCGGGTTTGAAGTTCGCCGTCACATCTGTAGCTGTTGGATGGATCTGGCTGTCTAGCACGCAGACCCCATTTCTAAGTGGACTTCCTTCCTCCCTCTTACCCAAATGCTCGGCAATGGTCTTCATCTCCTCAGATTCCTAAAGTAGAGCACACAGGAACTCTGGAACACACCCTGAATTGGTCCCAAGTCCTCCTCGGGCCTGAGACTCATCTCTTCTGTTGCTAAGCTCTAGAAGCGTGTACTTATGTGGGTGCTATAAGTTATCAGTGTGTTCTTTGCCGTTCAGTCAGTTTCCCTCTTTGGCCGGTCATTGTCCATACTAGTATATAGCAAGCAACCCTGATCCCTGTACTGTAGCAATTTTACTCATGACTACTGTTATGACTAAAGAATGAAAGCCACGAGATAAGGTAATAAGGTATAAGATATAAGAAGGTACCAGGCAGCAGATATTATGTTATAGGGGAGTTTATTACATGAGCATGGGGGTGGGGGGAGGAGAAAGGGGGAAGGGCTACCCCAGAGAGAGAGAAAGACAGAGGAAGAATGAGAAGAAGAGAAAGGAAGGGTAAGAGGGGTAAGAGAGGGAGGGAGGAGAAGGGGGTAGAGAGGAGGGGGGGGGGGGGCATGTGGACGGCTGTCCTTTTATATGGCCCTGGTTAGGGTCACGCCTCTGTGGCAGGTAAGCAATGACATCACAAGTAGGCAGGCTGAAGCAGAATGCTAACACCTACTGTATGCAAGATTGTCCGTGCCTACTGTACACAACATTACCCATGCCGATGACAGGAAAGAAAACTCTTCATTTTTATTTGGTATTAAAATGCATTTTTACTCACAAATCTCATCTTGGCAGCACTCAGCATGGAACTTCATACTGAGATGAGGTAGCCCACTCCGGAGGCACGTCTGTAATCATGGGCTGAGATCTGTACACACTGCAGTAGGCAGTGTGCGATGGAGGGAACACTACTGCCCAGGAGGATGCTGGTTTTAATTTCTGAAATGGTGTTAGCATAAACATTCTTTTCACTAGAAGATGCTCTTTTTTCCTTTTGAAACTCAGGTTGCATTGGGGTGGGAAGTGTAAGCTGAACAGGATAAAGAGATTGGGGAAACATATGGGGAGGTGATGATGGCTTGCATCCATAAGGAGATAAAATTGCATGAATAAACGCAGGGTCTTCCTCAGCCCAAGACATTATACTTGTTTCAGTTAGTTAACCTATAGTGTAAACTTGTGCCTTGGCTAATGATAATCCAGTATAAGATGAAGCTGAATTTGCTAAATCTGTTCAAAGGCTGTATTTATTCAGCCATTTATGGCACATCTGATAGGTGGTTTTTCCCCATTGAAGAGGTTGAGTAAAAAAGCAGTGAGGTAGCCTAAGAGCCTAGGTCCACGTGGTTTGCGTTCTCACCATCAGCTTCACTCAAGTTTGCCAGTTGTGTTCTGTGGTCACCGTGAGAGCAACGACCACCAGAAAGTGGGAGGGAGTGCAGGGGTACGGAAGAGAAGAGCTTCCAGACACATTTTTGTGGCAAGCCTCTTAACTTGCCCAGGTAATTGTTATAAACTCTCTGTATATTCCATTTGTGCCTCTAGACTCCTGGAGTTGTCTCCAAGATTTTAACTTTTGTCTTCTGAAACTGTATGATGAAGTTATATTTTTTCTAAATAAAGATATAACGTGAGGAACTAGTTGTTTGAGTGTTCCCTTCCTGCAGTTAGCTGTGTACACAGAAAGATTTTTGTTAGTATAGCATAGGCATGATTGTATTTGACTTCCTAATGGATTCTTGGAACAATTACCAAAATCTCAGAAGATCTCACATGTATATCAAACCATGTGTGATTGCCACTCTGTTGGGTTGACTCCTTCTAATGATGGTTTCCTTGCTGTTGGCAGCCCTCCGTCCACCAAGCTGGCATCAAGCCCTCCTACCCATCGCGGCTGCACAGATGCGATTAGAGCACTGGGTAGAAGGAGGAGGGTATATGCTGGTGCTAAACCTAGAGATCCTGAACCTGAAATTATTTTTTTAAAAAGCTGAAATTAGCAAATTTCATGGTACAGCTGTAAAATAATAATAGAGGGCAAGCATATCCATTTTCTTCCCTTAATTTTTTGATTCAGGAGAAAAAAATAATATGATTCCACTTTGGCTGTGGGTCATATTTCAGGCTAATTATGTTTTAATCGTATTTTCTAGTTCAAGAGATTTTTGTGAGAAAGTCAAGCCTACTAATTCATTCTAAAATGCCCATACTATCCTTGCTCTTGATTTTGTATTTCTTAGGACACTCCAGGCTTAGGAGTCGTTTTGTTTGGTTGTGTTACATGTGCATGGGGCATGCGTGGAGGGCAGAGGACAACTTTGGGAGCCAGTACGTTCTTTCTACCCTGAGGGTTCTAAGGATGGAACTCGGGTTGTCAATGTTGGTGGCAAGCACCTTTCCCTGCTGAGCTGTGTCACCAAGCCAACTTTGTATTTTTCTGTTTTCCTTTGCGGTGCTGTGATCCTCGATCAGAATCTTCGTATTTATTACATTAACCCTCTCTGGTTTTGTCTTTTCAAATATAGAACCAGCTTAACTATCATTGGAGCACATTTTTCTGTTTTGTTTTGTTTTTGTTTTTTCAAATCAGGGTTTCTCTGTGTAGCCTTGGCTGTCCTGGACTCGCTTTGTAGACCAGGCTGGCCTTGAACTCATGGAAATCCGCCTGCCTCTGCCTCCCGAGTGCTGGGATTAAAGACGTGCGCCACCACCTCCAGCTGTTGGAGCACATTTTGAAGACAAGGCTCTCTGCACTGTTTGTCCTTCTTCTTCAGATGGCTGTTCTGGCCTCACCAGTAGGTCATGAAATCAATTCAATGGGTCATGACTAGATCTTTTATTTTTTAGAGTAATAGAATTAGTTGTCTTTTGTAAAATCAGCATATTATTGCAACACGGAAAAGGAACTATTTCGTAAAACTTGGCTCATTTGGTTTTGCGTGCATACTAACTTAGTAAATGAAATATAGTTCTTATTCTGGCTCATGGTGAGAACAAAATAGAAAAATCTATTGTATCTCTCCTTTCAACTAGATTGCTCCACTCAGGCTTTTTGCAGAAACCACTGAGGATCATGCCATGGGCCAGGTAGACTCTGGGAATCACAACCAACCTCTCAGAAGGTCCCCCACATAGTAAGCCATGCTGCATTCCCACCTTCTCAGGTCGACTCCTCGCGGTGACTGTTTTCTTACCGTCTGAACCCTGTCCGTCCACCTGTGCTGAATCCCTCCTTCCACTGTGGCTTAGTGGGTGTCAGTGGAGAACAGGAGGAGGTGGAAGGTACCGGTCTCATCCTTAGCTAGAAACCGGTTCTCTGGTTCTCTCTCCCCTTGTGTGACATTTAAGAACATTTAAGGGAAGACTGTGCTGAGTGAGCTGGGAGGACGCTGACTTCCATCAGAGCTGGCGTCCCCTCACATTGTTTTAGAGCAGGTTCGGCAGCAGGAGTCCACCTTCCTCCCCACGCAGAGGTCACACCCTCCAAGAGGCAGCCATCCTCCCAGCACAGACCGTGTGTGTGCACGCGGGAAGCTTTACTGACACCAGCATGACCCAGAACCCATATTGCCTTGGGATGAGGATGAAAACTCGGAGTGTATTTTTCAATTTAGAAAACTCTAGGATAAATCCAAACGCAGGATTGCTACAGCATAATTATGACTTTCGTGTCATTCTCAGAACACATCCCAGAGGCCTGGAGGTGACTTTGAAAAGTCACTCAATTCACAATTTTCCCTTCATATTCTTTCAATACTACATAGAAATTCAGCCTTTGTATACAAATGATTATAGAAAGTTTAGGGATTTTTTTTTTCTCCTAAATAGCCAGCTTCGACATTTGTTGATAATGGGACTGAAATATCGGCAAATATATGTGGCTGTTTGGAGACGAGATAGTGTTGAGGACAGGAGGCCTGGGCTGCATTAGTAGCCCTGTTACCAGCGGAGCAGCTGACTCCTAAGAGTGGGTTGTGTGCCCTCACACACGCGGTGCCCTCAGAGGCCTTTGAAGACTCCGTGGAGTGATGACTCTGTGTGTTTGTCAGAAAGGGGAATTGTGCAACCTGGAGCTAAAAAATGGTGGGCGATAGTGTCGCCATGTCCTAGTCTTCTCCTCTTTTCTCAGAGCCTTGGTTGTCTGCATGAATGCTGAGGGTTACTATAGTCTCTGTATGGGTCCCATAGAAGCCTCTTGTTGAGGGTGAGGAGTATTGAGGGTTTAGTTCAATGGCTTTTCTTGACAGTAAATGTGGGAAAACATATACGACACTGGCCATTGACCTCGGAGCAGCTGAGGGCTCAATTAGAATTCAGAACACGCTCTTCCAAACCAACCCTGCCCAGCTCGAGGTCAGAGGTCAGACTAATGGCTGCAGTCACCACAGCTATAACAACCACTGTCCCTTGGCTTGCTTTAAAAGTCCTGTCTACACACACGCATGCACACATATATGCACGCACATGGTTGGACACATTCAGAATAACGTTGGAATAAAACCAGTTCCTCTAGCCCCTGCCTTGTAAATGACGTTTAGTGGCAATGTGGCTGTAGAAAATGCTTAGAGGATTTCTTGAGTTCCTTTTTTTTTTTTAACGTGAGAGCAGGAGAGATTTTTATAAAATGAGCTGCTTTTTCACAAGCTCCTGGTAACACCTCCATGCTGATTCCCTTCCCTAATGTCATTCTTGCTGTGTCTTTCTGGAACGGTCCACAAAGGAGATCATCCGTGCAGCTCCTGGGGCTGCCCTATCCTCCCTTACCTCTCCCGGTACGTCCTGGGACACTGTGGATTGGTCCTTATCCTGTGACTCTGCGTGGTTATGTTCAAATGATAGGTTCCATTTCATATGTGGATTACAGAGTCCCTTGAGTGGGTCATGGCCAATACTTTTGTTTGTCTGTTAGCAGGTGAGCGTGAGTATCTTGAGTTAGGACAGAGTGTCCCTGATCACAGTGTAGCCAGGGATGGTCAGATGCAGACTTCGCTTCCATTGTACATGGATGCATATGTGCATTCCCTGTGTGCTGTGGATCACACAGTGACATCTGTCTTGTCCTGTGGTTTGTAAAGAGGTTTGAAACCTACTTACATAGACCTAGATAAAAGTTACACATTATTATCTTAGTCTTTGTTGTCAATCTTCACTGTTTTCTTTTTTTTTAAATGTATGTATATTAGTGCATGCCAGAAAGGGAACTAGATCCCCATACAGATGGTCGTGAGCCACCATGTGGTTGCTGGGAATTGAACTCAAGACCTCTGGAAGAGCAGGCAGTTCTCTTAACCACTGAGCCGTCTCTCCAGCCCAATCTTTGCTGTTTTCAACAATGAAATTTCAGCACAGGTCAAAAAGCAGGTGAGTAGGTGGAAGCTTGGTGGCAGGTTAGTGACCCTTTGTGACCAAGTAGGAAGATCAAATCAAGTATCTGTGTGTGGCAGAGTGTGAGAGGCAGAGAGAACGAGAAAATCAGGCTCTCAGTAGACAGAGCCACGGACCCTTCCCAACGATCTGGCAGGTTCAGTATCAACGTTTGCTCACACAGCACCACAGAATCGATCTGTGTGCTCAGACATGATTTGTTGTTTTTAAAATCAAGTTGGGGTGATATTACAGCTGGGGGTTCAGGCACGTGCCACCAGGCTTGTCCTTTTATGTGGGTGGGTGCTGGAGACCAAACTCCAATTCTCTTGCTTGCGTGGCAAACACTGCCCACTGAGCCATCTCACCAGCCCCCAACCTCTTTATTAAGGGCCATGTTCCTGAGGGTTAACACTGACCGCTGTGGGTTTCAGAATGTCTACCTATAAACTAGAGAAGTTTGAATGAAGACATTAATGTAAAAGTAGTTTGTAAGCGGCCGGGAGTGGTGGCACACACCTTTAATCCCAGCACTTGGGAGGCAGAGGCAGGTGGATCTCTGTGAGTTCGAGGCCAGCCTGGTCTACAAAGTGAGTCCAGGACAGCCAAGGCTACACAGAGAAACTCTGTCTCGAAAAAAAACAAACAAACAAAAAAATTAAAAGCAGTTTCTAAGGACTGTGTCTGTGGGTGTTAGAGACTGTCTGATTTTGAGCAGCAAGCTCAGCATCTACACCGTGCTGTTCCAGGACATTTGAAGGTGGACCTTCAGCCTCATGGTTCTCTCTAGAAGTTGAGAGCCAGTGCTAGCCTGCCTGAGATGACCCTTCAGGCTTTGGTTGTGGCTCTGTGTGTGGAATCCTCCCAGGCTAAGAGACTGCTGAGCAAATGGGAAACATTCAGGTCAGCAGAGACCAGAAGGTGAATGATTGTCAGAGTGTGCACCGTGTTAGGATTCGGAGCTGGGAGCACTCTAGGCATGACTGTTGAGTATTACACTCTGTGTGCTGTGCTGTGAACCCCTCTGTCTCATCTCACCAGTGCAGAGGCCCCAACTTACTCCATTTGCCCACATTGTCTCTTCAAACAAGATAACAGTCACTGTCGTAAGATTCAGTAGCTCGTTACTATTATTTACACTTGCCCAGCTGGTTTCTTCAGAACAAAACACTTGAGTCTCCATGATTTATAAGGTGGAGGTGGTCTACAACTCCACTGGATGGGTGGTCTAAGTGTCACAGTGCCAGCATGCCTGTGCGGGCACCCCGCCAGCACAGAGTGAGCTCTGTGCCAATAAGAGGCCCAGGTGTAGGAAAGGAAAAGATGGTAGAACCCAAAGCAGGATGGCAGGAGCATACCAGCTTACTCTCACTGCAGAACTCCACTCTCTGTAGCTAACTCAGGCTGCTCTCCCATGGGATGGTCTTTTATTTTATTTTTCATTTAAGTAATTTATTCAGATTACATCTCATTTGTTATCCCCTCACTTGTATCTTCCGTTCCCCCTCCCTCCTCCTTTCATCCTATTCCCCTCCTCCAGGTCTGTGACAGAAGGGGATCTTGTCCCCCACTATAAGACCACAGCCTATCAGTTCTCTTCCTGGTAGCCTGCTTACTCTAACTCTGAGTGTCACCAGGCTTCCCCATCAAGGGGAAGTTGTCAAATGGGAGGCACCAGAGCTCATGTCAGAGTTAGCTCCTGCTCTCCACACAATTGTGGAGAACGTGCTGTCCATTGGCTAGATGGCCTTACCCATTCGTGAGAGAGTAGTTGTGACCTAGTCACCTGTCTCACAGGGACCATGTTTCCAGACCAGGGACCTTTCAGGGTTACGTTCAAAACAGATCCAAACCCTAGTGATCCTAAGGCTGTGCTGTAGAACCAGCGTTTCTTCTCCAAAGCCAGGGCTTCTGGTACCTCTGCCAGAGCAGGCATGCACACTGAGACTCCTATTAGAGGATCAGGCTTTCCAAGACACTGATGACATCAACAATGCAGCCATTAGCTTTGTGCCCCCAGGAGTCAGCTGAGCAAAGAAGACACAGAGACATGGCCTTCTCCTGCTGAAGACCTTGCTTCTGCCCCTCACCATATGGGCAGCTCAGAAGCCTTCCACACCCAGAGAAACACAGAAGGGGCCGCCACCTCTAGCCATGTTTAATATTTCCTGGCAGAGACCTAGTCCAAATACTTAGACAGCTTGTGGAGAGTGTTGACCTTAACTTGTAAGCACAGAAGAGTGTGGTTAAAAACCAGTTTGAACCGGAGGGCTAAGAATCTTCCCTGCTCCTGGAAGGAGGCTGCCCCCTCAGGGTTAATTCCACCTTTACTCCCACACTAGCTCTTGCTCAGCTTTCCCATAGACAATCCAGGGGAAATTCCCTGAAAAGCACATGGAAGTTGGGACATAGATTGTCATTGTTGTGAAATAACTGTTACCCTGACTCCATGGCTCAGTTGCTGTCACGGACCCCAGGCCACCAATGGGAGCAGTAATAAGCCACAGTGTAACTAAGAAGCTCCTCAAGTTACCCTCTGTGCACCTGTGTTGTGGCTGAGGGGCTACAGGTGCTCATAGGCCCAGATCATGTGACAGGAATGAGGCAGGGTGATATGCGTGGATTCGAGTCCCACCATCCTTAGCCCCATAGCTAAGTTCTTTCATGTCTGTGAAGGCTTGGGTAAGGCCTTGGCTCCACACACTTCTCTCCTCAGACCAGCTATTGGCTCAGAACCAATGTTTCCTATGCTCAAAAGACATTGTCACAAGTACTGTTGCTCCTGTTCGTACAATTCTGATTTTACTCTTATTAATGTCATTTTCTCTGATGGAGGACACTCTAAACCTGCCCCAAATGGTAACCCCACAGTTACTTATCTCTGGCCAGCTGTGACTGCTGGCCAACCCCTCCCCCTCCTCCCTCTCCCTCTCTCTCTCCCTCTCCCTCGGGCAGGGTGTCTCACTTCCTTTTCATTAACTCTCTCATCACTATAATACCACACGCTCCCCAAAGATGCAGTCCACCAGCATGAACTTTGCACAAAACATGATGCTGTCTTGTGCTTGGGTCCAGCTTTCAGGTTTGTAAACTCCCTCCAGTGCAGCTCACCGTCTCCCAGTGAAACCTTTCATTGAGAGGATGAACGAGCAGCGCCATGCCTCATGTGCACTACCACTGCGCTAATGTGTGCTAGCACTGCAGTGTGCACCAGCACTGCACTAATGGTCACTATCACTGCAATGTGCACTAGCACTGCACCACTGTGCACTATAACTGCAAGCCCATCCTTCTTAGCAGCTGGCTTGGCCCTGTTCCAAGCTCTGTGAGCAGTCACTGCCCCACTATTAGCAGAGGAAATAAGAGGTCCATTGGCCGGTAGGTCGGTTGGCCAGCTTGGTCATTTCTGCTGTTTAGCCTGCTCTGAGGTGACCATTATTCCTTCCGTATGCTCAAGCTGTCAACTGGTTTCATTAACTGGGCTTACATTTACTTCCACCCTCTGCTGATTTCCTCTTCTAGGTCTCTAATACAAAACCCACAGATTGATCCCTGAAGTTGTGGAATATCCCTGAAATGTGCAGCCAAGACCTCTGGCGCCATGTTCTGTCAGCCCTCCTCATACACCGGCTTGGTAAATACGATGGGCTGAGCACCAGCCTACCATATGCTGGGTGTCCCTGCCAGCCTGGGTCCTTCTGCGAGAGCTTCTGGTGCCAGCCTCTCCTCCTCCTACTCTCCCAGAGTCGCAGTCATGCCTGGGCAGAACTAGACTTAACCTACCAGGAAGATTAGAGCCACGTGACAGCCGAGGCACAGACCTCGGCTTCCTACTCTCTCTCACGTCTTGTGGTAGTTATCAGTTAGATGTTACCGTTCTGACCAAGTTTAATCAAGGAACTTGGATCTCTCATCAAACTGACTTCAGTGCAATTTAGCAAAATGGCACTTGCTGATGGAGAAGCAATTTTACCGTGTTTAATTAAGCAGAATAAAATATGAACATCTCAGTTGTCAAAACCGTTATTGTAGAGTTCCTGTGTTCTATGACTTTTTTTTTTTGTAAAAGAAAAATTGTTCACATTATTGCAATTCCATACAGCGAAGAATGGAACAAAGGAAGTGACGTGGGTCCTTCAGCAGAAAGGTCAGCCGGGCCAGCGGCTGTCCTCGGCTGCAGTGAGGGGGGCGGTGCGGAGCAGCTCTGGGCTGGACATTCCTTCAGATGGAGACGTGTCCTACATGGGACTTCTAAACATTTGGGCAGAATGCAGTCAGTAGAGGCACGCTGTCTTGTAAACACAGGTGGGCAGTGTGGGGAGGAGGGAAACATTTCACAGACCACTCACATAAAACCTGCTCTCAGAGTCTCTAACTCTTAGCCAGAATCCCTGCTGCTGTTCTGTGTCTCTCAGAGCAAGGCTGACTGAGGGAATTAAAGAGTGTGCAAAGGGATGCTGCAAACACAGGTTCTGGCTGATGAGCAGGGAGAGCCACCTGAAATACCGGGCCTGGCTGTTCTAACAAGGGGCTAATGAGAATGCCGCTCCTGGTCATAATTGGTGGATGTTTACTGCTGAGCACAAATACTGTATGTAATCTTCATGGCCTCCTCAGGAGGCGGAGGCAGAAGTGGAGACAGGAGCACAGCCACCTCCTCTGGCTGATGGCTGTGAAAAGAGAAATGGCCAAAAAACCATTCCAGCATTTGCGTGGAGGGTCGGCCTGTGCATGAGGAAACTCAGAGAGCAAAGGCCAGTGAAACATTTTACATAATTCAGACCCACTAAATCTGTAACTCTTGGTAACTGGATTTCCAATGAGCCAATTTCAATCCATGGCAAGCCTTGGCATAGAATGGATTGGCCTCTAGGCTAAGACAAGCAGTCATATTACTGAGTTGGTGATTTTATATTCTAGTCAGATTTTTTTTTCTCTTAGCCTGGGAACAATAAAGAACTGCCCTTGCCCACTTAAGAAAGAAAAAAACAATTAAGAGTTATACTCGAGTTGAAACCACAAAATTGTTAGGACCCAGGAGTCTGACCTCCCGCCTCTTCTCTCCTTAGGGATTTCTATGGTTCTGTCTGCCCATTTATCTAACTTAAGCTACTCATATCTTGTGGCCCACCCGAATTCTCATGGGCCTATATCAATTTGTTGAGCCAAACAACCAAATCAAACCATTGATAGGTAGCTCTCCAACCTGTAAGTACCCTGGGTTTGGGACAGTTTCCCAGTCTGGATTGGATCCTATTAGTTTCAGGGTTGAAAGGTCAAGAATTGTTTTTCTTAGAGTGGCGGAGTCTGCACGCTAACATAGTTTGTATATAAATGGTCAGACAGTGTCTCATGTGTTGCTGGCCTCTCCTGCTGCATCAATCCAAACACCCAGCCGTTGTGCAAGACAGAGTGCCCTGGGTGAGGAGACCACACCCTCCTGTTAAAAGGTGGCCTGCCTATGGGAGAAACCTAAGTCACCCTCTAAAAGGTATTGCTGCAAGGAAAGCGAACACAAAGAAGGAAAGGGGACAAAGGGAAACTAAAGAAAAAAGGGGGGAGGAACTGGCTAAAAGAGACCCTGACAGTATCTACTCAGATGTCGTAAGATGTAAGTTAGCTTTGGGACTTGGCAGAAGGATTGAAGGAGGCGGGCATGGAAGGAGATGGGCTGTGTGCAAGGGAGCAGAGAACAGGAAGGCATCGCTGTTCCTACCTTGGTCGTAATGTTGCCAGAACGTCATTCCAAAACTGGCCTCAATCCCCCGGGCCGGGGGGCTGATGCTCAACATTCCCTTTTTCCTGAAAGCATGCTCTTAGTCATGAAACCCCGAGCAATCCTGGAGGCAGGACAGCTCAGCGGGTGCCCCAACATCTAAGCAGCTGCAGTGAGAAGTACCGGGAAACGAGTGAGTGAGTGAGCGTAGGGGGTGTTCCAGATGTCTTCCCTGGCTTGTGTTACTGTGAGGTTGCATTCTAAAAGTGGTTGGAGTGGCAGATGGCATTTTAGCCATGGGGTAAATTCATCTGACTCTGAAATGTAACATCACCTTCTCATCACACACGCTGTGGGGAGGGCAGATGGATCTCTTCATTCTTCTGCCGCTATCTTAACCGGCTCTTCTAATTTGTTAACTGTCTCTTCTAATTTGATGCAGATGATCTGGCCTGCAGATCCATAGACGTCAAGGTCCCTAAATACCCGGTCCAGACCTAACACTGCACAAATCAATCCACTTTTCTTTCCCCACCTCCTTTTTCCTGTATCTTCATCTCTTCTTCCTCTTCCTCTCTTCTTTTTCTGCACCTTTCCCTCCCTCCCTTCCTCCTTCCCTCCCTCCTTTCTTCCTTCCCTCCTTCCATTGTGCTGGCAAGTGAACACAGGGTCTGACTCGGTGCCCATTCTAGGCAGCATTCTCCCTCGAGGTCATACACCCACCACACCCTTCTTTCTTGACTTAATAATACTTTTAGTGCTAAGCGTAGTGACTCACACTTGTAATTCGAGCGCTTGGGAGGTGGAGATCTGCTAACCAGGGATTCATGGTCATCATAGCAAGGCCGAGACCATCCGGAGCTACATGCGCTCCCTATCAATAACAGTAGTAACAACAACCATTATTGCTTTGCTTAACTCCTGGATTTATGCTACTAAAATAGCTCAGATGTTTGTCGCTTTTATAGATGCCCAGAGTCATAGTGTCCCATCTGACTTGGACACCATACACTACTTCCTTGTCGTGACTTACTGCATAATGATCTTCCTATGTCTTCTATCAGTTTTCTTCTCAAAGCACCTGTGACCCTTGCTACATGTCAGTGCTCAGTGAATTCTAGGTAATCAAGCAAACTGGGTTCAGTGCATTTTAGGGTTCACTTCCCTCTTTAGGCCCACTCTGGGGGCTGTTGCATAGGTGACAATTTTGGAATAGTAAGAAGAATAGAAGATTTGAGGTCAGGATCCCTGTGTTTATTAAGCCTTTTTTTTTTTTTTTTTTTTTGGATCCTTTTGGATATGTGGCTTTGGCCACAGTCCTCCTGAGCCAGGTTTTCTCATATGTAAGTGGACAGTGTGGTTCTTGTGAAAATGAAAGTAGAGGGCAGTTACTGTATTGGAGTGCAATTTATAGGCAAAATATCATCACTAGCATCCGTGTGGAACTGCAGACCGTAATCCTCCTTAGGTGCTATTCAGGACAGACCTCTCCTTCTGTGAACCCTGCTCAACAGCAAATGCCACAGAGTTGAAAGCTATTCAGAGGCGAATGAAAAGCTGGGCCAGTTCAGTTTATGACATCTGCCGTCTTCAATATTAAGGTAATGTAGCCTTCCCTCAGCCAGTGGGAAGAGAGCAGCTGCAGCTCCCCCACCCCGCCCCACTCTGTGTGTGTGTGTGTGTGTGTGTGTGTGTGTGTGTGTGTGTGTGTGTGTAGAGCAGGGAATCTTCAGCTTTATGCAGGGTCTGCAGCCCCTCTACCTGTGAACCCAGCAGAATTAGTCTCCCGTTGTAATCCTCTCCTCCTTCTACTAGTGTACAAGGGTGGGTCTGAGCTCAGAGGAGCTGCGGGATACCAGGTGAGTGTCACTTTCCTCCCAAGCATGTGTTTTTCTTCCCCTTTTCTCTGTTTGTGTCAGCAAGGCTGCCACGGATGAGGGGGGCTCTACAGATGACAGCCTTCATCTGCAGGGCGAGCTGTGCCTCTATTGGAAGCTCGGGGAGAAGCAGAAGTCGTTCAAGCTCTTGGTGCTAGTGAGCTTTGTCAATGTGTGAAAGAGATTGGTCTGTTTCTCTGTCTCTGTCTGTCTTCCTCCCATTCTTCTTCTCCTCCTCCTCCCTCCTACCCCCTCCTCCTCCTTCCTGTCTCCCCCCCCCCCCCCCCGCCCTCTCTCTCAATTTTCCAGTCCTATTTTTCCTTGGCTTCAAACATACTCAAGAGCCTTGCCAGCTTTAGTTGGAAGAAATATATTTCCGAGCTTAGTTGGACATTAGTTTTTTTTGGGCTCTGCCCAGAGTCTTGACAGAGAAGGTAGTGTTAAGGAGGTTGATGGTGTCTAGACAGTAAAATCAGAAACTGTGTGATTTATGTTGTATTACAGACATCCACTTCCCGGACTGGAAAAGGGAAAGTGGCTTTTACCTACGGAAGTCACATTAAAAACCCAAACCCCTGGGTCCTTCTGACCTATGAAATGTTGACGTTTGAAAGCCTCTACACAATATTCTTCAGCCCCTTCAAAGAGCAGCAGTGTATAGAGGTAGAGATGAGAAATTAACCTCTAGGAGACACAGGCTCACAGGCTCGCTCCTGTCCTTCCTAGCCATGCACCTCTGGCTAGAGCTCTGCAAGCCCACAAGGCAACTTAGGTTGAACACATCAACTTCAGAGGACTATCGAGAAGCAGTGGAGGAGAAGAGTCCAATAAGGATGGAGATTTTTTAGAAGAGAAAAAAGATAGAAAGTCACACTTAAGGATAGGAGAGAGAAAGAAAAGGAAGAGGAAGAAGAGGAAGAGGAAGAAGAAGAAGAAGAAGAAGAGGAAGAGGAGGAGGAGGAGGAGGAAGAACCCCAAACATTGACTTTTTTTTCCTAAAAAAAAAGAAATGTACTTTTGATTCGAAACAATGATAATAAAAAAAAAATTGTAAAGATCTCAATTACCCAATCATCTTCAGAGTTTTGTTTTAGGTTATTTAATGCTCATAAACACCAGATTTACAATGAAGAACAATGAAAAGATAAAATCTTAATGAGCTAGGCAGAGTTTGTGTGCTGCTAAACGCTAAAAACCCACTTTTGTTTTGTTTGGACCTGGACAGTCATCCAGGTCCTCCGTCAGACTCTGAGACGGTACCAGGAAAGCAAAGCCTCCTCTGGTGGAGCCACAAGGTTCCGTCAAAGACTAGGCTCCCAGTTGTTTTAAGGTTGTGTATTTAAAATGCTGTTGTCCTGTTAGCATTAGGAACCGAATCTGTGCTGTTGAGCTGCTCTTTTAAAAATTACTCTTAGGGCAAGAGAGAGGGCTCAGTGGGCTAAGAGCACATACTGTTCTTACAGAAGACCTAAGTATGAATCCCAACATCAGGCAACACAACGTGATGGTAGCTCCAGCTCCAGGGGATCCAATGCCTTTTCTGGCCTCTGTGGATACCCACATGCAGGTGCAAGCATGCACACACAGGCATGCATGTGCAAGCATGCACACAGGCACACTTGAGCTTGTGCACACACACATGAAATAAATCTTTTTCAAAAATAAAATCTAAAGCCCATTATTTTTTACCTAAAGGGGAATAGACCGATTATTTACATGCCCCATATTCTGGGAGGATCTAGAGAAGGCTCAAATAACTGGAGGCTGGCACAGCTGAGTTTGTCTAGGCCCTGCTCTGCATTTCTCTAGGGACGCCCTGTGTGGGCCCTCAGAGGTACCAGTCTCCCTCGTTGGTCTCAGGGTGTGGAGGACAGCAGTTACATTACCTTTTCTAAGCAGCTCACAGATTTAGCAGCATCACTTCCATCCTGTTTATTGTTAGAAATGAGCCATGAAAATAGGGGAAACCCAGGGGAGACAGAACATGCCTTTGCCTTTAGTGGGAAGCACATCCAAGAATTTGTGAACTTGTTTGAGAATTGCTGTGGTGCCTGTGAACTCAGATTGAGTTGCATGTCTCTTGATGACTGTCTCAATTTATACACAAGAGGGGTTGGTCCTGGGCAGTAATGTAGAAGAGAAAGAGATCTCAACAGCATCCACTGTCCACAGCACCCGCTGTCACCAGCATCCACTGTCCATAACACCCACTGTTCCACAGCATCCACTGTCCACATCATCCACTGTCCCAGCATCCACTGTTCCACAACATCCACTGTCCACAACATCCACTGTTCCACAGCATCCACTGTCCACAACATCCACTGTTCCACAGCGTCCACTGTTGTACAACATCCACTGTTCCACAGCACCCACTGTCCACAGCATCTACTGTCCACAACATCCACTCTCCACAACATCCACTGTTCCACAGCATCCACTGTCCACAGAATCCACTGTTCCACAATATCCACTGTCCACAATATCCACTGTTCCATGGCATCCACTGTCCACAGCATCCACCATCTACAACATCCAGCATCCACTGTCCACAGCATCCACTGTGTACAGTATCCACTGTCCACCACATCCATTGTTCCATAGCACTGATTCTCACCTCTTTTGAGGCTTCCTCTTCCCACCAATAATTAACTTTGTGTGGCCATAAAGTTTCTGCTCTGAAACCCAGAGCTTTCCAGCTCTCGAACCCACACCCTCCTGCCATGACCATAGTATTATCTGCTCAATTATTCCCGGGCAGAGCAGTCTAGAGATGGGGGTTGTATTCACGTGGCAGCATCAGTACCATGTACTACCCGAGGCTCACCATGCCACGGTTACCATCCCACATGTTTTCAAAATGCTCAAGATTCATTTCTCTCTCCTGTCAGTGACATACCACAACTTTCCTAGGGTGTTTCACTCAAAAGCTTCATTGTCCGCTTTAGTAAACCTCATTCTTAAGTTCTCAGAAATACTAAGTCATCAAAAGGCAGTCTGAGCTGCCAAGGTGGCTCAGTGGTAAGCACCTGCCACACAAGCATGAGAACTTGAGTGTGGGTCCCCAGGACCCACAGAAAAATCCAGGTATGGCCAAGTGCACCAACAGCTCCAGCACAGAGAACTGGGGGCTGGCGAATCCTGGGAGCTTGCTGGCCACCAGCCCAGTGGAAGCAGGTCCAGTGAGAAACTGCCCCAAGGTGAAGAAAGAGAGGAGACACATCCTCCTCTGGTCTCCACACATGCACACACAGGCAGTGTGCACCTGCATGATCACATGTATACACAGGCAGTGTGTACCTGCATGATCACATGCATTTGTGCACGTGCATGTGCGTGTGTGTGTGTGTGTGTGTGTGTGTGTGTGTGTGTGTGTGTACACACACATACAGTACACACAAGACAACATATGGTAATTTTAAAACACTGTGGTTTGGGAAGTAAGTTGTTTCAGACCATAAAAGAGAAGAAGGAGCCGGGCGTGGCGGTGCACGCCTTTAGTCCCAGTACTTGGGAGTCAGAGGCAGTTGGATCTCTGTGAGTTTGAGGCCAGGCTGGTCTACAAAAGCGAGTCCAGGACAGCCAAGGCTAAAGAACTTGAAGGGGGGGAGGGGGGAAGGCATGCTTCTTGGAAGAAGGGCATCGTGGCCAGAACAAGGCAGGATGTTTCCTCTCTGTTGCCCCTGGTGACTTCAGCACACTGGACAAGAGTTCAGTATTTCCATGTTTGCATACCTCTCCTTACTGCTTATTTTTCCTCACGTTTGTGAGAACGTGCTTAAAAGCTAAAAGCGTCTTAATGTTCCGAGAGGTCACAGGGAAAGCTGTTCTATGGGCTAGTAAAAGAAAGTGTTGTCATTTTCGTCTGGAACAGGCTCTGTCTCATTAGCCAAACATCATATTTTCACTGTGCTCCTCAAGTGGGAATAATCTGCAAGATTCATGCTGTGATAGCCAGTGACTCCATACCTTAATTATGTTATAAATTGCCTTGTGGCCTATGCAGGAACCAGCCTTGTGCATTTTCTGACTTTCAAACCTAGTGCTTGATTTGAGGAGTACAGGCATGGTCTTGAGCTCTTGACTTGGAATCATGACATCAGATGTGAGCAAGAGGCTCGTGCCACATAACCTATCCAGAAGCAGCTGTCCCCAGAGCTAGCTGCCCCCCAAAGGGCTGCCCTGGCCTAGACCAAGGGCTTAGTACAATGCCAGGTTATATGGCTCAGGCACCATTGATTGTGACCACTGAGGGGCGGTTTGTTGTGTGCGGCCCTAAACATGTTTTATTCTAATCCCCCGATGCATATATTAATATCTGCATTTACAGAAGCAAAGTGGAAGCTTTAAGAGACTACTCTAAGCTAGGCCATCTAATTCCCCACCCCTTGTTGGTACCCAATGATTGTTTCTCTCCATCTTCTTACTTCCTCCCAAGGTCTTAGCCTAGGATGTAAAGCTCTCAGTTGCTGAAAGAGGCTTTTTCTTTGAAGAGGTATTGCTAGGAGACAGATGCTTTTCTCATGTATCCAAAGGTAACACACATGGCAAGAGCATCCAAACAGAAATCTGAGGCACCGCAGTTTCTCTTTGCTTGCTGCTCCGATGAGCCTCCTGGGCTCTGGACTCAGAGGAGGCAACGGGCTTGATAGCCAGGCCTAGGCTGTAGCTACAGAATAAGGAGAAGGGGCCCAAGTTGCCTCCACTGCCTTGTTGATAGCTGAAAGTCTTTTATGAGAAAGCCAGTGGGAGACTTGGCGTAGAGCTCAGCGAGTGAGCAGCCAAAAGAGTAGTTTTTCTGAAAGGAGTTAACACTGAGCAAGAATACCTGGGACCTATCACTGGAGTGGGAACCGACATCAGTTCTCAACATCATGTGAACTTTGCTGAAGAAAGGCACGGCTTCCAACCTGGCACCTACAGAAGCAGGGAAAGCCAGGCCCCAGGCTTAGCCAGCTGCCTGGAAAGTGGGTGGCAGTCAGGCCAAGGGTCACACGTTGACGTGCTGATGAGTGTAGTTCTCATTGATGGTGGCTTGTGCTGTTGTCCACACAGCTCCATTGTGTGCTCGGTGCTTCATGGTAGCCTGCTGGGTTTATAGAGAGCGAGGAGGATGGGAGGAGGACGAGGGTGGGGAAGAGGAAGCTGGGAAACAGTAGCAAGAATCACGACTGAGAGAAGCAGCCTATAGTGAATCTGGGACCCTGTGATGGTTAGCTTTAATTGTCAGCTTAACACAACCATAAGTTAGGGGCGGTTGTCTTAATTAAGGCGGCTGATATAAGGAGACCCAGCCCATGGTGGGAGACACCATTCCTTATGCAAGGGGGCCCCGGAGCTGCCTGAAAGTAGAGAGACCAAGGCAAGCACAAGAAAGCACGTAAGCGCGTGTGCATTCACCTCCCTTGTTCCTGACTGTGTGTGACCTCTCTGGCTGCCTCAGGCTCCTTCCGTTGTGGCCACCCCTAACCCTAAGCCTGGAACTGTAAGCTTTCTCTCCTGGGTTACTTAGTGTCTTTGTCTCAGCTACAATCCCCCTCCCCCACCCAAACAGGTAGATCTAAAAGACCGAGCATAGGTAATGGTAAGTAGCATCTAAGATGAGATGCTGAGTTATTTTAAAAGACAAGTTAAATATAGTTGTATGACTTTCATTGGGAGATATTTCATCAAAGGAACTGCCAGCAATAAATTAATGATCCAGTTGCTCATATCTTCATCAAGTTTTTTTTGTCTCATATGTGTGTGAGTGTGAGCATGTGTGCATGTGTGTGTGTGTGTGTGTGTGTGTGTGTGTGTGTGTGTGTGTCTTGTCTGAAACAGACGCTTATGTAGCCCAAGCTCACCTAGTACTTACTGTGTAGCTGAGAATGAACTTAAACTCCTACCCGCCCCCCCACCTCCCAAGAAGTAGGAATATAGGCATCAGGCATTGCCCACCATGCCTGACCAACACCATTATTTTGTATCGAAACTATCCTGGCATGTTTACAATGAGAACTCATCATGGTTTTAATTTGCATTTCCCCCAGCTCCTAATGACATTGGTTCACCAGCTCTACCCTGCTACCCAGGTGAGGTGCAGGGCCCTGTTCTCCTGAGTGCAGCGGGAAGATGAAGAGCAGGGCCAGCTCTCCTGCTCTCGTGACTCCAGGCCAGCACTCTCACCCACTATAGATGGCACGGGACAAGGGATGGGAGAAGGGTGTCTCTCCTCATCCCTGCCATGACAGACAAGTACTGGCTGTCCTGTGCTCAAGCCCTCTGAGTCAGCCTACCTGCAACCCCCACATCCAGGGCAAGCTCTACTGTGCTGCAGCAGGTGCGGATCAGGGACAACTCTCCTGCCTGCCATAGGTGGTGAGAGGTGAGGGTGGGGGAGGGCATCTCTCCCTCACCCACACCACCACACAGAAGATAAGTGGTAAGGCCAGCTCTCCCATATTCATATCCTCGGGGCCTGCTCACCAGCAACTCCTGCAATGTGCAGGCCTTCTCTCCCTGATTACTGCAGCTGGTTAGGGGTGGAGTCAGCTCTCCTGCTCTCATGCTCCCAGGCTCAGCTTTCCCATGATGCTCAGGTAAGGGGTAGGGCCAATTCTGCACAGTCCTTAGACATTATTATCTCCCTGGTGTCTGCAGACCAGACCAGGGATGTCTGCCTGGCCTTTGGTAGTAAAAGACCCCTGCTGTTGCAGGGCCATTGTCCCAGACATGACCCCCAGTGGCAGCACAGGCCAGGACCCCACCATGGCTCTAGGTGACATCACTGGCTACTCACATCAGGCTGTTCCTCACTACCCTCAAGTCTCCAGCTCTGCCTCTTTTCATTGTGCACACATCCTTCTGTTTCTTTCTCTTCCATTTCTCCACCACTTACTTGCTCTTCTTAGTGGCACCTGGGGCCTCTGGGTATCTGGGTCATCTCAGGAGTGGTCTCAGGAGTGTCATGCCTTGCTTGTGCAGTATGGCCCCAGAAAGGGTCATGTTGGGTAGCTCCCTGTCCCGGACCCCTGGCACTGGACTGGTGGTCATTTCCTGCTTGCCTTTTTCAGGGGATGTTAGGCTACCAGCCATTCAGATATTCATACTGAGTATAGACATAGCCTCCCTCCTCTCTGCCACCTACTGATGCACAAGTGACAGACACAGCAGCCACACCTGCAATGCCTCTAGGGCTAGGTTGAAGTTTTCTTAGCAAGACTCTCTGTAATTAATATAGCTTGGGCTGTAAATAACCCATCTGTGTAGATTACATTGGTTGTTAATTTCTTGTTGATTTTTTTTAATAAAAGAGGAAAAGTGGTTTTAGCGTTCTTACAAAAAAAATGGTACAGAATATAAAAATACGATGCTGATACCTACAAATTCCCTAAAAATGGAGCATTAGTGAGCTTTCCCTAGAAATGTCTGGCATATTACATACATAAGATTCGTGTGCTTGGTGCTGCTCACAGCAAAAGCAGGAATTTCTGTGAAGTGAACCAGATGACACATTTCCCAGCAGCCACTGAGAGGAGGTAAGTCCATGGCCAGAGTGACAAAGAAGGCCTCCCCAGCACCCTGTTCATTGCTCTTCTGCAGCTGCCTTTCCTGGCTCTGCAGCCTGCAGCCCCTGACAGACTCATGATGCCTGGTCTCTTCCTTATGAGTCCTCTTGGCACCTTGCTGTTGCATGAGAGATTGCTGAGAGTCACAAAGAAGCCCTTTGTCTGTTTATACATATTAGTTGAAACAAGAGGGAGATATTGATCAGGACTGGGGTTTATTTTGTTTTGGTGTTGTGGATTTGTAAGTATTAGTCCAAGCCTCAGTCCTGTTGTTTCTAATTTTCTTTCACCACATTACATCTTCAAGATGCTAAAATACAGTTGGGTGCCGTAGCGCAGCCTTTAATCCCTGCGCTCAGGAGGCAGACAGGCAGATCTAAGTGAGTTCAAGGCCAGACGGGTCTACAGAGTGAGTTCCAGGACAGCCAGAGCTACATGGTGAGACTCTGTTTTGAAAACAAAACAAGGCAAAAACAAAAAACAAACAAAAAGGATGCTAAAATGCCAGAACTAATGTGAAAAATACAGTTACTTTTCTAAACGTTAAATGTTAAACATCTTAATAACAGTTGAGCTAACATTTCTACATTAGATATTTGAAGGTAGCTAAGCTCAACTAGAAGGCATTCAGATTTCTTACTGGAATATGTCATGTGGTGTTTTGCTGGGAAGAGTCACGTTCTTAATTGTGTTTGGTTTTCAATGATATTAAAATAAGTGCATTTCCTGAGTGCAATTGGATTGTGCCATTAAGGGATGTGATGCCCCTTCAACTCAGGCAGAACAGGATCCACTCTGGATAAAATCTAGCCATGAATAATCCACGCAAAAATCCAGTAGATAGACTCATATTCAGAACCATCCAGAACAAGAGGGTTTGAGTTCACTCTGTGTTCTATTGCTTAGACGTTTCTGAGTCACGATTCTTCTTGAGTTTGCATGTGTAGGCTGAGGCGATGCCTTTGTTAGCCCATGGGAAGGAAAGGGGAAGATGGAGAAGAGACACGCCCAAGGAGCCTGCTGTGTGGTGCTGCTCAGCCTAGCCCCGTGACACCGTGTCCCTTCCATCATGCTCCAGGACCGTGAAGCAAGATGCCACAGGGTCACAGTCTAGGGCAGGGCTTCTGAATCTTCTTCACTTGTTGCCCCCTTCTTTTTTTTTTTTTTTTTTTTTTTTGAGACAGGGTTTCTCTGTGTAGCCTTGGCTGTCCTGGACTTGCTTTGTAGACCAGGCTGGCCTTGAACGCACAGTGATTCACCTGCCTCTGCTTCCCGAGTGCTGGGATTAAAGGCGTGTGCCACCACAGCTTACTTGTTGCCCATTTTAACCTGAGAAATTTTTTACATAGCCTTGAGTATATAGACATACAAATCAAATCAAACATAATCATAAGAAAGTTACATTATATTAATTTACTTATAATTTATCGTGTGTGTGTGAGAGAGAGGGGGGGCGGGGGAGGGAGATATCTGTGTGGGCATGCTCAAACCACAGAGCATGTGGAGGTCAGAGGACAACTTGTGGAAGTCAGTTGTCTCCTTCTGGCCATTTATGTCCGGAGGCTCAGCCTCAGGTCCTCAGCCTTGGCAGCAGATCCCGTTGCCCCCTGAGTCATCCCCTCAGGCCCATGAAAATTTGGTTTGCTGTGAACTGGATCGGTGGCGTGGCTAAAAGTGCCCACTGCTTACATATAAGGACTTGAATTTGGATCCTAACACTCCCATAAACACTGGGCGTGGTGGGGTCACGCCTGCAACCAAAGTGCCGGAGATACAGAGATGTGCAGGTCTTGGGGCTCCCTGGCCAGCCAGTCTAACCCAAACAGCAAGATGTAGGGCCAGTGAGAGACCTTGTCTCAAAAAGCAAAGTGGAGAGTGATGGAGAAAGATAGCTGAGGTTGGCCTCTGGCCTCCAAGAGCCCACAGACAAGTAAGGGCACTCCTATATACATGCAGACGCACACATATGCACGCACACATGCATTTATTTTAATTCAATCTTTGGTATACATGTAATCTTACCATTAGTGAAAGAGGAAAGCAAGTTTGCACACTAACGAAATAGTTGTGCATGTCCCTTTTACATAAAGAGATAAAGCCTGGTGGAGTATATATTACCACAGAGCAAAACAAGTTCAGTGTTTTGGGGCTGGCTCATGTTTTGATTGCATACTCAACCATGTTGAGAGCACATGGATACATGCACATAATGACAGAAGTGTGTTTAAGACTGTTTCAGAAGTTGTTGGAAATTTTGTCAAACCCAAACAGCAATTTTAAAAATCATTCTAACAGAGTACAGTGCACAGGCTTGCAAACTTGATCCGTACATACTGCTAAATGGCAATAAGGAAACATCAAAAGGCTGTGTTTTTCTACAATCTAACATTAGATTTCTGTAAGAGCTTAACACTTCGAATGTGCAATCAAAACACCTCAGTTCGTAACGTACCACAGTCTTGAGCCCAAGTCAGGGCATCTCATACAGACTGGCAGTGTTGCACGGTGAGTTGGCGTGCACGCTGCCAAGGGAGTGAAGTTGCTCCATGCAACATGGGTGAGTGGTGACAGAAACATCTCAGATTCATTTCTTACCTGATTTTAAATTAAGTTTGGCTCTTTTAGGACTCAGGAACATTTTACCGCTGCCAAGCCTCTCATGACCCCCACATTTCGTTACGTGACCTATATAGTTTAAGAAGAGGTTGTGTCTAGGAGGTCACAGGACACCCCCCGCATATATGTATAAGATTTCCTAAAACTGTAATCACCTCATATTTTCTTGAGTGTCTTCTATGGGTACTTTTAATGGTTCTTATAAATAACTAAATTCTTAAGCTATAAAGCACATCACTGTTGAGTGAACATGTATGCTTTCTGTTAGGGTAGGTGACATAAAATAAGTGCCAGGGGTTCTGGGAAAGCATGCCTGGCAAACCCATGTACGGAACAGAGGGACACTGGCACCATGGGCCCTATCTAGTTTGATTGAATTCTTTTCCTGTTGATAAATAAATGCATTTAAGGACTATTGCTTAAATATAGAACATTGACCTTGTTCAGATGGGCCAACTAATCTCCTATAATAGACCAAGGGGCAAAAATGTATCCCTGCTTGAGGGAGAACTTATGGGGTGTTTCTAACACTTTATAGGGGCGTGCTAGTTACTTTTAACTGTCAATAGGACACAGCCTAGAATCTCCTAGGAAGAGAGCAGTTGAGGAACTGCCCAGGTCAAGTTGGCCTGGGGCATATCTTTGGTGATTGTTGAGGGCTACAAGAAGACTCAGTCCATTTGGGCAGCACCATTCCCTGCTTTGGGGCCCTGGGGGTGGGGGGTTGACCGAATCTGAGCAAGCAGAAAACATGATGGTTTTCCTGCTCTTTATACTGTGGATATGATGTCTATAAACTCTTGCCACTGTGACTTCCCAACACAAGGAATTGTAACCTGGAATTACAAAGCCACATACAAAGCAAGTCCCTTCCTCCCCTAAGTTGCTTTTGTCAAGGTATTTGTCACAGAAATGGAGCTAAAATGGTATGGGAGGAAGAAGCAAGAGAGCAAGGGTCAGGCTTGTCAGGCTTCTGGTTGTGAGACATAGGGAGAGTTTCAGCTTAAGGAATAGTTTTTTTCCTCCCTTCCAGTCCCTGAGGCTTTTATCTTCTCACTGTCACACAAGGAGGTAACTGTTTGCCCAGTAGCCTGCTTTGTATCGCAGTCCTTGCTGTCCCCAGCAGATCTGAAAATCCTCCTGTTGTTGCTAGCTCTCCCCAGTTTCCTACTCTTCTTGCCTGTAGTTGTAGGCTTCCAACCCTTTGCCCCCATCCCCTGCTTCTCTCCCTTGTGTGGCTGTCTCTCTCCGTATAGCCACAGTCCTCTCTTTTACTGTCCATACTCAATAGAAGGCTTCACTGGAAAAGGGCAGCCCAGCAGGGCTCTGGTTCCCTGGAGCTGAAATGCTGTCTCTACTGTCCAGACAAGCAGGGGTAAACAAACACCCTGCTGGCTCTCTGTGCTGTCTGAGGCTCCTCGGCCGGAGTCTGATGCAGGAAACTGATGGAGAACAGGCCACCCCCCCTCCCCACACCCCCTCCCCCCAGCCATCTCAGATGTCGGTTCACCGTCCTTGGCTACAACCTTATGCTTAAGTAGTGTTGGTATCCAACCAGAATTCTGCACACGCAACAGTATCCGTCTCCTGAGCTCTGATTCAAGGCAGATGGGTATCCCAGAGGACGTTGAGTGACACTAACTACTTGGGATCTAATAAAAATAGATAACTCAGGGCAGTTAGCTGGGGTGCAGCTGGTTAGCACTGTAACCTGTTACTTTGTCTAATTGGTAAGACTGGAACATGGGTGGGTGTGATAAATGTACCTCAGCTTATAACCATCTCCCCCATGTTCAGCACCCTTCTCTCCAACTTGTGATATTTCTGAGGACAGTTCACTTGGAAACACACACGTGTTTACAAGCTGGAATGGGTGTGAAAAAATATGCTCAGCTAGCAGAGGCCCTAGAGTGACTCTTGTTCACTTCTGCTCTTTCTCACGGCTATGACACAATATTTACACTGTGTTTATGTGTTTTTCCACAGCAGCTGACAGTCATGTAAACATACCCAGTTTAGTGATCAAGTCAGAAGATAGATGTTTGCCCCAGTCTGTCCCTCTGAGCTGGCTTCGTGAACTGGCAACACACAAGCATTTTGCACATGCCATGTCTATATAGAGAACTCAGAGCTGTAAAACCTCGCTTGAATCCAAGTTACCATATGAACCAGTTGGCATCAAAACCCTAAACAAAGTTCAGTGACTAGTTTGTTCCTTCCAAGCAGGCTCCTGGACAGAAATATAAAAGCGGCACACATGCAAACATTGTTTTTCCAGAAAATGAGCAGATTTTTAAAAAAAAACAAAAACATGCCCTGAACAGGATGCCCTCTTCCCTAGTTTCATCTCCATTCTGCCCCTACCCCCAGCTTACTTGCAGGGGAAGAAGGTAAAATAAAGCCCTGCTAGAAACAGAAGAAAGGTGAAATATTTACATCCTGTGGGGGCTGAGCTGGAATTCAAGACCTCTCCTATGTAGGCTATGCTTGTCTAGGACTAAGGATGAAATAGCGACAGACAGGCAGTGATCCTATGATCCAAGGTGGTGGGGGGGGGGGGGTGAGGGGAGGGGTGCCTCACCTCTCCAAGCCTTATTTCAATCCATTATAGCACAGGAAATTTGAATGAAGCTCACTCTTGACATAATAAGGAAGTTGAGAAGTTTTAGTCTAAGTTAGTGAGCCAGGAGAAAAATGTAGTATTTTAAGACATTTAAGATCTCAGGGGCCAGGTGTGCCTTTAATCCCAGCACTTGGGAGGCACAGGCAGATGGATTGCTGTGAGTTTGAGGCCAGCCTGGTCTACAAAGCCAGTCTAGGACACCTAAGGCTACATAGAAAAACACAACAAAAGCAAAAGCAAAACAAAACAAAAATAACTCAGATAAACTGGGTGTGGTGACAGAGGCCTGTAATCCTAGCACCCTGACTCAATAAATGAAAGAAAATAACCAGAGATAATTATCTGCAGTTGTTGTTTTGTTTTTATTTACATTTTCACTGTCAAATATATTTTCATGCACTTACCCATTACCAAGACCAAAACAAAAATAATTGTGACAGAGTTAGGAAAACTATTGCATGCAAACACAGTATAACATGCATGAAAGAGAACAAGAAACAATGAGTATTGCGGATGTGGAAGGGCTGACTGCAGGGAATGGATGAGTTATGAAAGAGGGTATGAAGCTACGCGCAGGAGAGCTGGCCCTGCCCCTCCCCTGGGCAATACAGTGGAGCCGTCCCTGGTGGCTTGGACATGGGAAAGGCAGCCATAATGGCATGAATGCCAGAGATCCAGTTCTGCCCCTCAACAGCTGGCAGGAGAGTTGTCCCTGCCCCTCACCTGGGCCAAGTGGGAGAGCTGGTTCTGGTGGTGTGGATGCAGGAGAGCTGACAAGCTGAACAACACAGCCACAACCCAGGCCCAGATCCAGGACTCTGAGTTGGCCCACCCTACCTCTACCTCATCTGCGGACTGCTGGAGTGCATGAAGATGCTGGTCCTGCAGAACCAAAGTGGCAGCAGCTCCATGACACAGGATAACAACAGGGTATCTGAGAGGAGTCCTAGTGAGGATCCAGTATTGATAGTGTAGCAGAAACCAGAAGCCTGGAAACAGACCAGTGGCTCATTGCAATGAACATTTCTAAGTAAAGCTGTTGGGCAAAAGGGTGTACTGTGCGACACACTGTGACACATCACAGCTTCCACCATGAATGGGCTTGTTATTTTTATTTTTTGTTTTCTTTGGAGGGAGGTTGCAAGGGTGGAGGGTAGATATGGAGGGATGCGGCGGGGTAAGTGGGTTTGGGATGCATGATGTGAAATTCACAAAGACCCAATAAAAAGATAAAAGGAGAAAAAAGGTCTTCCACAGGATATAGATGTTTATGTGTGGGTGGTCAAACTTAGAAAAAAGATTGTTTAGTTGAATGAATACTCTGGTTTTTCTGTTTAAAATGTTCTATAAATTGGGCTGGAGAGATGGCATGGTCATTAAGAGTCCCTGGTATGCTGAGTTCAGATCCTAGCAGCCACAGCCTAGTGCTATTGTGGAGAGAGACAGGAAGGTTTCTGCAGATGTTGGCTGTCAGCTTAGCACTAGGCTCAGTGAGAGTCCTCCCTCAGTGGGGTAGGTGGAGAGTGATAGAGCGATACACCGATGTAGTCCGCTGGCCTCTATATACACAGGAGTGGGTAAGGGAATGCATGGCTGCACACACAAACATGTACATACACCATACACACACACACATATGCAGGCATATACCACACACATACACACATGTGTGTACATACAACATACACATGTGCATACACCACATGTGTGTGCACACAACACACATGTGCATACACATGCATGCATGGACATACAGCACATATGTGTGTACATGCCGTGCACACACGTGCAGTGCACACACCACACACATGTGCATACAATGCACACATGGGCAGTACATATACCACACACGCATACATACACGTATGTGCATACAACACACACATGCAGTGCATACAATGCACATACACGTGCAGTGCATATACCATACCACACACGTTTGCATAAACCACACATATATACTATGCACACACATACACACACACACATACACAAATGCATCCTGTAAACATGTCTAACAGTTTAGAGGATTTTTTTTTAAACCAGTGTCATTTTAAACTAGGAAAGTGTAACTCCATTTACCCACTGAAGGACAATAAATGTCTGAGATGTTGTAACTGCAGAAGCTGAGATTGGGGCTTGGAGAAAAGGAAACACATTCATTTCCTCTCTTCCTCTCCTTACTCTCCCCTCTTTGCCTCACTTCCTATCCTTTCCTCCCCCTTTCCTTCCCCCCTCCCTCCTTTCTTCTTCCTTGTGATTGAGACTGAGCCCTCATGCCCACGTCTCCAAGAGCTGCACATTCTCCTGCCCAGAGATGATGTCGAGCTTGTAGAAAGACAGGGGTGACAATATTAAAAAGTGATGGGTTATCTTTGAAAGTGAAAATCAAAAACTACAATCCTGACATGAGATTTAGTTTCCACTTGAAAGAACTACAGTGTGAGATGTAGCGCCTAATTACACACAGCAGCTGATACGACTTGACAACTCACCTGAAAACGAACTGCAAAGGAGGGCTTAATCTAAAAAAAACGGTACCACCTGGCCTCGATAATTGAAATATTGAAAACCTCTTAGCAGAGCACAAATAAATATTTCAGCATGAGAGCTATATATTCTCCCCTGCAGCCTGTGACAACAGACTAATGGGTGATCATTTTCATTATTTTTTACATAACTTATGTTCTGTGTGTTTGTATTTTCTTCTTGTTATATGTTGACACTAAAGAAAGGAAATATAATAGCGATTCCTCTCTACTTTATAAATCTTATATGGGAATAAAACTAATAAATAGATAATCATTAGAGAAAACTTGAATACAAAGGCTTTTAACTTAAAATCCCAAAGCTTAGATATTTCCATTAGAGAGGCCTCATATTTCCCTTTATGAAATCTTTTAGGAACTCAAAACTGTAAGTGATGCTTTGTCATTACACACCTCCATGAGCTAAAATGTAAGCTGATAGTGGTACCCACTTTATGCTTGAGAGCACAGAGATGCTGGCTAAGGGAAGAAGGTAAGCAAATGTTTTTTAAACACCTTCCAAGAACCCCTCCCCCTTCCTATATTGATTGTTGACCATTAACACCTTAGTTTATACAGAAATCAAAGCTATGTAAGGTAAAATCCATACTTGACACTTCATCTCAGTTTTATAGATCCTGTGCCTTCTCCATCATAATGTCATTAATAATCTTAAAGCGACAGACATAGAGGCAAGTTGCTTTCATTAGCAGGTTCTGCCAAGTATTTAAAGAGAGAAGAGATACCAGTTTTCTGTGGTCAGTAAAACAGAAGCAGAGAACACATGTTAACTGGTCCTTCAGAGCAATATTAGTCTAATACCGAATGGATAAAGACATTGTAAGACAAGCCTAGAGGCCAGTATTAACATGAACATTGACTTTAAGTGGAACCTTTGTGGCTGGAGTGGCGGCTCTGTGGTTAAGAGCATTTGCTGTTCTGTTTTTTTATTATTTTAATTTTATTAATTTATTCAGATTACAACTAAATTGTTATCCCATCACTTGTATCCTCTCATTCCTCCCTCCCTCCCATTTCATCCTATTCCCCTCCCCTAGGTCTAAGACCTAGGGGGGCCTCCTCCCCCCAACTATATGGTCATAGGCTATCAAGTCTCATCTTGGTAGCCTGCTTATTCTTTCTTTGAGTGTCACCAGGCCTCCCCACCAAGAGGAAGGAGTCAAATATGGGGCACTAGAGTTCATGTCAGAGTTAGTCCCCAATCTCCACATAACTGTGGAGAATGTCCTGTCCATTGGGTAGATCAGAGTAGGGGTTTGATATTTACTACTTGTATTGTCCTTGGTTAGTGCAGTAGTTTGAGCAGACCCTCCTGGGCCCCAATCCACTTGTCACGATGTTCTTCTTGTAGTTTTCTAGGGCCCTCTGGGTCCTTCTATTTCCCCATCTCCTATATTTCTCTTACCTAGAGTCTCGGTAGGATGTCCTCACATCTGTCCCAATCTCCTGGTAAGTGAAGACTTTTGTGGGACATGCCTTTTGGGCTAGTGCCCAATTATAAGTGAGTATACACCATGTGAGTCTTTCTGCTTCTGGGTTAACTCACTCAGGATGATCATCTCTAGTTCCATCCATTTGTCCACAAATTTCAGGATTTCCTTGTTTTTAAAAGCTGAGTAGTTTTCCATAGTGTGAATGTACCACAGTTTCTTTATCCATTCTTCAACTGAGGGACATTTAGGCTGTTTCCAGGTTCTGGCTATTATGAATAAGGCTGCTATGAACATAGTTGAGCAAATATCCTTGCTGTGTGGTGGAGCATTTTCTGGGTATATTCCAAGGAGTGGAATAGCTGGGTCTTGAGGAAGCCTTATTTCCAGTTTTCTGAGAAAGCACCAGATAGATTTCCAAAGTGGTTGTACAGCACTTGCTGTACAACCTGGGACCTGGGTTCATTTCCCAGCCCCTCGCATGGCAGCTCACAACTGCCCATAACTCCCGTTCCAGGGGATCTGATGCCCTCTTCTCACCACCTCAGGCTCCTGCATACATGTGCTGCACACATACACACACACACACACACACACACACACACACACACACACCAGGGCATAAAATAAATAAGTCTTTTTTTAAAATCCCTTAAAATACTAACAAACAGAACCCAATAATAAGTAACCCAATTATATACCATGTCTAGTAGCATTTATCCCAGGGATACAAAGATAATTGAGCTCCTGAATATCAGCATAACCTAACAAATCAGCATGCAAAAAGAGGAAAAATCTTACATACATGTCAACATATACAGGGAGAAAAAACTATGTGAGGAAACGCCCATTCACAATTACTAACAAACAAACAACAACAACACAAGCATACACTCTCAACAAGCCTGAAATGGAGAGAACGTCTTCAACTAGACAAAGAACTTCCACTAAGGGGCCAGTGAGCTGCATTAGAGGGTAAAGGCTCTGAAAACCTGGATTTGGTCCTCTGGGACCCACATGTAGAAGGAGAGAACCAACTCTGCGAATTGTCCTCCGACCTCCACACATGCACCATGGCAGCCACGCCACCACCCACCTCCGAGCACAATAAAAGTAATGAAATATGACAAAATATCTTTAAAAAAGAGCATATACCAAATCCTTACAGTAAGTACATGCTTAAGGGTAACCAGCTAAATATTTGTCCTTTAAGATTAGGAACAGGTGCTACAAGTCTTAGCTAGTGTAATAAGACAAGAAAATAAAATGAAAGATGTATATATTTTTGAAAAGGAAGAAAACCTAAACTGCCTTTTATTTTCAAATGACATGATTTTCTACATGAGAAAATTTCAAAGAATTGACCTTCACACATACACAAAATTCCAAGAATTAGGAGAGAAATATAGCAAAGTTTCAGGGAAAGATGTTTATACACCAAGTCAGCCACTTCGGTACCAGCAGTGAACTCAGGGATTTTTAAACCAGAAAAAATCATGTAAAAATAAAGCCACACAGGTATAGTTAACTGGTCTTTGACAGGGATTTTAAAAAAGTCTCTTATGTTAGTCTTCTCAGATGACTACCATAACAAAATCCATTGCTAGGTAGCTTAAACAATGGGGCAAAATTCTCAGCTCTAAAGGCTGTAGGTTTGAGATAAAGGTGCCAAAGTGGCTGCATTCTGTTAAGTGAACAGCAGATAAGCTACAGACAGAGTAACAGGATTTGTAGAATGCATACCTGGAAGTAGATTTCTATATAAAATGTTTAAAGAACTCTTAAAGGTCAACACTAGTGGTGAGCAGTGGTGTACACCTTTAATCCCAGCACTTGGGAGGTAGAGGAAAGTATTTCCTCTGTGAATTCTATGCAAGACCAGTTTGCACAGAAAGTTCCAGAAGAGCTAGAGTTATGTAGAAAGATCTTATCTCCAACACCATCACCACCACCACCAAACAAACAAACAAACAAAAAACAAAGGTCAAAAATAAGAAATGGTATGGTTAAAACTGACTTCTCCGCCAAGCGGTGGTGGCGCACGCCATTAATCCCAGCACTCGGGAGGCAGAGGCAGGAGGATCGCTGTGAGTTCGAGGCCAGCCTGGTCTACAAAGCGAATCCAGGACAGCCAAGGCTACACAGAGAAACCCTGTCTCAAAAAAACCAAAAACAAACCAAACAAAAAATTGACTTCTCTATAAATAAAACATACAAATGTTAGCAAATTATAAATTAAAACGAGAGACCATAACTTGCCTAATAAGACGATAGAAAAAAAAGAAAAGAAAAGAAATGTCACTACCAGCTCCTTGGCAAGAATATGACGAAGCAAGGAATTCTTACTGCTTATAGAAATGTAAATGGCACAGCCACTGTGGAAGCTTCTTGCAAAGCCAGAAGAGCCTTACAATACAGTCCAGCAACTACTTCCAAATTGTATGCCCACACAAATGCTGGTGTTTAGCTATGTACAGCAGCATAAACATAATCACCCAAACCTGGAAGCAACACAATACCCTGTAAGTAAAGGAGCACACTAACTATGGCACATTCACAGGAGGGAAATTATTTAGCAATAAGAAATGAGCAGGAATGTGTGTAAGGCAAAACCATCTGGAAAGGCTAGATACCACGTGATTCCTTCTATATGACAACTTGGGAGACACAATCACAGCAACATAAAGGAAAGGATTAGTGAGTGATAAGGTGGAGACTGAATAGGTGAAACACGGGATGGGGACAATAATACCGCTCCGTGTGGCATGCGTGGGGTTTGTGGTATTCATGTGACAGCACCAGAGAAACTATGCAAATAAACACACGAATGGCATGTCTCAGTATGGCAAACCGAAAAAGTATTCAAGAGGTGGGGAGTCCACAACGGAAACCAGTATTGTTTTTTTTTTAAATCTATTTATATTGCAGCGTATGAGACAGCTTTGCTAGGAGGGAGGGAACTGCTGACCTGGGTGACTTTGGAAATGAGGAAAGCCCATTAAGTTAGAAGCAGAAGCAGCTACTGAACACAGTGGTCTAGTTAGTGGTGGTCCAGCGCTGATGCGGGTGACCAGATGGGCGAGTGGGCGGCGGGTGGTGGAACAAGGGCGTTTGCAACAGTGGATCAGAGCTGAAGAGATTGATGTGAATCCGTATTTGATTGTGTAGATGCTTATGGATGTTTGTATGGGTTCGTATACTAATCATTATATATGCATTTACACATTCACATATATTTCTGTGCTCTGTTGGCTGAGAGAGCGTAGAAGAAACAGTACCCCAGTAGTTCTGACTAGGTGAATTGTGTCAGGGTCACCAAAAGCCGACTAAAAGTTTGCAGTGGCCAAATGGAGCAGTTCGGAGCAACAAGATAAACTACCCTTGGGTAGCTTAGTGTTGTGGACATCTCTGGGTCTCTCCTGATATGAACAAGTTGCATAAAAGGCTCATCTCCCACATAGGGTTTATGTAGGCATTCTGCCTTCGGGAAGATAACCCACTACTCCCTATGTGTGGACAGCACATACCCGTCGTCCTTTCAAAAAGGCATTGTGGGAAAATGGGCCAAGGAGGTCACGGAAGAAACTTGGCAGGGAGAAGATGGACAAACACTTCCTCAGTGGAGTGGTCCAGGTCAGTGTTCTCGAGGTAAGCTCCTGCAAAGAGGCTGCTGTTGGTGTGAAACAGTGCACGTGGTCTTCACCTGCTTCGTTCCCACCCTCCCACAAACTGTAAACCTGATGTCTCGAGAGGAAAAGACATCGATCAGATCCAAAGTTTGAGACATTCTAAAAAAAAAAAAAAAGCATAAAAATCTGACTGACACTCCTTACTTCTGTCGGGTTTTCAACACAAGTGAAGTCTAAAAACAATTACAGCCAAGAGGGGCCATAGGGAGCTAGGGTGAGTGAAGTGTCCTAATCTAGACTTGATTCTGCTTTTCCTGCTAGTTAGTTGTCGGCAATGTAGCAACACACCGTAATGAGTGCACCACAGTAATTAGCCTGTCAGTAACTGGGGGAACTGGTTGCAGGGTGCGTGAGAACCCTCTGCACTGGCTTGAGGTTTTTCTGTAAATCTAAAACTGCCTCGACAACAAGGCTTATCCAGACTCTTTCATTGTTACCCTGTGACAGCACAGAATTCCAAGAGACACCATTCATGTGAAATTTGGGGTGACCAGTCTCCCTGCGAATCTCTGCACCCCACAATTACAGAACCTCCCTGATTGCTGTGCTCAGGATGGGATGGTCGGGCTGAATCTGAGGCTACCCTTTTTCGGAGGGTATGTAAGGGTTTGCGTGTGTAGCGTCCTCCAGGGGCTCATGTGTTTGAAGGCAGGGGCAACAGCTGGTGGCACTGTTTTGGGATACTGTGATTCTGGAAGCTTTGGAAGGACCTGACCCTCCCAGAGGTAAGCAAGCAACCTCATGGACAATAAACCATTCTCCCTTAAGTTGTTTCCTGTTGGGTGTTTAATTACATCAATGGGAAAGTAACGGATATAGCATAGGGTACTTAACCTCTTCACTCTGCTACACAGAAGATGACAAAGACGGAATCCAATAAGGGACATATGATGGGCTACTCCTGGCCTGTGATGCCTGCGCCTTGCCTTTACCTCGGAGAGGGCTAGGAACCTCAGCGCACCATGAATGGCAGTCCTGGTGCTTCAGTGCCCAGCACCATGTGCAGGGATGTGGGTTGAGAGGAGGCTGCAGGGTCTCTCCAGAGCACTGAGGAAGGTCCCAACAATCAAAGAGATGCTCCACACTATGACTGCTTGAGCAGGAGCCCAAAGGGCAAAGACATTTTGTTGATTCTTCTGAAAACATGGGCACCTAAACTGAGATATGTAAATGAGATTTTAAACCCCCGTAAGCTGTGAGGCCTCTTCTTAGTATTTGGTCCATAAATTATGTCCCACCATAGCTGTAGGTTGTAAAATTGCCCCATTCCAGCCAAATTAATGCTCTTTTGCTTTCTGTTTATATAAATTACAAACCCCAGATGTGTCAAAATACGTAATGAAAGCCATATAAAAAGAAATTTGTATTTCAAAGAACTTAGTCAATTTCTTATTTTGCTGGGGTTTCTTGGTCTTATCTTAATGGGAGAGAAGAAAAATTAACCTTTCGTTCTTTCCCTTTTTTGTTGCAATGCCGGGAGAGCATGAATTGTCAGGGAAAATGCTTTTCCTGGGCCAATTTCTAAATAGAGGAGGGCCAGCTGTGGAGATAAGCCTGCGCGTTGGTGTTTGGTCTTGGATCTTATCTGTCCGCAGCAGCAGCAGCAGCAGCAGCTTTATAACAAATGAGGTTCAAAGAGACGCAGCCCGTGTTTGGGCCTCTCTGTGGAATATTTTCCTAGAGCACCGTAGATTTCGTCATTGTGTCCATCCCTACTCAAACTCTTTGAACGCTTATCATCCACCACCATTTCCTCCTGCCTGGCCCCAGATCAAGAGTCATCTGTAATCATTAGCAGAATGGAATGTGCTGTGTTAATGTGTCGACCGCTTACATTTCTAAGACACCCTACAAGGCCAGGGATACATCTCAGCTGTATAGTGTCAACCACCAGTTCTATCAAAATGAGTAAGCAAATAAATAAAAAGATCATGGCCATCCCTTAGGACCACCCTTTTTAAAAAAGCATCAGCTTGACCACAAATTGGAATACTTCTCAATTATTCTCGCAGTTGCTTACCTGAACCTAGAGTTTCTGAGAAGCGCGCGGCTTTTACCGCAGATAAATTAAACCGATGCCACTTGGGATACAGAGAAGGCAGCTGGGGATTGTTTCTCTCTCTCTTGTGTAGGAAGATGGCACAGACTACAGGAAGAACCACAAAGGGAGGCCTATAAAGAGGGATGCTTTTAGGATGTTCAGATTTCTCTAGGACGAGATGGATCCACAGACCAAATGTGGTTTTCTGCAAAGAAGCCATTGTGCACATCCTCAGAAAGCATGGCTGGACTGCACAGACAGCAGAGCTGAGAAGGGAACTGGGAGGCCTGGGGAGGGGACCAGAGACTGGCTTGGTGGGAGGGATGGGACCAAAAGCCATGCAAGCCTGTTGAGCCCACTGGGCTGGGAGTGGAGCTCCTGACCTGACCGTGGCCTGGCCTGGCCTGGCTTCTCTTCTGACCTCTTCCTCCTCATCAGGCAGACTCATCCAGCCCAGCCAGGAGGTGGCTGTCCTTGGTCCCATCCAGCTTCCGGCTGCGTGCTGTGCTCCACACAGCCATCCAGCCAAACAACTTGCCTTTGGGGGACCTTCAGATTTCATCTCAAGGTGCCATAGTGTCCCATCACTAACGTCGCATTTCCCCCTCCAGTTTAGTAATTTGGTTGTTTTATAGTTGGTGGGTTTCATCCACATAGATTGTATTATTAAAAAATAAAATCCAGTGTGATCTTTCATCATGTTCTGTGTGAGACTTACACCACCCACCGGAAGTTTTTCTAAGACTTGGTTAGGAAACACTGACTGTCTGTCCTACTCCATAGCTGGCGCCAGGGTTCCGAGTTCCTCTGCAGAAACTGGAGAGACTTGTTTATAAAAATAAATTTCAAAAGTTAGTAACTGCATAAGCAAATAGGGATTGGGGAGATGTCTTGGTAAAGTGCTCGCTGTACAAGCATGTAGACAAGAGGTTAACCCCCCAGCATCAGATAAAAAAAAAAAACAGGCAAATGGCACACACCTGTGATCTCTGCGCTAGGGAGGCACAGACAGCCAGATCCCAGGAGCTTGTTGGTTCTATGAGAGGCAGTCAAAATATAAGGTGGGGGGCAATTGAGGAAGATACCCCAAACTGACCTCTGGCCTCCACCACACACACACACACACACACACACACACACACACACACACACACACACACACACCCCACAGAGGAAAATAATGGGATTGGCACATGGCACTTATCTAGTTGTGTGTTTGGTCGCTGGTTGGGAGGGAGAGCAAAAGATAAAAAGGGAAGGAGGGAGGGAAGAAGGGAAGGACAGAGTAGAGAAGGAAGGAAATAAAGGAGAAAAGGAAAATACTTTATATATTCAGAAGTCTTAAAACTGTAACCAGCATAAAGAAAGGCAATAAAATAACACATGTATACTTAGTACCCAGATGAGGTAATCAATACTTGGGAGGTTCCTGTGTCCCCCTCCTAAGGCATAGTCCTTCCCACGTTCCTCTGAATTTTACATCAGCCTGTTCTTACGACCTATGTATTGCTCCCAAATAATAATATTTAATCCCTTGGGCTGGAGAGATGGCTCAGTGGTTAAGAACTCCGTCTGCTCTTCCAGAGGTCCTGAGTTCAATTCCCAGCAACTACATGGTGGCTCACAACCATCTACACTGGGATCTGATGCCTTCTTCTGCAGATAAAGCACTCATATACAATACATAAATAAATTTTAAAAATATGTAATCCCACTGAACATCCTGTAACTAGGGTCATTACACATCATGCACCTTCTTTCTTTGCGCTGCTGTATTTTGTGCTGTGTTCCTCGTTCTCCTGCCAACTTAACACTAGAGTTGTTTCCAGGTTTTTGCTGATGTGACCGATCTGCAATCAGTAGTTCTTGACATCTCTCTTGGGCCGTGTGTAGAAGATTCTCTCAGATCTATTCCCAGGTGCAAGGCTGGATCGTAGGATTTTCAGATATGTTAAATTAGGCTAAAACACCTTCCTAAGTGGCTGCCGCACCGACCTTCGCACAGGCAGAGGCTAGGGTGCCCGTGGACCACATCTGCCTGAGACTCCAAATCCCTTGATTTTGGTGTTTTCTGGAGTGGTGAACATGAAATGCACGGCATTGTGGCTTCCTTCTACTTACTTCTATCATATTATCTTCTTGTGTGTTTGTGGCTGTTTGGGTTTTCACTTGTTCTGCTTTCAAGTGCAACACCTTTACAATCCTCCCCGTATGCCAGAGGCACTCTTTGAGTCTCTGCTTCCTTGAAACTCCTGAATCTATCAGGTGAGTTCTTAGTGTGTTCTGGAAACTTCTCTTGCTACACACGCTGCAGTAGTTTTCTCTGAGTTTGAGGTTTGATGTTCTACTTTGGGGTGTTTCCTGTTGCATGGAAGCTCTGTTTTAAAGTAGAGCTTTAGACTTCAACCTTGCACATTTAAGACCTTCCTTTCATTTGAAATATATTCTTGTGTGTTGTGTAAATAAGAGTCCAATTTCTTTTTTTTACCCATTTCTCCAAGAGCTAACTCTCACAGCACCATTTTGAAGAGCCTGGGTTTTTTTTTTTTTTTTTTGGCCTAGTAATCTACAATGCTTTCTTTGTCCTGAGTTATGCACTCACCCTGACCTCATAATATCCTATATATGTATGTTTCTGTTTCTGAGCTCTTCTATTTATCCGTGTCAGTTCCTCTCTGCCAGTGTGCCAGTGTATCAGTTACTCATAAGAAGAAATGGATAATAAATATCATTTTCAAACTTAAACTCACAGAACTTGACACGTTAAATAATTATTATCCTAGTAAGGCACACATTTTGGTGCCCAAAATTGTGTAGAAAGTTGGTAAGCATTGAGTAAAAACACAACCACTCTTTGCATTTGATTTGTGTTGCTTGTAGGTATTTTGAGATTCAATAAATGCAGCTATTCAGCCATTGACTTTGCTCATATTGGGGTTCAACAAACAGCATTAGTGTATGACACCTGGTGTGGTGAGTGCTTTGCACAAAAGGATATTGGGAAAACTCTGAGATGAAGTTTCTCTGACTGTCCCCCTTCCTCACGTCTCTTCAACCTGCTCCTCCCCTAAGGGAGTCACAGAAAATTGCATTTCTTTTCCTCTAGATGTGTCATGGGAACTAGACCTCCACTCATTCTCGAGAGTAAGCTGTGAATCTCAGAAAGATCACTCTCTCTGTTCTTCCTTAAAGACTGCCACCACGAGGGTTCTTTCTCCATCCCCACGAAGACGGAGTGATACCAAGAGAAGCCAAGAAGAGTGTAAACAAACAAGCCTCACTTGTCCCTCCTCATCCACCATCAAAGCCTTTTTTTCCAAGTCACATTTTAACACAGGTGTCTAAGTTCACTCAACCTAAACATAAAAGGGTTACCCGGTTCTTTGGGTCTTCAGTTCTGATGGCTCCTGTGCCGTGGAGAACGTGAACGGAATAGATTTGCTCACCCACCCTTCTCATTAACTTATTGTTTATTTGTTTGTTTGTTTGTTTTGATGGCCAAGGGATGAGGAACCTTCCTGCCCCAGAAGTTCTTAGGTAAAGATGAGACTACAGAGTTTGTCTCTTCACTCAGCATCCCCAGAAAGGTTTAGTTAGGAAGGCTTTGCTTGGATGTTTGTTTGTTTTTCGGAGCTGAATTTACGATAAGAGTAATGCCGAAAGCATGAAGAAACATATTTAGGAAATGCATTCAGTTCATTTGCTGCACTGTGATGTCTTCATAGTCTACCCAGGATAAACCGGACTGGCACTTTATCAAAGAAACCCATTTATTTGATGGAAGAGAGGGAAGCGCTACATTTTAACTGTTGCTGAAAGAAACGTTCTTTGCTCTGTTGGTCTTGGACTTCCACAGAATGCTCACATCCAGATGTTAAATTGTTGTTTTTGTTTTGTTTTGTTTTCAGAAGCTTTGCTAAACTGCCAGAGGGTTAGATTCTCCAAGGCACTTCCAAATTCTGGCCTATTATCACAACACACAGGAATCCAAACTTTCAAAGCACAGCTTTGGCTCAGAACTGGATCAGCAGCTGCAAAAAATATGTGCAAAGGCCCAGGTTCGGAGGACTAGGATGCAGCGCCCTTGGGTGCTAAAACTGTAAACAAATTGCCTTCCCTTCCACCTTGTCAAAGAGTCACCTCGACTTTTAAAGTATCTGAGATCCCTGATTCTATCAGGACTTGATAAAGAGAAGCTGACACTTGAGTTCTGCTGTATAAAATTATGGCAGTTTCAAAAATTCCCAGTTTTAATTTTATTTTAATATTCATTTTTCTGTTTGACAGAATCTCACTATGTAGCCCCAGGCTGGCCTTGAACTGTGATCAGCCTGCCCACCTCAGCCTTCCAAGTACTGAAATTGCAATTGTCACCGTGGCTTGCTTTCTTTTTTTTAACTCTTCTATCAGTATTTCCCTGGAGTTGGTTTTATTTTACATTTTACTCTAGTTATATCATGATTCCTCAAACACACCAATAAATCAACCTTTCATCAAAACATTGTGTACATACTACTTGCACTTTTACCGAGATATGTCATTGTTGCCTAGGAAACTGATACTGTACTTTTCCAGGGATGGAGAGAAGGAAGGTCCTCTCAACATGCTGAAGGCAGGAAGCGGGGACTTAGGGGGAAGATTAAGTTATACTGCACTGACTGGACACATGCAAGAATTTTCTGTTCAGGAAATACCCAGGCAAAGGCAGAGATGGTAGTGATAAGAGACTAGCCACCATGGGAAGGTTGCATTACCCTGAGGGGAGGAGCTTTATACTCACAGCTTCGGTTTGCTATTTTTGTTTTTGTTTTTTTTGTTTTTTGGGTTTTTTTTTCTCCTTTATTAATTTATTCTTGTTACATCTCAATGGTTATCCCATCCCTTGTATCCTCCCATTCTTCCCTCCCTCCCATTTTCCCCTTATTCCCCTCCCCTATGACTGTTCCTGAGGGGGATTACCTCCCCCTGTATATGCTCATAGGGTATCAAGTCTCTTCTTGGTAACCTGCTGTCCTTCCTCTGAGTGCCATCAGGCCTCCCCCTCCAGGGGACATGGTCAAAGGTGAGGCACCGGTTTGCTATTTTTGAGACAGGATCTCCTGTAGGTCAGGTGGCCTCACAGTTGCTTGTAGTCCAGGATGATCTTAAGGCCCGCATCTCATGTGCTGGGCTGCAAGCCTGTGGCACAACTCCTGGTTAGAGAAGGCACTGTGGTTGGTTATGATGATCTAGTCAGAAGAGGCACATGAGCAAGCAATCAGTTCCCCACTAGGTAGGGTCCACTGGCTCCAACAGCAGGCTAGTCTCTGTTTGTTTGTATCATATAATAAATAACATTGGCACGGGTAATGGGATATAGTGGACTTCACTATAAAGTAACATGTGCTATCAGGCCAAGCTGAATTATGCAGATATTTTATAGTCAGTTAGTCTACCTAAGACCTTAAAATAAAGCCTTACAAATGTTTCAAATTGGTTTTCAAAGACCTATTTAATTCCCTGCTATTGCTGCTATACTGGGAATTTGGTACATACACAAATTCTTTTTTGACCAAAAACTCAGTCTTCTTTGCTTTTAAAAAATATTTATTTACACATATATTATTTATTTATTTGAATGTGTGACTGTTATTGGTACATGCACGTGTGTCTGCACATGCCTGTGGGAACCAAAAGCCAACATGGGTTATCATTTCTCAGGTGTCATTTGTTGTGTGTGTGGGGGCGGGGAGTGCGTGCGTGTGTATGTGTGTGTGCACTCAGGTTGTCATATTTGCACAGCAGGTGCTTTGCTGATCATCCTCTCTTCTCCCCATCTCCTACCTTCCTTGAATCAGGGTCTCTTCCTTGTCTGGCTGACCGGCAAGTTCCAGAGGCCAGCCTGTTCCAACTCTCTAGTGCCGCGGTTACCGATGTATGCCCGCACACCCAGCTTTTTTACACGAGTCCTAATGGATCACATTTAGGCCATCCTGCTTACGGCAGGGACTTCACCAGCCAAGCTCTCTCCCTGGCCCAATCCTCTTTCTCTCTTAAACTGGGCAAGCTTGTGCTACGCAGGCAGGATGACGCAGAAGGAAAGGCAGTGACAGCATTGCCGGACTCCCTGTGTGGGTGACATTTAGCCCTAAGTCCTATCCCAGCTGCTGATTGGCCCGAGGTGGTAGCTGATCCTTCTATCTCCAAAGACCCCTCCACTCAGAGCAGAATCCAGCGTGGCTAAAATACATGTGGGGGAATCCACCCCAAGGAGAGCCTCAGAATGACAGTGGACCTGCACATACCCTCAGATGCCTCAGCAGGGTGTCATCACGGCAGCTGTCTGGAGCTGTATCTGGACTCTGCTGCTCCAGCTTCTGGACCTAGATAGATGTGCAATGACTGGTCATTTGCTCAGGGCTGGGGACCAAGGAATGACTGGCGTGATAGCCGTCAGACGAGCTCCTGCTGTCTATCAAAGGACAGTGATGACCATCAGACGAGCTCCTGCTATCTGTGAAAGAATGCACCACGTGGTAAAGAAACACAGCATCAACATCCCCAAAGAAGTCACCATCATTGTGTTTGCCAGGAGAAGGAGCATCCAACTGCAGGCAGATCTCTTGCCTTCCCGGCTGGTAGGAATTCCTCTCTTTGCTTTTTCAGCTGTAGCTCCTGGTTTGTTTTCTTAGTCTGACTCTAAGCTCCCAACTTCCATCTTTTCCCCCCAAATGCTTATTTAATTCAGCCAGCTCATAGCAATTTATTACTATGTCTCAGACTCCCTCCTCTCTACCAAACTGCTATTGGTTTCTTTCCTGGATGACAGCAGCTGAGTGTTTTCACATACCCTGGGTGATTTGGGGGGATAATGTAGCGAAGCATGGAGGACACCAGGCCTGACTGCCGACGGTCCTTGCAGGGAGATGGCTTCAGTGTAATTGTAAAGAGTGTTCCTAGGTATGACAAGCTCCCACAGGACATCTCAGCCCATGGATGAACAGTGGAAGTCACACCAGCTCGCCCTCTCTGTCAGGGCCTCTACTCTTCCAAAGGATCTTCTTCCTCCTCACGCCTGTCATCAGAGCTCCTCAGGCTCCTGTCCCCAAGGTTGCTGCACCCAGTAGGGGCAAACAGCCTTAGATGCTGCTGGAGGATTGAATGCCACCCGCTGTAGGACTCATCAGAGAGCCAAGGCTCTGCTGAGGCATGAGGTAGACTTCACTAAGGGGGCCATGTCTGACTGGGTCTAAGACCATGTATGGGAGGCCACTTGGAGAACAGTGATACTATTTTAGTCAGCACTGGAAAAAGAAGAGAAGTATACAGAATCTCCACAGACCAGTAAAGTGTTTTATGTAGCTGGAACTCAAAGGTGAAAGAGAAAAATTGGGAAGTAAGGCTGTGAATGTCAGAGTAGGGAGAGTGTGGTTTGCCCTGTTCAAGGAAAGATAATGAAGGCTGTCCGTTTGGGCTACAGTGTGATCAGACCTTTGGAGATATCTTTGTTGTTGATGGAAGAGCAAGATGCAGGACTTGGGGATGCTGTGAAAGTGCCCTGCACAGAAAAGCCCAACTGTGACTGTGGGAACAGAAAACAAAGGATGCAGGTGTGGGCTGCTCACCTGTAAGCTCTGAAGGGCAGGGGCATGAGGCTCTTTCTGTCTCCTTCCTATCTTCCTGCTTATCCAACGTAACAAGCCCACTTGCACTGCTAGTAGAAACATAGAATTATCAGGAGGTAAGTGAATCAAAAATTAAATGCCAAACATCTGTATTTTTCATATTCTAGGTTTTTAAAAAATTCATCTTGGTTAACATTTAAAAAAAAAAACAAAAACAACCCCCACCAATACATGAGTGGGACTTGACCTATTCCAAATACTAAGCTATGTGCTACAAAATACAAGGTTTTTGGTTTTTGGTTTTGTTTTGTTTCTGAGACTGGATTTCTCTCTGTATAGCCCTGGCTGTCCTGGAACTTGCTTTGTAGACCAGGCTGGCCTTGAACCCACAGAGATCTGCCTGCCTCTGCCTCCCAAATGGTGGGATTAAAGTCATGCACCACCACTGCCTGGCCTGGTTTTTGGTTTTTGGGGGGTTTTGTTTTGTTGTTGTTGTTTATTTGTTTTAAGGTAGGTGTGTGTGTGTGTGTGTGTGTGTGTGTGTGTGTGTGTGTGTGTGTAAACATAAGTGCAGATGCCCTTGGAGACAAAAAGAAGGTGTTAGCTCCCCGGAAAGCTGGAGTTAAAAGCAGTTTTGATCAGCCTAATGTGAACGCCGTGAACCCAGCTTGGGTCCTCTGCAAGAGCAGTGTGTGCTCTTGTGTGCTGAGCTGTCTCTCCTGCCTGCCCCACTTACTTTTTGAAAAGCAAGTCGATTTATATGTATGTACAGAGCTAGTAAGATATTCCATATATTTTTAAAGCGTTTTGTATTTTATTCAAGTGAAATTTTAAAGTAACAAAATACATGTCAATATATTAAAAGAGAGAAAAGCACAAATCAAAACTATGTTTTTATACATAGAATTGTGTATATACCAGTTTGAAAGGAAGCAGTACAAAATGATGGATTACCAATTGAAGAGCCAACAATAGAAGGGATAATATCTCAGTTAATTTTTAGCTTGGATGAAAATATTTTTTAAAAAAGAGGAAGAAAAGTTAGGAGTGCTTTCTGTGCCCTCATGAGGACCTGCGTCTGGATCCTAGTACCTTGTGAGGCAGTCCACAGAAACCTAAGACTCCAGTCCAAGGTAACGAACACCATCTTCTGGTCTCCATGGGTGACTGTACACACGTGTGCACATACATTCACATAGATACACACATTTTATTATGAAAGGGAAAGGGGAAATAAATATGAAGTAAAACAACCTAAGACAAAGCTCTTTCTTCAAGGCTCCATTTATCAAGGGCAGAAGAAATCAGGATGTCTTTGTCTAACACTGGGGAAGAAGGATTATGTGTCACAAATGAATTTTTTTTAATTACAGCAGTTAAAGTTTTGAGTAGTATTGAAAAGACATCAGTCTAATGCTGTGTTTTAAACTAGAAAAATTCATATTGCAACCTGGTCCTATCTTAGGACAGTTGTGACTTCAGTAACAGTTTAAAGTCCCATGTGCCTGGTAGTTCAGTTTCTAAAGCAAAAATAAGTAAGACTTGCCCATAAAAAGGATGCCAGGGGAGGCACCAGACGTACGTAAGTGAACTGCTGACCTCTTCCGAGTCATAAATACGATATGATGTGTCGTGGTATGCTGTGTGTAGTCACACACTGACAAACACTGGGTGTACCTTATATAATGTTTATCAGTTTCAAGTGTGCAAATTATTATTTAGGTTAATCCTTGGGTCAGTATTAAAACACACACACACACACACACAATCAGTTTTTTGAGATTTTTATTTCAAAAAGCCTCCTTTCAGATATAAATGGAATAGACAGCCATTGTTTTTATTGCTTAAACACACAGTGGTGCCCCTTGGAACGCTCTCATTCCTGGCCGCTGTTGTCTAATTAGGTAAAAACAATCATTTAAGAGAGTCTATCGGTTGCTGTAAAAGTAAGATGTTTATAATCCAAGCCATCTTTCCAGATGCCTGAGAATTGCTGGAAAGCTGTGAGCTTAGCTTCCCACCCTGATAGGGTTTTAAAAGAGGTCAGGGTACGTTTTACCATAGCGTCTAGCAATGTGAGTTTATTCAGACCGCTTGGCAGACGTTCCTGCCCACTCAGGCCGAATCAATGAATCAACTATTGTGGGCCAGCTCTGCTCTAAGTTGCTAAGAAAAATTTCAAGCATACTAAGGTCTTTTTCTATGTGGTCCAGAGAAAAGGCAAAATGCATTAAACCTTAAAATGTCTCATCTTTCTTAAATTAGGAATTAAAACTTGCACAGAGATTTAATTGGGAGCAATGGAAAGTCTAAAGGCAACGGAAAGATTTCTGATTGGGGGGAAATACAAGAAAATGACCTGCCCATAACACCTAGGGGGCGGGGGAGCACATATGCAGAGGAGACCCGATGTGGATACAGCCATTGAAAAACTCAGCAAGGGGTGTCTAAACCTTTAAAGTAACACGATGCATTTGCACTTAGGTTTCAAATGAAGATTTTCTTTAATTTTTACTGACTATGGTTTAATCACTCTACTTTCATCTTAGATTTTCTTTGCAATTTAGCATATTATTTTCAGATTTTGCTATAATTGTTTTTTGGAGAAACAACTATTGTAACAATGTCTCCAATGTGCTCTTTATAATTGTTTGTAGTTTGTTTTACAATGACAATGCATTGGATACTTAGAGAAATTGCTGAAAGATGAGATGTTTAAGACTACTTGCCATGAGTAAATGGTAATTATGTAAGGTGATGCACATGCTAATTAGTTTGATTTAGCTACTCCATAACACATATATGTACTTTAAGCATGTTATTGCCCATAAGTATAATTCCTGTTTCTTGCAATTCCTGTAGCTTGTAAAAAAAGTAAAATTTAAAATATAAAGTTTATCGTAACCTGTATAGTCTTAATGAATGTTGCTAAATGCCCAACAGCTGTTCTGTTGCTCCTCCCTGTGAACGTGGCAATGATTTCACGGTGCTGATTTGACCTGCCCTGATGACTTGAAAGAGATAATTGATAATATGAATTCAAAACTAGGGACCGAGTACAATGCATCTGAATATATCTAAGATGTTTGAGGTCTGGTAGGCTCAGCAGTGGAACACTTGTCTAACATACGGGCTAGCACCCTCAGCACACCACACACACACACACACACGCACACACACACACACGCACACACACACATACACACATACACACACATATGCACGCATGCACACACAGAGACATATACATGCACACATAGACACACACATGCACACACGCACGCACACACGCACATACACACAGTTTACTGGATTTAGATCTAATGATGAGATAAGTTTCCTGTGCTGGTTAGTTGGTTGGTTGATTGGTTGTTGTTGTTGCTGTTGTTTTTTAACTTGACACAAGTTAGGGTCATCTGGGAGAAGAGCATGTCTGTGGAACATTTTCTTGATTACCAATCAGTGTGGGAGGCTACAGCCCACTGTACACAGAGACACCCCCTGGGCTGCTGGTCCTGAGGTCCATAAGACAGCAGGCTGGGTGATCCGTGAGGAACAAGCCAGTGAGCAGCACTCCTCCACAGTCTCTGCCTGAGATCCTGCCTCCAGGTTCCTGCTTTGAGTTTCCTGCTCGGACTCCGCTTCATGATGGGGACATGTAAGCCAAATAACCCCCTTCATTCCCAGCTGCTCTGCGGGCATGGTGCTGTAGCACAGCAACAGGGAGCAAAATCGCAGGTAGTCGTGGGGTTCAAACAAGGAGTCAGTAGCTCCAGCGAGGACTCTTGGATGGGTGCCCACTCTCTGCTTGTCTGAGGTGGTGAGGGGCACTTGTCAGCACGTCACTGAGCATTCACAACCAAGCCCTGCTTGTTTTAAGTTGGCGGCGTGAGTGTTTTGTTTTCTATCTCACTCCAGCAGGTGTCTGGGAGGTGGTGAGGACATTTGCAGCAGGTGAGGGGGCTGGGGCTGAAGGAGCATCACACCTGCAACCTCTCTTTTGCAGAGAAACAAATACTTGTGACTCTTAGGTTCTTTTCCCCCTGTCCTCCTAGATGCCCTTTTCTTTCTTTTTTTTTTTAATTTTATTAATTTGTTCATATTACATCTCAATAGTTAGCCCATCCCTTGTATCCTCCCATTCCTCCCTCCCTCCCATTTTCCCCTTACTCCCCTCTCCTATGACTGTGACTGAGGGGGACCTCTTCTCCCTGTATATGCTCATAGGGTATCAAGTCTCTTCTTGGTAGCCTGCTATCCTTCCTCTGAGTGCCACCAGGTCTCCCCATCCAGGGGACATGGTCAAATATGGGGCACCAGAGTACGTGTGAAAGTCAGACCTCACTCTCCACTCAACTGTGGAGAATGTCCTGTCCATTGGCTAGATCTGGGTAGGGGTTCGAAGTTTACTGCACGTATTGTCCTTGGCTGGTGCCATAGTTTGAGCAGGACCCCTGGGCCCAGATCTGCCTATCATAATGTTCTACTTGTAGGTTTCTAGGACCCTCAGGATCCTTCTGTTTCCCCATTCTCCCATGCTTCTCTCACCTAGAGTCCCAATAGGATGTCCTCCCACCTGTCCCACTTTCCTAGTAAGTGAAGACTTTCATGGGACATATCCCTTGGGCTATGTCCTTTTCTTAATGGGTGACCTCATCTTCTCTTCAGACTCCTGGCCCCTCACTGCAACAGGGAAGGCATCAAGCCTTGCTTCTAGAACAGTTGCTGTTGACAGAGCATCGCTCTGTGTGTGTGTGTATACATAATTTTTAAATTTCACATCAGGCACCCAATCCCACTCATCTTTTCATCCTCTCACACTTGCCCTCCAACCTTGTAACCTCTCTCCAGCAGAGAAAAAGAAATGTCATTTTGGAAGCTGTAGTGTGTCACGTTGTGTCCCACAGCATACACTTATGTCCGCATGTCTTTGCTTGCAAATGTTGGTTGCAATGACTTGGTGATCTTGTATGAGGCCTCTCTCTGCCTTCTGCTACTTTATCAATACTGGAACCTCACTGGGACTCCTCCAGGATCTTCTGTTGCCCTATGTATTGGAGATCCTGTAGGTTTGGATCTGTAGGACTGGCCCCATCTCTCGCTTCAGCAGTTCATGGATGGGATAGATGTTGGCATGGGCCAGCTCAAAGCTCTGTCCCTGGGCCTGAGAGGTGTCTGAGTTGGTCAGTCCGCCAGCTCTCCTGCAACTACACCACTGGCTTGACCTCTCCTGTTCTGGATGGTCCATCTGATGCCACAGCCAGCAAGGGGCAGAGACAGCTCTCCTGCTCGCAGGCCCTTGGGACCGGCTCATCCACAACCCTGTACCCAGGGCCAGCTCTACAGTACTGCCCAGGTGAGGTGCAGGGCGAGTGCTACAGTAGGCGAGGGCCAGGGCCAGTTCCCCAGAGACAGAGCACTGTGTTTAAGACCATAAAACAAGCTTACTAAAAAATAAGGAGTGATCCTACTCACACACTCTAACTTCTGGACAGCTGTGTTTGCTTAAAGGCTATATCTCATGTCTGCATTGACAACCGACTAATGCTAACTCCTATACAGCCAAGCACCAATGCTTTTGTAGTACGTTGTTGTTGTTGTTGTTGTTGTTGTTGTTGTTGTTGTTGTTGTTGTTTGAGACAGGGTTTCTCTGTGTAGCGCTGGCTGCCCTGGACTCACTTTGTTGACCAGGCTGACCTCAAACACACAGAGATCTGCCTGTCTCTGCCTCCCTGAGTACTGGGATTACAGGCATGTGCCACTGTGCCCACCTGTACATTTTAAAAATTAATTTATTTATTAAATTTGCATCCCGACCATGGCCCCCTACCCCACTCTTCCCCCATCCCTCTTCCTTTACTCAGAAAAGGGGGACCCTTACCCCCCAACCCCACCATCAACCCTCCCTAGCACACCAAGTTGCATCAGGATTGAGCACATCCTCTTCCCCTGTGGCCTGGTGATGCAGTCCTGTCAGGCAGAAGTGATCAAAAAGCAGACAACAGTGTCCATGTCAGAGACAGCTCTTGCTCCACTTACTAAGGTACCCACATGAAGCCTGAGCTGCCCATTGGCTCCATCTGTGTATGGAGAATAGGTCTTCAGCTTGTCACAGAGATGTCCCCTCTCATAGTTTCTCTTCTCTGCAGGCCCTCTGTCCTCCCATTCGTTCTCCCTAGGTCTGACCTTTACCCTCATTTCTCTCTGCCTCTCTAACCTTGTTCCCTCTCTGTTCAAACACTTCCACTGTCTATTCTATTTCCCTTTCTTGGGTCTGTGAGTTTTAGTATGTTAATCCTGTACTATATGACCAATATCCACATATAAGCAAGTACATCTCATGTGTATCTTTCTGGGTCTGGGTTACCTCACTCATGGTGATCTTTTCTAGTTCCATCCATTTGCCTGGAAATGTCATGATTTCCTTGTTTTTAATAGCTGAGTATCACTATGTACCATAGTCTCTTTATCCATTCTTTGGTTGAAGGACATCTAAGTTTTTTTCCCCCCAGATCCTGGCTATAAATAAGGCTGCTATGAACACAGTTGAGCAAGTGTCCTTGTTGTATGGTAGAACATCTTTGGGGTATATGCCCAGGAGTGGTATAGCTGGGTCTTGAGGTTGAGCTCTTCCCAATTTGCTGATAAAAACACCAGATTGATTTCCAAAGTAGTTGTACGTTTTTTTTTTTAATAGTAGAAAAAAATGTGAGTGTCTCGATGTCTCCCTCTAATATTAGGGATGGCCTAAGTCCCATTTCTTTTAAGTGGTCTTTCCTATGCTAGACAGTGGGCAAAGCAGAACCATACCTACTTGGACCACCTACTTAAACCAAAGGGAACTGTTAGCAGATTTGCTCTCAGATTAACATGAAGTAGACACTAGATAGGCCTGACACAGAACCTTGTAGCCTCTATAGAGAAAAGGAGAGGCCTTGTAAGCCCTTGTCAGGAGGGGGAGGAGAATGGCAGAACACGGGTGGCATGTGAGCGAGAGACAACATTGATCTGAATCATCCTCGTTAACTTTACTTGTGAATCATAATATCTAGTTCTTAAAGGTTCATACATTAGAATTTTGTTGAGGGGAGGCTTAAAATACTCCAGAAATTCATTATTAACTAGTTATAATATGGTGATTTATTTTTTAAGTGTTGGGAGTTGAACCCAGGGACTTGCTTATGCTAGGCAAGTATTCAATCACTGAGCTATATCCCCAGAACTCTTCACTTTCCTTCACAGGGGCCCATAGTGTCACCGTCTTGCCAAGGCTCACTTTGAACTCACCCTGTAGCCCAGAAAGGCCTTGGGTTTGCCTTCTTGACCTTCTTATCTGGGCTAATAGGCTGGTGCCACCAGGCCTGACTCGTTGTAAGGTGGTGTTGGCTTATTAAAGGCATCAGAAGAAGGACGCGGTTGCAGCTTAAGATACAGAAGTTGGCGTGCTTTACCTACGGCAGTCACTACACTGCCAGGCTCTCCTCGGGTTGTTACAGTGTCAACCGTCCTCTGGCAAAAATGAAACGCAAGAGAATCCAAAGGCAAGAAGCTTGTGTTTAATGGCTGAAGAATGATATTTCCCTAAGCAAAGAAAATCAGCACAATATGACTTCAGTTGTGGTGCTGGGATTCAACAAGAGACATGGAACAACTGAGGGAGAGAGAGAGAGAGAGAAAGGAGATTTTCTTTCTAAATTCACTTTCTAAATCATGGCTCAGAAATGTGTTATAAAACACCAAGAACGGAAAAGCCATTACATAGAGTATAAAGAAATACTTGAGTCTACAATGCCATCGGACTCTTGGATCCGGTTTCCGCAGACATGCTCTTATATTCCCACAAGTGTCTGGAAAATTGACTCCCTTTTTTTTTCCTGTCTGGAGGTGCAATTGGTGTTAGTATTTGCTGCATGGCTCACTCTGGGTCAGAGTGTTCTACGGTCACAAGCGGATGCTCCGACGGGGAGTCTTGAAAAGACTGCAGAGGGACCTGCTTCCCCAAGGCAGTTTTGGGTGGCAGTTTGATGGCAGTCAGCTCTGGTAAGGATGACAGAAGCCCAGCCTACCTTCTTGTCACCCATGGACCATAGGCAAAGTTCACCTACGGAGACTCATTGTGAGTCGTTGGGCATCGTCTGAGTGAATGCTAAAACAGCTGTCATTGACTGCTTAATACTTGTGAGTTCCAGTGTTGATCTGCACTTTTGTTTGTGAATTGCAATATGTCGGGGGAAATTCTATCAAAACTGTGTGTGTGTGCGCTTAAAATATTTGTCAAATGTTAAAAAAAGAAAACTAATTGTAGAATACTTTCTTATCTTGTTAAAGGAGTAGAAGTAATAGAATAGCTATGATTTTTGAGATATAGAAATTGCTTTGTATCAATAGATGTGTTTTATTGTCAACAAATATATTGTTACTATCTAGTAAGTAAATTTTGCCAAGAGTATATTGTATATCTATTTGTGAGCAATCACACAGAGGAAACTATATTTTATATCTTCCACTGAGTGAATTATTTTTCTGGTAAACAACTTGATATAAAAGAGAGTGAAACATTCATTGATTTTTAACAGCTATGCTGAATTACAGATTAATGGTCCAAAATAAAATATAAACTGATTTAATACACAATTCAGCATGAGGGAGGGAGGGAGATCTTTTTCCAACTGAGTGTTCACATGATTCTTTTCTTTTGAGGATAACTGGTTTTCCCCTTAATAACTGTAAGACTGCCCTGAACCACAGCCAACCTGGGAACCCTTTGTTCAGAACCGTTTAATGTCGTATTGACTAAGGAGCAACTTGGGAGTTGAAAAAATAGATCCATATTTCAGTTTCTGACTTGAGACTGTTTTTAAAAGTATAGTGCTAAGAGTTCCAGTCGACAGACTGCGAAAGCTCCAGGCCACTGTGCCTGCGAAGGAGATTCTTGGAAGAGCCATGCTCGGGGGATGCTGAGGCGGCCCTCACAAGAACGAGCCTTTGAGTACATCTTAGGTACGGTGTGTCTCGCACGTTGGAATGACTCTTCTCAGACATTTCTTGGATGCAACTTGAATTTAATTTTTCCTTCCCCCCCCCACCCCACCCCAATCCCTTCTCTGTAACTTGGCTTGGTAAACGTAGGTGTTTACATGCCCAAGGGAAAAATTCCCTGAGACTTATTACTCACCAGATCAAACACCAGACACTGCTATGTGGGGGAGGGAGGGTGGGGTGGCTGCCAGACCACGGCCAACACACACATCCTTCTTATCACTGGCAGCAGACGCTCCACGGGGCTGTGTACCCAGCTCTCTTAAGAGAATGGCTATCTGGTGGGGTTAAGCTAATGTTATTGGAGCAAAAAGATGAGAATTCTGAGAATATTTTTATTAGTTGTGTTTTCCAGAAATGGAATTTTAGGTGGTGTGTATTTCATTGGAAATCCACACAGCAATTTTATTATTTGTGAGTGAAATGACAGAATCCAAAAAACATAACTTAATCTGCAGCTAAAACAGTGAAGGGAGGTGCATACACACTGTCTTTGAGAAAATATTTTTCTTAAAAACAGAAAGCCATAGTCTCTTAATTTGAGAGGGGAAAAGGCCATCTCATTGCTATGAGCTCACAATGGAAGAGGGAAGATCATATTGTTTCCCTAACGGCAAGAAAGAAATAAGAGATGGACTTGAAACAAAGCCTGCACATCCAAGACACATTAAAAGTGTGCTGAGTTGTTTGGGAAAGCCCATTTCTTCCAGGTGAAACAGTAGTAGCACACTATTTTAAAAAAACACAAAACTATGTTTCTATCTGTGTGGGGGTATTTGTGTGTGAATACTGGTCCCTGTAGAAGCCAGAAGAGTGTGTCAGATCCCCTGGAGGTGGCGTTCTATGCAGCTGTGCACTGCCTGACACAGGTTTGGGGCCTAAACCCTTACACAGGAGAAGTGTGTGTTCTTGGCTGCTAACCCTTCTCTCTAGCCCTGTGGTGCTGCCCTTAAAATCAGCTGTACCTGAGTACCTGGCTCTGAAGCCAGATGCCGAGCCTTCTAGGACACCTCAGGGCTGCTTCTTTGACATGGAAGGAAAATCACTCCCTAGCTCTGAGCACCTCTTTTTCCGTGAGGAAGGTGTTAGCCACGGTATTCTGCATACACAGCTTAGTCTATGTCTGATTTGTTCAGTCATGCTCCAATGCTCCTAGGAAATGGATAAATCTAGGAGAAAATGTCAATAATGAAAGATTGAACTTTGCCCTGAGTATCGAGGTCTCGAGGTGGGCTTCCTTCTTTAGGGGGGCTCTAGGCTTTTGGAGGGAGGAACACTTCTCGGTCTATCAACACAGTGCATTCTCATGGGTCCTTAACCGCCATTTATTTCTAGAAGCAGCAAGATGTAATGGTGAACGGTGTTCATTGACTGTGCTTAGAAGTGTGAGCATTTTTTTTTTAGTCCAGTGTGTTGTGTTGTGCAGATAAAATTTGAGTACCCCAGATGTCTGCCTATTGCATCTTTGAAAGATGCAATCACATCCTGAATATGGGTCTAAATCAAACCCCTGGTTACATTTTTATGTTTCTCTTTTATGTGCGATCATAGTGCAGAAAGGATATAAGACAGCTTAGCAGGATGTATAAAATATAAGGGTCAATCAATCAAAAAAGATGGACATAAACCTTGCCATCAGGTAGAGCCAGGAACGTGGCTAATGGCATGCAGGCCATGTGCACTGTTGTAGCTGCCTCACAGAGGCCACACAGCCTTTTCAGTGGCCTACAGAGGTAGCCTTGGTGGGCCCTGTGCAGACCCAGACAGAAGCAGGTCGGTTAGTGTTGGGGTAAGCAGGCAGTCGGGGATTGGAAAGCTTCCCAAGGAAGCAGCTGGAAACTTTCAAAGCCTTAACTGCTCATAAGCAGTCCTTAAACTGCCTGCCATTGCGCAGTTCAAAATAGAGTAGAGGCGCAGCTGGGAGCTGGTAAGTGGGAGGTTAAATAGCAACCAGTGAAGGGGGCTTTGAACTGGCCACAAAGCTGAGGGGTAAAGCGATGAGAGTAGATACTGTTCCTTCTTGACCCAGAGGTAACAAAAGCTAATCGCAAAACCTGGCGTGATTGGTTCACGCCTAAGTTATATCTCCTATCTAACATACTTGTTGTGAGTTCTGAGCCCCCATAGAACAGCCTTTAAGTGAACAGTGATGCAATGAGGTTATTTCGTTCTGTGATGGCTCTAGGAAGTGCAGCATAGTTTTTGCACCTAAGGCTCTTGCTTCTTGAGTCAAATGCAGTGGGGGTTTTTCTTTGGTTTTGGTTTTGTGGCACAGTCTCACACAGCCCAGGCCGGCCTCAAACCTGCTATTTGGTTGAAGGTGACCTTCGTCTTCTGATTCTCTCGGGTCTGCCTCTGGAGCGCTGGGACTCTGGGGTGAGTACCACCGCATCCTGTGTGTGTGGTGCTGAGGATTGAGCCCGGAGCTTCGTCCGCGCTAGGCAAGCCTTCTACCTATATCCCCAGCTTGGCTTTCATGCCTGCCTCACTGAAAGCCTCACTAGACAGATGAGGTGACTGATGCTCTGCCCTGCTTTGGTTCACCCACTGTGCTCCCTCCCCCGTCACACTTACACGCCCCCCCTCCCCCTACGTCCTCTTCACCTTTCCTCTGGCCTCTGTTTGCTGTGGTTCTTTGTCTGGGAAGATGTTTTATAGGAGGTGCCCTCAGCCTTAAGCCATCTCGCTCAAAGATCAGGTGGCTTTCCCTGCTCTCCAGGAACATGACTGAGGAGAAGATAAATTCAACATGAAGTTTTTGATGACATCACCTCCTGCAGACTCAGGCAGACAGTGTACACTGATGTGAGCAACAGCACCTAGAATGTCTTTACATTTGGTGTGAACCTCAGAATCCAAGATCACTGCGCTTGAACCCTCTGAATTCAGGTGTACATTTTAGAATTTCTGGAGGAGAAGACTATGTTTTTCGGGCAATCTTCTGGGGTTATTTTTTGATAAAGTGTTCTAATAACCCTAAGATTTTATTTTGAAGTGGCTGAGACACAGCAATATAAGGCCAAAGTTCTCCAGTATACAGGACTGGGCCCTATACTTTGAGTCCAAAATACATACACAAAGATAAAAGTGGGCCCTCCTGGCTTGACATTCCATTTAACAGTCTCAGTGGACTTGATCTCAGTAAAATAGCTGCTGGGGTTAGGCAGGCCGTGGCCGCTGGGTTCGTCTCCAAGGTGAACTCTCCATGAATATGGTACCCAGGCACTAAACTTGCTGAATTTCATTTATGTAACAAGCAAACGATAGAGCAACTTTGGGTTTAAGAGTATTTATTATTGAGACAGGGTCTCCCTAGGTAGCTTTGTTGCCCCGGAATTCACTTTGTAGACCAGTCTGGCATCGAACTCACCGAAGTTCACCTGCCTCCACCCCCAGAGTGGTGTTGAATTAAAGGCATTCGACACCACGGCCAGCACTGATTTTATGGTATTTTAAATAAAGCCCCTCCCCCTTTTGGTCTCTAGCAGCTTGTAAACTTGTCTTCTGGATCCAGCCCTAGTTAGAGGTTCTATATTCATAGTGAATACTGTAATATGCACTTTCAAACTGCTTTAGCTGGAAAGCATTGACGCTTCCCCGGGGCCAGTTAAGTAACTAAAAGGAGGACAGAAGCCAGGCACCGCTCGCTGCCTTTGCTCTGCGTCTGTTTCTTTAAGTATCTCAGATCGGGTTTTTAATGTGTCCTGTCCCAGTGTCACCCGAAGTTACTGTCTTAAACCTGCAGTCGCCTTGGATTCTAAGAATGGCAGGTCTGAGTGATAAGATGTTCTGACAAGAAACCAGCCCTCCTTCCCTCCTCCCCTGCAGGCATCAGGTCCCGGAGGGAGCAGTCCTCAAAGTGAGGGCGATTGTCCATGGTGGTGAGGCTGCGCCTGGACAGGACCCCTCACTCTCCTCAGGCAACAAGCAGCTCTTCAAGCTACGTTGACGAGCCAGGAGAGGAAGGACTGAATAGACCAGACTGTCTAGTTCTGCATAGTTCTTGCCCCTGCCCCAGTTCTAACTGGATTTCAATGCAAATCTCATCTTCTCCCTGGAGACGGACTTGAGTCATTAGGCCTCCCCATGCAACTCCTGGTTCCCATTTGCCACATCGCCCCATCTCCTTTCTCTCCATTTCACCTTCCCTCGTCTCTTTATTTTTTTTTTTAAGATTTATTTATTTATTATTATGTATACAGCGCTCTAGCTACATGTGCACCTGCCTACCAGAAGAGGGCGTCAGATCCCAGTATAGATGGTTGTGAGCCACCATGTTGTTGCTGGGAATTGAACTCAGGACCTCTGTAAGAGCAGACAGTGCTCTTAACCTCTAAGCCATCTCTCCAGGCCCCTCGTCTCTTTAATTGACCAGTCTAGTCACTGAAGACTCCCCAAGCCAAGGCTTTGCCCTGAAACTCCAGCAACAACAGTACCGGGTATGCGGACCCTATTCATACTGATCATTATCGGTTTTGTGTTCAAACTCCAGGTCTGACAGTACCGGAGTGAGCCAAGTGAGCTTTGGATTCTGTGAGGTTAGGGTGTGGCCCCTCGGGTCGGCCCCCACTTCCCTTGCTGATCGCCAGTCTGCACTTCCTACATTGTTTCCGCTTGCCTTTGCTGATTTGTTGGACGAGATCACAGGATGATTGCACTCACCAACTAATGATCGAAGATAGAACGTAGGCATAACTAGGGAGAAATGAACTACAGGCCAGTGTATGGAGGCGAGCCAAAGGTTCCGTGCTTTTTCTGGATGCACCATTCATTCTTCCAGTACCTTGGTATGTGCACTAACCCGGAAGCCCACCGAATCTTACCATTGAATATTTGTTACAGAACACAAACTCTAGCCGCTGCCGCCCTTTTCCTGGAGATCACTGGGTGAGTCTCCACATTCCATCGCTACAATCACTTGGTTTTCTGACCAGCTGCGTTTGTACCCAGTCCTGCCGGTTATAAATTCAAGTGCAGTGGAAGGAGGCTTGTTTTGAATAACAAAAGGGGCTCTTATCAGGCAGGAAATCCCAAGCTCATTAGAAGCTCAGTGCCAGGAACTGGAGGCAAAGACCAATTCAAAAAATAGTGTACTAAGACCGCTGGACTTTATGGTACCTACAGCAGAAACTAGCACATCTCTTGAACTCAGACATGGTGTCAGGATCAATTAAAATCAAGTGGAGCCAGAGAGTGTCAAGTCTAATATACTTTTATGCTTTCCTTTCCTTTCCCTCATAAACAAAACAAAACAAAACAAAACAAAAAACACAGAGTATGGAAGGCAGGGGCCCCTGGCTCTCTGGTCCTTTGTGCATGGAGGTGTCTAGCCGTGTGTCTCAGCCACCCACGCTGGAGTGGGTTGGCAGGCAGGTTCACTTCACCAGCTTCCGTGCCTCGGGACAGCAGAGCTAAACAGCGGAGGGGACCGTTGAGATGTTGAAGATTAGGCTGTGCTGGGGTCTCCGCAGAGGGGCGTGGTGTTTCTCCATCTTGGAATAGTTTGGGGCTTGAGGTAAGGCTATGTGAGGGCACAGTCCTTTCTTTCTGTAGATTCTTCTTCTATAAGTAATCAAAATGTTCATAAGAGGCCCGGAGAGATGAGTGGCTCAGTGGTTAAGAGTTCTGGCTGCTCTTCCAGAGGACCTGGGTTTAAGTCCCAGCATCCGCAACTGTCTGTAACTCCAGTTTCAGGGTAACCCATGCCCTCATAGAAACATACATGCAGGCAAAAACACTAATGCTATGACATAAAAATAAATCATTTTAAAGCCTTTCTGGAAGTGCCAAGTTTGACTACACATTCTTTTCATTATTACTGAATTACATGCCATAATTATAAAGCAATTTGGGATATTTTACTAACTGCCATCCCACTGCCTGAAATTCCCTCCCACTTTCATTCCTTTTGTGGGAGAGTGGCTGATTCACCTAGAATGTGAGCTCAGGGAATTCGTCTGAGTGGGCCACGCCACTCACTCACCCTTGCCTTATTTATTCACTCCACAAAAGCATATTAGCATCTCCTATTTGGCACACACAGGGCTAAGTCCATACATCAGATGGTAAGGTAGCCATTGTGACGAAGCCATGGGTCTAAATGGCTACATTCAGTCTGTAGTGACGATGGTACCAAGATGTGGGTTTCAAGAACGTAAATAAAGCATTCACATGGAGCCTCACACAGGGCCTTCTGAGGGCTTTCTATACATTGTGTTTATTGTGTCAGCGTGTAGTGTGTATCCTACAGCTGAAGACTCTGAAGCTGGCATTATAAGCAGCTTGCTTGATCAGCTGAGAAATCAGAGTAATGATTTGAACCAAGTACCAACTTAACCATCTGGATGCAGAGCATCTGGGGACTTGAATTCCTTTGTGATGCATAGGCCAGTGAGAATCTATATGGGGTCCAAACACTCTATAGTAAAAGTCAAAGATAGCATCGTGAGCAGAACACAAAAGTGACACCTTACCCTAACCTTTTTTTTTTCATTTATGTGGCTTCTACCAGTGAAATTCTTCTACAAAATGTAACCATATCTTTATCACATGGGTCCTAATAAAACCAGATAGCAGATCTAGAGTGAAACCGGGAGGAGGGAACAGACAGCGTACTGCCCGTGCTTCCGGTATCCTTTCTTAGGAAAAATGTGCTTCCGGTATCATTTCTCAGGAAAAGCAGTGGACCCGCCTAAAGTGAGGCTTAACATTTTTTTTTTTTTGTCACATTTTATTTGTTTATCTTGTGGCTGCGTTCCATGGGGCATGCGTGGAAATCAAAGGACAGCTCTAGGAAGTTGATTTTTCTCCTGCCACCATGTGAGTCCCCTAGGCATCTGCTGAGCAGGCCCCATGGCACGCACCTTTCCCCCTGAGCCATCTTGCTAACCCATAAAATAACTTTTATAATATACTTTTTAAATATGTATATTATTTTTGTAATGTCGCAGTGTGTGACATTTACTCGCTCTGTGTTTTTATGTAAATATCATGTATATTACGCTTTACTTACTTGTTATTCCAAAGGTTCATGATCAACGACAGCTTATTTATTTTTTAACAGCTGTGAGGGAGGCCAGGCTGGGAGTACAGCTCAGGGATAGAGTTCTTACCTAACATATGCAAGCTGCTGGGTTTGATGTGGAATTCCAAGAAGAAAAATGAAAAATAAAACACAACAGAGGTAAGAGTTATAGTGGCTAAAATTGAGGGCATGCTGTGTTCTAGCCTATGTACTGAGGCCTTTTCATACTTTCTCTTATTTAATCCTAACAGCAGCCCTAGGAGATAGTTGCTCCTGTTATCTCCACTTTACAAACAAGGAATCAGAAGCTGCAGAAGTTGAACAATAACTTAGTGTCACATGGCTAGTGAGAAAGTAACAGACCCTGTTCTGCAAATGAGGTCTGTCTGATCCCCTATCCTGCCTCTCCCCGCCTGGCTGGCCTGTGACACCCTATGCTCCAACCAAGTAGTTTCCCAGGCAAAATCATTAGAAGAAAATGCTAGCAAGCCTTCCAACTTGATAGCAGTCTTTTAAAATATGTTTCAAATCAGGGAGCTTTCCTCAAACCAAGCTGTTAAAGAGCTAATCCTTTATTTTCTTCTAATAGGACTCTGGCTTTCTTCACTAGGGACAATGGGATGTTTTTGCCCAAGACAGTGTAGGTTTGGTTTTGCCTCATGCAGAAAAGCTGCCGTGGCGTGGTGTGGTTCTGTTTTCCCAGCTGTGGTGTTGTGTAGTTCTGTGTTCCCAGCTGTGGTCTGGTGTGACTTTGTGTTCCCAGCTGTGGTGTGGTGTGACTTTCTGTTCCCAGATGTGGTGTGGTGTGGTTCTGTGTTCCCAGCTGTGGTGTGGTGTGACTTTGTGTTCCCAGCTATGGCATGGTATGATTCTGTGTTCCTACATGTGGTGTGGTGTGGTTCTGTGTTCCCAGCTGTGGTCTGATGTGACTTTGTGTTCCCAGCTGTGGTGTGGTGTGCTGTGGTGTGGTTTTGTGTTCCCAGCTGTGGTGTGGTGTGGTTCTGTGTTCCCAGCTGTGGTGTGGTATGATTCTGTGTTCCCAGCTGTGGTGTGGTGTGATGTTCCCAGCTGTGGTGTGGTGTGACTTTGTGTTCCCAGCTATAGCATGGTATGATTCTGTGTTCCCACATGTGGCGTGGTATGGTTCTGTGTTCCCAGCTGTGGTCTGATGTGACTTTGTGTTCCCAGCTGTGGTGTGGTTCTGTGTTCCCAGCTGTGGTGTGGTATGGTGTGGTCTGGTCTGGTGGGATCCTGTGTTCCCAGCTGCTTTGCTTTGCTCTGTGCAGTGGTTCTGAGTCCTTCGTTCCAGAAAGGCTGTCTGGCAGCAGGAGCTTAAGTAGACACCATAGAGGAGGGGGAAGGAGTCAGCAGCGGTTCGTAAATGGCACTTCTGGCTCTCTTAATTTCAATATAATGATTAAATTTGTTCATCAATCACCTTGCAATTATAGGTACACTCCTCCCCTCCAGAGCCCTGACACTAGATGCCACAGGGTTACAAATGGTCTCTTTAATTAGCTTTTCAGGTCTTCTGTCAGCATGGCCAGCCATAGTGGAACATAGCACTTCAGCTAACATACACACACATCTCATTTGCTGATCCATCCCTTGTTCTGACAGAAGTAATTGCAAGACTGTTGATTTGTTATTTGGGGGCTGCGGGGACATGCTGGTCCTCACCATTGCGATGAGAAGGAGAACGCGCTTGAGTTATGAGAAATTATACAATGTTGTCAGAGTAACCATGTGTATACACTATTTAGATGAGCAATTCACTTCTGTGCATGAAAGATTAACGGTCGAAGGAATTTCCCTTTCGCTGTAAACAATTATAAGCCTGGACCAAACATATGCAACAGCTCTTTTCAGACGGTGTATACCAGGAAACAGGACCATGTTCCGTGAGAAAAGGAAAAGTAAAGCAAGTGTCTGGTGGCAGTTTCCTGGCAGCAGCAGAGGGAGGATGGAGCAGAGCAGGACCTTCCCAGGACAGAGGCACAGAGAAAGGCGACGGTCAGGGAGGAGTCAAAGATGACCTGGGCTTCCCGGTTGGTGACTAAGATAGTGCTGGCAAACAGCTGAATTGGAAAGTATGTGTAGCAGCAGGTTAGGGAGCAGAGGCATGCATCAGAGAGCACACTGAACAGAGGGGCAGCAGATGGGTGGGCAAACCGAGAAAGACCGTAGTGTTGTCATGGTCAACATAGGTGTGTGGTATGGCTTCTGCACAAGAGAGACAACAGGGGCTGGAGAGATTGCAGTGGCCCAGGTTGGATTCCCAGCACCCACCTCATGTGCCTCATAACCATCTATAACCATTGATGCCCTCTTCTGGCTCTAACTGTACCATAGGTACATACAACAGACACTCGCACGGATACACACACACACACACACATACACACACACACACACACACACACACACAAATAATAAATCTTCAAGAGTGGTAAAAAAAAAAAAGCCCACAAATTTCATGGCTTTATTACAGAGCTTGAATTTCAATTAGATCATCCAGGAGAAAGGTCTCGAATGATGTCATCTTTGACTGTAGCTACAGCTGCTGGTGGTGAAGGTGAGGACAATGCTGTGGGTATGGTGGAAAGAGCACTGTTCTCTTGTCTGTCTTGATGAATGGAAATTTCTGGAACATAAGAAGAAGATTACACTCTGCTGTAGAAAGCAGGAAGAGTAATGGTAAATGAGTGAGTGCCCTGGCTACACAGCCTGGGGCCCCTGGTTAGTAGGGGGTTGTCTTGTAGCCCGCGCTGGTCTTCCCATCTCTACCTTCCAAAGTCCAGGATTGATTACAGAAGTGTACCACCACTTTCAGCTCCTGGCGATCCCTTTACTAGATGAAATCTTGGCATGCCACATGCCCTGGATGGCAGAGGGCAGCTCTGAAGTGCAACCAGCCGATGCCTTCGAATGGGAAATTCAGCGGGGCCTCTGTTCATGTATGAAACAAGAGCCTGGAAATTTCTCTAAAAGCATCTTCCAGCCAATTCTCAGTTGTCACACACTTCCCTCAAACTCAATGCAGATAAGGCGTGCTGGACGCCATTCATCCGCATACAGTGGAGAAAGCAGTTAAACACTGTCAAATACCTGCATTTCTGACTGTGGTAGTTTATATCAACTGTCAGGGTGGCCAGATCTGGAATCACCCTAGGAGACAGGCCTCTGGGCATACCTGTGAGAGATCATGCAGATGAGGTTACCTCTGCTCATGCCTGTGAGAGATCATGTGGATGAGGTTACCTCTGGGCGTGCCCGTGAGAAGTTATCTAAACTAGGCTGACTGAGGTAAGACCAGCTGTGGGCTAGGGCTGTAGACTGAGGATGAAGGAGAAACTGAGCTGGGTGCCAGCAATCATCACTCTCTGCTTCCTGGCTGTGGACAGATGTGACCAGCCACCCAGTTCCTGCCGCCATGACTTCCCTGCAAGGATGGGTTGTCCTCTCCAAGTGTGAGAAAAATAAACCCCGTCCCCCTTAAATTTAGTTCTCATCTGGTATTTTGTCCTGCAAGTGACAGCATGCAAGCCTAAGACACAGCTTTGCATTTGAAGAACTGGAGGGAGATTAGGAATGGTAGAGCAATAAGCTCTTTGAAATTTTGCCCTGGAGACTTATTGGATGTGGACTTTCAGCCACGCCTTACTCTTCAGCTGTGCTTGGCTTAGTGATGCTGCAGAACACGTGTGCGGATCCCTGCTTCTTTTGCAGCTGTAGAGCATTGCGTTTGTCAGGATTTCCATTTGCTGAGAAACAAAAACAAACAAAAATGCTCCACAGACAAGCTCACTTACTGCGAGCATTGTGGGGTTTGCTTCTCTTCATTATTAGAATTTTTGTAAATCAAGGCATGCTAAGTGCACACACAAAGGTTTGCATTGGGCATGTGTGGGAAGAAGCCCTGGGCAATGACCTCCTCTCCCAGCCCTCCTCACCCGCTCTGCAGCTTTGCCTTTTTAGAACAGATTTCATTCACCCTTATTAACTTCTTTTATCACCTTCTGCTTCTCAATAAAGCACACCCACTCATACGTACTGGGGCAATGTGGTTGGGAATTGTGGAATTAATCCAGTAAGGCAACTACAAAAATCAAACTCGTTTTGTGAAACCGGTATGAGTTTCTAATGCTGAAAGCTTGTTGCTGGTTAAAGTCCATTTTCACTGTGATCCACTGTGAGAATTTAGACATCAAATGTCAGCTGTGTCACTGTGTGTGTGTTTTCCAGTCTTCAGACCGACAGGCTTTCAAATATTAATGAAAAGATGGGGCGTATCAACTTATCTGGGAGGCTAAATCCTCAATCCTCAAATAAGTCAAAAAGTCATACGACAAGTGGCAAGGCACGGGGTTGTGTTTTTGCTTGTGTGTGTCTGACTGTGTGAATGTGTGTAGAAAAGAGAGAGACTCAAGAAAAAAATACGTCGCTTCCCAGAAGAATCATTTTAGGGAAAATCTTGACAATGTTGTAAATAGTGTTGCTTTTAAGATTTCTTATCAAAAGCAGTTGGAAAATGCCTAGGCCATTAATTTTACTTTTGTGGAAACTTCTAAAAGTGGCCGGCCTTGCCTGGAACATGCCATGGTGGGCCATGGCCCTCACTCGTGTCTTCATAGGACAAGCCACATGCATTTCATGGCCTTTGGGTTTGATCAGACGGTAGGTGGTTCCTCCTCTGGAATCAGAAGTAGGTGAGCTCACAGGCAATGTAAAAACCTCAGGAATCAATTTAAATATGTGCTCATAAACAACTAATAACTTATTAGCCATCTCCAAATTATTTGAGTAGAAGCAATTTCTTATTAGTAATCTTATTCTTGACTTTTTAGCTCAATGACCTTTCTAGTTCATCACAAATCTTGTCATACAGTCAAGAAAGGGAACCTGTGTCCTAATAATTTTTTTTCTTGTTGTGATGGGAGACTGTCCCTTAAAACTAGACTTAGTCACCTGGTCTGATTGAGCACAAGGCTTAATTTTTTTTCTGTTAGTCCCATTTCACAATTCGTCAAGCACAATGTATTGTACTCAGTTGTTTTTAGTTAATTCTCCAGTTGGGAAATTTACTGCACGTATATCTGCATCCCACTTGGACACAAAGGTGATCAATACACACTTGTCAGTGCAATGAATGGTATCTTTCTGTTTCTGAAGGATTGTGAAGTTACCGTATTTTCCATGGCTTTCAATACTGGAACTATTACTCATTTTTATTTTTGTTGAGTCATATTATTGTTGCTTTAACATTTACTTTCCCTCTTCTAAGGCTTTATTCATGCATTAGAGTTGTTTTTTATGCTTCCTTCCTAAAGGGCCTTTAATCTAGAGAGGAAACTATACCTAAGCTTGGGGGGGGGGCAGTTTATTTTCCTAATCATAAACTAATTCAAGAAGTTTGTTCTACTTTACAAAGTATTTTAATTACTTTTTTAATGAGTGGGGAGTGTGTGTGTGTCACCGTGTATGTGCCATGGTGTGGACATCAGTTTTCTCCTTCGGGCGTGGGTTCAGGGATGGACTTGGGGTCTTTAGGCTTGCTGGAAGGCACCTGCCCCGTCCATCTCACTCGCCTGCATTGGCCTTTCATTCAGCTTGATTCTTCTGATAAACAACCATATGGGGCACATTAGCAGTGTTTCCAACCACCCCAGTTCTGGTCACTGGAACCTGTCAGGAAAGAGACAGGCATTTGGTACTCACCTGGGGTTTGGGAAGACATTTTTCCGAGTTAGGAGCAGAAGCAAGGAAGTAATTGCCATGTGATAACAGTGTTTTAAAACAAAGACATTTATTCCCTTAACTTTAGGATTTTTGTTTTTCCTTACAATTTCAATTAATTGTTAAAATAAACCAGCAGCATCGTCCGACGGTATAAGTCATGTGCTCATCCTTGCAAAGGTGCCCGCCTCCACACAGAGGTCACCCACTCTGCTTCCTGTGTTTTCAGGACGTACAACTCTAGCAACAGCAGTGACGTAATGTGATGTGTGTGACGGAGGCGGAAAACTGGCCGTGCCAGTCAAAAGCACACTTCACAGCTTTTAATGTGTTCTATATCGCACTCGCTCTGAGGTACTATCAAGTGTGTGATGGTTCATTCCGAACCCCAGAATAAATGAAGGGACGGAGAGGCAAAGCCTCTGTGGTGTGAAGCCAAGTGCACGCTTCCGGACTTCATGAGCAGCGGTGCCCAGGGCCATTCATTCAGAGACCGGGAACTTACCACCCCATACTTAGGCTGGGTTTTAGTTTTAAGGAATGTTGGAAGTTTGTGGAGATGAATGTTTTATTTTCTTTTCTTTCTCTCCTTAATACCTCATGGATCCCGACCTTTTCCTTCAGACTGGCTTAGTGTGTGTTTCCCTTAAAATTGGTCATTGACCTCAGAATAAGTTTGATTTTCTTTTTCCATGATCTGCTCTAAAGAATTCCATTAATAGCATAGTAAACTGGATTACAACCTCCCTGAATAAGTCCTTTGAATTCTGGGCAACCTTGGAATAAAGGGTGCAGAGAAAGCAATACTGCCCAGAATGACACCGGGCAAGCTGGGAGAGAGGCATGGAATGCAGCTATCGCCTGGCCGGACCAACATCTCCGAGCAGGTTTATTAGCAACTTAATGGAATATGGTTATTCAGACATAATAGTGGCCTGGGCTGAAATGTCTGCTCTGTTCTTTTTCCCATACACTTTGGAATGAGTAGAATGTGACAGCTGAGCTTTCAAGCGGCCTCATGAATTTTAAATCCTCTTTAGTTACAGAACCGGGTGCGCGGCACATAATCAGTGTGGACAAGGAGCTGAGTGCCACAGGATATCGGGTGTCTCCAAGATAATGAGGGTTCAGGTTAGCCAAGTGCATTCTGGGTCTGTTCTGCATGTCTAGCTCATGACTGTGCAGTTGTTCTTTTGACATAAGACTTAAAAACCTCATGTCATCACACCTTACTGATGTCTGGAGACAGCAGCTTCCTTTAGCAGCTTAACATTTCTGTTTTGGTTTTATTTTTTATTTTATTTTTTTTCTCTTGCTGATACAGGTACATTTAGAGTCGCAGGGATCTGAATTAGGGTATGCCTTTGAGTTCTCAGACTTTAATATATATATTCTACATGAGTCCTTAAGTGTTCCCATAAGTATTTGAATATTTTATAAAGTTGTTCTCAAAATATATAGCCATAATAAAAGTTTGAATCTGACTTAGGTTAAGCCTTGAATTATTCTAAAATATAGTACAGGAAGGCTCACATTTGACATACCCTCATAACAAAATACCACCTTCAAAGATAATTTTTTCAGAAAATAATGTTATTCCTATATTAAATAGGATGGGTTGATTTCTAAATTGCTTTATATTAACTCCCTATTTTTTCAACTAATTTGACTTCTGATGTTGTGTGAACTCATGGTGTGTGTGTGCGCACCACAGCACAGTGCAGAGGCTGGAGAACAGCTCCTGCAAGTCAGTTGTTGAACTCAGGTTGCCCGGTCAGGTTTGCACAGCAAACACCTTTACCCTCTGAGTTATCTCACAGGTCCTGTCTCTACTTATTTATATCGTTGGGGTGAGGGGCCGTGTTGTTTCTCCTGGGAGTCGCAAGTAGCTGAGAGAGAATACCTTGTTTCATAGTAAAAATCCTAGAGATACAGCAGTGAGGGCCCTGTTGAGCAGGCTGGCAGAGCTCCCATGAGGTCCGTTTAAAGATGGTTGAAACCTGGCCTTGGCCACACACCAGAGGAAAGGAACGATGCCACCATGAGAGCAGGGTTTCTGAGCAGTGGTGGCTGCTTCGGTCCTCAGCCCTAATCTGCCACTGCTGCCCGTGTTGCCTGTTGAGGTCACCTTAGCTCAGCTTCTCCTCCATGTTTCATTTAAATGTAAAATGTGCATGTTTACAGTCTAACTTAGTAGTGTTACCAAAAGTGTATCCATGAGCACACTCAACAGAAATATCTGCAAACCTATGTTACCGGTGTTGGCCGGATGGTAGGTACACTGGCATATTGTGATGGCGAAGATTTCTAAGACAACAGCCCAGGAACCCATAGGAACAGTATTGACAGCCTATGTGGGCTAAGCCACAGATGTTTGGCTGATAAACTAAGCAAAACCAACTTCCATAATACCGCTTCAAGGGTCCATGTCTCGCATCTGGAGTCACACGAGCATTTGGATGACTGGATAACAGAAGCCTCTACTGAGCACCTTGTGTGCTGTGCTCTGCCTGGTAACAGAGCACGGTCGTTTGTACGGTTGTAGAGAGCGAATGCAGTTTTCCAGTGTGTAGGCTCTCAACACACTTTGGCTGTTGCCCCATAGCCAACCTTAGCTCTTTTCATTTTGCACATTTCCTTTGTTCTGTGAACCGACAGGCTGTTGCTGTCCTAGTTTTTCTGCTTGTCTGTTTTCTGCATCATGTTTGAGCTGTTAACTATGTCCACTATTTCCTTCCCCTCGGGCACGGGTCAGGGAGCTCTTGGGTAGTCCCTGCATGATGTATGTCCAGTGGCTTCCATTCCTAAGGAGGCTGCATGTTGAAGGGTGGTGCCCTGCAGACTACAAAGAGCTAACCTTCTTTCCAGAGTTTCTTTCCAAGAGAAACCGAAGCAACAAGAAAATCCAGCCTAAACTATATAGTGTCCATAAGAAGTACATTTGTCAGTTACATTAACCACACTCAGTCATGGCAAGTACAAATGAATCTGTTCTTTGGGGGTTCATCTCAAGATTTGAAGGTCTAACTTATATCATATTACGTATAGTTAAGAAACATCATAAAGCCTCACGGATTGTAACCACTATTCAGGTAAGTGGGTTTTGCCAGCAGATCATCTGCTTTGCCGGACTGCAAAGCTTTGCATTCCTACTGTGAGCAGGAATGCGTCTGAGCTGTAATAAATCTGCTTGACAGAGAGCGGAGTCCAGTGCAGCTCTGGTTCAAGGAGAAGGACAATACCCAGGGGGCAGTGACACTTATGGGAATCAGTCTCATTGTGCCCCGCCCCATCAGAAGCGTATCTAGTTGGTGTTAAAGTCACAGTGCATTCAGCATCGCTTAGAACCAGGGACCACGTCACGTCCCTCCTGTGTGGCATCTTTAGGAGCTCGTCCTCAAACGATGTTTTAGTTTAAAATTGCTATTTAGTGATAAGGTGGAAACAGAATTAAAGGATTTTCTCATTCCTAAGAGGGAAGAAGCACCACAAACGCAAGAAGCTTATCATATTTTTTTCAAAAGTAATTTGGGAACAGCAAAACTCATTAGCTCAACAGTAATTCGTTTTCCTTGCTAAAGCATTGACTGTTTCTGTTAGGAAAATATTACTGAGCGTTTCCATTCTCAGCCCAGCTGAAGATGTTCAGATTTGATAACAGAAAAGAGAAACTATTGGCTGGTTTTGTTCCTATCACGTGAGAGCTTGGGCAGCCGTCAGGGACAGTTCCTTGAAGCTGAGCATCTGTGTGCGTGTTCAGGGTATTTATTGAGCCAAGGGTCTTGTGCACGCAGGGCGAGTGCTCTGCCACCACTCTTCCCTTAGCCCTCAAAGCTAACCACTGTGTACAACTAGTGTTAGAAATGAAGCCTTCCATATTATCCACAAAGCTGTGATTAGTCAGCTAGTGTTTAAGCAAGCCGAACATGATTAAGTATGAGTTTCCACAAAACCATTTGCCACGCTGCAGCCTGGAATCAGATGGCAGCTTCTCAGAATCAATTACTCTGCACTCTACTCACTCTTACTGGGGCCCCTCATAGCCCCTCTACTGAAGGCTTTAAGTAGCAACTCACAAAGGGAATCCAGGATTAGGAAGGAAAAAAAATTAATAAGCATCAGGATTCTACAAGTAAATAAATAAACAATCTCATCTTCCTGCAGACTACATTCAGCCACTGGGCAGTCCAAAGCACTTGCTCACGGCCAGCATGAAGATTTGTTTCAGATGGGGAAAACCTGATATTTAAATGTAGCCTCACTCCCTCCCACCTTTTAAAATATATACAGTCATTGCAGAGAATATACTAATGAAGGGTTTCGCAGTCAAGATCCTTATGGAGCTCGGTGTTTAAAGGTGCTGGCTGCTCTTTCTCAGCACACACATAGCTCACAGCAGTCTGACTCGGTTCTCGGGACTCTGACATCCTTTCTGGCCTCTGGGGGCACTGCATGCACACGGCGCCCAGACGTACATGTAGACACACAGACCCATTAATTAAACACTTTAAATACTTTTCAAAGAACCGTTTCTTAGTAGGCACAGAAAACAGTCATTTCATCCCGGGCTGCCATATGGTGTAGACACAATCTGGGCCCATCGATCCAGACCGTGTTACGAAGCTGCGGAGCCTATCATCTTGCTCGCCCCATTCATTTGCTTAGTAGACGTCATCTTGCATCTGCTCAGGTGGTCACAGGATTCATGGTTTCAGAGAGGATGACGCCCTGTGTTTCTGCTACAGCCACGCAGCACCTACAAAGCCAAATTTAACAGGAACACGTATAGACAATGGGCAAGTAGCAACTGAAGCCAAAGCCATCAGGTACCTGTTCCTGCCACAAAGTTCAGTAACCATCCGTTTATTTATTTTGAGACCTCTCCCCTAGATCAGTGGTCTCATCCTTCCTCACGCTGCGACCCTTCAACACGGGGATCCCCCAACCATGCAACTATTTTGTTGGTATTTCATCACTGTAATGTAAGTATGTGTGTATTCTGGTGGTCTTAGGCGGCCTGTGAAAGGGCCGTTCAATCCCCCAAAAGATGTTGGGTAGGCTCAATTTTCTTAGCAAATATGTTTTACTATGAACATATCAACCGAGAGTACCTCACTTATAACCCGACTAACCTAAGCAATAGGAAAAGAAGATTAAAGAATACAATAATGAAACCATAAGGATATCAGTTCCGAGGAACAATTCTGGCGTAGTCAGCAGGATTTCTTCTGCTGGAACCTGGAGCAACCAGAACCCGGAACCTCAGCCGGAGCCCGGAGCCCCGGAGCCCAGAAGCCCCGACGCCTTCCCTCAAGTGGTTCTTTTGTGGAGCCATGAACAGCCAAACCTATCCCAAGTCTCCAAAGGCCTTGCCTCTTGTTTTTGGCTCACATTTATACCTCCTCTCAGCATTTGTTCAAAGATGTTTTTCAGCTGCTTAGTAACCAATCTCCCCCACATGGTGGTTCGACTTCTAAGGGGATAAACATCACCTGCTCTCTCACAAGTCTTTTTCTCATCCCCCACTTGTGATCTAAACAAAAAAACATGTCTACCTCTCCTTCAATGTTGTGACCCACAAGTTGAGAACCGCCCACCTAGATCCTGTCTGCACAGTCATAATCAGGATGCTCAATAAGTAACCCTTCCTGCCAAAGAGGGATTTTTCGGAGCCTTGTTTCTAACAGCCACCACCATCCACAAAGGCAATAAGTGAGCAGTGACTACAAGGCTGTCTTCCCTTAACCTTAGCTATGGAAAGGCCTATATGAGGCAAGTTTTCTGAAGCCCTTCCTGCAGATCACAGTCTACTTCCTCCCCAGCTCGTGGTTGTTGGTACACTGTCATGCCACTCACCCCCAATTTTGTTCTTTCTTGTCTATTATCCTCAAAGAAGCCCAGACCAACACATTCAGATTTGTTGACATCTGTCCATTTGAAGAGAGAACACTTCAAATTCAATAAGGCCAAAACATTTTTTTTTTAACACCTCTCCACCCTTACTGTGCTGAATAGTTTTATGTCAACTTGACACGAGCTAGAGTCATTGGACAGGAGGGGTCCTCAATTAAGAAATTCCTCCATAGGATTAGGCTGTAAGCAAGCCTGTAGGGTATTTTCTTAATTAGTGATGCTTGTGGATGGGGCCATGCCTGGGCTGATGCTCCTGGGTTCTACAAGCAAGCAGGCTGAGTGATCACCCCTCTATGACCTCTGCGTCAGCTCCGGCCTCCAGATTCCTGCCATGCTTGAGGTCCTGTCTTGACTCCCCATGATGAAGTGTAAGCCTCCCTCACCCCCCGAAAGTTGCTTTGGTCATGGTGTTTCAGCTTGCAGTAGTAACCCTAACGTAGACACTTGTTCTCATAGCTCCCTGCCTTTTCCATACGAGAAAGTGGTACCCTAGTCTGTCCCATTGTTCCCAGCAAAAAAAAAAAAAAAAAAAAAGTCATCGCAATCCCTCTCCTTCCCTCTCCACATCTAATCTACCAATCCCTGTCAACTCTCCTTTCGAAACACAAGCCAGACTCAGGCACACTTACTCATCTCCACTGTCACCACTGTTGTATGGACTTAGCCCTGTCATCTCCCTCTTAGATCATGGCAGCCGCCCCTCCACTAACTTCCCGGCTCCCGTTGTGTCTTCCTGTCCCCGTTCTACAAAGCAGCTATTCAGGATCATCTTTGTAAAATAGGCTATGTCCCTCCTCCCCTTCAGACTCTTCAGTAGCTTCCTATACACTTAAAATTCCAGCCCCGTAAGCTTGCTCGCTGTGGCCTGACCCCTCGCTACACACTCAGTTTTCTAGAACAGTCAGAAGGAAGTGCAAAACGTCTGGGAGGCTTCACCAACAGGGAATTATTTCCTTACAGGTCTGGAGACTGAAAGTCTAAAATAAAGCTGTCTGCCCAAGGGGCCACTGGTTTTCTTCTTTGTCTTCTCTTCCTTCTTCATTCAATGTCTATTTGTTTACTCAGTGTATGTACATGCACATACACATACACATGTGTCTGCGCACACACGTGTGTGTGCAAATCAGAGAATAACTTAGCAGAAGTCTATTTTCTCCCTCTACCATGTGGATTCTAGAAATTGACCTTGTGTCACAGACAGGCTTGAGGGCAGCTACTTTACCTGCCGAGCCATCTCTCCAGCCCAAGGTTGCTTTCTTTTTGAGGTGCCTCACCTCGCCTTGCAAACGGGCGCATTCTCCCACTGTTCTTCCAAGGCCTTCTTCCTCTGTGACTGTGTTCTAAACTTTTCTTGTCTTTGAAGCAGAGGCCCAGTGTAAAGGCCTCGTTTCAGTAGGGTCCACTTCTTATGCGTGTATTTTAAACTAATTACCCTTGAAGAGACTGTGTCTAAATACAGCCACATTCTGAAGTGCTGGGAGCTTTCAGCATGTGCCCTTGGCGGGGACACAGCTCGCACGTAACACTCGCCCTCTCACTTCAGCCTCATACTGCCTACCTTTCTTTACCTTGAACAAGTTAGGCTTGTTTCTGCCCGAGAGCCTCTGCAGTGGTTCCTGTTAGTCTGCTGCTGGCAGCAGCCTTGGCCTTTCTGGTTATTCTGGCTTTGACACAAATGCCACATTTTCAGAAAGGCTTTTCCTGACCTCCCACTAGTTTTATATTGAGATCTCCTGAATTAAATCTCTGTCCAGCACTCACTACTGTCAAGTTTTTTTTCTGTTTATTATTTATTTCCTGTCCCCTATTTCCCCAACAAAATAAACACAGTGGTCTTTTCTTTTTGATAATCTTGTCCTGATACTAGGACCAAGTATATTTTTTTAAAAAAATGAGTCGAGACTTACATAATTACTAGGTAACTGAGTGAAATTATTGGAGGACAGTGGTGGGCTTGTCATCGTTGAAACAAATAAATGAAAGACACTACTCTCTCTCCCTGGGAAGTGCTTAGAGACAGAATGACTCTACCCGCCCATGACATGCTGTGAGTTTGCTTATACATCATTCCTCCCTATGCCTATACCATGGCTAAATAAGCTATATATTTTTGCCTTGTGCATAAGAGTTTTTATTAAAATTTCTAGGAATTATGTTTAATTCACAGAGTTTTTTCAGCTTTCGTTCAATAAACATGTAAAGAGAGTTGACCAAGGCCAGTTATTACCTTGGAGGGCTGCTCTAGGAGATAGAGGAATACACAAAAGGAATGCCCACCATGATGAGGGCCTATAATTGGGGGTAGGAGCAGAAATATATAAAAAGGAGTCTGAGACAGGAGAGTTACTATGAGTTCAAAGCCAGACTGGACAGCACTCACATGAGCTGTAGTCCAGTCCAGACTGGGTTACAGTGTGAAGTTCAAAAGAAAACCAGCTGTGTGTGTGTGTGTGTGTGTGTGTGTGTGTGTGTGTGTGTGTAAAAACACTGACTTTGCAGGCCTGGCAACCCAAGGCAGTCCCTGGAACCCACAGAGTAGAGGGAAAGAAGCGACACCCAAAAGTTGTTCTTTAACCTGCACATGTACACTACTCCCTCCCTCCCAAATAAAAAATGTAATATTTTTTTAACTGGCTGGGGGTCCTCTGGGGTGGCTTAAGACCTATAATGTATTAATTATGTCCTGAAATTCAAGATGTTTCCCATACTTTAGCTCTATTTGCTTTTATGTTATAAATGGCAGTTGGGCAACGTTTCCAACATCTCAGAAAATCATGGCATTTTGAATGCTGTATCTGTTGCTTATTTTGGATGGCATGCACAGCAAATTTCTATGGTTCTCAGATTTCTGGAAAATTAGCTTAAAGTTGTAGACACTTGTCATTTTCCTGATTTTTTTTTTTAACATGCTGAATTTTGCAGGCCTTTTGGCAGCTGACACTTATTTTTATTTGGCCTTTGCAGGCAGAATATCAGTGGCTCTTAGGTACTGAATGCATGCCTTGTGGCATATGGTCTAACATGGGCTGGGAGCCACTTAAATGTGAATCTTACATATGAAAAGAATTAAAAAAATAAAAACAAAAAATTTCTGGACAAATGGATTGAACTAGAAATGATCATAATGAGTGAGCTAACCCAGAAGCAGAGAGACTCAAATGGGACTTATAACTGGACAAGGGGCATGTCCCATGAAAGTCTTAACTTACTAGGAAAGTGGGACAGAGGTGAGGACATCCTATTGGGATTCTACGTGAGAGAAATATAGGAGATGGGGAAAGAGAAGGATCCAGAGGGTCCTAGAAACCTACAAGAAGAACACTATGATGGGCAGTTCTAGGCCCAGGGGTTCTGCTCAAACTATGGCACCAACCAAGGACAATACGTGCAGTCAGAATCAAACCCCTACCCAGCTCTAGCCAAGGGACAGGACATTCTCCACAGTTAAGTGGAGAGTGGGGACTGACTTTCACACAAACTCTGGTGCCCCATATTTGGCCATATCCCCTTGATGGGGAGGCCTGATGGCACTCAGAGGAAGGATAGCAGACTACCAAGAAGAGACTTGATACCCTAGCATCATATTCAGGGGGAGGAGGTCCCCCTCAGCCACAGTCATAGGAAAGGGGAATGGGGTGAAAGTGGGAGCGAGGGAGGAATGGGAGGATGCACAGGATGGGATAGCAATTGAGATGTAATATGAATGGTTTTATTTTTCAATAATAATAATAATAATAATAATAATAATAATAATAATAAAAAGAAAAAAGAAAAGAGAGCTATGGAGACCAATGGAGCTGACTGTCACTTTGAGCCTTCCTCCAGGAGAGAGACTCAGTATGACATCATATGGAGTGGCTTTGGTCAGGGTTTCTATGTCATTGTTTCTCCTGACGGTGAAGGAGTATTTCTGTTTTGTCAGAGGGGTTTTGTTACCTCCGCGCACTCGGCCCCAGTGGACTTCCTTCTGCGTTTCTGTCAATTCCAGGCACAAACATCCATATGCTTGGCATCCAAAGGGAGATGAGGGCTTTTGTTTCTTCCTCTGGCTATGGGAACTACACAACAGATTTCCTGTTACTGGCTAAACTGGGTCACTTGGAAAAGAGATGGAACTGACATAATTGACTTAGACCGGGAGGTACCTGGAGGGATGTGGTGATAACTAAATGGCACATGCACTGTCAAATCACTTAGAACACCAGCTTGATAAATTTCACATGTAATTGCTAATGGAGCATCTGTGCTATTAAAATCATAAAAGAGCCCACGTTGTAATTGGTTGATGGATAGGTTCCTTAGTTCTGATTGATACAGATTCTAAGTCAAGGAGATGGAGCAATGACAAAGAAGCTGTAGTTCTGTGTCACAGAGCAAAGGCTCCATTCCCTCAGGAGAACACAAAGCAGGACCCTCCATATAGGAAGGAACTGGGCTTTATTAGTGCAGAACTCCAAGGGAAAGAACCTCCATGGTACCAGGATTGTAATCTTATGAAGGATTGAGCAGAAAAGATCATGTGATCCTGGGTATCAGAGTATGGGCGTGGAACTATGTAAATCCTCCATTCTCAGGAAGATTGGTCCTTAGAAATGAGTAAGGAATGAATGATCCCAGCATTGGTGAAATCTGCATGAAATATAGGTATATGAAAATATACAGGGGTTGATAAGTGAGAGGTCTTATTTATCTTCTCATAGAACACCTATCAGCCGGTGACTCACAGCCATAAAGAAACTGTGATGGGTGCAACTCCAAAAATAAAACATAATTATCAGTTAATGTTAGGCCGACACTCACCTCCTTTTCTATCTGGTTTGTGCAGCAGACCTGTTCAGCTCTGAGGACACCCATTCCACTGGGACTTTCAAATTCACTTTTGTTACTCCTATCTTTCTTCCAGCCTCTTGCTTCTGGCTTAAACGCCAGAGTCCTTGACTCTTGAATAACCATCTGGGGTGTTGTCAGTAACCTCAGTGGGAGGAAAACACCATCCCACATTTGTGGCTGCCAAAAGCAGTCTTGAGAGTACAACTCTTAGAATCTAAAACAGGGAATGACCTCATCTTAACCTCTGCCCCTCATATCCCAAATATAGGTATAGAGACGCTGAATATCCTGAGTAATTTTTAGTGCTTCTCACTAGAAATAAATCAGTAAGTGTAGAATCCAAGGGCTCAGTGAAGAAAAAATGCAACAGATACTAATTCTGTGGGAAATGTCTTAAAACATCTTATTCATGTAATGGCTGTTTTTATAAAGATTCATTGAGAGGGAAAATGAACTGTTGATACAACAGTTATATATATTGGGCATTCTATAAATAAGAGGAGTTCCCAGAATAATCAGCAGATAAAATGGCATTTGTTTAACTATGCCTGGTAACTTGAAATATTCAGGGAATAAATGTTTCCAGCTATGCAGGCCACTTTTCCAATACAATGATTCTTTTGTTGATTTATTGGCCCCTGGGGTGAGCTGTTTAGAGTCTGGGATCATCTGAGAAACCTCTTTTGTTACTAAGTTAAGGTAGGATGCCAGCACAGGTTAACAACTAGAGTAAACATTTTGCTTTCTTAACTTAAATGTCACCTCCTCAAAGAGCTCTTGTCTAAATAATGCACTTGCCTTGTTTCTCAAACAAGAAGTGTCCCACACATGAAATTATCATAACAAACGACTATATATGACTTGTGTGGTTTGGTTTTTGTAACTAAAAAATACTATATATGTAATATGTGTGTATGTAAATGTGTATATAAATATGTGTATATATTACGAAGATGGGGCCATATATATTTGTATTAAATTAAAAACTATTCATCTTTGATAACATCACACATGTATAGTGTAATTTGACCACTTTCTGCACCATTGCCCTCCCTCATCACCCCCCCGACACCCACTGAACTCTTTCAAGTTGTACTCCTATTTTCATGCCTTTTTGTTTGTTTCATTTGTTTGGGGACAGTTTGTGACTCACTGAACTTAATTAGGGTGGCTTGCATGAGCATGGGAGGGTTTTTTTGTTTTTTTGTGTGTGTGGTTTTTTGTTTTGTTTTTTTTTTTTACTGTCAGGCACAACTTAAGAGTGTCTACAGCACTGAGGAAAAGGCTCTCTTACCCTCAGCAACCATTAACTGCCAGTAGCTCTGTCAAGGCATGGGGAACTGTGAGCCCCTCCCCCACCCATGCTGGAGCACTGAAGGGCTAAATCTTGTGCAGGTCACCACAGCTGCAGTGAGTCTGTGAGTGCAACAGTCATGTTGTGTTCAGAAGTGTTCACAATACTCCTCCCATCTGTCAGCTCTGACATTCTGTGTTCCTTGAACCACTGCCCACAATCAATCATGATGTCTATCTCTCAATAAACATTCATCATTTATTGAACTGAATGAGTAAAAATAGATTGTGGTGACCCGGGGTACATTTCTGGAGACACACACACACACACACACACACACACACACACACTTTTTTTTCTAACTTTCATTTCTTCGGGCACCTGTTAGATGTATAACAACTTGTTTCAGGCAGTTTTTAATTTGACTGTATTTCAGAGTTATTGATTAAGAAATTTTTGTGCATCCAGGACCCTTGTGTAAGAAATTGGTATCAGCGCAGGACTTCCAAGATCAAGTTCTCAGCACAAAGGAGATTTATTTCCCCCAGAGGGACAAAAGCAGGGAGTAACAGACAAAGATAGGAGATAGAGGACAAGGCAGAGGGGAAGGAAACAAAGGAGTATTTGTCCAGGGCGGGGAGGAGTATTTGTCTTGGATGGACAAAGATGCCTCTGGACAGAGAGAAGACAGACGTGGCACATGGGCAAATGGCAAATGGTGGTTTATAAAGGGGAAAGGGGAAAGCCCCTGTGAGGATAGGTGCTTAGTTTTAACTGGGCGTGTTAATTAGGGAGGCCAAAGGGGACTTTGGACTGCTGGACTTCAGTACTTTGATAGCTAGACCTTGGTGGTCAGCCTCTGGAGGAGAAGTGGCCAAATAAGGGAATAGACCAGGAATGCAATCCAATGGGTTTTAGCAATGGAGGGGGGGGAACGGGGGTGGGGGGGGCACAGGCGGGGGAGGGAGAGCAGCAAGGCCTGCAGGGTCGTAACCAACATGCTCACGCTGACCAGAGTCCCTTCACCCAGAGCATTTCAAATGATTTTCTTGAGACTCTATTAGAAATGTCTTACAAATGGTGTACCATATTCTAAGGAAACAATTTAGAATGAGTCATATAAGTTTCTTTTTGCTTCTAACCAAAGAACTTTCCAAATGCAGACTTAAACTAAAATCTGTTTAAACTCGGGAGTTCCCTGCATTCCTTTTCTATAGCTACACAGTGAATTACCTAAATGTGGGCACATCTGTCTGTTATCTCAGTCTTTGCAGGTCACAGGTTTGAGCATAGCATATCTGTGTTTTGTTTTGTTTTGTTTTGTTTTGTTTTGTTTTGTTTTGTTTTCAAGGTCACACAGGGCTACAGTCAAGGTATTTTCAGCTCTCTCTCTTCTGAACCAGTTCAGACTGTCTGTAGCGCTTAGTTCCCTGTAGTTGTAGAACTAACCTGGATTGGATGCTTGGGTTTGGTTGTTTCCATTTTTCTTTTTGTTTTTGCTGGCTGTTAGCCAGCATTTGTTTTCTCTGCCTAAAGACTAGCCCAGTCTATAGGCAGTCTCACTATGGCTATGAAAGGCTATCTGGTCAACCTTGGGATTTAGAATAACTATGGAAACAAACCTCTGAGCCTATGAAAAAGGTTCTAGGTCCCGATATGTGGACCACACCATCCTCTGTTCTAGGGTTCTAGCATGAATTAACTTTGAGGCAAAACAAAACCCTCTTTTGGTTTTTCTGTGTTTCTCTGTGTAGCCTTGGCTATCCTGGACTCGCTTTGTAGACCAGGCAGCCTTGAACTCACAGCGATCTGCCTGCCTCTGCCTCTGCTTCTACCTCCCCAAGTGCTCGGATTAAAGGTGTACACCACCATGCCTGCCTAAACCCTTCCTTCTGAAGTTGCTTTCATCAGGGATTTTCTTCCAGCAATAGCACAGTAGCTAAAAATAACCTCTTCTTTTTTTAGCTGAGAACATCACAGTGTTATCCTGACCTCTCTCTAATCGTGAAAAGCCCTTTCAAGAGCCCCAGATTAGGTCAGGGCCATGCACGCTAAGCTCCCTCTTGATTAGCGTAAGTCAACTGTTTGGCCACCTAAATCACATCCTCAAAATATCAGTCACGGGAGTAGTAGGCCTGTCCCATATATTAGTCTTTTCCACTCTCAGAGGAAAAGTTAACGCAGGATATTTAAAGACATAAAAAGCAGTTTTAGAGTTGTGCCTGCCTCTTCCCACCATGGCAAAGGCCCTCCTCATTTTTGGAAAGTTACTATACTGTTCTGGAGATGTTTAAAGTGTCTTAGTTTTTTGTTTTGTTTTGTTTTTGTTTGTTTGCTCTTTGTTTTGTTTTGGGGGAGTATACCTGTTTGTTCATTTTCTTTTGTAACTTCATTGCCTTTAAAATACATTGTTGATCACTTACTTAAAAAAAAATTGCACAAATAACTACTTATAATTTAGTGAGTGAAGGAGTAGCGGACAAGCTCCCCAGACGCACTAGCTTCAGTTGGTGCTGTGCTTAGCAAAGCAAAATTCAAAGTTCAGGATCTTTAAACACCAACCCTAGGTTTTGGCCACTGTCATTTGGCCTTCAGGGTGCCTGAGTCCACCTTCTTATTCAAGTAAATGATAGCAAAGACACCCCGTTTCTGGTGTGCTTAGGGCCTCCCCATGCTCGGCACTCTGATTTCCCTTTGGCTGCATAGGAATTGATGTCCTGATGACTTTTTGTTAGTGACACAAGCTTCAGCGTACCCCAGAGGTTTCTGCCTGAGCTCTCTTGCTTACTTGATATGAGACTTCATCAGGCTGTCTTCTCCACTCAGTTTCCTCACGAGAAAAACAGGAAAAATGCAAGGACATGCTTCATCCGATCGTAAGCACCTTCTGAATTAAGCGCGTGTTCTTGTTAGGGCGCCAGGCATATAGGATGATCATATGTGTGTTTGCAATTGAAGACGATCCCAGTCTGGCTTCAATTAGAACTGAAATATGATTTTTTTTTATTAAACCACTCTTTGATCTTTTGTTTTAATAATTTTGGTTAGCTTTAGTAATTTAATGAACACATGTGGAAAATCCAAGAAATCAACCACTGAACAAATCCAAGGCATCCCAAGACCGAAGGGTGGTGGTTAATATGTGGGTTGCCCTCAGTCAGTGTTTCCTGGGGTGGTTTGTACATTCCACGCCTATTACTTTGTGCCCTCGATCACTCTGTAACCTGACATCCTACTGCTCAAGTACACAGAAACTCCCATTTATCTCTGGTACGGAGACCATTGCAGAATCTAAAGAACCCTTGGCATATGGTCTCATAACGCCAAGTTCACTTAAATGTACAGAATTCAAGAGACTCTCTGTTCAGATGCTAGCATGGCCTATACTGACTCGAGGGACACCGGCCTCACAGTGTAGTGAATGTGCAATGGGAATAGGCTCACAAGAGTCAATCAGCCTCCCTCAGCCTCAGTTTACTCACGTGTCAAATGGGCATCCTAACACCCTAATTCACTTTCAGAATAATTGCAAACACCACAAAATAATCCCCCCCCTTTTTTTGTCACTGTATATGTATACTCACAAGTTGAATCTGTCCCACTAAAACTTTACATTTCAAAGCATGGGCTTTGGTAGTGGTGCGGGAACTCTGTAGTCTGATAAAAGTAAGTTGCTGTTCACTCAGTGTTTGTTGGTATTCACTCAAAGACGTTGATTACATGAGAAAGTGTCTAGGAAACATGACACAGATAAAAAGCACTGACGTAACAGTAGCCGAATGTACCAGACCAAGTGGCCACAAATGTGCTGATTATCAAAGAATACTAATGTAGCATAAAGAAAGGACAGTGTGGCTTCTCAGAGGCTGCCATGCATGACATAGTGTGGCTTTGGTGCATCAGCAGGCTCCCAGCCAACGGTGCCCTGACGCACTAAAGGCCTGACAGAAGCTTCCCAGTAGCTTCCTCAGCAGTGCTCTCATGTCACACTTCACTTCCAAAGGCACAGCAGAAATCAGCAACAAGGGAGGAAAGAAAACCATTTCACTAACTAACGAATGATGGGGGCACCACTGACCTCATTGGCCAGTGTGACAGCATCCTGTTAAAAACTCTTCAACATGACTCCTGCAGAGACTTGGGAAATTGAGTGAATGTTGAAAACAGTGGTGTTACCAGGTTTCCACTGCATAACAAATGCTTGAGATGATCAACTTGTAAAGAGAAAAGGTCATTCGGGATCCCAGGTTCTGGGGTTATGGTCCAGGAACACTGGGTCTTCACCAGGGCAGCACAGCATTGGCAGGAGTGTGTGCTGATCAGACGTCTCATTCCATGCCTGGGATGTGAAACAGAGAAGCAAGGGTGGACTGAGGTGCACACTCCAGAGTGATCGGAAGCCCACTAAGCCCAACCTCATAAGCATTCCACTCCCTCCCAGAAGAACCCCAATCCAGGAACCATGGGCCTTTGCAGGCCATTCTGAATCCAAAGCATAAGAAACAAGTGAAGTTGCTGGTGACAGCGCGTGGCAGAACTGAGGGCGGGGTAGACATGCCACCTACAGCCAGGTCAGCTGGTCTCACAATCACGCCATCTGGAAGTCCATCAGACAGACGTAGGTGAAGGAGAAGGCGGCTGGGCAGACAGGCTGATGGGTATTCTGTCTGAGACTGCAGCACAGAGGTGTCCATCAGGCCCCTGAAGCCCGTTCATAACGTCCAGAATAAAGGTGTGAAACCTTCTGCATGGTGTTGCTGAGAATTCTCAATAGAAATCAGCTGTGGAAAGAGTCTGCGGGAAAACACTGAAGCTCAGTAGAACCCAGGCCATCAACTGTGGGACTCTGGGAACCTTTTTCAATGCAGCTTCCCAGGACAATGCTATGAGGATTTATGTTTAATTTGCTTTTACTTCATATTTGAAACATTTGTGGGAGGGGTTTGATTTTGTTTATATTAAGAAAAAGGGGAGTTTGCTCTTAAAAGGTTTTGTATAAAGTCTGTATTTGTATCTCTCTTCTTCCTTTTGAAATATAATCAGAAACAAAAGCAATAAATAAGTCACTTTAGAGTAAAATAACAATGTCATACACTGGGTTGCGAGCTCACTGTGCCAGGCAGTGAGCTAGGTGCTTCCAATGGGTGGTCCCGTTTGTGAATCACATTATGACCATGACAGAGAAAACATTTCCCCCTTTTCCCCTTTAAGGATCAGGAAACCACAAGTCGTTTCAGTCCTCCATTGCTTATTCAATCTGGGACCCCAGAGGCTTGAAGAGACACAATAAGATGGTGATGTCAAGGTGACAGGAGAAATGGGGGAACAGAGCGCGAGCCACGCAAGAAGGAAGGAGAGGAGGATGAGAAAGTTAAGCAAGGAAGCCAGGCACTGAGAAAGAAAAGGAACTCTACAGGCTAGTGTGGCAGTGTGCTCATAGCCTACTCAGCCTGTTGTCACGGCTAATGCCCTTTTGTGGGACTGTGCAATGACAGGGTTTGTAATCACATAGGTGACAAGCTTGGGGATATGGGGGTGGGAGTCGGGGGCATGCTGTGAGGGGTTGGCTGACTGGTTAGCTGAAGTGGGCAGATCATTCCCTGGGTCTGAACCAGGGCTGTATGAAGGTAAGAGGTCAACAGCACCAGCATTGCCGTGCCCTGCTGCTAGGAAGTCCCCTCAGGGTGGCCTGGAACCTCCAACAGTGAGCCAGAACAAGCCTTTGCTCCCTTAAGCTGCTTCCAGAGGGATGTTTCATCAGAGAATCAGGCAAAGGCTGCTGAGGAGACTCTTGTTCTCTTAAGTTGTTTTTGTGGGTAGTGTTGGTGTTTTGTTGCCTTAGCTTGTTTTTGTGGGTAGTGGTTGGTTGGTTTTGGCATTGGGTCTCTTTTTTGTTGGTTGGTTGGTTGGTTGGTTGGTTGGTCAGTTGGTTGGTTGGTTGGTTGGTTGGTTGGCTGGGTTTTAGTCAGGGGAATCCTTCTGTGTAACCCCCACTGACCTAGAACTTCACAGGTATCTTTAGACTGCCCTCAAAACGCACTACCCTCCTGTCCCATCAGCCTGGCTCTGCCTGTGGAGTGCTAGGACGAAAGGCAAAAGGCATGGTGCCCAACCTTCAACGCTTGTTTGCGTCCTGTGGGGCATCTTACCAGACAGGCCCACCTCTCTCTTGGTGCTGTTTCCGTCTAAGGTTAGTTCAAAGGACAGAGTATAAGAAACATGCCTCATCACGACAGCTTCTGAAGCTGGGAGGAAGTAAAATCAGCAAGATTTTAACATGAATGTGCCCTCACTCTGAGTTGGCTTGTGGGAAAGAATGCTGATTTGCAGCATAAGTGTCTGTTGCCATGGGGACACAGGCTGGTATTTCACCTGTCTGATATTTATTGGGCAAGTATAGTTCTCTGTGTTTTTAATGGGCTTCACATGAGTCTAGTGGTCAGAGGGAGCTTAAGAAGTTGGTGGCAGTATAGATAAGAAACCCACTTTAAAGATGTGCACACTGAGGCCCAGAATACCCAGGGGCCAGACAGGCCTTTAGAATAGAGTTGGACCATAAGCTAAGGTTTCTCTGATTTCTCTTTTTCATTTCTGATCTTGTGTGCCAGCAAAGTCCGTTCATGCCAGTGTTCAGCTCAGTAAGTTTGTTTTGATGGTTTCTCTTGGGAATGTAGAGTTCCACTGCAGACTTGGTGTCTCTGTGAGAAGTGACACATTGGTTGCTTTGACTTTTCCCTGCCTCTTGAATGTAAATGTAAGTCCACATTAGCCATATTTGTGTAACCACGCAACAAGCAGATCTGTGAAGGCTACTGGTTGGATCTATTCCTGTAAAGGTACCCTCTGTCATTACACTTAATGTCCTAACAACCCCGATAGCTGGCTTGCTCTGGGCTGGTGTGTCAAGGCTGTGCTAGGCCTATTGTGGGAGACTTTGCGTGATTCCTTGGAGATCTGTATCACGAGTGGACAGCCAGCACTGTTCCGCTCTCTCAGTGGACGGCCTGCAGGGCTCAGTTCTTCTGTTTTGTTAGACATCTCCCTGGAGTTAGCACCCCCAACTTGATGCTGCACAGCCCTGCACCTCTCAAAACTGCCTACTTTATACTTAAAATTCTCTGAAGTCTTATTCGTACATTGACTCTGAAAGTAATCTAGTACCACCTGCATGTATGATGCAGGCCTGTCCAAGCGACTGGTGATACAACAGCAACAGAAAATTCAGGTTTAATGTAATGCCGGTATACCTGGTTTCACGTTTAAGAAACCACAATATTTTATCCTCTAAAATAATTTTCCCTTTAGATTTATTTTATTATCTATTATCCAGCAACTTCTTAACCCTACACGTGCACTCAGAGTTTCCAAAGCAGAATGTGTGTGTGTGTGTGTGTGTGTGTGTGTGTGTGTGTGTGTGTGTGTGTGTGTGCTGCATGCGCGCATGCTCGCACTTGGGTTCAGGATCTCCCGATTCTTGGTAAATGTTGTTTTGGTCCTGTTGTATGATATGACAGTTCCTCTTCCTGTTAAAAGAAGTCACTGGGTGTATTTACTATATAAAGACCTTTTTACCCGTGGAAATAATTTTTATTGTTCTGAGTCACTCTGGTGTGTGGAAATGTAACATGAGTTCCCGGACAAGGATGAGGTGATGTGTTTATTTTACTTTATCCCCTCTCTAATGTTTTCGAATGCATGAATGTCAGTATTGTCAAAGCATTTCCATTAGTTTAGAAGCAACGTCTGTAGTGATATCTTTTCAGAGACAGTCTGCCCTGTGTATTGAGCATCTTGGCAGAAATGCCTGTTCTGCCTAGTGTGATGTGACCTCTTGTTTTTCCCGTAGCCCTGTTCATCTCTTCTTATAGATGCTTACTATTTTAAAGATCGTGCAGATCTTAGAAAATATGAAAGATGCTTTTGTGGAGCTGCTGGAAAGATGTGAATTACGTTGTAAGCTTTCGAGGGCACACTTTTAATCCCGGTACTACGAGGGTCATAAGTTCAAAGCCAGCCTGGGTTATCTAGTAACATGCTGTCTCAAAATAAAATAATTTTAAAAGTTAAAAATAAAGTAAGCCTCAGTAGTAACATTTTCTAATTCAGCCCAGAGTGTCCCCATGAGGGACAAGCCCAGACCCAAGGTCCTGACTGTTCTTCAGTTTGATGACTACTGAATTCGCCACTAATCTCTAGGGAGCTAAGTTTGAAAACACACCCGAATATAAATGTTAACAACAGAACAGATGAGAAGCCTTGGGCAGATGGTATTATAGAAAATATTCTTCAAAGAAGCCAGTGAGTCTCCTCCATCTTGACTGAAATAATGAGTTGTCATCACTGTTCCATTAATACTCCCAGGTCATGATTTTGACCATCTCATTTGGGCTTAAAATTATTTCTTGCACTTTGTTGCAAGGACAGGAGAACTGGGTGATAGGTCTCCTGCCTTCTTGGCCTCTCAGTGTTCTAACTGTCCAGCCTCCAACAGAGCCCTAACTAGTTAACCTTCTGAGGCAAGAAAAGACTACAATATTGAGCCACCCTTCCATGAGAACAGAGGTTCTCAACCTGTGGGTCATGACCCTTTTTTGGGGGAGAAAGGATCAACTAACTCTTTCTCAGGGATCACATATCAGATATCCTGTGTAGCAGATATTTACATTATGATGATTAAAATTAGCAAAATTACGGTTCTGAAATAGCAACAAAAATAATTTTGTGGTTGTGGATCACCACAACATGAGGAACTTCATTAAAGTCTACAGGTCACAGCATCAGGAAGGTTGAGAACCACTGTTCTAGGAGAAAGACTAAACAAATATGGTTCTATTTTTTGAAACAGGGTATCATTCTATAGACCAGGCTGGCCTTGAACTCACAGCAGTGCAGCACCCCCACCACCACCACCACCACCACCACCACCACCACCACCACCACCACGTAGCCTCCTAGGTGCTGGGATTACAAGCAGGAGCCACCATACCCAAATCTTTTGTTGTTGTTGTTGTTGTTGTTGTTTTTCCAGACAGGGTTTCTCTGTGTAGCCTTGACTATCCTAGACTCGCTTTGTAGACCAGGCTGGCCTTGAACTCACAGCGATCCGCCTGCCTCTGCCTCCCGAGTGCTGGGATAAAGGCGTGCGCCACCACGCCCGGCTCACACCCAACTGTTTAAAGAAGTACTTTCTAGCAAATAATCTCACCTCTTAGGAATGATCATGACTTATTCTGCTATCTATTGTATATCTCAGCGACATGCACTCCTATACCCACAAGAGCATTGTGTGCTTTCGGGGAGCATTGGGGGTGGGCATGGGGGTAGGCGTTGGGGGGCTGTCTACATCCAGGGATGTGATTCAGCCCTGAGAAGTTGTGCAGAGCTGGTTTTGCACTGGGAAGTGGTCGACATTAACACAAATTGTTTTATTCTCAACAGGTTGACATGATGAAAGAGACTTTGGAAAAACTTCAGCTCAACATTGTGGAGATGAAAGATGAAAATGCAACCCTGGACGGCGGGGATGTCTTGTTCACAGGTATGCACACATGGGTACCGTAGGTGGCAAGGATGTCTTGTTCACAGGTATGCACACATGGGTACCCTAGGTGGCAAGGACGTCTTGTTCACAGGTATGCACACATGGGTACCCTAGGTGGCAAGGATGTCTTGTTCACAGGTATGCACACATGGGTACCCTAGGTGGCAAGGACGTCTTGTTCACAGGTATGCACACATGGGTACCCTAGATGGCAAGGACGTCTTGTTCACAGGTATGCACACATGGGTACCCAGGACGGCGGGGATGTATTGTTCACAGGTACGCACACATGGGTACCCAGAATGGCAGGGATATATTGTTCACGGTATGCACACACAGGTGTTCTCCTCTAATAACTGACTCATGCTGGCTTGTTTCCTTAACATGTTTCTTTAGTCGTCGGATTGATACACGCCAAGCACAGGGATCTAAAGAGTTTCAGAAAATCCCAGTGAGGAAGAAAGAGTGGCCTTCCATTCGGACATAGTCACTGTAACATTTCCGTATATTTCACGTTGACATATGTTACCTTGCAGTGCAGCTCTTTTCTACCAGAGTGCTCATGTGCATGATTTGTTACTCTTTACAGGGATGTTATTGATATGTAACATGTTTTCCTATAGCTGGGTTTATATATTGCATAATATTTCCCTTGTATACTGGGTTGGGGCTAAAAGGTTCTTAATTCAAAAGGAGCATCATTTATAAATAATTTCTTTCCAGATGGCAAGATGAAGTCAAATAAATTTCTATGCAAATTGATTTGGCTTTTTGCCAGCATAACTCATTGAAATACAAATGCTAATATTATTGTTGGTGCAACCAGAATCCTTATATGGTGACTACTACAGACACAATAATTATAGCATTTGACCTTTCCACTTCTTCATGCTGATGGATTATTCCATGAAGTCTCCATTCTTGGACTCATTCTAGTTCTAATGAAAAGCATGATAGTTACTTGAATTTTAATTTATGAGATTTTTGTCTGCCCCTCAATGTCAAGGAATTTCACCAGTGTAGTCCAAATACAGACGCTGCTCCTGGAGAACCAGAGAAAGTAGCCCCGTATGGCCCACTAAGAGCGCCGAACTTCTTGGGAGGAAGTCTGAGAGTCTAACTGACACATCCCGCACATATAGCCCAAGTATGGCCACCTTTGTTATATAGGAAATGCCTTGCTTTAGTAACATTAAGATTTAGCGAATGTCCCTGGAGAAGGAGGACTGGGAGAAGGAGGAGGAGGTGGTGGCAGCTTTAATCTGGGACATTTTAGTGTCTTCTGGCTTGGTGTCCTACACCTGTGGCTGGAGCTATTGTATTGCCCATCCCAAGGAGTGATGTTCAAACTATGGCTTTTGTGAATAGCATCCAGAGATGCTGTGTGTTGTGCAGCCCAGTGGGGCTGTCTGACACAGGGTAGGGCCCTGCCTCTATAGAGTTTGGGGTGCATGTACATTGAACCCTTAGAACGTAGAACGAGGGGTGTCAAGGGAACTGACCATGCATTGGTAGCTCTGCTTGTGCCTGAGCCAACTCAGCCATTCTCTGAATCTCCACAATAGGATCCTTGCAGAACAGGCTTGGCGCCTCCCGTGGATGCTACTTTCACTCTTTTTGACAGACTAGTGTGGCAGCCTGTTTCCTCTTAGAACATGGGCTTCTGTAGAAAACTAGATGCAAATCATTTCCTTACAATGCAGCACTTACATAGTGACGTGGTTTATGGAGACCAGGTTCAAATGTCCTTCAAAACACTGCAGACACAAGGCAGTGTGTTTACAGTGAGTTAATGATCTGAGCAGTTCATGTACTCTTAACACCTGGCGCTCCCCTCAGTGTGGCCACACCATACACCAGGCACCTCTCTTCCTTTGGTCAGCGTTTTTTCTACAGCATGCCAAGCCTGCTGGCTTTGCCTCACTGCACACGGAGTCTTACCCCCATCCTGTCTGAGCCTTTCTTTGCTCACTCAGTAAGTTCATATCTTAAGGCTTATTTTGTTCAAAAACTGAGATAAGGGACTCTGGGTTTGACTCAGTGAGTGAAGCACCTGCCGCTCAAAGGTGAGAGTCTGAGCTCTAGTCCCCAGAACCCACATAACGCCGGCAACAGAGGCACACACCTGTAGTCCCAGGGCGTCTGCAGTGAGGCGGGGGCTTTGCTCGCCTGGCTCCCACACCTGTGACCAAGAGGCAGCCCCTGCCTTATTCAAGGTGGATAGATAGTTCAAGGACCATCACCTGAGGTTGTCCTCTGACCCCTACACTTGCGCCCCTGTTATCTCTCCCATCTCTCCCTCCATCTCTTCTTTGATAAAATTAGGGCCGGGTGTGGTGGCGCATGCCTTTACTCCCAGCACTCTGAAGGCAGAGGCAGGCGGACTGTTGTGAGTTCGAGGTCAGCCTGGTCTACAAAGTGAGCCTAGGACAGCCAAGCCTACACAGAGAAACCCTGTCTCAAAAAACCAAACCAAAACAAAACAAAACCAAAGCAAAACAAAAACCATAAAATTTGCCATCTTCCCCATTTGTAAGTGTGAAATTCATGAATCGTAAGTTAGATTCCCAATATATGCAAGCTTGTCGCTCAGTTTTTAGGTGAGACAGAGCTGCGTGTGTTCTGTGTGCCCCCTGCTCTCCATGACGCAAAACTGTGTTAATAATTTATCAGGAAATGGACAGAAGGAGAGCTACTTTCCAATTCCACTTCCTGCTGGGAAATCTGTCAGTCACACAAGCAGTTACTGGCCAAAAAAAAAAAAAAAAAAAAAAAAAAGTTGTTTCCATCTCATTTCCCTCAGATAGATAACATCAATTTACCCTTTTATTTATTTATTTTTGTGAAATATAGACTTCATATAACTGAGTTGAAAATGTTTTCAGGCTGTTTAAAAAACTAGTAATAAAATAATCACAGCCACCCCTGGCTTTTAAAGCGGAGCCCTGCCAGGACCAGAGAGACCCCATGTGGTCCCAGTCTCGTCCCACTCCCAGGCCCAGGAAACCATGCTCTTTACTGCTTTGTGGGTCGCTTGCTGATCTTTCTTTGAAGTTTGTCTCAGCATATGTATTTCTAAATTATGTGGTATCTATAGGTTTCTATTGCTGTAGTATCCACTCTATGACTTCGTGCATGACTTTTGTACTTTTGACCTACGTTGACAGATGTAACCGTAGCAGTTGTCTATGCTGAGCAGTGTTGTGTGGAATATACCACCGAATGTGTATTCATTTTGCTGATGGTGTGTGGTGTGAATGCTTCTTGGATTGGTCTTTTATCACCTCTAACACTGTTATGCCTGTTCCTGTGTGTGTCTTCTGGGCTCATGTGTAAGAGATACTCTAAGGCTAACACTTGAATGCTGGGTTATAGGACAAACTCTTTTCCTTCTTCAGTATGATGAGTACATGATTTTCCTTCTTCGTTTCAACTTTCTGATACTTGATCAGTCTTGCTTATCAGGGATAAAAATCAACCTATCGTTATTCACTTTTTATATAGTGTGGGATTTAGTTTGCTAATATATTAGTTTCCATGGCCTATACTTTTTCTCTCTTGTTTTCCTCATCTGGTTTTGATAAAACTGTTTTGTTACCTTCTATTAATAACAGAAATTTATACCCCGTTGTTAATTAATAATTATTAATCGAAAATTAATAAATAAATATCAGTAAATAGTATTCCTTCTATTTTATTAATTTAATGTGTGGATACATTAACTATTATTAATAAATCACTAATGATGATTGATAGCACATTAAGGGGTGCTTGATATTTTTCTATTCTTCAGAATCAGTACAATTTATATTGCATGTTCCTTCAGCTTAGTACAGCAAATGCACAAACAGTTCCTGGCACTTTCTTAGTGGGGAGATTTTAGCCTGACTCAGTAACTCTAATGATTATACACCTACTTAGGCTTTCCTAGGCCCACACTGGTGAGTCCCATTTTCTGACCTTACCTCTTTTACCTCAGTTTTCAAGATGTTGGTTATAAAGATCATTCTGGTGTCTCTTCAGACTTCGTATCAGCTGTAGCTAGACTCCCTTCTCATTTACACGCTGTGCCTGCCTGCCCTCCTCAGTGCCCTCCCAACCCAGAAGTTTGTCAATTTTATTAATATTTTAAAGGACCAAATACTGGCTTTTATGAACTCCTTTTTTTTTTTAAAAGTATTTCCTTTATCTTTCTTTGTTTCCTTCTTTTAAATCTCTTTATTTATATTCTATTCTATTTTCCTCTAATAAATTGGCATTTTATCTCATCTCTTTTGAAATGTACACTTCTATAGATTTCCCTCCAAATACTTTAATTAAATCTTTTTTCTTTCTTTCTTTCTTTCTTTCTTTCTTTCTTTCTTTCTTTCTCTCTTTATTGTTTGTGGCAAAGTCTTATACAGTCCAGGCTAGCTCCACATTCACTATATAGTTGACGACCAGCTTGACCTCCCAACCCCTCTGCCTCCACTTCCCCAGTACTAGGGTTACTGACTTGCTCCTCCACAACTGTGGGAATCGCTGTTTGGTGTGAGTGTCTCTGATACCATTTAGTTCTCAATGTTTCCTGAATTTCTGTTCTGATTTAATCATTGACCTATTAGTAGGTAATAGTGGATTTATTTTAATGTGGCCATTTTTGTAAGTTTGGAGACTACCAGCTCTACTGTAGTTGTAGGGGGGAATGCATTTACCATATATTTCCTTTATGAATTATATTTCAAATCGATCAATTTTTTCTTCTTCTTAGAGTTCTAAATATAAATGCAGATCCCGAGTAAGACAGTGGGTCTGCACCTAAGCATCAGTGGAGACTCAAGCCACAGTGTGGAAGCTTAGTGGGAAGACACAGTGCAGGAACCAGGCTGGTGTCAGTGAACCCACATGACCATTCCAGTTCCACCATACTGAAATATTTGTGACCATTCGTCTTGTGCCTGGTGTGAAGCAATGGACATATGGAACCCTCTGGAAAAAGAAAAGGCTTAATTAGCCACCTCTGGGAACTGTCAATGCAATGCAAAGAGCACAGGGTCAATGTAAATAAACCCCAAGGAAGCCATTAGCCAAATCTGGAACATAGGATTGTTGACTTGATGAAAGGAAAGGAAAATTGATTTTTTTTCTTACATTTTGTGGGTTTTTTTTTCTCTTTAGTTTTTCATACAATATGTTTCGTTCATATCATTTCCCACCCCCAAGTCCTCCCCAAATCATAGAATTATTAACTATCCCATGTGTGTGGGCATATGCCTGTGTGTCACATGCATGCCTGGTGCCTGTGGAGACCAGGAAAGGACACTGGCTTCCCTGGAGCCACACTGTTGATATTTCATGGCTGTAGCGCCCTTGTCATATCCAGAAAGGGCTCCCGACAGACATCCTACTCCTCTGGCTCTTAAAGTCTTTCTGCCCCATCTTCTGAGACGTTCCCGGAGACAGCATGCATTGTAGGGTTGTGCTGTGTGTTCACAGCCATTTTAAGGGTACAGTAAAGAGGCAGAGTGGCCCCTCATGTATCTGGGCAGTGACCACCATGCATCGCCAGGCATCTTTTCATCTTCCCAAGCTGAAATGCCATCCCCACTCAACAACACTACCCATTTACCCCTTCCGCCAGCTCCTAGGAACTGCCCCGCTAATTTCCATCTCTGTGTCAGAAAGGCTTATTTAAGGGCAGTCATTTGAGATTCAGTTTTTGGAATGGGAACAGGGGTCTCTTTTGTGGAACTCTCCAGATGGAGACGAGAACCCTGTGACACTTTAGGATCATTATTTATGGGTAAAGAAACAGTCTACAATCCCCAGGGCCACCGACTCACTGTGTTCTATCCCATCTATTATAGGCAGAGAATTTTTTGTGGGCCTTTCCAAAAGGACAAATCAACGAGGTGCTGAAATCTTGGCTGATACTTTTAAGGTAGGTGAAGGATCATTTAGGCCTGGCTCGGAGTAATTGCTTAATAAATATTCATAGCCCCATTGAATCAATATGTCGTGAGTAATTGTGTTTATATTTTAGGAGCTTTACAAAATTCTTCTTGGTATTTGTACATTTACTAGGCATTTTAAAGACTATTAAATTCAAATTTCCCGATAATTGGGATCCAGTGAGCTCTCTTGGGAACAAGAAAGTTAGTGTGTCCACCTTCGTGCTTTTCCAAGTGCATAATCACACAAAACACCAGCACCTGTCCCTGACAAAAATCACTTTAGAAAATAAAGTCTGGAGACCCAGATATGTCTAATAAAAATGTGATTTTCAGATTAGATTCTGGGATCTTCTCTACTGAGTGCTTACTGTGTACTGGAAACCAGATGAAGTATTGTGTATGCCTTCCTTTACTGCTCATGGAAGAATGATTTACAAGGCTGCTTAGTAACGGGTAAACATACATGTATGTGTGTGTGTGTGCGCGCGCGCGTGCATCTGTGCGCATGCGTACACACTTACCCAGGGCTCTCTGTTCCCTGTGAGGATGTGAAGCTCTGGCAGACACAGTATCTACAAGGGATTCAAACAATCCTCCTGGAGTAGACTGCCCCTCAGGCCAAGGAGCCAGCAGAACCAGTGACATAGTCAACTCCGGAAGCAAACCGTCTTGGTTCAGCTGGCAGTACCAATACCTATGAGTCACGCTCCCCACTTCACCTGCTTCCCTGATAGGGCTGGCAACCTTCCAATGAGCAACCATGGTTCAGGCAGTTTTTAATCGGTCTTGAGAATTGCTCTGCAGTAACAACCAACGTGTCTTTCTTTCTGTTTGTCTCCATAGGACTACGCGGTCTCCACGGTACCCGTGGCTGACTCTTTGCATTTAAAGAGTTTCTGCAGCATGGCTGGGCCCAACCTGATTGCAATAGGGTCCAGCGAACCGGCACAGAAGGCCCTCAAGGTAAAACAAAACTGTGCCCCTAGGTGCGGCAGGCCGCGCTTGGCCACAGGCTGGACACCGGGGAGGGGTGGTACATACAGGTGAGACACCTGTGACAGGCACCGTGTGCTCTGATCTCATTCAGAGCCAAGAGCTTGAAAGTGTAGCAAGAGCTCTTGGGTGGTAAACCATTCTCCATCACCGTCAGACTTCCTTACATGCCTTCTGAAAGCTGAACACCAAATCCGTCATTTCTACACCCTGGGAATAAAAAGGCATGCACTAGCCAGGACCTTTGCAGTTCTCTCCCTCCCTCCCTCCCTCTCCCTACCTCTCTCTCTCCCTCTCTCCCTCCCTCCCTCCCTCTCTCTCCCTCCCTCCCTCCCTCTCTGTCCCTCCCTCCCTTCCTCCCTCCCTCCCTTTCTCTCTCTCTTCTCTCTCTCTCTCTCTCTCTCCCCCCTCCCTCTCTCTCCCTCCCTCCCTTTCTCTCTCTCTCTCTCTCTCTCTCTCTCTCTCTCTCTCTCTCTCTCTCTCTCTCCTCTCTAAGTGGGGGAGTTGGCACACTAAGGGCTTGTTGCCCTGTCTTATCCTTGTGTTGTGCCTATACTTCCTGATGGTTATTTAGAAAGCTGTGGTTCTGAAGAACCTGGAAAGTTTGCCTTCTCCACTCTTAGTTAGAATGATAAGTTTTAGCACAGGAAATGCCCTCATTTTTTAGGTGAAGCTGTGAGAGCCCAGGAATACTAGGACTTTCCCGCGTCACGGAGCTGGATCTAGAGTGGAAGTGACCGAAGGTGGCAGCACCATCCGTTGTTGCCATGTTTTCCCTTTGATAATAACAACGCTCTTCTCTAGGCTGTAGCTTCACCCACGGGAGAGAGTGCACAGGCTGAGGAAGGGCAGAGACCAGGCCTTACTCACCCTTGAATTCCTTCCTGTCTGGCCCTGTGGGGGGCCTGAACGTGTTCCGGGTGAGGGATGGGGTGGCATTGTCTGCTTTGGGCTGATAAACTAGATGGAGATCCTTGCTGAGGTCACGAGGCTGGCACTGAATGGTCTGGAGCGGCAACCCCTTTCTTTCTCTGAGGTGGCCCTCCCTGATGGCAGGCATGACTTATCTAGGAATTAAAAAGTAGAGTCCTCTTAAGCAGAGAGCACAAGGGCACCCGGTACACACCACGCGCTGTGTGCCCAGTACACACCATGTACTGTGCCCCTGGAGCACACCCCGTACTGTGCACCTGTGCATTGCCTTTCTCTTTCAAGTCTTTCCTCTTCCTCTGCTAACCCAGGGGCAGCTTAAGTGGGAAACAATAGTTGCCTTGAGCAGATTCCTTTGTGGAACTTGCAAGCTCCTTCAGCCTTTCTGTTTCCCGTTTTTTTCTTTTTTTCTTTTTTTTCCCCCTAACTGTATCTTTGACAGCATTCAAATCTTAGGGCTTTTAACAGTTGTTGCTGAGTTATCTCCAGAGTTTGGTTTGTATTAGAATGTCTTTCTCTGATTTCCTTTCGAGTATGCCTTTTGTTTCACTTCATCTGGAAAACTGTGTCAGCTCTCTGTGTACAGGCAAGATAATGTCTTTGAAAGAAAGCATTTGATGAATGGTGCCATCCAGGGGACCGGGGAGGATGGTATTTCTCCTTGGGGAGTAACTGTGGTATCTGTCCATGACAGCCGAGTTGGTCTGCACGTGTTTGGAATTGATTATAAGGGAAAGGGAACGTAAGCTGGCTTGTACCCTGCCTTTGTGTGAGTGAGCACAAAGAACCCCTTCCAGATAAAGCAGAAAAAAGTAGTCCTTTGTGCCATTTGGGGTACTGGGCCCTAAGTCCAACAGCATGATGGCCACTGCCTCACCAGGGGGTGACTCTGAGAAACTAGCACGCAGAGTAAGAGATAAGGTGAGAAGGCTAGTGATATGAAAAAGGTTCTAAAATAGCTATTCAGCGGCCAGCGGAGAGCAGAGCGCTCCCTATTAGCTAATCAGAGAAAGCTGTGGGAGAAATAGGGCTAGAATGGGGTCAGAAACCACGCGTAGCACGTGTCAGGGGCGGGACTTGGGGGGGCGGGACTCGGGGAGACAGTGCTGCAGGTGGTGACGTAGTATAAGCTGGAACTGAACAAAGTGTGTTCGTGAGATGCGAGCAGCTCGCCACACTAGTGAACGTGTTTTCTTGCCAGCCTCTGGCTGAAGCGGGTGAGCTCTAAAGATGTGGCGATTCAGAAATCTGGAAGAGAAGGTTGTCACGGAGGGGAGTCTGGGTACCCATACGTTTCTGAGCGGAGTGATCGTTCCTTCGGAGAACAGACCAACACTCCTCTTTCCAAAAATGCTAATTATTTCCATTTTCTAATTGGAAGACAAAGACCGCACAGCCAACAAAAAGAAAAAAGGAGGAACACTGATAAGCTAGCAGAAACAGACAATCAAAAATCAGGTTCACATGCCAGTTTCCATTGTATGTCTTGGTGTGTGTCCCATTTTCCTTCATCCTTCCCTTCCCATTTGACAAGATCGGTAAGATGGCACCTCTTAGAGCAGTCTGTGGAGGCTTCCTAGTCCTTCCTGCAGAGCTGGCCTGAGGATTAAAAAGGATGTCTGTTCTCACCTGAAACCCTCTTGTGTCTGAAGCTATAAATAGCCCCCGCTAGCTCCAAGGGCATTCTGTGGAGATCATGTCTTCCAACAGCAAATGTACTGCCTAAACCATGAGCCTGCAGAGTTGGTGAATGTCCACCTGTCTTGTTGCTAACATCAAAACGTGTCCTTTTACTTTGCAGTGGGCACATGACAAACTCAGCTGGTGGATAATGGGCTTTCCCTCAGGGGGATGGTCTCAGGTCAGAAACAGGTGGTCGGAGGCATTCACATTGCAAGTGACCCGAGATGCTCATCTATTTGAGAACAGTTCGTTACCTGTATAAAGCTGCCAATAAAATCAATAGCAGAATAAACCTGCTACTGACATGAAGATGTGCATTCTGAGGCTCATGCAAGAGGACAGACAGGGTCGTACATATCATTTACATGAGCAGAAGCATCATTGACGTTATATCCCCATAGAAAATACTGAGATTGGGTGAAATAAATAATTTGAGTAGAATCTTATGTCTCAGGGATCTAATCTCTTGGGCCTTGAATCTTCTTTCTTGGATCTCCCACCATGTTCAACATCCTACAGGTGCTGTGGCAAAGACCTGAGATACATCAACTTAAAAGCACTCAAGTCTCATGGTTTTAGCAGCTTCAGTCCATGGTCACTTGACCTGTGGCAAGCCAACACCGTGGAAGGGAGAAAACGGTGCAACATAGCTACTCACCTTATGACAGTGGAGAAGCAGGGGCTGAGCACCCCAAATCTCCCCACAAAGGCACTTAGAGTGAGCTGACTTACTCACACTAGGCCCCGCATCCTAAAAGTTCCATCACTTCCCAGTAGTGCTACAGGCAGGTGGTCAAGCCTCTGATATATGAGCCTTTGGGAAACATCCAGAATCAAAGCATAGCTCCTGCCTTGTTCAACAGCCATTCTTTTTCTATTGGGAAATCTTTCTAATTCTTTTTTTTTTAACCAGACATTTGTTCTGCTGAGCTCCTTGGTCTCCCCTTTCTCCAACCATTCCCTACCGTTTGTTTGTCTGTTTGCTGGATGCCTTGGTTTTGCCAGTATGCAGAAGTTGACTGGTTTCAAGGACTCTGTGGGTTTGCTTCCAAGCACTGTTTTTCCTCACCAACCTTGTTGTCTCTGTTACTGTCTTTTGAAGAACTCACAGCCACTTGGGCATTTCTTTAAAGGGCAAATTATCCAAACAGAGGCGAATTGTACCTTCCTGTGCCACACACTGAAATCCGTCCTTATCCGGCACTCATCACTAATTCCTGTGTCTTCCAAATCTGAACTCTTCTCACGTGTTCTCTTAAAGCTGAGACCCCGGCGGGGAGTGGGAAGGGGTAATGTTACTATATCTGACACACTTTCCTGTGGCTTCTGGTCCTGTCTTGGTTGAGGAAGTGGCTTCTTCAGCATATGGTCATCTTACATACCTAGGCTGTAGTGAGGCTGAGATCCCGGTTTGAATGAACCTCTTCTCTCTCTGCAGTTCAGCTTGGGTAAGATGAAGCCAGTTGGTAACTTTTCAACCTTTGACCCCTGTAGGAGAAGATAACAGTGCTGGAAAGGGGCCTCGTCCAAACAGGAGGAGTTCAGTACTGTCCCTGGAGGCCTTCTTCGTAAAGTTTAATCTGTACCCATCCTTGCCTTCTGTTTCATTGTTGGATCAAGCAGGGTCTGTGATGGCCGTTCTTTAATAGTCTATGGGAATTCATTGAGGCTACTGACTTAAACTCTGAGCTTCTCCTCCAACAAAAGCCCTGAATACAAGAAACAGATACCCACGCAGCACCCCTCATGGGCTGAAGCTCATGCGCATAGAAGCTGGGGGACTTTTAGGCCGTACCCAGAAACCCAAAGTCCACAGAGACTTGTTAGTCGTGAAAGCCTTGTTTTCTAGTGCTGGGCGTTAGACATGCCTCGATGGCTTTAGTGTTATCATATGTCACCGTAGCTGTGGTAATTATGCCTTGGGGGCTCCACTTGGATTGTTTGGGTCCTGTGAGGCATTAGGCACCAATTGTGTAAATCCACTGTGCACTGCCTATCCCTTTGCGTTGTTCTGATTCTCTCAAAATCACCTGGGTCTGCCCACAGTGACACTGACATCTTTCCAAGGAAGCTCATAAATTTGGGGGCAATGATGAAAATCCTTTAGTATAGCTCTCAAGATCACCAAAGAAACTGCCCAGATACTGCTTAATCTGCTTGAGGGCATGTATAGAGAAATGTCATTGAGCAGGAACATGTCCATATTCTATAACGCACCCAAGCAAAGGAAACTACAAATAGTATTCGTAGTAAAGGACTGTGGATATGGGGGGTGGGGCGCACTGGACTACATTTCCAGTAGGTGGTGATGTTGCTAAAGGCTTTATTTCTCCCAGCTTATCAGGAGGAGGGAGTATCTCTCAGTTTGAGAGTCTTATTTATGCCAGGCAGTGGTGGCACACGCCTTTAATCCCAGCATTCGGGAGGCAGAGGCAGGTGGATCTCTGAGTTCGAGGCCAGCCTGGTCTACAGTGTGAGTTCCAGGACAGCTAAAGCTGCACAGAGAAACCCTGTCTCCAAAACAAAGAAAAATAAGTCGAAGTGTTCAATCTTATTTATGAGAACTATTATGCTTTTATCCAATTTACATAATTAGAATAAATCTAGGTCTTCTGTGAGGAAGAGGCTTGACAGGACCAGGAAGGGACTGAGAGAGAGCAATGGGTGATGAAAATAACCAAAATGCATTATTATCTTCATGAAAGTCAAACAGCAGTACGTTTTAAAATAATATAGAAGTTAATTCCACATTTAACCTGTCTCCTTTCTCTCTGATTATATTGTGACCATGTGTTTTGTCTATGTTTTTTTTTTTTTTTTTTTTTTTTTTTGGTTTTTCGAGACAGGGTTTCTCTGTGTAGCCTTGACTGTCCTGGACTCACTTTGTAGACCAGACTGGCCTCGAACTCACAGCGATCCATCTGCCTCTGCCTCCCGAGTGCTGGGATTAAAGGCATGTGCCACCACGCCCAGCTGTTTTGTTTTTTATAAAAGAAAAAAGTCAAGCCTCTGTCTTTTTTTAAGATTTGGGGACCAGGTTTGTTCCAATTATGAATGAGACATGAAAGAGGCAAACTGAAAGGAGCTGAGGAGAAGCAGCAGCTCGTCTGGAAGAGAAAGAATACAGGAAGTTCGTCCCAAGGAGTCTGGAGGTGCTCCTTTCACTTGAGACTTGTTAAAACACCAGTGAAGACTTGAGGCATACACACCCTATGGGGGGTAGTGAGGGCACTAGGAATCAGGTACAGCACACACCCCATGTGGGGGGCACTAGGAATCAGGTATAGCACACACCCTATGGAGGGCACTAGGAATCAGGTATAGCACACATCCTATGGGGGACACTTGGAATCAGGTATAGCACACACCCTATGGGGGGGCACTAGGAATCAGATACAGCACACACCCTATGTGGGGGGCACTAGGAATCAAGTATAGCACACACCCTATGGGGGGCACTAGGAATCAGGTATAGCACACACCCTATGTGGAGGGCACTAGGAATCAGGTACAGCACACACCCTATGTGGGGGGACACTAGGAATCAGGTATAGCACACACCCTATGTGGGGGGCACTAGGAATCAGGTATAGCACACACCCTATGTGGGGAGCACTAGGAATCAGGTACAGCACACACCCTATGTGGAGGGCACTAGGAATCAGGTATAGCACACACCCTATGTGGGGAGCACTAGGAATCAGGTACAGCACACACCCTATGTGGAGGGCACTAGGAATCAGGTATAGCACACACCCTATGTGGAGGGCACTAGGAATCAGGTATAGCACATACCCTATGTGGAGGGCACTAGGAATCAGGTACAGCACACACCCTATGTGGGGGGACACTAGGAATCAGGTACAGCACACACCCTATGTGGAGGGCACTAGGAATCAGGTACAGCACACACCCTATGTGGGGGGCACTAGGAATCAGGTATAGCACACACCCTATGTGGGGGGGCACTAGGAATCAGGTACAGCACACACCCTATGTGGGGGGACACTAGGAATCAGGTATAGCACACACCCTATGTGGGGGGCACTAGGAATCAGGTATAGCACACACCCTATGTGGAGGGCACTAGGAATCAGGTATAGCACACACCCTATGTGGAGGGCACTAGGAATCAGGTATAGCACACACCCTATGTGGAGGGCACTAGGAATCAGGTACAGCACACACCCTATGTGGGGGGACACTAGGAATCAGGTATAGCACACACCCTATGGGGGGCACTAGGAATCAGGTATAGCACACACCCTATGTGGGGGGCACTAGGAATCAGGTATAGCACACACCCTATGTGGGGAGCACTAGGAATCAGGTACAGCACACACCCTATGTGGAGGGCACTAGGAATCAGGTACAGCACACACCCTATGTGGGGAGCACTAGGAATCAGGTACAGCACACACCCTATGTGGAGGGCACTAGGAATCAGGTATAGCACACACCCTATGTGGAGGGCACTAGGAATCAGGTATAGCACATACCCTATGTGGAGGGCACTAGGAATCAGGTACAGCACACACCCTATGTGGGGGGACACTAGGAATCAGGTACAGCACACACCCTATGTGGAGGGCACTAGGAATCAGGTACAGCACACACCCTATGTGGGGGGGCACTAGGAATCAGGTATAGCACACACCCTATGTGGGGGGGCACTAGGAATCAGGTACAGCACACACCCTATGTGGGGGGACACTAGGAATCAGGTATAGCACACACCCTATGTGGGGGGCACTAGGAATCAGGTATAGCACACACCCTATGTGGAGGGCACTAGGAATCAGGTATAGCACACACCCTATGTGGAGGGCACTAGGAATCAGGTATAGCACACACCCTATGTGGAGGGCACTAGGAATCAGGTACAGCACACACCCTATGTGGGGGGACACTAGGAATCAGGTATAGCACACACCCTATGGGGGGCACTAGGAATCAGGTATAGCACACACCCTATGTGGAGGGCACTAGGAATCAGGTACAGCACACACCCTATGTGGGGGGACACTAGGAATCAGGTATAGCACACACCCTATGGGGGGCACTAGGAATCAGGTATAGCACACACCCTATGTGGAGGGCACTAGGAATCAGGTATAGCACACATCCTATATGGGGGGCACTAGGAATCAGGTATAGCACACTCCCTATGTTAGGGGGGTGCTAGAAATCAGGTATAGCACACACCCTATGTTGGGGGGTGCTAGGAATCAGGTATAGCACACACCCTATGTTGCGGGGGGGGGGGGGGGACACTAGGAATCAGGTATAGCACACCTCACCCAATCCCAGAATTGCCTTGGCTGATAAAGAGAGATGCCATGGACCCTCTTGCAAATGTGTCGGTAGACCCTGGTACATGTATGAATGGCCTTCTCAGATACAGCAGGAACTAACTTCCTGCACAGTGAACTGAGAGTGAGAGAGTGAGCTGAGGATCCAGCTGAGGGTAAGGAAAAAGAGAAAGAACCAGAAATCCTGGCCAAAATGTATTAGAGCCTGTAGGCCATGGAAGAATTGCTATGAACCAGATGGCATTCCATACGAAATAAAATCCTCAAAAACAAAGGGACCTACCTCTTGAGGTTTGGTGTTATGTCATCAGTATAATATAGAAAAATGGTGACTTTAACCACATGACAATGGTGATACCCTGTCACTGGAAAAAAAAATGGGCATTCCAGAAGTTAGTAACAAACTTTTTTAAGTTGGGCCTAGGAAGGAAAGCCTATTGGAGTCCCCAAAATAACTATGTGATTTGTAAGAAAAGTGGTGCATTTATGGAGACTTGGTGACAGAAGATAACCAGAATAGTAGCAATATCAAGCCCAAACCAAACCAGAAAAAAATGTTAGATAATTCAAGGAAGAGAGTGTGAGCAAAGCAGCTTTCTACAATTGGGTCTCATGCTGGCAACAACAATTTAAAAAACTAAACGATGGGCTTGAGGCAGAGACTGCACAGGCACTGCTACCCAGAGGTAGGTCAGCACAGGGGCCTGAGAACAAACGGAGCAAAGTCGTGAGATCGGAGGAGCCATATAGTCCCCAAACAGGAAAGCAGAGAGACCCCGCAGCCTAGCACAGATGTGCAAATACGAAGTTGTAAACATGAAAGAGTAGGGAGCCCCATGGTCTTAACACAACTAAAGAGACTCCATGACATGCTACCACGAAGATGAGAAAAACCTGACCGTACCAGGCTGGGAACACCAAAATGGGTCATCCTCCTGGTCCTTCCAGTGCTCATGAAAGAATTAGAACAAGACAAAGAGATTGTGGTGTAGAAACTAGGCAGAGTAGAGCGTGCAAACAGTGGTGCAGGTGGGCAGTAGTCAGGGAAGCCATTGCCCTGATCAACATTTCAGACTGCGTTATTTTATAATATGTCTCTAGAACTATCAGTCACCTTTTCCTGGGGGGCTGCCCTGTTTAGACTGATTTTGATCGATGCAGAAGAGGAATTGTATGTCTTTCTTCTTCATTAGAAGGTGTCTGTCTGGTGGGCAGTTGTCCTATAAGCTACTGCTAGAGGGGCCAGATCAGCATGGTTAACCATTCATGACCTTCCAGAAAGTTCTGGATGTCATGGTTCCCTCCAGAGCCAGAGATGACACAGAGCCCATTCTTCTGACAATGACTAAAGTCCTACTTTCCTAATCCTTTGTTTAAGTAGTTACCAACAGTGGCACACTTTGTAATATGCACTTTGTATATTTAAATGAAACCGTCCATCTAGAAAGACTTTATCAACTCTGCTTTAAAAAAAAAAAAAGCTCCAAACACACTTTTACTGTGGAATATTAAACTGGGAAAGGAAGGATGAAGGGCATATTACTAAACCTATACTGATGAGGCCCAAGGCACTAGAAGTTGGGTTGAGTTGAATACATTCTTAACGATATTTAAAATCAAATCTGATCCCAGAAACACTATTGTTTAATCAAGCGCCATCTATAGAGCAGCCTGCCGTTTCTCTGGTTTCTCTCCTGTGGTTCCATCATTCTTTTCAGACTCTTGGCTAGCTTCCACCTTCAGCCTGGCCCAGGGAATAGTGTAGGATTAACTAGCTGGCAGCCAGGCATACCCCCATACTACCTTCTAGAAGAATACCTGCTTTCTCTCTGTGCAGAGAACTCCCTGCGCTGTAGTTGGAACTCCTGGCCCCACACATAATGAGAGCAAATTAAGCCATCTCCAAAGAACACACACCCTGCTCCTCTACTTATGAATTCACAGGCCAGACAGCAACAGTGGTCACATTACAGAGTGGGTAGGAGCCATGGTCCAGAGGGCCCGATGTAACTTGAGTTACGACAAAAGCCAGGTCTCTTATCATCCCCAAGAAGCTAGGCTCTGCCACCTATCCTGATAGGCCACTAAAAGAGATGAGTAATGATAATAAATAGATTTAGTCAACATGGCCACATTGGGAAGAAAGTAAATAAAGGGAGCTAGTGGCCCCACGTCCATGGATGGGGTGCTCATGTGAGTGCTAGGCTTACACAGAGGAGGAATGGGGTCAGGGAACAAGATGCATAGAGAAGAAAGTTGCCTTGATGGAAGTGTGTTTAGCACTGTTGATCCAAGTATGGGCTTGCTGAGTGTTGTCTGAACTCCAACCCAGAAAGATGACTCAAGCAAGTCCTCCCTGCTTCCAGGGACAAGGTGGCCCTTGGGAAATGGTTACTGCCATTGTAGGGTGTGACCTATGTAGCTTCATGGATAATTGTAGTGTGAGGTTTTCCTCCTCTTGTAAAACCAGGTGACTGCAAGGCTAAGACTATGCAATCCCTGTGCCCTCAGCCTTAAGAAGGATGCTGACCTTCTGAGGTAGGCAAGGAACTCACAGAGGAGGGGACAGACACAAAAAGACACCAGGGGTGTTAAGCCTTTGTCTTGCACTTAGTTAGAGGTTGGCTGTGTCCCCACAGGCTCTGTTTGGACACTCGGTTGTTTGCTCATGCAGCTCGTGTTGGCGGTTGTGGAACCATCGGGAGCTAAAGCCTGGCATAAGAATTAGGCAGTGGTGAGGCAGGAGCTGGAGGGCTGTAGCCTGGTTCTGCTCCCAGCTTACGTGCTACCTCCTGGCTACCAAGACATGAGAGGCTGTAGCCACTGTTCCACCACCATGAACTTCAGCATGCCTTCCCTTCAACCCTGGACCAGAATAAATCCTTCTTCTAAATGAGTTGCTTTTTATCAAGCATTTGATCACAGCTGCCGGAAAAGTAACTGGCAAAGTCATCTTGTGGGCCCAAGTGAGAGAGAAGTCAGTACTTTTAGCAAAAGCAATTTCTAAGTGTGTGTTATAGAAATACATCTGCCGTTGGAAGTGAGCTATGATTAAATTGCAGAACTACCTAGGTACACCTTCTACAGCCTTACTTCATCTACCATGTGGGCCCCACCTTTGTCACAGACTAGCTTGTTGGGTTTTTTTTTTAATAAAGGAAGACATAAAAATTAATTTTGTGCCATCTCTTACCCTGTTCTTTTAGTTCCATCTAAAATCAATCACTTTCCTCTCCACAAGCCTGGAGTAATTACATGCTATCTGTCACCGGAGGACAGTTTTTAATATCTGCCCTCAGGAGAGACGTGCAATAATTCTAACTTAATCTCCTTCCATAGCATTTGGTCCTCCAGTCAGCTAGCTGGGAGAAGCAGAAAGGGACAAAGGGAAGAGAAGGAAGAGAATTTTAGAAAGAGAGTGGAAGGGAAGAGAATCCGTCGTACTAGGGAAGCCTGGGAGCAAACCGTAGGCATGGCAGCTGGAGCAGGAAGCCAAGGCAAGCATGAAGCAGAGTGAAAACTGGAAGGTGACTGAGGCTTTTAGCTCTCAAAGCAGGCCTCAGTGCACGCTCCCTCCAGCCAAACCTCCCCAAGCTGCGCCACCAGCTGGAGACGAAGGATTCACACGTCTGAGTCTATGGCCATCATTCTTATTGAGACAACTGCATGGCTCTTAGATAAGATTCCGGAAACTAGGAATGAGGAAGTTGCTGACTCAACCTAGAAAGAAAGGTTGGCCTGTTGAAGGGCTCCACCATCTGCCGGCCAGGCAACACGAGGAATAGTCTCGGCTTCCTTGCTCTGAGCTAGAGATCAGTTGTTTACTTCTTTGAACACCCAAATATTTCCTTCCTTTTTATTGATAATTCTGTTCTTAGCAAGGTGTGGAAATACATCCTTGAATCTCAAGTTCAAGGTCAACCTTGGCTACATAGTGAGACCTGTCTCCAAAACCACAAAAATGAAATTTTCTGTCCTTTTGTATGATAATGAATTAATATTATTTTAAGAGTAGGGAGAACTATGAGAACTCCATCCCATTTTCATATTTTTGTCATGTGGATGAGCTGAAGTGGAATTCCAATAGGCTTGGAACTGTACATTAATGCTCTAGGAGCGTTTCAATGCAAGCGCCCTTTAGGCTTCCGATCTACTTCCTGAAATAACTGAGTGCAGACGTAAGTAAGATTCCTAGGATGAAGGCACGGACATGGCACACAGCTTGTTTTTCTCTGAATCACTAACTGTACAGTACAGATCGCTCAGACTCTGTTTCCTCTTGTTTTGGCTGAGCGTCACCATTGATTTTTATGTCCAAAAGTGTCTGTGGCATTTTATAGGTGGCCATATTAAAAAGAAAATGAAGACGGGGGAAAAAAACCGTAGGTGTGTTCGAGTCTTACATGTTTGTCTGGATTTCCCTTTGATGACACTGCAACAACAGCAAAGCCAACGGGACAAGTGAAGATGCCCTAGTATTAACGGAGTGGCTAAAATGGAGAAATAAAGACACTGTCTTTGCGCTTGTCCCACAGAATTACAGAGGGAAGCCACCAGCCTTTCCACTTAGGACCATCCTATTACAGTGTAACTCAGACTTGTTATCGGGACATCCACTCCAAGGGTAATAATCAGATTCACAAAACACTAGTTAGTGTCTTTTAGTCTACCACACCTGTATTAAGAGAAGAAAACACTAAGCAAACTGCTTCCAGACTTATACCAACTGTGTGTGCTTCTTGGCAGCGGCTGCCTTATCTGACAGGGTTCCCAGTGCTGTGTGCCAGCGAGGCTGGGCTGGCCAAAATAAAATGCCTTGGCACGATAAGACGATAAATAATCTGAGGCTGTGAGGCCTGAACAGCCAAGGCAGGAAGAAGAAAACAATTGGCCAAGTGGGAGAAAGGGGAGCATGGTGCGCACAATTCTTTTTTTTTTTCTTCTGGGCTTTCAAGAAAATGTCAGGAGAAAGGGGGAAGAAATTATGTTCCAAGTCTTGTTGGGCATGTCCATCATACACTGGGACATCAAAAGTGCTGCCCTGACTCCATGGGATACTGTGGGGGGAGGGCATCAGAGGTCAGGCACACGCCCTCACACGGGGCTTTGCGGTCCAAATTTCACAAAAGAAAAAGGCAGAAATTAACCTCAAAATAGTAGTTCCTAGTGAGAGATGTGACTTACAATCACCTGAGAGCCTTTCTGAGAACACATTGCTTTGGCCAGTCTCAGAAAATTCTGGGGATTTAGGTCTAGGAGAAATTGCAGCAGCCTCCATGGGAGACCAAGTTAGGAACTTTTGGTTGAAGGATATGAGCAACTTCCTAGGCATCTGTCTTAGAATCCCAAATAAAGTGGCAACAAGTTAGGTAACATGGGTGCAAAAATAGAGACAGTAGCAAGCTAAAGCCATGGGAATCTGGAAATCCTACCCTTAATTGCTGCCTAAAGTCCAAAATGACATGAACTTGAAATATGATACCTAACTGGGTAATCATTTAGATTCCAGCTTTTAATCCATTTGACATGCTGAAATTCCTTCTTAAAATATCCTATTTTACCAAAACTCACAAATGTTATCATTTTCTGAGAACAGGAAGCTTGCCCATGAGTCACATTTCTGTATTTCTGCACCCCTCCCCAGTCTCTCTGTCTCTGTCTCTGTCTCTCTGTCTCTGTCTCTCTCACACACACATATGCACACATGAACATACACACACACACACACACACACACACACACACACACACACATACACCACCTAACAGAGCAGGCCTGAGCTTGATGAATGATATTTTTTCAAAAAAAAGTAAAAGAAAGCTGAAGTTTCAAACCCTTCTAATGGAAGGGAAGAATTTAAAAAAGGATCCTATGTTGATTTCACTAAAATGGCATGATTGCCACAGAGTCAAACAGGCCATGAGGTCAAAGAGTCTAAAGCCATAGACTGTCATCCTAGCTGTTCCTGTAGCTCTCCCCATATGACCCCATGTCCTGTACTCGGTCTATTCTTGGAGAAAAAAAAAAGTTGAATCAGCCTCGCTAAGGAAGGAGAGCATCATTCTTTCCTGCTGGGCACTCCACGATGGCCAGGCAAGGTAATGGCCATGCATTGAGTGTAAGGGTGTGCACCTACCTGAGCATGCATTAAGTGTGCAACTATCTGAGCATGTATTAAGTGTGAGGGTGTGCAACTACTATGTAATCATAAAGCAACCAATAAGGACGATTTCAATTAGAAAGCCCACTGTCTTCCCTAATGTGGTTTTATCCTTCTTGGCCACAGGAATTGGGTTTTTCCTACCTACAATCTGTAGAGAACTGCAAGTGTGTGTGTGTGTGTGTGTGTGTGTGTGTGTGTGTGTGTGTGTGTGTGTGTCTGTGTGTGTCTGTGTGTCTGTGTCTGTCTGGTTTCTTGAGACAGGATCTTAGCCTTCAGCGCAGGCTGGCCATCCGTCCCCCTGGATCTTCTGAGCTCCGAGGTTGTGGGCATGCACCACCAGCCCAAAGGGTTTTTTTTAGAAAGATAAAATCAGAGTGTGGCCTTTCAAAAAGATACTGTGCTCTAATGATTCAACGGAAATAACAATTACTAGTCATAAAACTAGTTAGGAGCTCTCTTTCCGGGATAAATGAGAAAAAAGACAGCGTGAGAATGGAACGCTCATTCCTTCCCGTGAAGAGGGAAGGTAGAGGCGTCACTGAGCCTGTGGCTGAGGGCCTCAGTAGGGGAAAACAGTGCTGAGCAAAATGACCTGAGGAGACCTCCAGAACAGGGTGGCCTCGGGGGCTTGGGGAAGACTTCAGACCTCCCTCGTGCCTCTGAACTGCCGCCTCCCCTCCCCCATCTCCTCCAAAGGAACAAACCATGAAGTATCGCTGGGCAAAGTACGTTGCTGCATTTCACTGACCTAGATTCATGTTTTGGAACCTGAGTGATACTCAGCCATGCCCAGAGGACAGCTGTCCTGGAGGACAGCCAGGGTCTAAGCCTGTACGACACCAGCAGGGCTGGCTTCCACTTCACTTTCCATTGGCAGCAACTGAGGTCAGCGTTTGTCCAACTGTGGAGTCGCTGGCCTTCACTCTTTTCTGTCTTTTTAAAAGTTTGTATTCACCCACTGTCAGCGCTCATCAAAAACAAACAAACAAACAAAACCAACTCATTTTGCATATCTTCTATCTCTACCAGCCTCCAGTTTGTTTTCTTGGCCTAACTGAATTGGCAAAAGATTAAAAATAAATAAATAAAAGGATGATGCCCCATGGGGAGCTAAAGTCGTACATCGCAGCTTAGCCCCTGTGCCCTCCATGTTCAGTGATCCTCCGGCCGTGCCAACAGCAGCACGGCTGGTGTCGAAGGGATTAGGAAACGGTCCGTTGAGATGGAAGGAGCGTGGTTGAGTTTTGGGTTGCTGATCCTCTGAGGAAGTCACATGTGTTAAATGCTTTGGTGTTGATGGGTGCTGTGTTACTTGGCGGAACATCAGTAAAGCTTGTGGTGAAATCCTGACGCTAAATTGGAGGTGGTGTTTAGACTGGACTCTTCTCCAGTCCCCGAGGAGAACTTCCTTCCTCTGCGGCCAACACTCCTGCAAAACACTCCTCTGCCGTTCCCCGCTCTTAGTCATCACTTACTATTTCTCTTATTTTCATCTTTCAAGATGTCACGTTATCCCGGCAACAACCTTTAAGGATCTTCCTGAGCCTCATTTCTCTGTTATGGACCCTGGGTGGTTGTACTGTATTGGATTCCTGTATTTCTCCCACAGCATTGTCTCAAAATACAAAAGACAGCTTTGAACCAGGCAGTGGTGTGCTCATCTTTAATCTCAACATTCAGAAGGCAGAGACAGATGGATCTATGTGAGTTCAAGGCCAGCCTGGTTTCCAGAGTGAGTCCAGGACAGCTAGGGCTACATAGAGAAACACTGTCTTGGAAAAAAAAAAAACAGAAAAGAAAGGGGGCAGGGAAATAACTTTGGAGATAGGTCTCAGTCGCCATAACCCTTTAACTTCTCATGCAGTAAGACCAAGTTCAATGCTGTGACCACATACATATCCAGAGGTGACTAACACTTATAGAAATCAAAATTTAAAAAAAAAAGAAATCAAAATAAAATACATCAGAACTAAATGAAGGTATTGAAGGAATTATAATTTCTTTATGTTTTCCAGGCATTTGTTTCATTTTTACCCATACCCTGGCAAGTGGTAAGAGCTCAGTGTAGGTCAACTATTAGTAGTTTATTGTCCAGAGGAATACTAATAATACTATTTTAGCTATGAAGACGACACTGATCTGAATAATCTGTGAGTGGTTCTCACGAGCACAAGAGTTATAGAGAGCCACATTCCGGGGTTCACCATGAGAAATGGTGATTTGGCAGGACCTACATGGAGCTCTGAGACAAGCTGATCCGTAGACCCTGATCTCAGGGTCACTGGCTGTGTCTAGATTTCACCAAGCACCAGTTCCTGCTCTAGCATTTGAGGGCAAGAGGAGAAGAGCATTTCTACTGTAAACTACTACATCTTTGGGCAGAAAACGCCACCTAAAGCCATTGGAGGGATGTCACACTGAGTACAGTTACTCCAGAGCAGTGGTTCTTAACCTTCCTGATGTTGCGACCCTGGAATACAGCCAGCTCCCCAACTATAAAATTATTGCGTTGCTATTTCATAACTGTAATGCCATTTCTGTTATGAATTGTAACATAAATATCTGATATTCGGGATATCTGACAGGTGGCTCTGGAGAAAGGTCTCTCTGAGCGTTTCTAGAAGAAATCCTAGTATACACACACACACACACACACACACACACACACACACACACACACACATACACACACACACACACACACACGTTTACCGTTCTAGCCAGCAGAGGGACCCGAGAGAATGGAGCCAATAAATGAGACCGGCTAAAGTCTCATGCAATAGCCAACTTTATTCGGAGCTTCAGACAATTTATACTCTGAGGGTTGCAATGAGTCCCCTGAGCAAAGTATACAGTCGTAAGGACAGGCTGCACATGGTGGACAAGCAAGGCCACATTTTCCCACAGAGTCACATAAACATATAACAATAGCCAGTTCAATCAATAATCTGAGGTAAACTCACTCCTGTCCACCGCACCTGGGAGAGGCAAGACAGTATAAGCCAAGAACGACTCTGTGTTTCCAAAGAAACTGAGGCCACAAGACTCTTCCTTTGTTTTCCTGGATTTTTCTCACAATCGCTTAGAACTCCCCTTGCGGGACTCCGTTTTTAGTCTGTGTTCTGACGCTCCCCTGACTAAAGACACATCGAGTCCTTTCTTTTCCCAAAATGCCCTGCTGTTCCTTAGTTTGTTTTTAAGTGGGAAGTGCTAATTTTCCATATAGCACCCTTCTCTGGGTTGATAGCACTTGCATATTAACATACATGACTCTGCCATGGGTTCTAATTTCACTTGGCTTTCTTAGGCATGGAGGCAGACCCTTGCCTTAAAGAGAGTCTGTCTCCCTTTCCAGCTCTGGAGCAGACAGATCCTGAGTTAGCGTCACAAGTGGTGTAGAAAGGAAGAAAGCCTCAGAAGCTCTTGGATCAGAGGTCAGTCCCATCCCTGACTTTTGTCAAGGAGGAGTTGAGGAAAGTTTATGGAAAGCACCCAGAGCTGACTGAAGTCACAGATTTCCTAACCAGCACAATTACACAAAAAAAAGTGCCAGCTGGAGCCCCGCCCCCCCCATGCTCCCCACTGAAGGGTTAGCTCTGAGTGAGCGACTTCTAGAGATTTGCAGCAGGAGACTTGGGGGTGTAATTTAGGAGTTGGCAGGATGCTGAAGTGCACTGTTAAAGATCATGCTTTATTTAACATGTAGCAAGTATATCAGGCATTACCACAAGCCCTGCGTGAGGAGCCTCCTGGGCTTTTAGTAAAGAGCAAAGGGCAAAATATTTGCAGTGCAAGGCTGCGGGTGCAGCTCAGTGGTACAACAGCTTTGACTGTGTGAGATCCGGGGTTCAATGCCCAACTTACACACTTTATACACTCACACATGCTCATTAACACACATGCATGCACTCATACACACTCACACTCACCTCATGCACACACACACACACACACACACACTTACCCACACACACAAGCATAGTGAAAGTTGGAGGTGATACTCATCGAGTCAGGTCATCACAGCTAACCTTCTCCAGTTTCCATTCCACCCTAACATCCATTAAATAGACCTTGCGTTTCAAATAAGCACATTGTCACTTAGAATGAAATCTACATTCCCCAGCACTTCAGAAAGTTTCAAAAGAAATATTGCTGGCTAAGGATCTAGCTCAGTGGTAGAGCACTTGTCATAGCATGCTTAAAGGCCTTGCGTTCAACCCCCAGTACAGGCAAAAAGAATAAGAAATAATGATATTTTTTGCCCCATCAAGTAATAATAACAACAACAACAACAATTTATAGTTGGGGCCCAATCATCTGTGGTTTTTGAAGGTTGCCAGATGATTCTGTTGTACAGCTAGGTCTGGCCTAGGCCATGCCTCAAATCATAAAACAGAAAGCAACTGAAGTGCACCTCCCTGGCCCTTAAATTCTGTTCACAAAACCAAAACAAACAGAGGAAACCTGCATGACAGCCCAGGCTCTGGGACTCACTTTACCATTCACAGCCTTCCAGTGGGCTCATCACCCAGTCTTCACTCTGAGCCTCTGGGGAGTAGACCCACTAAGTTTCAAATCCTGCCTACATCCCAAGGGTTTTACGCCTGGTTTTGTACAAAAGGAAACAACTTTTCCAGGAGTTCCAAATACTTCTTCCTTGTTCTCTATCTGCTACCAATGAAGGCCACAGTCAGAAGCTAAGATGAAACCTCTTCTCTCAGAGCTGTAGAGCACCTAGGTACACTCTCGGCCTGAGAAGACTCAACTTCCTTCCTCATTAGCCAGTTACGTTATTTAGTGGGGATTTGGGTTACTTGGAAAAGAGATGATAGCAGCTGTTTTCCTAAATAACAATCAATTTCCTGTCGGGGGATCTTACCAATTTGAAGAAAGACTAGAAAAGTAAATGAGTCGGGAGAGGATCCACGGGCAAACTGGTTGCCATGCAGCCATGAAAACCTGAGTTCAGATAGCCAGTACCCAGTAAGAGCTGGGTGTGGTCATGCATGCCAGTAGCCCCAGCACCGGGAGGAGTGGACACGTGCAGATCACAGGGCATGCTGGGCAGCCACCCCAGCCACTGGGCAAGCTCCAGGCTGAGTGAAAGAACTATTCTCAAAAATGTAACGGAGAACAACAGGATGACAGCTCCTTCATCCACCTCTGGCTTCCATCATGAGTACATACACCTTACACTTAGCCTACACACACACACACACACACACACACACACACACACACACACACACACACACACACACACACACACGAGAGAGAGAAACAGAGAATGAGAATTATTTAAGAAACTAAATGGTATCCTTATTTGAAGTTTACTTTCATTATCTTTCTTTGGTTTTCTTCCTGTTTCTGAGAAGTATCTTCTTTCTTCTAAAATGTGAATGAATTTGAGGCTCAGTAACTCTCAGACAGAGGCAACTTCCTCTCTCAGGGGCTACTTGGCAACACTTGGAGAGATTCTCAGCTGCCATGGTGAGGGGGGAAGGGCACCAGAGGACATGCCTGGCGTGTAGGTCTACACTGAATAAGCCAGTGGAAAACCCCTATACACATAAAATAATAAGGTAAAAAAATTTTAAATACATATATATTTTTTAAAGAGTCTAGAAAGAGAGCTGGGCGTGGTGGCGCACGCCCTTAATCCCAGCACTCGGGAGGCAGAGGCAGGTGGATCGCTGTGAGTTCAAGGCCAGCCTGGTCTACAGAGTGAGTCCAGGACAGCCAAGGCTACACAGAGAAACCCTGTCTCAAAAGACCCCCCCCCCCAAAAAAAAGAGTCTAGAAAGAAGGGATATTAAGAGCACTTCTCGCACAGAGGACTTGAGTTCAGTTCCCATGTCAGAAGGTTCACAGCTACCTGTAACTCTAGAGAGGACCTGACACCTTCTGGCCTCTGTAAGTGCCTTCTTGCATATACACATATACATATACATAAACAATAAAAATAAACATTTTATTAAAAATAGCTTTGGGCCAGGCATGGTGGTGCACGCCTTTAATCCCAGCATTCGGGAGGCAGAGGCAGGCATATCACTGTGAGTTTGAGGCCAGCCTGGTCTACAAAGCAAGTCCAGGACAGCCAAGGCTACACAGAGAAACCCTATCTCCAAAAACAAACAAACAAACAAAAAGTGGCCTTCTAAGGTAGGCCACTTACACTAACATCAACTTATAATAGCTACCCATAGTAGGCCACTTATGATAACACCCAGAAACCAAGTGGCATAAAACTCCAAGGTCTCATGAAGAGGGCGTTGGTTTGCTGAAGAGAGCTCCTACTAGCCTCTTAGAACTGACTATAAAACTTGGGTAAACTTTACAAGTTGGCTATTAAACATAATTGCTGTTAACTATTAATTCTGTGGTTGGGTACAGCGGTACACACCTGGAATCCCAGCCTGTGAAAGGCAGAGACAAGAGGATTTTAAACTAGGAGGCCAGCCAGGGCTGTCTATGTTAACACTGTCTCAAAAAAGAAAAAGAAAAAAAAAAGAATTAAGGTTTTCAGAAATGGCTCAGCCAATGGTTAAGAGCACTAGTTGCTCTTTCAGAGAACCCAGGTTCAATTCCCAGCACCCTCATGGCAGCTCTCAACTACCCATAGCTCCAGTCCTAGCAAATCTGACGCCCTTTTCTGGCCTTCACAGAAACCAGGCACATACATGGTGCATAAGTATATATGCAGACAGAACACCCACATTTTAAAAAATTTTTTAATTCTACACACTTAGAATTAAACAAATTATATTAAAGCAAAAGTAGTAAATATTCAAAACTTCTAACTTCCTGGCTGCATTAGTGTGTTTTGCCATCGGCTGTGTTCTCGTGCTTATTTGTGAGTTGTCTCTTTGTGTACCAGTAACGTCACATAGGTAGTTCAGAACTGACCCAAGGCTGGGAGTAGGGTTGTGGGTAGTTATTCCATAGGAATTAGCAACTGTTAGGAATCAGGATTTGAGTTGCTGTATAGACCAATGCCTCTAAGCTTTTCCGCTCATGACTTCTCTTCATCTGATGAGTTTTTACATTGCCCTGGGTGTGTAGGTATATGAAATAGATGCACAAATAAACATTTGCTGACAATAAATTTTGAAAAAAATATTTAATGTTCTTTGGGAGACACACACACACACACACACACACACACACACACACTAATTAAAGGTCAAAGCAATTTTGCACTCTGATGTCATGGGTGTGCCCATTTGTCTAACACAATGCAATCCAAAGATAAACTAATTCAATACTTACATGCAGCAAAATGGTAAAAGGCCATTTGTAATCAAACCTTTATGTCTCGACAAGAGCAGAAACCGTTGCATGCAGCGTGAAGACTGCAGTTTCTAGCACAGAGTTGTCAAAAGTCTAAGCTGAGATGTTTCATCCAGCCTTCAGTGGCAGCGCATGTTGTGTCAGCATGTGCGGTTTAGAGTTCACATTTTTGTGTTCAAGTTCAAGGCTACAGTGAAGTCATGTAATACAATAAGGGCAGATATTTCCAGAAACACCTTGGATTCATCACACATTTGATTTTGAATTAATTTGTAGCTGTAACGCTTTTAGAAACCTTTTACTATTGCCAAATAGTAAAGGGCCCTCCCACATTCAGTTACATGACACCATGTGGCATCACGCCTTTAATTTACAAACCTTTGGACTAAATGTAAATAATGGAGAAAATTTGAATAATCCAGGATAAATTAAAAAGTGTGTTAATCCAGGGGTGACCATATATGCCTGCAGAACCAGCTACTGTGCAAGGCTGGCCCCAGCCACATAGCCAGAGCACCTTTCAAGGGGAGAAAAGAAACCTTCAAATGTGTTGTGTGTTTAGCCATAACTCAGAGGGAGAGATGATGAAACGTTCTTCCAGTATTCAAAGGATTGTGCAATTCATCATCCCAACAAAATTCCAATCAATTTCTTCTTTGTTTCACTGGTATTTCTCATTAGCATAAATAGCTCTGTGGACCAGCAGCTATGCAGGCACACTGCTGATCTGTCACTTCCCTCAGACACATAAGCTCTGCAAGTTCAATAAAAGGAGCTATTTAATTAAAGAACTAAATTTCCAGTGAGGAGCATTGGAGGTTTTAATCTTGCCTACAAACTGTATGCTGCTCATCCTATAGCAAGCCTGGATCCAGTATATTAGTCCAGCGTTTCCAGTAATTTATCAGTACAGTACTTCTGAAGATACAAGGGCTAAGCAAGTACTTTGGTCAGGAATAGTGACATCAAGTTATATAAGTGAGAATCCTATTGATGACTTTCTTTCCCCTGATCCAGAAAAAAAAATTTTTTTTAATGCATTTCTGTGTGCACAAACTCTTCCCAGTTCTTCAGACAAGCCTTCCACTGCCAGGCAGGCTGAACTGCCAGAGTGGGTCACAGTGGCCAAACTGATCCAAGACACCATTGCAAATAGGGTTTGGCTATTCGCCATTTTTCACCTTGGCACCTGCTCCTCACTGCTCTAGAGGTCAGAATGCCCTTCACTTGCTCCCTCTTCCCTTCCAAAGGATTTGCTCTTTCTTTTAGAAAGAAAGGAAGGAAGAAAGAAAGGAAGGAAGGAAGGAAGGAAAAAAGAAATCAAGAAAGAAAGAAAGTTTCAAACAAACCAAACCCTGTAAGGCCAATCAAGAACTCAGATGGCTTCAAACACCAGGCTATACCAAATACATTTGCACACAAACTTCTGAAAATACACAAATGCCAAGAAAATTCTGTAGGGAGCTCTAACCCCACCACAGGCTGCCAGGGAATGAACTACAAATGTAGGCTTTCGGGTGACAAGATGGTAGTTTGGTGGGTCAGGAAGAAGGTCGGCATTTGAAGACAGATACATCCAGCCTTGACACCTAGATTTCCTGTCTAAATGAATGTGTGATCTTGGGCATATTACCGAATTTCTCAGCTCTTGGTTTCCTTTCACATAAAGATAGAGATGACGTCACCCACACCCAGGGTTGCTGTGAGAAACGGGTTGAGAAGGGGAAGAGTATAAATGCACCAAGAGGTACAAGTTGGAATGATGTCTTCCATTCTTTCTGACCAATAGAGATCTATAAAGATGAGCTGCCTCCAGAACCCAAGGGGTTAAGTTTCTGATGGTGGGATTTAGATTACTGAGATAGTTAATCTTGTCAGCCTAGTAGGCTTTGGAATCACCATGGAGGCATACTTCTGGGTGAATCTATGATTTCCAGAGAGAGCAGGGAAGACCCAGCCTGAATGTAGGTGGCACCAGCCAGTGGAATCAGGTTTCAGACTCTGTGTGTAAGTGTGTGTGTGTGTGTGTGTGTGTGTGTGTGTGCATGCACACACACACAAAGGAGAAAGGGTCCGGGTGGCACCAGCACTCACCTCCCTCTGCTGCCCGCCTGCTTCCAATGAGCAGGGCTGTCCCACAACCCTGTACCTTGCCTTCTGTGCCTTGGTTGACTCATCCCCTAAGCTGTGAGCCAAAACTAAACCCTTTGTTTCTGTAAGTCACCTTGTGGGAGCCCATTAGGGCAGAAAGGAGTTGCTTCTTTCAGCATTGGTCAGAGAGGCTTTGTTTCCGCAGAGAGTGAGCAGAGCAGCTAAGGCAGAAAGGCATGGCTGTTAATGACAGTAAGGGCTCAGCTTTAAATGAGATATTGGTATCACCGCCCCCACCAAGCCTCAGGGGACAGTGAAGGATGTAAGGAGGACTGGGAAGTGCTGTGGAATGTTGTCCTCTGCACAGGACAGGACACTTGAACGGCTGTGGTTGCCAGTAGATCAAGCCGGTCAGCATTCCAGTGTGGGTGAGGAAGAACCCTTGAAGCCGCCCCCCCCCAGCAGAGGCGCTGTGGCAGCTGATGGCTGATCAGCTGATGGAGCCCCATATCCCTTCCGGAGTGTGGACATCGGTAGATTACCCATAATCCTCTGAATAGCCCCGCACTTGTGCTCATATGTGTAATATTCTGGGTTTGGCGGGTTATATTTTTTAAAAAGAAGAGGAAGGGGAGGAAGAAGTAAAATTGAGAAGGGGAATGTGTCTGGAATAAGGAAGAAGAGGGGTATGGGGTGGATATAGCCAAACTGTGTTGTACACGTAATATGAAAGCCTCAAAGAATAAATGGATTGTTTTTTTAAAGTACACATCTGAAGCCAGGTGGTGATGCACACCTTTAATCCCAGCTCTCAGAAGGCAGGGGGACATGGATCTCTGAGTTTGAGGCCAGCCTGTCCTACAGAGCAAGTCCCCAGGACAGCCAGGGCTGTTACACTGAGAAAACCTGACTCAAAAAAAAGTTTTTTAATTAAATTAAATAATGCACACCTGAGCCAGGCATAGTGGTGCTCACCTTTAATGCCGGCACACGTGTGGCAGATTCAGGCCGGTAACTGAGAGTTTGAGGCTATCCTAGCACACGTGTGGCAGATGCAGGCAGGTAACTGAGAGTTTGAGGCTATCCTAGCACACGTGTGGCAGATGCAGGCAGGTAACTGAGAGTTTGAGGCTATCCTAGCACACGTGTGGCAGATGCAGGCAGGTAACTGAGAGTTTGAGGCTATCCTAGCACACGTGTGGCAGATGCAGGCAGGTAACTGAGAGTTTGAGGCTATCCCAGCACACATGTGGCAGATGCGGGCAGGTAACTGAGAGTTTGAGGCTATCCCAGCACATGTGTGGCAGATGCAGACAAGTAACTGAGTTTGAGGCTAGCCTGGTCAACATAGTAAGCTATATACAGAACACACAGAACTACAACGTGAGACCCTGTCTCAAACAGAACAAAAATATAGCACAGCTTTGGCCTAGATATGTAACTTAGTGACAGAATGCTCACCCTGGGTCTAACCTTCAGTACAGTTACTTACTTAATTAGTTAAAGACGTGGCTCTCAGGATGCGTTCATTCTGAGTGCACCTGTGAGAGCCCATAACATGTGAAACCATGATAGTGATTCTGTAATATTATCCAACGTTACATTGGCGAGGCCCTAAAGGGACTGGCAGGACTTGGAGCCTGCTCTACGTTGCCAGGCTTTCAATAAACTCCTGATGCATGAGAGAAATCAATAAGGAATTATTTCAGATAGCAATGAGAAGTGACTTGCATTGTACACTGTATCTCTCAGTGGACTCTATAATTAATCGCTTTTAATATTGATTTCATTTTAATGTGTTGAGATGTATATATACATACATATCATGGGAAGATCAATTATGACCAAGCCAAAAATATGTTTGGAAAATTTCCTAAATATTTTTAAATACCTTCTTTATCTCTTTGCCCAGTATTTGACCAATTAAGCCTTAAATTGTTCAGTCCAACCACACAGGCCAGGTTTTTTTTTTTAATGTAATTGCTGTAATACAAAGAAGGCATGAGTAAGAAGCTGAAGAATGGGGCTGCCTTCCAATCCTTTCAATGAGAAAATTCCCAGAAATGTGGGAAACTGCCGGAAATGCCTGGCTAATGTGACTGGCTGTGCATATTCTGTCAGGCTGAAAGCCAGCATGCTCCCACTGGTTCCCAGCATCTTGTGGCAACTCCACTCTGCGGAGCAGGGCCAGTCCCTCCAAGCCAGCAGCTATGAGAGAGACACAAGGATGCCCAAAGCCCCTTCCTCTCCAGGGCAGGTAGACTCTGCCCTTCCCATGGTTGGCATCACTCAAATAAAAGATTGCCACCTCCTAGAGGCAGCACTTAGCGTACCCTTGCATCTCCCCATTTGCCACCTTACATGGCCACTGTGCCTAGCCCCACAGGGCACTCCATGAAGCCTGTTGAACTGGACCAGACATCAGTAGCTTCCGATCCCAGTTGTCACCATTATAATTAAGTTACTCAAAGCAGAATAATAATTCCACTGACAAAAGTCAGAAACAGCATTTGGAATGCAGCTGCCTTTGCAAATCTTACCCCACAGACTGATAGCACAGCACGTAGGTGGATGTTTCCTCTTGGGATGCAGAGGAGTCGGCTCCAGGAGGAATCTGGTGACGCACAGGTGCTTTCTGCTTCCGATCTGGTGTGAGGTGCTGTGACAAGCAGGAAGTTTTGTCCGTACTGTTTCACGAACACTTTGCCAAGAACTCGGGAAGAAGGCCACTTCCTCCATCATTCTTAAGAGGAGCAACTCCGGAACACAAATCTGCACAGCAGTTGCATTCTCGGGATGCCTAAGATGATGCTCATCTTCTCACAAGACTCTTGTAAATCTGAGCAGGGGAGAGAAAGCCTGTTGGTTAGCCTCGCCTTGGCATGGTCCCTGGGAGCCCAGGCCCTTCCAGGGTGGGACAGTGTAAGTTCATTCTGTAGTACACGCATACACACCTACGCACACTCACACACAAACACACACACTCACACATACACCTACGCACACTCACACACAAACACACACACTCACACATACACCCACAAACACACACACAAACACACACACTCACATACACACTTGCACATACACACACACACAAACACAAACCCACACACTCAGACACACACACAAACACACATACTCACATATACACACACAGTCACACAAATACACACACACACATGCACATGCACACACGCACGCAGCATGAAAATATGTGATCCTGCACCTTTTTCTACCCCCTAAACAGCAGATTCACTCCATTATGTATGTATATGCCTGCGTCTCCTGCACACAGCTGTAAGTAAATGACAAACCGTCTCACCATTCAGTGAAAAATGAACACTCGGACAGGGAAGGGGAAAGCTGGTCCTCAGCCAGCATGGCCGAAGTTCTTCATGTCTAGAATAAACACCTTCGTCTTTTCCATGAAAAAGAACGGTTGCTTGTTTATTATCTGCAGTTACCATTTCACAGTCCTCTAGAAAGAAAGACAGACAGGCTACCCCTGATATATGGAGCTTTCGGGTTTTGAGTTGAACAGCGCTGTTCACAGCTCCATGTGGAACCCGCTCGTTATCAAAAGTCATTTCTTACAGCATGGTTTATAATTTGCCACAGAATGATAACCAAGGAGGTCTTGATAAATGAATTGGAAGGGTTCTCCCGAGGTAGCTCTGGTGCTTTGTTAAGGCATTTATTTTAAAAGTAATTCTCAGTAGAATTTATCAGTAAATTGCTTCATAGATCCTCAGCATTAAATTATTCCCCCATTAGGAAAATTGTAATTCTTTTTGTCCCAGTAATGAAAGAAAAAATGAAACTATCTTCAAACTATTCTAGCTTGGCTGTTGGCCCTTGTGTCAGTAATTTCTGGAATGGTCCCTCAGAAGCTATCATGCACAGAGCTCGGGGAAAGGGATAAAGAGCAGAGTGAGGAAAAGCAGAGATTAGAATTCAAATAAATGCCACCAAGTGAAGAAAGCTCAAGTAAGGGCTAGAGAAGGAGAGGACCTGCTCCCTCAGGGAAGCTGCTGTGGGGGAGGGGCTGAGCAGGAAGGAAGCCTACTCTCCTGTTGGTGCTTGCTGAGACTGCAGTGTGTTCCCTGATGGTAAACAAGGAGTGGGCACCCATAACGAACTGCCTTTGTGCCCTGTAGTCACCCCTGGGCACGCATGAGTCAGAGGGACAGGTGGGAGATGTGCCCACCGAGTGGAGAGGAGACCCCAGTGAGACCACAGAGCGAGCAGTGTACCTTGTGTTTTCTCTTCCCTGTGAGTAGAGAATGCGTGAATCCTGCGCTTACTGAGAGCTCAGCTGCAGCCACCACTCACTGGCTCTTCCAGGGCTCTTTGAAGGTGGAAGGGCCCAGCCTCAGCGGATTAGGCCAAAACCTGCCTCGCCAAGCCAATGAGCATAGTGGATTTTCTGGGGTTTGTTTATTTGTGTCTAGTCTTGAGTGGGTAGCAGTGGCCATTACAGACTGTGTTTTGAGGATGTCTTTGAGGTGTCCAGTCACTGGGTCTCTCTCTAGTCCCCTGTGGTGCTGTCTCAACTGTTGACCGCTGGGAAAGAGTAAAGTGAAGTAAGAGATGTTTTAGTAGTATAGAATTGGTTTAAATCTCAAAATGGATCAGAGAAAGACACGAAAAGTAGAAAGGGCAGGAGTCAGAAGGAGAAAGGAGGTCATTAGGAGTTGACTGGGCAAGAGTAAGTGATCGGGGAGTGGCGACCCTGATTGTTTCATGTACCGCTGCTGTGTCTTAGGAACGTGCCAAAATCAGAGAAATTTTAACCGTTAAAAACAGAGATAAAATGCAAGCTCTAAGAGACCGAGGGCACTTACAAGATCACCGCTCAATCAGGCTCTCTTCGTCTGGTTCCAAGTAGCTAGCAGTGACATCCCGGAGCCTAAGCTGCGCAGTCTAAGGTGGCCCCTCACAGGTCTGTCCCACCCTGCTGCCATTCTCTGCGTGTTTGGGAGGCCCCACTCAGCCTGCTTTGTTTGTTCTTATAGATCATGCAGCAGATGAGCGACCATCGTTATGACAAGCTCACTGTACCCGACGACATGGCTGCCAACTGTATCTATCTAAATATCCCCAGCAAAGGCCATGTCTTGCTGCACCGAACCCCAGAAGAGTACCCAGAAAGTGCAAAGGTAAAAACCCCATCTGTCCTGCAGCTAGCCACTCTGGGGACCTTCCCACGGTGACAAAAGAGGACTCCATTTTGCTGTACGTATCAAAACACCGAGGCAGCAGAAAGGACCGTCGAGAGTAAAGGGGCCATTTATTAAGTTTTTCTCACACACGCTGTCAGTCAGCTACGCACACACAGTGATTGAGGAGGTGCTGCCTGCTAGTTAGAGTGCTTCAGATAAGAGCTCCGAGGCCTGTGGCGGTAGCTTGACTGGAGAGTGCTAGCTTAGCAAGCACAAAGCCCTGGCTGTAACCCTCAGCGCTGTGCACAAGCAGGGTGTGGTGGCATACACCTGGAAATCCTCTCACTTGAGAGGGAGAGGCAGGGGATTAGAACCTGCAGCCCGACCTCAGCTGTACAGTGAGTATGAGGTCAACCAGGCCTACACAAGATCCAGCAAGCCCAGGGATCAGACCGCAGGTCTCCACTGCCTCAGTGCTAGGGTTACAAGTATCAGTCAGCACACCCGGCTTCTTCTACGTGGGTTCTTGCAAAGAGCTCAGGTCCTCAGGCATGCCAGGCCATCGCTTTGCCAATCAAATCATTTCTCCAACCCTCGCTTTGCTTTTTACGGAGACTAGGTTTATGCTCTGATTGGGGTGGGGGGGGCAGGGGGGTCACCCTGTTAGCACATGAAAAGAATGCTGGGAGAATGCAGCGGTTATTTTATTCTCTTACCATAATAGACCTGAGGAAAATAGAGGACTCCCGATCTCCGACAAGGGCTACAGTGGCTCGTAGATGAACAATGGCTCTTACACTCTTACACGCCAGGGTTGCTCACGCTGCAGGTCTCTGGGCCCCCAGCCTAGAGTCCGCAATATGAACAAGACCCAAGTCCACAGAGCCCACTTTGAGGACTTCATGCCTCTCCCGCCTCATCGATCACCTAGCAACCGAATGTCATTAGCTGCCTCTCAGTTCAGCCCTGTGTCCATCAACAGCAGAATAACATCAGTAACGCCCTTGTTCACCAGGGGTCTTTCTGGGTCAGGCACCGGGCTGAGCATGCCCGAAGCATATCTTTAGTCCCTATAACAGCCCTAGAGTAGTAGTGTCGTCAACAGGCTTGGAAGGAACGTCACTTAACTGCAATGGCAGTAGGAAGTTGATGGGACTGGATTTGGAACCCAGCCAGCTCCTACACTGCAACCCCGTGTGCTGAATTTTAAGGAACACAGTGTTTCTGAAAGAATCAAAGCAGGTTGCTTTTGAGCAGCATTTTCAAGTACTTTTGTTTTTTAAAGTGTGTTTTTGATCAGAAGGGGGAAAAAAATCTGTGGACTGTTAATTTGATGTTTTGACACATACTTTCCATTACGGTTGAAAGATGCCATAAAATTCACACCTATAATTTAAACACAGTGTGACTGGCAGCACGCACTTAACTTACATTCTGTCACATTTTTCTAGTAGAGTTGGTAAGGAGAGCAACCTAAGAGTGTAGTTAAAAGTGCATTAAAGTGAAGGGAGGGAGGGGTGTTCAAACTGAACACACACCCGTGGGGTTTTGATTACCACTTAATTTAGGAATGACAATGTCAGAGCGAAGGCAGCTCTGGCAGCAGTCACATTGGTGACACGTCCTTCACTTTGAAGTTAAAGCACAGAACAGGAGGTCAACCATGTGTGATCAGCTTAGTGAAGGTCTGTGGACATGTGCACCTTGGACTTAAGTGATGGAAAAGCTGAATTAGTTCTCTGTCCCTAAGAGTGTTGACATGGGCCACAGTGTAACCCTCATCTCCTCTTCCCTGTTGGTCTGATATATTTTGATGCTAATTAATAAAAGGCCACAACACCTGGGCAGGGTAAATGAGATAGGCGTGGCTAAGGTTCCCGGGGCATGGGGAGACAGAGAGAATCTTGGGAAGGCGGCCAGAAAAGAAGAGAGGAGAAGAAGGTTGCGCCATCATTGGTTAGGTGAGGAGAAGCACATGGCCTGTGTGGATGGAGGACTTGGCCCAGATGAAGAACATTAGCAAGTATCTGGGATTATGGATGGGAGGTAGCTTAATAGAAATTATTAGAACACGATGACGTGGGATTAGGGTAGGTATCCCATACCTGCCCCACTATGGGAAATAGTTTAGAAGATTGATATCTGCCCTGCCCCAGGTTAACTAAGGCTATTTTAAAATATAACAGGTGTCTGTGTCTTGATTGATTGATGGCAGGTAAGAAAATACTGTTGTAATAATGACTATAAGCCTGATAATAAACATTATTAGGCCATACTGCTAAGTTAACAACACCTCCCTCTTGATTCCCACAATCTCGCAGGTTTATGAGAAACTGAAGGACCATCTGCTGATCCCTGTGAGCAATTCGGAAATGGAAAAAGTGGACGGTCTGCTCACCTGCTCCTCCATTTTTATTAACAAGAAGATGGACTCCTGAGGCCGAGTCCCTCCCCTGTGGCCAGCAAGTGGCCTAGGCCAGGCTGGCGACTGACTCTGTACCCACACCCCTTGTTTTCCTTGACAATCTACTGTGCCACTGTGCTACTAACTCTTGTTTACAAAAACAAAACAAAAAAAGCAAAATTAATTCCAATTTTAATTGCTTCGTTTTCCACACCCTCCTTTTCCTCACGGTGGTACCTAACCTGTGGATTTGCTAATTGAATTAAGCAACCTAGAAAATACAAAACTAATGAATCGTTGAAATGTGATTAATAGTGTGGGAACACTCATTTCAGTGTTTGTGTTATTAGCGTGGAAATGAAATGAAATAGTTGCAGGGTATTGTAAAGACTGTCTTCTTGTTCAGCCAGAGAAGCAAGGGACTTTTTTCTCTCTGTGTCATGAATCACATTTGATTCCTGTGAAATTCCCTGGCCCATGGGTTTTTCCCAACCCCTGTTCTTCTCAACTCTAAACAAACCTATCTGCTTTCATAGCCACCTCGACCTTGGCTTTATCCAAGGTCTTGCATTCTAGATACCTTCCTGAAGACCCACTCTGTGCATCTCCTTCTCCTCTGTCTCATGGCCACATCTCCTACCATCACCAGCCCTCCCTCCCTCCCTCCATGCTTTCCTTTCCCTCCCCTAGAGGAGAACTGTGGGTCCTCAGCAGAACTGGCCAAAATCAGAGTGACTGGTGAGACAGGTGTCTGCCATTAGCACATCTAGGAAGGTATTTGGCCCCAGGAGATGGGTTACGAAGCCTCGAAACACCCCATGTGTATATCTTAGAGAGATGGCATGATTTTGCCTCATGGCTGGTCCTATGGGAACACGGAGGAATTTCTTTTCCACTCGACCTCCCACCCCGGGGCCCTTTCGCTTCTTTCTGACTCACCTTGTATTTACCCATTAGAATCATCGTGACCTTGAAAAGTCATTTCCTTCAAAAGAGGCAGAGCATTATCTGAAATGCTTGTTGATGGTCTGGTGAGAGCCAGAGGGATCTGCCCCCACCCAAGGTCTAGGAGCGCAATCAGGAAACGGTTCCTAAAGTCAACCCCAAACAATGTATGAGTCTCCTGTGAAATATCCGTGAATGTTTGCTGTGGAATTCAACTGAAACTCTCATTTCCTTTTTAGCCTTCAAATTACACCAACATTCAGCTAGCACAGGTCTCTTACAAAGAACAATGCCGCAGGAAAGGAGAGAGCATTCCTTCTCTCAAAGCTGGAGGCTCAGGCGAGGGGCATGTGTCTTTACAAGGAACCGAACCAGCACGTCATCAAACCAACCAGGCATGTCACTAAACTTCTGGTCCCTCCTGCCTTTGCTGTGTAGCCTGCAGTTTGTCCTTCGCTATTTCAGGTTGGGGAGACAAAAGAAAGCTCACTGCAGGGCTGTGTCTCCTCCTCGCCTCTCTAGGTGATCAGTGTTTCTTATCTTGGTGAGCAAGAGAGAATTGCCTTCGCTGCATTCCCCCTCAGCAGAAAGAAGTGAGAAAGGCCCTGGAAAACCAAGATATCCTTTACTATTATTCCTCTCTAATCGACACCTCTCTGAAGAAGTCAGCCCCATCTCTTCCTCACTGTCTAACTTTAGACTCACATCACATGTGGATATCTAACTATGTGCACCCTGTGAATGGACCATATCTTGATCACTATCGTATCTCTAAACATCTCATCATGCGTGGATAATATGTTCCCTCCCCCCAGGGCAAATGAATGTGAGCCAATATGCCCAAAGTAAGAAAGAAAAAAAAAATGTTCTCAGCAAATATGGTTGCCTTTTAGGGTTAAGTCTGGCCCTACACTGGCAAAAAGTGGAAATTCTTCCTGTGAGAGGTGAGCATCTCAAAATCAGCCACAGGGGAAATAACCACCCACTGAGCTGGTGTGGGCTAGCCAGCACGTGTTGTCACTAGCAACGCCTTCTATCACCCTGATTAATAACTGCCCTCGTTATGTTTAGTCAGTTACACATGAATAGGCTTTTCATTTCGACAGTTTCTTCTACCAGCAGCGGTTTCCAGTTCCCCTTTCCTTTGCTTCCTTCCTTCCTCATTTGTCTTGAGAAAAGGATGAGAGTCTTGGCCCCTTCCCCATCTTCCTCTGCTCTTTGGACGCCCCGTGCGGTACGATGATGTGGAAACTCTTTTGAGAAGGAAAGATGTCACTACCTAAGTTCCCCTCTTGTGTCTTACGAAGACAGGAACACTAACAGCAATGCCTTCTGACATTATAAAGACATGAGGAATTGATGTTTAAGTCTCAGTTGAGTTAGAATCATTGGGTCAATATGACTTGGTTTAGTGAAAAGGTTATCTGGGAGGACGACGTCATTTAGCGCTGTCTTTAGCTGGTGGGTTGCCATAGGGATCGGTGGCTGACCTCTCCACAGTGTGTTACTTGCTCTTATGTGCTACTACTAAGGCCGTCATCTCTGCTCTCTAAGAAGGGAAAGTCAGATAGTCTGTAGTTTCACGGTGTGGCTTATGTGAGGTTGCATGTTGGTCCCTGTAACCATTCACTCTTTAACATGCTACAGAATTCAGACATGATTCACATGGGGTGTTATCTTCGTGCTTTTTTTTTATCTCCTTGCCTGTCATCTTCCAGGCAATGTATGGTTATCCAGTCTGTGTGCCAAAGCCAGTCACACCTCCCACAACCCCTTAGTCCAGAGGAGCTCTGCACCGACACTAGTTTCCTGCCACCCACTCCTATTGTCCATGGGTCGAGACAGAATAAAGTGCATTGTGCTGTGCCTGGTGGTGTCCGTCTCTTCTTTCCTTTAACCATGTTACACAGCTGGCACATTCCCGCATTTTGTTTTGGGCTAAGCTGAATTATTTCTCTTTCTTTGGTCATGATGAGAAATTAAGGGGAGTAGCATGAGGAAGGGAGAGAAACAGGAAAGGCTAGACGAGTGACTAGGGTCAAAGTACACGCTGTACTGACAGGAAAATGGCTTCCTGAGACCTGTCTCTGTGTAAGTGAACACACAGGGACCAAACTGCTTTGGAATGAGTTTTGGTTTTCATTTGTTCTACAGTAAGCATTTTAAAGGAAATTTGAAGGTTATTTTTTATGAGGTTCTTATATTCCAGTAACTTCTCGTAAGCCGAAAGAGCTGTGTTTTATTAAAAACAACAACAATTTGCTGTAAAAATAAAATCCAATCAATACAAAAAATACTACTTAAAAGGTAAAGATGGGGGTAGCAAAATAGCTCAGCGGCTAAAAGCCCTTACCGCAGAAGCTTGACACGCAGAACTCAACCTCTAGGGCCCCATAAGTTGTCCTGTAATGTTCACATTTGCAAGGTGGCACGCACACAGCCATTGATGTATCTCATACACACACAATGCTAATAATAAATAAAATGTATTTAATTTTTTAATTAAAGAAGAATTACCCAAAATTTCATCACCCATAGATACTACTGCTAACATTTCTGTTACCACATATTTATGAATAGATGTTAATGTAAATTTTTAATAATTTAACATCCTTATAATGTTCTAGAGTCTACTTTTTTTTTTGCTCAGCAATATTTCAAGGCATCTCTCCAGCTCAGTAAAGACAGATATATATCATCAGCTATAACAGTCCCAATATTCCGCAATACAGTTAGCATGGCCCTGTCCAAGTCACACTGTGATATCACATACATCTGTTTTGTCCCCATTGCTATTAGGGCTCCTTAGACTGTCAAAACTTGCCACCTAGAAGCTTCCACACAGCCTCATAGACCTGTTGTAAGGGGATGTCACACGACACTGTCCACCAGATGCACAGAGCATCCTGACGCTCCTTGGGGAGGCGTTGATCTACTCATACCCTTTCAGATGATGTAGTTAATGAATTCTCTACTATTTAGGTTGACACTGAAATTGCCAGTAGAGCTAAGAACTGCATGCCAAGTGACACTCTGCACTCTTGACCCAACAGAAAATGAAACCTAAAAATAAAAAAATAAAAAATAAAAAGCAAGAAAGAAAATGAAACCTTCCCTCTCTGTCTGTGGCTCTCTCTGTTTCTGTCTCTATCTGTGGCTCCTCACCCAGGGAAAGAGGGGCCCTCTCTATGGGAAGCCTGCATAGCAAGGGCTCCCTCACTCATCTTGCCTGAAGCTTCTCCTCAGGTGAACTAATCCTTCTCATGATAAGCTACAACTGGGAATGCTACTGAAGAATACAAGCCTACAGTAGTTTTAAGCCCCCAGCCTTGCCAGGCCCTGAGCCACAGCCCCTGTCTTCTGAGAGCTCCCTGCTTGGGAGACGCAGGGAAGTAAGACCTCAAGTGCACAGATTTGGACTGAACAACAGGCAACATAGAACCTTACAAGGGTTTGGTGGTGTCTGGACTGGGTGTTTCCACGTCTTGTTCAGAGGAGTGATGCTGTGTCTGTCCACAGCAAAGTAGCAAAGAGGTTTTTTTTTTTCTCCCAAAAGCAAAACAAAGTACAGGCCAGAAAACAGTGGGATATCTGAGTTGGAGTGGCGGAGCACCAGGTTCCTGTCTGGGACTTTCTTTTATGGGTCCAAGAGGAAGAGGACTTGGTTGCTAAGGAGCAAGACATGATGACTTCAAGTATTGACTGACAGGTGTAGGTTCCATAAGGATTTGTTCACTATGCATGTCTTTTCCCATGATGCATCTGATTTTAATCATATGCACTGCTAATCAAATATAGATATGAGATGATACATGGAGGTTCCCCCCCGCCCCCGGAAAAAAATTCACTCCTTATTGTCTTCCTTACTGAATATACACCCAAAACCAGTCCAGTCTGGATGGACCCATTTCTCTTCATTTCAGGACGTGTTTGATTACAAAAGAGGAATCACCTAAAGAGTGCTCAGGACGCCTAACCTATTGCTTGCTACAATGAGGTTTACACATGGTTCACAGTTCTGTACAAGGAAGGTCTCAGGTTGCTCAGTGCTTTGTAAGAAAGGAGTGTGTGTAGCCTAAGGCAAGTGAGGTCCTGGCCTGGATGGATGAGCTACTGCTACGCTTACTGCTTGCTCTCCTCTCGGTTGGGCTTCCCGGGTGGAGGAGACCCAGAAGAGTCTGGAGAGGGCCAGATTCTCCTCTGGTTTCAGCTGGATGATGTGGGAGTAGCAGGGGTCCAGGCAGGACGGGCACGTTGAGCAGAAGCACAGTAGGCGCATAGGCTGTACAGTCTAGAAGCAGATGTGCTCTTTGGGAAAGGAGAGTCACGGCTCCTGCCTTCCTGAAGATGCCATGCAACAAAAGACAGGGAAGACAGGCACTAAAGCCACAAGAGCGATGGCATCATGAAAGGGTGCTCGGAGACTGGAGAAATGGCACAGCAGTTAAGAGCACTGACTGCTCTTCCACAGGACCCAGGTTCAATTCCCAAAACCCATATGGTGGCTCACAATATCCTGTAACCCCAATCTCAGGGATCCAGTGCCCTCTTCTGGCCTCTGCGGGCACTGTATATACATCGTGCACAGAGATACACACGGCTCACAGACATGCATACAAGCAAAACGCGTATACACACTATATGTAAATCAGCTTTAAAAAGGTAAAAAAAAAAAAAAAATGGGGGGGGGAGGGAGGTTACACAGAACAGACAATGGGGTCAAGGAAGTAGATCTATTTGGCTAAAATCAATAAGTATAAAAGGATGGTGAGGCAGTGCCTGTTGGAATGTCAAGGGCACTGCATGCTGAGGCCAAGTACTTGGACAGCACTTGTCCTCTGTTAGGGTTCTCCAAGGACGTTTGATTTGAGTCACGCCGTGATAGCTGGCCTGGCAGCATTGTAAGTGACAACTGGAAGCTGAAAAAGACTAGTGTTTCTCTTTGTTTTATTTCCCCAAGTTCAGTTCATTTAAACATTTCTTCTTACCCTCAGAGTGGCACCTGAAAGCCCAGCAAGCAGCTCTTCTTCTATCCGCTCTTCTGAAGAAAAAAAAAAATTTAAAACGATTACTAACATCTGCCTTCCGAAGGGACATTTTCAACCCAGATGAGATAAAGGCACTGCTGGGATCTTGGGAAGGAAGGTATAATGTAAATAGCATTAGCATCATCATTATCCTCATTAGCTCCCATCAAAATGCCAGTTTCTATTTGAAACATCAATCAACCGCTCCAGAAATAACTGGAGGTTTTCATCATCGATGCCTCTGAGCTGGTGTGACAGCTTCCATGGTGAGTTTCCCAGGTTTCACAGCATCTGAGGTGACTGTCCCATCCACCTATTCCATTAGAAAAGCTGGAATGTCCCTATCCTCTTCCCGCCACAAGCACGTATTTCCGATGCAGTGGAAGCTGGGTTACTTTTAGCATGTGGTGTCTGGGTCTATCGGCTGTTAGAGGCTGTTGAGCTGCCAAGTCTGCTACTGTCACTATAAATAAGCAGACGACTCAGGACTGTGCCAGGCAGACACTCGGTAGAACGCTGCCTGGGTTGACTTGCACCGTGATGCTTGTAAGCCATCGCGTGCTGCTAGGTGCTGGGAAGCCCTCTCTGTTTATATGCAGATGCGTCAGTGGCTTGATTTTGGGTGCAGACAAAGAGCTTCGCTCTGTTAATATGGCCATCAGAAGGCAGTGTGCTTTTCTGTACCCTAATTTTTTTTTAATTTGGGGTAAAAGACAAAGGCCATTTAAATGGCCTATATCTAAGTTTTGTCATTTGATATTTTGATGTACCTATAAATTATAAAGTAATGGCATAATACAGTTGGCATTGTGTAAAATGTTTAAAACATTTCGTTTTTCAAGATTTTAAGTGTGCAATGCAGTATTTTTTTTTTAGCTGTGATCCTATGTCTGATGTCAGCTGTGATCCTATAGAGATGACTATATATTAAGCCTCTAGAACTCATTGAGTATATGTATCTGAACTTTGTACCCCTTGACCCACACCATCAATTTGTCCACCAACTGTTTCTCCCTTTAAAAGTAATTTTATGTGCCTGTGCATGGACAAAGAAGCTCATTGGCTGACATTTGAAGGTTAAGCTCCCCCAAAACACAACCAAAACAGCAGATGCTACGAGTTGAAACACCCTCAATCCCAGCAAGGCACAATAACTGCTTCTTCCACAGTGATCCCAGAAAGGTTCAGACAGCAAACAAGGTCTGTTCCAAGCGAGAGCCCAGCTCTGTAGAAATGTTAGCTTTATTGCTTCTGGAAGAAGGTTGTGGAACAAACACTGATTCATGCACCCAGCAGAGACTCAAAATTCCAGGGCAGGATGTGAACAAAGTCATCTGTGTTGTTTCCTGGGGGCCCGGAGGAGTGTATATGAGATTTCCTAGGGCTAACGGTAGGGCAGAAACACCAGTCCCTCTCTCTTGTGCTTTACTTCAGCTTAAAAATAATGGGACGACAGAAGCAACATTGTTCCCCGGGCAAGATGGCCACCAGGGCCAAGAGCCCTCTCTCCCACTTGTAACCGTAGTACTTTAGGAGTTCCAGGCCATCCTGAGCTACAGAGTAAGAACCTGCCTCTTAGATAAATTGATTTGAAAGTTAATAATAAATAAGGGTGAATTCTTAAAAGGGGTCCAGTAGGAAACAGAACTCACTGTCACTTGGGGGAGAGTATGGTGAGCATCCTGTTCCGAGGTCTAAATGCTAAAGATCTACTCGAAGGCCAAATGACACCCTAACCCCAGCTGTCAGCAGCAGTCCTCAGCTCAGCAGGGCAAGGGCAGGGCATTGTACTACCAAAAGTAAGACCAGAAGGTAGGTCTTAAAGCCAGAGCAGGCTCCCAAGCAGAAAAGACACATACCAGCCCCTCTGTCATCTCACCCTGATATGCTGCTCACGCCATTGGCCGTGCCGTGCTACCAACATCCAGGTGATGATTGACAGGGTCAGCCTCCCACAGCAACGAGCTGGCAGAGATGCCCAAGAGGAAGCTGGAGAGGTTAGAGGGCATCTGCACAGAGCCATGATGGAGAGCAACAGCCTGTCAGGAGGCTTGGGGATGGGGTGGCGCATCTCCAACACTGTCTCACAAAGCTGGCACTGGAATCCTAATTCTTGGCACATTTCTGAGCTGCAGGCCTGTTTTGTGGCCGGGTTCCTCCTCCACTCAGTATCAGAAAAATGACTGGATGCAAATCGGCCGCAGAGCATGAGTATGGGTGGCCTCAGAGAGAAAGATCATCGCGACCCTGACCTGCCTGTCCCGGGCCCTCTTCAATGAGCCCTGTGTTCATTCTAAACTTAGAAGCGCCTTGTGGGCACTTGGTTCCAAACCTCAAGTTGCCACTGTGCAGCTGCTCCCAGGACCTTCTGGTCACAGGAAGTTGTTTAAAACTCTGAAGCACCCACCTTTTCTGTTTGACCTTCTGTTTAGCCACCCAGCCTGTGTAGGCGGGGACTCGCTGTTTGGGTTTTATGTGGTTGTACTGTTCATGGGGATAGTAGTTTAAAATCAGTGAGGTTCCTTTCACTGGGGTGTTTATGAACAAACAGAAGAACCGCGTGTAAGAGTGGAGGCAGAGAGACGGCCCCAGCCAGTAACACTGGGTATGGGCAGGAAGAACAGCAGGGTAGGGTGTTGCTCCTTTACTGCCCTTGGTGGCTTTCCATTCCCCTCTGTCACCTCAGACTCCCAAACAGATACACACTGTCTTAACCTAGAAATGATAACACCAAGGCTTCTGCACCCTGCCTGCAGTGTAAGATTCTACTTTTGAGGAGGAAATGGTGAAAAATTACTTCCAAAGAAACCAGCAGTTAGTGTTTCTGATAGTGGTTAATTGGAGAGACCAACCAAATGTTTCTTCAGTTCTACAGTACAGCATGTACACAGCCCTGGGTTTTACCTTTAATGAAAAAAGGAAGGGGAGAGGAAGACAGGAAAGGAAAGGAGAAGATGGATAAATTAAAGAGAGGAAAGGAGGAAGAGAAGGAAGGAAGGAAGGAAGGCTAAACTGGTGAGGTCAGTGAGCAGCTGTGGCATTTGAGCGACCACCACGTCCTTCCTTCTCACTCGCAGTTCCATGAGACAGAAGCCCGCTGCCACCTGACAGAATAAAGAGCAGGGCTCTCTGAGGCTCACACAGCTCCCCAGGTGAAGTCTGTCTTCCAGAAGAAAGGCGAGACATGGGTGATGCTCATCTTAGTCCCAGCCCATCTGCTGCTGAGAGGCAGGTGTGGTGAGGAGACTGGAGGGGGAAACGGATCTCCTTCCTTCACCCAACCCCTTCCAGAAGGGTGGAGGTTGTTCTCTGAAAGGACAGCACCACTAAGAGCACAGAGGCATCCCTGAACAGCCTTGCCCTGCTGGCAAGCTAAACTGTCTGCTGATAGAGCTCAATGCTCAGCAACAAAGCACAAGTCTCCGGAGAAAACTTCCTGCCCCACGCCCACTCCCCGCCCCACCCCTGGCCAGAGTGATGCCTCAGACATCTTGTCCAGCCGAAGAACTATAAGAGGAAAGAGCTAAAGTTGGTTTTTTGTTTTTTGGGTTTTTTTTTTTGTTTTTGTTTTTTGTTCTTTTTTTTTTTTTTTTACAGATCAGCTGAGTTCATCAGCCATGGAGTAAGCAACACTAAAGCATCTCTCTTTGCAGGTCATGAGGTCTATCCACAAAATCCTCAGGGACGTGTGAAAAATATCAAAACTAATAATTGAACTCGGCATTTTGAGACGCAAGATCAATATTTAGATGGTATTTCTCTGCATGTAGGATGAACAAGCACACTCATAAGAGAACGGTTCCCCATAGAACAGATTCAGAAATATGAACAAACTAATAAAAGCAATATAAAGCATGTTCTCTGAGGATAACGTGACATTTCCAAAAGAAATCAAAGAACTAGCAAATGGAAAGATGTAGGCTTTGATCTTTTCCAAACCTACTTTATTGGGGTCCTTTAATGCTTCATCCTCCCTTGCAACTCACCTACCTGAGAGAGGAGAAAGAAGAGGCTAATGTGGCAGGAGGAGTAGGCCGTGGGGACTCAGGTCCTTCGGCGGATTCCACGCTTCATCACCAGGATTCTAGCAGGCTGTTAAACAGCAAAGCAGGAAGTCATCAAAAGTGACTGCGGCTGTGGCAGCTGAAACCCAGAGCAGCAGCCGGAACCTGGAACCTTGAAGTGTACTCTGGAGTGTTTCTCTCTAGGAGCATCTAGAAGTTGGGCAATGAACATTCAAACAATGTAAATCAATGCAAAGGGCAAAACACCAAGCCTCTGGTTTTGGACTCATGTATCTCCTCTCAGAGTCTGTATTAGGATGTTTATCAGCTGGCAAAGACCATGCTCCTGCAAGAGGCAGTTCCTCTTCTAGCCGACAAACACCACGTGTCCTCTCACAAGTCTAATTCCAGTGGACAAACACTGAACACCCTCACACAAGTCTGTTTCACACCCCACACTTGGTATCAAACAAAGCCATGTTTACGTCCAGTACAGAAAGACCTCTCCTGGGGTTAAAGAAGGTTGAGCTGTCATGTGAATGCTGGGAAACGAACCTGGGTCCTCTGGAAGAGCCCAGTGCTCTTAACAGCTGAGCCATCTCTCCAACCCTGGACACCAAGTTTTAGTGATTTCTATAGAAGCACTAGGTAGCCTGAACAGCCAAAACATTACTGAAAACTGGAGAGGGGGGCAGATGGAGGACTCCCGCATCCCAGTTTTAAAACTTCAGAAGTAAAGAGACAGTGTAGGACTGCGTAAGGATAGGCTACAGATGAGCGATTGACTGGAAAGCCTAGAAACAAAGCCATGTGCCCGCAATTAGCTTATTTTCAACAAGGATACCAAGGCTGTGAAATAGGGGAAAGATAAAATGGTACCCATAAGAGGAAGAGTGAAACTTGCTTCTCCCCTTCATGTCACAGACAGAACTTAACATGAACTCTAATGTAAGGACTGTAAAACATAAAACTCTTAGAAGAGGGAGCTAGGGGCCAGTTAGTTCACAGTGCTTTCCTAGCATGCACGAAGAGCTGGCATAGAGTCACAAGGCTGCACTAACTGGGCATGGTGGTACCTTCCTATAATCCTAGCATTTGGGGGGTCGCAGCAGAGGAATCGGAAGTCCAAGCTTATGGTGAATGTCATAGTAAGTTCAAGGCCAGTATAGCTTACATGAGAGCATGTATCCAAAAAAAAAAAATCATGTCTCTTAGAAGAAAGCCTATCAGTAAATCTTCATGACTTTGCATTTGTCATTAAATTCTTATGACACCAAAACCACAAGCAACAACAACAACAACAACAAAAACAAGTTTGACTTATTGAAACTGAGAGTGGGGTAGTGGAGGAACATGCCTTTAATCAGTACTTGGGAGTCAGAGGCAAGCAAATCTCTGAGTTTGAGGCCAGATTGCTCTATAGAGTGAGTTCCAACACAACCAAGGCTACACAGAGAAACCCTGTCTTGAAAAAAAAAACATTGAAAAAAAAAACCTGAAAGTGTTTGTACTTTGAAGGAGACAGATAAAAAAGTAAAGAGACAATTTACTAAATGAAAGTATTTACAAACTGTATCTAGAATGCATAAAGAATTCTTGTGACTTGATCATAAAAAAGACAGTTTGAAAATAGGCAAAAGATTGAAGAAATAATTCTCCAAAGAATATATGCAAATAAATAGCCAATAGCCATATGAACAAATGTTTGGCATCAATAGTTACTAAGGATGTGCCAACTGACATCACAGAGAGGGCTGGAGAGATGGCTTAGCAGCTGAGAGCACTTGTTTTTGCAGAGGACGCAGGTTCAATTCCCAGCATCTATTTGGTGGCTCAAAACCATCCTTAACTCCAGTTCCCGGGAATCCAGTGCTTTCTTCTGACCTCCTCTGGCACCAGGTACACACGTGGTGCACAGACACACGTCAGCAAGGCATTCACACACGTAAAATAAACAAATCTTTTTTTTTTTTTTAAATCAAATTACCCCGAGATACTACTTTGCATTCACTAGATGTTGGTTGGAGTCAAAAAGTCAGCCAGGGGACTGAGAAGACAGTTGGATGGGTAATGCTGCCTGCCGCACAGGTACGAGGACCAGAGTATTGAAGAAATGGCTCAGTGAGTAACGCTGCCTGCCGCACGGGCAGGAGGACCTGAGGCGGAATCCCAAAGACTCGCATGAAGCGCTGTGCAGAGCCACACTCACACCCGAAACCGTAAAGCTCTGAGATCCGGCAGAGGAAGGTCACCGGGGCTTGCTGGCAACCACTCTAGTTCTAGGCTCAGTGTGAGAGAGAAAGAAAGAAAGAAAAAAAAAAGTAAAGGGAGAGAGGGAGGGGGAGGGAGGGAGGAAGGAAGAAAGTAACCAGCACTCCCTTTTCATTTTCTAAAACTCAAGTGCATGTAATTACCGCAGATGCCAAGTTCCTGAGACAACATGGGAGCCCAGCTACTTGGAACTGGTTCCTTCCCTGTCAGGGTCTCAGATGTAGCCTCACAGGTGGGTGACTGCTGGGCCCCTCCCACTGGGGTGAACAGTGAGTGATCTGAAACGGCAAACGGACATGAGAGCGAAATTGGCTCAGAGTGGTAAAATTGACAGAACTGTGACAGAGCAACTAGGTCAGGCGAGTTCCGGAATGCAACAGCCTTTCAGTGTCTGCCTAGGCCAAAGAGACAGGCGCCACGTTGCGCTCTCTAGTGGCACTTTTCTGGTATGGCATGTCTTGTCCATCCTACTCTCCAACCCTCCTCAAATCCAGCTGAGTTCAGCTTTGGACCACAGCCCACCATAAGCAACAGCCGGTGCCTTCTTGATCAAAAGAAAGCAAAAAACTGTAAATGTGCTATGGAGACACATGTGCTCAGTGGATAAACGCTTGCTGAACAAGAATGAGGACCAGGGTGTAGGCCCTCGGCAAGTAAATGCTGAGTGGGTGTGGCCACCCACCTGAAACTCCCATGGGCCTCAGATGGTAGTCACAGAGCTAATGGGCTTGGATCTGAGGCTGTCACCAGCCCCCATCCGCCCGCCAATTCTGTTTGGCAGCACAGCCCTTACCTTCAGCATTGTCCTCTGTCCAGCATTGAAAACAAGTGCTCTAATAGAGTTGAATATCTCAAATGATGGCACAGCAAGGCACTTTCAGATTGTTTGCTACACTTCTCATCTCTGCTTTTTCCTGTCTCACCTTCCCGCCCCGCCCCCACCCCCATAAGTGACCCTTGATTTCTCCTAAAAACAAAAGAAATCTGAATAACCATGTTTGCAAAAGACAGGGGGAAAAAAGTGGAGTCGTGGCGCCCTCTGGTGGTGGTGGTGGCGTGCTTGTTTTCTTGGTGTGGAGAGATGGGGGAAAGCCTGGTGCTGCCATCCTCTGGGAGGGCCAACCCAACACGGGGAGTAACCTGCAAGAAGTCTGCCATGCGGTGAAGCTGACTTTGCCATTCTTTCATTCTGCTTTGCTGTGAGACCCACAAACTTGACCCCAATAGAACCAGGGAAAGACAGGAAGATGCCGGGATGTGCCAAGGCATAGGGCTTTCCCGAGGCAAAGCAGTGATGCCACCAAAGCCACTTGTGATCTTGGTAACAGTTCTAATTGTCAGCTTATCACAATTAGAATCATCTGAGAAGAGTCTTACAACTTGAGAAACCAAGGCACGCGCTGGCAAAGACTTGTAAGGTAGATATATAGTGCTAGTGCTGGCCTCCTGGGGTTGGGATGGGAATTAAATTGGGGGGAGGAAGCGGGGGGGGGGGGGCAGTCCTCACAGAGTGCCTGAACTGGTGGTGCTCAAGAAACAGGTACAACACACAAGAGGCTGAAGATGAAGAACTGGAGGAGGAAGAGGAAGCAGATGGAAGAGATGGGACCACGGCTTCTCATGAACAGAAACTCTAGTTTGTGTTTATAACCATGGCCTGTGGCTATAGAAGGAGAGAGAAAGGGAGAGAGGGAGAGACAGAGACAGTGAGAGAGTGACAGAGACAGAGAGAGACAGAGACAGAGAGAATCAGAGAAAGAAAGAGAGAGACAGAGAGACAGACAGACACACACACACACACACAGAGAGAGAGAGAGAGAGAGAGAGAGAGAGAGAGAGAGAGAGAGAGCAGTCAAGCCACAAGCCAGAGCTGGGCCAGACTATAAACACCAGGCCCACTGTCCTCCGTGACCCACTTCCTCCAGGCAGGCCCTGCTTCTCAGGGCTTTCACTACATCCTCAGGCATCTTCATCAGCTGAGTCCAACCACACAAGCCTATGGAGGACAGTTCACAATCAAAGCACAGCACCACGCCGTGAGCTGACACAGCATCCCACACCGCCTTCTGAATCACAGCCCCCAGCCCTTTCCTAGCCCTCCCGTCTTCAGAGAATGAGCTAGTGGGGAAATACAGCCTCCCTGCTGAGGGGGACTGGAGGTTGGGAGCAAGGACTAGCAGTATTATCATCCAACAAGAAAAATGAAAACAGATTTCTCCTTGCCTGAAGTACCCTTGTCTGCAAGCCAACCTTGCCCTTTTCAATCCTTCCCTCTGATCTGTCGAAATGGCAGATGGGACAGCCACCTGTTCAGAGCCCATGCCGCTGAGAATGCCACACATGCTGGTGGCTGTAGAGTCAATACAGACGTTAAATCACGAGGCTTGTCTGGTTGGACTCGAATACATGTCGTACCGTCTACTGTCATTGCAAGAACGGTTCTCTGACATCGACACAGTTGGAAGTGGGGAGTGGGCTGTGGAGGGTGAGAGCGAAGAGGGTGGGCAGGGGAACCAGCCTACACCTGGGGCTTGGGTGAGACCAGGTAGAAGAGTGGCATGGTCATCGGAACCTTGAGGGAATTCCATCTGGAAGGGCTGTGGTTACCGCTGTTTATCAGAAAGCCAGTGTGCCCGGCAACGATGATGGGCATGAGACGGGGTGTGATCAGAGCATCTATGCTGTGTAGTGCCGCACATCCTGAAAGCCAACAAAGAAGAAAACCAACTGAAATGCTGTGAGAGAGGGTCCTTTGCTAAAATGCTGCTTCCGTCCTAGCTAGACACACTGCATTTATGATTCTCTTCAGAACTGCAAGACTCAACATACTCAGTAAAAGAATGTCAGGCTTCCTTTTAAATTCTTTTTTTTTTTTAATTTCAAGACTCTTTGCAGAAATGTTGCACAATAGAACAAACCATGCTCTTATGTCCCTTTCCAGTTCCACTAAGGTTGACATCTTACCAAGAATGGGAAACAGGAGGGATGAATAAAAACAAAGATGATTATGTGCAATGCAACCATACACAGTCATCACATATGGGACACCAGGAGTCAGCGTCCATGGTCTAGCTAAACTGACCGCCCTCTTCCTTCTTCTGGTTTCTGATGTGTAATGGCCAAGTTGTGAAACCCTGAGAGACCACCAGGAACCAGACTAATGCAAATCAAACAGGGTCTCGTTTATTAGTCAAGCTCAGAGCCTGGACCATCAGCCCCCTCGTGAGGAAGGAGGATGGTGGCCCCTAGTGCTAGGGAAACAAGGGTTTTAAAGGAAAAAACTGCAGATGGGGATTTCCAAGCCTTGCTGTTACATGATAGGTCAGAGGGGTACAGAAATGTTGCCCTTTAAGCTCATTGGCTCTCCCTAGAAACTCCATGGGCAGGGGGGCGCAGGGGGTTCAAGTTCTCAGGCCCTGAACACAAAATAGCACTGGTTTGGTCTCTACAGAGGTTTCCTCAATGAATTGGAAATCACCATTATACCATAAGGTTGTAGTATAAGTCAGAGTGGGTGTTAATGGTGCCTTGTTGTCTGGAAACCTTGATACAGAACTTGGGATATCTGAGCATAATAGTATCTATCTTTAACCTCAAAACTTGGGAGGTTGTAGCAAGAGGATTGTAAGTCCAAGGCCAGGCCTGGGCTACCTAGTGAGGAAGGATTGCTTAATGGGTACAGTATTTGCCACACAAGCGTAAGGAACTAAGTTCAAATCCACAGCACCCATAGATTTGGGTTTGAGCTGGAGAGAGAGAGAGAGCTCATTAGTTAAGAATGTTTGTTGCGAGTCCTCGTTCTCATCTGGCAAGATGGTGGGTGAAGAAGCCAAGAGTCCTGACACAAAGGAAAATAAACCTGTAGCCAAGAAGGCTGGTGGTGATGCGGCTACCCCTGATGCCCTGGCCACTGGGTCCAGCCAAAAAGGGTGAACCTATGGTTAAAAGGCCCAAGAAGGGGAAGGCCCATTGCAGCTGAAGTCTTCCTTGCCCTAGTTAGAGAAATGGACAGGTACTCCCGATTTGCAGTATATTCCAGAAAGGCCATGTACAAAAGGAAATACTCAGCCTCAAAGTCCAAAGTTGAAAAAGAAGAAAAAGGAGAAGGACCTTGCTACTGTCACAGAAATAGTCAATGGTGACAAAGAATGGTGATACCCTGGTGGTGACGCTCCTAAAGATGCCCGGGTAGTATCCTACTGAAGACGTGCCTTGGAAGCTGCTGAGTCATGGCAAAAAGCCCTGCAGTCAGCACATGAGAAAGCTTCGTGCCAGCGTCACTCCAGGGACCATTCTGATGATCCTCACTGGGCGCCACAGGGGCAGGAGAGTGGTTTTCCTGAAGCAGATGAGAAGCAGTTTGCTACTGTGACTGGACCTCTTGCCCTCAACAGACTTCCTCTGCACAGAACACACCAGAAGTTTGTCGTCGCCGCATCTACAAAAGTTGATGTTAGCAAGGTTAAAATCCCCAAACACCTGACTAACGCTTACTTCAAGAAGAAGCAGCTGGCCGAGCCCAGGCACCAGGAGAGCGAGATATTTGACACCTACGAAAAATACAGAAATATGAGATTACAGAGCAGTGCAAGGCTGCTCAGAAAACTGAGGACTTGCTGATTTGCCAAAGATCAAAGCTGTTCCTCAGATGCAGGGCTAAATGCGATCTCAGTTCTCCCGGACAAGCAGGATGGATCCTTACAAACTGGTGTTCTGAGTTGAGAATAACCTAATTAAACAGCTTTGTATGAGAAAAAAGAAAAAGAGGAATGTGTGCTGCTTTTGCCCTGTTTTACTCACAGCCACATGCACCTACTGGCATATATACATATGGGTAAAAATCTTTTTAAAAGCTGAGGTGGAGAGTGACTGATAATCCATGTGGCCCAGTGACCTCCACAAGCACATGCATACAGTGCACATACTCACTAGTTGAGAGTCTGCCCAGCTGAGGCCTAAGCTTTGAAATATTAAGGTCTTGGCATCTATTTTTATGGCTGAAGGGCTACCAGGATCTCATAACACTATCCATGGTCATTACAACAAAATTCATTACAATCTAAGGCAATTAGAATCCAAGCTCACAGCCTGAGAAGGCCCAGGTAAAAGGTAGGAAAAAGTCAGGCTAACCAGACAAGAGGTAGAGAGGAATGTTAATCCAGAACATGGCTGTTCTGGCAAGAGATCACATCCAAAGACCTTCTACGTCTATGCAATCCCTCTAGAATAATAACATGCCTTTAATCCTGAAGACATAGGCAAACATATCTGAGTTTAAGACCAGCCTGATATAGAGCAAGTGTCAGGTAAAGAAAAGCTGAGGTCCAGGAGTGGTGGTGCATGCCTTTAATCCCAAATGAAGGTAAAGTTGGTTTGTAGAAGGAAGCACCCACATTGGAATGTGATGTCTAATTGTGTGGCAGAAAAGGTGACAACTCAGAAAAGATTTGACGGAGTAGGATATGTCCAACTCGCACAAAAAGAGAGAGGAAAAGGAAGCTACTTAAGAGTCAGTTTTACAGAGAGAAGAGGCAGTTTTACCAGGACAGTAATAGAGAGATGGGTTGCAGAGAGAGAGAACTCAGGTAAAGATGGAACAAACCAGAAAACGAGAAGAAGCCAGAAGATTAGAGTAGATTACTGGTTTAGTTTTAGGTCAAACAGAGCAATTCTGGGCCAAGAGAGAAACCAGATTAAATTAGCCTGCTGGGAAAAGAGTTTGAGCCAGAACAGCTGAGTTGAACCAGCCAGCCCAGAGCTCAGAAAGAACAAGTAAGGGTGAGCTTATTAAGCAGTAAGTCTCGGAGGCCAAAAACATTCAACCCTAGGTTAAATTGTCCGGAGGCTAGAAGCTTCCAGAACTAGACCTAGATTAGTAGAAGGAGGCAGTAAGCCTCCCAGACAACATTTGAGCTAGGAGAATGAAAGTAACTTTTACAAAGAGAAGAAGAAGAAGAAGAAGAAGAAGAAGAAGAAGAAGAAGAAGAAGAAGAAGAAGAAGAAGAAGAAGAAGAAGGACAGCAGCAGCAGCAGCAGCAACCCAAAGCAGCCTCGGGCATGCTAGAGAGAGCGAGGCCTAAAGCTGCAGGTGAAATGGCAAACACTGGCAGAAGGCACTTGGATCCTGTATAGTTTCATTTAGCTGTTGTTGTTGTTGCTGTCATGGATCTAGTTACAATATATTTAACAATGATCACAGATTCTGTGCCCTCACTAAATAAGTTCAAAATAAAGCAGGCTTAGGTAAGGAGAGAACTGAGAGATCAAATGCTGAATAACAATAAAAACAGAGGAAGGAAAAGAGCTCCTCCTGATAGAAGAAAGGGACTCAGAGCTCTCTGGCTGAGAGATACTTTTCAGCTCTTTTTGCTAAAGGCCCAGCAACACCTAAATTCCAAGGAATAATAGACAAGGCTTCGCTACTACAGCATGAGATAATACATCTGACCCAAAACTTAAAATTTTTCTTGTTTTGGGCTGGAGAGATGGCTCAGAGCTTAAGAGCACTGGCTGCTCTTCCAGAGGCCCTGAGTTCAATTCCCAGCAACCACATGGTGGCTCCCAACCATCTATTGTGAGATCTGGTGCCTCCATCTGGCCTGCAGGCACACACGCAGACAGAATACTGTATAAATAATAAATAAAATCTTTCTTTTTAATTCTTGTCTCTTGCCGGGTGTGGTGGTGCCTGCCTTTAATCCCAGCACTCAGGAGGCAGAGACAGGTGGATCCCGGTGAGTTCAAGGCCAACCTAGTCTACTGGGAAATAAAAAGAATATTTTTATTGTTTTGCATTACTAAAACTAGAGATTTTTAAAGTTCTTAATTAAATTCAGAATGTCACTACAGTTCAAAATCGTTGTTTTCTAAAATTATAGCGTTACAGTAATTTGGAGTTGACGTGAAATATTTGAGTAAGGCAGTGATGGCACATGCTTTAATCCCTGCACACAAGAGACAGAAACAGGCAAATCTCTGTGAATTCTAGACCAACTTGGTCTACACAAGGAAGTCAGGGTGGGGCCCCTGATGATAAGATTAAACTGCTTACAAACACCAGTCTAAAATTTAAAATGACACATTTTTTCCTTAAAGGTTCTATGTAGGTTTTTGCTTAGTAATAAATAATAATGTCCTTACTGATCTAAAAGGTAAATACACTTCTATCTTAAATTTATATAAAGAGAAAGGGATGACACACTGCTCTGAGCAGCCAGCCTGTCTCCTTAGGATGTAGGGCTCCCACAGAGAAGTAGTGCCAGAACACATTTTGACCTAGGAAAGATATATTCTGTTAGTCAATGTAAGGACCCATAGTTAGGCTGAGAGACAAACATGTAAGCTGCATGGTTCCCGAAGCAAAGAGTTATTGAAAGCTAACATAAGGTGGGGTGTCACACTGCTCAGAGCACCCAGCCAGTCTCCTTAGGATGTGGAGCTGCCATGGGAGAACTGATGGCAGCTCAGCCTAACTCGAAATTCAGAACACAGACCCAAACCTCTAAACAGGTACAAAATACTTAAAAATGTGCTTGAGCACTAATACAAAAGGGAGTTTAGATAAAGTTGAATACAAGAAGGATGTTAAATTAAAAGAGAAAAATAGAAGGATAAATATATCCAATTAAAAAAACTTTTTAAAAGATTTATTTATTTATTTATTTATTTATTATGTATACAGTGCTCTGCCTGCATGTACACTTTCAGGCCAGAAGAGGGCATCAGATCTCATTATAGATGGTTGTGAACCACCACGTTGTTGCTGAGAACTGAACTCAGGACCTCTGGAAGAGCAGTTAGTGCTCATAACCTCTGATCCATCTCTCCAGCCCCTAAAAAAATAATTTAATACATGCCTTTGATCCCAATAATTTGAAGACAAAGACAAAGATGGATAGGTTCCTTGTGACTCCAAGTCCAGCCTGATCCACAGAAAAAATTCAAGACAGCCTGGGATGCATAGAGTAACCCTGTCTCAAGGATAGAGGAATGCAATATTGGACATTATAGCATGGAAAGTGTCCCAGATATAACTTAGAATCCTACAGGTCAAACAATTATAGATAGATACTGATTATGCACTATGTAAAGGCTACAAGTAGATAGATAGTCTATCTATTGGGAACACATACACACGCATGCGTGCACACACACAACACACACACACACACACACATACAATTGGAGAGGAGATTTTACATTTGTTCAACAAGAAAAGAAAAGCTATGTTTTCCATCCAAATGATTGGAAATCACATTTTATAGAGGGAGACTTGAAAATCTTGGATGCAGACAGGAAGAAAGAAATCAAGAGGAAAAATAGGACATGTAATGTACATGTTGGTCACTCTATATGGAACAAGTCTGAAACTGACTGTGACATGTAAATGTCTCCAGCCAGAACTTTAGCTATACATGGCCAATAAATTCTTGGCTACAAGCATCCTCAGGACTCATCATGAAATCCTTTCAGAAGACATAGATAAAAAATTATATGTTGCAAGTTTGTTATATGGTCCAAACTAACTTACAGGGAAAGACATATGCTGCGGTTTGGTTATATAGTCCAAACAAACTTACAGAGTAGTGTGTGTGTGTGTGTGTGTGTGTGTGTGTGTGTGTGTGAGAGAGAGAGAGAGTTAATATGTTTACAGAATAAAAGGATGGAACACCAATGCAGTTAGAGCGACCTAAAGCGTTCCAGCATCCTGTACAATCCAGCATCAGATGGCTGATTTATCAAAACTTGCTTCCAGTGTAACTTCAAAGCTGCTAGCTCAAATCATCCAGAATCACAGACTATTACAAACAGGACTTCTCTTAAGCCTGCATTTTCACAACCTTTAGAGACTGGACAACAAATGCTACTGCAAGCTGACTTAGTCGTTTTTCCCAATTTTATTTGGGCCCCCAAAAAGGAATCCTAGACTCCCAATGAGCAGAATTCCATAAGAAGAATGATGTCCCAGTCCCTTAAGTTGGGGTGGGTAGGTTTCGGTTATTCTGTTGGGCTATGGATATTTGATGTGATTTAGGGGAGATTAGCTTAGATTTCTATCTTTCCTTTCCTTTTCTCTATCTTGTTGAAGGAAAATAAAAAAGGGGGGATATAGGAATATTGTGTAAGATAATAGGAGGAAAAGGAAGATTATTGAATCTGCTCCTTCACTTTGTTACTCTCAAATATTTTGATATATTGGTATATAATTTTATATATTTATGCAGAAATAAGGTTATTTTTGATACATTAGTATAGATTATTGTTGTTCAGCATCCAGTGGGTGGGTGGCCAGGGTCCCATGTCCTGTTGGCTGGTCTAAGCACTGCTTGCCTCCAGATAAGAACAGACAGACCCTGGGATCAAAGGTCCCAAGGGCCTATTTCTCACTCAGGGGCTGCTAGAGTACTTTAGGGTGAGGTCTGTTGCCTGGGCATCTGACATCCTCCCGTCCCTGGAACCCCACCAGTGTTGTGTTGTGGGGGGGGGGGGTGAGCAATCTATGAGAAGGGCCTGGTTTGGGTGGATGCTGTTGCCACTGTCACCAGTGTGATGACCCGGGCAAGGGCTGGCAGTGCCACATAGCCCAAAGCAGGCTTTGGACTCATGTGCAGAGTAGCCAGGGCCCACATTGAGGCCAGGGAGGGTACAGGCAGGTTGGACTTTTGTTCTGTGTCCCTACCACTGCTGCCAGGTGGGAAACAGCAGAAAGGGGCAAAGGGTTGAATGGAGCCCAAGCCATGCAGAAGTGAGGGTCTGCCCTGACTTGGGCAGATCAGTGGCCGCCTGGTGAGCAGCAGGTAACAGAGGTTTGCTCAGAGCTCTGAAACAGAGAGAGGCAGAGGGAGAGACCAGTTCTGTCCAGGCGGACAAATTGGTGGCTAATAACGGGGATGGCTGGGAGCATCGAAACTGAGAAATAATAATCAGATCATGCTGACCTTTGCTTGGATATTGATTGATTTTTGTTGTATGCTTTATTTTAGGTTATATAGAACTGTTTGTATTTCTTTGTTACATTGTTTTCTTGCTCTGCTCATTTTTTAAAGGCTCTATTGATTGTAAAAGATGAAAAATCATGATGTAAATTATAATGAAAAAAATTGAACTTCACTTTAACTGGGGTTGGCCCAAGGAGCAAGCAAGACAAGGAAAAGCAGAAGAAAAATAAAGTTCTCCTGCGATAGAAGACCTTTCATTTTTGCACCACTACTTTTGTCTGGGTCTCAATATTTCTTTTTTCCTCTGTCCCTCAATATCTCTCAACAACTAGTTCCTCTAGCTAGTTATTCACCAACAGTTGGTTTCCCTTAACCAGCTGTTCACCGCCTGCTCAATTCTCCCTACTGTGGGACACCAAGACTTCCTCTTCCCTCCTCTTAACTGTTTTCCGAAGCTGGACTGCAGGACCAGGTTCCCAGTCTGGGGGGTGTGGATGCAGTAGAGCCGACTGCCAAGCTTTGCAAGGACAAGGTAGGCAAGTTCTTTATAATTCCCACTTCACAAAGAAGTCTGTCAAATGTTCTAGGCCAGAAGGCTGAAGATGATGCTCCAATGCTATAGAAAAAAATTGAGGGGCTGGCTGTCCAGGCAGCAAAATATCTCTGTTATTTCTATACTTTTGGAAGCTGCTTACCTGCATGTCATACATATTTAGGTAATAATTATTCCTTCTTAAGTCTCTGATGGGGTTGAAAACTAGATATTTATAGTTTCATAGTTAAATTGCTTAAGATGATAGAACTTGGTAGATAGTAAAATACTTTATACAAATGTAGGTCTTAATAATTTTCAATTGTTATTTTGCATACAGTTTGTTATTGTAAGAAAAGGAGCCCTTTATTAGACTAAAAGAGGGAAATGGAGGAAAGGTTATTGTGCAGTTTAAATTCATATTTCCTGTCTAAATGTTGTATAAACTCTGCTTCCCAATTGTCTCCTTGTTACATCAATAAAGCAGTTTATAGCCAATAAACAAGCAAGGGAGAGAATAGGGCTGGACTTCCTGTTAGCCAAGTGGAGAAGCATTAGGAAAGGAAGCAGAAGAGAGAGCCAGTGATAGAGGTCCAAGGAAGATCAGGAGGAAGGAGCTGGGGCCAAGGAAAGCTACAAAGTGCATCACTGGGATGTTTGCTGGAAGTGAGACAGATAGCATAGAGGATTAAGAATAGACTTCAACCACTCAAGATATGTGAAGCTTATTTTTTTTTAAATATGAAGGAGCCTTGATTATTTTTGTGATAGCTAGAATAAGAAATGAGTTAAGAGAAACAGCACTGTTTTATAAAAATAACTTCAACATAGACCAAGCACAAAAAATGATATCCGGAGAAGTCAGACTTCAACCTTATCCAGCAGAGTCACACAGATTATTGTATATTGGAACAAATTTTAAGTTATTTTTGGTACACATATGTATAAATGTTTCTACTCTTATACAAGGTATTGAACCTTTGCAACTCATTTATAAATGCAAGTTTTACTTCCAGTCCTTTTAAAAACTGCCATTGTAAATGTTTAGAATAGGTAAATATTGCAAGTTAATAGTCATTCAAATTCATTGTCATTTCAGATACTAGATTAGATTATCACAAACTAGATTAAACAGATACTAAACAGCTAAGACAAGCATGCTTACTTAGATGGATGGTCTTCAAAAACCTCAGAGACCAACAGAACATAGCATTTAAAGATGTTTTCATTAGTTTATGGCTTTGTTGACTTGAAACATGTCAACTTCTGGCAGCACCCCTTTTGACTTGAAAGAAGATGATAAACATCAAAGAATCTACATTAGCAGATGGCTTCAAATGTGGCAAGGTAGCCACTGGGAAAAAGAGAAATGCCCTGTTCCCTCTGCAGACAGAATGCTGTCCAAAATGGACAAAACTTGAATGCAGGCAAGGCTGACTAAGGGCCTGGAAGTATGTGTACCTAGCCACGTGGCTGGCTGAGATTAGGCGGTCAGAGTAACTTAGATGAGCTAGTTGAGAGTCTGCCCAGCTAAGGCCTAAGCTTTGAAATATTAAAAGGTCTCGGCGTCTTTATTTTTATGGTTGAAGGGCCCCCAGGATCTCATAACAATACCTGTTGTCATTACAGCGCATTCCAGTTCACTAGGGAATGGCAGCACTTTGAAGCTAGCTGGCTTTCCAGCATGACTGAAATACAGATACGGTTCTCCTGAGTGAGGCTGCTTACCTTGGGGTAAATTACCTAGACACCCTCGAGAGGACATCTCAACCACAAACTAATGACTTTAGCACTCAAGCATCAACCCCTGCAACATTTCCTTAGAATCACACATAGTGTTGTACACCCTTTGTCCTAACACATAAGAATCATCTCTTCAGATTGGCAAATGTTTGGGCTCTGCCTGCTTCTCATTCTTTGACAGCTCTGAAGACTTTGAGATGTGCCTAAGTGATGATATTTCCCTTGTATCCCGAGTTCACCCCAAATTTACTGAGAAATACACCCAAGTTGTACTTAGTGCTGAAGAGCATGGGGGAGCCCTTTCTTGTAGCTATAAACAATTGGAACTTCAGATTTAGAAATGACTGTGGAAGGCAGAGCTGAGCCAGGCCACAGTCCCCATGGGGTCAGAGGCTGCCTGGAGAAGCTGAGTAAACCTGGGCTCACTAGAGGACAAGCATTTCTCCCAAGGGAGAGAGCAAGGCATTGGACTAAACTGCCAGCTTTCCTTCCAAACCTCAGGAGCACAGAAGCCACTCTGCTGTGAAGCAGACCTAGCCAAGGGACCTTTCTTTTCTCAGAGCCTTTTCAGGATGGTGATTGTCACCGTTCTTCACAAAAGACATCGGGTCACTCTGCATCCTGCTGTGCTCAGAAAGAGTAAGTCAAACCCTCTCTTCAGAGGTGTCTGGCATTCAGTCCTCCCAAGGACTGTAGTCACTCCTTCCATTCACCTAATGCCTAACACCTCCTCACACCAGCTGTCATCTGAGGGCACAGAAGGGTCAGTGCCTTGAGTCTAACATTTCCTTTTAAACAGTTTAAAGGATACAACCTGTCCTCTTTTGCCCTTACACAGACATTGATTGTTGGTGGCATCCAACTTCAATATTATTAAGTGTCACATAGACCAACAACGATAAGAGGTAAAACTAATCTCTCTGTCTCTCTGTCTCTGTCTCTCTCTCCCTCTCCCTCTCTGTCTCTCTGTCTCTGTCTCTGTCTCTGTCTCTCTCTCTCTCTCTCTCTCTCTCTCTCTCTCTCTCTCTCTCTCTCTCTCTCTCTCTCTCTGTGTGTGTGTGTGTGTGTGTGTGTGTGTGTGTGTGTAAAGGCTGTTCCATTTGAATGAGTCATGCTTTAATACATAGTTTAGCATTAAACTTTGATCAATTACATAAATAACAAGGGCTTGACTCTGCACTTGTGTGTTTGTCCTTGTCCTGTGAGAATTTCCTTCCTGTATTACACATTCCCAGGGAAGACTGCCAGCACCTCCCTTTGACCCCAGGCCATCTTTGACCACTGTGTGTGTGTGTGTGTGTGTGTGTGTGTGTGTGTGTGTGTGTGTGTGTGTATGTGTGTGTGTGTGTGAGATGTCAGCATCCTGGACCAGCAAATAAAAGTCACCTTTCCTGTTTCTGTTTCCTAGCAACTTAAATGGATTCCAGCTCTCCCCTAGGTTGCACAGTCTTTGCTGCATTATCCAAAGATGCTTAAAATACAGTGGAAATTTCTAGGGTAACCAGTGCAGAAAGGATTGAGCTGGGGATGGGGGGACCTTCTTGATTCTTCAGAGATCTATCTGCTCCTCTGAGGATGCAGTTTGGATAGGTGCTTAGAAGAACCTGTAGACTAGTCTGTGCTCTCCTCATCCTTGCAACAGCATTGCATATTTTCTCCTGTGAAGTGCACACCATCCATATTCTAATTATTTGCTTCTCTTTCTCCTTCCTTGGCCTGTGAATCCCTCCCAGGCAACCACTCCGTTCTGTCCTTTGGATTTGTTTCACCTGGTCCTTAGCTGCTGCAGAGTTCGGTTCATAGTTGAGGTGAACAGGCAGGAGGCAGCCCCAGAATCCTGGAATGCAGCTTTGAATGCTATCCCCTCTCTAGAAAGCTGCTCCCACACACTTCCGGCTGCCTGCGCGCTCTCTCTCTCTCTCTCTCTCTCTCTCTCTCTCTCTCTCTCTCTTTCTCTCATTCTCACTTAGTATCATCCACACTGAGTGACACTTCCAAGCATCCTTTCTAAGGTGTGGCCACATACAGTTGCTCTGTTTCTCTTTCTCAGTCTTCTTGGTCTGATACTATTTTAGGTGTTTATTGCCTGGATCCCTCCACTATAACATAAATCCTGTGAGAACCTTATACTCAGGATCTCAAGTAGGTCCTTGCAAACGGAAGCACCTGACAAGCATCAGCTGAATGGGTAAATAGAGAAAGAGGGAGGGAAGACAGTCTCAGCTCTTCTTTTTACACTAAAGAGATCTGGTACTACATCATAACAGGGGAATCTCCCCACTGGCTCATACTTTCAATGCTTGGTCCTGAGATAGGAGCACTAGTTTTCATGTGGTAGTACTTTAGGAGGTGAGCCCCAACTGGGAAAAAGACACCACTGGGGGCATAGCTCGTGAAGTTACAACTGGTCCCTGGTCCCTATCAGTTTCTTCCTGCTTCTTCTCTGCCACTAAGTGAAGAACTTCTGCACCACGTGATCCCTCTACCACGATATTCTGCCAAGCACATGGGGCCAACCATCAAGATCTGAACCCTCCAAAACAATGAGCCAAAATAAATCATCGTTACTTTAATCTTTGTTACTTTAAGTTATTACAGTAAGGTAGACTGTGGGACCAAGAATGCATCTTGGCTGCGAGAATATGTGCACAAAGTGAGAAATGGATTGTGCCTCTCCTCTTTCAATACTCAAAGACCGTAAGGAATGTGGTGACCTGGGAGGGAAAACCTTCCTAAAGATGGTTCCAGGCATGTGACCTGTGTTAAGTAGAGGACAGACCATTTCTGATGGAACAAGGAGAAGCGCATTTTCCACAAAAGCCCACAGGTGTGCATCAGGGATGGGCTTTTCTTTAGACACTTGTGAACAGTGCCAAAAGGCACTCCAGAAAGAACTGGTCACATTATTTGGGTATGATAGCATAGAACTCAGAGAAGGGACATTTGGATGGGGACCACTCAAGAAGACAATGGCCATCCTCGTTTTAGCCGACAGCTAGTTCAGGCTCTCATATTTGAGAAGCTTGTTGTCATTTAGTGTCAGATGTCCAGAGGCTGGCCATCCATTCCCTGTCGCTAACCCACTGTCACCTAGCACCAATGTTCTATAATAAACAAGGCCACACTCTGGAATGTTTGCAGGGTCACTAAAGTCACCACACACGTGATATCACAGGCCAGTGACAGAGAACTGTTGAATGCCTCGACAGGCCTAGGGAAGGCAAAAGGCTGCCGGAATCCGTGGGCAGCCTCTGCCTTCCTGTCTTATCAGCTTCACATGCAGACATAACAACCTCTGAAATGCACCCGAGTCCATTAGCTTTAACAAAATAAGATCAAGTCTATTCTTAAAGCATTCAAAACACACCTCATGCGGGTCATGGCTCACACAGGCCTCTCTCCCTGGCTCAGTGACTGAGTCGGAACTCAATAGGTTTCCTGACATTTTAGCCCAGTCTGTATTATATGACCAAACTAGATAAACTCACACTCTGGGTTTTGTAAACTGTTACTGATTTAATAATCTTTATTTTTGTTGTTGTTGTCCCTTTTCTGTACATTGGTTTGTTTGTTTTTTCTCTGATTTAATAATTTTTAACTCAACTTTTCCTCTACTGAGGAGCTCATCTGATGGACAGGCAGGGAGATAGCATGACTGGGACTTAAAGCAATATAGTTTTACAGGCAAGGGCTCTTCTGCACATTAACATTGGAAATTGTAACTGTGGAGAGACAATGTGTCATTTCTGAAGAAGAGGTTTTCTTTGGAGAAATACTCTTGCCATGGGGAACACATAGCACATCATAGGTTTGTGGCTGCCACCATCGTGGGCTGTTGAGAGAGTTGGGACTGTTCTGTCTGACCCCATCTTGCCCAGGAATAGTTCTGTGAAAACCAGGTAACAGAATCTTCCATCCTGCCACTCTTGGGTGAGCAGAACTGTTGGAGAAGGAGTGAGGGAAGAGGGCTTTCTACATAGTGTGGGAAGGACCAAGGATGAGCAGAAAGAGTAAGCCCAGGTGGATGTCTTTAGGTGGACTGAACCTTCACTGTGTCTGCAGCCCAAAAGCAATGTTTACCATAGGCTGTCTTTGTTGGTATGCCTCCAGCACTTGTCATCTCTTTTAGAGTATTTCAGAGTCCTCAAAACAATGGATGAGTCATCTCTAGTTTATGGACGAGGAGGAAGATCCATAGGGTGAAGTGAAGTGTGAGAGCTGGGGAAGGTGGGAACACAGAGTCAGGTCTTTCGAATGTTGTCCTGGTCCACAGGAAGGATTGAGACTGTGAAAACACAGCTTCTGGTTCACATGGTGTCTTAGTTACTTTTTTTTGTATTGCTATAATAAGACACTATGACCAAGACAGCTTATAAAAGAAAGAGGTTTTTTTTAGAGGCTTACAGTTTCAGAGGGTGATGGATAACCATCATCACAGAGAGCATGGGACCAGACAGACAGCACTGCAGCAGTAAAGAACACACACAAGACAGAGAGATCTGACTGGGAATGGTCTGGGCTTTTGAAACCTCAAAGCCAAGCCCCAGTGACACACCTCCTCCAACCAGGCCATGCCTCCTCCAACCAGGCCACGCCTCCTCCAACAAGGCCACGCCTCCTCCAACAGCTGGGGACCAAGTGTTCAAGCATAGGTGCCTATGGAGGCCGTTCCCACCCACACCACCTTATGTGATTTCTCTAGAACTAGAGGACAGGTGCGGGTTTTCACATGTCAAAGGAAATGGGAAGAGTAGTGGAATCTGGCTTAGTTCCATGCAATTAGGCACAAGCTAAGACTGTCCTACTGATGAGCTGACCAAGGGACCCTGATCTTGTGATACGAATACGAACGGGTAACTCTACGGCATCTTCTATACCACCGCTGTTCCACAGAAGTCTAATGTGAAATATGTAATTTCACTTTAGTAGTCACACTTAAAATAGTAAATGAACCAGCTGAAGTTGATTTCAGCCATTTATTTAACATTACATACCTAAAACATAACAAGTTTATGTGCTTGTTGTAAAAATTAACAGTGAGGGGGTTTGCTCTGTTTCTTTGCAGTGCTGTGTAGGGCTAACTCCAACGTCCACCTGATGTTTGGAACACAACTCGGTTCTGAGTAACTGCATGCCAAACATTAGCTAGCCAGCCATGGTTAGTGGTTGGTTACCATAGTGGTCAAGGAGCTCTGTTCTACCTCTCAAGACTTCCTCGTGCAGGCTGGGGAGACGGCTCCGTGGGTGATGTGCTTGTCTGGCTAGCACGAGAACATGAGTTCTGTCCCAGAACCCATGTCAAAAGGCAGGGGGATTTTTGGGACTTCCTGGCCAACCAGGTGAGTCTAACAGACGAGCTCAAAGCCAATGAAAGACGCTTGTCTCAGGACAAAGTGGATGATTACTGAGTAGCAACACCCAAGATTGTCTTCTGGCATCCACACGGTCACACACACAGTGAAAGAGGGGACCATCCCGCCCCTGAGGCCAAAGTGACAGTGGCAAGGCCAGCATTGCTACTGAGACAGCAGCATGGGGAACAGACCAGTCGAAAAATCACTCTCACACAAGATGGCCCTGATGTCACTTAGTCTGGTGACAGCTTCCCATCACCAAACCTAGGGTGCGGAGTGCCAGCTATCATAACTTTATACTGAAATGCAAATGTAAATTGTAGGTGTGAGTAGCATGGGAAATAAGACTCCATCTTCCTGTCACACAGAATGGCATCAGAGAACGCTCCGTTTGTTGCTCTGAGAACAGTAAACAATGAGATACAGTTGTCACTAGCACTGCTCAGAAGGTCCCCTAGAAAGATCACTCTAAGGAGTAAGAGCATGACTTACAGTGATGTCAAGCCTGTGAACCAGCTCTGTGGAGGTGCACAGCAAGGCTGAGAGACAATTTCACATCAGTGAGCACTGAAATATCCATAGAAGAAGCCTAACCTACAATGTCTGCACAGATGACTACAATCTCCTGTAGTGCATTTGCCTAATGAAATGCTGAAATCTCCTTTCTTCCTATTTGTTCTCTCCATCCAATTCTCTTCTGCAAAATGGAGTAGTCCTCTGAGATATTTCCAGGTGCACTTTTCCCCTCAAACTTTTATTTTACCAAGTAAAAGTTAATATATTTCAATATCTACGAGCCAGACAAGTGAAAAAAATACCGTAAGATAAGGCTAACACTATCCTCCCCGCAAGGCTGCGGCTAACCACACCCCTCCCCTGCCATGTACCTGCCTTACTTTATGCAAACAATGACTTTAAAATGCCAGCAGTAACCTTTCATTTTCGCTCCCACCATGCATGCCACTGACATTATTTCTCTAAGGCTACAGATGACCAACTGCTTTGAAAAGAGAGGTTTTTGTCTCTTCCTACTGGAGTTTTCACACATTTTCTTTGCTCATTCCACTTGACTAAGTACCTACCTAAAAGGTATTTAAAGTTAGAAACCAAGCCCTGTGACTAACATCTTAAAAGACTCCCAAAATAAAACTAAGCCCCCTGCCCTTGTGGTATTTACCCTCTACCATGGACCACACTGGTAGCAGTAAGTAGGCGGTAGAGCGTTTTGCAAGGTGGAGACCAAACTGCCTTTTTCAGGACTGAAAGGAAGCTCTTGAGCACTGGGGACAGGAGAGTGTGAGCGAGAAGCTGGAAGACGGCAACATGAGCGGTCCATCGTGTCTCCCCCCCCCCCCCCTCTCTCTCTCTCTCTCTCTCTCTCTCGCTCTCTCGCTCTCTCTGTCTCTCTCTCTCTGTCTCTGTCTCTGTCTCTCTCGCTCTCACACACACACACACACACACACACACACACGATCTTGAAATTAAATTTTTAAGAATTATTTTTATTTCTGTGTATGTGTGCGAGTGAGTGTGTGTGTGTGTGTGTGTGTGTGTGTGTGTGTGTGCTCGCGCATGCGCGCATGTGCCTACTTATCTGTATGAGCCCCCCACGCATGCAGCACTAGCTGTGGCCAGAAGAGGGTGGCAAACCCAGGACCTGAAATTAGAGGTGACTGGTGACCTACCTAAGTTGAGAACTAGGAACTGCACAGGGTCCTCTACACAACAGCAACTGCTCTTAACCACTGAGCTTCCTCTCCAGTACCTAGCAATGTGCTTTCTAAAGATAATGCATACACTGAAAGACACCGGCCCATCTATTGGTACACTCCTACTTAGAAAGAGCACATGCAATCATTTGCCTTTATGAAACAAAAGCAAAATACTAGCCCCATCAAAAGCCTTTTAGTCCCGGCACGTGGATGGCAGAGGCAGGAAGATCTCTGTAAATTCAAGGTCAACCTGGTCTACAGAACTAGTGCCAGGACAGCCAAAACTACACAAAGAAACCTGCCTCAAACAAATAAAAGAGCAAGTTGATAGACTTCCTATAGGAGTTGTATGGGCTTACATCAACAGCAGATCTATGAGGCTGTCTGTGGTTGACTGAGTGTAATTAATATTGACAGCGACCCAGGGTGACTTGGAACTTCTAGAGTTAGTACCCAGCAGGTTTTGTTGTTGTTGTTTGTTTGTTTGTTTGTTTTTGTGCTGTTAACTACATACTTTTAATGAAAAATTCAATAGCAGACCAAATATCTGAACAGCTGCAATCAGCTAACACATCAAATGGCCTATTCAACATCTTTTTTTAAAAAGCAGATACACAAAGCATGAAAATGCTGATTGAGACTGTATGTGTAATAATAGAAATGTATATGTAAAAAAATAAATGAATAATTTATCATTAAAAAAAAAAGAAAAATAAAAAAATTCCACCCACATTCTTTCTTTTACTCAAGGGAACTATTCTAATTCCACAAAGCCACTGCAAAAAAGAGAACTGAAGCCAAATTCTGTAACACCGAAGGCTATGACGAATCTAAACTGTAGCATTGTAAGTACTATATCTTATTTTAATGAGAAAAAAAAGTCCAAATTGATATTTAGTCACCTGACAGTTGTGCCAAGACACACAGCTATACAACAAAGACTGGTAGATTGCCAAGTACCCAGCAGTTTAAGTCGTGTGAAGTGAGCTCGCTGCCCATTGAGTTGAGGAGCTACAAATGTACCCTCACACTCATCAGCTTGACATGGGCAAAAGCAAACAGGGCACCCAACCAGTCCATCAGAAACACAACGGTGGGTTTTGCTTCTGCTCTGTGGGCCATCCAGTGGTGTGAGCACCAGCCAGAGGGAATTGGCACAGACAGAGAAGGTAGGCTGGGGGTGTGGCTTGCTGGAGGCAGCATAGTAGAGAGGGAAAACTGCAGAAGAGAGGAAACAAGGTCATCGTCAAAATGGGACTGAGACACACAAGATCTGAAAGATGTGTTAATACCGATAGTAAGTCTCAAAAGTGAGACTGTAGCAATGCCTGGCATATGCCTGCAGGATTTGTGCAGGAAACTAGCTACCGAGTGTCTTTTACATCTATTGGCCCATGAGACGAGGTTGCCCTGTTTCTTTCTGTTCAAATGCTACTGTTTCCCAGTGTTTTATGTTTACTCCTTGCTTATCTGAGCGGCGTTTGCTGCGTGGATGAGGAACCTGGGCACGGAGCAGTTATGCGACTTGCCTGAGCTTGATACAGTAAGTGGTAAAGGAATGACTCACGACAAGGAAAGCAAAGCTGAAAACCAGAAAATGAGGTTTGAGTCAGAAACCACAGAGAGTGAGACCAGGGTGGAGGCTGCGGCGAGGGATGACTCCATACAAGTGTGTTAGAACTAAGACCAGAGGACATTCAGGTGCTGGCTTCTCTGCAGTTCTTCCTGGTGTGTCACAGAAGTCATACCGGCAGCCAAGAGGAGCCTGTGGGGGAAAGCACGCTGCCATAAAAGGGATCAAGCATGCCTTTCTAAGGTGAGCCTCGGGCACAGCCCTGTAGCCTGGCTGCCCAAGAAGTGAAACAGAAGGATCAATTTGAGTTCAAGGCCAACCTGGATTACCCTAACCCAAGATACCCACGCCCAATATAAATAAATATAGATTTTAAAGGAGAATGCCTTTCTGTGTAGCTCCTCGGCGCTTATCACCTTGACGGGCGCTGTTTCAGAAGCATTGCTGAAAGTAAGGTGCTAGCCTTGCTGAGGCTTTGGTCTAGCAGCATAGACTCAATCTTAATCCCTTCACTCACAGTGGTGCTGAGATAGAGAAATTCGAGGAAGAATAAAGAGAAAATTGACTGCTTTCTCCCTTTAAGCCAGGCCTCTGCTCTACGCTGGGTTCTCTGGGTGGCTCTGACAGGAAGAGCACAGAAGGTGGGAGCTGGGAGCTGGAAGCACTCACAACCACTAACCAAACCCCTCACCTTCTGGCTTACCTCCTCTCAGTCCCACTCCCTTTCTCTTACACACACACACACACACACACACATACACACACGACGGAGAGATAGAGCAGGTTTCTGAGCTGTGTGTGTTTGCCTTATGTACATGAAGAAAACATCACTTCTCGACAGAACCCATTACAGAGAACTGTGGTTCTTGAACTGCATTTCATTTGCTTTTTGCTGACCTCTGCTACAACTCATCTGAGGCCCGAGTCTTGTCATTTAAATTACTTTATAGTCCCTGCTTTGCATTATCCACAAGTTAGAGAAGATGCCATCTTGCATAAGTAGATCCAGGCAATGCTTTGTAAGGCTCTAAGGGTTCCGAGATGGCTCAAAGGTGGGGAGGGAGGAAGACAGGAGAGAAAAAAGTCCTACAAGCTCAGCGACAGAGCCTGTGGAGCACAGCCTCTCCTCGGGCGACATGTGGATCAGTTGGGCTTTTTCGGTTTTATCTTTAAGCTTCCATGAGGATTTTATTGGAAGAAGGGGCTCTACAATTAGGAAAAAAGACTGAGGGCTTGGAGGGGATAGCTCAAGTCATAAAGAGCTTGCCACAAAACCGTAAGGACCTCAGTTCAAATCCCAGTGTCCCAGTGTGGTAATCCTAGTGCTGGGGAGGTAGAGGTAGGTGAGTTCCTGGGGCTCACTGACCAGCTAGCCTGGACTAATCTGTGAACCTCGGATCCTAGTGAGAGATCCCTCTATGCTGCTTTGATACAACACCCTGACACAGGCAACTTAAGTGAGGAAGGGCTTAGTTAGCTCTTCACGGAGAGTCCATCATAATGGGCACGTTATGGCCCAAGCCCCTGAAGCAGCCACGGTCAGAAACCAGAGGGTGTGAACATCAGTGCCCAGTCCCTCTGCCCTTTGTGTTCAGTCCCGGACTGCAGCCCGAGGCATGGTGCTGCCAATATTTAAGGCAGATTTTCCTACTCCAATCAACCTAATCAAGATAATCTGTCACAGGCATGCCCGGAGGCTAACCTAATCTACAGAATTCCTCTCAGTGTACACAGAGGCTTCTAGATCCTGTCGGGCTGATAATTAGTATTAATCACAAAAGAATTTGTCTCAAAAGAGAAGGTGGGACCAACAAGATGGCTCAGAGGAAAAAAAGTACTTACCACCAAGCCTGACCTAACCCATTCATTCCCAGAACCTACATGGTAAATAAAGAGAAATCCATAGGCTGTCCTCTGACTTCTACACATGAGCTGTGTCACATGTACACACACACACACACACACACACACACACACACACACACACTGAAACGAAGAAATGATACCCAAGGTTGTCCTCTGTCCCCCACATCCTTGGACACAAAGATGCCACATAGAGCAATAGACATACAAGCATGCACACACACACACACACACACACACACACACACACACACATACATAGAAAAGAGAAAAAAAAGCACTGGTGTAAATGTGGACTCAGGCAGAACTGGGAACAGGGTGGGTGCTAAGGCGCCTTGGCTGACTGTGCACAATAATCCCTCATGTCTTAGAACCAGACAGAAATCAGCTGCGAGCCCACCCCAGCGCTATGGAGGACTCTGCAGATGTCCCCTGGAGCTGTCAGAATGGATCCCTGGATTCACAACTCCGTATGTGTCATTGGCTCTAGGTCCCAGTTCAACATTAGGACCAACCGAGAATGTAGGAGAGATAAACATAATTTTGTGTTGATCCCAAGTGTGGGATGGGGAACAGACTTGTGAGAGAGCCGGATGTTTTTCCACTTAGAAGTCGAACCACTTCCTGGGGGAGCTTGGATGTTGCCAGCCGAAAACATCCTAGTAGAGACTCTGAGAGGGGATACATATATATGAGCCCCAAACAAGAGGCTTGAAAGAGAAGACTTGGGATTGTTTTGGCTGTTCATCAACACTTGGAGAGATGCTCCTAGACAGAACTGCTCCAGGGAAGGCTTCAAGGCTCTGGGCTCCGGCTGAGGCTCTGGGCCTTGGCTGCTGTTCCAGGTTCCAACCTTGGTTGACTTGCGGCTTTGCTGAGGCTCTGCTGACTACACTGGGAGAATGGTTCCTTGGAACTGATATCCTTAAGGTTTCATTATTGTGTTCTTTAATCTCCTTTTCCTATTGTTTGGGTTAGTTGAGTTGTAAGTGAGGTACGCTGTTAGTAAATTTATAATAAAGTATAATGTTAAGAAAATTGAGCCTACAGGAGACGTTTTGAAGCTGCCACTTAAAAGGTTAAATATGGTTAGCCGTGACCCAGAAATTCCACTTATAAATCTGTGCCTAAAAGAAAGGACAGCATATGCTCACATAACTTCATGCACAAAGTACTAATCCCTGTTCCAACTTAAGCTGTGTCTTCCTCTTCATGACACACATGCTTTGTGTATCCTGTTCCTCCACCAATTACCTTCCAAAGCCCTGAGCATGCCTCTGGCCCCTTCTACCTCAAGTCCACTGGATGATCCTGTCAGGGAATCCATAAAGGAGCCGAGGGCTCCTTTCCCAGCCAGTCTTAGGCTGTTCGTTTTCTCTTCTAGGGAGTTGGACAACCACACGATCACTTTCCTGGGTTTGTCATTCCTAGCTTCTGCCTAGACAGCAGACCTGAATAAATTGTACATTTTTTGCCTTGCCCCAGGGTCCGACCAAGTAGCCTAGTCTCTGAATAATTGTGTCCTGACAGAGCTACCGAGTCACTGCTACTGGTTAAGAACAGGGGCTTTGTTATCACAGAGGAGTTGGAATTCTGATTCTTCTACCTGCTGGGAGAGTGGCCTTAGGCAAATTGTGTTTTCTATGCCTCAGATGGCTCACTCATCAAGTGCAGATAGCAAGTCTCGCTAGAAGCACAGTCAATTGTCAGGATGAAATGCAGACGGTCAGCTGGTTTCAGCATCTGGCACCCTCCTGGGCCTCCATCCTAAGCAAAGGACCACCTCTGTAGACATGGCTGCCTGTACTCTTCATAAAGTCCTTGTGGCTGAGACACGTGAATGTCCTCCACACTTTGCTTTGCCATTAACCCCAGGGATACCACTCTCAGAGCTAATAACTTTCATCTCCTGTCTACAAGAAACATCTTGCTCACAATCACCTGGAATTCAATTTTTTTGTGCACCACAGTATCATTATATCGGACAGGGAGTTCCGAATGCAACATTAAGAAGTAGTCAAGGCTTCGCTAGTAAAATCCTTCCACTCAGCTTAAAGCTTTGCTTTTATGATGTTGTTCTCACATCTTATCAGGTCTAAATGATTTCTTCTTCCCTCCCCCCCCCCCCCCCCCGCATTCCTAAAAAACGAAACAAACAACAAACAAACAAACAAACGAAAAATCTCCCTTGTTCCAAGATCATACAGCCAACGATGAATTACATTGGACAGCATCTCCCAACAATCCACATCCACTGGAACATGATCCTATTTGGAAATTCATTCAAATGCGGTGTCCCTCAACAACAAGGAGACATTCTGAGAAACTAAGTAATTTCATCACCGTCCCAGCATCACAGGCTATGAGCCTCCTGCCTGGTGTTTACAGCATCTAAAGTGGGTCTACGGCGCACGGACCAGGCATCTGGTGTTCCACTGCAGGATGCAGGCACACTTAGAAGCTGAGATGGGATGCAGGTTCATTAGTGAAGAGGTACTTACTGCAGAGAGCGGCCAGGCTTGTTGGCTTAGAAGCTATGCCTTTATAGTCTAGCCCTGTGACTGAGGAGAAATGGGGAGATGTGTTTGCTAATGGAAGAATGCAAATGCATTAGAAATCGAGGGTTGAGAACCACAGGCAAGGATCATGCACAACGCTGAAGTGTGAGGTAGCTTGAATCCAGTTCATCACTTGCCTTAACAACATAGACCTTATTTCAGAAAGAAAAAGGAAGATTGCTTGACGATTTTTATTTATTTATTTATTTATTTATTTATTTATTTGACAATGGAGAGTGTTCACGGTGTTCAATGCACGCCTAGGTGGCTGGAGAATAAAACTTCCAGCTGTTTCTCTTACTTCCACATATCCTTCTGCACTCTACTCTTTTCTTGCTAGCTTTCAAAAGAAAGTCAAACCCACCGTCCCCTTTTTATCCAGATGTGCCCCCACCTAGTCGCAGCCTCCACCTCCTGGGGTCTAGGTTATAGAGGTAGCTGGACTGCTCCTCTCCCCCTTTTCCCTCTTCCTTCCCCTTGGAGAAGAGTGAAAGCAATCCTCAAATCATAGATTGCATCTGTCACCTCTCTGCTCTGAAGCCTCCGGTGGCTTCGCTTCTGACTCAGAGGAAACCTGTATGACTCAGAGCCAAGTCAGATTAAACTCTGACCGTAGCACACAAACGTTCATCTTCCCAGCCGCGCTGAGCTGCTTCTGTGCTCTCCACCCCGAGAGATCTTTCAGCATCTGGCTGAGGGCTCATCCTCCCTCGCAGTGTGCAGGTGGGAAATGTATCCCTTCTGGCAGTGAGGCCTTTGTCACCACCTTCCCGTGTCCCTGCTTTACTTTTCCTCTTAGTATTCCTGAGCCTTCTAACATGGTAAATACCTCACACACACAACTTACCAAATGTCTACCTTTCCACCCCAAACATATACATGCTATAATATAAATTCATGAGGAAATGGATTTTGGTTTTGTCTTTCTGCTTGTTGGAGACAGGGTCCTGCTACGTAGCACAGGTTGGCCCGGTAATGTATTAAGTAGCCCAGAATGATCTTGAATTTAGACAGTCCTACTTGGGCCTCCCAGGTGCCTACAACCGTATCTAAGCTTTTGATTTGGAGACAGGATACTGCCATCTACAGGGTTAAAACACAAAGACCACATAGTCAAGATGCGATGCAAAACAAACAAACAAAAACAAAAAACGTCACAATGTTTTACGTAAGTTTAGGGCTTAGTCCTGCTAATAGCTGGGCCAGATGCAGGCACTGGTCAGACTGCACATCAAATTAGTTTATGCTACCACACCCCAACTCAAGGAAAGGGGTGTTTGATTTGTATTACTCACCAAGATCTAAAAGAGCATCTGGGGTGTAGTTGAGTAGTTGGCATTCAACAGATACTTGCTACATGAAAGAGCAAATCATTAAGCAAATTGGGTTATAACAAGATGCTGGCTGGCTCTAGTATACTAGACATTAGTGTGAGAAAAGACACGTGATATAATGTAAAAGCCAAGATTCCTGTGTTCTGATCAAAACTACATGGATGTGGCATTAAGCCTTTTCTGGTTCTTTCCCACATTTGCCTTTGGTCCTCTTGTCATTTAAATGACACTTGCAGATTTGCCATATTGTCCATACAATCATTTTCTGCCTAGGACTCTATGGAAGATCCTCATCCACCATCTCATGTTTTGCACTCACTCCTACGGGTTAAAATACCATTCTGAGAATAGCCATTTGGCCTCCAAAAAAAATAACTCCTGCATACCTGCAATCCCAGCACCCGGGGAAGCAGAGGCAGGTGGATCTCTGTGAGATCCAGGCCAGCCTGGTCTACAAAGCAAGTCCAAGACAGCCAAGAAACACAGACAAATCCTGTCTCAAAAAACTAAAAAAACAAAACAGACAAACAAACAAAAAAAACCCACAAAAAACGCAAAGCAAAACAAAAACAAAAAACACCCAACAACAAAACAAAACCTTCCCCATCACAAGAGGCCTAGAACTTACTTAGTTTTTGGTGAGTAGCGGTAAAGTGTAACAATATATGAGAGTGCAACTGTGTGCCAGGTAGTTTCAGCACCTTAAATTTACTCCTAAGGCCCTAGAAACTTATTGAATTTATATTGCATAGATTAATAAGGAGAAATGTTCCTAACGAACAGCGACTTAAAAATACACAAACTGGTTGATTAAGTAAACAGAATGAGTTAATTGGCGACGAGCCTATAATGTATAAATGCAGGCTTATTGGAAGCGGCACGGGAGGGGGAACCGAAGGGGGAACGCCTCCTGGGGGTGGGGGTGGGGGAAGGGAAGGAGAGAGGGTAGGTAGGTGTGGTGGCGGGGGAAGGAGGGGGAGGGAGAGGGGAGCCCAGAACCAAAATGTCTGGTTTATATAGTGAATCTCTGGGATAGGGGAAAACTTCAGTGTTAGGATTTTGCTTCAGTCAGCCTGCCTGCGATGTCATTGCTTCCCTGCCATGGGGGCGTGGCCCTGCCCAGGGCTATATAAAAGGACAAACCCTCGTGGTGTGTGGCCCCTCTCTCTACTCCCCACTCTCTACTCTCTCTTACCCCCTTTCTCTTTCTTCTGTCTCTGTCTCTCTCTGGGGTACCCCTCCCCTCTTTCCTTCTCCCCCATGCTCACTTAATAAACTTTCATATAACATGAAGTAGGTAGAAGGCGGGCCATGCCAGGCACGCCCTGCAGCAGGACCTAACATCCCGGCCTTTTGTTGATAATATATGGATAAGGGGTGCAGAAATCTGGTCTTTTGACTGCTTTAGGCTGACAGTAGAACAGCATCAGGGGATCAAAAGGCTGAAACGCTGGCCAAGTCCAGGAAGAGCAGGCTGTTGTATTTGCTGGTCAGGATCTGTGAGACCATCTGTGGCTAAGAAACTGCAGGTCCCGCTGACACAGCCTGTGGGGTTTAGGCTGGAGCGCCTGCGTTCTGCACGTAGCATCTGGCAGGGTGCTGGGACACCACATATGTTAGGGGCAGGAGATAAAGTTAAGGAGTTTACATTTGAAACTTTTAGGCACATGGTCTTGGTAATTGGGGGAGGGGAGTCCCAAAACTTGGGAATGGGGGAGGAATCCCACCCTTTGAAATAGGAAATACTTACCTGAGTGTGATCTGTAGATTCCAGTGGATCTCCTGAAGCTTACAAGAATCTTTTTAAGTTAGACAATTTTGAAAATTGGATTAATGTAAAGTCTAAATACAACAGTAGTATAGTGACGGAAAAGTATTCATATACTTACCTTAAAACACCTCCTCACGATCGAACACTTCTTAGATCCTCAGACCTTACACAAACATTGCTTTTGGTGCTAAAGTGGTGGCATTCCACGTGCTTTTTAAATCTTTAACACTCCTCCCCCCGCCTTTTTTTTTTTTTTCCTTTCTTTATGTTTTGTTTTAGGCTCTCACCACCTTCGTTCTCCTGTTTACCTAGTGGTAGGTGGTAAGTGAGAGCAAGGCCCGGGACCAAGTCCCCAAACATTTCAATTCTGAAGTTACAGTGTGAGTGCGTGTATGCGTTTGTGTTCGATCAGGCAATTGTAAAACCTGGCCCAGCACAACGACAGGAAATTGTCCGCAACATCTGGAAAAGAGAAGCAAATCAGAGCCCCGGTGGACTCAGCCCACACTCCACCCTAATGAGGAGTCTGCGAGGGCGGGGAGATCCCGCTAAACTGAGCAGCCGACGCCCCGCCCACGGAAACGAGTCCTTCTCCGGAGGCCAATCCACAACCTTATGTAAATAAGAAATGGGGCGTGGTTACTGAGAGGCCCTCTGTGGGCGGAGCCACTCCGAGAGAAGATGGGAGGAGAACCGGGAACTTAGTACTGATTGGCTGGTACGGAGGTGGGCGGGGCCTGAACGTAGACCCGCCACGCCGAAGGGCGGTGCCTAAGTCAGGGCTTCACGCCAAGGGACGTTGAGGAGTACGGAGCGCGGCGCCGCAGGCCCCAGGGGCGGGGCCGGAAGTGGGTCGCTGAGGTTCCCCACCTCGGCGTTCCCTGAGCCCCGGGATCTGGTCCTGGTCCCCAAAGTCACAGCTTGGTTCTTGGAGACCAGAGCCCTCAGTCGGGCGGGACGGCGCGGGCCGGAAGGACGGCGTCCCGGCCTCGGTCATGGAGGCTCCCGCGCCGTCCCTCACGGAGGAGGACCTAACTGAAGTGAAGAAGGACGTGAGTAGCTCGGCCGGGCTGGGCGCAGCGGGGCGGGTGGGGGCGGAGGAAAGCGGAAACCCGGAGCCGAGCGAGCGACGAGGAACTTCTGGTTCGGAAGAGCGCAAGGTCCGGGCACATCACGACCTGCCTGCATCCCGGGAGCTGGCTGGAAGTGACCCACCAGCGACCTAGGAGTCCATGGTTAATTCTGCCGGCGCCGGCTTAAGTTCTTCCAGCGTCCTGCCATCCCTCCCTTCTCGCCCGCGACTCTCCATCCTGCGATACCCCACCCCACCCTACCCCACCCCCGCGGGAGCTGCCAGGCTATGGAGCCGTCCGAAGTCTCTGTGAAGAGCAGATTGCAGGACTAGGTATCCCCAGGCTATGGTGCAGATAGGTAAAACAGGGGCTGTAGAGAGCTCGCCAGCTGAAAGCACGACTTGGAATTCCCCTAGCAATCAAACGCCCACATATTTAAATGAAGGGGGCGCGCGCTGTTAGCACATCTAGCTGAGACTTGATTCCCAGGTAAACGTTGAAAATACTCAGCCGCTTCTGCTTAGACCACGCAGAACTGCACGTACACCTTAAAACTTGAGAAAAATGACTCAAGGCATGATATGTTTCGCTTTTCTTTTAGTTACGGCTTTTGCCAGGAAAAACAAAAACAACAAAAACCAGATGAACACCACTTAGATAATTTACCTGAACTCACATTAAAAACAGTAACTCGACCTTACTTGGCACCACAGTGCTTTTGAAAAATCGTCCTTGCAACCTTGACAGCAAGTTGTTGCCTCAGATTCCTTTTTTTCCTCATACTTTACCTCTTGTGAGGTTTATTGCACTGTCCCCATAATTACCACTGGCATGGCTCACTACCAGAAGGAAATGGCATGACCCGGGTTTGTACGGTAGTTTTCGTGTTCAGTGGAGTTGGTAGGGCACTTACTGCACAGAAACTTTACATTCTGCTTGAGACTAGGTCTTTGGTAATGCTATAGCCTTAAGATACCAGTAAAACCATAAGGTATGGCGGCTGTGCTCCCAGTTGTATCACAGTTTTGAATTTCCTATAAGCAAGAGAATTACTTTTCATTTTATAGCTGGCAAAACAGGACAAGACCTGTCTGTCTTAGAGATACGATGGTTACTGCTTCATTGGTGTTATCCATTCTTAGAGTTCCAGATTAGACCTGGACCGGATGTTCATGACCTTAGAAACTATGGATGAGTTTCAAAGTGTCTATAAAAAAAGTTTTTTTCTTACTTATCCTATTGTTTTAAAAACTGCTTATGACAAGCTTAAAAATGCGTCCACATCACTTGAACTTCTTCTTTTCTCAACTCCAGGCTTTTATTCCCAAGTGTCTACCAGGACTCAAGTTTTAATACATAAATTTATTTTGTTTTTATTTAGTTTTAGAAAGAATTTTTCTCTGTGTAGCCTTGGCTGTCTTGGATTCACTCTGTAGACCAGGCTGGCCTCGAAGTCAGAGATCCGCCTGCCTCTGCCTCCTAAGTGCTAGGATTAAAGGCATATGTTTTCAAAACTTGAATTTTTAATTATCCTTCCTCCAAAACTGTGTGGTACTCTTTCTGCAGTATCTCTCCTGATAGGCGGTAGGAAGTCGTTTATATGGGGCTCCATCTGTTTCAGGGTTTGCTTTCTGTGGCTTCTATTGCCTGTGGTCAGCCTTGTTCCAAAAATATTTAATGGAAATTTGGTATATTCTAATAGTACATGTTGAGCACTCTTCTAAGTACTATGATAAAATCTTGTACCATCCCACTGCATCTGGCCAGGGGCATGAGTCACATCTTTCCCTGGGGTGTCATGCTGTGTGTGCTCCCTGCCCACTAGTCCCTTAGGAGCAGCAGTCTTGGCTATTAGATGAGGTTTTACGGTGGAAAGCTTGGGATGGGGTTGGTACCATGAGATTTCCCACATCCACGGAGAGCCTTGGTGCATGTCCTCATGTTAATGGGGAACACTGTCCTGCTGCTGATCCCCGGGACCCAACTTCAGAGCTCCGTTCCTTTCTCATCTGTAACATGCTCTTTTTTATTGAATTTGTTTCATTTTAGCAAATAGAGATTCCTTGGTACTCTGAAGTTGATAATGTAATTTGGTTCTAACAGTTAAATTAGAAACTGAGATAAAATTTTGGCTTTAAAATACCTAATTTCTTGAGTGAAGTAAAGTAGCCTTAAAGCGATAATCTTGAAATATTGTAATAAAATTTTCACTCATCCAGAACACTGCATTCTGAAGTATAGAGGATACAGCTTTAAACAGAATATTCCTGGCTTTCCGCCATCCTTCTGGGCCATCACCATGGTTCACATGAATGTCCTGGCAGATTCTCTCAAGAGCATCAGCAATGCTGAGAAGAGAGGCAAATGCCAGGTCCTCATCAGGCCATGCTCCAAAGTCATCTTTCGGTTCCTAACTGTGATGGTGAAGCTTGGCTACATTGGTGACCACAGAGCTGGGAAAATCTTTGTGAACCTCACAGGCAGGTTGAACAAGTATGGATTTGATGTGCAACTCAAAGACCTAGAATAATGGCAGAATAATCTGCTCCCATCCCATCAGTTTGGCTTCATTGTACTGACAACCTCAGCTGGCATCGTGGACCATGAGGAAGCAAGGCAAAAACATACAGGAGGCAATATCCAGGGATTGTTTTTCTAAAGATGTACAACATAAATAAAAAGCCTTCATGAAGCCCCTTCCCCCAGTCAAAACAACAGCAACAACAATAACAACAACAAAAATTCTCACTTCTGGCCTGCTTCAAATGTATGTCATTAAAGCTGAAAAACACATATATCATTTAAACACTTACATTAACAGAGCTGGGGGAGGAACATTTAAGGCAGAAAAGAATTTGACAGGGACCTAAAAAACAGCCAGGACCTTTGTAAGTGCAGAATATTGAAGGAAGGCAGAGGGTAACAAGGTGAAATAGGAAGGTGGGCTAAGTAAACTCATGAAGGGCTTTTTTTTCCCCTTAGTAGAGACATGGTAAGGAATAAATGGGGTTTTGTTTGGCTTTTAAAAGATCCTTCTATGGGCTGGAGAGATGGCTCCGCTGTTAAGAGCACTGACTGCTCTTCCAGAGGTCTGGAGTTCAATTCCCAGCAACCACATGGTGGCTCACAACCATCTGTAATGTGATATGGCACCCTCTTCTGGCATGCAGGAGTACATGCAGGCAGAGCAGTGTATACATAATAATAAATAAAATAAAATAAAAAAAGATCCTTCTGCCTTTCCTGTGGGTCAGGGAGATGAGGGAAGGTGGAAGAGGCCATGAAAAGACTTGACTGTAAGTATTGAAAGGCAGTGATGATTCAGATCAAGGTGAACGCAGTAGACATGGACAAAATACAAGTTCAAGGTGCATTTTAAGAACATAGAAATAGCCGGGCAGGGTGGCTCATGCCTTTAATCACAACAGTCAGGAGGCAGAGGCAGGCAGATCGCTGTGAGTTCAGGGACAGCCTGGTGTACAAAGGGTGTCCAGGACAGCCAAGGCTACACAGAGAAACCCTGTCTCGAAAAACCAAAAAAAAAAAAAAAAAAAAAAAGAAAGAAAGAAAGAAAAGAAAAGAACATAGAAATGATGGGACTTGGTGGCAGACTGAAGTTGAGGAAGAGTTGCTCTGAAGCTCAGAAGAGAGCTCTGACCTAGAGGCACAAGCATGCTGTTGGAAAAGTTGAGAACTAGGAGATGAGGCGCCTGGAAGCTTTCAGGTGCTCTTCTGCGGTCCCCATCCATGGGGATGCTAAGACAGAAGGGCCACAGGCTTAGGGCCATGCTGGGTTATGTAGCAAGGCCCCAGTGAGGGGGTGAGGAGTGTAGAGAAGTTCCATAGAAATCAAAAGAAAATCACAGCAGCGTCATATTTGTTGAGCAAGGAAAATGTGTCTGGAAGAAGGAGTGATCAGCTGTGTCTCTGCTCTGAGAAGCCAAACAAGACGAAGGTGGAAAGGATCTGTGTCATTGGTGACTTGGGGGAAAGCATTGGGACACAGTGGAAATATCTGGGGAAGAACTGGGAAATGAAATGAGAGGAGGAGAATCTGGTGCTGCAAGACAGGTGTGCCTAGCTTACCCTGCTTATTAAAGAAAGGCTCTCCAGGGATGACCAGTGACCTCAGCCTTAAAAAATGCAGAGGGGCTTAGGGTATGGGAAGAGAACACCAGGCCTATAGCAGCAGGAAACACTGTCAGTCCTCAGCTGCAGGTGGAGGGAAAGCCCTGGGGTAGAGACTGCTGAATTAAGCTGGAGAGGTAAGCCAGAACCATATTGTCAAGAGTCTGCCGAGTATGGTCCCAAAGTCCTTGGTCACTGAACTTTTACTATAGATAAGAGACTGGGCTGAGCCTTCATACCCACTCCCAGTTATTCTTCCTAGTCCTTATTTTTCAAGGGAGCCCCTAAGGTACAGTGGTTAAGTAATTTGCACCAGTTCTAACAATATGCTGCAGATTCAACGACTAACAAAAGTTTATCTCGGTCCAGAGCCAATCTTAATTGTTTTTTAGATTTTTTTTTTTAATGTGAGTGTTTTGACCCACATGAATGTATATATACCATGTGTGTCCCTGATGTCCACAGAGGGCAGAAGTTGGTGTCAGATCCCCTGGAACCAGAGTTGTGGGTCATTGGGAGCCATCATGTGGGTACTTGGAAGCAAACCCAGGTCCTCTGCAGGAATAGCAAGTGCTGCTAACCACTGAGCCATCTCTCCAGCCAAGTGCACTCAACTTGACTATTGTGCCATGGATCAAGAATATCCAATAAGTCATGGAAAGAACGCAATGTGGTATAATTTAACAGTTCAGATTTCTACTTTCTGTTGAAAAATTGTAAAATATAATAGATGTGTGAAAGAGAGATTTGAAAAAGAGGAGGGAATTAGAAAATGCTATTTTTTCTGTTATCAGTTCATCTAGGAGTTAAGGACCTGAGCTAGGGCAGTGCCAGGAGTGGTGCTGAGGTGATGGTGACTGGCAGGAGTGAGGGAGGAGAGTCGGGCTTGCAGGTGTAGTGCAGTTGACTGGACGGTGGAGTCCAGCTGAGTTGAGATCAGGAGCTTGATAAGAAGTAAACTTAGTTGTGAACATGTTGAATTTGAAGTGTCTTGGAATGCCAAAGTGGAAAACATCTTGATCCCAGATGTAAATTTGTGATTTGTCAACATACATGGTAATAAAGACCACAGGAGACGTTTTTCAAGTTCAAGTTTTAAATAGAACCTTTCATTCCACACCCATAATGTATGCAGTACATTCAAAATACCTTCTGTACAGTCATTGTTGCAATTTTCTAATTTGCCTCCTTTGACCCCAGTTTTGGTTTCCCCTGGTCCTTTGTAAGTTTCTCTACTTATGCACGTTTGGTGGCTATTCCTCTGGGTTAAAGGACACACTCCTTGGTGTGTCATGAAGTTCTTCCATGATCTAACTCCGGTGTTCCTTCCCAGCTTCATTCCTTCCCACCCTCGGAGGCACGTTGTGTAACTCAGCATCTTCCCTGCTGCTGTCCTCATCCTCTGTGAATTCTCCAGGTGCTGGAGGCAGTTGCTCACCTGTGCTTTCCTAGCTCCTGATCAGTGAGCGATCCTTCCTGTCTGAGCTGTACCACATGGTCTCACAGTTACTGGCTTGTGTGTGCTGTGTATCTTCCAGCTAAACCAGGGGCCCTTTGTGCACAGTGTTAAAATCTTGTTCATCTCTTCATGTTCATGCTAGACACCCATGAGAAATTTGCTGTGTAGATAAATAAATGTGTGGGAATTCAGACAAAACCTGTAAGAAGCCTTCACAGGGGCAGCTTTCCTGTCATTAGTTGCTAACTAGGCTCTACTGAACTCTTCCACTGCCTGAGCTCATTGTAAATGTGAGTCAGATTACTCACCATCGTCATTGTCCCTAAAGGACCGATCGCCATGTACCGTGTAATTGCTGAGCACTTTGCATATAGTAATTTATTCCTTTGAACCGTCACATGAGGAAACAGGGTCAGAGGAGTTGAATAACTTGCCCAAAATCACATGTCCAGTAAACAGAGGCACAAATACGCAGTGACTGGCATCAGAGTGTCACCATTTATTAAGACACATGGACCTGACTTAAACATGGCAATGCGCACATTAACATTAATTATCTGCTACTTCATTAATGTGTACATTTTTTGGCTTATTTCTCAGTAAAAACTAATGAAAATTAAAGTTAAATACATAAAGACCAGCCTGAGCTGTCTTTCCTCAATGTGGGGCTTTCGTCTGGCCTCCTTTGTGTTAGGTTTTCTCAGCACGCTGTTTCTTTACGCTCCTCCCCATACATCCCTCCCTTCTCCGTGCATGAAGACTGACCCAGTGAGTTGTAAAGTGTTTCTAACTGGCCTCAAAGCAGAGACATATGGGCCCTTCGGAGGAGTTGGGTTTTGTGTGTGTTTTAATGGTTTCACACTGAGTTTACGAAATGATTAATAACACACATGAGAAAGTTGCAAATTGTGAGACTGTGCACTAAGTTGTCCTGGTCCTAATTCTGAAAGTCTTTACTTAATAGTTACTAGAATGTACAGAAATGTGTTTTAGCTTCACTCTTGAACTAGGTGACCCTCTGCAGACTTCTTCCTTCTACAGGTCTCTCCTCACAACAGCTGCGTGTTGGTTTTCAGGTGGGAAGCTGAAACAGAACAGACTGAGGACTGCGTGAGGCCCGCTGTGTCTGCTGGGACAGCATCTCACTTAGCATGCGCTTTAAAGGGCCCAAGCCTCCTGCCTTCAGAACACTGATGCATACCAGCTGAGACCCCCTAACTAGGAACCAGTCACCTCAGGGATTTTCCTGCATGTCACAAAGCAACACTGAAGCATATTTTCTTTTGTCTCTTAGGCTTTAGAAAATTTACGGGTTTACCTGTGTGAGAAAATCATAGCTGAGAGACATTTTGATCATCTGCGTGCAAAAAAAATACTCAGCAGAGAGGACACGGAAGAAATTTCTTGCCGAACTTCAAGTAGGAAAAGGGCTGGGAAGTTGTTAGACTACTTACAGGAAAACCCCAAAGGGCTGGACACCCTCGTAGAATCCATTCGTAGGGAGAAAACACAGAACTTCCTGATCCAGAAGATAACGGATGAAGTGCTGAAGCTGAGGAATATAAAGCTGGAGCATCTTAGAGGTGAGTGATGCTGGACCGCAAAGAAGCAGCCGTGCTTTCCATTCTCCTCCCAAAGCTTAAGGGTCAGAATTATATTCAGTTTCCATTTCTTACCAGCTACATTACCACGTCACAAAAGTGATACAAACTCAACCGGCTGTTTTGTATTCACTTAACAATAATGTTTGTAAAAGTTATTTCTAAAATATGGCATAATCCTTTAAAAATAAACTTAGCAAACACCATTATATTGCATTTAAAGAGAAGCTATGTGGCTTATGCCTGTATTCCTACACTTAGGAATCTGAGACAGGAAGATTGACATAAGTTCTAGGCCAACCTGGGTTACATTGTGTGTTCTAGGTCAGCCTGGTATGTAGAGTGAGATCCTGTCCCAGCAATGGAAGAACAATGCATGGGTGATGGATTCTAAGTTCAACTCTGTTTTTCCTTGTATGGATCATAAGCAGTGCTGGCACATGCCTATAAGGACCCTGTGTAAAGTACACGAGTCTAGAGCTAGAAGAATCAGTTTGTGAGAGACGTGGGAGCCGAGACTGGTACAGGAGGGGCAGGTCAGCTCTTTCCCCTGCAGCCCAGGGCCAGCCTGCCCCGCCCACCCCTTCCCGGTCTCCAGGGCAACAAGTTACATGTGCTTAGGGTACATGTGTCGGCTGCTCTTGACCTCGTTGGAGATAGATGAGCAACTTACGGACCTGTCCATAAGAAACTGAACTCTGGATGTCTTTGCTATGTGTCCCCTCCATGAGCTTCATAAGTACTGTCTGAGTCAGGACTGGTGGCACACAACTATAATAATTCCAGCACCTGGGGGCTTAGGCAGGAGGATTGTCATTTATGGGGTCAACCTGGACTACGCTCTAAGACCTTGTCTCAGAAAAACAGAGAGAGGGGGAGGAGCACATCTAATATTGAAAAAATTAGAAAAGATGACACACAAATTCACTTTTAGACTTCATTGGTTTTACCTCAGGGGCTAGCCCAGAGGTTCTTATGCTTGTAGACAGCTCTGCTGACTATTTGCTAAGTCTAGCAGTGTTGGTGTTCGTCCTGTCATCCCAGCATTGACATCAGACCCCCAGGACGTGATAAAACCCAGTAGGAGGAGGAAGCTTGTTTTTTCGAAGCAGGACAGTCTCTGTTGACTTGTAGTTTCCAGTCTGCACAGCCGTCCTGGAGTGCTAGCATGGCCGCCTGCTCACTGCCTGTTTCTCATCCCTAATAGTAACCCAGATGTGTCAGGTAAACTGCTAAGTCCCCTTAAGTTGAAACACCCTCGTACTCAAGAATCAGTAACTACCATTGGCTTGTGAGATTTGAGGATACGCCTGCTTACATTTTGTTCTGTTTCTATGGAGTAAGTTTTTTGTTTCTCTTGTTTTATGAGGTGTTTTTTGTTTGTTTGTTTGTTGTCAGAATGCTGAAGAGTGTCTCTTAGATAAGAACGATAGTTGCAGCCAGCCAGGCATGGTGGTGCACGCCTTTAGTCCCAGCACTCAGGGAGGCTGAGGCAGGTGGATTGCTGTGAATGTGAGGCCAGCCTGGTCTACAAAGCAAATCCAAAGACATGCACAGCTATGCAGAGAAACCCTGTCTCTAAAACAAAAGATCCCCTCCTCACCCCCACCCCCGCAGAAAAGGTAGTTGTAGTCCTTGCGCTCAGAGTGCTGAAGCAGGAAGGTCTGCATTCTAGGTCATGCGGGGCTGCTTAACAAGTGCGCAGCTAGCCTGGGCTGTGTGCTGAGACCCTCTCTAGGGAAAAAATGTACCCATAAAAGTCACTTATTTATAAAGAATTGCAAGACCTTTTTTCTTTTTTAAAGATTTATTTTTATGTGTCTCAAGCAGTTTGCCAGCCCTCGTTTGCCTGGTGCCTGCAGAAGCCAAAGGAGAGCACGGGATCCCCCGGAGCTGTGGTTATATGGTTGTGAGCCGCCATGTGGGTGCTGGGACCTGAACCACGTCACTGGGGAAGCTGTGCTCTTAACCTCTGAGCCATCTCTTGGCCCCTGGCCGTGCCTCTCCACACCCAGATCCTTCAGTCATTTAATATGCAAGTGCTCATTGGAGTGTGGCATTTAATTAGCTTCCTTGAGATAGTGACTTTAGCTGGAAAATGTAATCAGTAGTATTCTTACTGAGAAAAGAAGCAAGATCTGGGTTATGGTGACAGCGTTCATACAGTGCAGCTGCAACTGTAGTGCTGAGCATCAGGGCCACTGTAATCTCAGTTCTTAGGAGGTGGGAGTGGAGCCAGCCTTGGCTAAATAGTGGGTTATATGAGACCTTCCTCACACAGAGTGTTGTCTTGTAACTACGGGGTGGGAGAGCTGTCTACGTTGGTTTCTTTCTCATTAGCTTCTGAATGTTTGTCGTAGGCCTGAGATGTAGCAGCTGCGAGCCCTTTGCTGCTGGAGCCACCAACAACTTGTCTAGGTCCAACTCAGACGAGAGTAATTTTGCTGAAAGCCAGAGAGCATCCAGCGTCATGTACCACCCGGAAGGGGAGTCCAGCACTGCTCCCTTCTTCTCCACTGAGTCTGGCCTGAATTTGCCAGTCCTGGAAGTTGGCAGAACTGAAAACAGCAGCTTCTCTTCAGCCTCACTTCCTCGGCCTGGGGACCCTGGGGCTCCCCCTTTGCCCCCAGAGCTGCGGTTAGAAGACGGTGGAACTTGTGGAAACTCAAGTGAGATGTTTCTCCCCTTGCGGTCACGCGCTCTTTCACGCCAGTGACTAGTTTTTAATAGTGATATGTTGTAAAGGGTGTAATCTTTTTATAGACACTTCTGTAACAGCTCACTCAGGTTTGATTTGTGCCTTTTAAATCACAGTTAAATTACATTCTCTGTAAATAGGCTTTTTAGAGCAAAGCACACTCCGGGGGCAACGTACTGTAAATCATGGTGGTCATGTGCTTTTCAATATTGTCCTTTTCTGCTATTTTTTAGGTGTTCTAGAATTTTGAAATGTTGGTATTATAAGACTAATTT